>NC_092775.1:6748767-8108767 GCF_047496795.1 Chiloscyllium punctatum
TCCCCCGCCCACCCTCCCACCCCTTCCCTCTCCTCCCCCGCCCACCCTCCCCACCCCATCCCTCTCCTACCCCCTGCCCACCCTCCCACCCCTTCCCTCTCCTACCCCTGCCCACCCTCCCACCCCTTCCCTCTCCTACCCTCCCACCCTCCCACCCCTTCCCTCTCCTACCCCTTCCCTCTCCACCCCCTTCCCTCTCCTCCCCCGCCCACCCTCCACCCCCTTCCCTCTCCTCCCCCGCCCACCCTCCCACCCCTTCCCTCTCCTCCCCCGCCCACCCTCCCACCCCTTCCCTCTCCTCCCCCCCCACCCTCCCACCCCTTCCCTCTCCTCCCCCCCCACCCTCCCACCCCTTCCCTCTCCTCCCCCCCCACCCTCCCACCCCTTCCCTCTCCTCCCCCCCCCCACCCTCCCACCCCTTCCCTCTCCTCCCCCCCCCCACCCTCCCACCCCTTCCCTCTCCTCCCCCCCCACCCTCCCACCCCTTCCCTCTCCTCCCCCCCCACCCTCCCACCCCTTCCCTCTCCTCCCCCCCTTCCCTCTCCTCCCCCCCCCCACCCTCCCACCCCTTCCCTCTCCTCCCCCCCCCCACCCTCCCACCCCTTCCCTCTCCTCCCCCCCCACCCTCCCACCCCTTCCCTCTCCTCCCCCCCCCCACCCTCCCACCCCTTCCCTCTCCCCCCCCCCACCCTCCCACCCCTTCCCTCTCCTCCCCCCCCACCCTCCCACCCCTTCCCTCTCCTCCCCCCCCACCCTCCCACCCCTTCCCTCTCCTCCCCCCCCACCCTCCACCCCTTCCCTCTCCTCCCCCCCCACCACCCTCCCACCCCTTCCCTCTCCTCCCCCCCCACTCTCCCACCCCTTCCCTCTCCTCCCCCCCCACCCTCCCACCCCTTCCCTCTCCTCCCCCCCCACCCTCCCACCCCTTCCCTCTCCTCCCCCCCCTTCCCTCTCCTCCCCCCCCACCCTCCCACCCCTTCCCTCTCCTCCCCCCCCACCCTCCCACCCCTTCCCTCTCCTCACCCCCCACCCTCCCACCTCTTCCCTCTCCTCCCCCCCCACCCTCCCACCCCCTCCCCCTCCTCCCCCCCCTCCTCCTCCTCCCCCCCCCTCCTCCCCCCCCCCTGCCACCCTCCCACCCCTTCCCCCTCCTCCCACCCCTTCCCCCTCCTCCCCCCCCTTCCCCCTCCTCCCCCCCTTCCCCCTCCTCCCCCCATTCCCCCTCCTCCCCCTCCCACCCCTTCCCCCTCCCACCCCTCCCACCCCTTCCCCCTCCCACCCTCCCACCCCTTCCCCCTCCCACCCCTTCCCCCTTCCACCCCCACCCTCCCACCCCTTCCCTCTCCTCCCCCCCACCCTCCCACCCCTTCCCTCTCCTCCCCCCCACCCTCCCACCCCTTCCCTCTCCTCCCCCCCACCCTCCCACCCCTTCCCTCTCCTCCCCCCCCACCCTCTCCTCCCCCCCACCCTCCCACCCCTTCCCTCTCCTCCCCCCCCACCCTCCCACCCCTTCCCTCTCCTCCCCCCCCACCCTCCCACCCCCCCACCCCTTCCCTCTCCTCCCCCCCACCCCTTCCCTCTCCTCCCCCCCCACCCCTTCCCTCTCCTCCCCCCCCCCCACCCTCCCACCCCCCCACCCCTTCCCTCTCCTCCCCCCCACCCCTTCCCTCTCCTCCCCCCCACCCCTTCCCTCTCCTCCCCCCCACCCCTTCCCTCTCCTCCCCCCCACCCCTTCCCTCTCCTCCCCCCCACCCCTTCCCTCTCCTCCCCCCCACCCCTTCCCTCTCCTCCCCCCCACCCCTTCCCTCTCCTCCCCCCCACCCCTTTTTTCCCCCCCACCCCTTCCCTCCCCCCCACCCCTTCCCTCCCCCCCACCCCTTCCCTCCCCTCGCCCCCCTTCCCTCCCCTCGCCCCCCTTCCCTCCCCT
Source organism: Chiloscyllium punctatum (assembly GCF_047496795.1). NCBI lineage: Eukaryota > Metazoa > Chordata > Chondrichthyes > Orectolobiformes > Hemiscylliidae > Chiloscyllium > Chiloscyllium punctatum. The sequence continues at coordinate 6,750,695 of NC_092775.1, forward strand.
CGCCCCCCTTCCCTCCCCTCGCCCCCCTTCCCTCCCCTCGCCCCCCCTTCCCTCCCCTCGCCCCCCCTTCCCTCCCCTCGCCCCCCTTCCCTCCCCTCGCCCCCCCTCCCTCCCCTCGCCCCCCCTCCCTCCCCTCGCCCCCCTTCCCTCCCCTCGCCCCCCTTCCCTCCCCTCGCCCCCCTTCCCTCCCCTCGCCCCCCTTCCCTCCCCTCGCCCCCCTTCCCTCCCCTCGCCCCCCTTCCCTCCCCTCGCCCCCCTTCCCTCCCCTCGCCCCCCTTCCCTCCCCTCGCCCCCCTTCCCTCCCCTCGCCCCCCTTCCCTCCCCTCGCCCCCCTTCCCTCCCCTCGCCCCCCTTCCCTCCCCTCGCCCCCCTTCCCTCCCCTCGCCCCCCTTCCCTCCCCTCGCCCCCCCTTCCCTCCCCTCGCCCCCCTTCCCTCCCCTCGCCCCCCTTCCCTCCCCTCGCCCCCCTTCCCTCCCCTCGCCCCCCTTCCCTCCCCTCGCCCCCCTTCCCTCCCCTCGCCCCCCTTCCCTCCCCTCGCCCCCCTCCCCTCCCCTCGCCCCCCTTCCCTCCCCTCGCCCCCCTTCCCTCCCCTCGCCCCCCTTCCCTCCCCTCGCCCCCCTTCCCTCCCCTCGCCCCCCTTCCCTCCCCTCGCCCCCCTTCCCTCCCCTCGCCCCCCTTCCCTCCCCTCGCCCCCCTTCCCTCCCCTCGCCCCCCTTCCCTCCCCTCGCCCCCCTTCCCTCCCCTCGCCCCCCTTCCCTCCCCTCGCCCCCCTTCCCTCCCCTCGCCCCCCTTCCCTCCCCTCGCCCCCCTTCCCTCCCCTCGCCCCCCTTCCCTCCCCTCGCCCCCCTTCCCTCCCCTCGCCCCCCTTCCCTCCCCTCGCCCCCCTTCCCTCCCCTCGCCCCCCTTCCCTCCCCTCGCCCCCCTTCCCTCCCCTCGCCCCCCTTCCCTCCCCTCGCCCCCCTTCCCTCCCCTCGCCCCCCTTCCCTCCCCTCGCCCCCCTTCCCTCCCCTCGCCCCCCTTCCCTCCCCTCGCCCCCCTTCCCTCCCCTCGCCCCCCTTCCCTCCCCTCGCCCCCCTTCCCTCCCCTCGCCCCCCTTCCCTCCCCTCGCCCCCCTTCCCTCCCCTCGCCCCCCTTCCCTCCCCTCGCCCCCCTTCCCTCCCCTCGCCCCCCTTCCCTCCCCTCGCCCCCCTTCCCTCCCCTCGCCCCCCTTCCCTCCCCTCGCCCCCCTTCCCTCCCCTCGCCCCCCTTCCCTCCCCTCGCCCCCCTTCCCTCCCCTCGCCCCCCTTCCCTCCCCTCGCCCCCCTTCCCTCCCCTCGCCCCCCTTCCCTCCCCTCGCCCCCCTTCCCTCCCCTCGCCCCCCTTCCCTCCCCTCGCCCCCCTTCCCTCCCCTCGCCCCCCTTCCCTCCCCTCGCCCCCCTTCCCTCCCCTCGCCCCCCTTCCCTCCCCTCGCCCCCCTTCCCTCCCCTCGCCCCCCTTCCCTCCCCTCGCCCCCCTTCCCTCCCCTCGCCCCCCTTCCCTCCCCTCGCCCCCCTTCCCTCCCCTCGCCCCCCTTCCCTCCCCTCGCCCCCCCTTCCCTCCCCTCGCCCCCCTTCCCTCCCCTCGCCCCCCTTCCCTCCCCTCGCCCCCCTTCCCTCCCCTCGCCCCCCTTCCCTCCCCTCGCCCCCCTTCCCTCCCCTCGCCCCCCTTCCCTCCCCTCGCCCCCCTTCCCTCCCCTCGCCCCCCTTCCCTCCCCTCGCCCCCCTTCCCTCCCCTCGCCCCCCTTCCCTCCCCTCGCCCCCCTTCCCTCCCCTCGCCCCCCTTCCCTCCCCTCGCCCCCCTTCCCTCCCCTCGCCCCCCTTCCCTCCCCTCGCCCCCCTTCCCTCCCCTCGCCCCCCTTCCCTCCCCTCGCCCCCCTTCCCTCCCCTCGCCCCCCTTCCCTCCCCTCGCCCCCCTTCCCTCCCCTCGCCCCCCTTCCCTCCCCTCGCCCCCCTTCCCTCCCCTCGCCCCCCTTCCCTCCCCTCGCCCCCCTTCCCTCCCCTCGCCCCCCTTCCCTCCCCTCGCCCCCCTTCCCTCCCCTCGCCCCCCTTCCCTCCCCTCGCCCCCCTTCCCTCCCCTCGCCCCCCTTCCCTCCCCTCGCCCCCCTTCCCTCCCCTCGCCCCCCTTCCCTCCCCTCGCCCCCCTTCCCTCCCCTCGCCCCCCTTCCCTCCCCTCGCCCCCCTTCCCTCCCCTCGCCCCCCTTCCCTCCCCTCGCCCCCCTTCCCTCCCCTCGCCCCCCTTCCCTCCCCTCGCCCCCCTTCCCTCCCCTCGCCCCCCTTCCCTCCCCTCGCCCCCCTTCCCTCCCCTCGCCCCCCTTCCCTCCCCTCGCCCCCCCTTCCCTCCCCTCGCCCCCCTTCCCTCCCCTCGCCCCCCCTTCCCTCCCCTCGCCCCCCCTTCCCTCCCCTCGCCCCCCCTCCCTCCCCTCGCCCCCCTTCCCTTCCCCTTCCCCCCCCTTCCCTTCCCCTTCCCCCCCCTTCCCTTCCCCTTCCCCCCCCTTCCCTTCCCCTTCCCCCCCCTTCCCTTCCCCTTCCCCCCCCTTCCCTTCCCCTTCCCCCCCCTTCCCTTCCCCTTCCCCCTCCCCCCTTCCCTTCCCCTTCCCCCCCCTTCCCTTCCCCTTCCCCCCCCTTCCCTTCCCCTTCCCCCCCCTTCCCTTCCCCTTCCCCCCCCTTCCCTTCCCCTTCCCCCCCCTTCCCCTTCCCCCCCAACCCTCCCACCCCTCCCACCCCTTCCCTCTCCTCCCCTCCCCCACCCTCCCACCCCTTCCCTCTCCTCCCCTCCCCCCCCCTCCCACCCCTTCCCTCTCCTCCCCTCCCCCCCCTTCCCTCTCCTCCCCTCCCCCACCCTACCACCCCTTCCCTCTCCTCCCCTCCCCCACCCTCCCACCCCTCCCCCCCCCCCACACCCCTTCCCCCCCCCACACCCCTTCTCCCCCCCCCACACCCCTTCCCCCCCCCACACCCCTTCTCCCCCCCCACACCCCTTCCCCCACGTCCCCGTCCCCTTCCCCCACGTCCCCGTCCCCTTCCCCCACGTCCCCGTCCCCTTCCCCCACGTCCCCGTCCCCTTCCCCCACGTCCCCGTCCCCTTCCCCCACGTCCCCGTCCCCTTCCCCCACGTCCCCGTCCCCTTCCCCCACGTCCCCGTCCCCTTCCCCCACGTCCCCGTCCCCTTCCCCCACGTCCCCGTCCCCTTCCCCCACGTCCCCGTCCCCTTCCCCCACGTCCCCGTCCCCTTCCCCCACGTCCCCGTCCCCTTCCCCCACGTCCCCGTCCCCTTCCCCCACGTCCCCGTCCCCTTCCCCCACGTCCCCGTCCCCTTCCCCCACGTCCCCGTCCCCGTCCCCCACGTCCCCGTCCCCGTCCCCCACGTCCCCTTCCCCCCCTTCGCCCACCCCGCCCCCCTTCGCCCGCCCCCCCCTCGCCCGCCCCCCCACCCCCTCCCCCCCCCACTCACACCCCTTTCTTCTCCTCCTCCCCAACCCCTTACTTCGCCTTCCCCTCCCCCCCGCCTTCGCCTTCCCCTCCCCCCCTGCTTTCGCCTTCCCCTCCCCCCCCCCTCGCCTTCGCCTTCCCTTCCCTTCCCCCCCCCCCGCCTTCGTCTACCCCCCCCCCCCCCCCCGCCTTCGCCTACCCCTCTGCCTTCCCCTCACGCCCCCATCTCTGTCAGTGCAGAACTCTGTCAGCTCTGCACAGGGGAGTGTCAGGCTGGATTGAGACTGATGCCAAACTTCTGACTCCGATGAGAGTGCTGGCAAATGTTTTGCAGTTGCTTACAACTGTTCAAAATGTTTAGAAACAGCCAAGCTTATAGATTACTGAAGTGTGTATAGCGTTGCTGCAGGAATGTACTTTGCTGTGGCATGTAGTCTGGTGACACGTACTACTGGCAATCTTTCCACAAGAGGATTTAAAAATAAAATAAGCACAAAAAGATTAAGTGAAGAATATAGGAGGATTCTCTTTACATGAGTCGGAGATTTTGGAATTCTCTGCAATGTGGAATGGTTGGAGCAGAGAGTGCTACTACATTTAAGGGATTTTTGTAGCATTATGAAGACAAAGGGAATAGAGCAATTTCAGGTTTGCTTGAAATTGGAGGAAGCTGGAATGGAGGATTCACACCAGCATTGATCTACTGTTGTACAAAACTGTTTTACACTAACTCCGAACTTTACAGCACAGAGATAGGCCCAACTAATAGATTTTGGGGGTTTGTGTTCCCAAACACCCCACCGTTGTGTTATTGGCGTCCAGCCTATTTTCCCGAGGTACTTCTCCAGCTTTCATTTCAGATGCAACAAAAGACCATTTAAAATAATTCAGTTTTTGCTGATAATGGGTATATTTTACACTGGGATTTAGACATTTTGACAGAATTTGACAATATATCCCTACTTTGCAGGCTTTGACCGAGGAGAGGAAGAAGGAGCTGTTACCTACAGGTTGGAATGTCAATCGAGAGCTGTACACACTGCGGTATCGCTCAGATAATGATGAGAAAATACTTCTGTTAAAGGCAATCACTGTTGATTCCAGTCTGATCATTAATGTTATGGTAAGTACGTTAGTAACCCAGCATTTGAGTGAAGTTTTATTGCGTTTTGCAGCATGGAGGCAGACTGAGTTTCCATTAGAAGCACCATCACTGGTCTCAAGCCAATTAAGAGTTCATTTTTGATGGTTATGTGGGTTATACTTATAAGGACTCCATTGGAATCAAAGTGGAGTAGGTAAAGTCACCCTTGCAGAAGATTTTCTGTTGTGTCTTATGGGATTGAGAGATTGTAGTCCTATTGAGCTGAACCAGTGGATAAGAGGCTTTATAGCAGGCTGTGGTTGAGCATGTCAAAGACTGCAGAGAGATTGACACATTCAAGGGTGATTAGTGCACTATACTGATGGAGAATTAAAGTTTTTTTACATTAGTAGTATTCTAAAAATGCAAATTGCTTTGGTATCAGGATCGTTATTATTTATAGGACAACAGCTTGGGAAGGGGGCAACTTGGATTGGGCAAGAGGTGTTGAAGGAAGGATAAGTTGGTATCTTAGGAAGGGTGTCCTGATGCACATGAATGTGGTGTCCCCTCTCTCTTCCATGCCTCCTTCATGTGTATACATTTAAAAATGGGTTACCCAATATTGTTTGACTGTCCATGCTGGTTGTGTTTTGACCATCTTATTTATTTTGTATTTAGTGGGTGACCACCCTCTGTAATGAGATTGAGTTCGGCTGGGAAGGCAGTGAGCTTAGCACCCAGTCTATTTTATATGCACCCTAACAACGCCTGGAGGGGCTTGTAATATGCAGTCCCTTGTATATGTTAATTCTTTTGTTTTTGTTTCTGTCTTTTCAGAATTGCCAGTCTGAACAGGTTGTAGATTTGACAGTAAATTTAAGTGACTACATTAACTCAGATCACCTGCGAGAGTATGACAGGTAAATACCAAAGAGGTTTGGTTTTTCATATTAATGCTGCACAGTGCATCCAGTTTGAACATTAGGATAATGGTGAACTTTAGCATCTTTATAATATGGCAATTAGTCTTTTCCTTAACATTCCCCTTTTGGCTCTCCTAAATGTGGAGTACTAGGCTTTCTGCACAAAGAAAGAGGCTGAATAGGCTGGGGTTATTTTCCCTGGAGCGTCGGACAATGAGGGGTGACCTTATAGAGGTCTATAAAATCATGAAGGGCATGGATAGATAAACAGACAAGGTCTTTTCCCTGAGGTGGGGGAGTCCAGAACTAGAGGGCATAGGTTTAGGGTGAGAGGAAAAAGGTTTCAAAGGGATCTAAGGGGCAACCTTTTCACGCAGAGGGTGGTGCGTGTATGGAATGAAGTGGTGGAGGCTGGTTCAATTACAGCATTTAAAAGGCATCTGGATGGGTATATGAGAATGTCACAGTAGAAGCAGTGCCTTTGAAAAGCTTAAAGGGGGGATGAAGTGTAGATGTGTTAGCTGGTACCACAATGGATTTGCGGAAATGGCACACACCTGTTAGGTCCACTTAAAACCTTTTCTCTTGATCTGTTTCTGGGATATGGGGATCACTGGCTGAACCAACATTTATTGCTCATCTCGAGTTGTCCCATTATTTCTAATGTTTCCCAATTCTGATGCAAGATAATCGACCTGAAACATTAACTCTCCTTTTTTCTTTGAAGTTCTGCCAGACCTGTAGTCTATTTCCAACATTTTCTGGTTTTATTTCATACTCCAGTGTATGCAGTATTTTGCTTCTGCTTCAGAATGATCTAAATTGATGACCTGTCCTCTTGATTGAAGAGACTGCTGAAATAGCCTCTGCTTATATACAATGTGCTTATACACAGTCAACACAAGTTAGGTGCTGTTTGATAGCACTTTAGATGACACCTTCCATCAGTTCACTGATGACTGATGAGCCATTAATTGGTCAGATTAGATTTGTCCTGGTTTTTATGTATAGGACATATGTGGTAATTTTCACATTTCGGGGTGATGCCAGTGTTGTAACTGGACTGGAATAACCTTCTGTGGAAGAATATTCCAGGTTTCTATTGTCCTTTGTATGAAAGCATACTTCCTGATTTCCATCAAAGTACCTTGGGTCAAACTTAAGATAAAGCTGTTTGATTCTGAACACAGGAAGGAATTACCAGGACCCAGGTTCTCTTAAAATAATGTCTAGCTGTCATTTTTTGAACAGTTTTACTCTGTTCTCTCAGGTTACATGCAGTCCTTTTGACCTTCAGTACATTTTAACTGAACTCCAAAGGAATAGAATTTTCAGCATGTTCTTTCTACGTCATGGGGAGTAACTAAAACCTGGGAGGAAGGAAGTGTTTAATCACCTCAGCTGGCAGTCTGGACTGAGAGGATCCCATCACTTGTAAGGAAGACAGATTAGGAGCAAAACTGGTGCTCACAGTAGCACAGCAGCACCTAATGTATGGAACTCTAATTTGCTGTGCTTGTCAGTTAGGGAATGGCACTGCTGTATGTCAGAATAATTCCATTCCCAGTGCAACCTGCTGACTGTTCTGCAGCTGCTCTGGTTTTAACAATTTGACAAGCCTAGAATGCAGTGTTCCACTGGAGTGTTTGATAGGAGGCTGGATCAGGCAGCAGTCCAACAATTGGACCTTGTGGTTTAACTTCCACTGAATCAGGACCTAAGACTGGGTCTGCATATGTCATACACAGCTCAAGACAATGGTAAAAAGATAAGAGAAAGCATTAACAATTTCCATCAATAGTCTTCAAAAGCAATTCATCACCAATGGAATGCTATTAAATGTTGTCACTGCTACAATGTAGGAAACGTCAGCTAGTTTGGGAACAGCAAAATCCTAACAACCAAATAATCTGTTCAGTGATGTTGTTTGAAGGGTTAACATTAGCCCCGATATGAGGAGAACTCCCCTTCAGATAGTGTCATTGCATACTTTAAATCCAGGAGGGCAGATGGGGACTCAGTTCCATTCCTTACTTGAAGCACCTCTGACTGTACAGCACTCCTCAGTATACACTGGGAATGTCAGCCTTGATTTTTTTTAAACTCATTTCTCTGGAATGGGGCCTGAGCATATGACATCTAGCTCGGATGAGAGGGCTATGCAGTGAAGTATAGTTAAACCTCTCTGGCATTATAATTAAACTGGACTTCTTTAAAAGGAGGCTCAATAGCACCAAGTCTTACTGACAGATGCCTCTGTGAACCTAGACAACCCCTGTAACATTTGGAAATGCAATCCTGGGCTGTAAGCTGGCACGGCAACCTCTACAAGCCTCACCATGATGATGTCCTCACTTGGTATTATGCTGGCATACACTTTCTGGCAAGATGACAGGGGCCCCAAGCTGATTCTTCCTAGCACCACAGCCGTTTGGAAAGAAGTACTTCCCGTGGACAGTCCTAGAACAAAAAGTGAAATCCTGATCCATATCAAGTGATGTGTTTAATCACTCAGCACTGGAACTGTGCATTTCAGATCCCACTACATTGTTTTCTAATAATGCTTGATGAATACATACAGGAAGGAAATATGTATTTTTTAAATTCATTCATGGAAAGGGGGTAGTGTGATCTATATGGACTTCATTAAGGCGTTCGACAAGGTTCCCCATGGGAGACTGATTAGCAAGGTTAGATCTCATGGAATACAGGGAGAACTAGCCATTTGGATACAAAACTGGCTCAAAGGTAGAAGACAGAGGGTGGTGGTGGAGGGTTGTTTTTCAGACTGGAGGCCTGTGACCAATGAGTGCCACAAAGATCAGCGCTGGACCCTCTACATTTTGTCATTTACATAAATGATTTGGATGCGAGCATAAGAGGTACAGTTAGTAAGTTTGCAGATGACACCAAAATTGGGGGTGTAGTGGACAGGGAAGAGGGTTACCTCAGATTACAACAGGATCTGGACCAGAGGGGCCAATGGGCTGAGGAGTGGCAGATGGAGTTTTGCGGCTGAACAGGACATTGGTTAGGCCACTGTTGGAATATTGCATGCAATTCTGGTCTCCTTCCTATCGGAAAGATGTTGTGAAACTTGAAAGGGTTCAGAAAAGATTTACAAGGATGTTGCCAAGGTTGGAGGATCTGAGCTACAGGGAGAGGCTGAACAGGCTGGGGCTGTTTTCCCTGGAGCCTCGGAGGCTGAGGGATGACCTTATATAGGTTTACAAAATTATGAGGGACATGGATAGGATAAATAGGCAAAGTCTTTTCCCTGGGGTGGGGGAGTCCAGAACTAGAGGGCATGGGTTTAGGGTGAGAGGGGAAGATATAAAAGAGACCTAAAGGGCAACGTTTTCACGCAGAAGGTGGTACGTGTATGGAATGAGCTGCCAGAGGATGTGGCAGAGGCTGGTACAATTGTAACATTTCAGAGGCATTTGGATGGGTATATGAATAGGAAGGGTTTGGAGGGATATGGGCCGGGTGCTGGCAGGTGGGACTAGATTGGGTTGGGATATCTGGTTGGTATGGAGGGGTTGGACCGAAGGGTCTGTTTCCATACTGTACATCTCTATGATTCTATAATAATCCAGAACCCCAGGTTAATATGGTGATACGTAAGTTCAAATCTCACTGTGGAAATGGTGAAATTTAAATTCATTTGATTCTAGATCTGAAGCAATGTCTTTGACTCTCAAGTGCCCTTTAGGTAATTAGAGATGGGAAATAAATACTGAATTAGGCATCAGTGCCCACATCCCACGGACAGTTATAACAAACAGGGTATCACTAACAAGGCCAGCATTTATTACCAGTCCATAGTTATAGCTCTTAGTCACCTGTGCTAATGTCTCATCCTTTGGCTTGGTGTCAGATTTCTTGGTTCTGACATTGGTCCTGTGAAACATCTTGGCGTTCTTTACTATGCTAGAAAAGCTATATAAATGCAACTTGTGATTGTTGACTTGTCTTACATCCTCAGTAAGCAGGTGAAGTTGTTCAACAGGTCAAAGAACCTCAGCAAATGACAAGGGGAATAAAGCAGCTGAGGGGAGAAAGGAAGAAAACAAGCATTAAGAGAAAGGAGGTTTTTTTTATCAACACAGACAAGAAATCGATCTTTTCTCATGGAACTCAGAAAGAATTCTCCAATGTGAGGAAACAAGTAACATGAGTATTCCCAAGAGCTCTTCAAATGCATTAGAGGCCTTGAACGTAGTAGATAATTTTGCACCTTTTACTATTTCCCTATCATGTTTAGAGAACTCACATTTCAGTTTCCATCACAATGGGGGCTGTAGAGAATTTGTGCTTAATTTGCAAGCAAAGGCTAATGATCACTGGGAACGTCCACTGTTGTTTCCTGAGGCACCATATCAGACTCTGTACTGTTCGTGGTGTATATCATTGATTTAGCTTTAAATGTATGAGACAAGTTGGAGCCTCTTTGCTCACTGGATTATCAGTTGATACAGTAGAATTGAACTGCCAACAGAATAGTCCTGATCTATAATCAGCGTGCAGCCAAAGAAATCGGTGTGAGAGTCTATATTGTTTTCAGTAACTGCAGTTTGATAGAAGCTTACAGCAGAGAAAGAGCCCTTCAAGCCTGTCCCCACTACATGAACAAAATGAGGGTTCTGTAATGAATCTTTTTTTTCCTTTATTGGCCTGCAAGTGTTTTCGTTTTAAATATAGAACTAATTATCTTTTGAATTTTACCATGGAACCATCCTTTAACAAGATTCCATATCATCATAATTTGCTGTGTAAGCAAAATGTTCTTTTCATCTGTCTTCTCGTTATATTACCAATTGTCTTAAATTTCTGTTCTCTGGTAACTGACCCTTTTGAGAATTTCACAATTGCAGCAAGGATTACAAATCAAAAACTTTATGATCAGACTTCTCTTTAAAGTGGAAGGACAACTTGAGAAGCCTGCATAATTAGACAGTCTCTGGATTCATTTAAGAAAGAGTTGGATAGAACTCTCAAGGATAGTGTAATCAAGGGTTATGGAGATAAGGCAGGAACAGGATACTGATTAAGGATGATCAGCCATGATCATATTGAATGGTGGTGCAGGCTCGAGGGGCAGAGTGGTCTACTCCTGCACCTATTGTCTATTGAGCAATTATTGGCAATTAGCAACACTTAGATTTTCAAAGAGGACACTTGTCCTTATTGATAGGGTAATGTAGTACAAAGGCATGGAAGCCATGCTCAACTTTGATCAACAAGACTACCATGGTCATTTCTGGGAACAATGCTTTAGAAGGTTTTGGAGAGGATGCAGAAAAATTTTACTAGAATAGTCCACTTCTTAGGCATTTCTTTGAGATTGATAATGACTTCTTTCCGCTTCAAAGTTGTGGGTCCTGTGATTACTAAACTGTTCAATATCGAGTCCACAGGCAATGTTTTAACAGGTAGCGGTTTGGGTGCTTTCCTTTATTGGACAGAGCATTGAGTATAGCAGTTAGAGGTCGTGTTACAGCTAGACAGGACATTGGCTAGGCCACTTTTGGAATATTGTAGGCAATTCTGATCTCCCTCCTATAGGAAAGGTGTTGTGAAACTTGAAAGGATTCAGAAAAGATTTACAAGGATGTTAACCAAGGTTGGAGGATTTGCGCTGTAGGGAGAGGCTGAATAGGCTGGGGCTGTTTTCCCTGGAGGGTCGGAGACTGAGGGATGACCTTATAGAGATTTATAAAATCATTAGGGGCATGGATAGGATAAATAGACAAGGTCTTTTCAGTGGATGGGAGAAGTCCAGAACTAGAGGGCATAAGTTTAGGATGAGAGGAGAAAGATATAAAAGGGACCTAAGGAGCACCTTTTTCACGCAGAGATGGGGGGTGTATGGAATGAGCTGCCAGAGGAAGTGATGGAGGCTAGTACAATTACAACATTTAAAAAGCCTTTGGATGGGTGTATGAATAGGAAAGGTTTGGAGAGATCTGGGCCAAATGCTGGCAAATTGGATTAGATTAATTTTGGGTATCCGGTCGGCATGGACAAATTGGACCACAAAAGTGTGTTTCTGTGCTGTACATTTCTATGACTCTGACTACATGCCATGATGGAGTTCAGAGCAGAAAATTGGGTTTGGAAGTCTTGTGTCATGTATGTGGATGATATGTCATGCCCAAGGCATGTTAATCGTAACTTCTATGCTGAGAAAGTTTGTAGAGAGGACTGACAGATTTGCCATGCCATTGGATTTGCCGTCAAGAGTCTGGTGTCGGAAAAGCACAGCAGGTCAGGCAGCACTCGAGGCACAGGAGAATCAATGTTTTGGGCATAAGCCATTCATCAGGAATGAGGCTGTAGATTTGCAGCACTCCGCATATTTTTCTGGAGATTTGAGATGTCTGTTGTACGTTGTTCGTGTCTCTGATGTATACACTGGGAGCAGGCTGGTAACACTGCTGCTCCATAGAGCAGGAGCTTTGAGTTAAGTTTGAGGTTTTTGTTACCAAACTCTGTGTTTGTTAGATGGCCAAATCTGAGCTGGTATATCAGAGATTATGTTGAATTTCGACAGTTGTCTGTGCTTTTTAAAAGGAGTCTCCTAAGGTATGGACTGTAAAGACAGATCTTTCTGGGAAAGGTTGGATAGAAACTAAAAATACTGCAGATGCTGGAATCTAAAGTAGACAGACAGGAGGCTGGAAGAACACAGCAAGCCAGGTAGCGTCAGGAGGTGGAGAAGTCGACGTTTTGGGTGATGAAGGGTCTTGACCCAAAATGTCAACTTTTCCACTTCCTGTTGCTGCCTGGCTTGCTGTGTTCTTCCAGCCTCCTGTCTGTCTACTTTCTGGGAAACATTAGCCAGTCTGGCAGCAACTGTGCAGAAAAAACAGAATTAACGTTTTGGGTCCAATGGCCCTTTTTCAGAACTGAACCCAAAACGTTAACTCTGTTTTCTCTCCGCAGGTGCTGCACGTTTGCTGAGTTTTCCCAGCAATTTCTGTTTTTGTTTCTGATTTCCGGAATCTGCAGTTCTTTGTGGTTTTTTTCCCCCAAGGTATGGGAATTGATCCTTGTTACCCAGGGGCTTGCTTAAGAGCCGGAGACTCTGCTATATCATGGGAGCAGGCTGGTAGAAGGTCTGTGTTTTGGGCTTAGCCCTAAAGCTTTGCGACTGTATTGACAGCTATTTGGAGCTCAGCTTCTGAGTGTGTGTGCATACGAACATTGTCTGCACACTGCAACATGATGACTGGGAGAAAATCTTCAGGCAGTGCCAACCATAGATAATGTCGTCTATGGGGACGTGATGTTTTTTTTTAGATTAGATTACTTACAGTGTGGAAACAGGCCCTTCGGCCCAACAAGTCCACACCACCCCGCCGAAGCGCAACCCACCCATACCCCTACATTTACCCCTCACCTAACACTACAGGCAATTTAGCAAGGCCAATTCACCTAACCTGCACATCTTTGGACTGTGGGAGGAAACCGGAGCACCCGGAGGAAACCCACGCAGACACGGGGAGAATGTGCAAACTCCACACAGACAGTCGCCCAAGGCTGGAATCGAACCTGGGACCCTGACGCTGTGAGGCAACAGTGCTAACCACTGAGCCACCATGCCACCCTCATGTTATTCTCATTAGGGAAGTGACGGTTGAGCAGAAGTTTAATAGAGACTTTAAAAGTCATGAATAGTTTTCAGTGGCAGGAGGATTGGTAACTAGAGAGTCCAGATTTAAAATAATGGAGTGGAAAGGAGGAAGCGTTTTTTTTTCAAAACAGTAAATTGTACCCAAGTTGAATGCACATCCTGAAAGGGTGGTGAAAACAGGTTCAATGCTACATTCAAAAATAAATTTGCAGGGCTAATGGGACTAACTGGATAGCATGGCTAAAGAGCCAGCACAGGTATTAAAGGTCAAATGGACTCCATATCTGCTGTATCAATCTGCAGAGATATGCACGTCACACTCCTCCGCTATATTAGAAATACCCTTCACAATTGTCACTTTGCTCATTTATTCAGAAACCTTTTTGTTGTTTTAATGCAAATGTTTTTCTACCCCTTCTACAGAGTTTTCAAGAAGGAAGAGGAGTTGCGGCATCATATTGAATCAGCAATTGTTTCTCCTTTAGTTGGCACGAAGCAGAGAGATAGAGGAGGGCAACAGAAAGGAAAGAAATCAATTCTGTCTGGTACAGCTGCTCAACCACACGCGGGCACCAACCCACTCTTCATCCCACCCAATGCGCCACAAAGGCAACCCTCCTGGTGAGTATGGTATCTCATTGCTGTTCAAAAAGATAGCTCAGTGGGTACATGACATAGGGATGGGGCAACTTTTGATTTAACTTTTGAACACCAGGTTAGTCAGGAGATGAGGAACCTGCCAACCTGGCTTGAAATCAAGATGTTTCAAAGCCCCACACAGGCAATGAAGTACTTTGGAGGTGTAGTCATTGTTATACTGTTGGAAAACACTGACCAACTTATGCATTACACTTCTACTCTTCAAGTACTAGCATGAGTACTTTTAAGTCCAGCTAATAGTGCAGATTGGGCCTCAATTTCATGTCTATTCTGAAAGACAGGACTTTTGATAGTGTAGCACACTCCCAATATTGTGCTGAGGTGTAGCCTAGATTGTGTGAGCATGATTTTAAAGTTTGATTTAAGCTGTGACTCTCTGATTCAAAATAAAAGTTTCAGCACAATAAACATTATTGGATTTTTAAAAAATTCCAGTCCTTTAGTACCTTCCACATCTTCCTAAAGTCTTTAAACTTTCATGAAGGAGGTGCTGATTCCTACAGGGTCCCTGCTTCATACGTATCTCAGAAACATAATACATGGGTGTAAACAGATGTTGGCCTATAATTCAGTTCCTATGTACCATGGCAATTTCTTAGTATAAAGAAAAAGAATACTCAGAGTTATACCATGCTTTAACAAGGCCATTCAGTCTATTGTATTTCTACTAGCTGTTTTGAAAGAGATAAATCGTTCTTCTTTAGGGTGGCTATCATTGCTGCCTTATAACACCAAGGAACTGGATTCAATTCTAGCCTTGGATGACTGTCTCTGTGGAGTTTGCACATTTTCCTGATGTCTGCATGGGTTTTTACTGGATGTTTTGGTTTCCTCCCACAGTCCAAAGACGTGCAGGTTAAGTGGATTGGCCATGCTAAATTACCCCGTAGTGTCCAGGGATGGACAGCCAAGGGGGATTAGCCATGGTGAATGTGGGGTTATAGGGACAGGGTGGCATGGGATGCTGTTTAGTGGGTTGGTGCAGGCTTGGTGAGCCGAATAGCCTGTATCTGCACTGCAGGGGTTCTGTGATTCTATGATATGATTGTTATGTGATGACATAACTTGCTCTTTGATCTGAGCTCTGTGGGACTGCTGTTTGTTTCCATGCTGTACACGTATACTCCTGCCAGCAAGAATTTCATTGCTTCTTGTCGGGTTCACCAGTCAACAGAAGAGGGAATTTCGGTCAATATTTTGTTTATAGTGACATTAATGAGACAACCCCACGACAGAAGGACTTCACCGGGTGCTTCGATAGGATAGAATGGTCCAACTTCAGGTGAAGGAAAGACTGGCGAAAGCTGTGATACTGTTTCTCTGAACAATGAAAGGTAAAGATAAGTATGTTCATTAGCATTAAACACCAAGGACAGAAATGTCAAAACATCAAGCACAATTTGAAATGAAAAGTGACCAGGTAAGATGCTATAACAAATAGTGCGTTGGAACGAGCTGCCTGTTCTGGGTGACTTGATGCCTTTAGAAAGATATTGAATCAATATCTATCGAGGAACTCAGCTTCTGGTTGTAGAAATTTAACAGCTCTATTGGATTCACATGGGAGTTAAGGAAATGAGTGTCTTTGGTGCGGAGGAGTCTTTATTTGGCATTGTCATAGATACACTGTGGAAAGAGTGTTTTGATTGGCATGTGGCCTTTTCTGGTATTGTACACAGGAGTGTTGATAGAGTACAGTAAGCATAGTGAACCTTTCTTGGCATAACTCCTGAATATATTATACTTCAATTCTGATGATGTTAAAAATTATAGTTGTAGAAAGAGAAGCTAACATTTTTGTAGTATTTTCATGGTTTCATGATACCACAAAGAACATCACAGCCTTTAAAATACTTTTGAAGTGTAGTCAGTACTGTAATATAGACTGCCTAGCTGCTAATTTGTGGATGGCAAGTTTCCATAGACAGCATCATTATAATAATCAGCTAATCTGTTTTATTTATACTGATTAAGGGATAAATATTGAATTGGAAACCAGGGAGAGCTAATTGATTAAACGTCAAAATAATGCTAAGGGATCTCTTGCATTCACCCAAGGAGGCAGGCAGGATGTTAGTTTAATGTCCCCTTCTGGCATGGAGCATTCACTGGGAGTTTCAACCTGCGCCTTGTGCTCAAGTCTCCAGAGTGAGCTTTGAATCCATGAACTTCTGTCTCAAGGACGGCCCATTGAAGCTAGGTTTTGTACCTTAAGATCAATAGAATAAGACATAGCGTGTAATTGTAAAAGTTGAGTTCCAAGATGAGTCCGGTTGAAATTTGTAGAAGGTAAGTTTGTGACTGACATCAGCAAAGACTAAGCAAATGAGCAAAAGGATGGTAGTGGAAGTTAAGTTTGACTTAAAACATTAACAGCTAAGTTTGCTGATAAAATCTAATGGCATGGAATAGCAAACTGTCAGACAGAATGCAGATGGGCATAATCAGGATAGGGAATCGTGCCAATAGGTGGCAGTTGCAGATTAATGCAAACTCTGAATTGAGTTTCCAGTGTGGTAACAAATAAACATCGTCTAGTTGGAGGTGCCATCTCTCAGATATGTTAAATTGAGGCCTCAGTCTGACCTCTTGGGTAGACATAAAAGATCCCGGAGCATGAATCTCAAGAAGGAAAGTTCCCTGCAACTGTCCTGATCAGCATGTATCCTTCAACAACAATGGGAAACCATATTATCTGGGCTTTATACCTAATAATATTTATGGGTGTTTATTGTGTGTAACTGGCCAATATATTTCATTTTGACTGCAAAGTGATTTGGATATTCTGTCTGAAGCCAAGAAAGTTGCTATATCGATTCAAGTCTTTGTTTACTTTATACAGAAAATGATATATTTTGGATGCAAGAACAAAGCAAATGTGCATTTACCTTGCAAGACAATTTTATCTGCCTGTAGGAGTACATGTTATTAGCATCAGTGGCAAAAACTGTAAAAATTAAAGAAAATACATTAAAGCTGAGACTTTTCTGTTCAGACCAATGGTTCCTTGCGTCATTGTCAGATTTTTGTCATGGCATTTCTGTAAAGCACCTTGGGATATTAGGCAAACTTCTAAGTGTACTCATTAATATTTATTAAAGTGCAAATTGTATTGTTGCATGGTAAGACAGCAAGAAATGTGAGAGCATAAAAACAAATTCTGGAGGAACATTAATTTTACCCACAAGCAAGACCCACATTGCCTTGTGCCAAATCTCTGTTATTAACGATATATTTTTCTCCCTTTTGAAGTGGTTAGGCTGGCATTCTGAATAGAGTTAACTATTAGACTTCTGACCATAAGACATAGGAATGGAAGTAAGGCCATTCGGCCAATGAAGTCCACTCTGCTGTTCAATCATGGCTGATGGGCATTTCAACTTCATTTTTCCGCACTCTCCCTGTATTCCTTAATTCCTTGCAAGATCACAAATTTATCAATCTCTGCCTTGAAGACATTTAACGTCCCAGCCTCCACTGCACTCCGTGGCAATGAATTCCACAGGCCCACCACTCTCTGGCTGAAGAAATGTCTCCTCATTTCCATTCTAAATTGACCCCCTCTGATTCTAAGA
This sequence comes from Chiloscyllium punctatum, assembly GCF_047496795.1. Classification (NCBI taxonomy): domain Eukaryota; kingdom Metazoa; phylum Chordata; class Chondrichthyes; order Orectolobiformes; family Hemiscylliidae; genus Chiloscyllium; species Chiloscyllium punctatum. The sequence goes on from NC_092775.1 coordinate 6,768,025, forward strand.
TTGTGCCCACGGGTCCTAATCTCCCCACCTAACAGAAACAAATTCCCAGTGTCCACCCTTTCTGAGCCATGTGTTATGTTGTAAGTTTATATTGGATCTCCCCTCAACCTTCTAAACTCTAATGAATATAATCCCAGGATCCTCAGCTGTTCATCGTATGTTAGGCCTACTGTTCCAGGGATCATCCGTGTGAATCTCCGCTGGACACGCTCCATGCCAGTAGGTCCTTCCTGAGGTGTGAGGCCCAAAATTGGACACAGTATCCTTCCTATCGGAAAGATGTTGTGAAGCTTGACAGGGTTCAGAAAAGATTTAGAAGGATATTGCCAGGGTTGGAGAATTTGAGCTATAGGGAGAGGTTGAATAGGCTACGGCTGTTTTCCCTGAAGTGTCTGAGGGTAAAAACAATGACTGCAGATGCTGGAAACCCGATTCTGGATTAGAGTGGTGCTGGAAAAGCACAGCAGGTCAGGCAGCATCCGAGGAGTAGGGAAATGACATTTCGGGCAAAAGCCCTTCATCAGGAAAGAGGCAGAGTGCCTGAAGGGTGGAGAGATAAATGAGAGGAGAGTGGGGTGGAGAGAAAGTAGCATAAAGTACAATAGATGAATGGGGGTGGCGATGGAGGTGATAGGTCAGGGAGGAGGGTGGGGGAAGGTAGCAAAGAATACAGTAGGTGAATGGGGGTGGGAGGAAGGTGATAGGTCAGAGAGGAGGGTGGAGTGGATAGGTGGAAAGGAAGATAGGCAGGTAGGACAAGTCATGGGGACAGTGCTGAGCTGGAAGGTTAGAACTGGGGTAAGGTGGGGGAAGGGGAAATGAGGAAACTGTCGAAGTCCACATTGATACCCTGGGGTTGAAGTGTTCCGAGGCGGAAGATGAGGCGTTCTTCCTCCAGGCGTCTGGTGGTGAGGGAGCGGCGGTGAAGGAGGCCCAGAACCCCCATGTCCTCGGCTGATTGGGAGGGGGAGTTGAAATGTTGGGCCACAGGGCGGTGTGGTTGATTGGTGCGGGTGTCCCAGATATGTTCCCTAAAGTGCTCTGCAAGGAGGCGTCCAGTCTCCCCAATGTAGAGGAGACCACATCAAGAGCAACAGATACAATAAATAATATTGGTGGATGTGCAGGTAAAACTTTGATGGATGTGGAAGGCTCCTTTGGGGCCTTAGATGGAGGTGAGGGAGCAGGTGTGGGCGCAGGTTTTGCAATTCCTGCGGTGGCAGGGGAAGGTGCCAGGACCGGAGGGTGGGTTGTTGGGGGCGTGGACCTGACCAGGTAGTCACGGAGGGAACGGTCTTTGCAGAAGGCAGAAAGGGGTGGGGAGGGAAATATATTCATGATGGTGGGGCCTGTTTGGAGGTGGCAGAAATGTCGGCAGATGATTTGGTTTATGCGAAGGTTGGTAGGGTGGAAGGTGAGCACCAGGGGGGTGTCCCCATGACTTGTCCGGACTTATCCTACCTGCCTATCTCCTTTTCCACCTATCCACTCCACCCTCTCCTCCCTGACCTATCACCTTCATCCCCTCCCCCACTCACCCATTATACTCTATGCTACTTTCTCCCCACCCCCACCCTCCTCTAGCTTATCTCTCCATGCTTCAGGCTCACTGATGAAGGGCTTTTACCCGAACCGTCGATTTCGCTGCTCCTTGGATGCTGCCTGAACAGCTGTGCTCTTCCAGCACCACTAATTCAGGGTTCTGTCCTTGTTATGGTTTGAGGGGTGGGGTCTAAGGGCGGAGGTGCGGGATGTGGGTGAGATGCGTTGGAGGGCATCTTTAACCACGTGGGAAGGGAAATTGTGGTCTCTAAAGAAGGAGGCCATCTGGTGTGTTCTGTGGTGGAACTGGTCCTACTGGGAGCAGATACGGCAGAGGCGGAGGAATTGGGAATATGTAATGCAATTTTGCAGGAGGTAGGGTGGATAGAGGTGTAGTACAGATAGCTGTGAGAGTTGGTGGGTTTGTAAACAAATGTCGGTGTCAAGTCGGTCGTCATTAATGGAGATGGAGAGGTCCAGGAAGGGGCGGGAGGTGTCAGAGATGGTCCAGGTAAATTTAAGGTCAGGGTGGAATGTGTTGGTGAAGTTGATGAATTGCTCAACCTCCTCGCGGGAGCACGAGGTGGCGCCAATGCAGTCACCAATGTAGTGGAGGAAAAGGTGGGGCGTGGTGCCAGTGTAACTACGGAAAATGGACTGTTCTACATAGCTAACAAAGAGACAGGCATAGCTGGGGCCCATACGTGTGCCCATGGCTACCCCTTTGGTCTGGAGGAAGTGGGAGGATTCAAAGGAGAAAATGTTGAGGGTGAGGACCAGTTCGACCAAACGAATGAGTGTGTCGGTGGAAGGGTGCTGTTGGGGACATCGGGAGAGGAAGAAACGGAGAGCTTGGAGGCCCTGGTCATGGTAGATGGAGGTGTAGAAGGATTGGATATCCATGGTGAAGGTGAGGCGTTGGGGGCCGGGGAAACGGAAGTCTTGGAGGAGGTGGAGGGCGTGGGTGGTGTCTCGAACGTATGTGGGGAGTTCCTGGACTAGGGGGGATAGGACAGTGTCGAGGTAGGTAGAGAGGAGTTCAATGGGGCAGGAGCATGCTGAGACAATGGGTCGGCCAAGGTGATCAGGCTTGTGGATCTTGGGAAGGAGGTAAAACCGGGCAGTGCGGGGTTCCCGGACTATGAGGTTGGAAGCTGTGGGTGGGAGATCTCCTGAGGTGATGAGGTTCTGTATGCTCTGGGAGATGATAATTTGGTGATGGGGGTCGAGGGGGCAGGAGGAGGAGGTGTCCTCGAGTTGGCATCTGGCTTCAGCGGTATAGAGGTCAGTACACCTGACTACCACTGCACCCCCTTTATCTGCTGGCTTGATAGTGAGGTTGGGATTGGAGCAGAGGGATTGGAGGGCAGCGCGTTGTGAAGGTGAGAGGTTGGAGTAGGGGAGGGGGGTAGACTGGTTGAGGCGGTTAATGTCCCGGTGGCAGTTGGAAATGAAGAGGTTGAGGGTGGGTAATAGGCTGGCACGGGGTGTCCAGGTGGATGAAGTGTGTTGGAGGTGGGCGAAGGGGTCCTCGGAAGGTGGGTGGGTGTCCTGATTGTAAAAGTAAGCTCGGAGGCGGAGGCGGCAGAAGAAGTGTTCGACGTCACGGCGTGTATTAAATTCATTGATGCATCGGCGGAGGGGGATGAAGGTGAGTCCTTTGCTGAGGATGCTCGTTCATCCTCAGTGAAGGGGAGGTCTGGAGGGATGGTGAAAACTTGGCAGTCTGGGAGCTAGGGCTTGCTGTGGGTGTGGAGCTGGGACTGGGGGCGGAGCCTGTAACTGGAGTGGGTGTGGTGGTGGGGGAATGGGGGTGGAGTCATGAGCAGGGGTGGTATTCCCCTCAGGGTTCTGGGGAGCAGGGATGGTGACAGTGGGATCTGTGAGGGCGTGTTAGCAGAATGCAGGTGAGTGGCGTTGGTGGGGGTGGAAGTGGTGGCAAACATGGCAGTGGGGCGGGGGCAGAAGTCACTGAGCATGTGACATCAGCAATGATGTGAGGGTGGAAGTGATGTCACGTGTGGTGCATGAGGAATTGTGAGGGGCGGAAGTGGCTGTGGAAGCGGCCTTGATGGGGGCGGAAGTAACGTCATCAGTCAGCGTGGGGACTGCACCAACCCTGAAGTATGTGAAGCTGAGGGGTGACCTTATAGACGTTTATGAAATCATGAGGGGCATGGATAGGATTAATAGACCCTGGGGTGTGGGAGTCCAGCGCTAAAGGTTATCGGTTTAGGGTGAGAGGGGAAAGTTACAAAAGAGACCTAAGGGGCAACTTTTTCATGCAGAGTGGTGCATCTGCAGAATGGGCTGCCAGAGGAAGTGGTGGTGGCTGGTACAATTACAATATTAAAAAGACGTTTAGGTGGATGTATGAATTGAAGGGTTTGGAGAGATATGGGTTGGGTGCTGCCAGATGGGAGTAGATTAAGTTGGGATACCTAGAATCTCTGACTATGACTATTCTAAATGGGGCCTAACTTGAGTTTTATAAAGTCTCAAAAGCACATCGCTGTTTTTATATTCCAACCCTCTTGAGACCAACTGAGAGTCAGTTAGGCTTTTCCCTAAATACTGTGCCAGTGACGTTTCAAGTCTATTTGGAACTGTCAACTATTGTGACTGTATACTAATTCACTTATCCAGGATTTTTTGCATTTGCCCCCTCCCTTCTGTAAAGACAGACTCCGTGTTATCTCCAGGCTTTGTACTGATCTGCCTATTGCAACTAGTGTCAGTGGATTCTGTCCAGCTTCAACCATAAAGTGAGGTTTTTGAAAGTGTTGACTAGCAGTCAGAACTGATTTCATTTCAACTTCTTGTAAAGAAACTCATTAAACATTTCTAACAAAAATTGCACACAGAAACTAAATAATTGCCACTTTTGTGGTTGTCACAGGAAAGAAAAGCTTGCTTTTAAATTTTGTAATATAGGAAAGATGGCAACAAACGCGTGCACATCCAGATCCCACATACAGCAATCAAATAAATGAACAGCTCATCCACTTATTAACATAATAGTAACAGTGCAGTTGGACTAATGCACTAATCAGACAGCACTTCCAATAGTGCACACTTGTATTCAGGAATTAACAATGTTACCCACTGCGCTAGGCCCGAAACACAAATACAAGAGAGCCTTTTTTGGATGTTATGATAAAATTAATTAAAACTCTTTGCAAATAGTGTTTAACCATGTGATCATTTGAATATTGTGTTTTCTCTGTTCCCTGTATGTGTGTCTCCTTCACCAAGAAGATCCGTTATAATTAACATCCTGGAATACCAGATGTGATTGAAAGTCTGTTTAACAGGGTGAGATATTCACTGCTGTGTAAACATACCTTTTGTGAACAAGGCAACAGTAAGGACTGCAGATGCTGGAAGTCAGAGTCAATAGATGTGAAGCTGGAAGAGCACAGCAGGTCAGACAGCATCCGAGGAGCAGAAAAGTCAACATTCCCTTTTGAGAACAGACTATTTATTTTCAGGTTTTCATGTCCTGCTCCTCCAAAAGTCAAGTATATTTAAAATTTGTTTGCACAGTTATTTGAATCAGGCGCTGTTGGGAATTACTTTTAAACTGAGCTATTGTGAACGGAATGCATCATTTCAGGAGATGGTGAAGGCAGATTTAGAACTAAAGTTTAAAAGAGCATTAGATATGAGAAAAAAGTTGGGAAGTGGAAAGAAGTACAGGACATAGCTCTTGCACAGAGATATAGTGGGCTGAATGGCATCCTGTTTTGTCAGATAGTGTTTTAGATTAACAGTGAGTTCTTCATGAGCACACATTAGAAACTTAAATGACTGCTGTTAATGCAATAAAATTATGAGCTAAAGTGGAAGCATATGGAACTGAAGGTAAATTATTGACCTGGTTAGAAAATTAGCTGAGTGGGAAAAGACAGAGAATAGGGATAATGGGAAGGTACTCTAATTGACAGAATGTAATTAGTGGTGTCTCTCAAAGATCTATGTTGGAGCTCAAATAAGTAATATTCATCAGCAATTCAGATGGTGAATATGAAAGGCACAGATCCAAGTTTACCAATGGCACAAAGATAAATGGCTTTATAAACATTGCCATTGGCGGCACGGTGGCTTAGTGGTTAGCACTTCTGCCTCGCAGTGCCAGGGACCCGGGTTCAATTCCATGCTTGGGTAACTGTCTGTGTGGAGTTTGCATATTCTCCCTGAGTTTGTGTGGGTTTCCTCCTGGTGCTCCGGTTTCCTCCCTCAATCCATGCTGAATTGCCGATAGTGTTCAGGGATGTGTAGTGCATTAATTAGGTGTAAATGTCGAGTAATTTGGTAAGGGAATGGTCTGGGTGGGTTACTCTTCGGAGGGTCGGTGTGGACTGTTGGGCCGAAGGGTCTGTTCCCACATTGCAGGGATTCTGTGATTCATTGTATATAGCAGCAAATTTATTTCAATCTGGACAGGTGAGACATCATTCATTTCAGAATTAGAAAACATATATTTGGGGTACTTTCTAAAGAGTGAAAAATTGGGAACCGTGAAAGTCCCAATTGACTGGAGTGTCAATATATAGATCATTAAAATGTTGTGACTAGGTACTGAAAATAAACAAAACACAAATAGAATGATGGACTTCATTGCAAAAGGACCAGAATATAATATGGTTGAAGTTATGTACATCCTGACTAAATCACATCAGAAATAAGTCAGCATTTCTGGACACCATGCCTTAGGAAGGATGTATTGGCCTTGTAAATAATGCAGCGTGTAATACCGGAATGATACTTTTACCACAAGGGTTTAAATTACAAAGAAAGTTTAAAAAAAACTAGAGTTGATACTCTTGTAATTTAAGAGATTAAGGAGTGATTTAATAAAGTTTTTATACATTAAACAACACTGGAATGGTAGATAGAAATTATTTCCAAGATTGGGGGAATGTTTAGTATTCATCAGGACCAATTAAAATTAGGGTCTTTCAAGAGTGAAGTTAAAAACAACTTGTGCACAAAGCATTAGACATTTAGAACTCTCTTTGATAAGCGACATTTGATGCTAGATTTTTTTGTTAATTATAAATGTGAGATTGGTACATTTTTGGAAGATGTTAATGATTCCTTAAGCAGTAATTCCGCAATTACTTCTAGAAGTAAAAATGTAGCAGATACATGAAAACACCACCACCTGCAAGTTCCCCACCAAACCACTCCCCATCCTGATTGGAACTATATTGTTATTCCTTCGCTGTTGCTGAGTCAAAATCCTGGAATTCTCTCACTACTGGCATTGTGGGTCTACCTACAGTATATGGACTGCAACAGTTCAAGAAGACCGGTCACCAATGTCACTTTCTCAAGGCCACCTAGGGACAGACAATAAATGCCACCCCAGCCAGCAATTCCCATGAGTGAATAAAAAATGACAGAAGAAGGTATGTGTGTGAAGTTATGTTGCAAATTAGCCATGATGTCATTAAATATTGCAATAGGCCCTAAGCTAAATGGCTTTCTCCTGTTCTTGAGTAACATTGCAAAAGTGAGGACTGCAGATGCTGGAGATTAGAGTCGAGAGTGTAGTGCTGTAAAAGTACAGCAGGTCAGGCAGTATCCATCGATTTTCCTGCTCCTCGGATGCTGCCTCACCTTTTGTGCTTTTCCAGCACCACACTCTCGACTCTAATCTCCAGCTTCTGCAGTCCTCACTTTTGCAATGTTACTTAAGAACAGGAGGAAGCCATTTGATGCTGTACAGACACTGATTATAGAAGATCAATATGCCTACATGCCTCCAAAAGGACAGACCTTTTACTGCCCTTGTAATGCCAGCTCTCAAGTGTATTCTTCGTTGTTTAATTCCAAACAAAGAGGTGCATTTTCTTGTTCTCATCAGCTGTGGCTTACTGCTCTCACCTCTAATTGTGAAGGTCATGGATTCAAGTCCTACTCCAGAGACTTCGGTGCATAATCTAGGCTCCCACTTGAATGCAGTATTATTGAATGAGCATTCTTTCAAATGAGATATTAAACTGAGGCATTGACTGCCCAGCATGCTCATTTAGAAAACCAACTGGTATTGTTCAAAGATGAGCACGGGAGTTCTGACTGATATTTCTATTTAACTAACAATTGTGAAGTTAGATTTGGTGATCATTCATCCTGCTGGCCACGAATAGCCATAGGCCCTACCTAGAATAGAGAATGCAGGGCACTGAGCTTAAAATTGACATTAATCCTCTCTCTGCCAAATATCTTTTATTAAGTTTAGGGGATGTGTGTTTTGCTGGTTGGGCCAACATTTACTGCCCATCATTAATTGCCCTTGAGAAGTTGGTGGTGGGCTATTCTTGAACCACAGCAATCCATTTGATGTAGGTGCATCCAAAATAGTTTCAGGATTTTGACCAATGTTAGTGAAGGCACTGACATATATTTCCACGTGAGGATTGTGATGGGTTTGGAGAGAAACAAAGCAGTGAGTAAAATGATAAGTCAAATCCATGTTGGTTTATGGGTTTTGCACAGGATTTAAGCGGAAAGGCTAATATTTACAAATTAATGACAACAGAATAAAACAGTGGAGGATCTCTTTTACAACAAAGTGTAGTCTGTTTGTGAAACAGCTCACCACTATGGGTGGTCAAGCAAGAAACCTCAGCAGGGTTTCATGATCAAGCTAAACTAGTTCTGGTCGACAAATGAGATTCTAGATTATTAGAAATTGCACCAAGGGAATGTTGAATTGGTTGGCTGGATGCCTTCTGCCTAAATCAGGAAGGGTTTATGCCCGAAATGTCGATTCTCCTGCTCCTCGGATGCTGCCTGACCTGCTGTGCTTTTCCAGCACCACACTCTCAACTCATAGAGGTCTATAACACAGAAAAGGCCCTTCTGTCCACTGAGTATGTGTAGATCAAAAACAAGCACCTGAATATTCTAATCCCATTTTCCAACATTTGGCCCATAGCAAAGTGCACATCTAAATGCTTCTTAAATGTTATGAGGATTTCTGCCTCTTCCACCCTTTTTGGTAGTGAGTTCCAGATTCTCACCACCCTCGGAGTGAAAATTAATTTCTTCGCAATCCCTCTAAACCTTTCCCTTAAATCTATGTCCCTAGTCATTGATCCCTCTACCAAGGAAATATATTCCTTTCTGTCTATTCTATTTGTGCCCCTCATAGTTTAATGCATCCCAATTATGTGTGCCCTCACTCCCCCAGCTCCAAGGAAAATAGCCCCAATCTAACAAATCTTTTTTCATAACTGAAACCCTTCAGGTCCAGTTAATATCCTAGTGCACAAGAGATTCACCATCTCCAATGCAATGGCATCCTTCCTATAATGGCAATTCTAGAACTGTGCGCAATACTCTAGTTGTGACCTAACCAATGTTTTACAGTTCCAACATAACCTCCTTGCTCTGAAATTCTATGCTTCAGCAAATAAAGGCAAGTATCCACGTGCCACCCTAATCATTTTAAATACCTATCCCAATACTATCCCAGTAGGCATGCACAGCAGTGTCCCTCCAATCCTCATTACTTTCTAGAGTTCTACAATTCATGATGTATTTCCTCATCTTGTTTGTTCTGCCCAACCCCACACTTATCTGGATTGAATTCCATTTGCCACTGATCAGCCCATCTGATCAGCCAATCTATAACCTTCTGTAATGAAAGGCTATGCTCCTTATTATTTACTATCCACCAATTTTCATATCATCTGCGAACTTACTGATCAACCTTCCTATAAGTATAGGTCATTTATATATAAACTGTTAGCAGCAAACTGCTTCAACAGTGATCCCTGCAGAAACCACTGGACACAGGCTTCCAGTCACAATGACACCCCTTGACCATCATCCTCTGTGTCCTGCAATTCAGCTAAACCTGGATTTATTTAGCCAAATTTCCTTGGTTCTCATAGGCTCTTACCTTCCCATGTAGTATCTTATCAAAAGCCTCACTGAAATCCAAGCAGAAAATGTCAAATGCATTGCCCTCAAACGCATATCTAGTCACTTCATGGAAAAAATTCAATCAAGTTGGTCAGACATGACCTCCCCTTATCAGAATCATGCTGACTGTTCTTGGTGAACCCCTGCATCTCCAAATGTAGATTAATTCTGTTCCTCAGAATTATTCCCAATAGTTGCCCTACCTCTGAGGTTATACTGACTGACTGCTTGCAGTTTTGTGGTTTTCCCTCCTGTATATCCCTTGATATTCAGAGTTCACTGAATTTTCTGGTCCCATCTTTTTTGTACTCTCTGTAGGGACGGCAAGGTGCACCAGGTCCCAGGTACAATTCCAGCCTCAGGAGACTGTCTGTGTGGAGTTTGCACATTCTCCCCGTGTCTGTGTGGGTTTCCTCCGGGAGCTCCAGTTTCTTCCCACATTCCAAAGATGTACAGGTCAGGTGAATTGGCCATGCTAAATTGCCCATAGTGTTAGGTGCATTAGTCAGAGGGAAATGGGTCTGGATGGATTTGTCTTCGGAGGGTCAGTGTGGATTTGTTGGGCCGAAGGCCTGTTCCATACTGTAGGGAATCTAATCTATTTGCTTCTTGAATGCATCCCATTGTTCTGACACAGATTTGTCTAAAAGGATCTGCTCTTGGTCCACTTTCACCATGTCATGTCTGTTTTTAGTAAGATTGACCTTCCTCCCAGTTTCGTACTTGGATTTCAGGCTTATTCTTGTCTTTTTCGATAACAAACTTAAATCTAACGGAGTCTGCCCTCAATCAACTTTGTGGCTATGTAACAGAAACTTAGTGTCTGATCTTCAGTTTTAAGATAAAGTTAACTTTGGACTTGTAGCATAGTGGCAGTGTATAACTCATGTTTGCACAGTATTGTATTCAGTTGGCTCACTGTTTAACTCAGTTCTACAGGGATTAAATAAACCAATTTTCAGTTTTATCGGGATTGATGTGATCTAAATTCCACAGACAGTGCTTCAATGAATTGATTTCTTTTTAATGGGCTTCTATAACATTCCTATGGCAATGCAGCCTCTGCTGTTTAATAAAGGTAAGTTTATGCGCTGCTGTAATTAATTAGATTCATTGAGTAAGCTCAGATGTATTTAGTGCATGGCCTTTGCTGTGATGGATTGTACACACCACTGCCCTTGGGCTGTGACTTGAAAATTATCATCAGCATCATTATTTAAATCTGTTTCCATGTTTAGCATTTAAGATGCACAATCTTAAAATATTCCCATGCTTCATTTTCAGTTCAATGGTATGATTAAAACCTGTGCAATCTCTGAATACTCTCCTCAAATGGAATTGGAAAGTGAAATGACTGATGAAGTGTCAGCTGCGGCTCAGTGGGTTACACACTGAGATGAGGGTTTCAAGTCCCTCTCCAGAGGCCTTGAGTAAAAAGCTAGGCTGATGTACCCGGTGTACTCCCTGAGAAGCACTGTTACATCACGTGCTTTTCAGATGAAACATTAAACCAAAGCCCCAACTGCACTCTTGATGAGACACAAAATATCCATTAGTGCTGACCAATATTAATCCTTCAACTAACATTAGTGAAAAGGATGACCAGGACGTTATAACTTTGCTGTTGATTAGAGCCTGCTGTGTTCAAAGTGCATGCAATAGTTCCGACATTACGGCTGTGAAAACATTTCAAAACTATTTCTTCACTTTGGAACGTAATGAGGTCTTAAGAGAATTGTAGAAATATGTTTACAGTTTCTTTCTTACTGTGGCTCATTCAAAGGATCTGCCACTGATAAGTCACTGGGACTAGGTGAGATACACCTAAGTATAAAATGATGCAAGTAAGGGTGGAAATTCTGGAGACACTAGCCATAATCTTCCATTTATCCTTAGATACAGGAGTGGTGCCAGAGGACTGCAGAATTGCAAATCTTACACGCTTGGTAGGTGTTGAAAGGTGTTAAGAGTAAGCCCATCAACTATAGACCACTCATTTTAATCTCGCTGATGAGCGAGTTTTTCAAAATAATAATATGGGACAAAAGTTAGATGTGGAATAATTAGTTGTGTTTAACTAACTTAATTTGAGTTTTTGGTGAGGTAACAGAAAGAATTAATGAGGTATCTGAACTTCCAAAAAAAATTCTACACAACAAGCTTGTCAGAAAAGCCAGATCCCATGGAATACAAGGAGCAGTGACAGAGTTGATAGAAAGTTGACTGAGTGACAGGAAACAGTTGTTTATCATTGAACAGTGGGCTTTCCCATAGATCATTATTAGGTCCACTGCTTTTCTTAATCTATATCAATAATGTGGACTTGAGTTTCCAGGGCACAGTTTCAACTTTTGTTGCGTAAAATATTGGTTTGTTGTGAACTGTGGAGAGGTTAATGATAGACTTCAGAAAAAACAGAACATTGATGGAATTGACAGAAATATGGTGGCTGAAATTTAATTCAGACAAGCATGAGGTGATGCCTTTCATATGAAATACAAGAACAAACTGTGTAAAATATAAGAACTGCAGAACAGAGGGGCCTGGAGTGTATGAAAGCAATTTGTTGAAAATGACCGGGCAGGCTGAGAAAGTGATTAGATTAGATTAGATTAGATTCCCTACAATGTGGAAACAGGCCCTTTGGCCCAACAAGTCCATGCCGACCCTCCAAAGAGTAACCCACCCAGACCCATTTCCCTCTGACTAATGCACCTAACACTATGGGCAATTTAGCATGGCCCATTTTCCTGACCTGCACATCTTTGGACTGCAGGAGGAAACCAGAGCACCCGGAGGAAACCCACGCAGACACAGGGAGAATGTGCAAACTCCACACAGACAGTTGCCCAAGTGGCTAAAAGGCATAGGGATTCTGGCCTTAACAAATAAAGCAGAGAAGTTTTGCTGAATCTTTATAAAACACTGTTTAAACATCAACTGGAGTATTTTGTCCAATTTTGCTGCCATCACCCTTTGAAGATGTTTATAAGGCTAGTTCCTGAGGGACTTCAGTCACGTAGACAGATTGGCAAACATGGCTCTTCTTGGAGATTAGAGCATTGAGAGGAGGTTTGATAGAGGTATTTAAAATTATGTGGAACCTGGAGAGAGTAGACCGGTGGGAATTGCTGTTATTGGTTGAAGAATCAAGTACCAGAGAACACCGATTTAAAGTGAACAGCAAAAGAACCAAAGGTATCCTGGGGAAAAATCTTTTTACAAAGCGAGAGGTTAGAATCTGGATTGCTGTGCTTGGTAGAGTCTGATTTGGTCAAAAGGGATTTAAATAGTTATCTGAAGAGAAATATTTGCAGGTCTAAGGGCAAAAGGCAGGGCAACGGATTAACTAGTTTGCTCTTACAGACAGCTGACACAAAGGGCTGAATACTTCTTTTGGTGTTCTAACCATTCTTTATATTCCAGATGCCATTTTAAACAGGTCTTAAACTCTCTGAAATAAATTTAGTCAAATCTGACTGGATTTATAGGCATTCTAATTGCCAATCACTGGAGCGGTGCCTGGAAATAGCAAGTTAAGTTGCTCATTTCTCTACTGTTTGTCATTAAGTTATCACTTTAAAAGAGTATTCAATGACAGTATCCATTTTGTACACATTAAGATCCCAGAAATAAAAATGAGATAAATAATCAATGTGTTTTTGGTTTGAGGCATGAGCACTGGTCAGGAGGCAACTAGCTTTTGGAATAGCATAAAATCTTTGATATCGTCATGAGCATTAATTTAGTCACAACACCTGTAACATTGCATCCTCCCGCAAAGTTGTATTGAGCTCAGTCCTACCACCTTCTGAACATCTTGTTCTCCCAAACAAGTTCATACTACTGGCTGATTGCTAAATACAGACATAATTGTGTGGTTTATTATTCCTGTTGTCAGAATGTTGCTTTGCTATGTCCCCTGCTCCCATCGTTATCTCTGAGGGTTTGTTTTGCTAAAAACCATTTATTTCCTTTAGTGAATTCATGTTCTGTGAAAGCTGGATACAGTAACTTGTATAATTGGTTTGAGGTGTCACAGATAACAGTTGGACAGTTTATCATTTTAATAGTTGCTGTTCTGGAGATTGCAGCTGTTGTATTTAATGGCAGCTTGTATTAATTCAGTCCTGTGTTTGGTTGTATACATGATGTGAGCACTGCCTTCAGTCCAGTACTGAGGAATGTGGTTTACTGTCAGACTTGATATCTTTCAGACTTGACATTAAATAGAGGCTCCTGTCTACCTTCTCAGGTAGACATAAAAATAAAACTTGTCACTGTTTCAAAAAAGTGAGCAAGAAGGTTTTTCCCACTGTCCTGGGCAATATCTATCTTTTAACTAAATTATCTAGGCATGATCTTTTTGCTATTTGTGGATCCTTGCTGTGTACAAATTGCTGCAATGTTTCCTAAATTGCAACAGCAACTTCATTTCAAAACCTGCTTAATTGGCAGTAAAGTGCTTTGGGATATGCTGAGGTTATGAAAAGTGTGATGTTAATGCAAGTTCTTCTGTTTTTTTTGTTGAGTCATTTCTTCAGAAGTAATCAAAAACCGTGTCAGGAAAGGATGTGCCAGGCTATGAACACCAACTCTGAGCACTCTGCCTAGTATCTCTGAATGGAAGTAAAAGGATTAATAACAAACAGAAACAAGTACTTGTTGTTTCAAGTTAGTCATATTACCAAAATACTTCACATACTTCGCATGTTTTTTTTTGGCCAATAATTAGGGGTTTCCACTGACTGTAGGCAGCCATAGGCGTTTCATGAATTGAAGCAAGAGTGAGTTAGTGATGAGCTTTCTGAATTTATTGCAGCCTGATTTTCCTATCACATTCCAGAATGATCCCCTGGGGAAACACTTGAAAGGCTTTCGGAAAGGAACAGAGGAAGTGGGCGCTAAGATGATACAATGGTTAGCACCATGGACTCAAGTTCAATTCCAGTGTTGGGTGACTGTCTGACTGGAGTTTGCACATTTTCCCAGTGTTTCTGTGGGTTTCTGCCAGGTGCTTTGGTTTCCTTGCATAGTCCAAAGATGTGCAGGTTAGGTGAATTGGCCACCCTAAATGCAGGGTTACAGGGATAGGTGGGGAAGATGGGTCTGGGTAAAGTGCTGTTTTGAGAGTCGATGCAGACTCAATGGGCAAAATGGCCTCTTTCAGCATTGGAGAGATTCAGGAAGTGGGCTTAATTTGATGTCTCTCGGAGAGCTGGAACAGGTCTGAATGGCTGTATCATTCTGTGACCCTAGAGTAGTCACGTTGATTTTCCCCATACTGATCAAGAATTGAAAGAAAATTTCTAAAATGGGTAATATGCTGTTGTTAAAAAAGAAAAAAAAGCATTTATACTAGAAATCATGAAGTAGAAAGCATTTTGCATTTAGAGATAATCAGAATGTAGGTGCAAGGGTAAGCATTTTCCCCCTCAAACCTATCAGTCAGTAAGACAATGGGTGATCTAATGTAGTCTTAACTGTACTTATTTGCCTGACTCTCATAACTTTTGACTCAATTGTCAGTCAAAAATCTAACTTATCAATGACCATATTTAATGACTCAGCCCACACTGCCTTCTGTGCAAGAGAATTCCAAAAATTAATAGAATCATGGAATTTTACAGTATAGAAGGAGGCCATTCAACCCATCCTGTCTGTACTGTCTCTCGAAAGAGTTACCCAGCTCATCCCCATAGGCCTCTAACATCATTACGTTCTCTAAATGATCCTCTGAGCAGAAATTCTTTCTCTTTTTCATGTTAAAAAGGAGACTCCTTATATTGAAAGTGTTTCTCCTATTTCTAAATTACCCCACAGGGAAGATAATCTTTCAATATCCATCCTGTCAAGTCCCCTGTAACATGTTGTATGTTTCATTAAGATCACCCAGATGAGATCCTGGAAGACTGGAGGTAGCAAATGTGCCATTATTCAAGAAGAGCTGCAAAGAAAAGCCTATAGACCAGTAAGCCTAACGTCTGTGGTGGGTAAGGTACTTGAGAAGATTCTGAGGGATAAGATGTACATGCACTTGGAAAGACAAGGTTTAAGGTTTGTGTAAAGATTTGTAGCTCAGGTGCTGGTTGTCGTGGTTGTGGGTGTGTTCACTGAGCTGAGAAGTTGATTTGTAGACGTTTCATCCCCTGTCTAGGTGACATCTTCAGTGCTTTGGATCTTCCTATGCAGTGCTGCTGTACTATGTCTTCTGGAATTTATTTGATTCTGTTCCTGCTGCTTTCGGTTGCCAGTTCTGGTTGTTCTCTAGTGACCGGTATATTGGGTATAAGTCAATGTGCTTGTTGATGGAGTCCGTGGATGAGTGCCATGCTTTGGTTGTCCTATGTTGAGTTTGTCCTTTGATCATTGTGTTGTTCCAGTCAAATTTGTGATCCTTGTCATCTCTGCGTGTGGCTACTAGGGATAGTTAGTCGTGGTGTTTCATGGCTAGTTGGTGTTTGTGGATGCGGATTGCTATTTATCTGCCTGTTTACCCTATATAGTGTTTTATGCAGTCTTTGCACATGATGGGTATAGGGTCTTTTGTCTTGGTGAATTGTTGTCTGAGTGTGGCTGTCAGTTTATGGGCTGTCATGAACCCGAGTGATGTCTGGCTGCCAGTTCCGAAACGTTATTTATGGAAGGTAGTGTGGCCAGTTTTTTGCTACTTTCTCCCCAGTCCCACACTGCCAAACCCCTATTTTTCTCTCCACCCTGGAGGCTCCCTGCCTCCATTCCTGATGAAGGGGTTTATCCAGAAACGTTGATTTTCCTACTCCTCGGATGCTGCCTGACCTGCTGTGCTTTTCCAGCACCACTCTAAGCTAGACCCCGGACAGTGAATTACGTCCTGTCCTTGTCATGTTGTTTGTTTGTTAGGCATCTGCGGATGAAGTTGCAGGGATATCCATTCTTAGAACATAGAAGATTACAGCGCAGTACAGGCCCTTCGACCCTCAATGTTGCACCAACCCGCGAAATTAATCTGATGCCCAGCTAACCTACACAGTTCCATTATTATCCATATGTATGTCCAATGCCCGTTTAAATGCCCTTAATTTCGGCGAGTCTACTTACTGTTGCAGGCAGGCCATTCCATATCCCTACTACTCTCTG
This sequence comes from Chiloscyllium punctatum, assembly GCF_047496795.1. Lineage (NCBI taxonomy): Eukaryota > Metazoa > Chordata > Chondrichthyes > Orectolobiformes > Hemiscylliidae > Chiloscyllium > Chiloscyllium punctatum. Next base: position 6,784,624 of record NC_092775.1, read on the forward strand.
AGTGAAGACACTCCCCTGATATCAGTCCTAAATCTATCATCCCTCAATTTAAAGCTATGTCCCCTTAGCCTTCACCATCTGAGGAAAAAGGCTCTCACTGTCCACTCTATCTAACCCTCTAATTATCTTACACGTCTCGATTAAGTCGCCTCTCAACCTTCTTCTCTCCAGTGAAAACAGCCTCAGTTCTCTCAGCCTTTACTTGTAAAACCTTCCTTCCATACCAGGCAACATCCTAGTAAATCTCCTCTGAACCCTTTGCAAAGCCTCCACATCTTTCCTATAATGCAGTGACCAAAACTGCATGCAATACTCCAGGTGCGGCCTTACCAGTGTCTTGTACAGCTGAAGTATGACCTCGTGGCTCTGACACTCAAACCTCCTACCAATAAACACCAACACACCATATGCCTTCTTAACAACCCTATCAACCTGGGTGGCAACTTCAGGCATTTATGCACTGGCACACTGAGATCTCTCTGTTCATCTACACTGCAATGGATCTTACGATTAGCCTCGTACTCTGCATTCCTGTGACTATTTCCGAAATGAACTACCTCGCACTTTTCTGTATTAAACTCCATTTGCCACTTCTCAGCCCAGCTCTGCATCTTATCTATGTCCCTGTGTAACCCACAACATCCTTTGGCACTATCCACAACTCTGCCTACCTTAGTGTCATATGCAATTTTGCTAACTCATCCTTCTGCGCCCACCTCCAGATCATTTATAAAAATTACCCTATACCCATCATGTGCAAGACTAATGTAACTTACAGGGTTCCATGCAAAGACTGCACAAAACACTGTGTAGGCAAACAGGCAGACCCCCAACGAGCAGTCCACCGCCACGAAATACCATGACTAACTGTCCCTAGTAGCCACACATACAAATGACAAGGACCACAAATTTGACTGGGACGACACAATGATCATAGGACAAACTCAACATCGGACAACCAGAGAATTTCTGGAAGCATGACACTCATCCACTGTCTCCATCAACAAGCACATTGACTTAGACCCAATATACCAGCTACTAGAGAACAACCAGAACTGGCAACTGGAAGCAGCAGGAACAGAACCAGCTAAATTCCAGAAGACATAGTACAGCAATGCTTCACAGGAGGCTTCAAAGGAGATATTAGTGGGTAAATTATTGTTAGTCTTACACATGATGGGGATAGTGTCACCTAGACAGGGGACAAACATCGCAAATCATCTTCGCAGCTCGGCAAACATTCCCACAACCGCAACGACAGGGTTTGATTAGGAATAGTCAACATGGCTTTGTGAGTGGGAGGTCATCGCAATTTTGTTCGAGTTCTTTATTGAAGTGACCAGTAAGGTTGATGAGCGAAGGATGGAAGGTGTAGTCTATATGGATTTCAGTAAGGCCTTTGATAAGGTTCCACATGATAGGCTGCTCTGAACGGTTAGATCACATGAAACTGGGAGAACTGGCAAATTGGATACACAGTTGACTTGACGGTAGGAAATGGAGGGTAATAGTGGAAGGATGCTTGTCAGACAGGAGGCCTGTGACTAATGGAGTGCCTCGGGTCGGTGTTGGGCCCATTGCTGTTTGTTATCTGTAATAATGATTTGGATGAGAATGTACAAGGCCTGATCAGTATGTTTGTAAAGGACAGTAAAATAGGTATCATGGACAGTGAGGAAGGTGATCAGAAATTGCAGCAGGACCTTGATCAGCCAGGGAAGTGGGCCAAGAAATGGCAAATGGAGTTTAATGCATACAAGTGTGAGGTCTTGCATTTTGGAATGTCCAATCAAGGTAGAAGTTTCAGGGTGAATGGTAGGGCCTTAAGGAGTGTGGTGGAACAGAGAGACCTTGGAGTTCAGGTTCATAGTTCTCTACAAGTGGAGTCACAGGTAGACAAGTCAGTGAAGAAAGGTTTTGGCATACTGGCTTTCATCAGTCAAGGCATTGAGTATCAAAGTTGGGAAGTTACATTGCATTTAAAATGGACGGTGGTGAGGCCGCACTTGGAGTATTGTGATCAGTTTTAGTCACCTTGCTATAGAAAGGATGTTATTAAACTGAATAGAAATTTAGAAGGATGTGGCCAGGACTCCATGGTCTGAGTTATAGGGAGAGGTTGAACAAGCTAGGACTTTTTTCTTGAGAGGCTAGGACACTGAGGAAGGACTTTATAGAAGTTTATAAGATCACGAGAGGCATGGATAGGGTGAATGCACTAAGTCTTTTTCCCAGGTTTGGGGAATCGAGGATTAGAGGGGAAAGAATAAAGGGGAACCTGAGGGGCAACATTTTTGTACAGAGGATGGTACACATTTGGAATGGGCTGCCAGTGGAAGTGGTTGAGGCGAGTACATTAACAACATTTTAAAGACGTTTGGACAAATACAGAGATAGTAAAGGATTAGAAGTATATGGGCCAAGTGCAGGGAAATGCAGTTAGTGTGGATGGACATTCTGGTCAGCATGGACCAGTTTGGGCCAAAGAGCCTGTGTTGGTGACGTAGGACTCTATGACCACTTATCCTTCTAAACTCAATGGGTTTAGTCCAACCTGCTCAACCTTACCTCAAGATAGGAGCTTTGCTAACTTCAGGACGTCCTAACTCACCTGCCAGGCAGCAAAATACTTTTGAAGCATTATCACAGTTGTAATATAGAAGACAAAGAGTGCATTTTTCATACAGCAAGACTCCACAAATAGAGTAAGACGAATAGCTAGGTAATCGATCTCAGTGACAGTGGTTAGATAGGATAAATATTGTCCAGCACAAGGAACAGCTCCCTGCTGTTCTTCAAAATCGTGCCATGGAATAATTTACATCCATCCTGGAGGGAAGGTAGAACCTTGCATTCCTGCCCCAGCCAAATGAGGGTACCTCTGACATTGCACCACTCTCTATGCTGCAGTGGAGTGTCATCCTAGATTAGCTACAGAGAACCGTCTTCCAGCTTTTATCACCAGCCACTTCTTCCAGAATAAAACTGGAGTACAAATGGAAAAAGAGGGATGCTGTGAAATGTTCTTCTCTTGCAATCATCATGTGATTATCAGTTGACCATGTAATAGAGCTCACTTATGCTGACTAGAAGCTACATATATTCATACACGAGGTCCTGTACTCTGCAGGAAAGAGAAACATGTTCAGACATTATTTATTTTTTGAAGTAGACGAAAATGTGGGGGGACAATATTTCCCTTCTACATTTTCCATGGCAAACCCTTAACTAATCAGAATTATTAGTGCAATCATTCAAAAATTTTCTCATGCAGAACTTGTTCATTCTTATGTGCCTTCCATGATGATTGCAAGATGATAAGTTTCTAGAATGTGTCTTTTTTTCCTCAGCAATACTTAATGAGTTCTTTATGTTGGAGTTTACCCAGAAAGAGGAATCTGACAAAGCAGCAGAGACAGTGGAAGTAATGGATAATGTGAAAATTTATGGGAAGAAGGTCCAACAAAGACTGGTTGTGCTTTAGGATAAGTAAGTCACATGGTCAAGATGCTTTTGCATCCCAGGTTTTGTTAATAGGTGAGGGCAGATATTGCAGAAGAGCTTGTTTTAATGTTTTAAACTTATGTGGATGTGTGGGGATGCACAAAAGTAGGAGAGTAGCAAATTTGACACCCTTATTCAAGAAAAGTATAAGGTCCCAATAGTTCCAAGCATATTGGCATTAATTTAACTTCAGCGCTGAGTAATGTTTTGAAATTAATCAGGAAACAAAATTAATAAGCACTTGGAGAAATTTGAGTTAATTAAGGAAAGTTACTGCAGCTTTGTAAAAGACAGATTATGCTTGACCAAACAAATCAAAGTTTTAAATAATGTGAGATCAAGGATTGAGGAAAGAAATTTGATGAGTATTGTCTATATGGACTCAGTAAGTAGTAAGTAGATGATAATTCTTCATGCTGGAGGGTGGAAAACAGTGGTGTTCCCTAGGAGTCAGTCCTAACAGCACTTTTTTTGATATATATAAATTACTTAGATTTTGGAATATGAAGTAAAATTTTAAAACTTGCTCTAATATCAAACTTGAAGGAGTGGTAAATAGTGAGGATTATACAAATTGCCTGTAACTGGTCCTAGCTAAGCTAGCAGAATGGTGACAGATGGAATTTAGTATAGAAAAGTGTGAGGTGATGAATTTTGGCAGAAAGGGCAGAGGGAGACAAAATGGACTTACGGGCAGTTTCAGGGTGTGCGGTGACAGAGGGACGTGTGTTTCATGTGCAACACTGTTTGAAAATAGTAGAACATTTTGAGTCATTAGCAAAACCTATGTGATCTTGGGCTTCATAAATAGAGGCCCTGAGGCCAAACATAGAGAGGTTAAATTTTTATAAAACCCTGATTAGTCCATGAACAGAGCACTTTTGGTCACAGGAGATTTGTGTTGCTTATTACAATGAGTAATGCATGCCCAATTGCAGGCAGTCATTTTTGAACTAACTTTATTTACAACTGCCTCAACTTTTCTTTGCCCTTCTAAAACAGAGATGAATATGTTTTTCTGTGCGTCATTAGAAATTATCTTTCCCATGAGATAGTAGAGTCTGGATCTTTAAATTTATCAAGCTGAGCAACATAGATTTTTGATAGACAAGGGCTATGGGGGACAGACAGTAGAGATAAGATCACATCAGACCTGCCATGACCTTATTGCATGATCAATGGCCAATGCCTGGTTCTAAATTTGACGTTCCCAACACAGGTACCCAAGGAAAAAGTGCTCAGTTATGTTTAAAATTCACTAGAGAAATAAGTTACTAGAGAAATTCTAGATGCAATGATTCACTATGGTGAAATCTCAAATGCCTTGGATACAAATATTATCTGAATTTATTTAATTTTTAAGTTGTGCATCAGTGTAGGAACCATTCAGCCAATCATGACTGTTCTATGAAAGAGCTCTTCCGGTAGTCCCACTGCCAAGCTGTCCCCCCTCCTAACAGCACTGTAATTTTATCTCCAAGTATGTATCCAATTCTCTTTGTAGAATAAAATAAATAGAAAATGCTGGAAATACTCAGATTTTGCAGTATCAGTGGAGAGAGAGAGACCGAGTTAATATTTCAGGTGTCTGAGCTTTTCCCAAGGTTCTGATGAAAACCTTGACTTATACATTCATGCGTTTTTCTTTCCACAGATGCGGCCATACCTGCTGAGAGTTTCCAGCATTTTTTCTCTCTGATTTCCAGCATCCGCACCATTGTGTCTTTGTTCTCTTTTTAAAGTTACTGTTATTTCCACTTCCATCTTCCTTTCAACATATTTCAGGTCACAACAACTCAAAAAACGTCCCCTGATCTCTGTTTCTTTTGCTGGCCATCTTATATTTGTACCTTCTGAATAGCAAATCGTCTGCCGTCGGGGACAATCTCTCCTTATTCGCACCAGCAAAACCCTTTATGTTTATGTGGTGTAAAGTGAAAATTGCCATAATCCCAAAGGACCATAGTTCACTCTCCAATCGGAGAGCGCGATGACCAGGGGTGAGTTTGACCTACAGGTCACCACACCTCAGTTGAGAAGCAAAGTTGAGGTGGTGCAGCCTTCAATATGGCTTCAGACAAATTGAATTCCACCCTTGACATAATTTTGTATCAAATTGTGACTATCTTTACTCCAAAAAGAACAATCTCAAAATTTCTAGCATTGGGATATTTACTTCCCAGTTTTATTTTACCAAGTACCTTAATGTGTGCCTTTGGAAACCACCGCCGTTGCCTATTGAAACAAATTCTCTTATTTTATTCCATCAAAGCTCCTCACAATATTTAAAATTTATAAGACATCTTTTATTCAAGCTTTCTTTAAAATCTTGATATGTTAATTAGTGGTTTTGGAGAGATTGTAACACTTTGACAGATGTTGTGATTACCAGTTTTGAAGGTTGGCATTGAAGATTAAAACATATATCAGCCAATCTCATCAACTGAGCTTCTAAATTGATGTTTTAATTAGTTTTTAAAAAATTATTTTGCTTTGAAGCTGCAAGATGTTATTCGCCTTTGAGACTGCACAAAATGTCAGCTGTATTTGTGATGAGTAACAGCTCCCTGTAGATTGCCATAATGCAGGTACCAGAAATGAAACAGGCAGTCGTTATCCTGCATTTGCTGGGGCCATGGTTGAGTGCGGTAGAAGATATCCTTGAAACCTGTATTGTGTGCTAGTCAATCTATTTTATTCTGTCCCAATTCTATTTTCTGTCCAACTGATAGAAAAGCTGTTGGCATCTGTGTATCTGATTTTATCAAATAAATACTGTTGTTAGTGTGTTTGTTCATTATCTTGCATTCCCTGAGCCAAAGTAAGATATTATGTGGATGTAATCATAGAATGATGCAGTACAGGAGGCCAATCAGCCGCTTGTGCCTGTGCCAGCACTCTGAACGAATCGTCTAAAACTCATTCAGAACCTGTCCTTTCTCTGTAATTTAACTTTCAGTTCCTTGTTTGAATCTACTATTTCTACCTTTTCAGGCATTGCATCCTAGATCACAGTGATCCCATTTTTTTAAAACAAAATTCTCATCTCTGTTTCTTTTGCTAGCTGTCTTATATCTGTGACTTCAAAAAAACCAAATCTTCTGCCTTTGAGACAAATCTCTCCTTATTTACACCATCAAAATCCTTTATAGTGAAAAATAAAAATTACCATTTTCATGGAGGCAGCAGCCTAGTAGTATTATTGCAAGACTATCAATCCAGAGACCCAGTAATGTTCTGGGGATCCAGTTTGATTCCAGCCATGACAGATGGTGGAATTTGAATTCAATAAAAACAATCTGGAATTATGAGTCAAATGATGACCTTGAATTCATTATCAATTGTTGGAGAAATCTATCTGGTTCACTGATGTCCTGTAGGGAGGTAGCCTGCCATCCTTCCCTGGTCTAGCCTGCATATGTGACTCCAGACCCACAGCAATGTGATTGATTGTTAACTGCCTTTGGGCAAGTGGAAGGGCAATAAATGCTGGCCTAGCTAGTGACGCCTTAATCCCATGAATGAATAAAAAACAACATAATCTCAGAGGTCCATTCCCGTGGGGGGGGGGGGGGGGGGGGAGAATGGGAGAGAACTGGCAGTGAGTTTAACCTGCAGGTCACCACACCTCAGATGAGAGGCCAACTTGAGAAAGTGCAGCCTTCATTATGATCTCAGCTATTACAGAAGTTGAACCTCGCTCTTGATGTCACTGTATCAAATCTCCCTGTGACCATCTTTGTTCCAAAGAGAGCAATCTCAAATTTTCTAGTAATGGAATATTTACAAGTGTCCTTCTCTCAAGTGCCCAAATTGCTATCTTCTTGTATATCGCTAGGTACCCTCACTGAGCATCATTTTACAGAGAACTGGCAGCAATATTTGTGTGTGTCAAAGATAAGTGGGCCACTTGATTGGAGACATTTTTGAGATAGATTGTAACACTTGAGTTTGAGTATATTAGTGGTCATTAATGTAATTGATCATAGAATAATAAAGAAGCAATATTCAGCACATGGAAAAAGAGATATAGGACTGATGAGGACCAAATGATTGGTCAAAGAGATAAGTATTAAGCGGTGTCTTAAAGGAGGATAGAGAGATTTTTGGTGGAGATATGATCGAAGTCCAGTACGTGGGCCCAGGCAGTTGAAAGCATGACCATATGTGTTACAGTCATAAACATTGGGAAAGTTCAAGCAGCCAGAATTGGAAGAATACCGAGTTATCAGAGGGCTGACAGGACACCAGCTGGGAGGTTACAAGCTGATCTCTCTATCTTTGTGATGCTAAATCTGAAGCTTGGCAGATTCCATTAATTACTTTGGCTGGTGTTTACAGAGTGCACAGTGGGAGATGGGCAGGACCAGTTGAACAATTGCTTGTACATTTTTAGAATTTTGGAAGAAGCTAATATTTGTTTATTCTTTATTTCGTTTCATTCATTGAATGTGTTGACTTGGCAAACATTTATAATCCTTGAGAAGGCAGTGGTGGTCCACCTTGTTGAAGTGGTGAAGGGGCTTCCACAGGTGTTATTGGGGAAGGAGTTCAAGGCATTAGAATGAACAACGCTATACTATGAAGTCATGGCATTGTGTGACATGGAGGGAAACGTGCAGATATAAATGTTCTCATGCATTTGCTGCTCGTTTCCATTCAGGTGATGGAGGTTGTTAATTTGGAAGGCCCTGTCAATGTCTTAATAGCTGCAGGTCAACTAGTGAAAGGTATTCACTCTGGCATCAGTGGTAAAAGGAATGAATATTTAAAGGGTGGTTGGTGCTAATTAAGTGAACTGTGGTGGTCTGGATGGTGTCAAGTTTCTTAGAATCATTAACAGGAGCAGTACTCATCCAGCCAATAAGAAAGAAACTTGTATCACTCTTGTAGATGGTGTACATGCCAAGTGGGGAGTTAAGAGGTGTTACCTGCTGGAAAATTTCAAATCTCCAACCTGCTCTCTCATCCATGCCATTTATATGACTGGTCCAGTTAAGTTTCTGGTCATTTGTGACCCTGGAATGTCATTGTTCGGGATTCAGTGATAGTAATGTATCGTAGGAAGAGCTTTAGAGCAACAGAACTACTTTCAGACATTCACCATAATGAGCATGGAATTTTGAATTTTTAAAGTATTTTAAATGTCTTAATTATTTCAATGCTGCTTAGATAAGAAAAGCACTTTCTTCTCCCATTCCAGGTCTGATCCGATGGCACCGTTTGCATCAGGAGGAGATGATCTCGACCCATTTGGGTATGAGCGCTTTTATTGTAGAAATGTATTGATGACATCTTGTCCTTTCTCTAACCTTTTCAATCACAATTATTCCAATTTCAAGAACCTGTGCAAGATTTGTTCAGTAGTGAAGATTTCACAAGCACGTTCCATGCTGCAATTGCTTATTGCAAACACAAAATGAAAACTGAAATAGATCTTTGCTGAATTGGAAACAGACTTGACTTTTGGTCTTGTGGTTATGTCATTCTGTATTGCTCATCCTGAAGAAGGGCTTATGCCCGAAACGTCGATTCTCCTGTTCCTTGGATGCTGCCTGACCTGCTGCGCTTTTCTAGCAACGCATTTTCAGCTCATTGTATATGTAACACTGATCTATGCCAAGAGCTATCAGGTGAGATCTTGAATTTTCGAACCATTCACAGCATCACCCCACCTCTATTAGCCACACAAGATTTCTGAACTGCTTGAATTCTGACTGCTTCTGCATACGCAATTTTAATCACCACATCATTAACATCCCTGCCTTCAGCTAACAAGACTGTAAGCTCTTGAATTATTTAGACATCTGTGTCTCTCTTTCTCTCCTTTAAGACACTCTTTAGAACTGCCACTTTGAATAAGCTTATGGTGACCTTTGCTCATGAAGCCCTCATAATTTAGTGTCAGTTCATCAACGTTCGTTCTGTTGTGTCTTGAAGAGAGGTAGTTGTCCTTTCAAAAATCACATGAGCTCTGTCTCATCCTGTGCCATTTTCACAAGCACACTGCCTTGTCCCATCCTCATATAGTTTGGGGAGCAGAAGGTTGAATGAGCACAGTTTTTGTAAATGAATAGATAAAACCTTTAAAGTTATTTCATTCGTTTTTTCTGAGATCCCAGGTTCAAGTTTAGGCTCTGCTTTGATCCACAAATTCAGCTGTACTGAACCAGCCTGAATCCTGATATCTGTCCACTCCTGTTCCTTGACATTGTTTTCAAATACTGTATTGATTATTTGGCACCCACCATAACAAATTAAAATGGTGCATAGAGTTCTTCTCAAAGTATTTATGCATCTAAATGTGAAACTGCATTGTCTTATAGAAATTGTCATTATCTTCACAGCAGTTCAAGTCAGTAAGGTCTTGTTTTGTTCTTTGTCATTCTTTAGTACCCTATTTACTTTACACATATTCAAGATTTTATGGAGGTTAATCTCCGAGGGCAATAATTAACTACACAAGCCATTTACTTCTGGGATTAATTTGTGTATGAACCTGGCCCGAATGAAGGATTGGTAATGTGTAGAAAGAGTTTTCATCTTTAGCAATCAAAGAAAACTTATAATGAGACAATATTTCCACCAATGTTTCTTCCTCCATTTCTGTTTTAATTGCTTCCTATAATTAATAGCAATCTAAGCTTCATCCCTACACTTCAAAATAAGATGAGTCTTTTTGAAAGAACCAATTACCAAGTGTCTTTCTTTCTAAGCCTCCAACTTGTAAAACCTGTAACTGTTTTTGATGGAGTAGTAGGGATTTATTCCATGTTAGTCGGTTCACTGGCTTGTTTAATTTTCTCTTTATTTGTTTGTTCATGGATGTGAACATTGATTGTCCATCTCGAGAAGGTGGCAATGAGATGCCTTATTGAACTGCTGCAGACTGAGGGGTGTGGATCCATATATTATGTTAAGAAGGGAGTTCCAGGATTTTGATGCAGAGACAGTGAAGGAGTTAAAGCAGTAAAGCTCATAAAACAAGTAGTTTAAATGATCAATGCCACCAGTGTTGGTAAAAACGTGCCAGATTCTTCCCAGAATCACCCCTCTTGACTGTGACTCATTGACTTAACAGAGTTGAGGACTGCAGTTTAGGTCCTTGTCCGTCCTTGGCATTTCTCCATCTCATGTCGAATTTTAAATGTGTTCACCCATGTTTTACAATGTTCATTTCTGGATGCAAATGTTCTCTGATTAAACTGCAATTAAGTATCAGTGTCCAGCTTGTGGTTGAACAGCATTTTTTAATTGAGGATGTACTGACTGATATAAGACCTCGATCTGACTACCCTTTATCAGTCAATCTGCATTGTATTACAGTATGCTGAAGTATACTCCTGAGTTCCAATTATTATTCTGTGATTTATGAAGGTCAAGGGCAATAAATCACCTCCCTTTTTAATCAAACCAACACTGACTGGATTCTCCAGTTGTAACCTGCAGAGCATTCTTTTTCATTTAAGTTAAGTAGGTGATTATGTTTTAGCAGATGTGGTAATGTGTTTGTAGCTCTCTATTAACTGTATGCAATTTTTTTCTGAGTATATTATAGTTTGACCTGCCCTCACAGTTTGAAATCTCAATCCATGATTTTCAGTGCATTTCAATGCACTTGCTTCTTTCAGCTTCTACCCAGTCAGTGACTCTTTCTGATTCTCAAGGTTATACCTTTGAAGCATTTGCTTTTAAGAGGAATGCTTGCATTTGTATAGTGTCTTTCTCGCACAATCATTTTAGACCACTTTACGTGCATGGACTACTGATTGAAGTACGATGAAGCTGGACAGTTCATTGTGCATTGTCACAGGAACTGAAATGGAATAGTTAAAGTGTATTTTCTTTCTGTGACAGCTTTTAATTGAGTATGCCATTTCTAAATCTTTTCCTCAAATAAGGAGGAGATAGGTAATTGTACAGGAGATGGGAGATGATTATGCAGGAGACTGTCCTTATCCAAGTTGGTTGAGAGATGGGCAGGGGAAGAAATATACCCCAACAGAGAGAATGTAGAGGTCGAGATTGGAGAAAGAAGTGTAGAGGCAGGGAGAAAATTATCTACCAGCTGGTGACAGTACGATTTTGTCTCAATTGAGAAATAACCAAGCCCATGATTTATAAGGTGGGGATGGGATCTCCTCCACCATTTTTCTGTCTTTTGGTTTTTGCATTTTTCTGCTCTGTTATCATATTCCTTAATGCTTTGTGTTAAAAAACCAGTGTTGGATATGCCCCATGTCTGAACATCCACAGACCTCTGGAGTAGAAAGTTATACCCTTTTATCCCTGGATTTCTGAACAAAACAGTCATACTGGACACATAACGTGAAGTCTCTTTCACTTTCCACAAATGCTGCCAGACCTACTGAGTTTCTCCAGCATTCTGTGTGCTTGTTTTAAAGTTATCCAGTTTTTCAGCTGCAGCACCAATTGATTGGTTAATAAGCAGATGGATTAATAATTGCCCGAGGAAGGTTTAATCTGTTATATAATTAAACCAGCCTGATTTAATCTATCCATGCTAGTAAAGTTCCTAATTATAAACCCCCTCTGGCATTTCTACAGACATTTATTTAGAAATTCTCTGCTGAATTCAAATGTTTTCAAACTAACCTTACTTTGAAATATAAATATACAAATATTAAATATTGCCAGACAGGATAGTGATAAGTTGCATATTGATTTCTTTCCACTTCGCGTGTCACTCAGTAGACTTTGCAGTCTTGAATTCAGTATCCCTCATGTACGTGTTCCTGCCCCAGAATGCTGCTCATACAGACCTGAAAATTCATGCAGCACATTTGGAAGCATAAGATTATGTTCCCAACATATTATGATATGTAGGAGCAGAAGTAAACCATTTAGCCCATTGCCTCCACTCCACTATTCAGTGATATTATGGCTGAAATGATTATCCTCATTATCCCTCCTATTGTCCAGGATCAAGTTAATAAGCCTTCTCTGGACTGTCTCCAATGCCAGTATATTTTTTATTGAAGGTAAGGGACCAAAACTATTCTCAGTACTCTAGCTGTGGTCTAACTGGTGCCTTGTATATTTTTAGCAAGAGTTATCTATTTTTATACTCCACTCCGTCTAAAATAAAGGCCAGCATTCCATTTGCCCTTCCCAGTTAGTGAGTCATACAAAAGACCTCCTCTGAACTGCCTTCCCTCCAAAATCCCTTTGTGCTGCAGCTTTCTGCAGTCTTGATCCATTTAAATAATTTTCAACTTTTCCTGCCAAAATGCACAACCTCACATTTCCCCAAACAATATCCCATCTGCCAAGATTTTTACCAATTCGCTTCACCTGTCTCTATCCCACTGTAGACTCCTTGTATTATCCTCACTACTTGCCTTCCCACCTATTTTTGTGTCATCTGCAAACTTGCCAGTAGTATATTTTGTCCATCATCTAAACCATTAATATATTTTGCAAATAATTGTGGATATAGCACTGATCCCTATGGCACTCTACTAGTTTCAGGTTGCCCTCCTGAAAATGCCCTTTATTTTCAACCCCAAGTTTCTGTCTTCTATTAGTTAGCCAATCCTCTATCTATCCCCAACACAATGAGCTCTTATTTTGAGTAGTCCTTTATGTGGTACTTTATAGAATGTTTTTTGGTCATTTAAATATGTTACATCATCTGGCTCCCCTTTATCCTGCCTATTACCACCTCAAACTTAGTCCCTCATTGTTTACTTTCTCCAATTTTATTATTTCTGGACATCTTTTGTTGACTTTTAAAGCTTTCCCAATCCTCTGATTGACCATTAATCTTTGCCAAATTCTATGGTTTTCTTTCAATGAAATGTTATCCATAACCCCCCTAAGTTAACCATGGTTGGTTTATCCCCTTCTTCCTCACCAGGATATATCTTCATTGTGAAGCATGAACTATTTGCTTAAATGTCTGCCATTGTTCATAACTGTCTTTTCTGCTAAGCACCTTTCCCAATCCACTTCAGCTAATTCTGACCTCATTCCCATGCAATCACTTCAGTTTTAATACAGTGTGTTTATAAGCCAAATTTCTCCCTTTCAAACTGAATACTGAAATCTACCGTGTTATCATCAGTGTTCCACAGAGGATCCTTTAGCCTGAGATAATTTACTAACCTGCTTCCTTATACATTACCAGGTCCAAAATAGCCTGATGCCTGGCTGGATGTACATCATGTTGTTCTTGGAAACTATATTGATTCACTCCATGAATTCTTCCTCATGGCTATCTCTGCCAATTTGCTTTTTCCAATCTGCATAAAGATTGAAGTCTCCCAAAAATTAATGTATTGCCGTTTTTATTTGCCCTCATTATCTCCTGATTTCATCGCTGAAGTACAAAACAGCTATTGTTAGGGGCCTTTACACTACTCCCACCAGTATCTTCTTCCCTTTTGTTGTTTCTTACCTGCATCTATATAGATCCTGTATATCTGATCCAAGATCATTTCTTGCTGAGATACTTATTCAATTTTGTCCTAACAAAACTACCCCATCACCCTACCTCCTGTTTGACATTCCAAAAGGTCATATACCCTTGAATATTTAATTCCCAGCTTCAAGCTCCTTGTAACCGGTTGTGTAATGGCTTTAACATGCTGTTGTTTTAATTCTCTTGAGATAGTAACAGAAAACCCAGAAATCAATGAAAGCATGGATAGACCAGTTCCCAACCAGCACCATGAGTTCTTGAATCGTAAACAGTGATAGCCCATCTCAAAGGAAGAAAAGTATATTTCTCATAAGATTATAAAAGATTGAAGCATGAGTTGGCCATTCAGCCTACTGCCTCCAGCTGAGGGGACAGACAGGTCTCTTTGGTGATCTGATTATTACAAGTGCACTTTCCTGCCACTTCAATAACACTTATGGTTCTGATATGTCTATGTTGAATTAGGCACTTTCAATGATTTACAATTGTTAATTGTAAATCCATCTTTTAACACGCACATGCCAGTTTCTACTTTTTCCTTCTGGATCCTTTCCCTGTCCAGAATCCAACCCCTCTGGAGCAGATGGGACTTGATCCTGGGCCTCCTGCTCTACAGTTAGGGACACTAGGAGAAAGTGAGGACTGCAGATGCTGGAGATCAGAGCTGAAAAATGTGTTGCTAGAAAAGCGCAGCAGGTCAGGCGCATCCAAGGAGCAGGAGAATCAACGTTTCGGGCATAAGCCCTTCTTCAGGAATCATTCTGAAATGTCAATTCTCCTGCTCCTTGGATGCTGCCTGACCTGCTGTGCTTTTCCAGCAACATATTTTTCAGTTAGGGACACTACCACTGCACCTCAAAAGTCCCTCTTTGCCAGTAAATATTTTTTCAATCAACCTGTTCAGGCATGTTATAACACGTCTGGGGTAAGTGGGACTTCAGCTTGGACCTCCTGTCCCAAAGGTAGGGACACTAACACTGCACTACAAGAATCCTAAGAACCCAAATCACTTTTTTCAGTTCAATAAGGTTATTGTGTACTTAGGCGTTCACTGATTCCAATCAACGTCAGGTCTTTCAGGTAGTTTCAATTGGATTGAATCAGCCTGACGACTTCATTGTTGTCAGTTCGAACAGCTGGCTGAGGTTGTCTGCAGTCTGCCTGCAGTCTGCCTCAGCTGTTCACATTGCTAACAATTGTGTGTATAAGATTACACCACGTTTCACATTTCTCTTTATCAGCAATTGGAAAGTAGGAGATATGAGGCAGCTTCAAAGATCATAGTTATTTTAATCTGTTCAGATGTGTTGTGCCACAATTTCAGGTTCGGGGATTTGAACTTGGATCTTCTGTCCTGAGGTAAGGGACACTACCACTGCACTACAAGAGCCCATCTCTTCTTTTTCTGTTTTTGTTTTGCCCTTTTATCTGTTCAGAAATGCTTTTATGCAAGAACCCAGCATTTTTCTTTTTGAAGAGATTCATGAGCCAGCACGTTGATCTACTTTATCCCCCATATCTTCGTGCTGCACCTAGGCCTGTGTATCCTTTCTGTTGTACGGGACCCAAAGTTGAATGCAAACTTTCAGAGGAAGTTTGATAACAGCATTGCACAGTATTTGTTTTTTTTTTGTAATCAATCTGTTCTGAAATGTGATGACATACACGTTTGGATCAGATCTTCGGGTTCAGAGGGAGGGACAACTACCACAATGTTATAAGAGCCCTAAGAATCCAGCTCATTTTTTTTTGTCTCTATTCAGCAATATTACTTCAAAAGAACCCAGCACTATTTTTCAATACTACAATTTTACCCAAAGAATTCTGTGCAGTTATAATTCACTAGCGTCAAATTGATAATGTTATAGGGATGCTTTGATCAGAAACCCTGCTTTTCCTTTTGTTTTTCTTTATCCAGCTGTTACACCCATCTGAATGTTTTATCACCCTCAAATTAAGAGCCCACCTCTTACATTTTCTAATCACCCTGTCCAGAGATTACACACCTCTGGAGCTGAGCGGACTTGAACCCAGGCTCAGGGGTAGGGACACTGCCACTGTACCACAAGAGTCTGAACCCAGCGTTTAAAAGCCCAATGACCATCCACTGCTTTCAACCAACTCCGGAGTTGTTCTGGATAACGCTTCAAGCGAACTGCATTTCAATCGCTCACGTGCAACTCTCTTAATCGATCAAAAATCTCTCCAACCCGACATTTCATGGTCTCAGGATGTTCCACTTTACGAAGCGTGAAGCACTTTTTCGAAACATAGTTACAATCACAACATTTAAAAGTAATAGTTATGTATATAGCAAGCTGCACCAATGACAGGATGATTAATGAGGAGACAAAGGCATTGTGGTTATTGGCACTGAACTAGTAAAATAGTTTCAGGCTAATGATCTGTGGGCAAGTGTTCAAATTCAACCACAACGGCAGCTGGTGGAATTTAAAACAATTAAAATCTACACTTAACAGCTCGTTTCAGTATTGGTGACCATGAAATGGTTATCGATTGCTATAAAAGCCCATATCGTTCACTTATATTCTTCAGGGAAGGAAATTGCCATTCTTACTTGGTCTGACTAACATATGACTCCAAACCCCTGAAAATGTGGTTGATTTTTAATTATTCTCTGAAATGGCTGAACAAACCTCGCAATTCAAGAGCAATTAGGGATGGGTGCCAAATGCTGGCCTTGTCACTGATGTCCACATGTCATGAATGAATGAACATTAAAAAAAAACAAATAATCTGCTTTTTGGTTTTCAACAATAAATAAATATTGACTAGAATACCCTTGCTGTTCTACAATATCATGCCAAGGAACCTGTTGCCTCTACCTGAGAGGGCAGATCAGCGCTCGGTTTAACGTCTTACCCAAACGACCACCTCTGACAGTGCAGCACTGTCTATATAAAGACATTTAGTCATTTAGAATATAGAAATTGTATATTGCTGAAAAAAGATGTATTTTGTTCAAGCTTTCGGCTTGCACTTATCAGGACAGTTTGCAAGAAATACCAAAGGGAGTTTAATTATACAAGCACTCTACTTGTGTCAACACTACAAAATAGCTGATAGCTTCATTTCTTTTATTTACCAGTGAACGAAGAGGTGGAATGATTGTTGATCCTTTGAGGTCAGGGTTACCACGTTCTGGCTTTGACCCATCATCGGGGATACCGGGACAGCTTCCTCCTGGTTCAGTCCCACCTGGAGCTAGATTTGATCCATTTGGACCAGTTGGACCGGGCCGTTCTGGGTAAGTGTGAACTTTTTTTAAACAATAGAAATTCATAGGAATTTTTGTAAGTGAAATGTGCTTATTTCATTGTATTTGTGGATGTGCACTGTGGGAATAATCATTTCTAACCCAACATTCTTCACTGTGGAATAAATGTTTTGCTCTCCAAAGTTCCATTGCTCCTAGCAATATAATCATATACACCTCAGTGTTTTCTCCAAATACAGCAGGATTTTGAAAGAGTATTCTCTCTAATTGCATCGCTGAGTAGTTCCATAATGCAGGAGAACACAGCAGGAATATTCAGGTCGGGAATGGAAGACAGGGTGAAATTGAGTTTCGGTTGGGGGAAGTGAGAAGGGTTGAGTCACGTAGGAGTGAGAGTGAGAAGTGGTGGAGGCGAGTGATGAGATGGGTGAGAGTTAGAGGGACAAATGATGCAAATGGAGGAGAGACAATGGGGGAGAACAAGCACCAAGAGAGATTGGTGAAAAGATAGAGCAGAAGAAGTGAAAAAGACACAACCAAGATTACAGGACCAAGAGAGCATTAAAAAATGAAATTTCTTAGAGACAGTGTGATAGACTGAAGTGACAAAACTGGGTAGAAGCAACATAGTAATGAAGAAGAATAGGAGAAAGTGGGGAATATAGAGAGATAAGTGGTCATAAGGTCCAAGAGTCATAAAAAATGCAAAATAGATTTTGATTTGTACATAACATTCCATAGAATGAGAATAGTTGCAGTATAGGAGGTGGCCAGAGCGGTGTTCTCTGCTTTCATGTGCGGAAGCAGGCCATTCAGCCCATTGAATCCACACCAATGCTCCAAACAGCATCCCACCCAGCCCCATCCCTGTATCTCTGCATCCCTGCAACCCACCTAGCCTGCACACCCCTGGACAATATGGGCAATTTTGCATGCTCAATCCAGCTAATCCACAAGTCTTTGGACTGTGGGAGGAAACCAGAGCACCCGGTGGAAACCCACGCAAACATGAGGATGTGCAAATTCCACACAGTCGTCCAACACTGGAATTGAACATGAGTCCCTGGCGCTGTGAGGCAACAATGCTCTCCACTTGGTCATTGTGTTAATTGGTTCCACCTTTCTTTTTACTATTATTATTTGTTTGCCTTTGGGAGGCCCTAGGATTCCCTTTTATTATTGGCTACCCATACTTTCTCATTGCTTTTCTTTTCTTCATACTTTCCTTCAGAACTTTCTCTGTTCAGCCTGATCCTTATCATCTGTACCTTTTTGCTGCTTTATCTTGTTTACTATCTCTTGCATCATCTAGGAAGCTCTGGCTTTGTTGGGTTCTCCTTTTCCTTTTGATTTTTCACAACTGTGCTGAAACTATCTCTTCTGTAAAGGCAGCCCTGTGTCAATTATAGTTATGGCTGCCAGTCTCTGATTGAACTTTGCATTGTGGGAATCCATTCTCACCACATTGAAGTTGATAGTCCCCTGTTTAGTTACATTTACCCTGGAATGTGTCTTGTCCTTTTCCATATCTAATCCAAACTTTACGGTGCTCTGATTACTGTTCCTTAAATGTTCCCCTTCTGGCACTTGTTTCAGCTCCTTCCCCAGATCCAAAACAAGCCACGCCTTTTCTCGCTCACTTATCCGTCTAATTCCCCTGAATTCATTTCAGAAACATTGCCCTCTCTCTGCCCTATTACTATTACTTTTCAAGTCCATACTATGAGAACAAAGCATCTGCCAAACACCTACTATCATTAACTCCATTTTGTGGTTTTTGTACAATGCGGTGATTGCTTTGCAAATGCGTCCCTTTGTATCTTGCCCACTTGATAGTAGCCTTTTGACCAGTATATTTTATTGGTACCTAACAGTGCTTTTATTTTTATTAAACTCTAATCAAATAGATTCTGACCTTGATTCCTTGAGACATCCTTGCTTTCCAGCACTGTAAAACTCAATTTAAACAATACTGCCATCCCTCTCATTTATTTCCCTATCTTTCATGAAACCCATGTATTCAGGATTATGTGGCACTAGTCCTGCCCATTCTGATCCATGTTTCAATCTTTTTATTCATTCAGATTTAGATGAGGTTGTCACTGGCTGGCCCAGCATTTATTGTCCATCCTTAGTTGCCCAGAGGACAGTTAAAAGTTAACCACATTGCTATGGGTCTGGAGTTACATGTAGGCAGGACCAGTTAAGGCTGGCAGTTTCCCTTCCTGAAGGGCATTAATGAACCATGATGAGGTTGAACATGGTGTTGTCCGTAGTTGTAGGAAAGTTCCATCTCACTGCTCTCTAGCACGTTCACTCTGCCATAAAACAAGCTGTGCTGCACTGGTAACCTGTCAGTCACCTAATAGAATAATGAAATTATTTGGAGAGTCTCGAGCTGTTTTCTTCATTGATGGAACGTGAGCATCACTGGCTGCTTCAGTGTTAATTACCCATTCCTAATTGCCTTCTTGGTGAGCTGCATTCTTGAACTGACATAATCCTTGTGGTGTACATACACTGTCAGTGCTGTGACAGAGGGAGTTTGAGAATGTTGATCTCCGTGACATGAAGGAACAGTGATAGATTTCTAAGTCAGGGTGGTGTGGGGCTTGGGGGGGAACTTGCAGGTGGTGGTGTTCACAAATATCTGCTGCACTGCCCTGTCCTTCCAGCTGGCAGAAGGTCACAGGTTTGGAAGACAATGTCAAAAAGCCTTGATGCGTCATTGAAGTGCATCTTGCAGACATTGCACACTGCTGCTTCCGTAGTGAAAAGAGTGAATGTTGAAGATGGTGGATAGGATGCCAACCAGGAGGGCTACTTTTCCCTGGATGCTGTAGAGGTTCCTTAATGCTATTGGAGTTGCACCCCTCCAGGCAAGAGGTATGTTTTCTTTTGACAAAAATGTCTGCAGAATACGCTAAATGTTTTCATGTGTGACCCATTGGTTACCAATATCTGTTGAGTTAAAAATTTACATTAATGTTATTGAGCTGAGTGCATCATGAATTTATCACTTTATTAATTTATCACTTTAAGAGCTAAAACCTCTTAAATGAACAGGAGAATGAATATTGTGGGTGAAAACATCAAACATCAAGTGCCAGTGTTCCTATTAACACTGTCTAATTTCCACAACAGCCACATTTTTCAATCTCTGGATGTTTTTATTGTGCACATATATAGTTTTAGCAACAATCAGAATGGAAATTTCTGTTGTGTTTTGCACGGGGCTTGGTCTTTTGCTGCAGCCCTCTAAATCCCCAGCTATTTCACCATATGTTGACAGAAGTTCCTTTGATGAGAAAGTGAGGACTGCAGATGCTGGAGATCAGAGCTGAAAATGTGTTGCTGGAAAAGCGCAGCAGGTCAGGCAGCATCCAAGGAGCAGGAGAATCGACGTTTCGGGCATAAGCCCTTCTTCAGGAATCATTCTGAAACGTCGATTCTCCTGTTCCTTGGATGCTGCCTGACCTGCTGCGCTTTTCCAGCAACACATTTTCAGAAGTTCCTTTGATGCCTGCTGCTGTTCACCTTATGCTGTGCAACTCAGCATGGAAGTTAATAACTACAGATAAGCTGAAAGCTGAGTCCATTGTTGTGGTGTTCATCCCAATACAAACTTAACATCGTAAAACATAGGAGCAGAACCAGGCCATTCAGCTGATCAAATCTGCTCTGCTTCTAAGTGAGATCATGGCTGATCTGATAATCCTCAACTTCACTTGCCTGCTTTTTCTCCATAATCTTGATTCTGTTACTAAATAAAAATCTTGTCTGCTCAGTCTTGAATATACGCGATGACCTAGCCTTCGCAGTACTCTGTGGTAAAAAAATTCCACAGATTCACTAGACTTTAAGAGAAAAGATTCCTCCTTATCTCTGTCCTAAATGTCCAACCCCTTATTCTGAGATTGTGCTGTCTTGACCTAGTCTCTCCCACAAGAGGAAACAATATTATTTCCACAACTACCTTGTCAAGTCCTCTAAGATACTTGAATGTCTCGCTAAGATTGCTGCTCATTTTTCTATTTTCCAGTGGTACAGGCGCTATCTACTAAATCTCTGCTCATATGATAATCTCTCGATACCTGGTATGACCCTAATGAAACTCTTTTGGTCTGCCTCCAATGCCAGTGGGCGATAGATAAGGCAGCTAAAACTGTTCATAGTGTTTCACCTGTGGTCTGGCTCATGCTCTGGAAAGTTTTAGCAAACCTTCATGATTTTTATATTCCATTCCCTTTGAAATAAAGGCCAACATTCCATTTGTTTTCCCAACTACTGGCTGAACTTGGATGCTCACTTTTTATGATTCTTAGATGAGGGCTCCCAAATCCCTCTTCTGCAACTTCCAGCACTGTTTCTCCATTTAAACAACATTCAGTTCCTCTATTCTCTGTGACAAAGTGCATAACCTCTAATTTCCTCACATTTTATTCCATCTGCCTTTTTTTTGCCCACTCACTCATCCTGACTATTATCCCTCTGTAGACGGTTTGGATCATCCTAATCATTGCCTTCCAACGTATTTTTCTGTCAGTCACAAACTTGACTGTAGTACATTCACTTTCCTCATCCAGTTGTTAACATCTGTTGTAAATAATTTTGGCCACAGCATTGATCCCTGTGGCTCTCTAATCCTGAAAATGCTCCTTGTCCCAACTCACTCATCCTTTTGTTAGTCAATCCCCTATCCATGCTAATATACAACCTTCAACACCATGGGCTTTTAAGTACCTAATGTTGTACCATGTCAAATGCCTTCTGAAAATACAAATATTTTATATCCACTGGTTCCCATTTATTGCCTCCTAGTTACCTCCTCAAAGAATTCTGTTATTATCTTTTCAACTTCACCCCAATGCTTTACCTATAGAAGTGAACTCACTTAGTTGCCATTTCTCTTGGTGTTATGTTTAACACATGTCCATCTGCTCCACCAGGTCAAATAGTTCTTGCCCTCGTGACTTGGCAATCCTGGAAGAATAGCACTCTCAAACATGACCCATGTGGTTTGGTGGGAAGGATAAGTGACTGTGCTTAATGTTTGATTTCTGAATGTTCACAAAATATTTCTGTTTTCCAGCCCTGATCCAGACCATCTTCCTCCGCCTGGATATGATGACTTGTTCATGTGATCTTCTTTTTCTTCCTCTCGCCTCCCTCCTCTCAAAGCAAGTTGGGTTGTAAGGAAAACCCCGGATGTAAACCACAACTTGTGGAATCCTGTGGCCTTCACTTCTTTTGGTTAAATAAATATTCTATGAACAGTGTAATTTAGCCATTTGATCTGCTGCATTCCTTTTTGATGATCAGCAGCTTCAGCTAAGCCAATCTCCCTTTGCTGGTGGGGCATACATGCTCAACTGAACCGGTGAAACTCTTAAGAGCAGCCAAGTGCTTTGTTGTCATACATCTGACACATGCTTCCAGTGTGGACTTGTAACCAATCTCCTGCACATTGTCACAGAGTTGTCACTATGCTGTGTCTTTGAGGTAGGCAGATTAAATTAAATGCATCAGAGTGTTTGAGTTAAATGATCCTGTTAATAAACTGATGTGTAAATGAAAAAATAGTTTGATTGCACTTTGTCATGTTGATACACTCATCTTCTTGCTCTGTTTATAGATTTTTATGAAGAGTTGTTCATGAATTAATAGAATCTTACAGAACAGAAGACAATTTGGCCCATCATATTTGTGCCACTTCTCAAAATATTGATTCATTTAGTTCCATGTCTCCTGCTTCTACCCATTCACTCTGCACATCTTTACCCTTCAAGTAATTTCCTGGGAGAATTTCTTTTTTTAAAACCAATGCACTGTATGCACCTTGTGTTATGGAGCCAGATTCCATTTTGATGGACAGTTAACCAACTTTTTAAAAACGAGACTGATCATTCATTTTCCTGCTAATGTTCCCATTAAAAATAACACATTCAATTCAGTTGCAATTTTATATTCTTCAGTTCCCTGACTCTTTGCTGTACTTCAATTCCTTCCCACCATTATTCACAATTCAGACACAGAACACTGAATATCGTAATCTCATTTCGAACTTGAACAATTGTTTTCATTTTCACTTAAAGCTGAAATAAAATATTTTACAGAATTGTGTTTGTGAAGTGAGTTACAAGCAAATCCAAACTTCTTCTTAAGAGAGAAACATATTGCAGGGGCTAGGAACAAAATAATTCCCAGCTTACAAATTGGGAGAAGGAGTAAGCAATTCCGCCCTTCAGGCTTGCTCTGACATTTTGATAAACTTTTGACTGTTCTAGTTGTGGTCTCAGCTTTAGTTTCCTGTCTAACCTTAACTTTGCCAATAAAGAATCTATCAAGCAACCAAAAAAACATTCAATTACTCTACCTCTACTGTTCTTTTCAGAACGAGAATTCCACAGATCTCTGAGAAAAGAAAGTGTTTCTCATCTCTATTTTGATAGGGAGGCTTTATTATAATAAAATAACACCAGTATGTGTGTGACAGGATGTCTGTAAATACGGTCTCCCTTTAATGCTTTCTCTACTTTCTCTCAATGTATATCCCATATTTAAACAAATAATTTGCTCTACGCATCAACTCATACCTTGCAGTTATGTGCAAAGACTAGCAAGCTGGGGTTGTTGACCAGAGTACTTAAGAAGAATAAGGGAAGATCTAATAGAGCTAACTTAAATACTGAAGGGTTTGACAGAATAACTAGAGATAAATTGTTTCACTGCAAGAGGGGAAGTAATCAGAAGACAAAGATTTAAAATAATTGGCAAAAGAATGGCGTGGGTTGAATTTGAGAGGTTTTTTAATGCAGTGTGTTGTGATTTGAAATTCAGTCCAAAAGCATGGTAAAAAGGGATTCAGTAGTAACTTAAATGCAATTGGATAAATGTTTGAAGAAGTAAATTTGCAGAGCTATGAGAAAAGAGGAGCAGGATTGGGACTAATTGGGTAATTTTTCAGGACCAGCACAGACTTGATAGTCGGAAAGGCCGACTTCTGCACTGTATGATTCTATGAAAGGATATTATTTTAACCTGACATTCAGGAATGTGATGACTGCTTTATTTATCCTGTAAAAATATTGCAATTTATTGTCTGTGAAACTTTCAGTCATTGACATTTTAGGGCATCAAGCGAAAGCAGATTGACACCACACAATATCAAAAGACGTTTAGGACTTGTATCTTAACTGATGTTAAATCTCAGATGCTCTCAGCAACGTGCCCATTCCCAGCCCTGCTACAGTAACACTTCTCTGGAACTGTAAATATGTAGCTGAATGAATACAGAATAGAAAAATTTTCTTATAAAATAATTAATTGGAAGTAAACACTTTTAGTCAAATCTGATTGTGTTTTTGGAATATTTGATTTAGTCTTTTGGAGAAGGCTTTCTCAAATATAAAAGTATCTAAAAACAAATTTACTAGTAATTTTCAAAAAGGAACTGGATATAAACATAAAAAGGAACAATGTGCAGGGCTGTTTGACAGGAGCGGGGAGTGTTTAACCCCTGCAGAGATGATGCACAGGAGCAATGTGATGCACTCAATGTTCTCCTGTGCTCTGTCACTCTGTGTACGTGCATTTCAGTTGTAAATAAAGTTTGTAATTTTGTTCTCCAGATGTCGCAAAAGAAAGACTTTTTCTCAGATATCATGTTGGTACAGTTCCTGTTATTATGGACCAGACCAAACCCCCTCAAAATATATTAAAACATTACACATTCTCCTTTTGCTTTCCTTCTCTATCAATATACCTTTTGAGCATACTCACACTTTGAGATTTCTTTCTAACTGGTGTTCTTATCAAATAATTCACCTTGCTCAATCTCCTTTCAATTTGATAAGGCCCACTAAACATTGCTTTGAAATGTTCACCTATCACTGGAAGTAACAATAGCACTTATCTCCACTAGCAAAAATGCAAATTTTTGAGTTCTTGTCTGCTTTCTGTTTCATCACATGCTGTGTTACTTTCAAATGCTGTCTAGTCAACTCATCAACTCCCTAAAATTTGATACACAGTCCAAATGTGTGGCCTCTGAATTCTGACTCACCAATTATTCCTTAATTAATTTGAATGGTTCTCTTACCTCATACCCAAAAACCATTTCAAATGGACTGAATTTAGTTGATTCATTTGGTGCATCCCTAATTGCAAAGCGTACAAATGGAATTCCTTTAGCCCAATCCTCCTGACAAACATGAGTAAACCTTATCCATGCAAGTAAATTCTTTAATGAGATCTGACACTTTCTTCTCAACCAATCCTTGATCAAGTTGTACATTCTTTTGTAGCTTTCTAGCTTCCACAATGCTTTTATTTACCACTACAACAAAAATCAGTGGATTACCTTGTTTTCCCATATCCATCTTCACAGTGCTTTTCCTAAACCACCAACACTGCGACTTCATGTGGACTACTTTATTACAGTGAAAACACGTGAGCTTTTTTTTTACTTCTCTTTCTGCCTCATGGGTTCCCTTTTATTCTGTGGTAAGCTATCTTCAATGAGATCTCCTTCTCCCTTCCACCTGAGGATTTATCTTTTCCCCAATTTCTATCCCTCACAGATTGAAATTGATGTCAGAAGCCAAACTTCGATGTATGAACCAACTCAGAAACACCTGACATTTCTGCTGCCAATCTTAACAGTCTTACTCTCTGGAAAAGCGCAGCAGATCAGGCAGTATCCAAGGAGCAGGAGAATCGACATTTCGGGCATAAGCCCTTCTTCAGGAATCCCGAAACATTGATTCTCCTGCTCCTTGGATGCTGACTGATCTACTGCACTTTTCCAGCAACACATTTTTCAGCTCTGATCTCCAGCATCTGCAGTCCTCACTTTCTCCTAGTCTTACTCACTGCTCTTCAACATGAGCTCTCACTATTTAAGGAAGTAATTTTTTGAACTCCAAAATAATCATGTCTCTAAGATTGTCATATGTTTGATATATTTTCAATGCCCTAATCCTGATTAAAAGTTACTTTGTTCAGTTCTTTCAAACTCAATGCATATTTGACCAGGTTCCCTCCTTAGACTCCTGAAACATTGTAGGCTTCTGGTACCAGCTTGTATGTACTTAAAATGATTTTTTTCACCTCATCATACTCACCAGATACCTCTTGTGATAGTAGTGCAAATATCTCACTAGCTCTACCTGCCTACTTTGTTTGAATCAGCAATGCCCACATGGTCACCAGCCATTTCATTTGTTTAGCTACTTTCTCAATTAAAATGAGAAAAGCTTCTATGTCCTTCTCATCGAACTTGGATAGAGTTCAACAGATCCCCACCAGGTTTTTTTTTACAATGGGATTACCCTCCATCACTGTACTTATCACCACTCCTACTTTGCTCCTTTACCTCGACCATTTTAAGTCAACTTTGAGTTTTCAGTACCAGCCTCTGAAGTTGGAAACTCTCTCTTTCTCCCTTCTGCTTTTAATCATAATTCAACCTGTTTCATATGCTTTTCATTGTCAATGACTAGGCTAGACCTCATGAAACATTCTTAAGCAGGCAGCCCAGACCATAACTTTGCAATTTGTTTCGGTAAGTGTACAATGAAAATTACCCGGAATAAGTTAGCTAGGTTGATTACCAGGTTTTAAAACAGACAAATGTGTTCACAAAGCTATACAATAAAACCCAAAGAACAGAATAGAGAACCCCTACAGACTCAGTTTATCCAAACCTGACTTAATCATGCTGTTCCGAATGTACACAACAGTCTCCAATAAGCAAACCCCCTTAAAAACACTAAATATGCAAAAAAGGCTTAGATTGTAGTTAGAAGGGCAGAAGGAAAGAGAGTTTTGCAGCCTGTTCTCACACAGCTGAACTCCCAACTAGTTCTGGAATGAACTGCCCAGCTAAAGAGCTGACCACTCCCCTTTCGTTATACAGGTCTCTTCTAAAACATGACCACTTTGGCCTGAAGTCTCATCTGTTTACGTATAAACAAAAAGGCCTCTTAATACCCTTTAATCTCTGTACCAAACCAGTCTAATCAGAACCGGGAGCTGTTTACAACCCCTCTGACAAAAACCAAGGACACAGTAGCCTTGAGAAAAGGAAGTTAAAAATCACACAACACCAGGTTATAGTCCAACAGGTTTAATTGGAGGCACACTAGCTTTCAGAGCGGCACTCCAAAAGCTAGTGTGCTTCCAATTAAACCTGTTGGACTATAACCTGGTGTTGTGATTTTTAACTTTGTACACCCCAGTCCAACACCGGCATCTCCAAATCATGAGAAAAGGAACAGATTTTAGAAAAAAGGGACTAGCTTTGTGACACCTCTCCCCTTTAAAAAAAACATGAATCATTAATTTCAAAAGATGACTTCATTTTTAAAACCCAGTTAGTGTCAACACACAGATACACTATTATAACTATAAACATGCACAACCACATGCAAATTCAGGCCGTGGCACATACACCACCCACCTCCGTATCTCATTTGAGTCTCAACAACGCAGCCACAATCATGTTTTTGCAACCTGCCACATGCACAATTGTCAAATTGAATGGCTGCAACAACAAGCTCCATCTAAATAGTCTGGCATTTTTGTCCTTAAATTTTTCCACAAATGTCAATGGGTTATGATCAGTGTATACGATTGTCTCCAATGCATTGCTGGTAATATAAACACTGAAATGTTGTAATACCAACACCAACCTCAAAGTCTCTTTCTCCACCGTTGAATATTTCTGTTGATGAACATCCAACTTCCTAGAAAAATACCTGATGGGTCTTTCTATCTCCTCGTCATCCTCCTGCAGGAGCAACGCACTGACACCCACATCACTGGCATCGATAGCCATCTTGAAAAGCTTCATGTCATCCAGCATAGCTAATACTGGGGCAGTGGTTGACACAGTGACAAATGCCTTTTGACAGTCTGCTGTCCACTGAAACTACTTGCCTTTTTTTAACAATTCGGTGAGTGGAGCAGCCACACTGCTAAACATCGGCACAAACTTTCGGTAAAATCCACTCAATCCCAGGAACTGTAGTACTGCCTTTTTTTTGTCAAAGATGTGGGAAATTCCGTAGTAACTTTTGTTTTCGCATCCGTGGGGCCATTTGACCATGTCCAATAACATAGCCCAGGAAGGGCATTGGCAAATTCACATTTTGCTAGGTTTACCACCAAGCCTGCCTTCTGAAGTAGATCAAACAAGTCCAATAAATGCTGTAAACGTTCCTTCCATGAGTGACTAAAAATCACCACGTCATCAATATATACCACGCAGTTGGGTAATCTGGCAATGACCTTATTAGTCAGTCTCTGAAATGTGGCTGAAGCGTTTTTCATACCAAATAGCATGACTTTGAACTGATATGGTCCATTTTGTGTTATGAAAGCCAAAATTGTCTTTGCTCTCTCTGACAAAGATACTTGCCAGTAGCCTCTGAGCAAGTCCAACTTAGAAATGTAAGTTGTGTGTCCCACTTTTTCAACACAGTCCTCCAGCTGTGGAATTGGATATGCATCAGTGTTTGTAACGGCGTTGACTTTGCAATAGTCCACACATAACCATCGGATACAATCTAGGTTTGGCACCATGAGTATGGCTGAGCTCCAGTCACTGTAATTCACTTTGATTATGCCATCTTGGTTCATGTGCTCTATCTCCTTCTGAACCTGTGCCAACTTTAGTGGATTATGCCTATGAGGATGGTGCTTAATCGAAATAGCATCTCCTATCTCTACATCGTGCACAGTTGAGTTAGTACTTCCCAGTTTATTTCTGCATATTTCCCCATGCGATAGTAATAACTCTTTCAGGTCATTTCAATTTTCTTGCAGAAGGTAACTCAATCATTTATCCCAATTTTTGACAACTTCCTCATTGTCCAATTTGCTTTGAGGAATGTCCAGTTCAGAATCCTGAACTTGTCTCTTCCTTCTGTGCTGTAATCACTAACACGTTCTCCTCTTGTTTTCCTTCCCTATCAAAATACCATTTGAGCATATTCACATGACACTCTGTGAGATTTCTTCCTGTGTAGAGTCCTTAACGAGTAGTTCACCTCAGTCAATTTCTTCTTTATTTGATAAGATCCACTGAACCTTGCTTTGAAAGGCTCACCCTGTCACTGGAAGTAACACCTTATCCCCAATTGCAAAATTGCGAATTTGTGATTTCTTATCCGCTTTCTTATTAATTGTCTGCTGTGATACTTTTAAATGCTGTCTAGCCAACTCTCCAGCTCTATTTAATTGTTCTGTAAAAATTGACACGTAGTCCAAAAGGGTAGTCTCTGAATTCTGACTTATTAATTGCTCCTTAATCAATTTTAATGGTCCTCTTACCTTCATGCCCAAAAATTAATTCAAATGGACTGAATTTGGTTGATTTATTCTCTGGTCACAAGTAGTGCAAAAGGAACTCCCTTACACCAATCATCTGGATAATCCTGACCATACGCCCTCAACATTGTCTTTTGGGTTTGATGCCATCTCGCTAGTGTTCCCTTAGATTCTGGATGGTACACAGTAGATTTGAATTGCTTTATTCCCACATTATCCATAACCTCCTTGAATAGTTTGGATGTAAAGGTTGATCCTTGGTCTGACTGGATCTCCATTGGTAGCCCATGTTTAGTAAAAAAAAATTAAGTAATTCTCCTCAAACTCTTTTGGCTGTGATGTGTAATGCAATTGTCTCCCTTGGAAATCTAGTCAGCGCATCCATTGTTGTTAATAAATACTTATTCCCTCTTTTTGTTTGAGGTAGGGGACCTACGCAATCAATCAAGACTCTTGTGAAAGGTTCCTCAAATGCAGGTTTTATTACTGGTTGGTTTTCCAATTAGCTGACATGTATGACATGTCTGGCAAAATACAACTACATCCTTGTGTCGTCCAAGCCAGTAAAAATGTCTTTGTATTTTAGCCTGTGTTTTGCTCACCTCTAAATGACCTCCAAGTGGTGGCTCGTGCACCACTCGCAACACTTCCTTTCTATAAGGTAAAAACAATGACTGCAGATGTTGGAAACCAGATTCTGGATTAGTGGTGCTGGAAGAGCACAGCAGTTCAGGCAGCATCCAAGTAGCTTCGAAATCGACGTTTCGGGCAAAAGCCCTTCATCAGGAATAAAGGCCCTCAGACCCCACCCCTCCAACCGTAACAAAGACAGAACGTCCCTGGTGCTCACATTCCACCCTACCAACCTTCGCATAAACCAAATCATCCGCTGACATTTCCGCCACCTCCAAACAGACCCCACTACCAGGGATATATTTCTCTCCCCACCCCTTTCCGCCTTCCTCAAAGACCGTTCCCTCCGTGACTACCTGGTCAGGTCCACGCCCCCAAACAACCCACCCTCTAATCCTGGCACTTTCCCCTGCCACCGCAGGAACTGTAAAACCTGTGCCCACACCTCCTCCCTCACCTCTATCCAAGGCCCTAAAGGAGCCTTCCACATCCATCAAAGTTTTACTTGCACATCCACTAATATCATTTATTGTATCCGTTGCTCCCAATGCAGTCTCCTCTACGTTGGGGAGACTGGGCGCCTCCTAGCAGAGCGCTTTAGGGAACATCTCCAGGACACCCGCACCAATCAACCACACCGCCCCGTGGCCCAACATTTCAACTCCCCCTCCCACTCTGCCGAGGACATGGAGGTCCTGGGCCTCCTTCACCACCGCTCCCTCACCACCAGACACCTGGAGGTAGAACGCCTCATCTTCCGCCTCGGAACACTTCAACCCCAGGGCATCAATGTGGACTTCAACAGTTTCCTCATTTCCCCTTCCCCCACCTCACCCTCGTTCTAAACTTCCAGCTCAGCACTGTCCCCATGACTTGTCCGGACTTGTCCTACCTGCCTATCTCCTTTTCCACCTATCCACTCCACCCTCTCCTCCCTGACCTATCACCTTCATCCCCTCCCCCACTCACCCATTGTACTCTATGCTACTTTCTCCCCACCCCCATGCTCCTCTAGCTTATCTCTCCACGCTTCAGGCTCACTGCCTTTATTCCTGATGAAGGGCTTTTGCCCGAAATGTCAATTTCGAAACTACTTCCTTTCTTTACCCTACTGGTAAAATGATTTGATGAATCTCTGCCTGTTTCTCATCTGCTTGCATGTATGATGGTCTCCATTTCCTCATTAAGACATATTTGTTAAGTAATAACACACAGAGATACATTCAGTCTCCTTCTCTGTATATGCCTTTTGATGTAGCAGTTTTAACTTCTCATCTTTATGCTGTGACTCAATAGGCGTAGCAGAGCTAAAAAGACTTGCATGTTTACCTAGTTGCTCCTGCTCTGTCCCACTTATCTGATCAAAAAAAATCTTGGATAACACTGTCAGCTTCCTTATCTGTGCGTTTTGATCTCATTTGCTTTAACTTGTGCCTCAGTGATCTTGTGACCACATAATCTGGGAAAATTCCTGGATAAACATCCTTCATTTCTTCAGTTGACTGCATCTCCACTGGCTTTTCAACTAGAGTAGGCAGCACTCCTACTGGTGAATCACCTACCTTCTGAATGTAGGTTTGCTCGCTGATGTTTTGTCACCATAATGATTTTTAGATGTTTTGTCACCATACTGGGTAATATCTTCAGTGAGCCTCCGGACGAAGCACTACTGATGATTCCCACTTTCTATTTATATGTTTGGGCTTCTTTGGGTTGGTGATGTCATTTCCTGTGGTGATGTCATTTCCTATTCTTTTTCTCAAGTTGATGGTAAATCAGGTCCAAGTCAATGTGTTTGTTGATAGAGTTCCAGTTGAAATGCCATGCTTGTAGGATTTCTCGTGCATGTCTCTGTTTGGCTTGTCCTAGGATGGGTGTGTTGCCCCAGTCGAAGTGGTGTCCTTCCTCATCCATATGTAAGGATACTAATGAGAGAGGGTCATGTTCTTTTGTGGCTAGTTGATGTTCATGTGTACTGGTGGCTAGTTTTCTGCCTGTTTGTCCAATGTAGTGTTTGTTACAGTCCTTGCATGGTATTTTGTAAATGACGTTAGTTTTGCTTGTTGTCTGTATAAGGTCTTTCAAGTTCATTAGCTCTTGTTTTAGTGTGTTGGTGGGTTTGTAGGCTACCATGATGCCATGGACCCGATTTACCACCCCCTGAGAAAAAGAACAGGAAATGACATCACCACAGGAAATAACATCGCAAACCAAGGAAACCCAAACATAGAAAGCAGGAATCATTAGCAGTGCTTTGTCCGGAGACTCACTGAAGATGTTACCTAGTATGGTGACGAAATGTCTGAAAATGAATATTCCAGCTCAGTGAGCAAACCTATATCCAGAACCTCAACCTGAGCTATAAATCTTCTCAAAACTCGCTAATTAGCTACCTTGCTCATTTGTAAGGACAAATTGTATTCCTGGAACTGAGAGTTTGTCCAGTACTCCACAAATTCTCCACTCTTCTCTGGATTCTCTAGCCTCACTTCTCACTTTATGTAATTGAGCACTTTATCTCACCATGAATTCTTGATACCAGTACCTTTTCTGGCAATAGTCCCTCAAGAGTACATATCTCCTCATCCTTCAGCATCACAGACTGAGAGGATTCTGTGTCCCTTAATATTGTAACCTCTTTACCTGCTACTCCTGGCCAATGTGAACTTCACCCTTGCATGTATATTTTTTAAGCAGATCTGGCACTTCCTCCTTAATCAACTTCTGATCATCTTGTATGCTTTGAGGCAGTTGTCCGACTTCCCTTGTGCTTTTTTTAACTAGTCCAACAAAACTTCCAGGCTTGTCTGATTTTCCTACATCTGGCTTTCTCCTAGCCCACCAAAATTGTGATTTTGTGTGGCCCATTTGATTACAATGAAAACACCTGAGATTTTAACTTCTATGTCACCCTCAAGGGTTTCTTCTTTACCCTGTGGTAAATTCTCCTATGATCTTCACTAAGATCTACCTTTCCCTTTCCACGTCAGGATTTCTCTTTGCCCTAGTTTCTATCCCTCATGGACTGAAATTGATTCTGGAAGCCAAGCTGTGTTTTTTGGACCAGTTCATAATCACCAGCCACGTCAGCTGCTAACCTTGCAACCTTGCCATGTTAACTCTCTGCTTTTCCACATGCGATCGCGCTACTTCCTCACCAAGGTTACCTTCAGCCTTTAAAGCTGACTTTCCTTCTTAAATGTCAGTTTTTGAAGTTCAAAAGCTCTCTCATTTTCTTTCTCTTCTGCTGCTCTCTCTTTTTCCCTTTCTTCTGCTTTTAATCGTAACTCAAACTGTATCATTTCTGCTCCCTTTCCTGATCTCTCGCCTCTAACTCTGGCTGCTTCATTTCTAATTGAATTCCTGCCATCTCTATAGATTCTGAAGGTTTCACCGGAAAATTTAAATGCTGAGCTACTGCTGTAATTATTTCTCCTTTCCTCACAGAAGCAGGCAGTTCCAATTCCAACTGGTCAGCTAATTCCTGCAGATTGGTCTTATTCACCTTTTCCAATACTTCCAAAATGACTGTGTCGACTTCCAGAAAACTTAGCGACTGAAAGAGCTTTTATTATCCCAAGCTTTGTCTACCCAATCAAATCAACATCTGAATAAAGACACTAGCACCTACCACTTGCTATTTAAACCCTGCAAAGAGCCCCCAGTCTGTTATGGACTAGGCCAGACTATTCAAAGCATTCTTAAACAGGTAGCCCAGACCATAACTTTGCAATATGTTGCAGTAAGTGTTCAGTGAAAATTACCCAGACTAAGTTAGCCAAGTTGACTACCAGGTTTTAAAACAGACAAAAATGTATTCACAAAATTACACAATGAAACATGAAAAACAGAATAAAGAACCCCTACAGAACTCAATCTATCCAAACTAGACTTAATTATGTTGTTACAACTGTACACAACAGTCCCAATAAGCAAACCCCCTGAAAAGAAAGTAAATATGCAATAAAGGCTTACAGGTTGAAGTTGGAAGGGCAGAAGGAGTGAACGTTTTGCAGCCTGTTCACACACAGCTGAACTCCCAAATAGTCCTGGACTGAACTGCTCAGCTAGAGAGCTAAATACTCCCCATTCATTATACAGGTCACTTCTAAAACATGACCACTTTGGCCTAAAGCCTCATCTGTTTACATATAAACAAAAAGGCCTCTCAATGCCCTTTAATCTCTGCACCAAACCAGTCTAATCGGAACCGGGAGCTGTTTTCAACCCATCTGTCAAAAACCAAGGACACAGTAGCCTTGAGAAAAGAAACAGCTTTTAGAAAAGAAAGGACCAGCTTTATGACATCATGTTCAAGCTGCTTCATTTGCTGTTGAATTTTAGCCATTTCCAAAGATTCTGAGGACATTCCTGGCAATTGTAAATGCTGCGCTATTGCCACAATTACTTCCCGTTTCTTCACAGACACAGGCAGCCCCAACTCCAGTTTGTATGTCAATTCCAAAATCTTTTCCTTCCTCACCTTCTGTAAAGCCCTCACTTGTACCACCAGGAAACTCTTATTGACTTAAAGAGCCATTATAACACAAGGTCCTCTTTAAACCAACCAAATGCAACACCTGAAATAAAAAAAAAATCAACATTCACCACTCTCTGCCTTTGGGTCAACAATGCTGGATCTGATTTTGATTTGAGAAGAGACCCCAATTACTTATGGACCTGACCAAACCACCTCAAATTATTTTAAGAAGATAATTTATTGACAAGTGTCAGGCGTTGTGTTCCAGATGCAATTCAACAAGGTCAATTCCTGGAAAGCCGGGATTACCTTACATTGAAAGACTTGAGCGACTGGGCTTGTATACCCTTGAGTTTAGAAGACTGAGAGAGGATCTGATTGAGACATATAAGATTATTAAAGGATTGGACACTCTGGAGGCAGGAAACATGTTTCCGCTGATGGGTGAGCGCCAAACCAGAGGACACAGCTTAAAAGTACGGGGTAGACCATTTAGGACAGAGATGAGGAGAAACTTCTTCACCCAGAGAGCGGTAGCTGTGTGGAATGTTCTGCCCCAGAGGGCAGTGGAGGCCCAGTCTCTGGATTCATTTAAGAAAGAGTTGGATAGAGCTCTCAAGGATTGTGGAATCAAGGGTTATGGAGATAAGGCAGGAACAGGATACTGATTAAGTATGGTCAGCCATGATCATATTGAATGGTGGTGCAGGCTTGAAGGGCAGAATGGCCTACTCCTGCACCTATTGTCTATTGTCTGTTGACTGGTCAAGTTACCAATCTTGAAGCAAAACACACTTTATTCGTACAGTATTATTAAAAGACAATAAAAGAAAAAAGAATCAGAATAACTACGCTATTGGAAAACTTGACAGAATAATAATTATTCAATTACTCATCAGTAACTGCTCCAATATATTAACATCTCATAAACACGCCCTTAGTGAAGTAAGATTTCAGTAAAATAGATTATCTCACTTGTAATTCAGCAGCAGGAAGAGAACTCCAGCTTTTAGCTGTGACAGAGAGGAAAAACAGTTTCCACGTCCAGCTTCAAGACCCCTGAAGCAATTGCTATTCAAAACTAAAAGTCCTGGTTCTGTGGCAGCTTGACCCCATTTTTTCAGGCTGCTTCTGTTGTTCTGAATTTAGAAAGAAAAACCCAAGGCCTTACAATCTGTTTGCTGTATGGGCTTTCAAGCAGACTGCTCACCACCTATGTCTCAACCTTTATTCATAAAGAAAACCTCTCAAAGCCATTAGATCATCACACTGTTTCTTGAGACCCAGTTGTTTAGATCAGCCAAAATATGTTAATCATTTTGTATTGCAGTTTATTGCAAAGATGCCTCTCACAGTAAATTATATGCTGTATGTTTTCAGTAGCAGGTATTTAGTCAATACTTGACTGCTTCAATAAATAAGCAGCTTAAATAAGCACTCCAAATCAATTAAGTGTTGACTTATGATGAATAATACTATTTGATTTTATCCAGTTATTGTTCTCAGAGTGTTCAGTCACTGTCTTCTTTGATCTTTTTATCTTCCTAACGCTAATCCCTCTTGGCTGGTCCACTGTCCCACAGCTCTCCCAGAAAAGGCTTCCTCTCTTGGAAGGATGCATTATAGCTACAACACTGGCATATACTTTACAATATGCAAGTTACTAAATACATCCTGTACGCAAAAAGCAGGACAAATCCAACCCGGCCATTACTGCCCCATCAGTCCATTCCTGATCATCAGTAAAGTGATGTAAGGTGTCATCAGCAGTGCTATCATGCAGCACTTGCTCAGCAACAACTGACGCTCAGTTTGGATTCCACCAAGGCCATTCAGTTCCTGACCTCATTACAGCCTTGGTTCAAATGTGGGGACAAAGGAGCTAAATTCCAGAGGTGAGATGAGAGTGACAGCCTTTGACGTCAAGGCCATATTTGACCGAGTGTGGCTTCAGGAAGTTCTAGCAAAGCTGACATCAGTGGGTATCAGGGTGCATACACTGCACTGTTTTTATTTCAATATGCTCATGGGATATGGACTTTGTTGGTGGGACCAGTATTTATTGTTGGTTTTGAGGAGGTGATGGTGAGCTGCCTTCTTGAACAGCAATAGTTCATGTGCTGTAGGTAGACCTCCAATGCCCTTAGGGAGGGAATTCAAACAGAGACACTCACGAGAATTCCTAGAAATATGGCATTCCAACCAGAATTCTATCAACAAAAATATTGACTTGGAACGGATCTACCACCCCCTGAGAAAAATAACAGGAAATGGCATCACCAACCCAAAGAAACCCAAACATATAAATAGATAGTAGGAATCATCAGCAGTGCTTCATCCGGAGGCTCATTGAAGATGTTACCTAGTATGGTGACGAAATGTCTGAAAATGAACCTTGCAGCTCAGCGAGCAAACCTACATCCAGAATTCAAGGATCTTGACCCAATGTCGGTGAAGGAATGGATGGTTATTGGCCTGGAGGGGAACTTGAAGATGGTAGTGTTCCATGTATATACTGCCTTTGGAAGGAGCTGTCTCAGGATATTGGGTGAATTCTGCAGTGCATCTTGTATATAATACACATTGCTGCTTCTTGAGTGTTGTTGGACCGGCACCCATCCAAGCACGTGGGAGTACTCCATCAGACCCCTGACTTGTGCCTTGTAGATGATTGCCAGGCTTTCGGGAGTCAGAAGTGAGTTACTTGCTGTAGTATTCCTAGCCTCTGACTTGCTTTTGAAGCCACTGTGTTTATGTGGTAAGGGCAGTTGAATTTCAGTGCTAACCCCAACGATATTGATAGTGGGGTTTCAGTGATGGTAACATCATTTAATGTAAAGGGGTGGTGGTTAGATGATCATTGCCTGACATTTGTGTAGTGCGAATGTTACTTACCACTTGTCAGCCTAAACCTGAATATTGTCGAGATCTTGTTGCATTTGATTATCAAGTGCTTCAGGGTCTGTGGAGTCACGATTGATGATGAACATTGTACAATCATCAGTGAACATCTCCACTTGTGACTTTATGATGGAGAGACAGTCAATGATGAAAACAGCTGAAAATGGTTGGGCCGAGGATACTATCCTGAGGAACTCTTGCAGAAATGTACTGGAACTGATATGGCTGATCTGCAAAACCACAACCATCTTTCTATGCGTCAGATGTAACTCCAACCAGCGAAGGATTTGCCCCCAATGCCCATTTAGAACATAGAACATAGAAAAATACAGCGCAGTACAGGCCCTTCAGCCCTCGATGTTGCACGGACCGAAGCCTACCTAACCTACACTAGCCCAATAACCTCCATATGCTTGTCCAATGCCCGCTTAAATGACCATAAAGAGGGAGAGTCCACCACTGCTACTGGCAGGGCATTCCATGAACTCACAACCCGCTGAGTAAAAAATCTACCCCTAACATCTGTCCTATACCTATCACCCCTTAATTTAAAGCTGTGTCCCCTAGTAACAGCTGACTCCATACGCGGAAAAAGGTTCTCACTGTCAACCCTATCTAAACCCCTAATCATCTTGTAC
Organism: Chiloscyllium punctatum; assembly: GCF_047496795.1. Taxonomy (NCBI): domain Eukaryota; kingdom Metazoa; phylum Chordata; class Chondrichthyes; order Orectolobiformes; family Hemiscylliidae; genus Chiloscyllium; species Chiloscyllium punctatum. Next base: position 6,822,795 of record NC_092775.1, read on the forward strand.
ACCTCTATCAAATCTCCCCTGAACCTTCTTTTCTCCAATGAGAAAAGTCCCAAGTGCCTCAGCCTTTCCTCATACGATCTTCCTACCATGCCAGGCAACATCCTGGTAAACCTCCTCTGCACTCGTTCCAATGCCTCCACATCCTTCCTGTAGTATGGCGACCAAAACTGCACACAATACTCCAGATGAGGCCGCACCAGAGTCTTATACAACTGCAACATGACCTCAGGACTCCGGAACTCAATTCCTCTACCAATAAAGCCCAGTACACCATATGCCTTCTTCACAGCACTATTTACCTGGGTGGCAACTTTCAAAGATCTGTGTACATGGACACCAAGATCCCTCTGCTCATCCACACTACCAAGTAGTCTACCATTAGCCCAGTAATCCATCTTCTTGTTACTCCTACCAAAGTGAATGACTTCACACTTAGCTACATTGAATTCCATTTGCCACCTTACTGCCCAGCTCTGCAACATACCTATATCCCGCTGTAACCTGCCACATCCTTCTTCGCTGTCCACAACTCCACCGACTTTTGTATCATCCGCAAACTTGCTCACCCAGCCTTCAAGCCCCTCCTCCAGGTCATTTATAAAAATGACAAACAGCAATGGTCCCAAAACAGATCCTTGTGGAACACCGCTAGTAACTGCGCTCCAAGATGAACCAATACCATCAACTACTACCCTCTGTCTCCTTCCAGCCAGCCAATTCCTAATCCAAACCTCTAATGCACCCTCAATGCCATACCTCCGTAGTTTTTGCATTAGCCTGCCATGGAGTACCTTATCGAACGCCTTGCTAAAATCCATATACACCACATCTACTGCTTTACCCTTGTCCACTTCCTTGGTCACCTTCTCAAAGAATTCAGTAAGGTTTGTGAGGCACGACCTGCCCTTCACAAAACCATGCTGACTATCCTTGATCACATTATTCCTATCCAGATGTTCATAAATCCTATCCCATACAATTCTCTCTAAGACTTTGCCCACAACAGAATTGAGACTCACTGGCCTATAGTTACTCGGGCTATCCCTGCTCCCCTTCTTGAACAAGGGGACCACATTCACTATCCTCCAGTCTTCTGGCACTATTCCCGAAGACAACGACGACATAAAAATCAAGGCCAATGGCTCCGCTATCTCCTCCCTAGCTTCCCAGAGGATCCTAGGATAAATGCCATCAGGCCCAGGGGACTTATCTATTTTCATCCTTTCCAGTATTCCCCAGACCTCTTCCCTACGTACCTCAAGGCCATCCATTCTAATCACTTGTGACTCAATGTTCACATCAGCAACAGTGTCCTGTTCCTGAGTGAATACTGACAAAAAGTATTGATTTAGTGTCTCACCAATCTCCTCCGCCTCCACACACAACTTCCCACTACTATCCTTGACTGGACCGATACCTACCCTAGTCATCCTTTTATTCCTGACATACCTATAGAAAGCCTTTGGGTTTTCCCTCATCCTACCAACTAAGGACTTTTCATGTCCCCTTCTCGCTGCTCTTAGCTCTCTCTTTAGATCCTTCCTGGCTACCTTATAACTCTCAATCGCCCCAACTGAACCTTCACGCCTCATCTTTACATAAGCCGCCCTCTTCCCTTTCACAAGGGATTCCAATTCCTTATTAAACCACGGCTCCCTCACAAGACCCTTTACTCCCTGCCTGACTGGTACATACTTATCAAGGACACCCATTAGCTGTTCCTTGAACAATCTCCACATATCATTTGTGTTCTTCCCTTGAAGCCTATTTTTCCAATCCACGCATCCTAAGTCATGCCTCACCGCATCATAATTTCCCTGCCCCCAGCTATAACTGTTGCCCTGCAGTGCACACTTATCCCTCTCCATCACTTGAGTAAAAGTCACCGAGTTGTGGTCACTGCCCCCGAAGTGCTCACCTACCTCCAAGTCTAACACCTGGCCTGGTTCATTACCTAGAACCAAATCCAGTATAGCCTCACCTCTTGTTGGCCTGTCTACATATTGTGTCAGGAGACCCTCCTGCACACATTGGACAAACACCGACCCATCTAACGAACTCGAGCTATAGCTTTCCCAGTCAATATCTGGGAAGTTAAAGTCCCCCATAACAACCACCCTGCTACTTTCACTCTTCTCCTGAATCATCCTCGCAATACTTTCCTCTACTTCTCTCGGACTATTAGGAGGCCTGTAGAAAACTCCTAACAGGGTGACCTCACCTTTCCTATTTCTAACCTCTGCCCACACTACCTCAGGTGGCAAGTCTTCCTCCATCACCCTTTCTACTACTGTAATACTATCCTTGACAAGCAATGCCACACCTCCCCCTCTTTTACCCCCATCTCTGACCCTACTAAAACATTTAAACCCTGGAACCTGCAACATCCATTCCTGTCCCTGTTCTAACCACGTCTCTGTAATGGCCACAACATCGAAGTCCCAGGTACCAACCCATGCTGCAAGCTCACCTACCTTATTTCTTATAGTTCTGGCATTGAAGTATACACACTTCAAGCCACCTTCCTGTTTACAGGCACCCTCTTTCGAGATCGATGCCATGTTCCTAACCTCCTTACACTCAAGGTCCTGTACCCTAAAGCTACAGCCCAGGTTCCCATGCCCCTGCAGAGTTAGTTTAAACCCTCCCAAAGAGCACTAGCAAACCTCCCCCCAAGGATACTGGTGCCCCTCAGGTTCAGGTGTAGACCATTTATTCCAGTTTCTTTATGCCACACTCGGTTAAATGCAGCCTTGATACCAAGGGCTGTCACTCTCACCTCCCCTCTAGAATTCAGCTCTTTTGTCTATGTTTGAACAAAGGCTATAATGAGGTCAGGAGCTGAGTCCTCCCTGGCAGTACCTTAACTGGATATCATTGAGCAGGTGACTACTTCGCAGTACTTTGACAATGTCAGGTCGATGCCAGTGTTGTAACTGGACTGAAAGGGCTTGGCTAGGGAAACAGCAAGTTCTGGAGCACCAGTGTTTAGTACTGTTGTCAGAATGTTGTCAGAGTTCATTGCTTTTGTGGTGTGCAGTGCCTCCTCTTGACATTACATGGAGTGAATGGAATTGGCTGAAGACTGGTATCTGATTCTGGGCACCATTGGATGAAGTCGAGTTGGATCACCCGTGTAACACTTCTGGCTGAAGGTTGCTGTGAACACTACAGCCTTATTTTTACACTGATGTCTGAAGCGTTTCTTCATTCTTTGAGAATTGAGATTTTTGTGAAGACTCCTCCTTTAGTGAAATGCTTAATTATCCACCACCTTCATGACCAGCTCCTCAGATGCTTCCTGACCAGCTGTGCTTTTCCAGCACCACTCTAATCTAGACTCTGGTTTCCAGCATCTGCAGTCCTTGTTTTTACCTACCTACTATGGGAGGACTGCAGAGCTTAGATCTGATCGGTTAGTTGTGGAATTCCTTAGCTCTATCTACTACTTACTGCTTATGCTCTATGGCATGCCAGTAGTCTTGTTTGATAGGTTCACCAGGTTGACACCTCAGTTTTTGCTCCTGCCCCGCAATGCCAAACAGCACTCTCCATTGAACCAAGGTTGACCCCAGCTTAATGCTAATGGTTGAGTGGGGGATATGCCAGACCATGAGGCTACAGATTGTACTGGAGTACAATTCTGCTGTCGATGGCCCACAGTGCCTCATGGATGCCCAGTCTTGAGTTGCTAGATCTGTTTGAAGTCTGTCCCATTTAGCATGGTGATAGTGCCACACAACACTGTGGACGTTATTTTCCATGTGACGGCAGGACTTGGTCTCCACAAGGACTGTGAAGTGGTCACTCTTAGCGATATTGTCATGAACAGATGCATCTGCAGCCGGCAGATTGGTAAGGATGGGGTCAATTGTGGAGTTCTTCCCTCACCACCTGCCAGTCTAGCAGTTATTTCCATTAGGACCTGACCAGCTCAATCAGTAGTACTGCTACCAAGCGACTGTTTGTAGTGGACATTGAAATCGCCCAACCAGAGTTCATTTTGCACCCTTGCCACTCTCAGTGCTTCCTATAAGTATTGTTCAACATGGAGGAGTACCAATTCATCAGCCATGGGAGGGCAGTGTGCGTTAATCAGCAACAGGTTTCCTTGTCCATGTTTAACCTGAAGCCATGAGACTTCATGGGGTCCGGAGTCAATGTTGAGGACTCACAAGGCAGGTCCCTCCTGACTGTATCCCACTGTGCTGCCATCTCTGCTGGGTGTGTCCTATCGGTGGGACAGGGTATATCCAGGGATGATGATAGTAGTAGGAGAAAGCGAGGACTGCAGATGCTGGAGATCAGAGCTGAAAATGTGTTGCTGGAAAAGCACAGCAGGTCAGGCAGCATCCAAGGAGCAGGAGAATTGACATTTCGGGCATGAGCCCTTCTTCAGGAATGAGGAAAGTGTGCCAAGCAGGCTAAGATAAAAGGTAGGGAGGAGGGACTTGGGGGAGGGGCATTGGAAATGCGATAGGTGGAAGGAGGTTAAGGTGAGGGTGATAGGCTGGAGTGGGGGTGGGGGCGGGGGCAAAGAGGTCAGGAAGAAGATTGCAGGTTAGGAAGATGGTGCTGAGTTCGAGGGTTGGGACTGAGACAAGGTGGGGGGAGGGGAAATGAGGAAACTGGAGAAATCTGAGTTATCCCTTGTGGTTGGAGGGTTCCTAGGCAGAAGATGAGGCGCTCTTCCTCCAGCCGTCGTGTTGCTATGGTCTGGCGATGGAGGAGTCCAAGGACCTGCATGTCCTTGGTGGAGTGGGAAGGGGAGTTGAAGTGTTGAGCCATGGGGTGGTTGGGTTGGTTGGTCCGGGTGTCCCAGAGGTGTTCTCTGAAACGTTTCGCAAGTAGGCGGCCTGTCTCCCCAGTATAGAGGAGGCCACATCGGGTGCAGCGGATGCAGTAAATGTGTGTGGAGGTGCAGGTGAATTTGTGGCGGATATGGAAGGATCCCTTGGGGCCTTGGAGGGAAGTAAGGGGGGAGGTGTGGGCGCAAGCTTTGCATTTCTTGCAGTTGCAGGGGAAGGTGCCGGGAGTGGAAGTTGGGTTTGTGGGGGGTGTGGACCTGACGAGGGAGTCACGGAGGGAGTGGTCTTTTCGGAACACTGAAAAACGCCATCCCATATTCCCAATTCCTTCGTCTCTGCCGCATCTGCTCCCAGGAGGACCAGTTCCAATACCGAACAAACCAAATGGCCTCCTTCTTCAAAGACCGCAATATCCCCCCAGACTTGATCGATGATGCTCTCCACCACATCTCCTCCACTTCCCGCTCCTCCGCCCTTGAGCCCCGCCCCTCCAATCGCCACCGGGACAGAACCCCACTGGTCCTCACCTACCACCCCACCAACCTCCATATACATCATATCATCCGTCGTCATTTCTGCCACCTCCAAACGGACCCCACCACCAGGGATATATTTCCCTCCCCTCCCCTATCAATGTTCTGAAAAGACCACTCCCTCTGTGACTCCCTCGTCAGGTCCACATCCCCCACCAACCCAACCTCCACTCCTGGCACCTTCCCCTGCAGCTGCAAGAAATGCAAAACTTGCACCCACACCTCCCCCCTTACTTCTCTCCAAGGCCCCAAGGGATCCTTACATATCCACCACAAATTCACCTGCACCTCCACACACATCATTTACTGCATCTGCTGCACCTGATGTGGCCTTCTCTATATTGGGGAGACAGGCCGCCTACTTGCGGAACGTTTTAGAGAACACCTCTGGGACACCCGGACCAACCAACCCAACCACCCCATGGCTCAACACTTCAAATCTCCCTCCCTCTCCACCAAGAACATGCAGATCCTTGGACTCCTCCATCGCCAGACCATAGCAACACGACGGCTGGAGGAAAGCGCCTCATCTTCCACTTAGGAACCCTCCAACCATAAGGGATGAACTCAGATTTCTCCAGTTTCCTCATTTCCCCTCCCCTCACCTTGTCTCATTCCCAACCCTCGAACTCAGCACACCTTCCAAACCTGCAATCTCCTTCCTGACCTCTCCGCCCCCACCCTACTCCGGCCTATCACCCTCACCTTAACCTCCTTCCATCTATCGCATTTCCAACGCCCCTCCCCCAAGTCCCTCCTCCCTACCTTTTATCTTAGCCTGCTTGGCACACCTTCCTCATTCCTGAAGAAGGGCTCATGCCCAAAACGTCGATTCTCCTGCTCCTTGGATGCTGCCTGACATGGTGATAGTAGTGTCTATGTCAGGTTATTGCATGACTAGTCTGTGAAACAGCTCTCCTAATTTTGGCACTAGTCCCCAGTGTTAGTAAGGAAGACTTTGCAGGGTTGACAAGGCTGTTTCTGTCGCTGTCTTTTCTAGTGCTTATGACAATGCCTGGTGAGACTTTGTAACGATTGATACAACTGAATAGCTTATTAGGCCATTTCAGAGGACAGTTGAGAATCAACCAAATTGCTGTGGGTCTGGAGTCACATGTAGGCCAGACCAGGTGAGGGTGGCAGATTTCCTTCCCTGATGGACATTAGTGAGCCAGTTGGATTTTTCTGACAATCAACAATGGTTTCACGGTCATCAGTACATTCTTATTCCAGATATTTTGTACTGAATTCAAATTCGAATCCAGGTCCCCAGAATATTAGCCAAGTTTTTGAATTAATAGATTTTCAGTAATACCACTAAGGCATCGCCTCCTCATATCTGGAGTAATACCTGGTGCATAGGAAGATAGTTGTTGTTGGAAGTCAACCATCTCAGCTCCAGAACATGTCTGCAGGAGTTCCTCAGGGTAGTATCCTGGGCCCAACCATCTTCAGCTGCTTCATCATCGACCCTCCCTCCATCATAAAGTCAGAAGTGGAGATATTTGCTGAAAGTCACACAACACTTAGCATCATGCACAACTCCTCAGATACTGAAGCAGTCCACATTCAAATGCAACAAGATCTTACAAACTGATTCCCCAAAGCCTGTCCACCATCTACAAGGCACAAGTCAGGAGTGTGATGGAATACTCCCCACTTGCCTGAGTGGATACAGTGCTTAAAAATGTAAAAATGTTGTCCTGAAGAAGGGCTTATGCCTGAAATGTCGATTCTCCTTCTCCTTTGATGCTGCCTGACCTGCTGCGCTTTTCCGCAACACATTTTTAAGCTCTGATCCCCAGCATCTGCAGTCCTCACTTTCTCCTGAGTGGATACAGTTCCAACAACACACAAGTTTGACACCATCCAGGACAAAGCAGTCTGCTTGATTGGCACCATATCCAAAAATATCCAGTCCCTCCATCACCAATGCTCAGTGTGCACTATCTACAAGATGCACTGCAGCAATTCACCAAAGATCCACCTAATGCCATTGTGGGTCTGCCTACAGCATGTGGACTGCAGCAGTTCAAGAAGACAGCTCACCATCACCTTCTGAAGGGCAACTAGGGAAGAGCAATAAATGATGACCAGCCAGTGACACCAATGTACCATGAGTGAAGAAAATAAAAAATATAGATATGTTGAGATAGTGAAGCCAAAGGGCAGAGCCTTTTTGGACCAGATATAACGATATGGATCTGAGGGACTGAATGGGCTCTTCACCCCTCTAGATAAAATGTCAGATTTTGTAAAACGGGCAGAGTTGGTCACCCCTACCCCTGATCACTTAATGTCAAGGGGATATGATTGGATTCTTTTTTGTTGGTAATAGTGGAAGACAGCAGCTGAAAATGGTTGCACTGAGGTTGCTGTCCTGAATAACTCCCACAGTCTGGTCTATTTCCAGATTCCTATTAGTGGGATCTTGCTGTGCATTGATGAAATGCTTGCTTTCCTAAATTATGACAATGACTTTGCTCCAAAGCTAATTCATTGGTTTTAAAATGCTTGGGAAAACTCAAGATTGTGAAGGGCACTGCCTTTGCCGTCATGCCATGAGATCTTTCATTCTCATGTATGGGGCCACTCAAAGCTTTGGTTGCCATCTCATCAGAAAGATAACGTCTCCAACAGTACAGAATTTCCTCAGATGCCTAAATTACACAGTCAAGTCACAGGAGTTAATTCAGACTTTCTGACTCAGAGATGAGAGCCCTACCCACTGAGACACCGCTGATAATTGTGCATTTTCTGGTTTAACAATAACCTGATGTTACTGCATTTCTCTGCTTCTTACAAGTTCCTTGGTAAAAATTTCAGTCCCTGGTTTTACAAAAAAGTAAGAAAAACTGGACAGTGTGGCTTTTGAAAAGGTTTGCCATGTTGTTTTAGGCTTATCATTTATTAAAATTTGAACATAGTTCTATTGGGATTTATCTCCATGGTGATTGTAACTCAGTTGTTGCCCAGATGCTTGATTTGCTAGCTTGTTGACTTAACCAGCAGCCATTAACCAGTTGGCCTATGAGAACAGAAGATTTGAATGTTGTAAATTGCTGCATCACAATCAATGACTCTATAATTAGGATTTCAAACTTGACTTATTACTAGGGAGGTGCCTGCTTTGCATTCAAATTCTTCAATTGAGTACATGTTAATTCTAGACAATTTAAGAACACTTCCTCTCTCTCTTACCTCCCCCCATCCCACCAAATCTCTAATCCCTTTTGGCACTGACGTAAAGACCTAATATTCTTTAATTAATGCAATGCTTTTTATATACGTATTTCTTCATTCACATTCAGTTCACTAAATGGATAGTAATTGCCACTAAAGATTATTTTATGAATTCCATGCACACTTAGGCATCAGAGTAATCACCCTTGGCTCCTTTTGATAATTTATGAAGCATCCACTACTTGTTTAAATATATTTAATACTGCCATGTAGACAGTGCAATTTTTTATTGTTAGATCTTATTAGTAATGTCTTTCTGTAGTATTGATAGTTTAACAATAACTCTGTGACTGAAAAAAACCTGTCTGGCTAGGTAGGTCTATCTTTAGATCTCTGTGTTAATTAGCTGAGTGGTAACACTCACCTCTGATGATTAAGCCTTACACTAAAGACTTGAACCTAGCGCGGAGGGAGAGGTCTGTCTTGTTACTTTTGGGGTCTCACTGTATGCAAATCTGCTGCAGGATCTGATTACCTACGCGTAACGACAGAATATAAAAGTCACTGTAGTCCCAGAGGATCGTTATCTCATTAGAGAGAGACGACTGGTGGTAGTTTAAGGTGAAAACAATGACTGCAGATGCTGGAAAGCACCACTAATCCAGAAGATGGTGGTAGTTTAATCTGAGGGTCCACCATACCTCAGGTGAGGAGAGTAATTAAGCGGAGAGTAATTAAGGAGAGTAATTAAGAAGTAATTAACACAGAACATAGAACAATATAATGCAGAACAGGCCCTTCAGCCCTCGATGTTGCGCCGACCTGTGAACTAATCTAAGCCTATCCCCCACACTATCCCATCATCATCCTTATGCTTGTTCAAGGACTGTTTAAATGCCCCTAATGTGGCTGAGTTAATTACACTGGCAGGCAGGGCATTCCACACCCTTACCACTCTCTGAGTAAAGAACCTGACTCTGACATCTGTCTTAAATCTATCACCCCTCAAGTTGCAGCTATGCCCCCTCATACAAGCAGACGTCATCATCTTGGGAAAAAGACTCTCACTGTCCACCCTATCTAATCCTCTGATCATCTTGTGTGTCTCTATTAAATCTCCTCTTAGCTGCCTTCTCTCCAATGAGAACTGACCCAAGTCTCTCAGCCTTTCCTCATAAGACCTTTCCTCTAGACCAGGCAACATCCTGGTAAATTTCCTCTACACCTTTTCAAATGCTTCCACATCCTTCCTGTAATGGGGAGACCAGAACTGTACACAATATTCCAAGTGAGGCCACACTAGCGTTTTGTATCGTTGCAGAATGACATCACAGCTCTGGAACTCAATCCCTCTACCAATAAAACCTAACACAACGTGTGCCTTCTTAACAGCACTATCAACCTGGGTGGCAACTTTCAGGGATCTATGTACGTGGACACCAAGATCCCTCTGCACATCCACACTACCAAGAATCTTTCCATTGACCCGGTATACTGCCTTCCTGATATGCTTTCCAAAGTGAATCACCTCACATTTATCTGCATTGAACTCCATTTGCCACTTCTCAGTCCAATTCTGCAGTTTATCCAAGTCCCCCTGCAACCTGCAACATTCTTCCACACTATCCACACTCCACCAACTTTAGTGTCGTCTGCAAATTTGCTAATCCATCCATCTATGCCTGCATCTAAGTCATTTATAAAAATGACAAGCAGCAGTCGTCCCAAAACAGATCCTTCTGGCGCACCACGAGTAACCGGACTCCAGGCTGAATATTTTTCATCAACCACCACTCGCTGCCTTCTTACAGAAAGCCAGTTTCTAATCCAAACTGCTAAATCACTCTCAATTCCGTGCCTCCACATTTTCTCCAAAAGTCTACCATATGGAACCTTATCAAAGGCTTCACTGAAGTCAATGTACACCACGTCAACTGCCCTACTCCTGGGCATGAAGAAAGCTGGGTAACTGTTAGAAGGGGGAAAAACAGTCAGTGACAGGATCCCCTGTGGTCGATCCCCTGAAAAACAAGTATACCATTTTGGATACTGTTGAGGGGGACAACTTACCAGGGGCATGCATTGGGGTGCAGGTCTCCCACACCGAGTCTGTTCTTGTTGCACAGAAAGGAAGGGTGGAAAGGAAGAGAGTGTCAGTCACTGGGGACTCAATAGTTAGCGGGTCAGCTAGAAGGCTTGTTGGGAACGAAAGAGACTCATGATTGGTGATTTGCCTCCCAGGTGCCAGGGTCCATGATGTCTCGGATCGTGTCGTTGGGGTCCTGAAGGGAGAGGGTGACCAGCCCCAAGTCATGGTCCACATAGGTACCAACGACATAGGTAGAAAGAGGGATAGGGATGTAAGGCAGGATTTCAGGGAGCTAAGGTGGAAGCTGAGAGAACAAACAGAAGTGTTATCTTTGGTTTGTTACCCGTGTTACGTGATAGCGAGACAAGGGATACGGAGAGATATCAGCTGAACACGTGACTGCAGGAATGGTGCAGGAGGTAGGGTTTCAGTTATATGGATAATCGGGGCTCATTCTGGATAAGGTATGACCTCTACAAACAGAACAGTTTTCACTTGAACAAGAGGGGTACTAATACTAAGAGGAGAAATTTGCTAGTGCTATTCGGGTGGGTTTAAACTAGCTCAGCAGGGGGATAGGGACCTGTGGTGTAGTTCCAGTGCACAGGAGGATGTGAGTAGGAAGGACATGGACAGAATTTCACAGTCACAGGAATGTGCTGGCAGACAGCAAGCTGGTTTGAAGTGTGTTTACTTCAGCACCAGGAGTATCTGGAATAGGGTAGGTCAGCTTGGTAGGGGTTGCACGGTGGCTCAGTGGTTAGCACTGCTGCCTCACAGCACCAGGGACCTGGGTTTGATTCCAGCCTCGGGCAACTGAGTGGAGTTTACACCCGTGTCACGTGATAGCGAGACTGTGTGTCTGTGTGGGTTTCCTCCGGGTGCTCTGGTTTCCTCCCACAGTGTGCAGGTCAGGTGAATTGGCCATGCTCAATTGCCCATAATGTCAGGTGCGTTAGTCAGAGATGGATTAGAGTGGTGCTGGTTCAGAGGGTTGGTGTAGACATGTTGGACCGAAGGGCCTGTTTCCATACTGTAGGGTATCTAATCTGATCAAAAAGCTTGCAGCATGGATAGGTACCTGGGACTTTGATGTTGTGGCCATTTCAGAAACATGGATAGAGCAAGGTCAGGAATGGATGTTGCAGGTTCCAGGGTTTAGATCTTTCATTAAGATCAGGGAAGGTGGTAAAACAGGGGGAGGTGTGGCTTTGTTAGTCAAGGACTGTATAACAGTGGCTAAAAGAACTTTTGGCAAGGACTTGTCTACTGAGGTAGTATGGGCTGAGGTTAGAAACTGGAGAGGAGAGGTCACACTGCTGGGAGTTTTTTCTAGGCTTCTGTTAAGTTCCAGGGATGTGGAAGAGAAGATTGGCAAAACGATTCTGGATAGGAGTGAAAGAAACAGAGTGGTCATTATGGGAGACTTTAACTTCCTCAACATTGACTGAAAATGCTATAAGGCAAAAGTGAGGACTGCTGATGCTAAAGATTAGAGTTAAGAGTAGGACTTTTGCTCGAAACGTCGACTTTCCTGCTCCTTGGATGCTGCCTGACCTGCTGTGCTTTTCCAGCACCACGCTTTCGACTGGTAATTGCTGTAACTTTAGTATGTTGGATGGATCAATTTATGTCCAATGTGTGCAGGAAGGTTTCCTGGCACGATCTGTCGAAGGACCAACAAAAGGGGAGGCCACACTGGATCTAGTGCTCTAGTACTTGGTGATGAACCAGGCCAGGTGATTGGAATTGTCTCTGAGAATAGATTAGATTCCCTACAGTGTGGAAATAGGCCCTTCAGCCCAACAAGTCCACACCGACCCGCCAAAGAGTAACCCACCCAGATCCATTTCCCTCTGACTAATGCACCTAACACAATGGGCAATTTAGCATCGCCAATTCACCTGACCTGCACATCTTTGGACTGTGGGAGGAAACCGGAGCACCCGGAGGAAACCCATGCAAACACGGGAAAATGTACAAACTCCACACAGACAGTCGCCCGAGGCTGGAATCAAACCGGGGGTCCCTGACACTTTGAGGCAGCAGTGCTAACTACTGAGCCACTGTACCACCCCAAAGCTGTTTGATTTAGTGGTAGGTTAGTACTTTGGAGAGAACAAACATAATTCGGCTACGTTTAGTTTAGCAATAGAAAGGGATAGGTACATGCCACAGGGCAAGAGTTATAGATGGGGGAAGGGCAATTATAATGCGATTAGGCAAGACTTAGGAGGCATAGAACGGGGGAGCAAAATGCAAGTGATGGGGACAATCAAAATGTGGAGCTGGTTTAAGGAACTGATCTTGCGTGTCTTTGATAAGTATATCCCTGTCAGGCAGGGAGGAAGTGAAAAGGCAAGGGAACGGTGGTTTACTAAAGAAATTGTATCTCTTGTTAAGTGGAAGAAGGAGGCTTATGTGACGTTGAGACAAGATGGTTCAGATGACGCGATGGAGAGTTACAGATCAGCTAGGAAGGATTTAAAGAGAGAGTTAAGAAGAGCAAGGAGGGGACATGAGCAGTGTTTAGCAGGTAGAATAAAGGAGAACCCTAAAGCTTTCTATAGGAATGCGAAGAATAAAAGGATGAATAAGGTAGGAATAAAGCCAGTCAAAGTCAGAAGTGGGAAGTTGGGTGTGGACGCTTGTGGAGATCGGAGAGGTGCTAAACAAATATATCCCATCTGTTTTCACTCAGGGAAAGAAGAATATTGCAGAGGAGAAGACTGAGATATGCGCTATTAGACTAGAAAGGATTGCGGTTAGTAAGGAGGAGGTATTATCAATTCTAAAAGGTGTGAAAGTAAATAAGTCCCCTGGGTCGGATGGGATTTATCCGAGGATTCTCTGGGAAGCTAGGGAGGAGATGGCAAGGCCTTTGGCCTTATTGAATGTTGCTGTATACAGGAGAGCTGGTTGGTTTGACAGAGGTTTCTATTTTACTATTTGCAAATGTGCTGCATTTTAGTATTGACAGACTATGTATCAAGACACTTTTCCAGAATTTACAACTTTGATTAATTTTCTTCATCCCTCCGTCTCTTGTCTTCCCAGCCACGTTTGTCAAACTGCACTTTGCATAACCTCCAACATTTCCCAATAATTTAGATTTCTTTTCTGAGTCCTATAAAATGCCGGGATTTTCATGCATAGTGCTGCAATATTAAAAAATAGTAACTCCTTTGTAATGCTGATCTTTTACAATTTATAAACTGACGGTTTTCCTGTAACTTAATCCTTAGTCCTTGGAAAACACTAAGTTGGAAGTCAAATTATGTATATGATTTTATTTCAAAAAATATTGTGTAAGGATGTTGCCAGGGTTGGAGTATTTGCGCTATAGGTAAAGGTTGAATAGGATAGGACTGTTTTCCCTGAAGTGTCAGAGGCTGAGGGGTGACCTTATAGAGATTTATAAAATCATGAGGGGCATGGATAGGATAAATAGACAAGGTCTTTCCCCTGGGGTGGGGGAGTCCAGAACTAGAGGTTAGAGAGGAAAGATATAAAAGAGACCTAAGGGGCAACCTTTTCATGCAGAGGCTGGTATGTGCATGGAATGAGTTGCTAGAGGAAGTGGTGGAAGCTGGTACAATTGCAACATTTAAAAGGCATTGGATGGGTATATGAATAGGAAGGGCTTTTGGGGATATGGGCTGGGTGCTGGCAGGTGGGACTAGATTAGGTTGGAATATCTGGTCGGTGTGGACAAGTTGGAACGAAAGGTCTGTTTGCATCTCTATGACTCTATGATCTTTGACTCGTCATTGTCTACAGATTTAGGACCAGAGGACTGGAGGATTGCAAATGTTGTGCCCTTGTTCAAGAAAAGCAGTAGAGATGACCCAGGTAATTATAGACCAGTGAGCGTTACTTCTGTTGTAGGAAAAGTTTTGGAAAGAATTATAAGAGATAAGATTTATAATCATCTGGCAAGCAACAATTTGACTGGAGGTAGTCAACATGGTTTTGTCAAGGGTAATTCGTGTCTGAGAAACATCAATGAGTTTTTTGAGAAGGTGACCAAGCACATGGATGAGCGTAGGGATACCTAGACCTGTCACAGTAACCTCAGTCGGTGTGGGAATTAAGGCCACACTGTTGATGTTACTCTGCATTGCAAACTAGCCACCCAGCAGTCTGAACTAACCAAAACCCAGATGAGCTCACTGGCCATAAAGCATGTGTCTGGGTGGGATGTTCTTCAGAGATTGGAGCTGATTCGATGGGCTGAGTGGCCTCTTTCTGCACTGTAGGGATTTTATGATTCTAAATACATGGGAGTTTGGTCACTGTTACCAGGAAATGTGACAACTGTTTTATAAACCAAAATCTCCCACAAATAGAAATGAAATAATGACCAGATCATCAGTTTTTAATTCCAAAGAAGTCATATATTGGACTTGTAACTGTAACAGTGTTTCTGTCTCCAAGGATGCTGCCAGACCTATTGAAATTTTCTTTCACTTTTTGTTTTTAATTCAGATCACCAGCATCAGCTGTATTTTATTCTTATTTCTATTTAAGTGATGTTGAGGAATGTTAATGTTAAAAGTATTGTCCAAGACTCAACTGTAGCAGTTCATTCTCTGCAAAGCCTTCTTCTTGTAAGCTCTCTTAAACAGGACATAGTTGGCTGACAGTCAAAAGTTTTCCATCTCCAAGCTCTAACCTGTCATTCTTCAGCTTATCTTTATGATTTTCACCTTGTTCCTTAAATGCCTGGTGCCTCATGTCAGTCATAGGAGTGATGGGTGAATGGGACTTGCTGCAAGATCAGAACTGAAAGGATTGGTGTAAATGAGAAGTGTTCAGAGCAAGCAGTTAATTTCCTAAACCTTCCAAAATCAGAATGATTGATCATCATAAACCCCCTACAGTACAGAAAGAGGTCATTCGGCCCATCAAGTCTGTACTGACCCTCCAAAGACCATCCCACCCAGAGCCATCCCCATCCCCATCCCCTACCCTATCCCTGTAACCCTGCATTTCCAAAGCCTATGCATCCCTGGACACTATGGGCAATTTAACATGGTCAATCCGCCTAACCTGCACATCTTTGGACTGTGGGAGGAAACTGGAGCACCCAGAGGAAACTCATGTAGACACAGGGAGAACATGCAAATGCCAACCTAGCCTGGAGTCCCCTGGTGAGGACGGGTCACAAGCTAACTCACGCAGCCTCAACTTGCAGGCTAGAGCAAGGCTCCAGTTCCACGGCTAAGCCCAGGCTAATGAAGGAGGAGAAAGGCGGTCCTGGTCTGGTGTGGCAATCTCGGTCCCATCTGAAGAGCTTCTTCATCTTCAGCGTCCAGGTATTCCAACAGCCCAGCAGGTACTCTTGTCCAGGAGTTGCTGTCTTGGCTCAGCCTGGCGGTCTTCTTTGGTGGAGGCTTCTGGCCTGGTTTCCAGCATCGGGCATGGCAGACCTGTCCCAGCTGCACCTTCAGGGTATTCCATCATTCCTAAATTGGCTTTCTCCGAGGCCAGGAACCATTAACTAAACTGTGAAGAACTTTGTCTTAATTCTACTTTTTAAAAATTATTATGTATGACTTCTGTCATTGATGCCACGGTGGGATGACTTATAAAACTTTTCACTATTATTCATATAAAAATAAATTTCTATTCAATTCCACACAGATAGTCACACAAGGCTGGAATTGAATGTGTGTCCCTGGCACTGCGAGGCAATAGTGCTAACCACTGAACCGCCATGTTGCTGAGTTGGAATAAAGGTTGTTAGGGGTGCTGTGAGGGAGAGAATTCCAAGATTTTAACCAGTGACAGTGAAGGAATGGTAATTATTTTCCGTATTACACTTGGAAGGATCTTTCAATTGATCGAGTTCCCATGTACCTAATGCCCCTTCAGGGTGGCAGATGTTTTGGGTTTGATAAAGACTGTCAAAGGAGCCTTGGGGGATTATTACCGCGAACTGTGAAGGGTTGACGCAGAAACCTCTGCCCTAGAATGAACAGATTGGTCTGCAGTGGTTTTGAGGCCAGAAAGAGACCTAAAGGATTGCTAATGCCCCCTTCCCTCTCTCGCTGCCGCAGCCATTTACTACAAAGTTTCATTAAAAAATGCAACATTACCTTAGCTCCTCCAACAGCAATCTTCTGTGTTCAATATCTTTCCCTTTGTTTTTTTTTTGCTCCGTTCATGACAATTTGAAATGAATGCAGTCTTGTTGGTGCAGAGAAAAAATGCCTTTTCCTATTTATGCACTGATGCAAAGCCTACTGCCTAGATTTAAGGCAGAGGTGAATTGTGCTTTATTATTTTAACTATTAAGTTCAAATTTACTGCTTCAACCTTGTTAAATATTCATAATTTTAATGAGAGTTTGGAGCATTGCCTGACATTTCATTATGTGAAGGAACCTGCAGTGCAGTCCCTCCTGATTTACTGCTGCTCTGGCTGTCTCTTTTATCGCATGACATTCTTGTTAGTAATTTATGAGGTGCCAGAGCTGAACCAGGTTGTCTCAACCAGCTGAGTACCGTCAGGCTCTGAAGAGGTGAGAAACTGCATGACATTTTTTCATCCTTGGCACCTGACCTGTTCTATTGTAAAATATTTTACAGAAAAGCATTACACAATCAAGTAAAGATTACAAGCGTGGCTGCTTAATTACGATTCAGCCTTGCAAAATAAAAACTGGATTACAAGTCATTCAAAATTGGCAGAATGTCCAAAACCTTTTACAAGTTGTGCTGTTTTTGTGCATCATTCATATTAATACAAACCACAGTCTACCATTTGATCAGACAGATATTGGCAGGGTCAAATATCTTACATTGGAAGAAAATGAGTGGCTTAGGCTTCCAAGCCTGTTGACGTATTTATGATGCGGTGATGATTTTAAAATTCTGTTTTCACTTCTGTAACCCTCAAATGGAAGCCTGACATATCTGATTCTGGCTCTCTGGAACTTGTAGGAAATTCACAGAAAATTTTAATGAGAGCGCAGGGGCAGAGGGTCTTAGGTGTATACGCCCATAAATTATTGAAGGTGCAGGACAAGTTGTGAGTGTGGTTACTAAAGCTTCCTTAGTTTTGGCAATCAAGAGACATGGTGTAGAAGATGGAAGATGTTGTCAACAGTGCTATCAAGCAGTGCCTGCTCATCAATAATATCCCCAGTGATGCCCAGTTTGGGTTCTGTCAGGGCCACGCAACTCCTGAACTCATTACAGCCATTGTTCAAAATATGGACAAAAGAGCTGAATTCTAGAGGTGAGGTGAGAGTGACAGACCTTGATGTCAAGGCTGCATTCAACCAAGTGTGGCATCAAGGAGCCTGAGCAAAACTGGGGTCAAAGGGAATTAAAGGGAATCTCTATGCCAGTTGGAGTCATAGCTGTTTTATAAATGACCTTCCCTCCATCATAAGATCAGAAGTTCAGAATGTTTGCTGATGATGTTTACTACCATTCATGTGCTCAGATACTATGTTCAAAAGCAATAACCTGAACATTATCCAGACTAGGGCTTGCCACCAGTGTTGCCGACATGTGTAATTTAACTTCCTTGTTTTTCTTCATTCACATAAGGATGTGGACATTGCTTGCTGGAATATCTGGACAAAGTAGATTCCTTGAAGTTCCTTGAAGGTAGAGTCGCAGGTCGACAGGATATTGAATAAGGTGTTTGGTACGCTTGCCTTTGTTGCTCAGTACATTCGATATAGGAGTTAGAATGAGTTTGGTGCTGGAAAAGCACAGCCAGTCAGGCAGCATCCGAGGAGCAGGAGAGTCTTGTAGGAGTTGGGATGTTGTGTTGCAGCTGAAAATGTTGCAATACTGCATTCAATTCTGGTCTCCTTGTTATAGGAAAGATGTTGTTAAATTTGAAAAGTATCAGAAAAGATTTATAAGAATATTTCCAGAGTTGGAGAGTTTGAGCTATAGAGAGAAGCTTAATGGGCTGGGGCTATTTTCTCTGGAGCATTGGGAACTGAGGGGTGACCTTATAGAGGTTAATAGGGGCATGGACAGGATGAAGAGCCGAAGAGCTGTCAGATGAAGTGGTGGAGGCCGGTACAATTAGAAAATTTAAAAGGTATCTGGATGGATACATGAATAGGAAGGGTTTAGATGGATTGGGCTAAATGCTGTCAAGTGGGAAAAGATTAATTTATGATATCTAGTCGGCGGAATGCATCTGGGAAAATGAACAAACAGTGAAATTCACAACCAATCTTGGAGGAACCTGTATGGGAGAGGTCACAGTACAGAGACAGAAAAATGAATAGTGTTATGTGCGGCCTTGGGGAGTCTGCAGTAATGAATAGAGTGGGTTCTTTCTTGATTGTATGTTTTATTGAGATAGGTCTCTTGACTAAACTTAAAAATATATTCCATAAGTATTAAGTTAGCCTGGAACAGTGTTTTGTAGAGGAATAAGATGGGGCTATTTTCAGGGTCTGTAGATTGGAAGAAACAAAAACAGCCCTTAGTAGCTCTTCTTGTTAGATGTGGGAGTTTAGGGAGAGTTTACAAGTTACTGAGGATTATATCTGCAATAAATGTTGGCCGCGAATCCTGATCAGAACGAATGAAACAGTTGGAATGACAGATAGAGGCAATGAGGAATTTATAAGAGCAGGGGGTGTGATGGATGGCAGTTATAGGAAGGGAGAAAAGTTGCAGATACAGTCTGGTAAATGGGTTAGCTCCAGGAAAGGTAGGAGAGGTAGGCAGATAGTGCAAGAGTCTTCTGTGGCTATCCCCATCTCAAACAAGTATGCTGTTTTGCAAAATGTAGGAAGTGATGGATTCTCAGGGAAATGTAGCACGAACAGCCAAGTTTCTGGTATTGCGACTGGCTCTAATGCAATGAGGGGTACGTTGGGTTCCAAGATATCCATCGTGTTAGGGGACTCTCTAGTCTGAGGTACAGACAGACGTTTCTGTGGTCAGCAGTGAAAAATCAGAATGGTGTGTTGCTTCCCTGGTGCCTGGATCAAGGATGTCTCAGAGGGTGCAGAATGTTCTCACGGCGGAGAGGGGCCAGCAGGAGGTCATTTATACATAGGAAAGGGAAAGGTTGAGATTCTGAAGGGAGAACATAGAGAGTTACACAGGAATTTAAAAACAAGGTCCTCGAGTGTAGTAATATCTGGATTACTCCAGGTGCTGCGACATAGTGAAAGTAGGAATAGGAGGATAGAGCAGATGAATGCATGGCTGAGAAGCTGGTGTATAAGAGAAGGATTCTCATTTTTGGATCATTGGAAGCTGTTTTGGGGTACAAGTGACCTGTACAAGAAGGATGGATTCCACCTGAATTGAAAGGGGACTAATATACTGGCAGGGAGATTTGCTAGAGCTGCTCGGGAGGATTTAAACTAGTAAGGTGGGGACAGATAGGACCCAGGGAGATAGTGAGGAAAGAGATCAATCTGAGACTGGTACAGTTGAGAACAAAGGTGAGTTAAACAGTCAGGACAGGCAGGGACAAAGCAGAGAACAAGGGAGGACTGATAAATTAAACTGCATTTATTTCAATGCAAGAGGCCTAACAGGAAAGGCAGATGAACTCAGGGCATGGTTAGGAACATGGGACTGAGATATCATAGCAATTACAGAAACGTGGCTCAGGGATGGATAGGACTGGCAGCTTAATGTTCCAGGATATAAATGCGACAGGAAGGACAGAAAGGGAGGCAAGAGAGGAGGGGGAGTGGTGTTTTTGATAAGGGTTAGCATTACAGCTATGCTGAGGGAGGATATTCCCGGAAATACATCCAGGGAAGTTATTAGGGTGGAACTGACAAAAAAGAAAGGGATGGTCAACTTATTGGGATTGTATTATAGACCCCCTAATAGTCAGAGGGAAATTGAGAAACAAATTTGTAAGGAGATCTCAATTGTCTGTAAGAATAATAGGGTGGTTATAGAACATAGAACATAGAACAGTACAGCACAGAACAGACCCTTCAGCCCACGATGTTGTGCCGACCACTGATCCTCATGATAGGGGATTTTAACTTTCTAAACATAAACTGGGACTGCCATAGTGTTAATGGTTTAGATGGAGAGGCATTTGTTAGTGTAAACAAGAACATTTTCTGATTCAGTATGTGGAAGTACCTACTAGAGAACTACTCCTGGGAAATAAAGCAGGGTAGATGACTGAGGTGTCAATTGGGGAGCACTTTGGGGCCAGCAATTGTAATTCTATTAGTTTTAAGATAGTGATGGAAAAAGCTGGACCAGATCTAAAAGTTGAAGTTCCAAATTGGAGAAAGGCCAATTTTTTTGGTATAAGGCAAGAACTTTCAAAAGCTGATTGGAGGCAGATGTTCGCAGGTAAAGGGATGGCTAGAAAATGGGAAGCCTTCAGAAATGAGATAACGAGAGTCCAGAGACAGTATAATCCTGTTAAGGTGAAAGGAAAGGCTGATAGGTATATGGATGACTAAATAAATTGAGGGTTTGGTTAAGAAAAAGAAGGAAGCATATGTGTCAGGTATAGACAGGATAGATCAAGTGAATCCTTAGAAGAGTATTAAGGCAATAGAAGTATACTTAAGAGGGAAATCTTAAGGGGCAAAAAAGGGACATGAGATAGCTTTGGCAAATAGAGTTAAGGAGAGCCCAAAGGGTTTTTACAAATACATAAGGAAAAAAGGGTAACTAGGGAGAGAATAGGGCCCCTCAAAGATCAGTAAGGCGGCCTTTGTGTGGAGATGGGGGAGATACTAAATGAATATTTTGCATCAGTGTTTCCCGTGGAAAAGGACATGGAAGATATAGAATGTAAGGAAATAGATGGTGACATCTTGAAAAATGTCCATATTACAGAGAAGGAAGTGCTGGATGTCTTGAAACACATAAAAGTGGATAAATCCCCAAGACCTGATCAGGCGTACTCTAGAACTCTGTGGGAAGATAGGGAAGTGATTGCTGGGCCTCTTGCCGAAATATTTGTATCATGGATAGTCACAGGTGAGGTGCCGGAAGACTGGAGATTGGCAACTGTTTAAGAAAGGTGGTAAGGACAAGCCAGGGAACTATAGACCAGTGAGCCTGACATCCGTGGTGGGCAAGTTGTTGGAGGGAATCCTGAGGGACAGGTTGTACATGTATTTGGAAAGGCAAGAACTGATTAAGGATAGCCAACACGTGGGAAATCATGTCTCACACACTTGATTGAGTTTTTTGAAGAAGTAACAAAGAGGATTGATGAGGGCAGAGTGGTAGACGTGATCTGTATGGACCTCAGTAAGGCATTTGACAAGGTTCCCCACGGGAGACTCATTAGCAAGGTTATATCTCATGGAATACGGGGAAAACTAGTCATTTGGATACAAAACTGGTTCAAAGGTAGAAGACAGAGGGTGGTGGTGAAGAGTTGTTTTTTAGATTGGAGGCCTGTAACCAGTGGAGTGCCACAAGGATCGGTGCTGGGTCCACTAGTTTTCGTATAAATTATATCAATGATTTGATGTGAGCTTAAGAGGTATAGTTAGTAAGTTTGCTGATCACACTGAATTTGGAGGTGTAGTAGACAGCGAAGAAGGTTACCTTGGATTACAACGGAATCTTGATCAGATGGGCCAGTGGGCTAAGGAGTGACTGTTGGAGTTTAATTTCAATAAATGCGAGGTGCTGCATTTTGGGAAAGCAAATCTTAGCAGGACTTATATACTTAAAGGTAAGGTCCTAGGGAGTGTTGCTGAACAAAGAGACCTTGGAGTGCAGGTGCCCAGCTCCATGAAAATAGAGTCGTAGGTAGATAGGATAGTGAAAAAGGTGTTTGGTATGCTTTCCTGTATTGGTCCGAATATTGAGTACAGGAGTTGGGAGGACATACAGGACATTGGTGAGGCCACTTTTGGAATATTGCATGCAATTCTGGTCTCCTTCCTACCTGAAGGATGTTGTGAAACTTGAAAGGGTTCAGAAAAGATTTACATGGATGTTGCCAGAGTTGGAGGATTTGAGTTGGAGGGAGAGGTTAAATAGGCTGAGGCTGTTTTCCCTGGAGCATTGGAGTTTGAGGGGTGACCTTATAGAGGTTTATAAAATCATGAGGGGCATGGATAAGGGATATAGCCAAAGTCTTTCCCCTGGGTAGGATATTCCAGAACTAGAGGGCATACATTTAGGATGAGAGAGGAAAGATATAAAAGAGATATAAGGGACAACGTTTTCATGCAGAGGGTGGTACCTTTGTGGAATGGGCTGCCAGAGGAAGTGGTGGAGGCTGGTACAATTGCAACCTTTAAAAGGCATCTGGATGGGTATATGAATAGGAAGGGTTTGGAGGGATATAGAGACAGTGAGGTCTACAGATGCTGGAAATCAGAGTTGAGAGTGTGTTGCTTTCTGTCTTATGGACTACTTCAATCATTTCAAGTCAGATTGCTGCCTTATCTTCCGCCTGGGCAGTCTACAGCCCAGAGGACTCAACACTGAGTTCTCCAATTTCAAATAACCTTTGCACCCATCGCCCAACTCCTGCTCCAGTCCTGCTTCCTCCCTTCCATCCCTCTGACCGATCCCTCCTTCCAGCTACTAATCGGATTCATTCCCTGTCAATCTAACAGATTCTACCTCCCATCTGTATTCATCTATCACCACCTCATCACTCCACCCCTGTCCCCACCCATAACATTCCCCACTCCTCATCTTTATCTGCAACTCCCACTGCCCTCACCTTCATTGCTGAAGAAGGGTTCTACCCAAAACACCGGACTTCTCCACCTCCTGATGCTGCCTGGCTTGCTGTGTACTTCCAGCCTCCTGCTTGTCTACTTTGGATTCCAGCATCTGCAATTCTTTTGTCTCGAACTAAGCTTTGTCTTCAATAGCTCAAGGGGATGGAGTGGTCTATGCAGTCTGTGATTATAATGTATCCCTTCTGACACTCGTGTCATTCTGATGAACCTGCAGTGTAGCTCCTCCAAGATCTTACTATCTTTAAATCCTGCAACAACGTCTTAAAACCTTATTATTTGTGGGCAAGGTTGGCGGGTATTTATTGCCCATTGCTAATTGCCCAGATTGGAACCTGGTTTGCTCGGAGAGTTGGTGGGGTTACAGTGACATTTTGCGCAGTTTAGGGAATCCGAGGACATTAGTGGACTGGTTGGACATAAGTCACTATCACTGATTGTGGTCACTTTCACTGATACCAGTCTTTAAATTTAACCTGTGTTTTTTTCTAACTCAATTCAAATGATCAAACTGCTTGGATTCAAACTTGTATTTCCTGCAGTATTAGTCCTGTAAGGTAATTAGTACACCAGTATCTTACCCAATCCCTTCATTCTTCTCCTAAATGCCACATTCTTTTGTCTTTTGTATGTCATCCCTCTTTCTTCCACCTTTGAAAGGTCTCTGACACATTTTTCATTGTCTGACAAATACCTAGAAATTGTAAGCTTTTTATTTGACACCATAGCTCAGTTACTAACCTGACCTTTGAGTCAAAAAAAGATTATGCATTTAAATCTCAGTAAAAGAGATCAGCAAATAATCCAGGCTAATAGGTACAGCTTAAATCAATGCATTATCAAAGAAACCCTGTACCATCAGAAGCGCTGTGTTTTGGACAATGTATGAAACTGAAGCCAGTATTCCACCATACTTGTGAAAGAGTTGCAAAAATTTGTGGGCAATATCTTTCCCCTTAAACAGCACCATCAAAAATGGATTGGGTTCTCAATGCCTTTTGACATTTGGATCAACTTATGTTTAATCAAACAACATCTGATGCCAGCGTGTTGCTGGAAAAGCACAACATGTCAGGCAGCATCCGAGGAGTAGGAAAATTGACATTTCGGGCCTCATTCCTCATGAAGGGCTCCAGCCGGAAATGTCGATTTTCCTGCTCCTCAGATGCTGCCTGACCTGCCGTGCTTTTCCAGCACCACACCCTCGACTCTGATCTCCAGCATCTGCAGATCTCACTTTCCCCTAACATCTGATGCCAAGCCACTTAAAGAGATAGGATGAGGTGACCACACGATTACAGTCATAGTCTAAGAATAGGGGTCACAGTCTAAGAATAAGGGATAAGACATTCAGGACTGAGATGAAGATTCACTCAGACAGTAATAAACCTGTGGAATTCTCTCCCTCAGGAAGCTGTTGGGACCAGTCGTTAGATACACTCAGGAGGGAGCTGGATGTTGCCCATGCAGTTAAAGAAATCAAGGGGTATGGAAAGAAAGTGGGAATAGAATACTAACATTGCATGATAGGCCATGATTGTATTGAATGGTGGTGCAGGCCCGAAGGGCGTACTCCTGCCTATTGTCCATGTTTCGGTTTAGTTGAAGAGCTCAATTTGGGGGAGGTACTTAAAAGAGGAGTGAAGTGGAGAGATTTGGGAAAGAAACTCGAGGGCTTGGAGGTCCAGGTGGCTCAAGATGGAGCGACAAGATGAATGAAGGAAATTTGTAATGTAGAAGAAACAAGAATTGAAAGAGTGAAGAAATTGTGGAGGTTTTCATTATAATATGATAGGATGTTCAGTGCTGACACTATGTTATATTCTGGTGTCTGGGTTCCAACTATTGGTGGCCTGTGGTTGGGATAGAGTACAATCATCAACTGTCCTTCCAATGCTAGTTTAAGGCTGTTCAGTTGTCCATGGTGGAGGATAGACCATGAATATATCTCAACAGATGAAGTATGTCTTGATAACATGATACAGTTTTTTTACATAACAGTAGCTAATTACAGGTTTCATTAACTGTTAGGCACATTAACTATTACCACCAAGAAGTAATGAAGACACACCAGAAGACTGTGCAAGAGTCCAACTGCATGTAAATGATGTCATCAGAGTGGGTCGAGCACAGAATAGCTCAAATGTTAACTCTTTCAAAACCATTAACTTATATAACAGTTATTAGAGCTGAAGAGCGGCACGGTGGCACTGTGCCAGAGACCCGGGTTCAATTCCCGCCTCAGGCAACTGTCTGCGTGGAGTTTGCACATTCTCCCCGTGTCTGTGTGGGTTTCCTCTGGGTCCTCCGGTTTCCTCCCACAGTCCAAAAATGTGCAGGTTAGGTGAATTGGCCATGCTAAATTGCCCGTAGTGTTAGGTGAAGGAGGTAAATGTAGGGGTGTGGGTGGGTTGCTCTTTGGAGGGTTGATGTGGACTTGCTGAGCTGAAGGGCCTGTTCCCACACTGTAAGTAATCTGTAAGTAATCTAAAGAGGTTGCAGAGATTGAATGAAATGAGGTCATGGAAGGACTTGAAAACAAATATGGAAATTGGAAGCTGATGAAGACCAGCAAGGAAGCAAGTTTGATGGATGTGTATTGAGACATACAGTAAAACTTGCTGCTTGCCATATGGCTCCTGCATTCATCAACATAGCAATACTCAGTGACTATGTAACAAAATAACTCTATGGGAGGTGCTTTGAGAAATGGATAAAGTTGTGATAAATGAATTCTATAATCTGTTGACATGAAAGACAATGTGAAGCTGTTTCTCCCCCCCACCCTCATAGAACAGAGATTTAGTGAAAATTATGAGGCGTTTTTATGGAGCAAATCAGGAGAATTGTTCCCACTGCTGAGAGGCTCCGGATCCCGAGGACCCTGTCTTAGATCATTGGCAAAGGAACCAGCGGCAGTTATGTTTTTGTATTCTGTTGTTTAGAATTCATGGTCTGAAATTCAATGGTATCTTTTGAAAGTGAATTGGGTAAATACTTGAAAAAGACTCAAGGTTGTAGAGCAAGAACACTGGGGGAAGGAGTGTGATGGAACAGTTCCTTCAAAGAGCCACAACAAGCATGATGAACCAACTTACAATCTACATGTTAACCCAGGCTTTGACAACAATTGCATTAAATTTTGGATTTAACCAAAATTGGAGATGTTGTGGACAGTGAAGAAGGTTACCTCAGAGTACAATAGGATCTTGATCAAGTGGACTAATGGGCTGAGGGTTGACAGATAGAGTTTAACTTAGATAAATGTGCGGTGCTGCATTTTGGAAAGGCAAATCAGCACAGGACTTATACACTTAATGGTAAGGTCCTACGGAGTGCTGCTGAACAAAGAGACCTTGGAGCGCAGATTCATAGTTCCTTGAAAGTGAAGTCGTAGGTAGATAAGACAGTGAAGAAGGCATTTCATATGCTTTCCTTTATTGGACAGGACATTGAGTATAGTATTTGGGAGGTCATGTTGCAGCTGTACAGGACATTGGTTAGGTCACTTTTGGAATATTGCGTGCAATTCTGGTATTCTTCCTATAGGAAAGATGTTGTTTTCCTGGAACGTCAGAGGCTGAGGGGTGACCTTATAGAGGTTTATAAAATCATGAGGGGCATGGATAAGATAAATAGACAAAGTCTTTTCCCTGCGGTGGGGGAGTCCAAAATTGGAGGTCATAGATTGAGGGTGAGGGGGGAAAAATTTAAAAGGGACCCAAAGGGCAACTTTTTCTTGTAGAAGATAGTGCATATATGGAATGAGCTGCCAGAGGAAGTGGTGGAGGCTGATACAATTACAACATTTAAAAGGCATCTGGATGGGTATATGAATAGGAAGGGTTTAGAGGGATATGGGCCAAATGCTGGCAAATGGGACTGGATTAGGTTAGGAGATCTGGTCGGCATGGACGAGTTGGACTGAAGGGTCTGTTTCTGTGCTGTACATCTCTATGACTCTAAGTAGACTATTCAGCTATCAAGTCTGCTCTGCCAATAAGAGAGATCATGGCTGACCTGTTAATCCTCAACTCCACTTTCCTGCCCTTTCCCCATTATCCTTGATTCCCTTACTGAAATTCCTCCTCAACTCTGCCTTAAATGTGTGACCCCCTTATTCTGAGATTATGTCCTTTGGACCTAAACTCTCCCACAAAGGAAAACAACCCTTCCGCATCTACCCTGTCAATTGCTCTAAGAATCTGTATCTATCTATCTTTTCATAAACTGTCTGTAATCGTTGAACTCCTCTTCAGTGACCCCCTCCCCGCCTCCCAAAACTGACCCGAGTGATCTATTTATTGCCAGGCAGAGTAGAATATTTCAGGCACTCTGCCTGTATTCCTGATGAAGGGCTTTTGCCTGAAACGTTGATTTTACTGCTCCTCGGATGTGCCTGAACTGCTGTGCTTTTCCAGCATCACTAATCCAGAATCTGGTTTCCAGCGTCTGCAGTCATTGTTTTTACCTTTTACAGAGTAGAATATTGCCACCGAACAATTTTTGGAATTCAGTGTAGGCCCAATCCGTGGAAGACGTTGCCACTAATGAGAATCAGGAATATGCAAGAGAAGTGCAGAGGGCTGTAGAGGCTGGGCTGATATGCATGTTCAGGGCTAAGATGGACAGATTTCTAACCATTAATAAATAAGGCGGAGAGGCAGGCAGGTGGAGTTGATGATTATAGGATCAGTCATGATCTTGCTGAATGGTGGAGCAGACTTGATGGGCTGATTGGCCTACTGCTATTTCTCTACAGTATGGTCTTAAGGGCAGAATTC
Organism: Chiloscyllium punctatum; assembly: GCF_047496795.1. NCBI lineage: Eukaryota > Metazoa > Chordata > Chondrichthyes > Orectolobiformes > Hemiscylliidae > Chiloscyllium > Chiloscyllium punctatum. The sequence goes on from NC_092775.1 coordinate 6,850,886, forward strand.
AAAGGCGTGCAGAAATTATGCTGAAAGATCTGAGCAATCCCTATTCTGTCTGTAGATTACAGTAAAATCAAATAAAAGGTATTTCAGTCTGATTATGATGCAAAGAGAAAGGAAAGGTGAGGTCTTGCTTCCAAATCAGTGAGATTCTCAGAATAAAATTTCCTTGAACACTCTAATTATTATCGTGTTATTATCAATGATTGAATTTTATTAGCTCATGAGGATGAGAGGTTCTAATCGTAATTTGTATTTGCCCTTATGTAAAACTGACAGGTGTTGAAGGTGTGTGAAGTGTAGAAGATTCATTAATCTTAGGCAGACAAACAATTAATGGCACTTCATTATTTTCTCAATTGTTCGTGTGAATGTCTTATGTGTAAAACTAGTTGAGACACATTTAATTTAGGAATTCAGGGCTCTTGCCAGCTGATGAATATGGCCTTATATCAACTCCAGTTTGCTGCAAATGTCATTTGAATGATTTTTTTTTGCATTGTTCATTCAAAGCCCTGTCACTGATCCTTTCACAAACGGGAATCAGGTGCTGAACGTGCATTGAATTCACCCAGAGTATTCTTTCCCATGGCACGCCTTAGCTCAAATGATATTAGCAATCTGAACTCTCTGCCCTGAAAAACTATTAAGTTTGGAGAGCAACTGAAAATTCAAAATGTAGACGGGTAGATTTTTGTTAGACAATGGTACTTAGGGTTGTAGAGCCTGTCTTGTACAAATTGAGCTAAATTAGCTATGATCAGATTGAATGGTGGAACAGGAACAAGAGGCTGAATAGCTCCGTCTTACCTTATTTTCAATACTAACAGCTGAAATTCTTAAGCCAATTTGAGGGATGAGGAAATGCAATGCTTTCATGTGGTCTTTCTCATGGTTTTCTTACTTTCAGTGTTTTTTCCAGGTAGTCTGTTACCAAGGCTAAAGAGACATGTCCCCCACCTCCCCCAGCATCTTGTTGAACTCATCCTTTAGAGTCAGTCGTCTGGTCTCTCGCTGCCCCAGTCTTTCTCTACTAGGGGAAAGTGAGGACTACAGATGCTAAAAAATCAGAGTTGAAAAGTGTGGCACTGGAAAAGCACAGCAAGTCAGGCAGCATCCGAGGAGCAGGAGAAGGAACATTTTGGCATTAGCCCTTCATCAGCAATAACAATCCTGATGAAGGGCTTACGCCTGGAACCTCAATTCTCCTGCTTCTCAGATGCTGCCTGAACTGTATCTACTCGGGCTCAAATACAATAATTAAATCTCAGAAGCAGGAACACATTTGAACATGGCCTGTTTCAAGAAGCAAATATATCAGGAGACTTATTAATAGCTCTTGTTTTTATTTATTAGATTACCGACAGTGTGGAAATAGGCCCTCCAAGTCCACACCGACCCTCCAAAGAGCAACCCATTCATCCCTGACTAATGCACCTAACACTACGGGCAATTTAGCATGGCCAATTCACCTAACCTGCACATCTTTGTGACTGTGGGAGGAAACCAAAGCACCCAGAGGAAATCCACGCAGACACGGGGAGAATGTGCAAACGCCACACAGACAGTTGCCTGAGGTAGGAATTGAACCCAGGTCCTTGGCACTGTGAGGCAGCAGTGCTAGCCACTGAGCCATCGTGTCTTACTGATTCATCCCAACTTCTTTTATAGAGGTTTATAAAATCACGAGGGGCATCGATAAGATGAATAGCAAAGGCCTTTTCCCTAGAGTTCAAAACTAGAGGGTATATATTTAAGGTGAGAAGAGAAAGTTTAAAAGGCACCTGCGAGGCAATGTTTTCACTCAGAGGGTGGTTCATCTGTGGAATGAGCTGCCAGAGGAAGTGATGGTTGAGGGTACACTTATAGCATTGACAAGAAAATTTGGGTTGGTACATGAATAGGAAAGGTTTAGAGGGCCAAATGCAAGGAAGTGGGACTAGATTAGTTTGGAAACTTGTTTGGCAAGGACGAGTTGGACCAAAAGGTCTGTTACCATGATGTATGACTTGAACACTCTTTCAACCCACACAGCAGCTTTATAAAAGCCGCTTCTGGAATTAATTGTATATGGTTCAATTACATTGTTCATTCATGATTGACACTGGGATGGATCAATGTGACATTTACAGTTCCCATACTGACATGCCCTTCCCTCTGTAGAAACATCGGGAACTCCTCCTACAGACACATGACCACATACATCCCATACAGGTCAATGCTCACAACCAATACATAACCCCATGTCACATGGCTTTATGTTTATCAATCATACAGGAAACAGGCATTGGAGCATAGATGTTACTGGGAATAAAAAGCAAGGTCCACTTAGTTCTCTGTCCACCATCCGAATAATCATGAGACGCAATAATAGTAGGAGAAAATGAGGACGGCAGATGCTGGAGATCAGAGTCAAGAGTGTGGTGCTGGAAAAGCTCAACAGGTCAAGCAGCATTCAAGGATATGGAGAATCGACGTTTCGGGCATAAGCCCGTCATCAGGAATGAGGCTTGTGGGCCAGGAGGCTGCGAGATAAATGGGAGGGGGGTTCGGACTGGGGTGAAGGTAGCTGGGAATACCGTAGATAGATGAAGGTGGGGAGAAGGTGATAGGTCAGAGAGGAGAGTGGAGTGGATAGATGGGAAAGGTGGTGGACAGGTCAAGAGAGCGGTGCTGAGTTAGAGGCTTGGGACTGAGATAAGGAGGGGGAAGGGAAAATGAGTCACCCTGGGATGAATTAATGTGACATATACGGTTCCCATACTGACAGCTCCTCCCAAACACTCACCATACATCTGTCTCAAATTACTGAAACATCATCAGGCCCCAAAATGTTATTATCTGAAAGATGTCTTTTGATTTTACGTGTTAATAAACCAATGCTGTTTCTATTGTCTCTGTGAGGAATTTGTGTCATGAATTTCATACTCACAGTAATATCCTTTCCTCAGGTCAGTTCTGAATTTATCTCCTTCAAACTCAAACTTTGTCCTAAGTCTATAGTTACAGACAAGGTGAAACAGCTTGTTAAAATCTACATTATGAATTGAAAATAATAAAAATGTATTTGTGATGTGGGTGTAGATACTCTACAATGTGTTCCTTCAAGGAATAGACACTGTCTAATTCCCATTCAGTTTTTCTAATAATCACTAAACAGAGAACAAAGCATGTTATGAACGTGTCCTTACTGAAATGTTCAATTTGGTGACAAGTTTCTTGCTAAACCAAAGCTACGATCTCACAACATAAACAAAATCAGACCTTCAAAACTCACAAAATATGCTTCCGCTTCCATCACAACAGGCCAAGCCAGACAGATTAATTATAAATTTCACACAGGCTAATGATCAGCCTTTGCTGCTTTGTGTGAACCTGGAGAATTGGACACCGTAGCCTCGGACATCTTGACCACAGGTGTGGCGTCCAGTCACCAGACGCCGGATCCTGAGGTAATTGTGCCCTGCATAGCATTCAAGAAAGAGATCAGAAGCACAGGAAATGTGTCATCCAGGTAGTTTATGGACTTCATTTGAAAATACTCATGGGATGCACATGTAGAGTGCACTTAGACTTATTACATTGACTTTTTGTCAAGGAAATTTTTGTCTAAGTGTGTTGAGCAGAACCTGAAAGCAATATTTTGGTTGCGATGTTCTCCCCCAAAATCTATAGGACAATTGAAAAGGGCAGCTTCTCTTTTACTCTTTGATGAGATGTGATTGTCACCAGCAAGGTTAGCATTTGTGGCCTACCATGAAGTAGCCTGGAAGTAAGTGGCTTGCTAGGTAATTTTGTACAGCAGTTTAGAGTTAATCATTTTGTTGTTGACCTGGAGTCATGTAGAATGGCAACTTTCCTTCCTTAAAGGTCATTAATGAACTGGATTTTTCTAACAGTCAATGAAATGAAAAGACTGAAGGATGAATTGAAAGAAGTCTACAACATGGAATTCCCTCCCTTGGGGCACATGGACTGCAGCAGTTCAGAAAGGCAGCTCAGCCCCACCTTCTCAAGGGAAAACCAAGGACAGGTAATAAATGCTGGCCCAGCCAGTGATACCCACATCCCATGAGTGAAGTTTTAAAAACATTAGAGGATTGATAGGGTAGATATAGGAAGTCTTGTGGTGTAGTATATAACACGGCCAAAAACGTTGACTATCATGTAAATCTTTCCAATACAACCAATGATAGGATGGTAAAAGTGGAAGAGACGCCTGGTTAGTCACATAAAGTCAGAGAGATGTTCAGCACAGAAATAGACCCTTTGGTCAACTTGTCCATGCCGACCAGTGTTTCTATATCAGTCCAGTCCCATTTGCCAGCATTTGGCCCATATCCCTCTAACCCCTTCCTATTCATATACCCATCCAGATGCCTTTTAAATGTTGTAATTGTATCAGCCTCCACCATTTCCTCTATCAGCTCATTCCATACATACACCACCATTTGCATGGAAAAGTTGCCCCTTAGGTCCCCTTTAAATCTTTCCCCTCACAAATTAAGCCTATGCCCTCTAGTTCTGGACTCCCCAACCATGGGGAGAAAACCTGGCCTATTTACCCTATCCATGCCCCTTATGATGGTATAAACCTCTAAGAAGGTCACCCCTCAGCCTGCAATACTCCAGAGAAAATAGCTCCAGCCTATTTAGCCTCTCGCTCAAATCCTCCAACCCTGGCAACATCCTTGTCAATATTTTCTGAACCCTTCAAAGGTTCACAACATCCTTCCTATCAGATGAGACCAGAATTGCACACAATATTCCAAAAGTGGCCTAACCAATATCCTGTACAGTCGTAACATGCTCTCCCAACACCTAAACTCAAAGTACTGACTTCTAAAAGCAAGCATCCCAAACGCTTTCTTCACTATCCTATCCACCTGCAACCCCACTTTCAAGGAACTATGAACCTGCACTCCAAAGTCTCTTTGTTCAGTAACACTCACCAGAACCTGTGTATAAGTGTATAAGTCCTGCCCTGATTTGCCTTTCCAAAATGCAACACCTCGTGTTTATCTAAATTATACTCCATCTGCCACTCCTCGGCCCATTAGCCCATCTGATCAAGATCCCATTGTACTCTGAGGTAACCTTCTTCGCTGTCCACTACACCTCCAATTTTAATGTCATTTGTAAACTTACTAACTATACCTCCTATGTTTGCATCCAAGTCATTTATATAAATGATGAAAACCAGTGGACCCAGCATCGATCCTTGTGGCACACCACTGGTCACAGGCCTCCAGTCTGAAAGGCAACCCTCCATCATAATCCTCTGTCTTCTACCTTTGAGCCAGTTCTGTATCCAAATGGCTAGTTCTGCCTGTATTCCAAATGATCTAACCTTGCTAACCAGTTTACAGTGGGGGACCTTGTCGAACACCTCACTGAAGTCCATATAGATCACATCAACCTCTGTGCCCTCATTAATCCTCTTCATTACTTCTTCAAAAAACTCAATCAAGTTTGTGAGACATGATTTCTCACGCACAAAGCTATGTTGACTATCCCTAATCAGTCCTTGCATTTCCAAATACATGTAAATCCTGTCCCTCAGGATTCCCTCCAACAACATGCCCACCACTGAGGTCAGGCTCACTGGTCCATAGTTCTCTGGCATGTCCTTACCACCTTAAATAGTGGTACCACGTTAGCCAACCTCCAGTTTTCTTGCACTTCACCTGTGACTATTGATGAGACAAATATCTTAGCAAGGGCCCCAGTAATCACTTTCCTAGCTTCCCTGAGGGTTGTTGGGTACATCTGATCAGGTCCCGAGAATTTATCACTTTTATGCATTTTAAGCAGTCCAGCACCTCCTCCTCTGTAAAATAGACATTTTTCAAGATATCGCTATTTATTTCCCCATATTCTATATCTTTGTCCACAGTTAACACTGATGCAAAATACTTGTTTGATGCCTCAGCCGTCTCCTATGGTTCCATATGTAGGCAGCCTTGCTGATCTTTAAGAGGCCCTATTCTCTCCTTTTTGTCCCTAATGCATTTGTAGAATCCCTTTAGATTCTCCTTAACCCTACTTACCAAAGCTATCTCATGTCCCCTTTTTACCCTCCTCATTTCCCTCTTAAGTATAGTCCTACTGCCTTTATACTGTTCTAGGGACTCACTCGGTCTCTGCTGTCTATACCTAACACATTTTCCTTCTTTTTCTTGACCAAAACCTCCATTTCTCTAGGCATCCAGCATTCCTTACACTGACCAGCCTTGCCCTTCACCCTATCAGGAATGTACTATCTCATTATCTCATTTTTGAAGGTTTCCAATTTTCCAGCCCTCCTTTTACCTGTGAACATCCGCAGCCAATCAACCTTTGAAAGTTCTTGCCTGATACCGTCAAAATTGGCCTTCCTCCAGTTTAGAGCTTTAACTTTTAGATCCGGTCTATCCTTTACCATCACCATTTTAAAACTGATAGAATTGTGGTCGCTGGACAGAAGTTGGAAAGTAAATTGAAGCATCCATCATCAATATGCAGAGCCTCAGCCATGTGACAGTGTATGTTGCTGCAGCAACTTAGGCTCCTTGGGAGGGAGGATGGTTATTCCAGTTGGCTGGATATCGAGTGTGAATCAGATCAAAGACCAAAGGCAATCCTCCATCATACTCCTCTGTCTTCTACCTTCGAGCCAGTTCTTGTCTTCAGTCCTTGACCCTACTGGGGTTGGTTCAGGACCTAACTGCTTACCTTATCAGTGGCAGAGGTCCTGTAGGCCCTTAAATGTTTACAATACAGTGGAGAAGGAGGCCATTTGGCCCATCAATTTTATGCTGTCAATGAAAATCTAAACTGACCCCATTTTCTAGCTTTTAGTCCATAGCCCTGGAGTAAAAATCTAAATGTTGCAATAGTTTCTGACTCACCACCCTGGCAGGCACTGAGTTCCAGACCCCAGGGTCATGCCATTTTGAATCTGACCTGCGTTCATCCAGTAAACTGAAGAAGGGTGGACTTTGAGAAGATGTGCCCACTTACAGAGGAGATGAGAACAAGTAGCCAATAAATCAATAACCCACAGAATGGTTACAATATGCCAGTTACATGGAGTAGTTGAAGCATTGATGTATTAAAGGGGAAGCTAGATAAATAGGAGGGAGAAAAGACTAAAAGGATGCAGTTAAAAACCACACAACGCTAGGTAGCTACCTGATGAAGGAGCTGTGCTCCAAAAGCTAGTAATTCCAAATAAACTTGTTGGTCTATAACCTGGTGTTGTATGATTTTTAACACTATCTACCCCAGTCCAACACCGGCACTTCCACCCATCATAAAAGGATACGCTGAGAGAGTGAGATGAGAGGATAGCTGGAGACTCACTGGCCAGTTGGGCCAAATGCCTAAAGCTGTAAATCATATGTAATTTCACATATTTAAGAAATTATATCACAGCTTCCTAATACTTTCATTACAAGTAAGCCTAGAAGGAATTACAATATAATGATACCATTTTATGCTGGGATTGCCAGCTTACCAGAAGTAACCTTCAATCTTCAAGAACTAATCTCCTGGACACTGCCACAAGCAAGATCCAAGAGAAATGTCATAGGATTATTAAAAAAGTAGATTTATTTCCCATTTTCTTTGAGCCGTCTGATAGTAATTATGCAACTATTGGAATTAGGGACAACAATTATTGGATTGAATATTTAAAGTGGGGAGTGAATTGAACTGACAAAATATGATCATTCAAATTTGAAAACTTATTTGACAGAATGTGTGCACACTTGGACTGTAGTTATACTGTAACACATTGCTTGCTGATTGAAAAAGTAATTGAGTCAATTATAATACATAAGACCAACTTTATTTTAATGTTTTTAGATCCCTGCAATTTTTTCCATGATATTTTATTTCAAATCTTGCAGTTATAATGAGAGTAACACCAAACATTGGAAAATACCACAAAAACATGTCAAACAAATTTTCTGGGAGGAGAAATGATGTTATAGTGTCAATCTTGCCCTCTTCCCATCCATTCCATAAGGATATCTCATATCTCCTGATCCCATCTTCATCCTGAAAACTCTGTCATTCTGCTAATGCAAGCAAAGCAGCAGTAGAATTATAAAATCATACAACAAAGCAGAAGACCAGTTGGCCCATCGTTTCTGTCCCTGCTCCTGGGGAGAGGTAGCCAATTTGTCCCACGTGTCAGCTCTTCCTTCTGCCTCTTCTTTCAGTTTCTGCTCCTTTACCTGGGGTCACCACATCACTGATTAAGACCCACTTCTTGTCAGTCATTCGTTCCTCCTCCACTCCCATCAGGTTACAGTCCCTTCCATCCAGCCTTTGGTCTTCTTCTCTTCTTCTTGTCAGTCACGTCACCATGGTTTCCTCTCTGAACAACAGATGCCAATTCACAGCCTTCCTAAAGAGAGATGTCCAGAATTAGACACAGTCCAGCAGCTGGGTCTGAGTCAGGATTTTAAAAATGTTCACCATACAAATTTGCTTTTCTCCTTTATCTCTCTTAATAAGGCCAAATCCCACACATGTTTATTTAACAACCTTCTCAACAAGTCCTGCCCACCTTCAAACATTGTTATGTTGATTGGTTTTCCATTATCATTGGTGTTGTTTAGCAGCATTGGTGAGGTCGTGTTTCATTCCAGCTTCAGTGGGACACTATGATCTCCCTCATTGAGTAAAATGTGAAGTAAAGTCATTGTAATCCTACCAAACCAGGTGGCTACTCTGCCATTAGAGAGAGAGAGAGAGAGAACTGGTACTGGTTTAACCTGAGGGTCAGCACACCTCAGGCAAGGGAGAGATTGAGAAGGAGTGTCCTTGATGGTAACCTCAGGTAGAGCAGGAATTGAACCCACACTGTTGGTATCATTCTGCATTGTAAACCAACCATCTAAGCTAACCAATCCCATGTTGTAGTGATGCTTAACTCACTGACCATGAAGGATTTTAGTATGACCTGAATAAGGTGCTATGTAAATGCAGTTTATTTTACTTCTTTAGTTATTTCTTTTCACTTATTACCAGTAAGGCATTGGGCTTCGGTTCATTCAGAGATTATGTTCATGAAAACACATTAGGTTTCTTTCCTTACTGTAAAGAATATTATACAAGGAATCTTAACAGAGGTGAGTTGTTTGAAATGATATGGACTTGCAGCAGAGTAAATAGAGGGAACCAATTTCCCATTAGGTGGGAATTATTAACCCTTCAACAGAGATTTATGATCATTGGTAAAAGATACAGGAGAAAGGTGAGGCAAAATGTTTTCAGCAGAATGTTGTGATCTGGAATGCACTGTCTTGAAAGATGCTGGAAGTAAATTCGATGGCAGCTTTGAAAAAGGAATGGGATATTTGCTGGAAAATTTTAAAAATTGCAAAACAGTAGAGAAAGAGCAAGAGAAAGGGCCAGCAAGGCATGATAGACTAAATACTCCTCTGCTGTGCTGTATCATTCTATGACGACGACTTTAAAATCCTGGAATATTTGGTATTAAAAATGAGATTTTCACTCAGAATCCTGCAGGAACACAGAACAGCTGCTTGAAGGTGTTGGTTTTGGGGCAGCTAAATGGTAGTGTCACCATGGTCAGGAGTGTTAGGGCTCCAGCCCAGCCCCAAATCCTTCTCTCTCTCTCTACTTTTCTGTCTTTTCTTTCCTTTCTTTCATCTTCTGATGTCGTGGGGAAGCTGGAATGCTGTTGGAGGGTTGTTCGCAGCAAAGGTAGTGGGATAGAGGACTCCTGGCTTCGGTAATCCCAGAGCCTGGAATCGGGAACTAGGTGGGCTGTCAGCTGCGGGGAAGCTTGGTGCCTGGAGCAGGGATGCAGTAGGCCCTAAGCAGGGACTTGCTGGAGGTGAGGCCTGGCGCAGTCTGGAGGAGAAGCTTGCTCGGTCTGGAGAAGAGGCCTGGTATGGTCTGAAGGAGAGGCCTGATACAGTCTGGGGGAGAGGCCTGGTATGGTCTGGAGGAGAGACCTGGTACAGTCTGGGGGAAAGGCCTGGTATAGTCTGGAGGAGAGGCCTGGTACGGTCTGGAGGAGAGGCCTGGTACGATCTGGGGCAGAGGCCTGGTACGGTCTGGGTGAGAGATCTAGTACGGTCTGGACATGACCCCAGAGCTATTTCCTTGAAGGACTGCAATGCCTGAACTTTTTATTTCTTTATTTTTCTAATTTATTCCTAAGATCCAGTATCTAGGTACCTTTGTACCGAAGATGGCGCTATAAGTGGTGACTTTGGAAACTTTTCACTGTCCTCATGTGAGCACATGTAACAATGAACCTAATTCTAATTTTTCTTGGAAGCTATTCAACTGATTTTGCAAGTGCTTAAGGTGAGTGTATTTGATTGGGCTATCTGGAATTCTAATCCAAAACATACCTCTGTAGATAGTCCTGTCCTCAGCTGCAGTCTGCTGGTTTACAGCTGCCTGGGGGTGGGATGGAGAATGGCCACTTCTGCATCTCTCTGTAATTTATTGCCATACCTTCCCCCCTCCCCCAGCCCTGATCTCAGACAGTATCTGAGCTGTCAGTCTAATGACCACCCACATTCCTCATGAAGCATCATATCAGCTGGCAATCTGACAGGGTCCAGAGGTGCAACTGGTGATAAATTAGAAACTGTAATTAGTGCCACAGTCACCATCTGCTGCCTCACAAATTAGGCTTCATAACTTTCATATTAATGGGAATCTAGAAACAGCTGAAAAGTTCTGGAAATTATTGATTTTGATTGTACTTTCTCATGTATCTATGTATGAGAATCTGCATCTGCATGTATGAGAGTGTGTGCGTGTGTATGTGTGAGTAAGTCTGTGTGTATCTGTGTTCACATGTGCACATATATCTATGTTTGTGCATGCATGCTTATATTGAGTATGCGTGCCTGCATGTGTATGTTTGTGTGTGCATCCACACAAATGTCTGTATGTGTATGTGTGCACACACCAGTATGTTGGTGTATGTCTCTATGTAGGCCTGCCCACATATGTGTTGAAGAATGTGTCTATTTGTGTGTCTCTATGGAAATGTTTGTGTGTGTGTAGGTATTTGGGTTTCTGTGAAGGTGTGTCTCTGGTTGGAATCCCACAGAAGCTTAACGATGTGCGATTTGATGAGAAATGTGATGAAATCGCATGGGAAGTCCATCCAGGCCCACCTTGAATCTTGGTAGTCAAGCAGGAGGCTGGAAGACCACAGCAAGCCAGGCAGCATCAGGGGGTAGAGAAGTCAGCATTTTGCGTGTACTTCAGGACTGGAAGTGGGTGTGGGGGGTGCTGCAGATAAAGGGGGTGGTGGGGGGCAGGGTGGTGAAGTGGGGATTGGTGAAGACAGTAGAGGGTATGACTTGGTTGGTTAATAGGAAGAATTAATCCAGTTGGTGGCAGGGAGCAGTAGAAGGGAGGGGGAGAGGCTGTGAAGGGAGTTGGGGATGGGAAGGGGGTGACCGTGAGATTTAGGAGCAGAATTAGGCTATTCAGCCCATCAATTCTGCTCCACCATTCAATCATGGCTGTTATGTTTCTCAATCCCATTCTTCTGTCTTCTCCACATAACAATCGATCCTCTCACTAATCAAGAACCTGTCTATTTCTGTCCGAAATACATTCAAAGACTTGACTTCCACAGCCCTCTGCAGCAATGACTTTCACAGATTCCCCACCCTCTGGAAGAAGAAATTCCTCCTCGTCTCAGTTTTAAAAGGTTGTCCCTTCACTCTGAGGACGTGCCCTCGGGTCCTACTCTCTTCTACAAGTGAAAACATCTTCTCTACATCCACTCTATGCAGGCCTCTCAGTATTCTGTAAGTTTCAATCAGATTCTCCCTCATCCTTCTAAACTCCATTCTGGGATATCCCAGCTGTGGCCATTCACTCTGGGTAGAGCGAGTGGTAGAATGGGGTCAGAATTAGATGAGAGAGATGCCATAGGAGCGGGTTGGCTAATTAATGAAGCAAGTTTGGCAAGATATAGTGAGAAACCCTCCATGAAACATGGTGAAACCAAGAGTGAAAACAAGTTTCAGCCTGTGCGTGTGAGGTTGAACATGTGTGTGTTTGTCAATGTGTGAGCTTGTTGGGGTGTGACTGTGTGTGTTGGTCTGCATGTTTGAATGGTGTGTGTCATTGTGTGTGTAAGGGTGTGGCTAAGTATCTTTGGATGTTAGGCTCTGTTGGAGTGTGTGAGTGTGTCTGTGAAAAAGTGAATGACCGAGTGTGTCTCTGTGGAGGGGAGACTATATCTGTAAGTGTATGAGTGTGTGTTTGTAGGTGTGTATGGATTTTTTTTGTATGTTTATGGCTCTGTTTTGCAATCTGGAAAACATGCATCAATTTGCCTGGTAATTGGAAAACATTCTATTGGTTACATTTTATTATTTTTAATTTTCAGGAATGATGATGCAGTGGTGTCTGAGTCCAAGTACTGGATGTTGCCCAGAACTTATGATGTAAACCCAGACAGGGATTCAGCTGTTTCAGGAATGAAATATTTCAATCCTTAAAACAAAGCAATGTTCATCTCTCAGCCAGCATCATGACAACACACAGCTGATCTATTCCTTTGTTTGTTGTCTGTGGGATCTTGCTATGTGTATTTTGGCTGCTGTGTGTTATCGCAACCACAGTAACGGTGCTTTCAAAGTGACTCATTGCCTGTGAAGCAATTTCAAATATACAGAGAAAATTACACACACAACATAAATACAAGTTGTCTCATTTCTGATTACAGTTATAGGACCAGACCTTTCTGGTGATTCTGACTGTGATATAAAGTGCAGTTGAATCAGATTCCCATGCCCTCTCTACCAGCTCTATGTGGGCATCTTCAGCTCACAGTCTGTAGAGGTTCAAGAGACCGGAAATGCCAGCAGTGCCCACATTCCGAAAAAGAATTTTTAAGAAATCAAACAAGATAATGTTAGTGACGACATTATGAATCCAACAGAGATTTTGCTGATGAAGATAATAATCATGGTCATATTTGACCATCTTGCAGACTGAAAAAGCTGTCTTAACAGAAACAAAGCAAAGACTTTTCAGGCTGGGATTTGTAGAATGCCTTAATAAATCATAGAAATCCGTAGGAATCTATAACAATAAAGGAGGCTATTCAGCCCATCAATGAAGAACTAATCAGCATTACCACACTCAGTTCACAGCCCTGCAAATCTTCAAATTATTGTTTAAATACGTTGAGAATTTTACATCTACCCCCCTTTTGAAGCAGTGAATTCAAGGTCTCTACCATCCAGGTGAGTCAGGAATTGAACCTGAAACCCTAGGTATGAAGTAAATTTTCAAATTCAGATATTAGTTAAAAGTTGAAAATTTACTTCTATTAATGATCATGGATTGGGAGGTGAATGTATTTCTTCTTACCAGTTCATCGTCTGTCTAATTCAATGTTTCTTACATGAGGTGTTCAAGATTTTCTGTGGACTTTCCGTACAGATTTATTTAATAATATGGGCAATAATTCACATCACTGCCTGGGGCAGCATAGTGGCTCAGTGGTTAGCACTGCTACCTCACATTGCTGGGGACCTGGGTTCAGCTCCTACCTTGAGTGACTGTGTGGAGTTTGCACATTCTCCCCATTTCTGTGTGGATTTCCTCACACAGTCCAAAGATGTGTAGGTTAGGGTGGATTCGTCATGGGAAATGCAGAGTTACAGAGATAGGGTAGTGGGTGGGTTGCTCTTCGGAGGGTCAGTGTTGGGTTGAATGGCCTGTTGTCTATTCTATTCTATTTTAATCAGAGGTGAACGAGCAAAAAATGCCAAGAGGAACGTGTTGGGGGGGGGGGTTTGAAGATGGTATAGGCTGTATGTGAAATGATTCTGCTACAATTCTTCTGCAATGGAAGGAGAGTTCTTGAATATTTTTAGGGCAAAGGTTGATTATTGTTGGGGAAGGATTTCCATGGGTAGGTAGGAATGTGAATATGAAGTAATCGTCAGAATGATGGTGCAGGTTTGAAGGACTGGATCATAAAGTTGTGGAGTTTTACGGTCTAAAGACCCATGACAGGCAATAAGCACCTAACTATTCTGGTCTCACTTTTCAGGACTTGGCCCATAGCCTGAGCCTACTCCAGCACCTGACTTGTGTGTTTCTGTGAATAAGAAAGTCAGCTACAGAGTCATTAGAACAGACAGGTTTTGAACACCAAAGGAATTAACAGAATTGGGGATATGACACAGAAGTGGAGCTGAGATTGAGGATCATTCTTAATCTACTGAATATCAAACCAGGTTTGAGAGATTAGATTACTTACAGTGTGGAAACAGGCCCTTCAGCCCAACAAGTCCACACCAACCCTCTGAAGAGTAACCCACCCAGACCCATTTTCCTCTGACTAACGCTATTCAGCATGGCCAATCTACCTGACCTACACATGTTTTGGACTGTGGGAGGAAACCAAAGCACCCAGAGGAAGCCCATGCAGACACGGGGAAAATATGCAAACTCTACTCAGACAGTTGCCCAAGGCTGGAATAGAACCTGGGACCCTGGTGCTGTGAGGCAGCAGTGCTAACCACTGAGCCACCGTGCCACCCATATCCTATCCCAGCTCATGGTTCCTTTGTTCCTATCATGTTCTGATGGACTTGGTCAAAGAGGTAGACTTTAAAGAACATCTTAAAGGAGGAGAAAGATATAGAGGCACAAGGCTTAGAAGACTGAATTTCAGAACTTAGAGCCAATCCAGTTGAAGCTGTGTTTGCCAGCTGGAAAGATTAAAATCAGGATGCTCAAAAAGCCAAAATTGGAGGAATGCATTGATCTGAAAGTGTCACAAACAGAGACACTTCCTTGAAGGCAGATTAACAGCCAATACGCAGCAGCAAGATCCCATAAAGGGCACTGAGATGAATGAGGAGGGAACTTGCTTTTGCTGTTATTGAACTTAGTGTTGCCAATAAGGCAGCATAACAGCAGACAGCATCCCACAATCTTCTGCAGAACAGACGCAAGCACAAACTGGATACAATGCTGCCATCAAAAACCAATTGTGTTGAACTAACTGTGGTATTTGTGAAAAAAAGGCAATGACTTTCTTCAACAATGTAACTCCTTCAACATGTGGCAAAATGGTACTTTAAAATGAATCATTATTTATGTGGTGTCTACAGGTCACCAACAGGTAGTGATATTCAATGGACAAAATTGATGGTTACAGTCCAATAAGCAGGCTGTGTGGAGTGTCATCACTTAATACCCCAACACAGATGTGATAAATTGATTTTAATTCTTTGACTTGAGAGAGATAATGAGTTTTTGCATTTTCTAAAAATTGCCTCATTTTCAAGACAGGACATTTATTCTATTGTTAGTTTCCAAAAGATATTAAGTCTGAACAATATGAGCTATGACTTTTCTCACTGAAAGGAGTTTTCTATTCTCCCATCAGTCAATAATTCACCAATATTACTAAGTGGGCTATTTACACACATTTGGCTGAACCATGCTGTGTACACCTATGTTTAAAATGATGTTTCAGATAAAAATTCATATTAACATTTTTAAAACACTGGCATGTTTAGATTCATTACCATTAAATCAGATCAAATGAATGATGTGGTTCTGTTCGCCGAGCTGGGAATTTGTGTTGCAAACGTTTCGTCCCCTGTCTAGGTGACATCCTCAGTGCTTGGGAGCCTCCTGTGAAGCGCTTCTGTGATGTTTCCTCCGGCATTTGTAGTGGTTTGAATCTGCCACTTCCGGTTGTCAGTTCCAGCTGTCCGCTGCAGTGATCGGTACATTGGGTCCAGGTCGATGTGCTTATTGATTGAATCTGTGGATGAGTGCCATGCCTCTAGGAATTCCCTGGCTGTTCTCTGTTTGGCTTGTCCTATAATAGTAGTGTTGTCCCAGTCGAACTCATGTTGCAACATGAATTCGACTGGGACAACACTACTATTATAGGACAAGCCAAACAGAGAACAGCCAGGGAATTCCTAGATTCTAGATTAACGGTGCTGGAAGAGCACAGCAGTTCAGGCAGCATCCAAGGAGATTTCGAAGCTCCTTGGATGCTACCTGAACTGCTGTGCTCTTCCAGCACCACTAATCCAGAGTCTGGTTTCCAGCATCTGCAGTCATTGTTTTTACCTCTAGGGAATTCCTAGAGGCATGGCACTCATCCACAGATTCAATCAATAAGCACATCGACCTGGACCCAATATACCGACCACTGCAGCGGACAGCTGGAACTGACAACCGGAAGTGGCAGATTCAAACCACTACAAATGCCGGAGGAAACATCACAGAAGCGCTTCACAGGAGGCTCCCAAGCACTGAGGATGTCACCTAGACAGGGGACGAAACGTCTGCAAAACAAATCCCCAGCTCGGCGAACAGAACCACATCAACGAGCGTCCGAGCTACAAATCTTCTCACAGACTTTGAAAATCAAATGAATGCTAACATGTTTAGAAACATTCTCTAAGTATGAGTTGGGTGCATCCTCTAAGATAAAGGTGTAAGAAAAACTCTTATAAGCACTGCAAAGATCCTCAGACAGCACCTTCCAACCCATTTCTATACAGATGGACAAAGACAGCAGATATATGGAAACACCAGCACTTCAAGTTCCCCTCCAACTCAACTCAACATCCTGACATTGGCGTTCCTTCAGTGTCACTGGATCAAGATCCTGCTGTGCCTTCCCTAATGGCATTGTGTGTCAACCTACAGCATGTAGACTGCAACTCAAGAAGGCAGCTCACCCCCACCTTCTCAAGGGCAACTAGGGATGGACAATAAATGCTGGCCCAGCCAGCGATGCCCACATCCCACATGTGAATAAAAAAATTGTATTTTGAATTTTATAAACAGAAGCACAGCGGAAGATGTGATTGATAAATTTGTAAAAGACAATCCTTAGGCCATTGCTAAAATAACTGTGCAGTTTTGAGCCTCCCTATGAAAAACTGTTAAAATGATAGGCATATACAATGTAATGGTAACAATGATAAGGAGCGCCTTAGATTATTGAGCTTGTTTGAGCTTCTTTGAAAATGCTCACGGAATTTTAATAGAAAGTTACAAAGTTATGAGGAATATTGATAGGGTGCAGAACTTAATTCCAAGTTTAAAAAAATTCATTACAGTAACAGTAGCTATGAAGCTGTTAGATTGTCATAAAATTCTGATTGGTTCAATAAACGGGAGGAAATTTGCTGTTCTCATGTTGTGCTATCCCGCACAACACTCCAGATGTGCCCTCGTGAATGTGGTTTGCTCTGAACTGCCCTCGAATGTGATCAGCTGAAAAAGATTGACACCCACAGCCAGTAACACCCACAGCCCAGAATGATTAATAAAAAAAGGACATGAGCATTTGGTAAATCATCAGTGTGTAAAACTGTCAGTAAGCCACTGATAAAGTAATTCAGGGAATACTAATTAATAATATACATAACATGAAGTTGTTGGAGCGTGCATTACTTAGTTGCAGAGCGTGATTGAGCGAGAGATCATTGTGCATTTTAAGGGAAAAGCAGATTGATGCTTGAATCCGATGCTGGATCAGGAGGAGAGAGCTGTACCAAAGAGCAAGCACAAATCTCCAGAGACCTCCTTCTGTTCTGGAAACACCATGTTTCCAGCTAATCTTCACAGTTTATGACTTTCAGACAGCAAAAAAGACACATGATAATAATTGCAGATTTATTGATAAGTGGGACTGTTAATAAATCTAGTTTCCGCAGTTCATCAAAATAAAAGATATGGACATAGCAAAATTCCCTTTGTCTTTTAATGGTAATTAGGGATGGGCAATAAATACTGGCCTTGAGATCCAATAATGAACAAATTTTTAAAAAAGGCTGCACAGTCTCAGCTTTACATCAAGTTACATGACATTTCAAGCACAGGAAGAAGCCATCTGCTCTATTACAGGTGTTCACATGCACCTGATCTTCCTCCCACCCTCTTCGCCTCATCCTATCAACTGATCATTTAATTCCTTTCTTTTTCATGTGTTTAACCAGCTTCTCTTTCAGATGACCTATGCTTTTTGCCTCAAACACCCGTTGTAATCAAGTTCCATGTTCTCACCATGTTTTGGGGCGAGGAAGTTCTCCCTGAATGCCCAGTTGAAATCTAGCAATTATTTCATATTTCTTATTTTTCATGACTTCCTCGTCTCATTTGAGAAGAACTCAATATGTTAATTAACTGAGGGGAATTGCCTGTCAGTTGTGGTTCAGTGAGCTGCACTCTCATCTCTGAATCACAAAGTTCCTGTTCAAGTCTCTCTCCAGGCCTTCAGATCGAAAATCCAGATGGGCAATCCACTGCAGTGCTGAGGGAATACAGCATTGTTGGTGGAAATGTCCTTTTTATTGAGGTATCCATCTGTCTGCTTGAATGAATGCAGAAGATTCTCTAGCACTTTTTCAGAGATGGATGGAAGAGTTATCTCTGATGTCCTGACTAATATTTATCCCCTTGATTAAAAAAGAAATCATTTGGTTATTGTCGCAGTACTTTGTAGGAATCTCTTGTGACCAAATTGCTGCTGTGTTGGCCACATACTGGCAATGACAGCATTTGAAAAATGCTTTGAAATGTCCAATGATTGTGGAATGAGGTGAATATCTGCAAGTCTTTCCATTATACAAAACATTAACTCATCCTGCTTTAATCTTGACATTGTACCTGCTCCTCCAATTCCACTAGTTCTGATGTGCCACAGCGAGAAACCGTAATGACCTCCTCAGGAGACAGTCCCAGGATTCAACAGACAGGGAACCCTTCGTTGTCCAGTACTTCCCAGGAGCCAAGCGACTACACCATGTTCTTCCCAGCCTGCAATACATAATCAATGAGGATGAGCACCTCGCCAAGGCCTCCCCCACACCTCCACATCTCACCTTTAAACAACCACCATGCCTTAAACAGATCATTATTCGTAGCAAACTGCCCAGCCTTCAGGACAGCAACATTGTACAAACCCTGCCACAGCAGCTGCTGCACAATGTGTCAGAGTATCGACACGGGTAACACCATTACACATGGGGATACCTCCCACCACGTACCTGGCAGGTACTCATGTGACTCAGCCAACATGGTCTATCTCATACGCTGCAGGCACGAATGCCCTGAGGCATAGTACATTGGTGACACCGAGCAGGGGCTACAGCAATGGATGAATGGACACTGCACAAACATCACCAGCCAGGAGTGTTCCCTACCAGTTGGCGAACACTTCAGTGGTCCGGGATGTTCAGCCTCTGACCTCAGGTGACCATCCTTCAAGGCGGACTTTGGGACAAGCAACAATGCAAAGTGGCTGAGCAGAAACTGAGAGCAAAGTTCAGTACCCCTGGGAATGACCTCAACTCGGACCTTGGGTTCATGTTCACTACAGGTGATCCCACTGCACAATACACACACACACACACACATTTTGGAGATGCCGGTGTTGGACTGGGTTGTACAAATTTAAAAATCATACAAAACTAGGTTATAGTCCAACAGGTAAAAACAATGACTGCAGATGGTGGAAACCAGATTCTGGATTAGTGGTGCTGGAAGAGCACAGCAGTTCAGGCAGCATCCAACGAGCAGTGCTCCTCGAATGCTGCCTGAACTGCAGTGCTCTTCCAGCACCACTAATCCAGAATATAGTCCAACAGGTTTAGCTTTCGGAGTGCTGATCCTTCATTGGGTGGTTGTGGGACCACCTGATGAAGGTACAGCACTCCAAAAGCTAGTGCTTCCAATTAAATCTGTTGGAGTATTACCTAGTTTTGTATGATTTTTAACTTTGTACACACATACATATACACACATGCTCTATCAGATGCACTCACACCCACACATGCACACTCAATCTGTCACTCCTACATGCACGCACATATAAATTTATGGGGTGAATTTGTTTTTGTAGAATTGCATTTTATTTTGCTCAATAACTGCATGAATCCATGTAAACTCTATAAAACTATTCAGAGAGTTTGTCTGTCTGACATAGCATTGGGACACAGACTTCACACCTATTGTTTAAAAAGCTGAACTATCTTGAGAATGTAATCTTGAGAAAGAAATTCTGGGATTTACATATCAAATAACAGAAACCAGCATATCCCATTATAAAAGATGAAAGTTTTAATCTCAGATTGTTTACTGTATCACATCTCCATGACACTGGACTCCTTTGGCTATACATTCTGTGAGCATGATCTTAACCTCCACAACCACCTGATGAAAGATCAGTGCTCCGAAAGCTAGTGCTTGCAAATAAACTTGTTGGACTATAACCTGGTGTTGTGTGATTTTTCACTTCATCCAATAAATCTGTTTGTACCCAGCTTCTTCCAAAGCCAAATTCCCATCTTCTTTCACAATTTCCCTCGATGAACTAATCAAAGTGGCTCTCGAGTTTGAACAATCAGCTCAATTACACCCAGGAATGTTGTGATGTACGCGTGTTTGTAGCTGCTTGACGTCTTTTGTCAGATTAATGAACAGAAAACTGCATTTTGCTATTAACTGTCACCTGATCTTTGCTCCTACAGCAGTAAACACACAACACTATCTGTGAACTATCAAGAGTTAATGAGAGCACTCTTGTTCCCCTTGGTGCAGAGAAGATAAGATAGGGCTGTTCAAGATCGTGAAGGATTTCAATACAGAAATTAAGGAGAAACATGGCAGTGACTGCAAGACATAGGAGCAGAAGTAGGCCATTCAGCCCATTGAGTCTGATCTACCATTCAATAAGATATTAGCATCCCTGATAACCCTCACCCTCACCTTGTCAGGAAAGTTGGTAGCCAGAGGATTAATTGTTACACTTTGGAATATGTGACCTGTAAAGATGGTGGAAATAATTTCAATAATTACTTCCAAAATACTCGAAGGGAGGTTTTGCCAGTCTATTCAGAAAGAGTAGGCGGCAAGTTAGACAAACTGAATAACTCTTCCAAAGTGCAAGTGCAATAGATCGAACAGTTTCTTGTAACACTGTATCATTCTATGATTATATTAATCATAAGTGTGCAATATATAAAAACAAGTAATCTTGATGCAATTTCCCAGCTTGCAGTCAGAAGGGTATTGGAATCAATGTCATAATAAATCTTAAATAGGAATACTTGCTCAGGCACCCGATTAATATTTAACCCTCTCATCTTAACAACAACTACTTGTATTAATATAGCTCCTTTAACAGAACAAAATGACCCAAGATGCTTCACAGCAGCATCTGCAAGTACAAGAAGCCAGAATTGGAAAAAGACAGAGATCTCAAAGGAATGTTCAGCTGGAACAGCTTACAGAGATCAAGAGGTCATGTTAGATTTAAAAACTGGAACGAGAAATTTAAAATTGAGACATTACTAGACCAAGTGCTTATGTAGGTCACTGAGCACAGAAGGTGATGTTGAATAGGATTTGGTGTGAATTAAAATGTAGAATCACTCCTCATTTAGGAATCAGCTGGGATTAGCCACACAATTTATGGCTACAAATTAATGAAGCATAGTTTGACTTAATCAACTATCTTTTTAGTTGGATTATGTTAATACTTATATTGCTGGATGAACAAATTAACCCATTCATGTCAAATCATCAATGCAGAATTCAGAGCACAAAGTAACAAGCCAGCATTTCCCTGTTAACATCTAATGATGCAATTGACAGTGTTTAAATGTTAAGTAGATATATTATTTAATAATGGGGTTCATTACCAGTTTAGCAGTTACTAAAGTAGTTTAACCAGAGAAGTGTCTGTGTCTGTGTGGAGATCATTTTCTATAAATGATGAGTTAACAGCATGAGACTGTCTGTCTCTGGAATATATTGAAGAATGATAAATTTGGACCAAGTTTATGATGTTTGCAGTTTTAGCAATGATTCCAGAATGTATTAGATCTCTTTCTGTTGAAATAATCCTGTGAAGGTGGACACCTTGCCATCCTTTGGGAAGATGCTATCAGCCTTGAGTTGATGTTTATTTATACATGAAATGTAAATGTTGTAGACAGGGCCAATATTTATTGCCCAACCCCAACTCTTGGAAAGGAGACAGTGAGCTGCTTATTTGAACATATGATGGAAGGTATGCAATTTACATAGATATTAATGTCACTTTTCTAGGGCTTGGCATTTCAAAATAGCAGGGCATTGGTTTGGTTGCTTTGGTGAAGTGTTTGCTGGACAAGAACTAGGCTAGAGAGGTCTTTCAGGAACAGTAACTTAATCTAGAAGGTTCCAGAGAGCAGGTGATTGCAATTCCACCGGAGCATCAATGGATGAATGTTGTGGCCCTTTTGTGGCACTGTGGTAGTCTCCATGCCCCTGGACCAGGAGGTCCAACACTATCTGAGGAGCAGGCCAAAACATTGATTTTCCTGCTCCTCAGACGCTGTCTGACCTTCCATACTTTTCCAGCTTCACATCTATTGGCTGTGACTTCCAACATCTGCAGTCATCGAGTCACAGAGTCATAGAGATGTACAACACAGAAACAGACCCTTCAGTCCAACGTGTCCATGCCGACCAGATATCCCAACCCAATCTAGTCCCACCTGCCAGCACCCGGCCCATATCCCTCCAAACCCTTCCCATTCATATACCCATCCAAATGCCTTTTAAATGTTGCAATTGTACCAGCCTCCACCACTTCCTCTGGCAGCTCATTCCATACACGTACCACCCTCTATGTGAAAAAGTTGCCCCTTAGGTCTCTTTTATATCTTTCCCCTCTCACCTTAAACCTATGCCCTCTAGTGCTGGACTCCCCCATCCCAGGGAAGAGACTTTGACTATTTATCCTGTCCATGCCCCTCATGATTTTGTAAACCTCTAACCTTACTGCCTCCTGGACCAGGAGGCCTGGGTTCAAGTCACACCTGCTCCAGAGGAATTTAGTAACATCTCTGAACATGTTGGTTAAAAATATAGACTAAATAAAAAAAGAAGAATAGCAGAGTGGCTGTTGTGATGCAGTGGTAGTGTCTACCTCTGAGGCAGTAAACCTGGATTCAAGTCTTACCAGTTTCAGAGATGTGTTCATAACAGCCCTGAGCAGGTTGACTAAAAAAATAAAGAAGGGGGAGAGATGAAGGGCTTTTGCCCAAAACATTGATTTTCCTGCCCCTCGGACGCTGCCTGACCTGCTGTGCATTTCCAGCACCACTCTGATCGAGACTCGAATCTCCAGCAGCTGCAGTCCTCACTTCTGCTTAAAAAAAGGAAGAAGCCGAAACCCACTTTCCTGGACTCCAGTTCATTTGGCAACCTTTCTCCAGTTCATCCATTGGCAGTAGGTCCTCTCATTGCACAACCATCTGGACTGTTGACCCTGATTCACTCAGTGGCCTTTCTCTGGAGAGGTGGAGGTTGAGGGGAGAGGTTAGTGCCCTCTTCTGGGCATCTCTGCTTGCAGCAGGAAATTACTCACATGACTTGAATCCAACAAACAGGTAACAAGTTACTCATTGCCAGATGGTGAGCTGCCAGTTGCTTGTGAACGATATATTGGTGACCTCTGGTTAAAACGGTTGGGTTTATGACGGGGAGTGAACACTGAAAAACCTTTGGTTTAACTTACACAAGCCGAAACGTTTTAGACCTTTTCAGGTAGATTTTGGATGGGACCTGGCTGGGGTCAGAAGCAAACATGGTTTCTCTCCTAAAAAGCAATTTTGGGCAGTTCTGGCAAACACAGTTACCCTAACGGGAAGTTATAACTCAGGACAACTTTTGGTTAGAAATTGGCAGATTTCAAAATAAAAACTGAGAAATACTAAGCTTTCTGCTTTGGGATAATCTATGTGGGAAGAGTTCACAGTTCAGAGATCAGAGCAGGGATGAAGCAATTCAGCAAAACTAATGCGCTTGATATTAATGGATAATTTACTTTTATTTGAAAAGCCTGTGAGGTGATGGTGTGGGGAATAGATGAGACTTTGTTTTCTGCTTTGTGTTTTAAGATTTTTCAAACTGTGTTCTACATTTAGAGTCATAGAGATGTACAGCATGGAAACAGACCCTTCGGTCCAACCTATCCATGCCGACCACATACCCAACCCAATCTAGTCCCACCTGCCAGCACCCGGCCCATATCCCCCCAAACCCTTCCTATTCATATACCCATCCAAATGCCTCTTAAATGTTGCAATTGTACCAGCCTCCACCACTTCTTCTGGCAGCTCATTCCATACATGTACCACCCTCTATGTGAAAAAGTTGCCCTTAGGTCTCTTTTATGTCTATCCCCTCTCACCCTAGTTCTCTGCCCTCCCCGACACCAGGGCAAAGACTTTGTCTAATTTTCCTATCCATGCACCTCATAATTTTGTAAGCCTCGATAAGGTCACCCCTCAGCCTCCAACGTTCCAGGGAAAACAGCCCCAGCCTGTTCAGCCTCTCCCTATAGCTCAAATCCTACAACCCTGGCAACATACTTGTAAAATCTTTTCTGAACCCTTTCAAGTTTCACAACATCTTTCCGATAGGAAGGAGACCAGAATTGCATGCAATATTCCAACAGTGGCCTAACCAATGTCCTGTACAGCCGCTACATGACCTCCCAACTCCTGTACTCAGTACTCTGATCAATAAAGGAAAGCATACCAAATGCCTTCTTCACTATCCTATCTACCTGTGACTCCACTTTCAAGGAGCTATGAACCTGCACTCCAAGGTCTCTTTGTTCAGCAACACTCCCCTACGACCTTACCATTAAGTGTATAAGTCCTGCTAAGATTTGCTTTCCCAAAATGCAGCACCTCGCATTTATCCGAATTAAACTCTATCTGCCACTTCTCAGCCCACTGGCCCATCTGGTCAAGATCCTGTTGTAACATGAGGTAAATCTGCAAACTTACTAACTGTACCTCTTATGCTCGCATCCAAATCATTTATGTAAATGACAAAAAGTAGAGGACTCAGCACCGATCCTTGTGGCATTCCACTGGTCACAGGTCTTCAGTCTAAAAAACAACCCTCTACCACCATCCTCTGTCTTCTACTTTTGAGCCAGTTCTGTATCCAAATGGCTAGTTCTCCCTGTATTCCGTGAGATCTAACCTTGCTAACCAGTCTCCCATGGGGAACCTTGTCGAACACCGAACTGAAGTCCATATAGATCGCATCTACCACTCTGCCCTCATCAATCCTCTTTGTTACTTTTTCAAAAATCTCAATCAAGTTTGTGAGACATGGTTTCCCACGCACAAAGCCATGTTGACGATCCTTCATCAGTCCTTGCCTTTCCAAATACATGTACATCCTATCCCTCAGGATTCCCTCCAACAACTTGCCCACCACCAACATCAGGCTCACTGATCTGTAGTTACCTGGCTTGTCCTTACCGCCCTTCTTAAACAGTGGCACCACGTTTGTCAACCTCCAGTCTTCCAGCACCTCACCTGTGATTATCAATGATACAAATATCTCAGCAAGAGGCCCAGCAATCGCTTCTCTAGCTTCCCACAGAGTTCTCAGGTACACCTGATCAGGTCCTGGGGATTTATCCACCTTTATGCATTCAAGACATCCAGCACTTCCTCCTCTGTAACATGGACATTTTTCAAGATGTCACCATCTATTTCCCTACAGTCTATACCTACCATATCCTTTTCCACAGTAAATACTGATACAAAATATTCATTTAGTATCTCCCCCATTTTCTGCGGCTCCACACAAAAGCTGCATTGCTGATCTTTGAGGGGCCCTATTCTCTCCCTAGTTACCCTTTTGTCCTTAATGTATTTTTAAAAACCTTTGGATTCTCCTTAATTCTATTTGCCAAAGCTATCTCATGTCCCCTTTTTGCCCTCCTGATTTCCCTCTTAAGTATACTCCTACTTCCTTTATACTCTCCTAAGGATTCACTCGATCTATCCTGTCTATACCTTACATATGCTTCCTTCTTTTCTTAACCAAACCCTTAATTTCTTTAGTCATCCAGCATTCCCTATACCTACCAGCCTTCCCTTTCACCCTAACAGGAATATACTTTCTCTGGATTCTCGTCATCTCATTTCTGAAGGCTTCCCATTTTCCAGCCGTCCCTTTACCTGGGAGCATCTGCCCCCAATCAGCTTTCAAACATTCTTGCCTAATACCGTCAAAATTGGCCTCTCTCCAATTTAGAACTTCAACTTTTAGATCTGGTCTATCCTTTTCCGTCACTATTTTAAATCTAATAGAATTATGGTCGCTGGCCACAAAGTGCTCCCCCACTGACACCTCAGTCACTTGCTCTATTTCCATGTTTGTTTCTCAATTTCCCTCTGACTATTAGGAGGTCTATAATACAATCCCAATGAGGTGATCATCCCTTTCTTATTTCTCAGTTCCACCCAAATAACTTCCCTCGATGTATTTCCAGGAATATCTTCCCTCTATCCCTTATCAAGAACGCACTCCCCCTCCTCTCTTGCCTCCCTTTCTATCCTTCCTGTCACATTTGTATCCTGGAACATTAAGCTGTCAGTCCTGCTCATCCCAGAGCCATGTTTCTGTAATTGCTATGATATCCCAGTCCCATGTTCCTCACCATGCCCTGAGTTCGTCTGCCTTCCCTGTTGGGCCCCTTGCATTGAAATAAATGCAGTTTAATTTATTAGTCCTACCCTATCCCTGCCTGCCCTGACTGTTTGACTCGCTTCTGTTCTCAACTGTACCAGCCTCAGATTGACCTCTTTCCTCACTATCTCCCTCGGTTCCCCCCACCCCCAACTTATCAGTTTAAATCCTCTCAAGCAGTTCTAACAAATTTCCCCTTCCAATTTAGGTGCAATTCGTCCTTCTTGTACAGGTCACTTCTATCCAAGAGAGATTCCAATGATCCAAAATTGTGAATCCTTCTCCCATACACCAGCTCCTCAGCCTCTACTCTATCCTCCTATTCCTGCCCTCACCAGTTCGTAGCACTGGGAGTAATCCAGATATTACTACTCTTGAGGACCTCCTTTTTAAATTCCTGCCTAACTCTCTGTATTTTCCCTTCAATATCTCAACCTTTTTGCTTCCTATATCGATGGTTCCAATGTGAACAGTGACCTCTTGCTGGCCTCTCTCCTCTGTGAGGGCGCCCTGTCTGAGACATCCTTGATCCTGGCACCAGGGAAGCAACACACCATTCTGCTTTTTTGCTGCTGGCTACAGAAACATCTGTCTGTACCTCAGACTAGGGAGTCCCCTAACACAATTAATCGCTTGGAACCCGACATACCCCTCGTTGCATTAGAGCCAGTCTCAATACCAGAAACTTGGCTGTTCGTGCTATGTTCCCCTGAGAATCCATCAACCCCTACCATTTTCCAAAACAGCATACCTGTTTAAAATGTGTATAGCCACAAAAGACTCCTGCATTAGCTGTCTACCTCTCTTACCTTTCCTGGAGTTAACCCATCTATGTGACTGTATCTGAGACTTTCCCCCCTTCCTGTAACTGCCATCCATCACATACTGTTGCTGTTGCAAATTCCTCATCGCTTCTAACTGTCTCTCCAACTGATCCACTTGATCTGATAAGATTTGCAACCAACAGCATTTATGGCAGATATAATCCGCAGTAACCTGTAAACTCTCTTTAAACTCCCACATCTGACAAGAAGCACATATCACTCTACTAAAGGCCATTTTTTCTCATTCACAATCTGCAGACCCAGAAAGTATCACCGTCTTATTTCTCTACAAACACTGCCCCAGGTTAAATTAATAGTTATGGCTTATATTTTAAGTTTAATCAAGAGACTTATCTCCAAAAACATATAATCAAGAAAGAACCCACCCTACTCACTATTGCAGACTTTCTTTATCCACTTAAAACAATTAACTTGTCTGATTCTGTGCTGTGAATTTCGCCCAACAGTTCCTCCAAGATCAGTTGTGAATTTCACTGTTTATTAATTTTCCCAGATGATAGCTTGGTTTATTAAATGTTATTTCTTCACTTTATGCAGTAAACTTTTGTTTTATTGATAAAGAAAACTATGACCTTGTGTGTCCATGTTTCAGTGATTAACCATCACATTAAATAGAATAAAAAGGACAGGCAGACCTTGTTGAGGCCTGACAACATGGGCTGTGGCGATTTATCTAGTTGAATCGCGCAAGAGGTCCATCAAGGCCTTTCTCTATATTAGGAGCAACTTGTTACATTTGTAATGAATTTCTGGATGGTGAGACAGGATCCTCACTAACCAGCTAATAGTTGTCTATTAAGGGAGATTATTCCTTGATAGTAAACTTATTAGATGCAAATATCACCTCATTAATATGCAGTTTTCTATCACCTGCCACAGGCAACAGAGACACTGAGAATTTGACATGTCTATCAGAGCAGGTACCTGGTGTCTACAGCTTACTGCTTGCTCCAAAGGACCTGAATGTTGGACACTGGGCACCAACATCTCAGGGCACACTTCATGGGCATCAGTCATACCCACAGACATTAGTATCTGACATGTGCCTGCTTTTAAGAACCCTCATGACACATCTCCAATCACTTACAGGATGCTACATGACATCATGCAATGAGGGTGTCATTGGCTAGGCCAGCATTTATTGCCCATCCCTAATTGCCTGGAGAGTAGGTAATAGTCAACCCCATTGCTATGAGTCTGGAGTCATGTGTAGGCCAGATAAGGATGGCAGATTTCTTTCCCTAAAGGATTATACTGAACCAGATAAATGTTCCCCCCCCCCCCCCAACCCGATAATCAGTAACAGATTCATAGTCATCTTTAGATTCGTTATCCCAGAGTTTTATTGAATTCAAATTCTATGATCTATTGTGACGGGATTCAAACCCAGGTCCCTGGATCCTTATCTGGATCTCTGGATTAACAGTCCAGCGCTAATGTCACTAGGCTACCTCCTCCCCTTCTGCACTTCAATGCTTGGCTCTCAATAGCATTTATCATTGTAACGCTGTAGCAGGGACACTGTGCTCAGAGACACAGCCTAGACAGGGTAGCAGTTTCAACCTGTTTACTTGTTCTCATAGCATTCACTCATTCTGAGCCAACTTGAAGGCTCACTGTATCCCTACCTCATTTCACCTTGCCCCTCAGCCAGAGATAGAAAGCTCATAGTGCTTACCAGAGAGAGAGAGAGAGAGAGAGCAGTAGGTATTCAGAGATGTGAAAGTGGATGACACAGCTCAGACTGGTGCATGTGGGAAAGTGTTCCTAGTGAGTGAGATGACAGAGCAGAGGTTAGTGGTCTCGGAGATGGGGGTGAATGAGGGAAGATGTTGCAGGTGATAGTGACAGTGTTGACGTATGAGCCTTTGTGGGACATGGGATTGAGTGAGTGTGAGTATCAGAGAGATGCTGGTGCCATACAAAATGGTGGAATGGAGAAGGCCTTTAACTTTCTCCCTACAATGCTGGGCATTCCCCCGATGGCTGAGACTGGTTTAACTCGGAACAGGCTGGGCGTCGCCTGCTGCTCCAGGAGGAACAGGACATCCCTTTCTGTATTACCCCATCCATGAGGACTTCCAGGTACCTGTCCGCAAGGCTGAATGCTAATGTTTCCTTCTTTGCCATGTCTGGAGAAAATGCTGGGAGCCACAAGGGCGGCTCCAGACTGTCATTTGTCTGGGTGCACGACAGGTCTTTAAAGGCAGCTCCTGCATCAGGGATATACCATCAGTGGAAAATTATGAGTCAGGTGAATGGTAGAGTTGGACTAGAATTGAATGGAGGGGCACCATATGGGGAAGTCATTAATAAGGTGAATTTGGTAAGATGCAGCAAGAAAACTCATCGGGCTTCACAGAGAGAAAGTCACCATGAAAGGTGGCAAAATTGAGAGAAACATATGTGATCAGCCCTGTGGGTAATCAGGTAGGTAAAAGCAAGGACTGCAGATTCTGGAAACCAGAGTCCAGATTAGAGTGGTGCTGGAAAAGCACAGCAGGTCAGGCAGCATCCAAGGAGCAGGAAAATCGACGTTTCGGGCAAAAAACCCTTCATCTGGAATAGAGGCAGGGTACCTGTAGAGTGGAGAGATAAATGAGAGGAGGGTGGGCAATCAAGCCGGTTTTCATTCTGGTATCTGACACGTTCAGCAGAAACAGCAGCTAGGACCATAACCAATGTCACTGAGTGACCTATTAGGCCAGGTCTAATGGCAGTATAAGTCAGGGCCTGAGTGAAGGTGGTGCATGAGATGGTCTTCACTGAGGTCCATGCCACTGTGGACCCATCCTCAGGTTGCACAATCCCCTATCCTTCTCGCAAATGACCTCAAAATGCTTATGAATAGATGCACAGTGCACTGTCTACTCAAGGACAATGTTGCGGAGCTCAAAATCAGATTGTCTGACCCACTCAGGTGAGGGCCTGAGTGCCTGTGTTCAATTGTTTTGATGCTGAAGTGCATTCTGGGTGATGGAGTCCATTCTTCCATTCAGCACCCATGTAGTTCACTACAAAGAACCACAGGAATCACCAAGCAATCAAAATACACCAAACAGCTAAAACCAGCAAATTACAAACGTCAATCTGAGAAAGCCAATCGCATAAATAGATCCGGGAGGAGCTGCTCCTCCAATCACATGTCGTTACTCTCCCGTGCTTGTTGATGATGGGTTGATTAGACCAGACCAGGTAAGATTGCCCTTCTGAAAGGACATTCAGAGCAGATGGAAAATTAATGACAATCCTAGTCATGGTCACCATTGTGATACTCACTTTTTAAAGATTTTCTAATCAACCTGTTTTCAGACACACCTCTGGAACAGGTAGGACTTAAGCCATTGCCTCCTGGCCCAGAAGTAGAGACACTACCACTGCACTAGAAGAGCCTTATGCTCACTTTTCAGTTCAGATTTATTTAGTTAACTGGAATCAAATTCGCCAATGTTTTGTACTCTCGCTCTATGAAATAACAGCTTAAAAAGATTTAAAATGGATCTAAGGGGCAACTTTTTCAGGTGGAGATTGGTAGGTATATGAAATGAGCTGCCAGAGGAGAAATGGTGGAAGCTGGTACAATTACAACATTGAAAAGGCATCTGGATGGGTATATGAACGGGAAGGGTTTAGAGGGATGTGGGCCAAATACTGGCAAATGGAACTAGATTGATATGGGATATATGGTTGGCATGGACGAATTAGACCAAAGGGTCTGTGTCCATGCTGTATATCTCTATGATAGCTGATGGTGAAATGGCTTATTGGACCCAGGTGGTGCACCAAGTAAAATCTGTGTCCCTTTAATTTGGCTAGCAGACACTCACCATATATCAGCTCCATTCACTGAGCTATCATGATCTTGGTTCATAAGTTTTGAGAAGATTTGTAGCTCAGGTTGAGGTTCTGGATGTTCTGGTTCTGGTTTGCTCGCTGAGCCTGAAGGTTCATTTTCAGATGTTTCGTCAGCATACTAGGTAACATCTTCAGTGAGCCTCCGGATGAAGCATTGCTGGTGTTTCCTGCTTTCTGTTTGTATGCTTGGGTTTCCTATTAGTTTTCACTGAATGGAACTGTAAATTCAGAAAATCTGTTTGTGAAAGTTGAACCAGATTTCCTTTCGACCACTCTTCGTCAGCTACCACAGCCTGAAGCTCAATGCCTCCAAGTTTAAGAGAGGCCATTTGTTTTTTTTTTCAACTATTATAGGGTCAGCCAGATAGCTACTCCCTCATTTCCATGTTCTAAAACTCGAGCATTAGTTGAAAGTGACTTTTATCCATGGGAAATATGGGAATGTAAAACGGAAACATTAAGCACAGTTGCATAGAAGTGTCTTAAGATTTTAATTGACACCAACCAGAGAATAAATGTGTGAAACAGAAACTGGTGCAGACACTCAGCAGGTCTGAAGGTGAAGTGTTAACTCTGTTCCTCTCTCCACAGGTGCTGCCAGACCTGCTGAGTTTCTCCAGCAATTTCTGTTTTTGTCTCCGATCTCCAGCATCTGTAGTTTGTTTTTAATGGAAAAGGGAATTTAGCTCTATTTGGTACTATCTTACCAAGATCGTGATAGCTCAGTGAATGGAGCTGAGATACGGTGACTTTCTGCTAAACAAATTAAAGGGGCACCGGTTTTACTTGGTGCACCTCGTGAGTCCAATAAGCCATTTCATCATCAGCTGTTATAGAGTCATAGAGATGTACAACATGGAAACAGACCATTTGGTCCAACTTGTGAATGCCAACCAGATACCCTATATCAATCCAGTCCCATTTGCCAGCATTTGGCCTATATCTCTTTAAACCCACTCATATACCCATCCAGGTGCCTTTTAAATGTTGCAATTGTACCAAGACAAATCTAAAACATAAGTGGTCTGAGTTTCATGCTACATGTCCAGGAGTCCTAGAAAAGGAGCTGACAATTTCTCCCAATCTATTCACTTCTCTCTGGCAGCAGAGTCCAAAACAAGGGGTCATAACTATAAAGTTGGCATTAAGGGTTGATGCCAGAAAGCACTTCTTTTCACAAAGGGTAATGGAAACCTCAAACTCTCTCTCCAATCACTGAGGCTGATGGATTTTTGTTAAGTAGGGGTATTATGGATTATGGATCCAAGGCAGATAGATAGAATAATGATACAGGTCAGCGACATGGAGCACAAATTAGACCTGAGGATCTGAATAGCCTTCTCCTGGTTTTTATATCCTCCACATCCAATAATAAAGCAAGCTATTAATGATTTTTTAAAAATCTAATTTTAATTTACCCTAGAAACTACAGAAATGTGCAATTTCCACTTAGAAATAATTTTAACTTACTTTCAACAGCACTGAAACCATTAATAAAACCATTAATAAACCATTAATAAAACTATCCTGATTCCCAGAATGATGTATTATTGTATCATTCAATAATATATTCTCAAAATAGAAGTTTGATTAAAAATAAAAACTGCAAACTTTGGCATATGTTTGCTTTTCTCTTTGCCCAATTGCAAATGTTTTCTCTTTTGCACTTTGTAATGTATTTACACTCACTAATTATGATGTTTTAGCTCAATACTCGAGCTAATGGGTGTATTCTGTCTCATTGCCTTTCTCCAATTTCTTTCTTCCTCCTTAGAACACTCACTGCAGATTTTTATTGTTTTTCTCTCTGATGTCTGCAACCATTTCCAAGTTGTGACAGGTTTCAAATGAAAAGTTTTCTTAAAACTGAAACCTCTTTCGAGAAGCTGCCCATTATTAAACCAGTCAAGGTCCAGGTGTGTATGAATCCACAAAGTCATATACTTGACTTTTAACTGAATCTGTCAGCTGGGTTTAAACTATATGTTGCACTCCACCAAGATAAATTATGAGTCACCCCTAGAGTCATAGCAGCACGAACAGAAACCCTTCAGTCCAACTCATCCTCACTGACCAGACATCCTAATCTGATCTAGTCCCATCCATCAGCATTTGGCCAATATCCCTATAAACCCTTCCTGTCCAGATGTATTTTAAATGTTGTAATTGTACCATCCTCCACCACTTCCTCTGGCAGCTCATTCTACACACATACCACCCTTTGCGTGAAAAAATTACCCCTCAGGTCCTTTTTAAATCTTTCTCCTGTCACCTTAAACCTAAGTACTGCACTCTAGGTTTGGATTCTCCTGGCCTGGGAAAAAAAACCCTGGCTAGTGACTCTATCCATGTCCGTCATGGTTTTATAAATGATCACCCCTCAGGCTTCAACGCTTCACTGTTAGGCTGAATAACAGGCACAAACACTATCCGAAAGGAACAGGTGTTGGCAAACTACACCCAACAGGGACTCTTGTGGTGCAGTGGTAATAGCACAGTGGTGTAGTATCACCACCTCCGGACCACAAGGTCTAGGTTCATGTCCCACCTCTCCAGAGGTATGCAATAACTGGTTGATTAAAAATATTTACAGCAATCAGGATGTGATGGGTTGTCCTGTCTCGTCTGTTTGAAAGAAAGCAATGACGACTGACTTAACACTGTTAAAAATCCCACACCACCAGGTTAGAGTCCAACAGGTTTACTTGAAAGGACTAGCTTTCAGAGCACTGCTCCTTCATAAGCTAGTACTTCCAATTAAACCTGTTGGACTATAACCTGGTGTTGTGGGATTTTTAACTTTGTACACCACAGTCCAACACCGGTATCTCCAAATCATGACTTAACACTGACATTTTTCACAAACCCACCGACTCCCATGGCTGCCCGGATTACACCTTTTCCCTCTCTACCTGCTTCAAAAATGCCATCCCGTATTCCCAATTCCTCCGCCTCCTCCGTATCTGCTCCCAGGAGGACCAGTTCCACCAAGAACACACCAGATGGTCTCCTTCTTTAGAGATCGCAATTTCCCTTCCCACGGAGTTGAAGGTGCCCCCCAGCACATCTCATCCACATCCTGTACCTCCGCCCTCAAACCCCATCCCTCCAACCACAACAAAGACAGTACCCCCCTGGTCTTCACCTTCCACCCTACCAACCTCCGCATAAACTGTATCATCCGCCGACATTTCCGCCACCTCCAATCGGACCCCACCACCAGGGATATATTTCCCTCCCCACCCCTTTCCACTTTCCACAAAGACCATTCCCTCTGTGACTACCTGGTCAGGTCCACACACCCCTACAACCCACCCTCCCGTCCTGGCACCTTCCCCTGCCACCGCAGGAATTGCAAAACCTGTGCCCACACCTCCTCCCTGCCCTCCATTCAAGGCCCTAAAGGAGCCTTCCACATCCATCAAAGTTTTACCTGCACATCCACCAATGTCATTTATTGTATCCGTTGCTCCCGATGCAGTCTCCTTTACACTGGGGAGACTGGACGCCTCCTAGCGGAGCGCTTTAGGGAACATCTCTGGGACACCCCCACCAATCAACCCCACCGCCCTGTGGCCCAACATTTCAACTCCCCCTCCCACTCTGCCGAGGACATGGAGGTCCTGGGCCTCCTTCACTGCTGGTCCCTCACCACCAGACGCCTGGAGGAAGAACGCCTCATCTTCTGCCTCAGAACACTTCAACCCCAGGGCATCGATGTGGACTTCACCAGTTTCCCCATTTCCCCTTCCCCCACTTTACTCCAGTTCCAACCTTCCAGTTCAGCACTGCCCTCATGACTGGCCCTACCTGCCAATCTCCCTTCCCACCTATCCGCTCCGCCCTCCTCTCTGACCTATCACCTTCATCCCCACTCCCATTCACCTATTATGTCTACCTTCTCCCCAGTCCCACCCCCGCCCCATTTATCTTTCCATCCCGGAGACCCTCTGCCTCGTTCCTGATGAAGGGCTTTTGCCCAAAACATCGGTTTTCCTGCTCCTCAGATGCTGCCTGACCTGCTGTGCTTTTCCAGCACCACACTGATCTAGACTCTTATTTCCAGCATCTGCGGTCCTCACTTTTGCCTGTTTTAGCATCAGTCACAAATTCTTATTCTAAACCTTTATAAACCTCTGATTGATGAGGGCAGGGCAGTAGATGTTGTCCATAGGAGCTTTAGCAAGGCTGTTGACAAGGTCCCTCAGGATAAGCAGATATAAACGGTGAAGTCATTGGGATCTGTGGTGAGCCGGTAAGATAGACACAGAACTGGCTTAGTCATGGAAGACAGCGAATAGCAGTGCAAGGGTGTTTTTCTGAAGGAGATCTCTGAGCAGGGATCAGTGCTGGGAACCCTGTTGTTTGTAATACATAAATGATTTGGAGAAGAATGTAGGTGGCCTGATTAGTAAGTCTGTGGATGACACAAAGTCTGGGTGAACTGTGGATAGCGAGGGAGGATTGCCAGACAATACAGCAGGATATAGATAGGCTGGACACTTGAGTGAAGAATTGGCAGATGAAATTTAATCTGGACAAACACAGACATTTTGGGGGACTTAATGAAGGAGTGAAGTATACAGCCAACAGCAGAACCTTCAGTAACATCAACATATGGAGAGATCTAGGCATACTGGTCTACAGTTCCCTGAAATTAGCCAGACAAAGTGGATAAGGTGATCAAGAAGGCATATGGCATGCTCATCTTCACCAGCTGGGGCACAGGGTGTAAAACTTGGTAAGACATATTGCAGCTGTATCAAACTTTATTTCGGCCACGGTTGGAACATTGTGTTGGAACATTCTGGTCACCACACAACAAGAAAGACGTGGAGGCTTTGGAGAGGGTCAAATAAGGTTTATCAGGATGTTGCCTGGTTTACAGGGTGTTAGCTATAGGGAAAGTTTGGACAAATTTGGTTTGTTTTCAATTGAGTATCGAAGGATGAGGGACAACCTGAAAGAAGTTTACAAAATTGAGAGCCATGGATAGAATAGATAGTCAGAGTTTTTTTCCAAAAGTAGAAATGTCCGTTACTAGGGGACATAGGATTAAGGTAAAAGGGGGTAAGCTTAAAGGAGATGTGAGATGCAAGTTTTTTGCACAGAGGGTGGGAAGTGCCTGGAAAGTGCTACTGAGGACAGGATAGAGATGGATGCAATAGCAATCTTGAAGCAATATCTTGACAGGTACATGAAACAGCAAAGAATAAAAGGTTACTGACCATGTAGACGCAAAAGTTTTTTAGTTTAGAAAGGCATCATGTATCAATGCAGTCTTGGTCGGCCAATGGGCCTATGCCTTTGCTGTACTGTTATAGAGTCACAGAGTCATAGAGATGTACAGCACAGAAACACATCCTTTGGTCCAACCCGTCCATACCGACTAGATATCCCAACCCAATCTAGTCCCACCTGTCAGCACCCGGCCCATATCCCTCCAAACCCTTCCTATTCATATACCCATCCAAATGCCTCTTAAATGTTACAATTGTACCAGCCTCCACCACTTCCTCTGGCAGCTCATTCCATACACGTACCACCCTCTGCGTGAAAACATTCCCCCTTAGGTCTCTTTTTATCTTTCCCCTCTCACCCTAAACCTATGCCCCCTAGTTCTGGACTCCCCCACCCAATGGAAAAGACTTTGTCTATTTATCCTATCCATGCCCCTCATGATTTTATAAACCTCTATAAGGTCACCCTCAGCCTCGACGCTCCAGAGAAAACAGCCCCAGCCTGTTCAGCCTCTCCGTGTAGCTCAAATCCTCCTACATACTTGTAAATCTTTTCTGAACCTTTTCAAGTTTCACAACATCTTTCAGATAGGAAGGAGACCAGAATTGCACACAATATTCCAAAAGTGGCCTAACCAATGTCCTGTACAGCCGCAGCATGACCTCCCAACTCCTCTACTCAATACTCTGACCAATAAAGGAAAGCATACCAAACGCCTTCTTCACTAGCCTATCTACCTGCAACTCCACTTTCAAGGAGCTATGAACCTGCACTCCAAGGTCTCTTTGTTCAGCAACAATCCCCAGGACTTTACCATTAAGTAGGTAAAAACAAGGACTGTAGATGCTGGAAACCAGAGTCTAGATTAGAGTGGTGATGGAAAAGCACAGCAGGTCAGGCAGCATCCGAGGAGCAGGAAAATCGACGTTTCGGGCAAAAGCCCTTCATCAGCAATAGAGGCAGGGTGCCTGCAGGGTGGAGAGATAAATGAGAGGGGGTTGGGGGTGGGGAGAAAGTAGCATAGAGTACAACAGGTGGATGGGGGTGGGATGAAGGTGATAGGTCAGAGAGGAGGGTGGAGTGGATAGGTGGAAAGGAAGATAGGCAGGTAGGACAGGTCATGAGGGCGGTGCTGAGCTGGAAGGTTGGAACTGGGGTGAGGTGGGGGAAGGAGAAATGAGGAAACTGGTGAAATCCACATTGATGCCCTGGGGTTGACGTGTTCCGAGGCGGAAGATGAGATGTTCTTCATCCAGGCGTCGGGTGGTGGGGGAGAGGCGGTGAAGGAGGCCCAGGACCTGCATGTCCTCGGCAGAGTGGGAGAGGAGTTGAAATGTTAGGCCATAGGGAGGTGGGGTTGATTGGTGGGGGTGTCCCAGAGATGTTTCCTAAGTGCTCTGCTAGGAGAAGTCCAGTCTCCCCAATGTAGAGGAGACTGCATCAGGAGCAACGGATACAATAAATGATATTGGTGAATGTGCAGGTAAAATGTTGATGGATGTGGAAGACTCCTTTGTGGCCTTGGATGGAGGTGAGGGGAGAGGTGTGGGTGCAGGTTTTGCAATTCCTGCGGTGGTAGGGAGGGTGCCAGGACAGGAGGGTGGTTTTTTGGGGGGCGGGGACCTGATCAGGTAGTCATGGAGGGAATGGTCTTTGTGGAAAGCGGAAATGGGTGGGGAGGGAAATATATCCTTGGTGGTGGGGTCCGTTTGGAGATGACGGATATGTCCTGCTAAGATTTGCTTTCCCAAAATGCAGCACCTCGCATTTACCTAAGTTAAACTCCATCTGCCACTCCTCAGCCCATTGACCCATCTGATCAAGATCCCATTGTAATCTGAGGTAGCCTTCTTCACTGTCCACTACACCTCCAATTTTGGTGTCATCTACGAACTTACTAACTATACCTCTTATGCTCACATCCAAAACATTTATATAAATGGTGAAAATTAGTGGACCCAACACCAATCCAGTGGCACTCCACTGGTCACAGGCCTCCAGTCTGAAAAACAACCCTCCACCAGCACCCACTGTCTTGTCCCATTGAGCCAGTTCTGTATCCAAATGTCTAGTTCTCCCTGTATTCCATGAGATCTAACCTTGCTAACCAGTTTCCCATGAGGAACCTTGTCAAGCGCCTTACTGAAGTCCATGTAGATCACATCTACTGCTCTGCCCTCATCAATCCTCTTTATTACTTATTCAAAAAACTCAATCAAGTTTGTGAGACATGACTTCTCACACACAAAGCCATGTTGATTATCCCTAATCAGTTTTTGCCTTTCCAAATACACGTACATCCTGTCCCTCAGGATTCTCTCACTAGTATATAGTTCCCTGGCTTGTCCTTACCACCTTTCTTAAATAGTGGCACCACGTTAGCCAACCTCCAGTCTTCTGGCACCTCACCTGTGACTATCAGTGATACAATATCACAATAATGGGCCCAGTAATCATTTCCCTAACTTCCCACAGAGTTCTAGGGTACACCTGATCAGGTCCTGGGGATTTATCCACTTCTATGCATTTCAAGACATCCAGCACTTCCTCCTCAGTAATATGGGCATTTTTCAAGATGTCAGCATCTATTTCCCTACATTCTATATCTTCCATATTCTTTTCCACAGTAAACACTGATGCAAAATACTCATTTAATATCTCCCCCACCTCGTGCGGCTCCACACAAAGGCCGCTTTGCTGATCTTTGAGGGGCACTATTCTCTCCCTAGTTACCCTTTTGTCCTTAATATATTTGGAAAAGCCCTTTGGATTCTCCTTAACTCTATTTGCCAAAGCTATCTCATGTCCCCTTTTTGCCCTCCTGATTTCCCTCTTAAGTATACTCCTACTGCCTTAATACTCTTCTAAGGATTCACTCGCTCTATCCTGTCTATACCTGACACATATGCTTCCTTCTTTTTCTTAACCAAACCCTCAAAGTCTTTAGTCATCCAACATTCCCAATACCTACCAGCCTTCCCTTTCACCCTAACAGGAATATACTTTTTCTGGATTCTCATTATCTCATTTCTGAAGGCTTCCCATTTTCCAGTCGTTCCTTTACCTGCAAACATCTGCCTCCAATCAGCTTTTGAAAGTTCTTGCCTGATACAGTCAAAATTAGCCTTCCTCCAATTTAGAACTTCAACTTTTAGATCTGGTCTATCCTTTTCCACCACTATTTTAAAACTTATGATTGCTGGCCCCAAAGTGCCCTCCCACTGACACCTCAGTCACCTGCCCTCCTTATTTCCCAAGAGTAGGTCAAGTTTTGCACCTTCTCTAGTAGGTACATCCACATACTGAATCAGAAAATTTTCTTGTACACACTTTACAAATTCCTCTCCATCTAAACCCTTAACACTATGGTGGTCCCTGTCTATGTTTAGAAAGTTAAAATCCCCTATCATAACCATTCTTACAAATAATTGAGATCTCCTTACAAATTTGTTTCTCAATTTCCGTCTGACTACTAGGGATCTATAATACAATCCCAATAAGGTGATCATCCCTTTCTTATTTCTCAGTTCCACCCAAATAACTTCCCTGGATGTATTTCTGGGAATATCCTTCCTAAGTACAGCTGTAATGCTATCCCTTATCAAAAATGCCAGTCCCCTCCTCTCTTGCCTCCCCTTCTATCCCTTTATATCCTGGAAAATTATGCAGCCAGTCCTGTCCATCCCTCAGCCACATTTCTATAATTGCTATGATATCTCAGTCCCATGTTCCTAACCATGCTCTGAGTTCATCTGCCTTCCCTGTTAGGCCTCTTGCATTGCAATAAATGCAATTTAATTTATCAGTCCTAGCTTGTTCTCTGCTTTGTCCCTGCCTGCCCTGACTGTTTGACTCACCTTTGTTCTCAACTGTACCAGTCTCAAATTGATGTCTTTCCTCAGTGTCTCCCTGGGTCCCAAACCACACACCCCCACCCCCCACCACCAACATCAACCCCTCCCCCAACTGTGCTACTTTAAATCCTCCCGAGCAGCTCTCGCAAATCTCCCTGCCAGATGCCTTCCATCCTCCTTGTACAGGTCACATCTACCCCAGAAGAGATTCCAATGATCCAAAAATGTGAATCCTTCCCCCATACACCAGCTCTTCAGCAATGTATTAATCTGTTCTATCCTTCTATTCTTACCCTCATTAGCTCTTAGCACTGGGAGTAAT
This sequence comes from Chiloscyllium punctatum, assembly GCF_047496795.1. Classification (NCBI taxonomy): domain Eukaryota; kingdom Metazoa; phylum Chordata; class Chondrichthyes; order Orectolobiformes; family Hemiscylliidae; genus Chiloscyllium; species Chiloscyllium punctatum. Next base: position 6,891,550 of record NC_092775.1, read on the forward strand.
CCAGATATTACTACTCGTGAGGACCTCATTTTTAAATTCCTGCCTAACTCTCTATATTCTCCCTTCAGAATCTCAACCTTTTCCCTTCCTATGTTGTTGGTTCCAATGTGTACAATGACCTCTTGCTGGGCCCACTCCCCTCTGAGGACATTTTGCACCTTCTCTGAGATATCCTTGATCCTAGCACCAGGGAGGTAACACACAATTCTGATTTTTCGCTGCTGGGCACAGAAATGTCTGTCTGTGCCTCTGACTAGAGAGTCCCCTAACACAATTGATCTCTTGGAACCCGACCCAACTTAACCCTCATTGCATTAGAGCCAGTCTCGATACCAGAAACTTAGCTGTTCATGCTACATTCCCCTGAGAATCCATAACCCCCTATATTTCCAAAGCAGCATAATTGTTTGAAATGGGGATAGCCACAGAAGACTCATGCACTATCTGCCTACCTCTCTTACTTTCCTGCAGTTAACCCATCTACCTGATGTATCTACAACTTTTCTCCCTTCCTATAACTGCCATCCATCACACCCCTTGCTCCTGTAAGTTCCTCATTGCCTCTAACTGTCGCTTCAACCAATCCATTTGATCTGATAGGATTCTCAACCAATGACATTTGTTGCAAATATAATCCTCAGCAACACGAAAACTCTCGCTAAATTCCCACATCTGACAAGGAGAGCACATCACTCTATGAAGGGCCATTTTTGCTGCTTCCAGTCTACAGACCCAGAAAATAACACTGTTTTATTCCTCTATAAAACACTGCTCTAGGCTAACCTAATACTTATAGCTCATAATTTTATGTTTAATCAAGAGACAAATCTCAATGAAACATATTATGAAGAAAAAACCCACTCTACTCACTATTGCAGACTTACAGCAAGGCCCCAAGGCCACACTTAAAAGTGTTCACTTACCTGTTTCTGTGCTGTGACCTCTTCCAAACAGGTTACTCCTCTTTGTTCTTTGTTCAGGCCCCTGTTGATATTATTGTATCTCATTCTGGGCTCCAAATCTCTCCAAAGAGATCATACCTTGGAGGAGGTTCACAAGAGATTATTTCAGTGATGAAAGTCCAGGATCATGTGAAGAGACTAGATCAAGTCAATTTTGCTCGTAAGAGCAGAAAGAGTTAAGAGGGGACTGAATAAAATCAAGAATGGTTTGGACAGAGTAAACAAGGAGAAACCACTAAAGATGGCAAGAGGCTTTGTGACAAAGTGATATGGATATAGTGTAACTGGCAAAAAATGTAATGTAGAAAGAAAATGTCTTTTTATAAACCAAGTTGTTCTGATCTGGAATGCACTGCCTGAGAAAGTGATGGAGATGCCTACAAAATGTACTGCTGCAAATTCTCAAGACTTCTCCAACAGCACCTGTCAAAGCCACACCCTCTGACACCTACAAGCTGAAGGGTAATAGGTTCAGAGGAAGGCCAGCATTTCCAAATGACACATCACTCTGACTCGGACATACATCAATTATTGTTTCATTGTCGATCGTCAAAATCCTGAAATTTCCTGCTCAACAGTTCCATGGGACTATCATCACCACGTGGATGGCAGCAGTTCAAGAATGAAGCAAAGAACTGTGCCTGCAAGAGATCTGAAACAAACAAAAAACAGAAATTGCTGACAAAACTCAGCAGGTCTGGCAGCATCTGTGAAGAGAGAAACAGAATTGACGTTTTGAGTCCATTTCAGAACAGTTCTCAAGAAGGGTCACTGGACTTGAAGCATTAACTCAATTTTTCTCTCTCCACAGATGCTGCCAGACCTGCTGAATTTCTCCAGCAATTCCTGTGTTTTTTATTTGCAGCAGTTCAAGATCCCACCAATGTCTTGAAGACAAAGAGGAATAAGCAATAAATTCCGGCCTTACCAGCAATGCCAAAATCTTTAGAATAAATTTTAAAAAGCAGATTTTATGATAAACATCAAAATTGGATAAATACACAAAGGGGAGAAAATTACAGAGCTATGGGAACAGAGAATGGATGTGGAGTTATCTGCATTGCTCTTTGCAAATGTTGACCTCCTTTTGTGAGATAAGATTTTATGGTTCTGACTTTCCATCACTGTGGAATATTCACCGTCTGTGATACTGATAAAGTTTTAGGTCACTGTATGGGAACTGACTGGAGAATCTGGAGTCCTTTCAAGTTATGTCATCTATTTTGATCGTTAATGGGAAGCAAGTGTAAGTAATGGAGTCAGATACTAAGTTATTTTAATTTGCTGAATGCTGTTCACACTGTAGATAGAAATGGCCATTAATCTGACAGATCTACTGCATTGAGTATAATTGCTCATCGTGTGATGATGTTGTAATCTCACATGTTACAACCAGAACAAACTCATCTCAACCAAATAGACTCGTATTGATTAGGAGCCCATCTGTGGGAAGGGATATGTGGAACATTGACAATCAATACAAGCATTTCAATTCCGGAAATGTCACGATAATGAGGAGTCAAAATTGGATTTTAACTAGTTCACTCTTGGCTTTGACAGCTCAGAGAGTTTTACCTGTCTGAAGTCAGGTAATTATCTGATTTAATTTTTAATTACATGGGATTATATTAGAATATGTGGCAAAGGTACAGGGCAGTCTGTGCTAGTGTTGATACACTAAGTGAGTTTTCTTCCATTCCGTTCAGTTATTTTCAAGCAGAGTCATGGAATGATCCAGGACAGGGGGAGGCATTTATCCCATCATGTTTATGCCACCTCACCAAAAGCAACTCACCTAGTGACACTCAGCTGTCTTTTCCCTGGAGCCATGCAATCTTTTCTCATCAGATAATGACCCAATCTCTTTGAAATGCCACAACTAAATCTGCCTTCTCCACACACTCAGGTAGGACAGTCAGATCCCATCTGCACATTGTGTAAAACAATTTTCCTCTGTGATTTTTGTTTCTTTTGCCAAATAACTGCAATCGATGTTCTCTGGTTCTCAACTCATCTGCCAATGGAATCAATTGTTTTCTGTCCACACTGTTTCAATCTCTCATGATTTTGAATACCTCTTTCCAATCTCCTCTCAACGTTTCCTTCTTCAAGGACAATAACCCTGGCTATTTCAAACTACCCACATGACTAAAGGCCCACATCACCGGATTTTTTCCCACATTAATTTTCTTTCTATGCTGTTCTCTTATGCCTTCACATTCTTTCTAGAATGTGGCACCTTGAACTGGACACAGTGGCTAGACTTTCATCCTTGAGGTGGACAGTGGGAATTGCAGAAATTCCCAGCTTTGTGGACCAGCCTCAGGGAGTAACTGCTTAGGACCTTCACTGCCCAAGGGATGGTTCCAGCTAATGTTGGGACAGTCTCCACAGGGGCTACAGGTAAGCTTATTGCTATAAAACTTGACCACAGCTGCATTTAAAAAGAACACAAAGGCACTGCAACCCACACCCTCCCTAAGTATAAGGGATGGGCAAGAGAGTGGTAAGCCTGTGGAATTCTCTGCCTCAGCAAGCAGCTAAGGCCAAAACCTTGAATGTTTTCAAGGAGTTATAGAGTCATAGAGTCATAGAGATGTACAGCATGGAAACAGACCCTTCGGTCCAACCCGTCCATACCAACCAGATATCTCAACCCAATCTAGTCCCACCTGCCAGCACCATATCCCTCCAAACCCTTCCTATTCACATACCCATCCAGGTGCCTCCTAAATGATGCAATTATACTAGCTTTCACCACTTCTTCTGCCAGCTCATTCTATACATGTACCACCCTCTGAGTGAAAAGGTTGCCTCAATAGGTCTCTTTTATATCTTTCCCCTCTCACCTTAAACCTATGCCCTCTAGTTCTGGACTCCCCCACCCAATGGAAAAGACTTTGTCTATTTATCCTATCCATGCCCCTCATAATTTTGTAAACCTCTATAAGGTCACCCCTCAGCCTCTGACGCTCCAGGGAAAACAGCCCCAGCCTATTCAGCCTCTCCCTATAGCTCAAATCCTCCAACCCTGGCAACATCCTTGTAAATCTTTTCTGAAGCCTTTCAAGTTTCCCAACATCTTTGTGAAAGTGGCAATAGGGTATTGAGTTGGATGATCAGCCATTATCATATTGATCTTCTGGCGTACAGTGGTTAGGCCTGGTCAGTCTGTTGCAAGAAGGATATTATTCAAATGGAGAGTTTCAGAAGAGATTTACCAGGACACTGCCAAGACCGAAAGGTTTTAGTTATGAGGAGAGGCTGGATAGGTTAGGACTTAGTTCACTTGAGCATAGGAGGTTTAGAGATGACCTTACAGAAGTTTATAAAATAACTTTAAAATAAAAGGTATGAATACCTTGCTTTTAAAACATGTTTTACATATCCAAGCTACCACCATAGGGCTCATTGCTTCTACACGGTATGAAGCAGCTGAATGGGTAATAAAGAATTGTGGCTTAATATCGGGCATATGGAGAACCTTTTGACTTTTCCTTTCAAAAGCTTATGACATGAGAGTTTCAGAAGAGATTTACCAGGACAGAACCAGAAGTGAAATGTTTGAGTTATAAAGAGATGCTGGATAGGCTGGGGCTTTTTCACTTGAGTATGGGAGGTTGAGGAATGGCCTTATAGAAGTTTATAAAATCAGGAGGGATGTAGATATGTAGAATGGCAGGTGTATTTTCCCTAGGGTGGTGGATTTCAAGACTAGGGGGTATATTCTTAAGGTGAGAGGAGAAAGATTCAAAAAAGGTGAGATAACTTTTTTACACAGAGAGTGGTTTGTGTGTGAGATGAACTTCCAGAGGAAGTGATGGATGCAGGCACCGTTACAATGTTTAGAAGATATTTAGATGAGTACATGAATAAGAAATGTTTGGAGGAATATGGGTGAAGCGCAGGTAGATGCCCCTAGTTTAGTTTGGGATGATGGTCAGCGTGAACTGGTTGGACTGAAGGGTCTGTTTCTGTACTGTAGGACTCTATGTATAGCAGAGCAGTTTGGAAGGGCCAAATGGCCTCCCCTGTTCTGATTTTCTATGTTTCTCACACCCCCTCATCCCCCACACATCCCAGGCTCTCCATGTTATTTCATGCTGCCAAAACAACTTATGGCTCATCATATCCTGTGGCTGTCCGATCTCTGTTCTCACTATCAGAGTTTATTTATCCAAGGCTGTGGTCTCAGATATTGAAATTTTAAACAGTGTGGATCATTGACAACTTCAATTGGTACATAGCAGAATGCAATTTTTCATGTTTTGTTTTGTTTAAAATGTTACTTTAACATAAAAGGTATGAATGAATTGCTTTTAAAGCATGTTTTACATATCCAGACTACCACCATAGGGCTCATTGCTTCTATATGGTATGAAGTGGCTGAACGGGTAATGAAGAATTGTGGCTTAGCATGAGGCATATGGAGGACTCTTTGATTTTTCCCTTCAAAAGCTTATCACATGCAGAGTATGGTTACAACATCAATGAGGTGCTTTGGGCTCATTTTTTAAAAACCCTGGCCCAATTCCATGAAAAAAGCATGGAGTGTAAGACAAGTCTACCCCCACTGTATAGCCAGCCATATTGGGAAACCTGGGTACAAGTTCCTAATCAGAGATACCCCTCACTCTGAAAAGACATTACAGAAGATTGAAAAACCCAGGAGTGGCATTGAGAGTCTTGAAACCAGGTCATAGATGCCACTTTTAAAGGGCAGTGGATTCAACCTAATCCAGTAAAAATCTGGCCTAATATTGCAGCCCAAACAATTGCTTTAGAGAAGTTCACCCTGATTTTCTTTCTATTTATTCTATGCCCGCATTTATAAAGTCCAGATGAGTAGTGGCAGAGGGGTTTAAAATGAGAATTTCAGAGGTTTAAAATTAGGCAGCTGAATGCACAGTTACAGTGGAGTAGTGAAAAACAAATATCAGAGGAACACAGAGATATCAATAGGCTGTAGGGCTGGGAGGAGGTTACAAAGATAGGGAAAAGCCATGAAAGCATTTGAAAACAAGGATGAGAATTTTAAAGTTTAAAAAATGCAGTCACCAAAATCTACTGCCACTTCAAAGCAAATTGACATTAGTCTCAGAGCAGTATGTGTGAAACCACCCACGATGGGCAAGGTCCTCAATGAATACTTCTCCGCTCTGGTTAATATGGAGAAAGACATGAAGACTTGGAAACTTGAGGAAGTTAGTGGTGATAGTCTGTATCACAGTAGAGGAGGAGTTGGATGTATTAGAATATATGAAAGTGGATAAATCTCCTGGTCCTGACCAGATATTTCCAAGGACACTGCGAGCGGCTAGAGAAGAAATTGTGGGGACCCTCGCTGATATATTTGCAACATCATCAACGGCGGGTGAGGCCCCAGAAAACTAGAGGGTAGTGAATACTGTGCTCTTATTCAGGAAAGGCTGCAAATAAAAACCTGGGAATTATAAACTAGTAAGCCTAACTTCTGTGGTAGGTAAGCTATTTGAGAAGATTCTGAGATAAGTTATACTTGCATTTGGAAAAATGGGATTTGATTAGGAGTAGTCAGCATAGCTTTGTGCGTGGGAAATCATGCCTCACAAATTCTTTGTTAAAGTGACCAGGAAGGTTGACGAGGACAGGACAGTAGATGTAGTCTAGGTAAAAACAAGGACTGCAGATCCTGGAAACCAGATTCTAGATTAGAGTGGTGCAGGAAAAGTACAGCAGTTCAGGCAGCATCCGAGGAGCAGGAAAATCGATGTTTCGGGCAAAAGCGCTTTATCAGGAATAGAGGCAGAGTGCCCGCAGTGTGGAGAGATAAATGAGAGGAGGGTGGGGTGGGGAGAAAGTAGCATAGAGTACAATAGGTGAATGGGGCTGGGGATGGCAGGGCAGAGGAAATGGCCTGGGAGTTGCAGTGGGAGAGGGACTCCCTGAGATTCTTGTCGAGAGAGGAGGATATGGATTTCAGTAAGGCCTTTGATAAACTGCTCTGGGAGGTTAGATCACATGGATCACGCTGGCAAATTGGATACACAATTGGCTTAATGGTAGGAAGCAGAGAGTAATAGTGCAAGGATGCTTGTCGGACTGGAGGCCTGTGACTAATGGAGTGCCTCAGGTTGGTGCTGGGCCCATTGCTATTTGTTATCAATATTAATGGCTTGGATGAGAACGTACAGGGCATGATTTAGTAAGTTTGCAGATGACAGTAAAATAGGTGGTACCATGGACAGCGAGGAAGGTTATCATAAATTGCAGCAGGACCTTGATCAGCTGGGGAAGTGGGCCAAGAAAGGCAAATGGAGTTTAATACAGACAAGTGTGAGGTCTTGCATTTTGGAAAGTCAAATCAAAGCAGGAGTTTCATGGTGAATGGTACGACTTTAAGCAGTACAGTGGAACAGAGGGACCTTGGAGTTCAGGTTCACGGTTCTGTGAAAGTGGAGTCACAGGTAGACAGGTCAGTGAAGAAGGCTTTGAGCAGACTGCTCTTCATCGGTCAGAGCATTGAGTATAGAAATTGGGAAGTTATATTGCAGTTATACAGGACATTGGGGAGGCCACACTGGGAGTATTGTGTTCAATTTTGGTCACCATGTTATAGGAAGGATGTTTTTAAACTGGAAAGAGTGCAGGAGAAATTTACAAGGATATTGCCAGGAGTCAATGGTCTGAGTTATAGGGAGGGGTTGGAGAAGCTAAGGCGTTTTTTCTTTGCAGTGTAGGAGACTGAGGGAATACCTTATAGAGGTGCATAAGACCATGAGAGGCATGGATAGGGTGAATGCACTCAGTCGTTTTCCCAGGGTTGGGGAATTGAAGACTAGAGGGCACCAGTTTAAGGTTAGAGGGGAAAGAATGAAAGGGAACCTGAGGGAACTCTTTTTACACAGAGGGTGGTATGTATATGGAATGAGCTGCCAGCGGAAGTAGTTGAGGCGGGTACATTAACAACATTTAAAAGGCATTTGGACAAATACATGGATTGGAAAGGTTGAGAAGAGTATGGGCCAAGTGCAGGGAAAAGGGGTTAGCGTGGATGGACATTTTGGTTGGCATCGACCAGTTTGGGCTAATGGGCCTGTCTCTGTGCTGTAGAACTCTATGACAGTGCTAAGGTAGGTGTGCCTAGATTTATATTGAGAATCTCAGAATTGTTACAGTGCAGAAAAGGCTATTTGGTCCATTGTGTCTATGTTGACTGTGGCTTTGTAATAGAGTGCACAATTTGGAATCAAGCAGTTGAGTTAACATCGCTCTCCAGGTAGCTGAACAAACAATCTAGAACCGAGACTGACACCACAGTGCAGTATTGTGGGACAGTTACTCTGTCAAACGTGCTTCCAATACATTGAACATGAAACCAAGGCCCTGACTCCAGGATTTGAAGTAGGAGCCACACAATAATTGTATATGGGTCAAACTTCACTCCTCTCTTCAGAAGATGAAGTTTCTCTTCTGAAGCAGTCTAGGTCACATTTCAGACAAGCATTTTTTTGAAGTGGTGATAGATTTCCATGTGGGTAAGGATCATTACATCATTGGGAATGAGTTAAGTACAAGAGGGGATGGATTGAGAAGTCCCGTGTTTTGCTCTGTAGCTTGCCTAGCCTAGCTATACTGAGATTGTGAACTCAGTGTGTGTAGTTTAAAAGCCAACCAGCACTCATGTTACCATAAATTGAAAAACTTTCTCAGGTCTAAATTATTATTCCACCTCTCTCTCTTCTAAGGTGTTCCTCTGACAAGCTATTGGTCACCTGTCCCAATGTCGCTGCCATTTTTTTTGTCATTTTTTCTGATCACTGTGAAGGCTCTTGGGAGTACAGTAAAGGTGCTATGTAAGTGCCAATTGTTCTTCCTACTTTACCTCAGTGGTTGGACTTCAAATTTTTTTTATTGTCTGTAAAGTGTTTTGGAATATTGTGAGATCATGAAAGGAATCAGGGAGATATTGATTCCCTTTCATTCTAGGAGCAATACTGGTGTAGTTGTCATGTCTCTAGACTAGCAATCCAGAAAACCAGGTTTATAATCTGAGTACAGGAGTTCAAATCACACCATGAGCTGTTAGTGCCATTTACATTCTATTTATAAAATGTGGAATTAAAAGCCAATCTCAATAACAGTGATTGAGAAACCACCACTGATTGCTATATAAACCCATCTAATGGCTTCTGGGGAAGGAAATCTGCCATCCTTTCCTGGTCTGACCTCCATGTGACTCCAGACCCCCAGCAATGGTTGACACTTAACTGCTGCCTGAAATGGCCTGGCAAACTGAGGGGACTTAGGGATGGGCAACAAATGCCTTGGCACTACATCCCGTGGAAGAATAAAGAGGGAACAAATCAATCTTCCATACTTTTCCTCTTTACTCATTTGGTTCTAATAATCAGACGCATTGCAAATAATTTATAGAGCTGCACTGTGCACATGTTTAAATAAAGATTCACGTTTCTCCTCCGCGGCTAATATTGTTTCCTGAAATTAGAAAACTGCTACATAGCTTGTGAATTGTGTAACCCTCCCCTCCCTAAGGAGTGGCTCAGCTCCAGAATCAGTCTCTCCAGCTGCACGCACAATTAGTGAGTGATTACCAGCTCCTCTCCTTCATCCAATTACTATCAGCCTGACTCCACTCTGATGATACTGCTCCAACAGAAGCTTGATGCTGTCAAGCTGCAAAGCTAGGCTGTCAAATTATTTCTAACCGCTTCCCCTAGTTACAATTAGATTTTCCTACAGTTCAGCAGTGGCTTAATCTGATTGTGAGAAGGAACCAGAGAGATTTATCACAATCCTCCTGCAACAGCCCAGGAATAAATCACTCCTCTCAAACAGGCTGGTGTCTTATTGTGTACAGTTTGAGAGGCCATTCCATTTGCTCAGTAATTAGATAAATATTGTGACAGACAAGTCTATTTCTCAATCATTGGAAAGGTGAATAAAGCTTGTATTTTGACCTTGCTTCATTTCGAATGACAAGCAATGTGTTTATTAAACTTTAAGGCAATGTGTCAGTGAGCTCAGTTCAAACTCTGAGAAAGCATTGTCTTCTGTCCACTCCAGCATGGAAGTAGGAGCAGTGTGCTCTCACTAGTTTCTAATTGATATGTTGTCTGATACACAGTGCAAAGGCAATGTTTCGCAATTGCACACAGCTTACATTTTTAAGGATAGCAAGTTAGTGCAGCACACAACAAGGCTGATAAGATTTTAGTTGGAGGTAACAGTCTTGTTGATGGATAGGAACTGGGGATAAAGTTCAGCCCAGGGTGAAACATAGGCCAGCAGTCTCCTTCAGTCTAGCCAGGGAGGATATTAGTGTTAATGATAACGACAGAGACCAAAATCAATTGCTTTGGTTTTTGCCAGTGTCCAACTGGAGGAAATTTTGACTCATCCTTGACTCAGGCAGTCAAACAGACAGTTAGACAGTCAATATTAGAAAGATATAAATAGTTTGGATGAAAAGAAAGACGCATTTAGGTGTTGACACTCGATGGACTCCAGAATTCACTTGAAAGAGGCACAGGGAAAATATTCCATCAGGTCTGTCAACTCCTGACCTTGATCTAAACACGGTACATAAGAGCTGAATTCAAGAGGGGAAATGGGAGAGGTTGCCCTTGACATCAAGGCAACATTTGATCAAATGTGATATCCAAGAACCCTGGAAAGAGTTGATTCAATGGGAATCAGAGATTGGGGGTTGGGGGGAAAGAAGCAGAGGTGGGGAGCCCTCCTCTGTTTGAAGCCATATCTAGGTCAAAGGAAGATGATACATCCCAGCTCCAAGACATCTCTGCAGGAGTTCCTCAGGTTGTCTGCTAGGTCCAATAATCTTCATCAATGACCTTCCGTCCATGATAAGGTCATAAGTGGGGATGTTCACTGATAATTGTACAATGTTCAGCACCATTCGTAATTCCTCAGATACTGAAGACATCCTTGGCTAAATTCGGCAAGATCTGGGCAAAATTCAGGTTTGGACTGACAAATGGCAATTAGCATTCAAATGCCAAGCAAGAAGAGAGAAAATCTAACTGTTAAAATAAAATAAGGAACTGTGGATACTGGAGAACTAACCACACAAAAACAGAAATTGCTGGAGAAGTTTAGCAGGTCTGGCAGCATCTGTGGAGAGAAAACATAATTAACATTTTGAGTCCAGTCACCCTTCTTCAGAAGTGGCCAGTTCTAAAGAAGGGTCAGTGGACTTGAATCATTAACATGGGATAGATATCACTCCAACAGCACTCAATAAACTTAATACCATCCAGAACAAACAGCGTGTTTGATTGGCACCACATCCTCAAGCATTCAGTCCTCCCATTGCTGATGTTCAATACCATCTTTAAGATGCACTGCAGAAATTCACCAAGGTTCCTTAGGCAACACCTTTCAAATCTGAAACCTCTAATCTAGAAAGACAGGAAAACAGATAAATGGGTACACCATCATCTGCAAGTTCTCCTCTAAGCCACACACCATCCTGTCTTGGAAATAATGTGCCACTGGATCAAAGTCCAGTAACTCCCTTCTTAACAACATTAAGGATGTACCAACACCATAAGGACTGAATGGTTCAACAATGCAGCTCAACCACCACCTTTTCAACGGTGTTTAATAATGGGCAATAAATGCTGACCCTGCCAGTGATGTCCATATCCTGTCAATGAATAAAATAAAAGCTATTACTAAGATGTGCTCTGACTGATATGCAACATTAAAACTTAATGAAGTGAAGTTATCTCTTGTACAATATTATTGTACAGTAGTAGGTACTTCAGGAACTGATACAATTATTCAGCCCTACAAGCCTATTTCTCATTTGCTGTTGCTATAACGTAAACCTTCTCAGCTGTTACAAGTGGTAGAAGAGTCTGTTACTAGACACTGCAAAGTTCAGGTGATTCAAAAAAAGAACCTGAGGTGAGATGAACAGAATTTTATTTTGACCCAGTGAGCTTTTATGATATGGAATGTCGTTCCTGAAGGACAGTTTTGATGGTAATTTTCAAAAGGGAATTGGATGAATGTTTGAAGGATTAATATTGGAGAGTACCAGCAAAAGAACAGGTAGGCAAAACTAATTGGATTGCTTATTCAAACAGCTGATCCAAGTGTGATGCATTGAATGGCCTTCTGTGTTATAGCATTCTGTGGCTCTATATCCTTCAGTTCCTTCTTTCACCAAACTAAAGCAAAACCTATTTAACTTAAAAGGTCTTTTTTAAAGTTAGAGAGGATTCAAGTCCTAAACTATGAAAGCAACCACCCCAACACACACAAATGAAGTTGCATCAGGACACTATTCAAAAGGGCCACAACACACTGCAGTACACCGGAACTACAAAAAGAGGAAGAGGAACATCTATACAAAGCCAAAAACGGATACCCTCGCAATTTCATCAACAGATGCCTAAGGGAGAGACAACGGAACGAGGACATGCCGCAACCCAAAGGACTAGCCACACTACCATACATCAGGAGCATTTCTGAACTGACAGCCAGACTACTGCGACCACTAGGACTCATAACAGCACACAAACCAACAGCCACGCTCAGACAACAACTCACCAGAACAAAGGACCCGATACCCAACATGAGCAAAACCAATGTAGTGTACAAAATCCCATGCAAGGACTGCACAAAACACTACATCGGACAAACAGGAAGACAGTTAACGATCCGTATACACGAACACCAACTAGCCACGAAACGACACGACCAGCTATCCTTAGTAGCCACACACACAGACAATAAGCAACATGAATTCGACTGGGACAACACTACCATTATAGGGCAAGCCAAACAGAGAACAGCCAGGGAATTCCTAGAGGCATGGCACTCTTCCGCAAACTCTATCAACAAACACATTGACCTGGACCCAATATACCGGCCACTACAGCGGACAGCTCGAACTGACAACTGGAAGCGGCAGAGACAGGCCACTATAAATGCCGGAAGAAACAGCACAGAAGCGTTTCACAGGAGGCTCCCAAGCACTGAGGATGTCACCTAGACAGGGGACGAAACGTTTGCAAGACAAATTCCCAGCTCGGCGAACAGAACCACAACAACATTCAAAGTAATCATTTCTAACCCAGAGATCCATTTATTTCTGCAGTTGGAATCAACAACAGTACTCACCAGAAACTCAATGATCCAACATCAAACTCTTCATGACAAATGGTCAGCCACTTGAAACATTGATTATGTTTGTCTCTCCCCACAGACACTGCCAGACCTATTGAATATTTCCAACATTTTCTGTTTTCAAAGTCATTAAGTCCTAGATTTATAGGGCTCAGAAGGAGGTCATTCAGCTCATTGAGTCCATATCAGTAATTTAATCAGTCTCACCCACCTCTACCTCTTGTAGTAGCCCTGCAAGTTTATTCCCTCAAATATCCATTCATTTTATTTTTCAAATTATTCACCATCTTTGTTTTCATCATCCTTTTCAGAAATGAATTCCAGGTCATCCCCATTGGCCACGCAGTGAAGTTTTTCCTTATATTCTCTTGTATTTCTTTCTGAAACATTAAATTCATGTCACTTAGTACTTGTGGCATCAACTCAGAGGAACAGCTTTTCTTTGATTACCTTATCTAAACTCATCACAATCTTGCAAACCTTTATTAAATTTCCCTTTGACCTCTGTTTTTTACAGATGCCATGTTGTCATTTCTAAGATATTTCAGAGACAAAGTTGGTGATGCTATCGTGTATCTTAACATTTTGCAAATTTGTACAAAGTATCACTAAAGATTACAAGATTCTGCTCATGTTCAATACTGAGGCTGTAAGTTATCCCCCTTTGCCATTCATCTCCTTGTTCTTCAGTCCTATGTCTGAGGATGCAGTTCTGACCTAAAGCATCACAACTTCCACCATGGGTAGGGCAAGGAGACAGGTTTCCTTTCCACCCCATTCAGAATAGGGAATCAAACATCATGCTGTTGTGATCAATTTTGATCCACATTAGCTGCCTGGATAACCAGAGCCCCTGTGCCCTGAGTAGTCTGTGCATGTTGTAGCCTGGACTTATGAAAAGTGATGGTAGAGACTCCAATATCTTTGTATCTTCTCGCTGACCAGAAAAATCTCCTGCTCTTACTGCCTGCATGGTTACAAGGACTTACGAGTTGGTACTCCACCAACTTGGCTGCATTTTGAACGTACCTTCCTTGAATCATCAAGTCCTGGAGTGAAACTTGAACTCTCAGCTTCTGGCTTAGAGAATGGGACATGGCCCACTTTGCCCATAAAACCTCCTCTTGCTCCAAATCCACTCACAAATATACATTTACACCCCCACATACACACATAAATACTTTGATTGAATTGAAAATTGTGGATGCCTTCCAAAGAATGAATCAATTAAGCTTCCATTGTTGTACTGCACAAACTGTTCAATTGTTGCACAATGTGTTTTCCTTAAATGAACACTCTCAATCAATTATGATGCACAAAATAAAAAGGTCTGACAATTGCCCACAAAGTACTTGTTCTTCACACTCGCAGGTTCAATCCATAAGCACACCTTTTCATTCCCTGCCCAATTTTAAGGGATTTTAACTCTCTCCCATTTATATGTCCATAGCACTATAACTGCTCATTCCCAGTCCAGAGTTATTCATTACAGATAGTGAGACATGTGAAAATGTCCCAGGAGGACAGATCCAATAAATTTTCTGACTAATGGAAATATGGAAACGTCTTCCTCCCAAAAAGACTGTTGATACTGCATCAGTTCAAAATTTCAAAACCAAGATTGATCTGTGTTTGTTGGGATGAGGGTACTAAAGGTTAAAGGGCCAAGGTGAGTAAATGGATTTAAGGTAAAGACCAGTTATGAATTATTGAATGGTGGAACAGCTTTGAAGAAATCAATGTCCTTCACACGTGCCTAGTTCCTATAAATCCCCTCTCTCACTAAATCCCCATCCCTCTTCCTTGTGGTCAGTCCAAAATTGTCAATCCCCACTTCTTGAAGAATTTTGCATATGAACCCATCATTCACTCACTGACCACAAAGATGACCAGCAGAGCAATCAGTATCAAACATATTCACTTCTGTTTCAAATCAAGTTCAAAGTAATATAGTGCAGTACATAATTAATATTTATTAATCTCCACCGATATGGAACTCAGCTGTCACTTCAAAGAAAATACTTGGCTCAGATAGTTGGAAAAGGATACTGTTACACAGAGAGAGAGACACACAAAAATAAGAATTAACTTACATTTACACAGCACATTTTCATATATCAAAAGTATTTCAAAGATCTTCGTATTCAAGAAATTATTTTTTGATGTATGGTCACTGTTGCTAAGTTAAGGAAATCATCAATTATTTTGCCCACAGCTTTGCCCCACGGTGAAATTGAAATGATCAATAGATATGTTTTTAAAGTCTTGGTTGAGGGAAGAATATTGATCAGGACATTTGAGGAACTCCTGGCTCTTCTTCAAAAACTGCCTTCAACATCAATTTGAAGAGCTAGAGAAGGCACAAAAGGTATTCAACATCCAGTTTGAGTGTTTTGGTATTGCACTGAAGCCCCAAGTGAGATTATGTACTGACGAATGGAAAGGGTTTCTACTTTTGTCACCCAATGTCCATATAGATAAAGCAGATTATACACTTGGTACACTCCCTCATCACACCAGGTAAAGTGCAGGTTCAATTTTGCTTTATGTGCCTTATAAAAGAAAGAAGCTGTGTCTCTCTAGCACTCCTCACTCCTTCAAACATGTTTCATGGAAATGTAGAACAGTTACATCACAGAAAGACGCCATTACAGCCCAACATGTTTGTGTTTGCTGTAAAAGAGCTATCCACCTATCTTTTAACTTCATTTCTTGCTTTTGGTCTGTAGTTCTATTGTTCACAGTACTTTTTTAAAATTGTGAGGATGGTTTTTGCATCTTCCACCCTTTCTTGCAGTGAGTTCCAAACCTCCACTAGCATCTAAATGAAAATATTGTGTTTCTTATCCTCGCAACATGCTCAGAAACTCTCTTCTCTATTGTCTCTGGTGTGATCACTTCCTCACTGTAATATGGTGACCAGAACTGATTGCCGTGCTCTAGCCAAGGCTGCACTAATGCTTTTATATTCTATATCTCAACTAATAAAATATCTCGTATGCCTTTTTAACCACACTACCTTCAGGGATTTGAAGACATGTACTCCAAGATCCCTTTGTTCCTTTACATTATTTCAGAATCATTTCACAGTTAATGCATTAATATTTGATGTGCAGACATTGTTGCTATATAGAAAAGATGACAAGCAAATTTCTATGCAGTAAAATCCCAAAATAGCAATTGAGATAAATAAGCAGGAAACCTGTTTTGTGGTATGGGTTGATGAATAAATGTTAAATGGGATAATTCATAAACAATCTTTTCCATTAACTTGCATCTCTGGCAATGCAGCCCTTTGCACAGTACTGCACTGAAATATTGCAGTTCATTATGTATTGTGATTTTAATGTGAAGCATATTTCCCTCAGGAGGTTGGTCCCCTACATCAACAACAATGTATGGGACATGATAGCAAAATTAACAAGTGACAACAAATTAGTATGATGGTTGCTAGATGGCACCTGGTTGAAAGGTAATTTGGATTTGGAGTACAAGTTTTTTTTAGATTATCTAACACACATATAATTGAAGCAATTGTTTTTGGAGGAAAAATTTTCAGATGTGCAGACATTCATTTTAACAATTCTCACAGAAACCAAATCTGATTGCATGCTTTTCGCACTGTTCATGGTGAAATTTCCTCGGTAATGAAGATACCAAGTACAGATTTGAATATCTGCTTCATAAGTCTCTGGTTTATCAATATGATCCTGAGTTGTCTAAGACTTGTCACTTCAACCCTTTCTCCTATTTCCACTTTGGCTTTTCTTTTTTTCAGCGATGCTGTTCTAAGAAAAATCTCAACATAAGATTCATCCACCTGATGAGCATCTTGCAGATCCCTGGTTGAAGCATGGAGTTTAGCGACTTCAGACTGTCTCCCCTGTTTCCTTGCTTGAATCTTAATGCTGTTACCTTCTATTCTCTGACAGTTACCACTCATCAGCCTCTGAATTCATCTGCTGGAGTGCTCACGGAGTTAAAAACAGAAACCATTAAAACATTAAGAGAAATAAGAAACTTGCATAAGACTGGATCCTGGTATCAACAAATTTAATGATCTCGTATAGTTGAAAAAGGGTGCTGCTATATAAAGAGACATGGTAATATATACATATCTGAACACAGGTACCAGCACTGACTTCTCTCTGGCATTAGGATTCTTGCAAGTCTAAGTGGCTCAACATATCAGACAGTGCATGAATAATTTCATTGGACAGATGCAGGCTTCCAAACTCTCCTCTATTTGAAGAAATAAATTGCATTTTGTAGTGAATAAAGTACTTTTGAAATGTAGTCACTGTTGTAACATCAGAAGCCTGGCATCATGTTGTGTATAGAAAGCTTCTGCAGCGTATTAATGACCAGATTGTCTTTTTTAGTGAAGTGGATTGATGGATAAATATTGGCCAGGATTTTTAGTTGAATTTCCCTGCTCTTCTTTGAACTAGAACCATGTGATCTTTTGCATTCACCTGAAAGGATAAACGGAATCTTGGTAAAATGCCTCATCCAAAGACTGCTGGAATATTGACCTAGATTTTAGACTTGAATCCATAACCTTGTGATTTGGAGATAAAAGTTTTATCAACAGAATGTTGCCTGATACTTTAATGTAATGTGCAAAGCAAGCAAATTGAAAGAAAATTAAATCTTCCAACTTTATCATATTCCACTTGGATAAAACTGAATAGACCAAGAAATGAAAAGAATTGGAAAAGTAATGCCAATAGATTCTTCCATTTTTATTTTTATTGTCTCATAGTTTTTGTAGGTACGGCAGAACACTTAATATACAATGTATGTCTGATTAAAAAGTGTTTAAAAAGTGATTATGCAGAGAAACATAACAAACATATGAATAAACTTTAAAACATTGCAACAATTTATCAAGCATATAACAAAACCTGCAGCTTAGGACTTGCAGTATTTTATCAAAAGCGTACTGCCGCTTACTACAAGAGAAAACTTTGCTCTTTCCTCTGGGCAATGTATGCCTCAGAAGATATTTACACATCAGAAATATTGCACCATTAAAAAAGTAAAAAAAAACCTCAATCTTCTACCTGCTAACAGTCTGTTTAGAAGCCCTATGATATGTAACAGACAGTAGAATATAACAATACATTTTGGTATAGAGTCCATGTGCTGTACAGTATATACTGAAATTTTCTAAATGCAAGATGGCCTCAGGTCAATTGCATACTTTAGAGTTTTTATATAATACATTTTCTGAGATAAGGAGTTACTAAATTATTAAAAACTAAAATCTGTGTAATGTAGCATTTTGAGGTGTTACAATCTTCTGCAAAGTTGTATGTTTTAACTAACAGGAACAAAACATTGGTATATATGCTGTAAAAGTTGTCGACTCACTGTGAAGTAACATTATAACAAGTCTTAACCAAACAAATTTGTGAAATTTTCAGGTTATCTCCTCTCTTAAAAGTGATGACTCTATACAGTTTGATGGCTTCTAGGAGCCTGCATCTCTTCAAAGCTTATTATGTGTGAGCATGAACAAACTGAGCATAGGGTTGGAGTTTTCGGCCACGGGGTAGAATCACTGGACAGTAATCAAGAGCAAAAACCTTGGCTATTTTCTATCCCAAGAGTCATCAAACTAGTTGTGGAATGCGAAAGGAAACCAAAGGAGATATACTACAGGGTACAGCTAAAAGGCAAATTCGTATGTTAAAGGTGCATGAAAGATGACTCTGTAAATTATATGCAGAACGTAATTATAGAAAATAATTATGCACAACTTCAGCTTAAATACAATGGTGAGGTAAGGTGGGCAGATTCAAGGTAATGACAGATGGCATATGTTAGGAAGTTAAATTTCACAGAAATTTGGTCAATAGACACATTGATTTCCAGAAAGAATCATAACTGAAAAATGTAAAACAAATTATTCAAGAAACTGGTGGATGCTGGATTGTTTGGAATTTCCTATGCAGGTAAGCTAGAATGGACCAAATGGAGATCCTTATCAATTCTTCATTGAAACAGTGTCAACATTCTAGAACTTCATGCCGAGCAACATTGTGGGAACACTTCCACCAAACATTTGCGGTTTTTCAGGAAGGCAACCTGTCAGCAACCTTCTCAAGAGCAACCAGGAATAAGGAAAAAAAATGTTGCCCTTGCCAGAGGTACACAAAAACATGAGAATGCATTATTTTCAACACTATTTTATGGTCTTGTGAACTGGTCCCACCTTAAATGAGATTGACCAACTCAGCATAAATCATAAGGGTTGGAACCTTCTGGTCTGCCTGATACACTAGGGCTGATTTTCAATGAAGATCTCCCACTTGCTTGCTGAAACTTCACACAAAAGTCTCGTATTATCTCATTTTACCAAACTTTCTATAATTCGTCTTCAGAACAATAGGGAAAATCCCATTTTAAAAACTCCCCTCTGTTGCTATACTAGAGTTTCAACTTACCCACATTAAGTTATTGGATATGTTTTCTTATATAAGTAAAGATTATTTTGAATACTATAAATTGCTGTTCCATTATGCATCATTTAAAAAGAAAAAGTAATCATAACCCCATGCCTGCCAACTTACAGACAAGAGTTTAAAATGTTACTTCAGCCATTAAATACTCACATCAAATAAGGGATTTGTATTACATTGTAATATAATACACTGGACCACACTTTCATTTAGAGTGCCAGTAATATTTTGCTGAGGCCCTTTCCATGCAAGACTTAGTGCACAGTATACCCAGCCTGTGAGTGATCCAGTCTGTATGGTGTTCAGGTTGTATTAACTCGTTGCTTGAAACTGTGTGGGATTCAGTCTGTGTGAGACATCATTGCTGTGGGGTCCAGTCTGTGTGAGATACAGTCTACCTGAAATGCCTTTCTCTGGGATCCTATCTACACAGATGTAGTTGCAGTAGAATCCAACCTGTGCGGAGAGTTGTTTCTCTGGCATGCAATGCGCCTGTGTAAGTTCCACTCTATTCAGAATGTAATCTATCTGGTATTTGGCCTGTGTGGAATTCATTTTGTTTAGTATTCTATCAGCCTAGGGTGCGATCTGTATAGGATTCAGGACATGTTCCATTTTGTAGTAATGCTGCATTATGTTAAGCCCCCCTATCAATTCAGTGTTTGAGGCAGAGTTGTAGAGTTACTCATATGTGCAGGACTGGTAGGTGGTGACCCCCTCCCTCCCACCCACACACCCAGACTTTTTCACACATCTCAACAGTCAATGTAAATTTAAGCCCAACTTCTCCCTGGACAGAGACTGACTCCCGGAGAGTGGGCTGAGGCTCAGGAGGAAGCCAAATTCTGAAATCCGGTTCATTGGCTCAATGCAGAGTGTGTGGCGATGCACTCTATCGCATAATCCGTCAACAAACACATGCTTAAATACTCTCTGGACGAGGGCTGTCTAGAATAGCTCTCACAGGAACGACATTTGCAGCTAGCAGACAGAGATTGTTCAGGAACCGGTCTGGCTCAGGTTCTCAGAGGGCTGCAGAACCTCAGACTCCACCAGGGATTGATGTCCCTCGCCGTCTGTGGGTCTCATTCTCAGGTTTATGGACCCATAGGTCTTTCTGGTTCTGCCACTGGCCATAAAGTTCCTTCTCCCGTACAACTCACCTTTGCAGATCGAGACCATGAGTAATAAGGACAGCAGCATCCCTCCCAGTGTCAGCAGCCCCAAGCCGGCGATGATGCATTTGTCCAAGTGAGAGCCTAACAAAGCGTAATGTAATTCCAGCCTCTCCATCTCCCGTGCTGTCACCGTGTCCGGATCCACCTTAGACTCCCTCGGGATGGCATAAGCGATAACCACCAACGTGATACCGGCCACCAGGAACACCAGCGCCACTGTGAAGCCATAATCAACCGACTGGGCAGCTCCCTCGGAGTCCGGCTCCTCCTCGGAGCGGGGCGATGTCTCCTGGGCTCTGTCCCGGGTGTTGTGGGTGGGCACAGCCCCCAGGCCGTGTCCTGTGTCGTTGGCCGCGGGTGGGTTGCTGAAGGAAGTCTCCTGCTCCTGCTCCTGCTCGCCGCCCAGCCGCGGAGCTGTCCGAGGTGCTGAAATCTCCCGGCTCCAGCAGCCGTTCCCTCGCAACTCCAGCCGGGTGCCGAAGCTTGTGTCACCGGCGTCGGTGCTCCTCACTTGCGGGGGGTGAAAGCACTCCGCAGACGCCATTGGAGTTCGTCTACCGTGTACATCCCAGCGATGCTTAACTGTAATAAACCCTGCAACCAGAGGCAAAGCGACAGCTCAGTGGGGAACAGGAGTTAAAAAGACGGAGCCACATCAGCTAGGGAAACATTCCCAAAAGCGCCAAAACAAACCCTTCACGCTGAGGAAAGGTGCCAGATGTCATAGAATGATGTCCCGGCCTTTGATCTCTGTGCTGCTAAGAGACAGGTGGCTATATAAATTCACCAACTTAGAGAAAACCCGGTGTTACCATACAGACATTCTACAAATGCATGGATGCGGTAGTGGGTACATGATATCTCTTATCAAAATTCATTGACGGGCAGCAAGCCCCTTCAACTCCATCTCCCCTGTATACTACAACCCGGGGGGTGGGGTGGGGGGGGGGAGAGGTTCATGTCCTAAAATACCGATCTCCAATTTCTCTGAGTGCAAACATTCCAATCGCAGGCTCTCTCTCTCTCTCCCCCGTATCTCGCCGTCTCTCAATCTCCGGAATACCCTGTATTCAGCAAACCATTCGCTCGCCACCCCCACCTAAGATTTCCATTAACCCTCACCCCTCCACTCCCCAATCCCGTTCACTTAATTCCTAGAATCTGCCTTCATTTCCCGAAAGGAATATTTTGCTGTTTCCCTTCTGTTTCCTCGCGTTAAACCCTCATCGGGCGCGCCCCCGTCCATTGCCTGATCTCCTTCAAACTGACTCCAAGAGCAAAAGATGCGGGGTGGGGACGGGAGGAGAGGGGGGGTCAAGGATGGAGGCGAAATCCTCTGTTCTTTATTACATGATCAATAGTGAACTCTGCCTGAAAGGCGACCCACATAAAGGCAATGCTAGGGGCCGGAGGGCACCATGCCATCGCTAAGTGATTGGAGTAGACAGTGATGTCCCTTTTAGACTCCATCACAATGACCCGGCCCTTTGTCCTACCCGTTACACAGCCTACCTCCTACTCACTGAAGACACAATATTCAAAGTTTCTTGCCTGCTGTGATTCCAACAATGATGTGTTCAATCCAAAACAGACCAGTGAGCTCGGCGGAATTGATTGATACCTGAATGAGACTAATTTTGCCCAAATTTTAAACCCAGGTTCTGGATTTCGCGGCGCGTTGACAATAGAAGAGATTTGCGAGAAGAGACTGCGAGAGAAAGAGTTCAGAAATTGAAAGAGAGGGAGAGGGCAGAGACTGAGAAAGAGAGAAAAAGGACAGAGGTTGGGGGAGAGAGAGAAGACGGACCCTGGGAGAGAGAAGACAGCGCCTGGGAGAGAGAGAAAGAGAAGGGGGAGCCAGAGAGAGAGCGAGAGGACAGAGACTGGAGGAGAGAGAAGAGGGAGTCTGAGACAGAGGATAGAGACTGGGAGAGAGAGAAGAGGGAGTCTGAGAGAGAGGTAGAGGACAGAGACAGTACAATGGCGTCTGTCACCACAGGCGAGCCGGGGCTGGGCTGGATTCAGGCCATTGATCTGGAAGCAGGGGCGGTGACTTGTGTATCCGTTAGAGCCGGGGCCCCAGGCCGGCCCTGAAACAGCCAGAGTCGGTGTAAAGCTCCCTCCGATTTGTTAAGAGCTGTTCCAGGCAATGGCCACACTCGGTAACAATCAGGTACAGTAACTTCATTGCGGCCCGCAACTTGCCTCATTAATTTGTCAGACAGTGAGGGTTACATTGAGCTGCTGGGCTGTGTAACAAGCGAGCTATCCGCCTGTACACTGGGAAGCGTTCAGTTGCTTTCAGCTCTTTTTGACTGTTCTCGCCCTCCAAGCGCTTCCCAGTTCCCAGCCGGCGGAGGGTTCACTGTGGGTAACGTGTAAGGTTGGGGAAACTGCAGCCAACCCCCTCGGGCTCATTCCGAACACTTTCCGCTCTCTGTAACTCCACCCTGCCCCCTCCCCTGGCTGGTGTTTGCGTGTCATGCAGTCCTGATTTATTCAGGCTAGGTGGGGTGGGGGGTGGGAGCTTGGCTCATCTCCATTCTGCCCCCCACCCCCACCCCGCCCTCCCCCTCCCCCTCCCCTTGCTCCGTGAGCTCTCCACGATTCACTGTGAGTTGGGGTTGATTTGCTCTGACTGCCTTCAGTCTACAGTGCTATAGTACTGTCAGGAATTACTCACTCACGCCAGCCCCTGCCTAACAAACCCCACTCTACAGAAAACACTAATTCCTACAAATACCACCCACCAGTAAAACAGCACCCCCCCCCACCGTGTAAATTAAACAGCCCCTTGTGTAAATCGAACAGCCCCTATGTACATAAAACAAACCCTTATGTAAATTAAATAACCCCTGTATATATAAAACAGTCCCCTGTGTAAGTTGAACAACCCCTGATTAAATAAAACAGCCCCTCCATAAATAAAAAGCTCCCTCCATAAATAAAACAGCCCCCTGTGTAGATAAAACAATACCCTCTGTAAAATTATACAGCCCCCTGTGTAAATGAAACAGCCCCCTCTGTAAAATTATACAGCCCCCTGTGTAAATGAAATAGCCCCCTCTGTAAAAGTATACAGCCCCCTGTAAATGTGAAACAGCCCCCTGTATATATGAAACAGCCCCCTTTGTATATGAAACAGCCCCCTGTGTAAAATTAGACAGCCCCTGTATACATGAAACAGCCCCCTATAACTGGTCTCTGTGGAGACCAGTCTGAACCTGGTTTAAGTGTGCCAGCTCACATGCGGTCTATTGGAAACCAGTTTTTGCTGGGACCCAGCGACAGTGCAGCACATCGTTGAGCTGATTTACAGCCCGCCATCTCGGGCATCTTCAAGACTACCCACCCCAGCCCCAACCCCGTGTCCGGACATCCCCCCTACGCGCCCCCACTCCTTGGCCGTCCTAGAAGCACAGCCGCTCACCTCCATCTCCGCCCTTTCTCACTGATCGGAGCTGCTTGGGATTCTGGAAACTTCTGGAAACTGGCCCCACTCGAACGCCAGGAATCTACAATCCACTTACCGGGCAACACTGACTTCCCATCACCACCCGAATAAAGAGAGCAGCTGACTCCAAGCACTGGGAAGGCGGCGGCTTGGAGCTCGGGGGGATGGGGAGCTGGGCGGGTGAGGAGTGCGGGAATAAAATCCTGAGGAGTGGGAAAGTGGGAGCTGGGAGCCCAAGGATTGGGAGAGTGGGGGTTTGGAGACTGTGGGGGTGAGAAAGTGGGGCCAGAGAGTGGGTTTGGGATAGTGGGATTTGGAAGAATGGGGGTGGGAGAGTGGGGACTGGAGATGAGATTTGGGAGAGTGGGGGGGGGCAGGAGAATTGGGGGGTTGGAGCGTAGGGGTTGGGAGAGTGGGGTTTGGGAGACTGTGGGGGGGCAGGAGAATGAGGGGTTGGAGAGTGGGTTTTGGGAGGGGGGCAGGAGAATGGGGAATTGGAGAGTGGGGGTAAGGAGAGTGCAGGGTGGAAGAGTGGGGGGGGCAGGAGAATGGAGTTTGGGAATCCAGAGAATAGGATCCTGGGCAGGTGGGAGAATGGGGGGTGGGACAGTAGGGGGTGGGAGAGTGGGGTGTGTATGAGAGTGGGGAATGGGAACCCAGAGAATAGGAGCCAAGGGGATTGGGAGAGTGGGGGTGGGTCAATGGGAGTTGGAGAGTGGGGTTAGAGAGTGGGGAGTCAGAGAGTGGGGGTTGGGACAGTGGGGGTGGGAGAGTGGGGTTCAGGGGAGTGGGAATTGGGAGAATGGGGGTTGGAAGAGTGGGGCGGGTGAGTGGGGGGGCTGGATAGTGTTGATTGGGAGAGTGGGGAGCAGGAAAGTGGGGAGCAGGAGAGTGGGGGGTTGCAGAGTGTGGGGTGGAAGAGTGGGGGTTGGGAGAGTGGAGGAATGTGTACTCAGGAAATACAGGCATGTGGTTGGGAGCCAGGTGAGTGTAACCTGGGGTATAGGTGCCTGGGAGATGGGAACCCAGTTTTGGGTACATGGGGAATGGGATCTCAAGCCTGGGAACCTGAAGGCTGGGTACCCAGAGGATGGGAACCTGGGAATGGGAGCTTGGGGAATGTTGGATACTTGATGAATGGGAGCCCATGACTGGGAGCGTGGAGGCTGGATGCCCAGCAGATGGGAATCTGAGAGTGGGTGCTGCCTCTGAAGCTGCAGATGGATGGGCAAATTGAAACCAGATCCATTGGGGGTGGATTCCCGGATGATAGGAGCCCAGGGCTTGGAACCGGAGTGACAGCAACTGGAGTAATCGTGGGATATCTAATGTGTGAGTGCACAGTGGTGAGCACTACTGCCTCACAACACTAGGGACCTGGGTTCGATTCCAGCCTCGGGTGACTGTGTGCAGTTTGCACATTCTCCCTGTGTCTGCATTGGTTTCCTCTGGGTACTCCGGTTTCCTCCCACAGTCCAAAGGTGTGCAGGTTAGGTGAATTGGCCATAGTGTTCAGGGATGTGTAGGTTAGGTGCATTAGTCGGGGATAAATGTAGAGTATTAGGGAAGGGGAATGAGTCTGGGTGGGTTACTCTGTGGAGAGTTGGTGTGAACTTGTTAGGCCGAAGGGCCTGTTGCCACACTGTAGGGGTTCTATGAGAAGAAGCTGGGTGCATGGTAATGGGTGGGGAGATGGATCCCAGGATATGGAAGCCCAAGTAATAGGATTCCAGTGTTGTGTGCTTGGATATTGGATGCCTGGGGGATGGAATGCCTGAAGAAATGGATGCCCAGGGCTTGGTGCCTGGAGGATAGGTGCTCAGGGAAATGGAAGCCTCGGGATGGAAGCTGCTGCCCAAAGCTGTGAATCTCAGTGGCAACAATGTCAAAATGCAGGAGTTGAGATGGATAAAATTGCCAGGCAGTGAACTCTGTTCTTCACCATTTCTCTGAGTGAACATTTCACTAAATATTTTGGACATTTTTCAGAACGAAACTTTGTCTTTCAGCAAAGGTCAGAACAAGCAAAGAAATTACACACTGAGAATGATTATAAGATCTTTCTGACAGGTAGAGAGCAAGTTGTAAAAGCTCTGGAGATCCTATATTGATATATACAATGTGCACTGTTTAAATACAACATCCATGTATTGTGTATAAATCAAATAAATTGCATCTATAACCTTTGCATACAGCGCAATGTACAGACCATGTCCCATACACCATCATTACCATCATTACCATCCCTGGGTATGTCCAGTCCCAATGGCACGTCAGACCCAGCAGAGGTGGCAGCACTGTGGTATACAGACAGGACGGAGTTGCATTGGGAGTCTTTGACATTGTCTATGGACCTCAGGAAACCTCATGGCATCAGGTCAAACAGGGGCAAGGAAATCTCCTGTTGATTATCCCATGTCAGTTGATGAATTAGTACTCCTCCGCACTAAACAAACTTGGAGGAAACATTGAGGATGGCAAGGGCACAGAATGCACTCCAGGTGGAGATTTCAAAGTCCACCTCTAAGAGTGGTTCAGTAGCATCATGACTAACTATTCAAGCAGTGTCCTGAATGATTAACCTGGATGTATGGCACAAAATGGGAGAAACAACTGGAAAAGTCATATGTCACCTCCTCCTCATCCACCTACTTGTAGCAGGTCCACAGCAATATTGGTACGGCTACCTACTATACAGTCCTTGTATAATCAAAGTCACATCTTCACATTAAGGACACTGTCCATCATACTTATGGACATAAGGATACTTATCACCCAAAATGGGACAGATGTTCAACAAGTCTGGCACCTGAAAACTGGATGGCCATGAAACACTGTGAAACATGAACAGCAGCAGAACTGTATTCAATCACAATCCATAACCTCACAGACACTAAAAGTGGAATGAAGTAGAGTCCAGAGATGGGGCAATGTAAGATTATTGAAGACCACCAAGAAGACCATTAAAATAAGGACATTTCAGAATGTTACAGTCCATCATGTCAGTGCTGGATTTTTGAAAGAACTATCCAACTGGTTCCCTTTTTGTTTTCTCCCCATAGCCCAGTAAAGATTTCCTCTTCAGATAATTTTCTGATCCACTTTTGCAAGTTACTGTTTTTATGGGTCATTAGCTAATCAATATTGGCCATAAACTGACACAATAATATTACACCGCAAGAATTGAGGTGTAACCCAACCCTGAGGACAAAATTTCTCAATAACAACATTCCAGGTAAATCTCTGATCTAAACTTGATGCTCGAGTGTTCTTAATGTGAAGGTGGGAGTTTGTTTACACAAGGACTGTGTGATAGTTAGCCTTACCAATATTGTCATGGACACAGGAATCTACTACAGGTAGGTGGGCTGAGTACAAGGCCAAATGTGTTTTTCCCATTTGTTTTTTTCTCTCACTGCATACAGCACATCTTCTTTAATCTTTTAAAACTCAGCCAGAATTGTACAGAATACCATTATGCAAAATTTTGCTAATGGTTGCTCTGCTCTCACTTAGTGGTACTAAAGGGCTGTACAGCAATCCAGTTTTGAATGTGAATTGCAACATATCAACTCCAGATAACAAAAAAACACTTGTGTTCATATATCACCAAATGTGTCCACAAACATCTCAAAACTACTTTCAGCCAATAAAGTAATTTTGAAGTGTACACATTGTTGTAATACAGGAAATGTGGTTAAGAGACTTGCTAACATAGCAGGGATCTCTTGGAGTACATATCAAAGAAGCAAATTATCAAAATTGAATTATTTTGCTAAATGGATGTGGATAATTTTTTTGAAATACCATCATTGACACTGATTGGCCCTGTTTTCTGACGTTTGCAAGTTTGAAGGACAGTCACCCAATCGCAGAGACAATAAAGCTAACAAGAAAAAGTTAGAGGAGACACTCAGTAATAAAAAGAAACATGCAGTTGAAATTTTCAAAAGACTGTAGTGCATTTAGAAATTGCAAACAATTGTAATGACAATTTACTCCAAGTGCATGAATTCTGGACATGCAAGAACTATAGAATGATGGTTAATTAAAACATAAAAAAACACACGAATGAACCTGAAATGATAGGCAATTGCACTTCACTTAAGGAAAGAGTAAGCTAGGTCCATAGATATCACATTACAGAGAAATTGAGAGAACCAAGCCACCTGCCAGCAGCATTAAACAGTGTCATAACTTATGGAGTATGGAGATCATAATCTTTAATTGATGTTATCTTGAGTATTTGTGAAAAAGATTCATTTTGTCAAAGTTTTTTGTTTTGAGCTCATTAGGTCAATTCGCAAGAAATAAAGTGGAAAATCAATATTTACACTGTATAAGAGGAGAGTGTTGATTTGTTAATAATTGGATTCTGATTGGTGGAGGCATTGCCATGGAGAATGCAGCAGCTAGTGATAATTGACAATTAACTGTCAGGCTTTGTTTATATTTCAAAGCAGAAATGTTGACTGTGATTATTCAGAGCATTGACATGAGAAATTAACCAGTGAATATTTGTCACCTATTTTGTTGAGTTGAAACAGATGCAGTGAGTGCACAAATTCTTTACAACAGAACAACAAATGTGTCTTTTTTCAGCAATACCCAAGTTCTGTACTAGCAAACAATTATATAATATTAACTAGCTAATTAAAGATTAATTTATCTTGTTCTCAGCAATGTTGAAAAACAAACTGTAACTCATGATTAATCATGTAAATTGGTAACTACACTGAGAGAAATTGTGTGAAAATAAACGCAGATAAGGTTGTGCTACTGTAATATTGAACTGAAATATCAGATTGAACTCAGTAAATGCTACATCCAGAAATGATTTAATTGCGTAACAGTTTACTCTGATGATGATGATCTTCACATATAATGATTCATAAAAATTATGTAACATCAAAGAGGTAGGTTTTAAGGACAGTTTTAACGAAGGAGAACAAGCCAGAGAGGTCTATGGAGACGATATTAAAATTTAAGACCTTTGCCTAAAGGTAAAACCACCAGGATTAGAGCAAAATAGAGTTCAGAGATGGGTGAATGTACACCTCTTGAAGACCACAGAAAAGACTTTTAAAATAAGAGAATCTTAGAATGACACAGGACAGAAGAAATTCCTGTGCTGACTCTGTGAAAGACTATTCAATTAGATCCTATTTCCTATTTTCTCCGCATAGCCCAGAAAAGGTTTCCTCTTCAGGGATTTTCCAATTCCCTTTTGAAAATTACTTTTGAGTCTGCTTCCATCACCCATCTAGATGGTGCATCCCAGATTATAACACTTGCAACATACTGCATAATGTTTTTCACTCATCTTTACTATGGTTCTTTGGCAATCACCTTAAATCCATGTTCTTGGGTTGCCAAGCATCCTGCTACTGTAAACAGTACTCCATTAAACCCCTCTGAGACTTTGGACAGCATACCTAATCTTTCCATAACCTTCTCTGTTCTAAGGAAAACAAACATAGTTTCCCCAGAATTTCCAATCACGGAAGTCTTTTATCCATGATACTACATAGATACATCTCTCAAAGACCTTGACCTCCTTCCTAAAGTGTTGCACCCAGAATTGAACACAATCATCCAGCTGGGATAAACCAGTTTATAACAGTTTAGTATAACTTCTTTGATTTTATACTCAATATTTACAATATTTACAATTCCTAAAGAATCTGGGTGCCTTTTCAACTTGTACTGCCATCGTTGAAGATTCATGCATGTAAACCTGACACACTACTTTGCTGTAAAATAATTCCCCCCAAAATGTAATAGTTTGCACTTCTTTTCCCTAAGTCTTCTCATTTCATTCGTCTATCTATGTCCCCCTGAAATCTGATACAATTATTGTTTGTTTCACTTTCAAATTTTGTGTCATCTGCAAACTTCTGAACTAGCAAGTCTAGGTCACTTATATGGAAGGACAGTAGCAGCTGTCTCATTAAGATAGGTCCCTCCAGGATACTACCACACACAATCGTTCAGTCTGAAAAAATATAATTGTCCATGTTATTCTTACTTTTTGGCACATAACATTAAGTTTTGCTGCAACAGAAGCCATGTACAGAGATAATGGATGAACACAGATCAGGAAACTAGCAACAGAGTTGTTGATGATTTCAGTGTTTGGAAGACGAATATAAAAGGTCAGCTAGAAGACCACAGTTGATACTTGAGGGAATGATAGGGTGGATGAGGCGTTCAGTGGCAGATAGTCAAGGCAGGGTTGATAGTAACTGAGGCTGCACCGATGATCTTTTTTTGATGAAGAGGAAATAGATCAGAGGGTAAACTCAGGGTCAAATGTTGATGATGAAAATGGTCTGATTCAGCCTGACACAATGGCCGGGGCAATGGAATCAACAGCATAAGAAAGTACAATGTGATTGGATGGAGACACGGCAATGGCTTTGGTCTTCCCCATTCTTTTCTTGGTGAATATTGTGGTTTCACTCGGAGCTAGATTTCAGACAAACTTTACAATCAACAAAATATGCTGGAAATCACAGCGAGGTAGGCAGGAACCATGGAGAGAAAGCAAGCTAATGTTTCGAGTCTAGATGACTCTTCATCAGAGCTGTGAAGTGTGGAGAGGGCAGCGTTTATGCTAAAGAACATAGAACAATGCAGCACAGAACAGGCCCTTCAGCCCTCAATGTTATGCCAATCTGTAAACTAATCTAAGCCCATCCACCTCCACTATCCCATTATCATCCATATCCTTATTCAAGGACTATTTAAATGCCCCTAATGTGGCTGAGTTAACTACATTGGCAGGCAGGGCATTCCATGCCCTTACCACTCTCTCAGTAAAGAACCTGCCTCTGCCATCTGTCTTAAATCTACCACCCCTCAATTTGCAGCTATGCCCCCATGTACAAGCCGATGTCATCATTCTAGGAAAAAGACTCTCACTGTTCACCCTAACTAATCCTCTGGTCATCTTGTAAATCCCCTCTTAGCCTTCTTCTCTCCAATGAGAACAGACCCAAATCTCTCAGTCTTTCCTCATAAGATCTTTGCTCCAGACCAGGCAACAGCCTGCTAAATCTCCTCTGCACCTTTTCCAGTGCTTTCACATCCTTCCTGTAATGGGGAGACCAGAACTGTACACAATATCCCAAGTGAGGCCACACTTACATTTTGTACAGTTGCAGCATGACATCACAGCTCTGGAACTCAATCCCTCTACCAATAAAACCTAACACACCGTGTGCCTTCTTAACAGCACGATCAACCCGGATGGCAACTTTCAGGGATCTATGTACGTGGACACCAAGATCCCTCTGCACATCCACACTACCAAGAATCTTTCCATTGACCCGGTATACTGCCTTCCTGATATTCTTCCCAAAGTGAATCACCTCACATTTGGCTGCATTGAACTCCATTTGCCACCTCTCAGCCCAATTCTGCAGTTTATCCAAGTCCCCTGCAATCTGCAATATTCTTCCACACTGTCCACCACTCCACTGACTTTAGTACCATTTGCAAACTTACTAACCCACCCACCTATGCCTGCGTCTAAGTCATTTATAAAAATGTCAAACAGCAGTGGTCCCAAAACAGATCCTTGTGGCACACCACTAGTAACCGGACTCTAGACTGAATATCTTCCATCAACCACCACTCATTGCCTTTTTACAGAAAGCCAGTTTCTAATCCAAACTGCTAAATTACCTTCAATCTCAGGCCTCCACATTTTCTCCAATAGCCTACCATGTGGAACCTTATCAAACGCTTTACTGAAGTCCATGTTTACCACATCAACTGCCCTACCCTCATACATATGCTTGGTCACCTAGAGTTTGGAGGAGCTTGGGGCTGGTGGAATGCTGGGGGAGAAGAGGTGTTGAAAGTTCAGATTAAGTATAGAATGGCAGAACAATGGTGCATTTAACTGCCAGACTGGAAAGAACAGACAGTCCCACCAGGGTGTGGCGAGGCGTTGAGAGGACATGGTGACAGAGAATGTAACCAGTAAAGCTAAAAGTCAGGGAAGGAACAGGAATGGGTTCACAATTTGAAGATGTTGAACTCAATGTTAAGTCCAGAAGGCGAAGTGCCTCGTCTGAAGATGAGATCCTGTTCCTCCAGTTTGTGCTGTGATTAACTAGAGCAATGCAGCATGTGAAGGACAGACAAGTGAGCATGTGAGCAGCAGGCTGTGTTAAAATGACTGACTATGGGAAAGTCGGGGTCATGCTTATGCATGGACTGGAAGTGTTCTGCAAATTGATCACCCAGTCTGCATTTGGTTTCTCCAATGTGGAGTAGGCCACAATGGGTGTAGCAAATTGGGTGGATCAGATTGGAGGAGGTACAGGTGAAATGCTGCTTCACCTGGAAAGACTGTTCAGCCCCTTGGATGGTGAGCAGAGAGGAGGTGAAGGGGCAGGTGTTGCACTTTCTGTGGTTACAAGAGAAGGTGACGTGGGAAGGGGGGTTGTTGTTGGTGGTTGAGGAATGGAATAGGGGGTTCCAGACGGAACAATCCTTGCAAAATGCAGACGGGGGAGTGAGGGGAGGATGTGTTTGGTGATGGCGGGCTGCTAGAGTTGTCTGAAATGGCAGAGAATGATCCTTTAAATGCAGACACTGGCGTTTTTTTTTTGGTTCTCAATACAAATTCCAGCATCTGCAGTAGTTTGTTCCTAAACTTTACAACAAACCCTTTCAAGTCTAATTCACAAGACCATTCTGTATCTTATGTACAAACCAGGTTCTGATATAAATTCCTTGTTTAAGAAAGTATAAGAATGCATTAGAAGCAGCTCAGAGAATGTTCACTCAAGTAATAATTGGGATGGAAATGGGGTGGGAGTTATCTTAAAGGTTGGACAGTCTGAGTGTGTATCTGATGGTGTTTAGAAGGATGAGAGGAATGTTTATTGAAATATATGAGATCTTGAGGCAACTTGACAAGGTGGATGCAAGGTTTCTTTGGTTGTGATTTAGAGCAAGGGAACACAGTTTAATAATAGAGTTTAACATTTAAAACCACTGATCCGAGGAGATTATTTTTTCCTCAGGGTGTTGTGGTTCTTCAGAACTCTCTTACTCAGAGACTATAGTAGATCATTGAATATTCTGAAAGCAGATGTAGGTAGAGTCTTGATAAATGAGTCAACCATAATTAGAGTAGGCAGGAAAATGGACATTGAGATCATATGTTCACATGGACATTGGTACGTAAAGTTGTAAACCAGCTAATGCTGAGATGCTGTGAAACTTAAGGAAATGTTTTCGATTTGCTTTAGATTTTGATGATGGTTGTTAAGAATCAGCTTACTTTTATGTCACTGTTTGTAT
This sequence comes from Chiloscyllium punctatum, assembly GCF_047496795.1. NCBI lineage: Eukaryota > Metazoa > Chordata > Chondrichthyes > Orectolobiformes > Hemiscylliidae > Chiloscyllium > Chiloscyllium punctatum. Next base: position 6,925,091 of record NC_092775.1, read on the forward strand.
CACAATTTGTGTCATTATTTAACAATATTATTTAATAATATTAGCATCAAATGCATACTTCTACAGAAAAAGAGCAGTTAGGCCTGACAGATCAATGAGAAAGTGAGGACTGCAGATGCTGAAGAGTCAGAGTTGAAAAGTGTGGCACTGGAAAAGCACAGCAGGTCAAGCAGCATCCGAGGAGCAGGAGACTTGACATTTTGGGCATAAGCCCTTCATCAGGAACCTAACAGATCAACGCCATGATTTACACATTAGTCCATCCACCTCCCATTCCAATTAATTCTTTCCTCCGAAATCCCACTATTTCCCTCTCCCTTTCCAATGCATTCAGCCTGCCTTTGAATGCCCTCAGCTTCAATCACTCCAGGTGACATGGAATTGCACATTCTCACTAATTTCTGTGTAAAGACAGTCTGCCTAAATGCCTCATTTCATCAGTTATTGAAGGACTTTTGTTATGTCCCCTTTGGAATTAAATAACCCACCAGAGACAAGGAGCCCCACCTGCCTGTAATGGCAGGCTTTACAACTAGACAGTATAGATGAATAACTTGTTCCATCTGGATTCAGACATCATAGAAAGAATCTTAATATTATACAGCACAATGGAAATAGTTTTCCACGTGAAACCTTAAACAATATCATAATTAACTGGGAGTTGCTTCCACTGTGAGATAAAATATCAAGGATCCAAAATGTCTCTTGCTACCTTAAACTGTAATATTTCAGGCAAGTAATTGGGAATAATCCACCTCGTGAGGTACTATTGTCCTGTAGCTATTGTTTCATCTGGAATGGGTTATAATAGAGGAAAGTGAGTACCGAAGATGCTGGAGATTAGAGTCAGAGTGTGGTGCTGGAAAAGCGCAGCAGGTCAGGCAGCATCTGAGGAGCAGGAAATTCAACATTTCTCTCCCCCTACCTTACCCCAGTTCCAATCTTCCACCTCAGCACTGTCCACATGATCCATCTCATCTGTCCATCTTCCTTCCCCCCTATCCACTCCACCCTCCTCTCCGACCTATCACCATTACCCCCACCTCCATCCACCTATTGCACTCTCAGCTACCTAGCCCCCAGCTCCACCCCCCTTCCATTTATCTCACCACCCCCAAGGCTCCCAGCCTCATTCCTGATAAAGGGTTTTTGCCCAAAACATCGATTTTCCTGCTCCTCAGATGCTGCCTACCTGCTGTGTTTTTCCAGCACCACATTCTTGGGTTTTAATAAAATCATTTTTATAATATTCATTAATTTGAAGCGGGCATTGCTGACTGTACCAGTCTTTATTGCTCGTTCGTAACTGTCCTGGAAAATTGTTGGTGAGCTGCCTTCTTTGACCAGTAGTCCTCTGGGAATAGGGACACCTAGAATGCTGTTAGGAGGGGAGTGCTAAGATTTTGAACCAGTGGTAGCAAAGAAATAATGTTGTGATATAGTTCCAAGTCAGGATGGTGTGAGGCTTGGAGAAGAACTTGCATGTGGTGCTGTTTTCATGTTCCTGCTGCCATTGTCCTTCTGGATAGAAGTGGTCATGGGTTTGGAAGGTGTTGCCTAAGAAGCTTTGGTGAATTTCTGCCAAACAAACAGGTTGTGTTGTCCTGGATGGTGTCAACCTTCTTGAGTGTTGTTGGAGCTGCACTCATCCAGGCAAGTGGGGGGTATTCCATCACCATTCCTGACTTGTGCCATGTGTCTTGTGGAAGGTCAGTGGATTCTTAAACTCTGACCTGCTCCTTTAGCCACAAAGTTTATATGTTTAGTTCAGTTTGGTTTCTTTTCAATGGTAAACCTCAGATTGTTGATTGTGGGAGATGGTGATGTCATTGCATATCTGGGGGCAATGGTTAGAACATAGAACATAGAACAATACAGCGCAGTACAGGCCCTTTGGCCCTCGACGTTGCGCTGATCCAAGCCCACCTAATCTACACTAGCCCACTATCCTCCATATGCCTATCCAATGCCCGTTTAAATGACCATAAAGAGGGAGAGTCCACCACTGCTTCTGGCAGGGCATTCCATGAACTCACAACTCGCTGAGTAAAGAATCTACCCCTAACATCTGTCCTATACCTATCACCCCTTAATTTAAAGCTATGCCCCCTCGTAATAGCTGACTCCATACGTAGAAAAAAGGTTCTCATGGTCAACCCTATCTAAACCCCTAATCATCTTGTACACCTCTATCAAGACACCCCTAAACCTTCTTTTCTCCAATGAAAACAGCCCCAAGTGCCTCAGCCTTTCCTCATACGATCTTCCTACCATACCAGGCAACATCCTGGTAAACCTCCTCTGCACCCGTTCCAGTGCCTCCACATCCTTCCTATAATATGGCGGCCAAAACTGCACACAATACTCCAGATGCGGCCGCACCAGAGTCTTATACAACTGCAACATGACCTCAGGACTCCGGAACTCAATTCCTCTACCAATAAAAGCCAGTACGCCATACGCCTTCTTCACCGCACTATTTACCTGGGTGGCAACTTTCAGAGATCTGTGTACATGGACACCAAGATCCCTCTGCTCATCCACACTACCAAGTATCCGACCATTAGCCCAGTACCCCATCTTTTTGTTACTCATACCAAAGTGAATCACCTCACACTTACCCACATTGAACTCCATTTGCCACCTTTCTGCCCAGCTCTGCAGCTTATCTATATCCCGCTGTAACCTGGCACATCCTTCTTCACTGTCAACAACTCCACCGACTTTCGCATCCGCAAACTTGCTCACCCAACCTTCTAGCCCCTCCTCCAGGTCATTTATAAAAATGACAAACAGCAATGGTCCCAAAACAGATCCTTGCGGAACACCGCTAGTAACTGCACTCCAAGATGAACCTTTACCATCAACTACTACCCTCTGTCTTCTTCCAGCCATCCAATTCCTAATCCAAACCTCCAACTCACCCTCAATCCCATACCTCCATATTTTTTGCAGTAGCCTACCATGGGGAACCTTATCAAAATCCATATACCTTACTAAAATCCATATACACCACATCTACCGCTTTACCCTCGTTCACCTCCTTAGTCACCTTCTCAAAGAATTCAATAAGGTTTGTGAGGCACGACCTGCCCTTCACAAAACCATGCTGACTATCCTTGATCACATTATTCCTATCCAGATGTTCATAAACCCTATCCCTTACAATTCTCTCTAAGACTTTGCCCACAACAGAAGTGAGACTCACCGGCCTGTAGTTACTAGGGTTATCCCTACTCCTCTTCTTGAACAAAGGAACCACATTTGCTATCCTCCAGTCTTCTGGCACTATTCCTGTAGACAATGAGGACATAAAAATCAAGGCCAAACATGGACTCTCTTTTTGGAATTGGTTGTTGCCTGTCTCTTGTATGACATGAACATCATTTGCCAATTGTTAGCCCAATATAGTCCAGGTCTTACTGCACTTGGACATGAAATCCTTTGATATCTGAGGAGCTGCAGATGGTGCTGAACATCAGTGAACATTCCCATATCTGAACTCAAGATGGAGGGAAGGTCATTGATGAAATAATGGAAGTTGTTGGACTAAGGGCACTACCTTGAGGAACTCCTGCAGAGATGTCCAGGAGCTGAGATGGCTGACCTATAACCAGAACCATCTTCCTGTGTGCCAGGTATGATTCCAACCAGTGGAGACTCTTCCCCAGATTCCCACTGATTCCAGTTTTGCCACACTCCATCACGTGTGGCCTTGATACCAAGGGCTGTCACTCCCACCTCTCCTCTGGAATTCAGCTCTTTTGATCATGTTTGAATGAAAGCTTTGATAAGGTCAGGAACTGAGTGGCTCTGGCAGAACCCAAACCGAACATCAATGAGCAGATTATTGCTGAGCAGGTGCTATTTGATAACAGAGCTGATGACATCTTCCATCACTTTGCTGATGATTGCAGAGCAAACTCAATGGACTGAATGGCCTAATTCTGCTCCTCTGTCTTATTGTCATACATGTTATGGATTGAAAGTTAACTGAAAAGGTGGCAATTATCTGGTTTAGATCTGTTCTGCTCTTTGTGCTCAGTATGTACATGGGCAAATTTTCAATTGTCAGGCAGATGCCAGGGTTGCAGCAGTGATGGAACAGCTTGACGAGGAATTTGGCTAGGTCTGAAGAATTAGTCTTCAATAATATCGCTGGAAATGTCAGGGCCCATAGCCTTTGCAGTATCCAGGGATTTCAGCTACAAAGTGGATTGAATTGTTTAAAGACTGGCATCTGTGATGCCGAGGACCTCAGGAGGAGGCTGAAATGGATTATTCATTTAGCACTGTGGTCTGTAAATGTACAGATACCTCAGCCTCGCCTTTTGCACTGAGGTACTGGGGAAGCTGGGGATACTTGTGGAGTCTTCTCCTCCAGTGAGTTGTTTAATTGTCCACAGCCACTCACAATCGGATGTAGCAGGACTGCACAGTTTAGATCTGATTAAGATCAGATGTGCGCAGTGGGATCAATGAACTCTGTCTTTTGCATGCTGTCCGCACTCTTTGGCACACAAGTGGTCCTGCATAATAACTTCATCAAGTCAACATCTCATTTTCAATTCTGCCTGCAGGTTGCTCACGATAGGATGCCCAGCACACTTCACTGAATGAAGGTTGAACCCTTAGTTTGATGGCCATGATTGAGTGGGGGTAATGTACATTGAGGTTGTACATTGTGTTGGATTATGAACTGTTGCTGCTGGTGATGGCCCACAGAATCTTAGGGATGCCCAATCTTGAATTGCCAGGTCTGCTTGAGTCCATCTCATTTAGCACAGTGATATGATTGTACCACACAGTATAGGAGGTTATCCTCAATGTGAAGGTGGGAGTTTGGCTGCTTGTTATGGACCAGACCAGACCCTCTCGAAATATTTTAAGGTGTTGGCCTAGACTCTAACTTTTTCTTATGTTAAAGGCAACTGAAAAATGCCATGTTCCAGATGCAATTCAATTGTCAAACTACTTGATGTTAAGCAAAACACAATTTATTCAAGCACTATAGTTAAAATACAACTCTTCTGGAAATCTTAACAGAATAATGGATACTGTAATTATTACTTATTAACTGTTCTGATATAGTAATATCTCATGCCTTGCCAGATTTTCTCACATGTAATGCCCATAGTAGGAAGATAACTCCCAGCTTGTAGCTGTACCCAAGAAAGGTGAGAAAATAGCTTCTACTTCTTCAAGACTCTAGCAGCTCTTGCTGAATCTAAAAGCTGAAAATATGACTAATACTCTGGGTCTGTGAGAGCTGGCCACCTCCATTCAGGCTGCTTCTATTGTTTCTACTTTAAAAAGGGCCTCACAAGCTATTTACATTACCACAGGCTGCTTGGTACCTCTCGTTCAATCTCTCTCTTAAAAGAAACCAGGTCAAAATGCATCTTTTAAAGCCACAGCATCGTTACACCACTCAAACACTGGGCTATGTAACAACACACAAACCAGTCACTACACCATGCCGGACTTTTTGGAGATAAAGAAAATTATTCCCATGTGCAGACTCACCTACACTCACCTATCCACACCCTCACATCCAAAACCTCACCATCAATCTCCTCCCACACCTACATCCCTGACCAATCCACACAGACCATCCCACATCCCCACCCACAACTCACTGCCAACCTCAACCACACCCAGGACTTCACACTCACATACACCCCTACCTACACCCACATCCAGAATGCCACATCTACCTACATTCTGCTTTCACTCATACTCACACCCAAACGCTTCCATCTCCACCCACACCCACACCCCGAACCCTACACCCACCTAAACCACCTCCTATATTCATCCTGCTCTTTCTGTATAACCCTGTACATTTCTTTTCTCGGCAAATATTTGTCCAAGTCTCTATGAATGTGGAGCACGATTCAAAAGACAAACTCATTTAAGTATCTCATAATCCTTAGAATTTAATGATGCATTCTAATCCATTCATTGCTATATAAGAAAAGGATGAGCAATGATTTGTCCAACAGTTTCTGATTAATCAAATTACCTTAGGCTTTACTATCAAGCTTTACAGTAACGTTGAGGTCAGTACTGGAGGAGGATACAGTCGGGTGACTGTAATAATGACACAACAACCTGGGAGCAAATAATTGGATTCCAAATGTCACCAGTGTTGTGCAATCAGGAGCATGCTTCCATTGTAATGTCATCGTTCCATACATCCTGAGATTATCAACAACTCAATACAGCATAGAATCATTGTATGATTGAATAAAAGAATGATTAAAGCACAGACCATTCAGCCTGTTGTATTTATGCTGATTGTCTGTCGGATCAACACAACTAGTCCCACCCATCCCCTCCACCCCTCAAACCCCTGCAAATACATTCTGTTTAAAAAATGATCCAATATCCTTTTGAATGCCACAATTGAATCTGCATTCATCACATTCACAAGGCCATGCATTCCTTACCCTAACCACGCTCTGCATAAAAAGATTATCCAGATGTCACCATTGCTTCTTTTAGCACTCACCTTGAATCAGTGTCCTTTGCTTAAACACCCTGACCTTAAATTTACCTGGACCATCTCTGACACCTCCCTCCCCTTCCTGGACCTCTCCATCTCCATTAATGACGACTGACTTGACACTGACATTTTTTACAAACCCACCGACTCCCACAGCTACCTGGATTACACCTCTTCCCCACCCTACCTCTTGCAAAAATGCCATCCCGTATTCCCAATTCCTCCCCCTCCGCCGTATCTGCTCCCAGGAGGACCAGTTCCACACAGAACACACCAGATGGCCTCCTTCTTTAGAGACCGCAATTTCCCTTCCCACGTAGTTAAAGATGCCCTCCAACACATCTCGTCCACATCCCGCACCTCCGCCCTCAGACCCCACCCCTCCAACCGTATCAAGGACAAAATGCCTCTGGTGCTCACCTTCCACCCCACCAACCATTGCATTAACCAAATCATCCGCCGAATTTCTGCCACCTCCAAAAAGACCCCACCACCAGGGATATATTTCCCTCCCCACACCTTTCCACCTCCCGCAAAGACCGTTCCCTCCGTGACTACCTGGTCAGGTCCACGCCCCCCTACAACCCACCCTCCAATCCTGGCACCTTCCCCTGCCACCGCAGGAACTGTAAAACCTGCGCCCACACCTCCTCCCTCACCTCTATCCAAGGCCCTAAAGAAGCCTTCCACATCCATCAAAGTTTTACCGGCACATCCACCAATATCATTTATTGCATCCGTTGCTCCCGATGCGGTCTCCTCTACATTGGGGAGACTGGACGCCTCCTAACAGAGTGCTTTAGGGAACATCTCTGGGACACCCGCACCAATCAACCACACCGCCCCGTGGCCCAACATTTCAAATCCCCCTCCCACTCTGCCGAGGACATGGAGGTCCTGGGCCTCCTTCACTGCCGCTCCCTCACCACCAGACGCCTGGAGGAAGAACGCCTCATCTTCCGCCTCGGAACACTTCGACCCCAGGGCATCAATATGGACTTCAACAGTTTCCTCATTTCCCCTTCCCCCACCTCACCCTAGTTCCAAACTTCCAGCTCAGCACTGTCCCTATGACTTGTCCTACCTGCCTATCTCCTTTTCCACCTATCCACTCCACCCTCCTCCCTGACCTATCACCTTCATCCCCTCCCCCACTCACCTATTGTACTCCATGCTACTTTCTCCCCACCCCCACCCTCCTCTAGCTTATCTCTCCACGCTTCAGGCTCTCTGCCTGTATTCCTTATGAAGGGCTTTTGCCCGAAACGTTGATTTTGCTGCTCCTTGGATGCTGCCTGAACTGCTGTGCTCTTCCAGCACCACTAATCCAAAATCTGGTTTCCAGCATCTGCAGTCATTGTTTTTACCTACAGGAGAAGTAGCAGCAGGAGTGAACCACAAATGTCATGAAACCAGACCTGCTGTTCAATATAATCATGTTTGATATTAGGCTTCAATTCTACTTTCCCGTCCACTCCCCATATCTCTTGACTCCCTCCAGGAGGATTGTCCCTCCAGAGACCCCTCCATCTATGGGAATAGTTTCTCCCTATCTATTCTTTCTTGTCTCTCGTGATGCTGAATGCCACATTTCCTTGCTTTGCTGCATCATGCAATTAGTACCTGAAATGGTTAACTAATATTACAATGGAATTTCATTCCCATCAGGATGGAGGAGTCTGCAAGAAGTTCTGTGTTTGTTACAAAGTCCGTGAGAGAACATTTCAGTAACCATAACATGTAATTACTTTAAGTTTGAGCCTGATTGCCTTTCAAGAGACAATCATATACAATAGACACATGAGGGCTCTTGTGGAGCAGAGGTAGTGTAGATACAAACAACCTGAGTTCATGTGATCTATGAGTATGTAATGATACCATTGATCAAAAAGTAAGAGATAATACAGATAGCTCTTGAGTGTTACGTATGAAACATTTTCTATTTACATAGGACATCATGTGGGCGCCCTTCCTCACCTGGTGTCAGTAACTGAGACTGATACCAACAGGAAAGATTGGAGGCAGTGAATTAACCCAAAGTTTCTCAGATGGTTGTAGTGAACATGACAGCTACAAAAAACACTGAATCATAGTCATACAGCACGGAAACAGACCTTCGGTCCAACTCCTCTCTGCCAACCAAGTTTCCCAAACTAAAATTAATGCCACGTGCCTGTATTCGGCCCATATCCCTCTAAATCGTTCCTATTCATATACCTATCCAAATGTCTTTTAAATATTATAACTGTACCTGCAACATCCATCACTTCCTCTAGCAGTTCATTCCACAAATAAAATATCCTTTGTGTGAAAAAGTTGCCCCTCAGGCCCCTTTAAAATCTTTCTCAAAGTTTAAAAATATGGCCCCAACCCTCGGGAATAGACACTGCTATTCACCTTATCTATGCCCCCCATGTTTTTATAAACCTCAAACTCCTATTCTCCAGAAAAATGTCCCATCGTATCCAGCTTCTCCTTATAGCTCAAACCCGCTAGTCACAGCAACATCCTGCTAAGTCTTTTCTGAACCCTCCTTAATTTAATAATATCCTTCCTATAGATTAGATTACTTACAGTGTGGAAACAGGCCCTTCGGCCCAACAAGTCCACACCGACCCACCGAAGCAATACCCACCCAGAACCACTCCCCCACATTTACCCCTTCACCTAACACTACAGACAATTTAACACGGCCAATTCACCTAATCCGCACATTTTTGGACTGTGGGAGGAAACCGGAGCACCCGGAGGAAACCCACACAGACACGGGGAGAATGTGCAAACTCCACACAGTCAGTCACCTGAGGCAGGAATTGAACCCGTGTCTCTGGCACTGTGAGGCAGCAGTGCTAACCACTGTGCCACCATGCCGCCCACTATAGCAGGGTGACCTGAACTGTACACAATACTCACAGCTTTGGAAGATATGAATCTTTCTGAGGTGTAATAGGGGACTAATCTGAGCCAGATCATACAGTCTCAAAGTCATTCAATGAATTTCAAATGACACTGGCCTCCCCAAAGCCAGTAAGTCTTTCCTTAAACAACAGGACCAAAAATGTTTATAGTATTCCAACTTGTACAATAGTAGTTTGTACAATATTAGCAAGACCTCCCTTTTGATTCTGTTTTCCCTTTGAAATACAGACCAACATTCCATTTGCCTTCATTATTACCTGCTGCATTTGGATGTTCACTTTTTGTGATTCATGCACAAGAACTCACAAATCCCTCTGTGCTGTAGCTTACAGTCTTCCTCAATTGAAATAATATCCAGTTTTTCTTTCCGTTCTTCCTGCTAACATATATAACTTCACAATATAGTCCATCTACGAACCTCTTGCCAACTCACTTAACCTGTCTATACCTCCCTAGAGACTCTTTGTGTCATCTCCACTACTTGCCTTCCTGGCTATTTTTATGTCAGCTGGAAACTTGTTGTTAACCTATTCATTCCCATCATCCAAGTCAGTAATGCATCTAAATAATTATTGCCACGGCACTGATCTCTCTGGCACTCACTAGATATAGATTGTCAACCTGGAAATGTCACCCTTATCCCAACTCTCTGTTTTCTATTAGTTAGCCAATTCTCAATCTGTCCTAATATACTACCCCCAACACCGTTGGCTCTTACCTTATCAAGTAACCAAATGTTTGATACCTTATCAAATGCCTTTTGGAAACTCAAATATACGCTATCTACTCATTGCCCTTTGCTTGTTACTTCTTCAAAGAATTCTAATAAATTTGTCAGACATAATTTCTCCTTGTTATTGTGAAACCTGGAACTTGGAAGTCTGTCAAAGAAGGACATTGGATTTCTTATTAGATGTCTTTGAAGCATACTTGGAATATTATGGAGCATTTTCATGCCCAACAATGAAGTAGCAAAATGTGCTGAATAGTTTCATCCATTGTCTGTAAAAGCTACCTCAGCCTGCTTGGCCATGTCACCTGACTTCCCTCATAATGGCTTATCCATTAGATCATGCAGTAAGCTCCTGTGGGACATAGGAAAAGAGGATGACCTGAGATGACCTGGAGTCAGTTTATCAGTACAGGCAACCCATGGGTTATTAAGGGGTTCTATCCCTGAGTATGTTTGAAAGTTAATTTGTATGCAAGTCAGAGCATAATATGGTACAATATTAAATAGCCATTCATAAATAGGGGTGAATGTTTGCATGTTGGATCCTTATAATTAATATTAATGTAGGATCTCATTCATAAGTACAATAATTTGTAAGTCAGACCCTCAAAAATCGGGATCTGTCTGTAGAGATCTCCAGCTCCAGTGTACAGGAGAGAATGGAGTGCTCTAATTGCCTTATGAATCTCTATATGTAGCAGCTCCTCAGTCTAAGTAAGTCAACCTACCCTGCCACATTCAACAATTTTTATATCTATATCACATGGTCTCTTCTCTTTTAGAATTGTATTTGTTATTTAATATTGCTGCTTCTTGTTCTTTCTCCCACTTTACACTTCTCTGTATTAAACTTCAAGTGCCACATGTCAACCAGTTCAACAGCCCATCTATATCCCTTTGAAGCCCATCTCTAATCTTTACTCAGTTAACAATGTTTTGATGTTTAATGTCATCTGCAAATATTTAAATTATGGTGTCCTCATTGAAATCAATATCATTGAGATAGATTAAGAAAAGCTGTGGTCTTAATACCAAAGCCAGAGGAAACTCACTCCCTTCAGTCTGAGAAATCACTAATCTCTGTTTTTTGACATCCATTTTGTATTCATGCTGTTCCTTTTATTCCACAGGAGTTAACTTTGCTGACAATGCGTCACCTAGGACTTTATCAAATGCATCAATCATATTACTCTCATCAATTATCTCATCAAAAAAACCTCAAATAAGTTACCAAACACAAATGTCCCTTATCAAGTTCATGCTGGCTTTCATTAATTATCCCACTTTTGTTTTATTCTTGCCTGGCATTTGGGTATTGCTGACAATGCCAGCATTTATTGTACGTTCCCAGTTTCCATTGATCTGAGTTGCTTGTTCAGCCTTTTAGACTACAGTTCAGTGTCAACCAGTTAACTGTGGTCCTGGAGCGACACATTGGCCAAATCAGTTAAAAATGGCAGATTTCCTTCCCAAATGGCCATTAATAAACCAAATGATGTTTCAATAACTATTGAAGATAGTCTTAATGTAGTATCACTGAAGATATTTCTTTGTTGTTAGTTAATTGAATTCAAATTCAACCAACTTCCACAATGGAATTCAAACCCATGCCCCCAGGATAATATATGGGCTTGGATTACTAGTGCACCGGTTATGCACCATTTTCTCTTGTCAAAATGACTCGCAATTCTGTCCCATATTATATTTTCTAAAAGCATTCCCACCACTAAGATTAAACTATGTTGTATTTATTCTTAAGCTTTTATTGAGCAGGGGTGTAACAATTTTCACTTCTCCAGTGCTCCGGCACCACTATATAGATAAGGAAGTTGGAAATTTATGACCAGTGCCTCTGCAATTTCCACCCTTACTTCCCTTAGATCCCACTGACCTAATTCTGATGATTTATCAATTTTAAAAATAGTAAGCTTTTCTAATCCTCAACTTTATCAATGTTCAGCCCATTCAGTGTCTTTCAGTGTGTGACTTTTGCAGCATTTTCTTGCTTGGGTGTGAGAGATGCAAAGTACCTATTCAGTATTTCAACCATGTCCCATACCCTCCACGTAGCAATCTCTTTTTTGTGGCACTAATGGGCCCAACTCCTTTTATTTTACTATCTTTTTATTATTTATGAACCTGTAGAAGACTTTTGGATTCCATATTATATTAGCTGCCAGTTTGTAGTGAAACTCCCTCTCCACTTCACTTTTGCTCTTTTTCATTTTTCCTCTCAACTTCCCATATTTAGCCAGGTTCTTACTGGTATTGTGAACCTGACATCTGTCATATGTACCTTTTATCTCCTTCAGATTATTCTCTAGCTTGTCATCAAAGCTCCAGCTTTTCTTTGTCCTAACGATACGTATGGAAGAAATGGATGTACTTCAACACAGCAGAATATTCCTTTACATTTTTACTGTCAACCTTTGATATCTGGGCCAGATCCATCCTCACCCCTTTGAAATTGACTGTCCTCTAGTTAATTATTTTTACCTCAGGTTACTCCTTGACTTTTTCATAGCTAATTTAAACCTCACAATACGATAATTACTGTCTGTGAAATGTGTTCCTACTGGCAATTGCCCCATATACCTCTCAAATATTCCTTTTTGACAATCCAAAGTCCACCTGTATTTGACAGTACTGCTACTGGAGGGGGATTTGTTTCTCAGATGTTGACAGCACTGCTGTCTGATGTTCAAATCTCTTGGGGAAAGTGAAATCCCACAGCACTTTAAGTCATGTGAAGTGAATTGAATAAATGAAATTTATACTAAGTGTTGCCCTCAATGTTTACCTTAGTGTGTATTGTAACAATTTAATCATCGTCTCATGTTTTCTGTAATAAAAATTGAATAAATGCACGTACAAAAACATGAGTACTTGATCCAATTTACAAGTACCTAGCATGAGGTACTGTTACAGCTTTAGCTAATTCTGTCATATAAGTACCTACAGGGCAATTTGAATCCATAAAAGCACAGTGACCAGAGAATTTGAAGGAGAAATTGATGGCATTGCTGAGCTATGATCTGTACTATGTGGAGTTTGTACCATCTTTTATGCACACTAAAAAGGAATTAAAATGATTCGCGTTAATTAGGACCTACCACATTGGTAATAACTTATGTTACATGAGCAATGATTTGTTTAAATGTTTCCTGTTGGTTTTTAACACTTCATGAACATAAACGGAGTGAGGAATGAAATTCCAATGGTATCAAACAATTTCAGATGACGTTAATGAACTGAGACAATCCAGACATAGCTATAAATCGGGAAGTGGAAGGGTGAGGAACTGAAGAAAATTACAATCACCAGGGAGCTGTTAGAGCTGTGGGCTGATAAGCTAAGAGTCCTGATTGACTTCATAGAACATAGAAAAGTACAGGACAGAACAGGCCCTTTGGCCCACGATGTTGTACTGAGGTTTAATCCTAATGTAAAATATAATGACATAACCTACACACCCCTCAACTCACTGCGGTCCATGTGCATGTCCAGCAGTCGCTTAAATGTCCCCAATGACTTCACTTCCACCACCTCAGCTGGCAACGCATTCCATGCATTCACAACTGTCTGCGTAAAGAACCTACCTCTGACATCTCCTTTATACCTTCCTCCTAATATCTTCAAAATATGACTCCTCATACCAGTCAATCCTGCCCTGGAGAAAAGTCTCTGGCTATTAACTCTATCTATTCCACGTATTATCTTGTATACCTCGATCAGGTCTCCTCTCTTCCTCCTTCTCTCCAGAGAGAAAAGTCTGAGCTTATTCAACCTTTCTTCATAAGGCAAGCCCTCCAGTCCAGGCAGCATCCTGGTAAATCTTCTTTGCACCGTCTCCAAAGCTTCTGTATCTTTCCTATAGTAGGGTGACAAGAACTGGACACAATATTCCAAGTGTGAACTCACCAGGGATTTGTAGAGCTGTAGCAAAACCTTGCAGCTCTTAAACTCAAACCCTCTGATAATGAAATCCAAAACACCATATGCTTTCTTAACAACCCTATCTACTTGGGTGGCAACTTTGAGGGATCTATGTACTTGCACACCCAGATCCCTCTGTTCCTCCACACTGCCAAGAATCCTATCTTTAATCCTATATTCAGCATATGTGTTTGACCTTCCAAAATGAATCATTTCACATTTATCCAGGTTGAACTCCATCTGCCATTTCTCAGCCCAGCTCTGCACCCTGTCTATGTCGCACTGCAGCCTGTAATAGCCCTCGATACTATCGACAACATCTCCAACCTTTGTGTCATCTGCAAATTTACTAAGCCACCCCTCAACCTCCTCATCCAAGTCATTTATGAAAACTACAAAGAGCAGAGGCCCAAGAACAGAGCCCTGCAGGACCCCACTCAACACTGACCTTCAGGCAGAATACTTTCCATCTACAACCACTTTCTGCCTTCTGTCAGCCAGCCAATTCTGAATCCAGATTGCCAAATCTCCCCGTATCCCATACTTCCTGACTTTATGAATGAGCCCACCTTGGGAATCCTATAAAATGCCTTCCTGAAGTCCATATACACCACATCCACTGTTCGACCTTCATCGACCTGTCTTGTCACCTCCTCAAACATGGCATTGTGAGGCATGACCTGCCCCTCACGAAGCCATGCTGACTGCCTTTAATCACACTATGCTTTGCCAAATAATCATAAATCCTATCCCTCAGAATTCTTTCCAAACTTTGCTGACCATAGACATAAGATTGACTTCAACCTAGGCTTGCCACCGCAGGAACTGTAAAACTTGTGCCCACACCTCCTCCCTCACCTCTACCCAAGGCCCTAAAGGAGCCTTCCACATCCATCAAAGTTTCACCTGCACTTCCACTAATATCATTTATTGTAGCCGTTGCTCCCGATGTGGTCTCCTCTACATTGGGGAGACTGGATGCCTCCTAACAGAGCACTTTAGGGAACATCTTCGAGACCCCCGCACCAATCAACCAAACCGCCCCATGGCCCAACATTTCAACTCTCCCTCCCACTCTGCCGAGGACATGGAGGTCTTGGGCCTCCTTAACCGCCGCTCCCTCACCACCAGACGCCTGGAGGAAGAACGCCTCATCTTCCGCCTCGGAGCACTTCAACTCCAGGGCATCAATGTGGACTTCAACAGTTTCCTCATTTCCCCTTCCCCCACCTCACCCTAGTTCTAAACTTCCAGCTCAGTAACTGTCCCCTTGACTTGTCCGGACTTGTCCGACCTGCCTAGCTCCTTTTCCACCTATCCCCTCCACCCTCCCCTCCCTGACCTATCACCTTCATCTCCTCCCCCACTCACCCATTGTACTCTATGCTACTCTCTCCCCACCCCCACCCTCCTCTAGCTTATCTCTCCACGCTTCAGGCTCACTGCCTTTATTCCTGATGAAGGGCTTTTGCCCGAAACGTCGATTTCGCTGCTCGTTGGATGCTGCCTGAACTGCTGTGCTCTTCCAGCACCACTAATCCAGAATTTGGTTTCCAGCATCTGCAGTTATTGTTTTTACCTCTTAAAAGATGTGCCTAGTAAAATTTGTTATGCGTAGGTTTTAATGACCTATTATTCCTGAGATTCAAGAAAGGTTTCAGGAGATTGTAAATATTGACTGTAGCTCCTTTGTTCAAATAGAGAGACAGAAAGCTGGAATCAACTGGCATTTAGCTTAAAATCTGTCATAGGGAATATGCCAGAAGCCATTATTAATGATGTTACAGCAGGACTCCTTAGAAAAGTACAAGGTAATCAAACAGAGTCAACAAGATCTTGTCAATAGCAAATCATGTTGAACATATTAATTGGAGTTGTTTGAGGAAGTAGTATGAGCTGTGCATAATGGAAACCGATGGATGTACTGTTCTTAGATTTCCAGAAGAAAAAGCATTTAAGATACCACACCAAAGGTTATTGTGGAAAATATGAGCTCATAATGAAGGGTGTAACATGTATAGAAGACTGGCTAGCTAATAGGCAACAAAGAGTAGACATATATCTGTCACGTTCTGGTTGGTAATGAGTGGTGTGCTGCAAGGATTGGTGCTAGACCCTCAATGTTTAACAATTAATATAAATGATTTGGATGAAGGGACTTGAGGTATGGTGGCTAAATTTGCTGACGACATAAACAAAGATAGGAAAGTGAGTCAGAAAGAAGACATGAGAAAGCTACAAAGAATTATAGAAACATCAAATAAGTGGGCAAATGGAGTATAATGTGGAAAAATAAGAACATAAAAACGTAACAGCATGAGAAATAGGAGCAGGGTTAGACCATCTGTCCCATCAACCCTGCTCCGCCATTCAATAAGATCATGGTTGACCTTTTCGTGAACTCAGCTGCATTTACCCACCCACTCACTATAAACTTAATTCCTTTATCGTTCAAAAATCCATCTTTGCCTTAAAAGCATTCAACGAGGTACCCTCACCTGTTTTACTGGCAGAGAATTCCACAGATTCACAACCCTTTAGATGGGAAGAGGTTTCTCCTCAACTCAGTCCTAAATCTGCAACCCCATATTTTGAGAATATACCCCCTTGTTCTAATTTTGCCTGCCAGTGGAAACAATCTCCCTGCTTCAATCTTATCTATTCCCTTTATAGTTTTAAATGTGTTTGTAAGATCCCTCTCATTCTTCTGGATTCCAATAAATATAGCCCTCACCTACTCAATCCCTCCACACAAGCCAACCCTCTCAACAGCGGAACCAAATTGGTGAACCTCCTCTGCACCCCCTCCAGTGTCAGTACATCCTTTCACAAGTAAGGAGATGAAAACTATACACAATATTCCAGTTGTGCCCTCACCAGCACCCTATACAGCTGAAGCAGAACCTTCCTATTTTTAAAATCCATCCCTCTAGCAATGTCAAATTTTCCATTTTGACAGGAAGAATAAAAAATAAGTATATTATTTAAATAGTGAGAAATTGCAGAGCTCTATGTTGCTGAGGGAACTGTGTGTCCTCATGCATGAATCACTAAAGTTTAGTATGTAGATAAAGCAAGCAATTAAGGAAGCTAAATGAATGTTATCATTTATTGCAAGGGGAGTTGAATACAATTGCAGGGAGATTATGCTTCAGATATAGAGGGCACTGGACATGTCACATCTGGAATACTGTGCACAATATTTGATTCTACCTCTGTATTGTGGGGTTTTGACTTCAGCAGAGTACTCGTACCTGATGAGCGAAATTAGATGTTAGTTATATATATTACAGTCAAAGAGACAGCAGTGCTTGGTCTAATACGAAGCTATTCAGATACAAACACACTTTTATCAGCATGTCATGCTTCAGGAGACCCAGTTAAGGTGGAATCAGAGACCTTTATATCTTCAGGTCAGAAGCCATGATATGGTAATGATATCATGAACATGTCTCTTAAAGGTATACTGCATATTAGCTGTGAGATATAATGCAACAGTATTGGTCTCTTAACTTAAGGAAGTATGTAAATGTTTTGGAAGCAGTTCAGAGGTGATTTACTAGGCTAATGTCTAGAATGGGCAGGTTGTCTTTTGCGGAAAGATCGGACAGATTAGGCTTCTGTCCTCTGGAGTCTCAAGGAGTAGGAGCTGATTTTATTGAAAAGTGAGGGGTCATTTACTAAGGATGTGGAAAGAATGTTTCATCTTGTGACAGTATAGAACTATGTGCCAATTTTAAAACAATCTATTTAAGATAAAGATGAGGAAAAGAGGGCTGTAAGTCTTTGGAATTCTTTTCCTCAAAAGACAGTGGAAGCAGAATATTAAATACTTTCAATGCAGAGTTAGATAAATTTTGGATATATTTTGGAAATTTTGATAAAGAGGTGGAAGCATAACAGAGGTAGGTGAGAATGAGGAGTAATCAGATCAGCCATGATCATATTAAATTATTAAATGGCAGAGCAGGCTTAAGGGGCTGAATGGCCTCCTCCTCCTCCCAATTCAAATTTTCATATGGATCAAGTGAAGCTGTTTTGTTTTCTGGGTACAATCGAGGCCTACAGGTTAAAGGTATCTGCTCATTCATTCTATGTGGTCCTATCAGCTATTGTAACATGAATGATAATCTGGCTAATACTTAAAAGCTGTGCTATTGTTGAAGGTATTATTATTGGGTAGATTGGCAGGTGGAGATCTCTGCTGTAATAACAGCAGGAGAGAATGTCAGGGAATTGCTCAATCATTTTACATTTAGATCAAATAACATCAGAAGAAGAAAAACATAGACAATCCCAAAGCACTTTACAGCCAAATAAATGCTTTTGAAATGTAGTGTCTGCTGTGATGTAAGGAAACAGAGGAACCAATTTGTCCACATCAAGGTCCAGAAACAGCAAAGATATCAATGTCTGATCTGTGAGTAGTGATGCTGATTAAGAACAAACATCGGTCAAGACAATGGGACAACTCCCCGGCTCTTCACCAGTTTCATGGGGAAGACAGAAAGATAATCTCTTCTCTTTGAAGATGGCACCATTGTCACTAAAGCACAACTTCAGCAATGCACTTAGAGAACCCATGACCATCCATCTCAGTTACAAGGCTGTTATGAGTAGTTCAAACACATTTGTAAAGTGATGGCTCAGCATATCCTTCATTCTAACTTTATCATCAAATCAGGGAACACACTGAAGGACAGCATGTCGGGACCAAGAACAGTTATGCCTAAAACAGATTCCAATTTGTAGTGGATGCAGCATACTATAGATAGAGCAAGGTAATCCTGCAATTAACACAGCAGACCAAAGCACTCCCACATGCAGTCCTGAACAGCCAACTAAGGGAGGAGCCTGCAAAACATCCAAACTGTAAATGATGGAGAGAGCCACCACATCAGTGCAAAAAGCATCTTCAACAAGAAGTCCTCCTACAGCCCAGTCTTCAGCCAATTTGATTCACACCATGTGACATCATGAAATGGGTGAAGGTACTAGACACAGCAAAGTAAAGATTTCTGCTCCAGAATTATCTTTGCCCTTTGGTCTGGCTGATCCAGCACAGTTATAAATCTGATATCTACAAATATATGAGGAAAATTTATCAGAATGCCCTTTCTACAGAAAGCATGACACAATCAATTGCACAACAAGCTCGCCAATTACTGCCTGATCAGCCGACACTAAATGGTTAACAAAGTGATAGAAGATGTCATTTATGTTGCAAACGCATAGCCCTTTCTCAACAATAACCTTCTCACTGATGCTCAGTTTGGACGTTTTCAGGACAATTCAGTTTCAAAACCTTATTGGAGCCTTGGTTTGAATATGGGCAAAGGAACTGAAATCAAGAGGTGAGGCAAGAATGGTTGCCTTTGACAGAAAGCATTTGACTTAATGTGGCAACAAGAAGCTACATCAAAAATTGAAGTCAGTGGGAACCGGGGAAAACTCTCCACTGGTTGAATTCATATTTACTACAAAGGAAGATGAAAGCAAGTCAGCTGGCTCCCAGGCCATCTCTGCATGAAGTCCTCAAATTGAGCCCTCAGCCTAACCATCTTCGGCTGCTTCATCAATGACCTATTCTCTGTCATAAAGTCAGAAGTGGGGATATTTGCTGATGATTGCACTATGTTCAGCAACATTTGAGGCTTCTCAGATATGAAGCTGTCCACATCCAAATGCAGCAGATCTGCACAACATCCAGGCTGGGGCTAATATGTGGTAAGTAACATTTCAGCCATGCTGGTATCAGACAATGGTCACCTCCAACAAGAGAGATTCTAAACACCTTCTAATCATCTCTCCTCAACATTCTGACATTTTACCAAAATTGAATCTCCCACCATTGACTCTTTGGTTAACCACCAAGAAACGGATCTGGGTTAGCCATTTAAATAATTTGGTTGCAGGAGTGGGCCAGAGGCGAGCAATTCTGTGGTAAGTAACTCACCCTCTCATTGCCCAAAATCTGTCCACCAAGATACAAGTCAGAAGTGTAATGGCATACTCTTTAGTTGCCTGGATGTTTACAGGTCCAACAACACTCAAACAGTCCAACCTCAGTCAGGACAAAGCAGTGTGTGATTTGTGATGATGCTGTCATTTTAAAGCTGTTATTTTGTCCTTTTGTTTTGAAGAGACGTTGTCAGGTACAGGTACCGGGCTGGCTGTTGTGGAAATAACTTGTCTGGCCTTGGTTTCTTTTATAAACAGCTTGAATGGATGTGGCAAGCTCTCACAGAGCCACATTTCTGGATTTTGTTTTATTTCAGTAACGTCAGAAGCCTTTGCGGTTCTCAAAAGAGTTGGAAGCTTCAGTGAATGTCTCCTCGTTGCTTCACTCTCTGAACTTTCTCTTGACATTTTTTCCCTCCTGGATTGGAGAATTGTATGTGAGAATCTGTGTCTGAATTTGCCTTTTTGCCAAGGGCTGTGTTTATAGGACTTTACTGTATTGAAACAGTTAATTAGTAATTGTTACTGTATCTATTACTCAGTTAAGTTTTCCAGTATTTAAGTTATTTTAAATTGCTCTTTTGTTTGTTTGTATCTTACTTATAGTGTCAAGTAAATTGTGTTTTGCTTAACGTTGAGTAGTTTGACCAGTTGCATCACATCTGGAACTCAGCACTTCACATCTACCTTTATTGTTAGGTGCAGACTACCTTCTTAAAATATTTTGATGGGATCTGGTCTGGTCCATAACAGATCCACTACTTTAAACATTCATTCCCTTCATCACCAGTGTGTATCATCCACAAGCTGAACTGCACCAACTTGACATTACACTTTCCACAGCACTTTCCCAACCTGTAATCTCTGCTACCTATGACAATAAGGACAAAGTGAGGACTGCAGATGCTGGAGATCAGAGCTGAAAAATGTGTTGCTGGAAAAGCGCAGCAGGTCAGGCAGCATCCAAGGAGGAGGAGAATTGAAGTTTCGGGCATAAGCCCTTCTTCAGGATTCCTGAAGAAGGGCTTATGCCCGAACCGTTGATCCTCCTGCTCTTTGGATGCTGCCTGACCTGCTGCGCTTTTCCAGCAACACATTTTTCAGCTCTGATCTCCAGCATCTGCAGTCCTCACTTTCTCCTAGTTGATTTTAACCTGCTGCAAATCCTCTTGCAAGAATGCCCTCCTTGAAGAAGCTCTCTTCCTCCCTCTACAAGGATTTCAGTGAGTCCCTCTCTCACTGCACCCCCCCAGGTCATCTCCTCTGCCCTGAAGCTCTTCAGCCACGTCCTCAAACAGACTCGCGACCACAGCCACATCTCCTTCCTCAGCACCTGTCTACCTTACCTATGACAATAAGAGAAGACATATGGGAGCACCACCATGCATGTATTTCCTCCCAATTCACACGCCATCCTAATGAGAAACTATATTACTCTTCATTATCATTGAGTCAAAATCACTGAACACCTTCCCTGACAGTAGTTTCATCTGCACCACATGAAACACAGCTAGAGGGCAGCTCAACACCATCTCCTCTAAGGCAAAAAGGATACGAGATGCAAGCACTGCCCTTGTCAACAATTCTCACATATGAAAATTTTAAAAAATCACCCCCCCTCCCTCCCAGGCCACAGTAAACATGTTTCTGGACCTGGACGTTGGCAAATTCCCAGATTTCCAGCTTATAGCCTGAAACTGTGCATCCCTGAGGCAGTTTCAGGAAGATTTTCTCAGCCCAACCCAGAGAGAGTGAATGCCATGTCAATGCATCAAATAGCAAGACCTAAAAGTGGTGATGTCTGCTCATTGATGCAGTGCCTAGCCCAGACAAAGAGAGGCAACCCACCCTCAACTCCATGGGCCAGTCATTCTACCTTGGCTCCTTCCTTTAGTGAATCAGGGATGAGTGGCACTCCATTGGCTTCCTTCTATTTTTCAGGGATCTGTTCCATTGCAAGCATTACACACGCTCGTAAATGGGGACCTATATGGAAAATCCAAAAAGAGAAACATGGCCTCCACTGTGGTCCCCATCAGCTCCTTGCTTCCATCACTGAAGACCAGGTTTCCTATTGGTTTATGCAATGCTTGACCCAAATAAGAAAGCAAGCAGCCTCAGAGCATGGCCACAAACATTGAGCTGTTTCTGGTGCTCCCGGCAGTGCCCATTTGTTCAAACACATTTTTAAATGTAATTTGTGATTGACAGGCGATGTCGTCCTCTTGCTATAAGCAGCCCTGAACTTTCACATTTAAATAATCCCCATTATACAATTAGAACTGGGATCAACGGAGTGGAAGAAACATAAGAAATTGGAATGGGAATAAGCCATTCAGCCCCTCCATCTGTTTCACCATTCAATAACATCACAACTAATTGGTTCCATTTTCCCTGCAATATCTCCATGATTGTTTCTCTTTGTGTTGAGACACCTGTCAATCTCAGTCATGAATCTATTCAGGTTGACAACTAACAGCTCTCCGGAATAGAAAATTCCAACGATTCACCACTCGCTGAGTGAATACATTTCTCTTCATCTCAAACTTATACAGCTAGCCTTTTAAGTTGAGACCATGGCACCTACTTCCAGACTATCACAAACAGATTCTCTGCAGTTAACCTGTCAAAGATTTAATATGTCTCAACGAGACCACTTCTCATTTTTCGACATTTCAGAGAATATTAAGAATTCAGAAGAATTTCATTCTCAAACTCTCCCCATAGATAAAACCTCTCATCCCAGGAATCGAATGCAAAGATGTTCTTTCTTAGCTGAGAAGAAAGTGCACAATACACCAGATGTAGTCTCACCTAAAAAGGCCCATACAATTGCAGTAAGACTTTAGTATTATCCTCTAACTCTTTTGCAATAAAGCTAAACATTCTACTTGTTTTCTGGATTCCTTGACCAACCTGAAATTTAATTTTCGATGATTTGTGGAGCAGATTCTTCCTATTTGCTATCTAACACCTTGTTAAACAAAAGCCTTTTCTTCCTAATGAAAAGAAAAACACACATGGTGAGGAAACCATTGTACTGGAAAATTAACATTTATTGTGAAATCTATAAAGGCATAGGGAAACAAAGAAGTAAGGGCCTGACTGAAACTGGGGGTATTGCAAATATTGCAAACAAACAGAAAAATGTAAAGGCAAACCGACCTAACAGCAGACTTACTATATCAACTACTATATCAACAGTCAAGGAATGAGAAAAACAACTCCATCTATGGAAAGGAACTCGAATGTTCCAGACCCCTAACCGTGCAGGTGTTTATAAGAAGAAGCGAATTATAGTATAAAGGGAATATGTGAAAGCTATCAAGCATCCCTTACATGAGGCATCTTGCCAATATGTTGGGTCTCTTTGCAAATGTCTGAAATAAACGTTTTCTTTGCTCTTGATGGCATTTAATTTCCATGACAGTAAACTTGGGGGCTCATCTGGGATCCCACGACTGGGGAAGATTCTGAAGATTCCCAGGAGGTGTAGGCGCCAGGACGTTCACTTTATCTCGAGTGCTAAATTGGCCCCTTTGCGCGAGAGGGCTCGGAATCTGTGGATCGCCCCAGCGCCGGGGTCCTAATCAAATAGGGTCGGGGTAAGAGTCGTGGCTTTAGTAATCCTACATAGAGACTCATTCTAGGAGAATAAATAAATCAGGAGGAGGGTGCAGTGAACTCTTGTACGTTATTCGAGCAAAACACAAGGGAAAGGATTGCCATCTCTAGAATCAGTCTAAACATTATGGCACAGACAAGGAACACAGGGGGCTAACACCTTCAACATATTATTTGGCTGACACCAATTGTTACAGTTAACCTGAGAATGTAACCTTTAAAAACAAATTTTGTGATTTACATATGAACAAGTGAAACTATTATGGTATTCGAACAGATGAAAGACTCAATAAACAATAAAGGTATTTTTCAATGTATAATTTCAGTTACATCCCACTGTAAACTTTTGCTATGAATTCTGTGTCTTACAATTGTGTCATCCACAACCACCTGATGAAGGAGCAGCGCTCCGAAATCTAGTGCTTCCAATTTAACCTGTTGGACTATAATCTGGTGTTGTGTGATTTTTAACTTTGTACACCCCAGTCCAACACCAGCATCTCCAAATCAGAAACACAGGGGCTTCTTGACCTCCACTGGAAAGCCCATCACGCACCATGGCCTAATTTCTGACCTCCTGGAAGCGGTCCTATTGCCTAAATCAATCGCTGCGTGTAAATGTGAAGCCCACACGAAAAATAACAATTCCATTTCTCAAGGCAATGCGAAGGCAGACTCAGCGGCAAAGATGGCAGCCCAGCAGCCACCAAGTGATCAGTTTGACATGTGTATGACCAATTTGTACCCCAACAGCAGACATATGGGAGTTACAGTCACAGGCCATGCCGGAGGAGAAGCGTGAGTGGACAAGGGCAGGGTGCAGCATGAGGGAAGGGTGTGGTGTGGCCCTAATGGTAAACCCTGTCTACCTCAATCATTATTCCCATTCTATGTCAAACTGACACACGGTAAGGACCATGTGTCAAAAGGGAGGATGTATGACAGTATTTCGGCACACTGGTACACTAAGGGATTTACTAACTACTCCTAGAAATTTTGTGAATGATGTGTTATCTGTGCCACTAATAATGTGGGGAGGGGAATACAGATGAGTCAGGCAGCACACCCCCAACCCCAAAGACCGTTTGAACATTTACAGATGGATTTTATTGAACTAACACCCAGCGAGGGGAAAAGGTATTGTCTGGTAACAGTTGATATGTTTCCCAAATGGGTGGAAGCGTTCCCCACATCTAAACAGGATGCCAGTGCAGTAGCCAAGGCTTTGCTAACTGAGATAATTCCGAGATGGGACATCCCTGAAAGGCTTAGTAGTGACAATGGGACAACATTTGTCAATAATGCCCTACAGCAGATCAGTGATCACTTGGGAATAAACATGAGACAATACTGTACCTACCACCCAGCGAGCAGTGGAGCAGTGGAAAGAGAAAATGCTACCTTAAAATATAAATTGACAAAATTTTGTGAGGAACTAGGGGTGATTTGGACAAAGGCACTCCCAATTGTGCTAATGTATATGAGATCTAGAAGGAGAGGAAGAGCCAATTTTAGCCTGTCTGAGATTTTGTTTGGTAGGCCGTCCAGCACAGGAACTGGCCCAAGACCAGATAATAGGTAAGACAGATAACAGACCACTGTGAGGATGAGATGTTGTGTTACATATAAAGCACTCGACATTTTTGTCCCAAATACAGAATCAAGTGAAGGAAGCACTACCCCAAACCAGCAGAAAGGAAACTGCATGATCTAGAACCTGGAGACTGGACAGTGGTGAAAGATTTCAGGAGGAAAAGCTGGAAGTGAAGAGGTGGCTGGGGCCATTTCAAGTGCTCCTTACACCACAGACAGCTGTTAGGAACAGCGAAAAAGCCACGTGGATGTCATTGTTGTCATAAAATGACAAAAAGGGGGGAAATGTACTGGAAAATTAACATTTATTGTGAAATCTATAGAGACATAGGGAAACAAAGAAGTAAGGGCCTGACTGAAACTAGGGGTCTTGCAAGTATTGCAAACAAACAGAAAAATGTAAAGGCAAACCGACCTAACAGCAGACTTACAAGGCCAGTTAAACTACTATATCAACAGTCAAGGAATGAGAAAAACAACTCCATCTATGGAAAGGAACTTGAATGTTCCAGACCCCCTAACCGTGCAGGTGTTGATAAGAAGAAGCGAATTATAATATAAAGGAAATATGTGAAAGCTATCAAGCATCCCTTACATGAGGCATCTTGCCAATGTGTTGGGTCCCTTTGCAAAGGTCTGAAATAAACTTTTTCTTTGATCTTGCAAGTATTTGAGTCGAGTCAATTTAATTTCCATGACACTATTCAGCTCATCATGTGCAAGATGGTTGAAGGAGCTATCCAATAAGATCAACACCCTATGTATTTTTTCATAATCATGCAATTTTTCTCTTTCCAAATATGTATTCAATTCCCTTTTGAAAGTTACTGTTGAATCTGTTTCCAGTGTCTTTTCAGGCAGCGCATTCCAGATCACAACAACGCACTATGTAAAAACATCTCAGGATAACAGTATCTTTACAACATAGGAGGCTAACTGGTCCATTGTGTTTGCACTGTCTCTCCAAGTGCGTAGTGCACCCAGTACCACACCCCACCACTCCCTTCTCCTCATAACTCTACGCATTATTCCTTTTCAGATAATAATCCAATACCTCTGTGAATGCCTTCATTAAACCTACCTCCACCACACATGTAGGCAGCACGTTCTGGATCCTAATCACTCATTGAGTGAAAAGCATCTCCTTGTCTCACCATTGCTTCTTTTGATAATATCTTAAATCTGTGCCCACTCGATCCTTTCACAAGCAGGAACAATTTCTCCCTATCTAATCTGTCCAACTTCATGATGATTTTGAATATGTCCATTTAATCTCCTCTCAACCTTCTCTTCTCTAAGAAGCACTTTCCCAACTCCCTCAATCTCTCACACACCTGAAGTTCTTTATCCCTCAGACTATTCTCCCAAATCTTTTCTTCAGTGCCTTCACATTCTTCATAAAGTGGGTGCTTAGAACAAGATGCAATCCTCCAGTTGAGGTCAAACCAGCATCTTGTACAAATTTAACACAATCTCTTTGTTCTTGTACTGCAAGCCCTGATTATGAAATCTGATGATACCACATTCTTTATTAATTACTTTGGCCACCTGTTCTTCCATCTTCAATGGCATATGTATATATAGACCCAGGTCCCACATCTTCGACCCTCTCCAGAATTACACCTTTTATGTTCAATTGTCTCTCTGTGATGTTCCTACCAAAATGGCACAGTGCTAAGTGTTTAGCATTGCTGCCTCACAGCACCAGGGACCCATGTTGAACTTCACCTTCAGATAGCTGTCTGTGTGGAGTTTGCAATTCCTCCCCATATCTGCATGGGTTTTTTTCCCCACAGTCCAAAGATCTGCAGGTTAGGTTGATTAGCCATGGGAAATGCAGGGTTACAGGAATAGGGTTGTGGGTCTGGGTGCAATGCTCTTCGGAGGGTCAATGTAGACTTGAATGGCCAAATGGACTGCCCCCACACTGTAGGGATTCCATTCTATGAAAATGCAGCACCTCACACTCCTCTGCATTGATCGACATTAGTCACCTCACTGCCCACTCCACCAACCTGTCAATGCCCTTTGACTTCTACACTGTCCTCCTGTCAGTTTGAAATTTGCCCTGTTACACCAAGGTCTAGGTCATTAATATATATCAGAAAAAGCAAGAGCCCTGAGAAACTCTACTACAAAACCCCTCTCCAATCCCAAAAGAAATCCACTAAACCATTAATGTTTCCTGTCACTCATTCAATTTGTTGCACCTGTCCTTTTTGTTCCAAGAATTCTATTTTTACTCAGGAGCCTGTTGTTTGGCACTGTATGGAACTCCTTGTGGATGTCCACTTACATCACAGCAATTTGAAACAAAGCAAAGAACTGTGGACGCTGGTAATCAGAAACAAAAACCAAAATTGTTGGGAAATCTCAGCAGGTCTGGCAGCACCTGTGGAGTGAAAGCAGAGTTAATGATTAGAGTTCAATGACCCACCTTCAGAACTGTTTCGTGCAATTTCTGTTTTTGATTGTGACCCTTATCAACTCTCTCTGGTACCACTTCAAAACAAAATGCCAGTCAGTTAATTAAACAGGATCTGCCCTGAACAAATCCACATTGGATTAAGTTACCCAACTGACCATTAATGCTGTCCTGCATTATCCTTTTGAAAAGCTTCCCCGTCATTGAGGACAAACTTGCTTGTTTGAGGACAAACATTTATGTCCCTTTTTGAAAAAGAGAATACTGTGTGCTATTCTCCATTCCTCTGACGTCACTAATGGTCTCCCCATTTTCCCTTTAGTTGATTAGATTAGATTACTTACAGTGTGGAAACAGGCCCTTCGGCCCAACAAGTCCACACCACCCCGCCGAAGCGCAACCCACCCATACCCCTACATCTGCCCCTTACCTAACACTACGGACAATTTAGCATGGCCAATTCACCTGCCCTGCACATCTTTGGACTGTGGGAGGAAACTGGAGCACCCGGAGGAAACCCACGCAGACACGGGGAGAACGTGCAAACTCCACACAATGAGTCGCCTGAGGTGGGAACTGAACCCGGGTCTCTGGTGCTGTGAGGCAACAGGGCTAACCACTCTGCCACCGTGCTGCCCACTTTTGGTAATTGTCATTAAGCATTAATAAAAACAATTTTGGGCACTCTAAACCACTTGAAATCTTTGATGTTTTCCTAATCGATCTGCTCAGGGATGTTTTACATGCCTCTGGAACAGGTGGGATTGAATCCTGATTCAGAGCTAGGGACACTACCACTGCCCCACAAGAAGCCCCCAAAATGTTTGAATACCTCTATCAATCCCCTCTTCACTTTGAAAACAACAACAGCTGGAGATCACAGAGGGTCAGGCAGCATCCTTGGAGAGAGAGCAAGTCAATGTTCGAAACGCTGGGCTCTCTAACATTTGTTGTTTTCAAAATTTGTTCCCCCTTCACTTTCCCTGGACGTAAAGGGGAAACAATCTCGGTATCTTTCATCTCTCTACAGGACTCAAGACACTGGTCAGAACTTGGTAAATACTGACATACTGCGGTGAGAAACCGGGGAGGAATCAAGGGCGAGTCACGCCTGTCACCGAGTTCAGGAAGTGATTACAAAGGCGCTGTTCTGATAGGGGTTTGACTCAGTGAGACGGAGCTTTGGCTTTCAGCTAAACTTTGTGAATGTGGATGTGTACAACACAGGGGCACGACCGGCTTCGATGTTGCTGCTGACCGCGGTCCCCAGAGTCTCTGCCATGGAAGTCCCTTTGACAGAGAGAACAGGATTTGTCTGACAGTGCCACCACCCGTTCCGCTGTGTGTGTCCCCATCTCTGTGTATCTGTCTGTTTCTGAGTGTGTCCGTCTCTTTATGTCCATCTGTATCTGAGTGTCTGTGTCTCTCTGTGTCTGTGTACATCTGTCTGTCTGAGTGTCTGTGTCTGTGAGTGTATCTGTCTGTCTGTGTCAGTGTGTCTGTGTACACCAGTCTGTCGGAGTGTGTGTCTCTCTGCGTCTGTGTCTGAATGTGTGTCTCTCTGTGTCTGGGTGTGTCTGTGTCTGAGTATGCCTGTGTACACCTGTCTGAGTGAGTGCCTCGCTGTGTCTGTGTGTGTGTCTCTCTGTGTCTGAGGGTGGCTCTGGGTACACCTGTCTGTCTGAGTGTGTCTTTCTCTGTGTCTGAGTGTGTGTGTCTGTGACTGTGTGTCTGAGTGTGTGTGTCTCTGTTACTGTGTGCCTGAGTGTGTGTCTCTGTGTCTGTGAGTGTCTGGGTACACCTGTCTGAATGTGTCTTTCTCTGTGTCTGTGTGTGTGTCTCTGTGTCTGATTGTATGTCTCTCTGTGTCTGGGTACACCTGTCTGTCTGAGTGTGTCTTTCTCTGTGTCTGTGTGTGTCTGAGTGTGTGTGTCTGTGACTGTGTGTCTGAGTGTGTGTGTCTCTGTGTGTCTGAGTGTGTGTGTCTCCGTTACTGTGTGTCTGAGTGTGTGTGTCTCTGTTACTGTGTGCCTGAGTGTGTGTCTCTGTGTCTGTGAGTGGTTACACCTGTCTGTCTGAGTGTGTCTTTCTCTGTGTCTGTGTGTGTGTTTCTGTGTCTCTGTGTCTGATTGTATGTCTCTCTGTGTCTGTGTCGATGCTCGGCCTCCCCATCGGGTGAACTGGCGGACACACAGACTCCAGCTCTTTCAGGACGGCAGCCAGAGGCCAGTTCCTCCAACATGGACCTGCTGCTGACCAGGCTGAAGGATTTCTCCCGCAAACCCGGCAGGTTCCCGGGCGGGGAAGGAAGGCACAGCCTGCCCGCCCTCGGGAAACGGCAGAGCTACTCCGGTCCCGAATGGGATCCGCGGCCCCAGGGCCGGAGGATGGATCTGGAGAAAGCTCTGGAATGGCTTAAATCCGAACTGGTGAGAGCAAAAAGGGGTTTATCAAACAGGGAGAGAGGGCCATCTAGGTTAGTACAAGCAGGATCGGCGATTTCACGGGGAATGGGGCTGACAGAAACTGGGAACAGATTATTCCCATTCTCCCAGGACCAGTCCCGGGATACGCCAGGTCAGAGAGCAGGGAGAAGGGGTGAGAATGGAGTGAGGCGGTAGTAACCCGCAACCAGAGAGTCTGCAAGGGAGTGAGGAATATTAGGGAAACACTGATTTAAAGGTGAAAGCAGGGTTCAGGATTAACAAGGATGAAGTGAATCAGAAAACCTGGGTCTTCTGGGACAAGAAAAGTTGGGAATAATTAAAGCTCAGACAATCTAGGTCAGAGATTGGGGTCCAGAGAAAGGGATTGACCAGGTTGGAATTGTGGAAATGGGATTTTGAATTACAAAGATCAACCTTAATAAGACAGGGATTTTTGCAGAGACGTCTGGGTCAGCGAGTGGGGAGAGGGAGGGAGGGGGATAGTCTAGGTCAGCGAGTGGGGAGAGGGAGGGAAGAGGATAGTCTGGGTCAGCGAGTGGGGAGAGGGAAGGAGGGGGATAGTCTGGGTCTGCGAGTGGGGAGAGGGAGGGAGGGAGGGAGGGGGATAGTCTGGGTCAGTGATTGGGGAGGGGGAGGGGGATAGACTGGGTCAGTGATTGGGGAGAGAGATGGAGGGGGATAGTTGGGTCAGTGAGTGGGGAGAGGGAGGGAGGGGCATAGTCTAGGTCATCGAGTGGGGAGAGGGAGGGAGGGGGATAGTTGGGGTCAGTGATTGGGGAGAGGGAGGCAGGGAGGGAGGGGGATAGTCTGGCTCAGTGAGTGGGGAGAGGGAAGGAGGGGGATAGTCTGGGTCAGCAAGTGGGGAGAGGGAGGGAGGGGGATAGTCTGGGTCAGTGAGTGGGGAGAGGGAGGGGGATAGTCTGGGTCAGCGAGTGGGGAGAGAGAGGGAGGGGGCTAGTTTGGCTCAGCGACTGGGGAGAGGGAGGGACGGGATAGTCTGGGTCAGTGATTGGGGAGAGAGATGGAGGGGGATAGTCTGGGTCTGCGAGTGGGGAGAGAGAGGGAGGGGGATAGTCTGGGTCAGTGATTGGGGATAGGGAGGGAGGGGCATAGTCTGGGTCAGCGAGTGGGAAGAGGGAGGGAGGGGCATAGTCTGGATCAGCGAGTGGGGAGAGGGAGGAAGGGGCATAGTCTGGGTCAGCGAGTGGGGAGAGGGAGGGAGGGAGGGAGGGGGATGGTCTGGGTCAGCGAGTGGGGAGAGGGAGGGAGGGGCATAGTCTGGGTCAGCGAGTGGGGAGAGAGAGGGAGGGGGATAGTCTGGGTCAGTGATTGGGGATAGGGAGGGAGGGGCATAGTCTGGGTCAGCGAGTGGGGAGAGGGAGGGAGGGGCATAGTCTGGGTCAGCGAGTGGGGAGAGGGAGGGAGGGGGATGGTCTGGGTCAGCGAGTGGGGAGAGGGAGGGAGGGAGGGGGATGGTCTGGGTCAGCGAGTGGGGAGAGGGAGGGAGGGAGGGAGGGAGATGGTCTGGGTCAGCAAGTGGGGAGAGGGAGGGAGGGGGATACTCACTGGGTCAGTGAGTGGGGAGAGAAAGGATGAATTAGAAATATGGGAATCCTCGTCAGAAATAGAAGACGGCTAGTTAGTCTGCAATGTTCCAGTAAATTAATTTGACTCCATTCTTCTCTTAATGATTTCAGTTTAAATATCATCATTATTGTGAGTAATGGAGTAAAAGCTATAAAGGATTTTGAAGTGAATATATATGTCTGTGACATTACCCGGTGCAGAGGCAGTGAGCCTGTCTATTTTGCTGTGCATCATCTTCTATAAGCTCAGTTTTATAGCTGTGTTTGATTATTATTCAAATGCAGAATGCATGTCTGTCTGCCTATGGATTTGTATTTCAGGTGCAGCCATTACTGTAAGGCAATGCTAGATAAATATTTCTGGTACTAGAATGGCACGAACCAAAGACTGGCAAAGGGAACAGTCCTTACAGAAAACAGAGAGGGATCTGGAGTGCCATGTCAGCCAAACCAAATAAGAATGGTAGCATCAGTGTTTTTACACCAATCAGAGTTAGTTTCATAGTCAACTTCATGATGGTCACTCCAGATTTATTAATTCCTGCAGCTACCAAGGTAAGATTTGGCCCCAGATGATCAGCCTAGCCTCTAGTTTACTCAACCAGCAACCTTACCAAGTTAAAAGTCACACAACACCAGGTTATAGTCGAACAGGTTTATTTGGAAGCACGAGCTTTCAGAGCACTGCTCCTTCATCAGGTGGTTGTGAAGTATAAGATTGTAAGACACAGAATTTATAGCAAAGGTTTACAGTGTGATGTAACTGAATTAATATATTGAAAAAGATCTGGATTGTTTAGATTAGATTACAGTGTGGAAACAGGCCCTTCGGCCCAAGTCCACACCGACCCGCCGAAGCGCAACCCACCCATACCCCTACATTTACCCCTTACCTAACACTACAGGAAATTTAGCATGGCCAATTCACCTGACCTGCACATCTTTGTGACTGTGGGAGGAAACCCACGAAGACACAGGGAGAATATGCAAACTCCACACAGACAGTCACCCGAGGGTGGAATCGAATCTGGGACCATGGTGGCGTGAGGCAGTAGTGCTAACCACTGAGTCACCATGCCACCCCAATAGGCTGGATGGGAATCAATAGGCTGGGACTGTTTTCCCTGGAGCATCGGAGGCTGAGGGGTGATACACACACACACACACACACACAAACACACACACACACACTCTCCTGCAGGCGCACACACTCACGCAGACCCTCTCTCATAGGCTCACACACACTCCCACACATATCCTCTCACAGACATATGCCCCTTTACACTCACATTCACATATATGCACTATCTCACAGACACTCGTAACACTGCCCCCCCACGATACACACACACACACACACACACACACAAATAAGTTTGTGGGGTGAATTTGTACTTGCAGAATTACATTTTACTTTGCTCAAAAACTGCATGAATCCATGTAAGATTCTGTAAATCCATTTTTTAGAGGAGAATCAGTCGCTCACACCTTAAATGTATTATCTGGGCCGACATGACATCATTTGTTAAAGTTCACTTGAGAATGTAATTTTAAAAAAAGTTTTACAATTTACATATGAAAGAACTGAAACCAACATGGTCATTCTAAAAGACGAGAGACTTAACAAACAATCCAGGTCTTTTTAAACATATAATTTCAGTTACATTACACTGTAAACTTTTGCTATAAATTCTGTGTCTTACAATCTTGTACTCCATAACCACCTAATGAAGGAGCAACGCTCCAAAAGCTAGTGCTTCCAAATAAACCTGTTGGGCTATTACCTGGTGTTGTGTGATTTTTAACTTTGTACATCCCAGTCCAACACCAGCATCTCCACATCATGATCAACATTATCATTAGCCAACCATCTCTCCCATTAGTGAGCCAAACAGGTGACACGTTAATGGAAGCCAACTGCTCAGTCTTGAAAACGGCATTTTGTGGAAGGTGGGTGCACTCCCCAACACAGGATAAGGTGGGAAAGCCTGGGCCAGGGAGGCCAAAGACTTCCTTTTGGAGTCCAGAGGAGCATTCCACTTACACTGTCTCATGCAGAAACTAAAAACAAACTTAAAATCTCATGTTGTCCTTTCTTGTTCTAGCTACTGTTCTTCTTGGTGTGGTTTGATAAGTCACCAATGTTGCCCTGCTCAGGCTTAAAATAACTTAAATGGAATAAAGTAGAAAGTCAGAACTCAATCGGTATATTTGAAGAGCAGGGGGTATGTGCTGTTGCCACAGTGTGTCAGATTGGGGTGTGGCTGGTGGTAATGGAGTTGAGTTAGATCCCTACCCACTGTTCATCAACTGGTATATGCTAAGCAGAGGCAGATCAATCTGATCTATATTAGTGTAATCAATTGTCCACATCCCAAAACATTACCTGACACAGTGGTTTAATTTGGCACCAACACTGGGCCAGTTTAAGTCAGGGCTAACTGAGTCTGGTATAATGGGCACCTTCTCAGAGTTTTATCACTCTATTCTAAACTAGGGATAGAAAATATTCATTCTACGTTTTTTAAATACACCCACAATTAATTTGGGAACACTCAGTCTGTGTTGAAGCTGGGACATTCTTATGGTGCAGTGGTAGTGTCCCTACCTCCTCAACCTGGAGGGCTGGGTTCAAGTCCCATTTACTTCAGAGGTGTGTAATAACATTGCTGAACAGGTTTGAAGAGAAAATAACAGTGTAACTTTTACACAGAGACAAATACTTATACTGTGGGAGGAGTTGTACAGTATCAAGAATGCCATTCTCTAATATCTTTCTAAGTAAGGAACCCTGCCATCCATACCCAGTTTGGCCTGTAGTTGGATCAGTCCCACATCAAGAATAACTGTCCTATGCAGTAACCTGGCAAACACTCACTAAAAGAAAATACTTACACTTTAAATAACACCTCTCACGATCTTAGATCACCTGAGATAATTTGACAGTTCAGATTTTTTGTAATATTATCGCTATTTTAATGTAGGAAAGGCAGTTAATTTGTGCACAGTGAACATGATTATGACCAGATGTCTGTTTTTAGAGATATTTGTCAAGGGCTATATATTGGCCAGGACATTAACGAGAATTCCTCTGCCGTTCTTTGACATAGAACCATAGGATCTTTTGCATCAAGCTGAAACGGTAGATGCAGCTTCAATTTAACATCTCATCCAAAAGATCATTACTAAATAGTTCAAAAAAGTGGCTTGCTACTATCATCTCAGGACCAATAAATACCAGCAATACTTACATCCCTAATATGAATCATAATTTGAATATTAAACAAACAAATACAAATTTGGATAGTTAATATGAAAGAATTGCTTGGCTGAATCTCAAACTCCAAATGTTAGCTTTAGCCTGGTATCATACTTTAAACAAATTTCACTCTGTTTCATGTGTGTAAACTCCAGTGAATTGCATTTGGATCCAATTTTCCGTTTTGATCTCCTCTGAATAGAAGTTGTGATTTATCCAAGATGCTTTACTGAACCTATTAAAATGTGCAACTAGTTCTTATTGTCTTCCAATCACTGTGATTTTCTGTAATTCAGGCTGATAGAATCTGCACTTTTAAAATAGGGCTGTAGACAATCTGCGCAAATAGCTTATGGTGGACCTTTATAAATCACTAATTGGTCTCACTTGGAGCATTGTCTCCAATTCTGGGAATCACAGACACAGAAGGATGTAAAGACATTAGTTAAGGGACAGAAAATATTCACAAAAATGCTTCCTGGGATGAGGACTTCAATTGAAAGGACAGATTGGAGAAGTTGGGATTGTTCTCCTTAAAGAAGAAAACATTTAGAGGAGACTTATTAAGATAAACAAATCACAATGGGTTTGAACAAAGCGAAAAAGAAGATGCTTCCATGAGCAGTAGGGTCAAGAACCAGAGGACACTGATTTAAAGTAATTGATAAAAGAACGAAAGGCGACATAAAGATTTTCCTTATGTAGCAAGTAGTTAGGGTTATGAATGCACTGCCCTGAGAGTGTGGTGGAGGCAAATTCAACCAAGGAATTCAAAAGGATGTGAGTCAAATACCTGAAGAGAAAATAACTTGCACAGTTATAGGGAAAAGGCAGAGGAATGGTACTAGGATAAGAAGTTTTGGAAGACAGCCAGAATGGACTCAAAGGGCCAACAGTTCTCTTTCTGTGCTGTAACCATTCTGTCACTGATTTACGCAAAATGATCAAAACAAGATAAGCAGAGTATCAGGGCACTTCAAGCCTGATGCCATACAGTTCCATTCTTGAAGTCAACTTGTTTTGTAATCGAACTCAATTTGTTCTTTTTCCGAGTGCTGCACTGGTTAGTTTTATTCCCAAATTCTGAGATGCTTTCTCTGAAATTTGGTTCTTTGCTATTTTGAAATGAAGGCTCATCACACAGTTTCTAATACTAACTCATTCTCTCCCAGAATCTCAGACTGTGGCAGTCTTCGTGTGTCTTCCTTCCTTCCTTGCATAATCAACAAGTTATGAAACCCCATCTATTGTGTCATTTATTTGTATGTTGTCAAGTTATCTCACCATGTTACCTATTCTTATCGACAATGTTCATAATCTTAGGATGAGGGACTGGGATAAAGAGGATTTTTTTTAATCAAAGCATTGTGAATCTTCAGAATCCTCTAACCCAGAGTGTTCTGGATGGTCTGTTGTTAAAGGTATTCAAGACTGGGAGAGATGGATTTTGTGAAAACTAAGGAAATGAAGAATATGGGTAAACGGCAGGAAAGTGGAGCTGCCATGATCTAGTTCAATGTCAGAGAAGTTTCAAGGGGTCATATTGGTGCTCTAACTCCTACTTCTTGTGTTTTTAAATGTAGAAGTGTAGAGTTTTGAACTCAATGTAACTTGGTTTCTTGGTAAATGAAAGTTTTAACCCATCTTTTGTGATTCACAGATGGAAATGCGCTTCCAGAATCAGACCTTGGTGAAACAGTTGATGGAGCTTCATGCTGGGATTCAAGAGCTGAAGAAAGAATATGATAGTGACCAAGATGTATCAGCCTCAGAGAGTGATAATGAGGAGTCTGGGGATGGCAGTAACTTAAGTTGTTCACACCCTGACCACAGGCAGGTCACCCAGATGGAGAACCGCAGGAACTCAGTGCCTTGAGTAAACCTGTACTGGTGAGATGTAGGGTGAAATAATTCATGCTTGCATAACTTAAAGTGTCTTTACAGTGGGGTCACTGAGACATTGACAAGTGCCACCTGACCACAGTCAACTATGTTGAATACTATATATTTTGTAACATTACTCTTTGCACTAAAATACAACTTATTTCATGGTACACAAAGGATACATTTGGATCTCATGGAGCTGATAAAACAGCAAGATCAAATCTATTACTTTTGGTTAAAAACTGAAATGTACCAAATGGAGTATTCAAACAATGTTTTGAATTATTCTTGGCTTCTTATCCCTTAAAAATAGAAGGACTATCAGTGAATACAGAAAACTGCTGTCCTGCTCCACCATTATCACCAAACCTGTTAAGGTTGTTAATGATAAGCTCATATAGCTTTCTCAAGATGTGAAATCATACGGAAAAACAAGTTAGTCACTGGGAATCTCCACATGGTTGCTTGTGAAGCCCCACCACAACTTTAGTAGTAACCTCAGAAGCAGGATTAATGACCATTTTTGCAGTTTCACTGAGGTTTCTGCTGGTATGGTGGCTGGTTTGAAGAACCCCAAGGGAAATTTTACCCCAATGATTTTTGGGAATCTTCCAAAGTGTTATGTGCAGCAGTTAAAGAAGCAAATAATACAAAGGAGTGTGGAATCAGATTCAATTTTAACTTTGAAAAAGAAATTGAACATATACTTGGAAAAGGAAAGGATTTGTAGGGTTCTGGGGAAAGAGCTGAGAAGTGCTACTAATTGAGTAACCCTTTCAAAACGTATAAGGGTTGAAATGGCCTTCTGTTCTGTGTGATTCAGAGTTTTCTGACCAAGAGTATGGCTAGCTAAGTCCATTGCTCCCTTCAGCGTCAATGTACATTTTCAACACCAATTGGCAAATATAAGAAGGCTCAGTGCCTTTCAGCTAAACTGATATTTGAATTATCGGAAGACTGGTAAGTTCCTAAGCTGTAACAGAAAGTGTTATTTTCAATAACTTTCACAGTATTTGTCGGATGCAAAACTTGCAAATCTGTGTCCTGCAAGAGCTGTTCATGTCTACATGAGTATGAAGCATTCACTAGGAGGTGAAGTATTGCATGGTTGCAGTGCCAAACATCGAATCAAGATGAAAATGAGAAATATTCTTGCCCTCAGAAGAAGGAGCTCCTGGAGAGACTGGAATAAGGCAGCACTTTGTTAATTTACAATAATGGCAGTATCAATGGTGCTTCATTCTAATGGTAATGCCATACAAGTTCACAAGCAAGGCTTGATGAACTCTCAGCAAAGTTATGGAATCTCTACAGCAAGAAAGAGGCCATTCAGCCCACTGACTCAACACTGGCACTCCGAACAGCTTTGCACTCAGATCCACACCCACCACCTATCCCCATGACCCCATTTGGAGTTTTTACCATAGCTAAACATCTACCTACACATCTCAGGACACTATGGGCAATTTTTAGCATGGCCAATCCACCTAACCTGCACATCTTTGGACTGTGGGAGGAAATCCACATGGACTTAAGGAGAACATGCAAACCCCACACAGTCACTCAAGGCTAGAATCATACCCAAGTCCCTGGCTTTGTGAGACAGTTGTGCTAAACACTGTGCCTCCCATCACTGTCACTGATGCTGCAACTATAATTATGTATAATGACTTGAGTAGAAAAAAAGCCAGTTAGCCTTAATGGCCCATGCTGGTATCCATGCTCATACAAGTCTCCTAATCTACTTCATCTTATCCTTACAGTCCATATTCCTATTCCTTTATCCTGATGTACTAATTAATGGTGTTTGGCTCAAATATTCCACACAGTGGCAAGTTCCACATTTGAATCATTTTGAGAAGCCTGTGACCAGCAGGGATTGGGCTGAAACCTTTGTTGTTTGTGATTTACATGAACAACTTGGATGTGAATATAGAATGTATAAGTAGTAAGTTTACAGATGATATGAACATTGATGGTGTTGTTGATAGTGAAGAGGATGGTCTCAGACTACAGTTTGATATTGATCAGCTGGTAAATTGGGCAAAGCAATGGCAGATGGAATTTAATCCTGATAAGGGGAGAGGCGATGACCTAGTGGTATTATTGCTGGACTATTAATCCAGCGACCCAGGTAATGTGCCAGAGGCCCAGGTTCGAATCCCATCATGACAGATGGTGGAATTTGAATTCAGCCAAAATCTGGAATTAAGAATCTAATGATGATCCTGTATCCAGTGTCAATTGTTGGAAAAACCCATCTGGGTCACTAATGTCCTTTAGGGAAGGAAACTGCCATCTTTACCTCGTCTGGCCTACATGTCACTCCAGACCCGCAGCAATGTAGTTGACTCTTAACTGCCGTCTGGGCAATTAGGGATGGGCAATAAATGCTGTCCCAGCTAACAACATCATCATCCCATGAATTAACTTTTTAAAAAGTGTAAGATGATGCAATTTGG
This sequence comes from Chiloscyllium punctatum, assembly GCF_047496795.1. NCBI lineage: Eukaryota > Metazoa > Chordata > Chondrichthyes > Orectolobiformes > Hemiscylliidae > Chiloscyllium > Chiloscyllium punctatum. Next base: position 6,964,428 of record NC_092775.1, read on the forward strand.
GAGGTCTAGTAAGGGAACGATTTACACAATGAATGGTAGGTCCCTTGGGAGTACAGAGGAACAAAGAGAGCTTGGCATAGACTATAGGAGCAAGGAAGTCTTGTTACAATGTTATAGAACATTAGTTAGGCCACAGATGGAATACTGCGTGCAGTTCTTATTGGAGAGACTTGATTGCACTGCACAGGGTTCGAGGAGGTTCACAAGGATGTTACCTAGGATGGAAAGTCTCAGTTATGAGGAGAGATTGGATAGGCTGGGTTTGTTTTCCTTGGAACAGAGGAGGCTGAAGAGGTATCTGATTGAGGTACACAAAATTGGAATAGAGTAGATCTTGAGAATCACTTCCCCATACAGAAGTGTCTCAGACCTGGAAGTGTAAGTTTAAGATGAAGAAAAAGTTGTTTACAGCAGATCTGAGAAAAATATGTTTCACATCGAGGGTGGCAGAAATGTGGAATGTGCTGCCTGAGAGGGTGGTTGAGGCAGGTACTCTGTCAACATTTAAGAAGCATCTGGATGAGTACTTAAAATAGCAAGGCAAAGTAGGTTATGGACCAAGTGCAGGCAACAGAGATTACTGTAGATTGATGTTTGTTGGCAGAGACATGATGGGCCAAATGGCCTGTTTCTATGCTGTACGACTCTATGAAACTGAGATAAAGGACTGAATGGCAGCTGCACCTGTATCGTTTGCCCTTGCTGGATGTAAATCCAATATTTGAAGGAGTTGGTGGAGTTGTGGATAGTATTGAGGGCTGTGGTAGCTTGCAACAGGACATTGAAGTGGCAGATGGTGTTCACTGGAAAAGTGTGAAATGATTCACTTTGGAGGGTTGAATTTGAATGCAGATTACAGGGTTAAAGGCAGGATTCTTGGCAGTGTGGAGGAACAGAGGGATCCATGCCCATAGATCCCTTAAAGTTGCCACCCAGACTGATAGGGCTGTTAAGAAGGCATAATGGTGTGTTGGCTTGCATTAGCAGGGAGCTGAGTTTAAGAGCCATAATGTTATGCTGCAATTCTATAGAGTCCTGGTTCGACCACACTTGGAATATTGTGTTCAGTTCTGGTTACCTCATTATAGGAAAGATATGGAAGCTTTAGAGAGGGTGCAGAGGAGATTTACCAACATGCTGCCTGGACTGGAGGGGCATGTCTTATGAAGAAAGGTTGAGGGAGCTAGGGCTTTTCTCATTGGAGTGAAGAAGGATAAGAGGTGACTTGATAGAGGTGTACAAGATGATGACAGGCATTGGTACAATTGCAACATTTACGAGGCATTTGGATGGGTATATGAATAGGAAGGGTTTGGAGGGATATGGGCCGAGTGCTGGCGGGTGAGACTAGATTGGGTTGGGATATCTAGTCGGCATGGACAGCTTAGACGAAGGGTCTGTTTCCATGCTGTACATCTCTATGACTCTATATAGTGGATAGCCAGAGACTTTTTCCCATGCAGAAATGTCTATTAAATGAGGGCATAATTTTAAGGTGATTGGTGGAACGTTTAGGGCAGATGTCAGAGGTAGGTTCTTTACACAGAGAGTGGTGGGTGTGTGGAATGCACTGCCAGCAGTGGTAGTAGAGTCAGATACATTAGGCACATTTAAACAACTCTAGGATAGTTAGTTCAGTAGGTTAGTCTGATCTTAGAGTAGAGGTAAAAACAATGACTGCAGATGCTGGAAACCAGATTCTGGATTGGTGGTGCTGGAAGAGCACAGCAGTTCAGGCAGCATCCAAGTAGCTTCGAAATCGACGTTTTGGGCAAAAGCCCTTCATCAGGAATAAAGACAGTGAGCCTGAAGCGCGGAGAGATAATTCAGGCTCACTGCCTTTATTCCTGATGAAGGGCTTTTGCCCGAAACGTCGATTTCGAAGCTACTTGGATGCTGCCTGATCTTAGAGTAGGATAGAAGGCCGCCACAACATCGAGTGCTAAAGGGCCTATATTGCGCTGTTCTGGTCGATGTTCTAGTTCAATTGAGATCCAGTGCTTCAATCACTGCTTGTTAGAGTGTGTGGAGTGAGGTACCTGAATTCCTCATTAGACTTATTAAAGATTAACTCTCATTTTTGACTCATCCATGGGTGGAAATAACTGCACATTTACTGAATTGAAACCTGTGGTAGTTTGATAAGCCTCTTTCAGGTTTCCCCTGAATGTTCTCATTCCCAAAGCATGCTCATGCATTCCAAAATCATTTTAGTTATAATTGCAACAGTTAATACAAACAATTAATCAATGATTCCCACCTTCTTTCTGATTTTCCCTCTACTGAATCCAAATGTACTGCCAAGCCTTAGACTTGATTCCCCTGAGAATAATATTTAGGAAGCATCAGGTATATTTTAGAATATGGTGGAAATTCTGAATTTTGAAGAAATCCAAGTTTTGAAATTATGATGTTCGAAATATTATTATTGATTCAGCTTATCTGGATTTATGGAAGTACACAGGAAGTCCTATTACAACATCATTGTTGCAAGGTAAACGCATTAAAGGTTATGGAACAAGGAAGAGTAAACAAGTTGAGGTACTGTTCGGTCATGATCGAACTGAAAAGCTTACCTTTGTTCCTATGCTCTTGTCCATGAATACAACTAGGTTTCAAATCACAGTCACTTTTTCAACACCTTCCATACCATCTCCAAGCTCTCACTCAGTCTCTGTCCCTTAATAGGGTGTCTTTCCATCTCCATTATTTCCAATACAAATGCTCCCATATCCCATACCTTCATGTCTTGCCAGACCTTCCCTTAATGCCTAAGTACAGGGATGATCCATTGTAGTACTATTGTCTGGGCTCCAAAACCTGGGACCGCATTATGGTTTGGCTGCAGATAGATTATCCTATGCAGTAGCAAAAAACTGTTAAAAAATGGAACTGAAGGGAGAATGGGATCATAAGTCAGGTCTGGCCAGAGTCTTTTGGGGTAAGGGAGGATGTCAAAGGGCAAAGGAAGTTGGGATTGAGGATGAGGAGGGTCTGGAAAATTTGCCTTGTGTCTGAATTCTCTGTCCTCCATTGTCCCAGTCTGAGTAAGTTGTAGATGAGTTTTGAATGAGATCCTTACTCAGACTGGGACAATGGATAATAATTGATTGATGTTAAGAGCATAAGAAATAAACTGCAGGAGCAGGCCATCTGGCCCATTGAGCCTGCTCCGCCATTCAATAAGACCATGGCAGTCTGTTCATGGACTAAAGTCACTTACCTGATGGCTCACCATAACCCTTAATTCCTTTACTGTTCAAAAATCTCCCTATCTTTGCTAAAAAACATTCAAATAGGTAGCCTCAACTGCTTCACTGGGCAAGGAATTTCACACATTCACATCTCTTTGGATAAAGAAGTTCCACCTTAACTCAGTCCTAAATCTGCTCCCCCTTATTTTGAGACTATGCCCCTTAGTTTTAGTTTCACATCCCAGTGGAAACAACCTCACTGCTTCTATCCTAGTCTACTCAAACTCTCCTCATCAGGCAACCTTCTCAATTCCAGAGTCAACCTAGTGAACCTCATCTGCATCCCCGTCTGCTGCCAGTACATCCTTTCTCAAGTAAGGAGACCAAAATTGTACACAGTACTCCAGGTGTGCCCTTCTCAGCACCCTATACAGCCGCAGCTTAATCTCCCTATTTTTAAACTCCATTCGTCCAAGGAAGGACAATATTCCATTTGCCTGAATTACCTGCTGCACCTGCAAAACAACTTTTTGTGATTCATGCTCCAGGACACCCAGGTCCCTCTGCATAGCAACATGCTAAAACCTTTCACCATGATGTCATGAGGACTTGATGAGAGAGTAAAATAAGATCTCATGGGAGATTGCCTTAAGGATGAGACCTCCCTTTCATTTTTGTATCAACACAGAGCCCATTTGATAAGCTGTAAATAGTTGCAGAGATGCAACAAACTACACTTTGTTTAGAAGACTCACCTCATTAGATCAAAATGTGACTGCTCTCCCACACACAAGATCATTTAAGCACCATAACCCACACTCTTAGAAGATATGGACAGCATCACACAACAAAATCTTCAACCCAATATTCAAGCTCTTAATATTACAGCTTCTGATATTGCTGTCTCAATGCAACAGTGTTCAGCATCCCAGTTGCTGACATGGATCAGCTAGACTGTAAGATTACAGCCTTGAATATTGCAAACCAACATTGCAATTAACTTTGCTTTGAACTAATTAGAGAGGGGAGAGTTCTGGACAGAGGAAACATAGGGCTACAAGGCAAAATGCTCTGGCTGCTTTGCAGAGCAGCTATTTGAATAATGATATCCAGAGTGAAACAGGACGGGACAGACTATATAATCATAGAAAAAAGCAGCAAGAGAGTCAAAGGGCAAAAAATGATTAAAAAAAAAAGAAAATTAATGTCTCTTACATATATGTAGTATTTGGATGAAAATAAATGAATTAATAGCACAAATACAAGTTCATGGATATAATCTTGTAGCAATTATAGAGGCATTATTACAAGGAGAACAGAGTATGTGAGTTTTCAAAAGGGCAAGCAGGAATGAAAGATGGGCTAGCTTTGTTAGTTAGCTATAAGAGTGCGATGGTAGGAAATGATCTTGGATAATCAAACTGGAAAGGAGTTTAGCAGCAAAGATAGTTGATGAACAATGGCAGACATTTAAGAAAATAATGAATGGCTCTGAACAAAAATATTCCAGTGAGAAAGAAACATTTGAGGAAGGGGATAAACCAAATTTGGTTAACCAGGAAGGTAAGGATAGTGTCAAATTGAAAGAAAAAAACATATAATGTGGCAAAAGATCAATGTTAAGCCAGGGGATTGGGAAAGTTTTAAAACCAACAAAAAATAATAAAAGGGGGGAAAATAAACTTTGAAGAAAATAATAGCAAAATGGACAGCAAGAGTTTCTTTGAACATATAAAAGGGAAGAGAGAGAACATTGCTCCCTTCAATAATGAAGTGGAAAAATAATAATGGATATGCAGGAAATATCAGAGGCATTGAATAAATACTTTGCATCATACTTCACAGTAGAAGGTATTACTAGAATTCCAAACAACTAAATGATTGAGGAGCGAAATAGGGAGAGGAAATAGATAAAACAACTGTCACTAGAGAAAAAGTACTTGAGAAACTAATGGGGCTAAAGGATGATAGGTCTTCTGAACATAATAGATTGTATCCAAGGATATTGAAGGATGTAGCTACAGAAATAATAGATACATTTGTATTAGTCTTCCAAAAATAGATTAAGGCAAAGTGGATAGGAAAACTGCCAATTTAACACCCTTATTCAAAAAGGGTGACAAAAATGGGTAACTGTAGGCTTATCATTTGTCAGTGAGAGAATCTTAGAGTCTATAATAAAGAATGTAAAAACAGCACATTTAGAATTATTTGAAGAAGTAACAAACAGGATAAACAAAGGCAAACTAGCAGATGTAACATCTTTGGATTTCCACAGGTCATTTGATAAGGTCCAGTGACATTGGACCTGAAACATTAATTCTGGTTTCTCTCCACAGATGCTGTCAGACCTGTTGAGTTTTTCCAGCAATTTCTATTTTTGTTTCTGATTTCCAGCCTCTGCAGTATTTATTTTGTTTTTAATAGGTTGGGCCTGTACTCGTTGAAGTTTAGAAAAATGAGGTGACCTTATTGAAACATAGGAAACGTCTTAGGAGACTTCACAGGATGGATGTGGAAAGGTTGTTTCTCCTTGTGGGAGAGTCTAAGACCAGAGGGCATACTCTCAGAATAAAGGGTAGCATATTTAAGACAGAGATGAGGTTGAATTTCTTATCTCAGAGGGTAATGAATCTGTGGAATTTTTTTACTGCAGAGGCTGCGTCATTCAATATATCCAAAGCGGAGATAAACTGGTTTTTAATCAGTAAGGTATGGGGAAAAGGCATGAAAGTGGAGTTGAGGATTATCAGATTGGCCATGATCACATTGAAAGCAGAGCAAACTCAATGGGCCTAATGACATACTTTTGCTCTTACATCTTATGCTCTTATTGCAGTATCAGATATTGTAGCCTCTTGCTGAACAGCCAGTTCAATCAGTTAGCTAGATGTTGAATGTGCAGTCAGGATAATTCCAACAACGTGAGTTCATTTCCTTTTCCAGCTGAGGCAGGCTTGAGACCACCCTTACTATTCTGCTCATGAGACTGTAAAACAGTAACACTAAATGTCAAGAGAGGCTTTGAGTACAGAAACAGGAATATCTTGCTGCAATTGTCCAGGGCCTTAGTGAGACCACACTTGGAGATTTGTGTGCAGTTTTGGTCTCCTTATCTGAGGAAGGATTTTCTGGTTAGAATATAGAACATAGAACTGTATAGCACAGAAAGGATTGCAATGAAAGTTGACGAGACTGATTCCTGGGATTGGAAAACAAATTAAAACAGATTAGATCATTTAGGACTATATTTACTGGAGTTTAGAAGAATGAGGGGGATTTCATAGAAGCCTACAAAATTCCAATAGGACTAGACAGGATAAACACAGGAAGAATATTTCAGATGACAGGAGAGTCCAAAACCAAGGCCACAGTCTAAAGGCAAAAGGTAGGCCATTTAGGACTGAGATGAGAAGAAATTTCTTCACCCACAAAAAGTGCTTAAGGCCAAATAATTTAATGTTCTCAAGAAGGAGACAGGTATAGTTTTAGAGCTAAAGGGATAAAAGGGTGTGGGGCGAAAGTGGAAACAGGGTTACAGATTTGGAGGATCAACCATTTTTATTAAATAGTGAAACAGGCCTGAACGGCTGACTGACCAAACTCTGCTCCTATTTTTTATGTTTCTATGAAATTGGCTGAGGTTAAAACAGGAAATGAGCCAAAGACCGTCCTTCAAGCAATGCACATGCGAATGCATATATATTACCAATCTGGTCTGGTTATAAATTCTGAGGTAATGACATTGCTGTTCCTAATATCACAAACCTTGATTTTACAACACTAGGTGTTAAAATTCCATCATATCGTAACTACTAATCCACTGATACTTGCACTGCAGTTCCATCAGAATAATAGCGAAATGTATTATTACAATATGGGGTGGCATTGTGGCTCAGTGGTTAGCACTGCTGCCTCACAGCATCCAGAACCTGGCTTCGATTCCTGTTTTGGGCGACTGTCTGTGTGGAGTTTGCACATTCTCCCTGTGTCTGCGTGGGTTTCCTCCAGGTTCTTTGGTTTCCTCCCAAAACCAAAGATGTGCAGGTCAGGTGAATTGACCAAGATAAATTACCCATAGTGTTAGGTACATTAATCAGGGGTAAATAGGGGGATGGGTCTGGGTGGATTACTCTTTGGAGGGTTGGTGTGGACTTGTTGGGCCAAAGGGCCTGTTTCCATATTGTAGAGAATCTAATCTAATGTGAACATTTTATGCAGTTTTCAGTGTCCCGAGTTGTGATGACACAAGTTATTGCACTTGATTACAAGACAGTTAGCATTACTTTTGTTTTGAAACAACTGTCCGGATAAATTTGAGTTTGGGTCTGTGCATGGGACCATATGTCCAACTGTATGTTTTTTTTCTTGGACATTATTTCATTCCTGTAATAGCAGAAAAAAAAGTAATAGCATGGATTATTAAAATCAAAACTTTTTCTCAAAATTCACCTTGAAGCTTGGTAAAAATTAAACAGAAAGCATTCCCAGCAGCAAACTTCTATTTCATTTCAGGATATGGAGGTGGCTGGTAAAATTGCATGTATTGTTTGTCCCTAGTTTCCCTTTGAAGGATATTAAAAGTTCCCATGGAACCATTGCAGTGGTAGTGATTCCCAGAAAGCACCTGTCAGGTAGGAAATTCCAGGATTTTGACCCACTATGATGAAGGAGCAATGATGTTCGTATTTCAAACAAAGCACACTGCTTTGAAAATATTGGGAATGGAACATCAAGATTCACCCCTGGGATATGGGGGGTGGGGATTTAAGGGGTTGGGCGGGGGGTGAGTGGTGGTAATGGGGCTGGCATCATACCACTCCCAAAAATAATATGGTCTATTCCATCATTCACAAAGGTGCGCACCTATTAAACTTGGCTAGCAATGAGATGCAATTGTAATCCAAAGCCAGTCTGGCTGGCCAAATGTATGTGACATAACGGCTCCCATTCTACAGGATGATCTAATTTTGCTTGCATTTCAGTTGCTCAATTTATATTATGAGATGGGAATAACAGTCAGACTGAAAGTGGCAATGGCCTTAAGAAATGCAGAGAAAGCTTCTCTTTCATGATAGCAACACTCAAGCCGTCATTGGTATCCAATGGTAAAAACAAAGCAGGGCAGCTCCCAAGCGAGTTATTGTGCCATCAGCAACATTGTGTTTTACTGGTTTGTATATAATCTTGTTTTCCCACTTTGGAGTTTTAAATTATATAAGTGTAGTAAGATTGTCATGCTCTGTCTATAACAACCCTGAGGCTGAGAGTTCAAATTCCCAGGAGGCAAGAAAATGCATCAAATAAGTTCGGTAACTTTGAGCTAAAGCCAACAAAACTGCTGAATTGTTGGAAAAACTTATTTGGTTCAGTAATACCCTTCCCTATGCAGCCTGATCCCAGTGCCACCCAAAGCCTCTGAAGTAGTAAACACAATTCCTACATGAAAATTCACCACCATCTTATGGCAACTGGAGATAAGCAATTAATGCAGCCCTGTGCATGTCCTAGGTTTAAATGACATATAAAAACGTCCTCAGAAACAAAGCACACAAAATTCACTTGTCCGGCCTGTTAGGGCCGGGGCTAGGATTAATACTCTGCCACAACCATTCAGATCAAGGAGGAGGTAAGGCACACATCTCAAACATCATTGATTTTCAAGCTAGTTCCTTTGCCTCCAGCAGTGCTTCTTCTCAAATCTACGTTCTGCTTTTTTTTTATAAGCAGGCTACCTCTTAAAGGGACAAAAAATACACAAATGCCAGAATCCAAAGCAGACAGGCAGGAGGCTGGAAGTACACAGTAAGCCAAGCAGCATCAGGAGGTGGAGAAGTCCTGAAGGAGGGTTACACCCGAAACATCGACTTCTCCACCTCCCTGATGCTGCCTGGCTTACTGTGTTCTTCCAGTCACCTGCCTGTCTACCACTTAAAGGGAAGCTGCACCTGAAAATTGTTCCAATTGAATTTCTTGCAAATTGAATTTAAGGACAGATACAGGGATTTGATTCTAGAAGCATTGTTGCTGCAGACAGTGGAATGCTGAAAATGCTAGAATCTAACTAGAATCAGGAGACTTTCACTGAACACTCTTTGGGGAAATGGGAATATTTGTCCAGAAAGATTAACTCCCAAAGTCTGTACCTGAGGGCCTTGGAGCAATGCTACACCTACCGATGCCACCAGCCTCAGACCTTCATATAATTACTTTCACTTACCATATATGGCACAGACATGATTCAAACACAGTGCTAGAGAACCACTGACATTCTGTATTCACTAGTACAGGACAAGGAGGCTCACCATAGATGGAAAACCATAAAGAAGAAAGGAACATCTCCTGAAGAGGAGATGGTTTTCAGCAACATGGAGCTGGCTTCAATTAGGCATCTTACATCACCACGAACTTTGGAGGCTAGAATGGAATTAGGATATCTGTGTGGTGTTAGCTCATATCTTTGTGCCATGTTTCCTTAGTTGGTAAACAGTGGTAATATCTCTGGAGTAGGAATTCCGAGACCCAGACGAATGATCTGGGGAGATGAGTTTAAATTTCATCACAGTGGCTGGTGGAATTTAAATTAAATTCATAAATCTAGAATGTAAAGCTAATGTTATATTACATCAGTCATCAATTTATTTGTTCAGTATGCATAAAAGATATAGTTAACATTGTAAACTTTGGCTTGATAGTTCTTTGGCCTGTTACGTTTCAATCACACTGCCAACATATATCATCTCCATAGGACATTGGATCAAATGAATTATTGCACAAATTTTACTTTATGTTTCAACTAAAGATTCAGATAATTTCACAGAATGTTTCACTAGCTGTTAGCTCTGTCTTGTCAATTCAGTAAGACGTCTATAATGCAGAAATTTACCAAGGCTCTTCAGACAGTCCCTTCCAAACCCTAAACACTACCATCTGGAAGGACAAGGGCAGTAGATACATGAGAATACCCACCTGCAAATTCCAGTCCAAGCCACTCACCATCCTGACTTGGAAACATATTTCTGTTCCTTCAGTGTCGCTGTGTCAAAATCCTGGAACTTCCTCCCTGATGGTATCATGGGTCCATCTACAGCACACACCCGACAGGGTTCAAGAAGGCAGCTCACCACCACTTTCTCAAGTATAACCAAGGATGAGCAATAAAAGTTGGCCCAGCCAGCATTACCCAAATCCCATGAGTGAATTTTTTAAAAAGTACATGTTTTTTAGGTACTATAGCTGTTAGGTCTAGTTCTGAAACAAGGATTTAAGGGGTATCCTAATCATAGAATCCCTACAGTGTGGAAATAGGCCAGTTAGCCCAACAAGTCCACACTGACCCTCCAAAAAGTATCCCACCCAGACCCATTCCCTATTATTCCACATTTCTCCTGACTAATGCACCTAGCCTACACATCCCCGAACACTGTGGGCAATTTAGCATGGCCAATTCACCTAATTTGCATATTTGTTTTGGTTTGAGAGAGGAAACTGGAGCACCCAGAGAAACCCACGCAGTCCCAGGGAGAATGTGCAAACTCCACACAGACAGTCACCTGAGGCTGGTATCAAACCCAGGTCTCTAGCACTGTAAGGCAGCACTGCTAACTACCGAGCCACCATGTTGCCCAGTTTACGCTAGTCAACGTGTGTCTGCTTCCAAATTGAAATCCATCAAGCCTGTTCTATCACTAATGGCTGATTTGTTACACACATGCTTGTCCCATTATCCAACCACTTTATAGTATTAACTTAGGGGTCTAATAGATGTTTGTGTTCCCATTTCTTTTAGCCTTCAAATTAGAGATATTTATCTAGTCAACATCTGATTATTAAAAGATAATATGCATTATTGTTGTGTTTCTTTATTTTGGACCAGAACCATTTTCAATCTATTTTCTCACGGAGGTGTAGCACTGTTGATATCCCATTGATCAGTCTTTCCTACTGATTTAAAAATCACACAACTCCAGGTTAAAGTCCAACAGGTAGTACAAGCTTTCAGAGCACTCCAAAAGCTTGTATTTCCAAATAAACCTGTTGGATGAGAACCTGGTGTTGTGTGATTTTTTTACTTTCGAGAGTATTGTGCTGGAAAAGCACAGCAGGTCAGACAGCATCAGACAGCAAGAGAGTGAACATTTCAGGCAAAAGCCCTTCATCACGAAGCCCTCCTTGATGAAGGGCTTTTGCCTGAAACGTCGACTCTCCTGCTCCTTGGATGCTGCCTGACCTGCTGTGCTTTGCTAGCACCACACTCTCGACTCTAATCTCCAGTATCTGCAGTCCTCACATTTGCCTAGTGATTTTTAACTTTGTCCACCCCTTTCCTACTGATACTATTGATGACCACCCTGAGGATCCAATAATGTCTCTTCCCCATGTTGCCTTTGTTGGTTCATGGACCAGGTAGATTGGCCTGCCTGGCAAGACAAGTTAATTGACAAGAACCTTAGGATCTTGTGTTGGTGAGGGAGGTACAATATCAAACCGGGGCTGCAATTTTTTTCGGGTTTCACTTGAAAGATTTTCTCATTTCTTTAGGTCATTAAGAATAATTTTCTGTTTCTTATATCTATTTATATCTATTCAGTTTATGCTCAGATGATGATTAAAGAGTCCTCTGAGTAATGAATAACGAAACACATTGTAGAGAGAATGCTTGAGCAAAAGTAGGATTGTTTACGTGGTGACTTGGAAAACTAAGCAAGGGTTGCCAGAGAAGAAAAAAAGAAAGACTTGCCTTTATGATCACAGGATGTCCCAAAGTATTTTGCAATCAATTAGGTCGTTTTAGTTATTTATAAAATATAGGAAACACAGCAATCAATTTGCACACAGCACTGCCCTGAGCAGTAATCTGATAATGATCATATAATCATTTTTTGTGATGTTGATAGATGGATAAATATTGGCCAGGGCATGGGGATAGCTACTCTGCCCATCTTTGGAAAAGTGCTGGAAGATCTTTCTCCTTCATCTGAGATGTCAGATGGGTCCTGAGTTTAAGCTTCCAACCGAAAGTAGGGCAACTCACTCAGCAGAGTTGAAAAATGAGGAGGGCTTTCATCTTTAGACTTTGATTAATATTGGCTGAATTAGATTATAAAAATGTCTAATTTAACCCTTATGCAACATCCCACAAACTTTTTTTGCATGGCATTACTGCCATGCTAAATGGGGCAGACTTTGAACAAATATAACAACTCAGATCTGGCCATCCATGAAGTGCTGTGGGCCATCAGTAGCAGCAGAACTATTTTTTAACTACAATTTGTAATGCGTGAGCAGATCCCCAACTCTACCATTACCATCATGCCAGGAGATCAATCCTGGTTCAATGAAGAGTGCAAGAGGGTATGTCAGGAGCAACACCAGTCATACCTAAAAACGAGTGTCAAACTGTTGGAGCAAGACTGAGAGGGTTAGAGGCTCCATTGTCTAAAGGGAAGCCCAGAATGTCAGTGCAAAAGACAAGGCTGAAGTAATTGCACCCATCTTCAGCCAGAAATACTGAGTGGGTGATTCATTTCATTTTTCTCTGGAGATCTCCAGCATCGGGGAGGAGAAAGTGAGGACTGCAGATGCTGGAGATCAGAGCTGAAAAAATGTGTTGCTCGAAAAGCGCAGCAGGTCAGGTAGCATCCAAGGAGCAAGAGAATCGACGTTTCGGGCATAAGCCTGACCTGCTGCGCTTTTCCAGCAACACATTTTTCAACTCAGATCTCCAGCATCACAAACGGTAGTCCTCAATTCATCTGATTAACTCCATCTGATGTGAAGGTGTGATGCTAATCATGCTACAAGTCCCACCAACTATTGCTCCAGAATTAGCCACACCCTTAGCCAAGCTACAACACGAACATCCGCCAACAATGTGGAAAATTGCCTAGCTATGTCCTATTCACAAAAAGAAGCCATCTAAACCAATTAATCAATCTAATCTTGATTAACAGTAAAATGATGGAAAGGGTTATTGACAGTGTTATGGACCTGACCAGGCCCCCTCAAAACATTTCAAGAAAGTACCCTAATTTTGCTTGTTGTTTTAAGGAGGTGTAACGTGGATAATCCAGGAGCAATGCCGCTGGTCAAATCACTTTGTTTTAAACAAAACAGAATTTATTTACAAGCTTACCAAATGAAATGCAAACAAAAAAGAACAGAATACAGAAAAACGTAACCAATCCAAAAACCCAACAAGTTGTCCCAGTTTAATGATGCTGTTCCCAATACTTGCCACAGTCCCCCTAATACCCCTTAGCACAAAAGGAAAAATCAAACACAGAGTCTTAAAGGAGAGTACCGGCATGGACCTGCTTCTTTGGGTCCAGCAGCTTTTTAACACTACTTTTAAACACTAAACTATACCACAGAAAAGCTGAGCTGGGATAATTGGCCGCACCCCTTTCATTGTTCAAGTTTGTTTTGAAACTTGAAAGCCTGTTCCCTGAGGCAGTATCTGTTAGCTATAATCAAAGTGGCCCTAAAACCCTTCAACTTCGATTTTTCAAAGTCTGTGTCTCTTACGACCTCTCTGAAAAGAGAACCAAGGACAACATAACTTTGTTAGAGGAGCAGCATTGTTACAACAGTGCTATCAAGCAGCATTTATGGAGGAATAACCTGTTCACTGATATTCAAATTGGGTTCCACCAGGGCCACTCACAGCCTTGGTCCAAACATGGACAAAAGAACTGAATTCCAGAGGTGAGGTGAGAGTGACCTCAAGCTATCAAGGAGTCCAATCAAAATTGAAAGCAATGGGAATCAGGGGAAATATCTCTATTGGATTGAGTCATACATGTCACAAAGAAAGGAGGTTGTGGTTGTCAGATGTCCAGAACAGTCCATCTGGAGTTATACCAGCACCATTCCCCAACTTTTCCTCTGCTACATTGATGACTGCATTGCCGCCACCTCATGCTCCCATGAGGAGGTTGAAAAGTTCATCAACTTCACCGACACATTCCACACAACCTTAAATTCACCTGGACCACGTCTGACACCACACCCCCTCCCCCAACCTTCATGGAGCTCTCCATCTCCATCAACAATGACCGACTCAACACTAACAGTTTTCACAAACCCACCAACTCCCACAACTACCTGGATTACACCTCCTCTCACCCTACCTCCTGCAAAAATGCTATCCTGTATTCCTAATCCTCTGCCTCCATCGTATCTGCTCCCAAGAGGACTAGTTCCACCACAGAACACACCAGATGGCCTTCTTCTTTAAGAATTGCAATTTCCCCTCCCATGTGGTTGACAATGCCCTCCAGCACATCTCATTCCCCTCCCCCCCCACCTCTCCAACTGCAACAAGGACTGATCCCCCGGTCCCCACGTTCCACTCCACCAACCTTTGCATAAATCATATCATCCACCAACATTTCTGCCATCTCCAAATAGACCCCACCACCAGTCCACGCCCTCAATCAACCCATCCTCCCCTCCTGGCACCTTTCCCTGCCACCAACGGAATTGCAAAACCTGCGCCCACACCTCCCCCCTCACCTCCATCCAAGGCCCCAAAGGAGCCTTCACCTGGACTTCCACACAATACAGTCTCCTGTACATTGGGGAGACCAGACGCTCTCTCACAGAGTGCTTCAGAGAACATTTCCAGGACACCCGCAACAATCAAACTGACTGCCCCATGGCTAAACATTTCAACTCCCCCCCTCTCCCCTCTGCCGAGGACATGCAGGTTCAGGGCTTCCTCCACTGCCACTTCCTCACCACCTGACACCTAGATGAAGAACGCCTCATCTTCTGCCTCGGAACACTTCAATCCCAGGGCATCAATGTGGACTTCACCAGTTTCCTCATTTCCCCTCCACTTGCCTTGAATGTTTGAATGTTCCAGCTCAGCACTGTCCTCATGACCTTCCCACCTGCCAATCTCCCTTCCCACCTATCCACTCCACCCTCCTCTCTGACATATCACCTCCATCCCCACCTCCATCCACCTATTGCACTCTTAGCTACCGTCTCCCCAGTCCCAGCCCCCATTTATCTCTCCACCCCTGAGGCTCCCAGCCTCATTCCTGATGAAGAGTTTTGCCCAAAACGTCGATTTTCTTGCTCCTTAGGTGCTGCCTGACCTGCTGTGCTTTTCCAGCGCCACTCTAATCTTGACTCAACCAGATTACATTCCTGAAGGAGTTCCTTGGAGTAGTATCATCATTAGGTCAGAAGTGGGCATGTTTGCTGATGATTTCACAATGTTCAGCAGCATTTGGAACTCTTCAGACACTGAAGTCTTTTCTATTTAAACAAAGGAAGAGCTTGACAACATCTAGGCTTGGGCTGATAAGTGGCAAGCAACATTTGTATCACTCAAGAGCCATGTAATGATCCAACAAGAGAGAATCTAATCATTTCCTTTTCACAATTATTTGCATTTCAATCACTGAATCCTCCACATCAATGTTGCCCAGGAATTGACTGGCAGCCCATCCACCATCCTCACTGCATACTTGCATTATGTCTGATACACAACGGCAGAAGTGTATACTACAAGATATCTTGCAGTAAATTACCAAGTCTCCTCCAAAAGCACCTTCCAAACCCATAAACTTTACCATATAGAAAGACTAGGGCAGCAGATGCATGGGAATACGATCACCTGCAAGACACACATCATCCTGACTTGAAAATATGTCTCCTTTCCTTTACTGTTGCTGAGTCAAACTCTAGCAGCTCTCTTCCCAACAGCACAGTAGGAGACCCTACATCCAAATATCTGCAAAATTTGCAAAAGACAGGTTGCTACTACTTTCTCAAGGGCAATTAGGGATCGGTAATAAATGCTGACCATCAACACCCACATATCATGAACAAATAAAAATAACATTTTTCCACTTTGTATGTGCAATGCAGTGGCCATGAGTGCTCAATTAAAATATCCTTTCGTAGAGTAAACCCATTTATTCTACTGCTCAATCTGGGTCTGTTTCAGCAAACTGGATAATTTTGCTTGTGTATGATTAAATGATGTGAAACATCAATTAGCATCAATATTGTCATCTAGTCATAAAATCATTTCTGGCACCATGAGAGGCTATTTAGATTCACTGATTCAATGCTGCTTTCCTGCAAAGCAATCCAATCACTCCCACCCCCGCACCCCAGTTGGTGCCCGTAATCCTTTATGTTTTTTTCTTTCAAGTGTTCATCCAATCTTCTTTTGAAATAGTTGATTGTTCTTTATCCATCACCCTCATGGGCAGCAAGTTCCACTCACAGTGTAAAAAAGTTCTTCCTCAATACACCCTGCTTTTCCTGCCTTAAAAATCTTAAATCTGTGTCTGCATGTTGATTTACAATCAGCAAATGGGATCTTTTCATTATCTACCCCATCCAAATCTGCCATGAGCTTTCAGATCTCTGTCAATTCTCTTTCCTGCAAGGAGAACACCCTACCTTTTTTCAATCCAACATTATAATTAAACTGACCTATCTCTGAAATCATTCTGGTAAGTCTCTTCTATCCTTCATATCTTGCCTTGTATGTGGTCACCAGAAGTGAATATTGGATTCTGGTTGGGGATCTAACTAGAGCTATGTAAAATTTCAGCATTATTCATACAAGGTAGAACAATACAGCACAGTACAGGCCCTTTGGCCCATGATGTTGTGCTGAGTATTCATCTTAATCTAAAATCAACCTAACTTACAAACCCCTCAATTTACTGCTGTCCATGTGCTTGTTCAGCAGTCGCTTAAGTGTCCCTAGTGTCTCTGACTCGACTACTACCACTGGCAGTGCACCCACCACTCTCTGTGTAAAGAACCTACCTCTGAATCTCCCCTAAACCTTCCTCCAATTACCTTAAAATTATGATCCCTTGTGACAGCCATTTCTGCCCTGGGGAAAAGTCTCTGGTTACCTACTCTATCTATGCCTCTTATTACTTTGTACACCTCTATCAAGTCACTTCTCTTCCATCTTCACTCTAGTGTTAAAGCTCAAGCTCATTCAACCTCTATTCATAAGACAAGCGTTCCAATCCAGGCATCAACCTGGGAAATCTCCTCTGAATCTTCTCTTTTTTTAAACAAATATTTTTATTGAAAAAGGATTGTGAATTTTTTTAAAAATTATAAAATTGTTACAAAATAGTATAACGACCTTATAATATAACAACAGTCCCAATAAACGAACTACAACTCTACTCCACAAATAGTTTAAAAGTAAAACAAGATTTTAAAAATCTACCCATTCTACAATTCAATAAATAATTAAACAAAATAAATTAAATTGGATTGAACCAAGGTAAATTAATTTAAATTAAATTACAACACTCAGCACAGCCCCACCAAAGCTCCTCATCACCAGAAGCATCAGATGGCATACCCATAATTATTTGGGATTTTTCCTTTCAGGGGCCCCCGGCCCACCAGGCACAGCCCTCGCGGCTACACAAAGCCCCAAAACAATATAGCTGAAATGTCTGCATCTATAAATTCAAAAAGGGCTGCCACGTCCTATAAAAAAGTTCAGTTTTCTGGTGCACCATACTTGTCAGGAAGTCCAGGGGATATGCTCCATAATTAACCTACACCACCCCAAAAGTCCTGGGGGATTTTCCAATATCCAGTTCATCAAAATGTTCTTCCTCGCACAATGTAAGAGAATATTAAACAGCTTCTTCCCATGCACATCAAAGGAGGGCAGATTCAGCAGACCCAAGAGGAGGGATGCCGGATCTACCTTGACCTCTGTTCCCAAGACCCCTTCCAAAACACTCACTATAGTGCCGCAATACCTATGAAGCTTGTGGCATGACCACAAGCAATAAGTAAAAGTACCAATGTCAGTTTTATGTTGGGGACACATTGGAAAGACTTCTTTCTTAAATTTCGCAAGCCACTCCATTGCCAAATAAGCCCTGTGGAGAAGCTTCAATTGCATAGCCTGTGTCCTATTACAAATCAAAATCTTCCTCACACTCTTCCAAATATCCTCCCATGCCTCTGACAAGATCTCCACCACCGATCTCCACTCCAGGCCAGATCCCATACAGCCACTCAATGTCCTTCAAGACACTACCTCCTAGTAAATGGTAGGAGGTACTGATCGAGAGAGTAGAGGACTCTCCTCTCTACATCAGACTTATAGGGACTAACCAATGATGTAGTACTTTTCTATCAAAAGTCCCTAATCTGAAAATAACAAAAGAGGTCTCTCCTAGACAGTTCATATTTCTGGCTCAGCTGATCAAAAGACATCATCACCTCCACCCCCACCCCCCCCCCCCCCCCCCCCCCCCACTCAAATAAGTCTCCCAAACAGGAGACACCTCTAGATTCTAAGAACCTAAAGCCAGAATCCATCAATCCCAGCTGGAATCCTGGCATTCCAACTACGGGAGTAAAAAGGGAAGTTTTATGTAAATTGCCCTTGCTTTGTTGCATCATTCTCCATGCTTTAACCACGTTAAGGACAATCGGATTCCTGCAATGCTCCATGATAATCCTCATCTTGTCCATAAACAACAAGTTAATGAGGGAGCATTTTGCCTCATCACCCTCTTTAAAGCATTCTTCCTATAATGAGGCGAACAGAACTTGACACAATATTCCAAGTGTGGTCTAATCAGGACTCAGAATCACAGAATCACAGAATCCCTACAGTGCGGAAACAGGCCATTCGGCCCAACATTTATAGAGTTGCAGCAAAACATCATGGCTCTTAAACTCAATTAGCTTGTTAATAAAAGCCAAAACACCAAACACCTTCTTCACAACCCTATCAACTTGAATGACAACTTTGAGGGATCTATGTACATGCTCCTTCGCTTTTATACACTTTTTCTGAAAATCAAGATCATGAATGCTTTGCTAGCCATTCTCTCAATAGACCAGTTACTCCATAAATTAATTCCTATACACACTTTCATGCATAGTTGGCAAATTCTATTATAGAGAATAACATGAAAGCAATTTGATCTACTTGTTGTACTGAATGTGTGATATGTAAGATTTTACAGAAGGAATTATATTGTAGTCATACTGTAAACCTTTAATCAAAAACCAGAATTGGCTGAATTCCTGTCTTATTAATAAGGAAAACAAAACAAACAACTCCTCATTTGGGGACAATGTTAGATGAATATTTATGAGCATTGTTCCTTGAATTATTTATGATTTGGCGATGATTTAATTTTCTGACATTTTAGATCAAATGCTATGTCATCCTGAAATACACAAATGTATATTACGAATAAGACAACTGCCTGTAAGAGGAAATGGTGCCCTGCAGTGCTCTCTAATAATACCCAATTTGATCACACATTTCTGCTGATATTTTAGCTGTTATTCTCAGGATTCAGAACACCTACTAGGATCAGATAACAGTGACAGCAGATTGTCAGCGAACATTATATGTGGGAACATCTGGAGGGATATTATGACTTACATAAATATTTTCTCAGAGCTTTAAATGCAATGCAAGGCTGGTCGTCGTAGAATTAGAGGATGGTGACAGCACCGAATGAGGCCAATTGGCCTATTGTGTCCAAACTGTCTTTTCACCAGAAACGTTCTCCTGGTCTAACTCTCCTATCTGTTCCTTGTAATTCTATAATCATTTTTCTTTTGTTGATAATTATCTAATTCTTCTTTGTGCCATATTTAAATCTTCCTTTGCCAGCTGCTCAGGAACTGCATCCTAGATCCTAACCATCTTCTGTCTGGAAAGGCTTTTTCTCATGACATCATTGCTTCTGTTGCCAATTATCTTACATCTGTGTCTTCCTCTTCTCAATCCTCCAACCAATGGGAACAATTATTCTTCATGTACTCCGTCCAGACCTTTTATGATTTGAATACTCACAAAGCAAGCACATTTGATTATTTTTCAATTCCATTAAAGAGACTTAGAATATGAATTCTGTAACTGTAAACATATATAAGAAAAAGGGAAAATTATCTGAGATATTTCTAAAGGGAACATGTTTCATAATTTCTTACAACATTGTACACATTGTGCAGGAACGTTCCTGTAATCCAACACCAAACAATAATAAGCAATGTATGTAACTTACATAAACATTTCCAGGTGTTTCAGCCCCCAAATATCCGTGATCCATATGGACTTGCTCACTCCTATGTCATCTTGCCCTATTAACATGTATTGTTCCTTACCTCCACCTTGTACTTATCTTGCTCTCACTTAAATATATGCCACTCACCTGAACAACTCTTTGTGATACTGAGAACCACATTCTCACATGCCCCTCATAATTTTGGGCGGCACGGTGGCACAGTGGTTAGCACTGTGGTTAGATGTAGATGTAGATGTAGGGGTATGGGTGGGTTACGCTTCGGCGGGGCGGTGTGGACTTGTTGGGCCGAAGGGCCTGTTTCCACACTGTAAGTAATCTAATCTAATCTAATCACCTTTGAAGCAGTCAGTCCTTGAGGTTTTTATTTATTCATCCATGAGTTATGGACTTCACAAGTTGCAACAGCATTGATTACCAATCACTACTTCCCCTTAATAAGATGGTGGTGAGCTGCCTACTTCATTTTATTTGTTCGTGGGACGTGGGCATCATTGGCTGTGTCAGTATTTATTGCCCATCCCTAGTTGTCATAGGGTCATAGAGATGTACAGCATGGAAACAGACCCTTCGGTCCAACCTGTCCATGCCCACCAGATATCCCAACCCAATTTAATCGCACCTGCCAGCATCCGGCCCATATCCCTCCAAACCCTTCCTATTCATATACCCACCCAAATGCCTCTTAAATGTTGCAATTGTACCAGCCTCCACCACTTCCTCTGGCAGCTCATTCCATACACGTACCACCCTCTGTGTGAAAAAGTTGCCCCTTAGGTCTCTTTTATATCTTTCCCCTCTCACCCTAAACCTATGCCCTCAAGTTCTGGACTTTCCTGACCCCAGGGAAAAGACTTTGTCTATTTATCCTATCCATGCCCCTCATAATTTTGTAAACCTCTATAAGGTCACCCCTTAGCCTCCGATGCTCCAGGGAAAACAGCCACAGCCAGTTCAGCCTCTCCCTAAAGCTCAAATCCTCCAACCCTGGTAACATCCTTGTAAATCTTTTCTGAATCCTTTCAAGTTTCACAACATCTTTCCGATAGGAAGGAGACCAGAATTGCAGGCAATATTCCAATAGTGGCCTAACCAATGTCCTGTACAGCCGCAACATGACCTCCCAACTCCTGTACTCAATACTCTGACCAATAAAAGAAAGCACACAAACGCCTTCTTCACTCTCCTATCTACCTGGGACTCCACTTTCAAGGAGCTATGAACCTGCACTTCAAGGTCTCTTTGTTCAGCAACAGTCACTAGGACCTTACCATTAAGTGTATAAGTCCTGCTAAGATTTGCTTTCCCAAAATGCAGCACCCCGCATTTATCTGAATTAAACTCATCTGCAACTTCTCAGCCCATTGGCCCATCTGGTCCAGATCCTGTTGTAATCTGAGATAACCCTCTTTGCTGTCCACTTCACCTCCAATTTTGGTGGAAACTGCAAACTTACTAACTGTACCTCTTATGCTCGCATCCAAGTCATTTATGTAAATGACAAAATGTAGAAGACCCAGCACCAATCCTTGTGGCACTCCAGTGGTCACAGGTCTTCAATCTGAAAAGCAACCCTCCACCACCACCATGGTTCGGAAGATGGTACTGGGATATCATAGCAATTACAGAAACATGGCTCAGGGATGGGCAGGACTGGCAGCTTAATGTTCCAGGATACAAATGCTACAGGAAGGATAGAAAGGGAGGCAAGAGAGGAGGGGGAGTGACATTTTTTAATAAGATAGCATTACAGCTGTGCTGAGGGAGGATATTCCCAGAAGTACATCCAGGGAGATTATTTGAGTGGAACTGAGAAATAAGAAAGGGATGATCACCTTATTGGGATTGTATTATAGATCCCCTAATAGTCAGAGGGAAATTGAGAAACAAACTTGTAAGGAGATCTCAGCCATCTGTAAGAATAATAGGGTGGTTATGGTAGGAGATTTTAACTTTCCAAACATAGACTGGGACTGCCATAGTGTTAAAGGTTTAGATGGAGAAGAATTTGTTAAGTGTGTACAAGACAATTTTCTGATTCAGTATGTGGATGTACCTACTGGAGAAGGTGCAAAACTTGACCTACTCTTGGGAAATAAGGTAGGGCAGGTGACTGAGGTGTCAGTGGGGGAGCACTTTGGGGCCAGCGATCATAATTCTATTCGTTTTAAAATAGTGATGGAAAAGGATAGACCAGATCTAAAAGTTGAAGTTTTAAATTGGAGAAAGGCCAATTTTGACGGTATTAGGCAAAAGGTATTGGGCCAAAGGGCCTGTTGCCACACTGTAAGTAATCTAATCTAATCTAAAAACATTCAAAAGCTGATTGGAGGCAGATGTTTGCAGGTAAAGGGACGGCTGGAAAATGGGAAGCCTTCAGAAATGAGATGACGAGAATCCAGAAAAAGTATATTCCTGTCAGGGTGAAAGGGAAGGCTGGTAGATATAGGGAATGCTGGATGACTAAAGAAATTGAGGGTTTGGTTAAGAAAAAGAAGGAAACATATATAGGTATAGACAGGATAGATCGAGTGAATCCTTAGAAGGATATAAAGGAAGTAGGAGTATACTTAAGAGGGAAATCAGGAGGGCAAAACAGGGACATGAGATAGCTTTGACAAATGGAATTAAGGAGAATCCAAAGGGTTTTTACAAATATATTAAGGACAAAAGGGTAACTAGGGAGAGAATAGGGCCCCTCAAAGATCAACAAGACAGCCTTTGTGTGGAGCCACAGAAAATGGGGGAGATACTAAATGAGTATTTTGCATCAGTATTTACTGTGGAAAAGGATATGGAAGATGTAGACTAGGGAAATAGATAGTGACATCTTGCAAAATGTCCAGATTACAGAGAAAGAAGTGCTGGATGTCTTGAAACGGGTAAAGGTAAATAAATCCCCAGGATCTGATCAGGTGTACCCTAGAACTCTGTGGGAAGCTGGAGAAGAGATTGCTGGGCCTCTTGCTGAGATATTTGTATCATCGATAGTCACAGGTGAGGTTCCAGAAGACTGGAGGTTGGCAAACGTGGTGCCACTGTTTAAGAAGGGCAGTAAAGACAAGCCAGGGAACTATAGACCAGTGAGTCTGACCTTGGTGGTAGGCAGGTTGTTGGAGGGAATCCTGAGGGACAGGATGTATATGTATTTGGAAAGGCAAGGACTGATTAGGGATAGTCAACATGGCTTTGTGCGTGGGAAATCATGTCTCACAAACTTGATTAAGTTTTTTGAAGAAGTAACAAAGAGGATTGATGAGGGCAGAACAGTAGATGTGATCTATATAGACTTCAGTAAGGCGTTTGACAAGGTTCACCATGGGAGACTGGTTAGCAAGGTTAGATCTCATGGAATACAGGGAGAACTAGCCATTTGGATACAGAACTCGCTCAAAGGTAGAAGATAGAGGGTGGTGGTGGAGGATTGTTTTTCAGACTGTGACCAGTGGAGTACCACAAGGATTGGTGCTGGGCCCTCTACTTTTTGTCATTTGTCTTTGAGAAGGTGGGGATGAGCTGCTTTTTGAACCGCTTCGGTCCATGTGCTGTGAGTTGACCCACATTGCCACTTGGGAGGGAATTCCAGGATTTTGACCCAGTGACAGTAAAGACCATTTGTGGAACTCTTTCCACATCTTAACCATCCTTTCAATAAGAAAGTTTTTGTACTGGATTTATTTGTGTCTATCTTAGTGTTTATAATCCTCAGTGGTAGGCTCCTTCATAATAAAAAACATGTTCACGCCTTCTGCCCACTAAAGTAACTGTACAATTTTAATGATGACTATCAGGTCAGGTTACAGGTAATTCTTTTCTAGTGGATGGATCTCCAGTCTTCATAGACCATCCTGATAGATGCTGCCCCCTCTGTATGGTATCAGCTGGCTAAATCTTATTTGTACATTTTCCATGTATTTGGTGCTGCACTGAGACACTAACACTTTTCAAAATCAAATAAAATACAAAATGCCCTGCAGGAAATGTAAAGTACCATAAATTTTGCAAAATACTGAAGCTCTTTAAAACCAGCAGAAAGGAAGGTATGCATTACTAATATTAGCATTTACAAGATATCAGTGATAGCTTTAAGGCTGACATGAATTAAAATCACTTAGCTGAACTGTTAGCACAGCTTGGCTCTCTTGTTGATTAAAATTCCTGTTCACGTCATTGTTGATAATAGAATACAGAAGCAAATTAGATTTGTTCCCTGGTTCTTACTGTTTTATGTCTACTGAGCCCCACCTCTCAGTTAAGTCCAGTGATACATATCATTCCAGGTATCAGATAATTTGTGTATGAATTGTGTATTGAGGGAATTTGGTATGCACACTCTCAGATCCCTGAAAGTAGCAGAGAGCAGATAGGGTGGTGAAGAAGGCACATGGAATGCTTGCGTTATTACCCAAGGCAGAGAAAACAAGAATAGATAGGTAATGCTGGAACTGTGTAAAACACAGACTAGGCCACAACTGGTGTATATATCAGAGCATGCAGATCTGGTCCCTACGTTATAGGAGGTTTGTGATTGTACTAGAGGAGATTTTTTAGGCTGCTAACTGCCCTGGAGACTTGATCTATGAGGAAAGATTGGATAAGCTAGGTTGGTTTTCTTGGAGAAGCAATGGTTGAGAGGCAATCTTATAGATATGTGTAAGATTATGAGGATCATAGTTAAGGAGTCAATGACAAAGGTGCATAGATTTACAGTAAGAAATAGAGGCTGCAATGTTGAGTTGAGGTGAAATATTTTCACCAAGATGGTAGTGGAATCTGATACTCATTGCTTGAAAGAGTGGTTAAGTCACAATATTTTGTAACATTTAAGCATATTTACTTGCATTGCTCCAGGGCTATGGACCAAAAAGCTATAAAATGGGATTAGTGCAGTATTTTATTTTAATGTAGTCTGATCTTTGCTGAGGTAAAAACAATGGCTGCAGATGCTGGAAACCAGATTCTGGATTAGTGGTGCTGGAAGAGCACAGCAGTTCAGGCAGCATCCAAGGAGCAGCGAAATCGATGTTTCGGGCAAAAGCCCTTCAAGAGGAATGAAGGGCTTTTGCCCGAAACGTTGACTTCGCTGCTCCTTGGACGCTGCCTGAACTGCTGTGATCTTTGCTGACCAGAGTGGACACAATGGACCAAATGGCCTCCTGTGCTGCAAATGTTTATGAGACAGTGCATGTATTATTCAATAAGATGCCTATCTGTTACATATTTTGCAGTATCTATAATTCTGCACTGTAAGTCAAATCAAATTTGTTCCCTATCTTAGAAAAAGATATTTAATATTTATTAAGGAAATTACCAATAAAAAGTATTATAAAAAAGATGTGAGTATCACTTCTATTAAAAAAAATAAATCAGTTTACACACATTCATTTACATCATTATAGATATCAGATTTTGTATTTGACATATTCTGAAAAAGTGAAATTTGAATGAGCTATGATGCCAGAATGCTGATTCCAAAGTGCTCTAATATCTATATTCCACTCAGATTTTTCATAGCAACTTTACTTCTATAACTAGTGGATAAATTTGGTTTTCTATGACAGGATAAAATGATTGATAGTGAATTGAAAATCTATCTTTATTTCTCCAGAGATTTTTTCATAGATGTAAGAATCATCAATAAAAAGGTCATGGCGGGAGGTAAGGTAGTGGTAATGTCACTGGACTATATTCCTGAACTCCTGGTGGATGTTCCAAGTTATAAGTTTAAATTCTATTCTGGCAGATGGTGAAATTTGAATTTAATAAAAATCCGTAATCACAATTGTGTAACCAATGTTGATTGTTGTACAAACACATCTATTTCACAAATGCCCTTTAGGGTAGGCAATCTGCTGTCTTTATCTGGTCTGACCTACATGTGACTCCAGAACATAGCAATGTGGTTGACTCTTAGCTGCAATTAGGGATGGATAATAAATGATGACTTAGTCAACAACACTCACATCCCCGAATGAAAAGAAAACTATTATGAATCGTATAGTATTCCATAAATAAAGTCAAAATTATACCCAGTTTCTTATATAAATCTTATAGAATTTATAATATAGCTTATCCAGTCAAATGTCTATTTAGCTTGATAGTAACATTGAAGTAGTGGAACTCTTATCCAAGTCAGAACAATATAAATTTAAGTCCTCTGTAGCACTCGTGCATAGAGAGATGATTTTAAAACTAATGGAGTTTTGCATTCCCAGAGGAGATACTCTCTGGGTAAGATTAAACCAGTACCACGTCTACCTGTTAAGATTGATTCATAAGATTCCATGCATTGCCCAAAGAAGAGCCAAGGGAGTTATGGTAGCCTTGTCAACAATCTTTCTTCCACCACAATAGTGAGCTGAATCTTACCAACTAAGTATCATCTGTGCTGGGTTTCATGGCGTATTTTCTCATGCTTTCTTCCCAAACTTGCCTCGTTAAACATGCACCAAATCCCTCTGATGCCCCACTCACCCAATGCCAATTCTCCCAATCGCTATGGGCATAAGTATTCATGATTGTCAAGGCATTCTGAAATTCCTGACTCTGATACATTATTCAAAAAGCTGCTATCCACCTGGTCAAGTGATGGCAGCGTTCTGATTATTTTCTGGACAGGTTTATGGCACTTTAATTATCTGTCCACCTGGATTCCCCAGGGCTTCTTAGACCTCTCACTGAGTCCAGGTTTTCATCATTTAGAAAAGACTCTGCTCCACTGTTTTTATATCTAAAGTAGAGGATCTCATAATTGCCTGAACTGAAAGCCATTTGCCAATGTTTTGTTGTGATTCAGTTGGTAGCATTTTTGTATCTGAGTGGGAAATTTAAGTATATTCCAATCCCACTGCAGAACTTGAATTCAAAATCCAAATTGACAATTCAGTCCTCTGTGGAGGGAATGCTACCTTGTCAGATGTTCCATTCTTCAGATGTGACTTCAATCCAAGGCCTCATCTGCTCTCTGCGGCAGACATAAACTATCTTGCAGCTCTATTTCAGAGGAGAGTAAGAATGTTATTTGCAATGTCCTGAGAAACAATTATTTTTTAATTAACATCACAACAATGGTTTTTCTGATCAATGTCATTGTTGTTTGTGAATGTTCGCTTTCGTACTTCCAACATTGCATTCGAGACTGTGGGTGAATCTTCCAGCCACTGAATGGTGAGGGCATTGATGGATCAATTAGGAAAGTAGATAGGCAAAAATGAGATTTCTAAGTTCTAGAAGAAACTGTTGGAGTTTTTTACTGAGTTTTGAACAGCAAGGCAAGAATCCTCCTAGTGAGCAATGAGACCCATACTTGCTTCCGAATGTTTTTCATACCATTTTACCTAATCTTGCCTCATTAGAACACAGTTCCCCATTCTGTCAGTGGATAGAAACTGGACATTGATAGTTCCTGACATGAAAGTCACAGCAGATACCTGGTGATCCTAGCTCATTGCTTGTTCTTCTGGATCTCGCTTTGGACACCAGCCACCAACAACTCGATGCACGCTCCATGGGCAGTGATCAACCTCGTTCACTGGCAACAGACTTAGTCACCAGACTCATACTAGTGTTGTCACAACCTCATGGCCCTTCTCATCCAAATTACAGTATAATTCTATGCTTCAATGCTGCACTTTGGAGCATACTGATAGGTTTCCTTAAATTCTGCTGCTAGGAAAGGGCTCCAATCCATGAACTGGACCTGGCTGCATCTCAGCGGTCCTCACTTGCTACCTTGGCACTCACTCACTCTGTTCCAACTTCAGTGGTCACAGGATCTCCATGTCATCTTTTTATGCTTTACCACCCCTACTTAAAAACTCACAGTACTTCTGTCTTACCTTGATGTTTAGTGCAGACACAAAGCCAGGCAGTTTGTCAAGGTTGTAAGCAATGATCAGTCAAGAGGATGGACATATTGCTATGTAACACTACGCCAAGTCAATCTCACACTTGTATCATGTGTCAGCAGGGTAAGCAGCAAACAAGCAGAATGTACTTCAATCAAATGGCCCAGGATTTCTGGCACAGTAAGTTGAGGGCAGCATTCAATATCAGTCCAGGAGTTTGGACATGGTCAGTGGCCACTAGGGATGTTCAGAGTCAGAGAATGTCTATCATAACAATCCTGTGTGTGGGCTATAGTCAGAGCTGCAGGTCAAGAGCAACCACTCTGGAGAGTCACAGTAAAATCAGCATGTTAGGGATCTGTTTATTCATTAGTGGGGACTGACCATCCAAATCAGTCATATAGTCATTGAGATGTACAGCATAGAAACAGCCCCTTCGGTCTAACTCGTCCATGTCGACCAGATATCTTATACAAATCTAGTCCCTTTGCCTGAATTTCATGTATCCAACCTCTTGCCTTTTAAATGTTGTAATTGTACCAGCCTCCTCCACTTCCTCTGGCAGCTCATTCCATATGTACACTACCCTCTTTGTGAAAATGCTGCTCCTTAGGTCCCTTTTAAATCTTTCCCCTCTCACCTTAATGGCATCTAGTTTTGGACTCCCCTACTCAGGGAAAATATATGCCTCTCACGATTTTATAAACCTCTATAAAATCATCCCTCAGCCTCTGATGCTCCAGAGAAAATAGCTCCGGCCTATTTAGCCTCTCCCTATAGATCAAACCCTCCAGCCCCAACAACATCCTTGCAAATATTTTCTGAACAGTTTCAAGTTTATTTCCTAAAGCAGGGAAAGCAGAATTGAATGCAGTATGCCAAAAGTGGCCTAACCAATGTTCTGTACAGCTGCAACATGACCTCTCAGCAATGACCAATAAAGGCAAGCATACCAAACACTTTCTTCACTATCCTGTCTATCTGCAACTCAACTTTCAAGGAACCATGAACCTGCACACCAGGTCACTTTGCCTGACAACACTCCCCAGGATATTAATATTAAGTATGTGAGCCAGTCCTGATTTGCCTTACCAAATTGCAACAGCTCACATTTATCTAAAGTAAATTCCATCTGCCACTCTTTGTTCCAATGGACCATCTGATAAAAGTTCCGTTGTACTCTGAGGCAACCTTCTTCAGTGTTCACTACACCACTATTTTTGGTGTCATCTGCAAACTTACTAACCATACTTCCTATGTTCATATCCAAATCATTTATATAAATGACAAAAAGCAGTGGCACACTGCTGATCACAGGCCTCCGGTCCGGAAAGCAACCCCACACTAGCACTGTCTGTCTTACCTTTAAGCCCATTTTGTATCAAAATGGCTAGCTCTCCCTGTATTCCATGTGATCTAAACTTGCTAACCAGTCTACCATGCAGAACCTTGTCGAACACCTTGCTGAAGTACATATAGACAATGTTCACTGCTCTGCCTTCATCAATCTTCATTGTCATTTCTTCAAAAAACTCAATCAAGTCAGTGAGACATGATTTACCATGCACAAAGCCATGTTGATTATCCCTAATCATTCCTTACCTTTCCAAATACATCAGAAGAATGGGGAATGGTCAATCCTGGGGATCAGCTCAATTGAAGTCAGAGAGGGTCATCAAGGTTTACTGTTGCATAGGAAAGTTGGGGAAGGCAATTCTGGTTCTACTGCATTTTCCAGATTCAATGGGAAGACAGTCAAACAAATGCTTCTTGAATCATGAGTGTGGTGCTGGAAAAGCACAGCAGGTCAGGCAGCATCCGAGGAGCAGGAGAATTGATGTTTTGGGCACCAGCCTTTCATCAGGATTCCTCATTCCTAATGAAGGGCCCGAACCTGCTGTGCTATTCCAGCAACACACCCTTGACTTCTGATCTCCAGCATGTACAGTCCTCACTTTCTCCTAAATGCTTCTTGGTGCTAAATTCACAATCATTCAGACAAAATTCCTGCAAAAGTCTTTTCAGAGGATTGAACTCAGTGTTCAGTTGGCCAAAAACTGCTCCCCACTTACCAAGTACTGCTCTCTCAATTTTGAACTGGCTAGTTCTCTGGAGAATGATATACAAACTGCTTCAAAAACATTCTGATACTCACCCTAAAGCACAGCAGGATTGACATTAATGACTGGAATGGACTTGTTACCAATTTTCAGAACAGTAAAAACGTCCATCAGGATCACTTTAGTTTGAGGTATTGCATCTTTATGTGAGGGCAGAGTGACAACAGAGAGGGAACCAAAAGGGAGCCTCACAGAGTGTACTATACAATCTCAACATATCATCCCAACTATTATACTCAAAAGGTCTGAGCAATGAATGCAAGTGTGTTAAATGCTTTCTTAATCACCCTGTCTACCTACAATGCAAATTTTAAAGAATTATCTATCTGAACCCCAAGTTTAAGGGCAGCACGGTGGCTCAGCGGCTAGCACTGTTGCCTCACAGCGTCAGGGACGCGGGTCCAAGTCTCACCTCGGGTGACTGTCTGTGTGGAATTTGCACATTCACTCCGTGTCTGCATGGGTTTCCTCCGGGTGCTCTGGTTTCCTCCCACAATCCAAAGATGTGCAGGCCAGGTGAATTGACCATGCTGAATTGTCCACGCTGTTAGGTGCATTAGTCAGCGGTAAGTACAGGGTAGGGGAGTGGGTCTGGGTGGCTTACTCTTCGGAGGGTTGGAGTTATCTTGTTAGGCAGAAGGGCCTGTTTCCACACTGTAGGGAATCTGATCTGATATGTCTCTTTCTTCTACAACACTATCCTCAGGTCAGTTCTCATTCTTCAAAACTCCAAGAAGTATAAAGTCTAAACTACTCAACCTCTCCTCTTGAGACTTTCCCTCCATACTCAGGATCAATTTGTGAATCTTCCCCAGGCTGCCTCTAAATTTAATGTATCTTTTCTCAGATAAGGAGACCAAAACTTTTGGCTATATTCTAGGCACGGCCAACTAGTACCTTATGTAGATCTAGCAACACTTTCCTATTTTTACATTTCATTCCCTTTGAATATTTTTTTCAGATTAGATTCCCTACAGTGTGGAAACAGGCCCTTCGCCCCCACAAGTCCACACCGACCCTCTGAACAGTAACCCACCCAGACCCATTTCCTACAGGCAATTTAGCACAGCCAAATCACCTTACCTGCACATCTTTGGACTGTGGGAGGAAACCCACGCACACATGGAGAGGGAACCAAAAGGGCACAAACTTCACACAGACAGTCACCCTAGGTTGGAATTGAACCTGGATGCCTGCTGCTGTGAGGCAGCAGTGCTAGCCACAGAACCACTGAACCACCATGCGTTGAGGCCAACAATCCACTTGCATTCCCTATTACCTGCTGAACTTGAATGTTAGTTTTTTTCTGATTTAGGCACAAGGTCCTCCAAATCCAGCAATGTTGTGGTTTTCTGCTGTTTTTCTCTATTTGAGTAATACTCTATTTCTCTATTCTTCCCACCAAACTGCATATCTTCACATATTACCAGCTTAGATTCCAGCTGACAAGTTTTGCTCACTCATGTAAACTATTTATTTCCTTAGCAGACTCTTTGTGTGTTATCCTCATCATTTACCTTCCCACCTATTTTTGTGCCATCCACAAACCTGTCAATAGTACATGCTCTTCTCTCATCCCGGTCATCACAGAATCACAGAATTGTTACAGCACAGAAGGAGGCCATTCAACCGAACATGCATGTACTGGCTCTTCAAATGAGAATGCCTATCTAGATCCATTCTCCGTTTTTTTCCCCATTTGTAAACAATTATGGCCTCATCCCTGATCCTAGTGGTACTCCACGTGTTACATGTTGTCATTCTGAAAAAGCCCCCTTCCCCTATATTAATTAGCCAATCATCAATCTATGCTAATATACTACGCCCAACACTATGGGCTCTTATCTTATTAGGTAGCCTAGTGTGTGGCATTTATGAAATGCCTTCTGGAAATCCAAAAATATCACCTTCACTGCTTCCCCTTTATCTATCCTGCTTGTTACCTCCTCAAAGGATTTGAGAAAATTTGTCAGACATACTTACCTCTTCAAGAGGCCATGCTGACTCTGCTTGATCATGTTATGCGTTTCTAAATACTCTGCTATTACACCTGTAATGGCCTCTAACATTTTTCCTATAACTAATGTTAAGCCAACTGATCTATAGTTATCTGTTTTCTCCTTCTCTTTTTGGTTAATGATGTTACACTGGCAGTTTTTTAGTCCTCTGGGACTTATCCAGAATCCAATAACTCGTGGAAGATTGCCACCTACTTATCTACTATTGCTGTAGCTACTTTCTCTCACATCTTTGGATTCATCCCATTAGGTCCAGGGGACTTATCAGTCTTTAGCCTTATTGGTTTACCTGGTTCTTTTTCTCGAGGGATAATTGTTGTATTTATTTCTCCACTCCCTTTTGTCCTTTGATTAATTAGTATTTTTGAAATGCTATTAGTGATGTCAACAGTAAATATTGATGTAAAGTATCTATTCAACTTCTCAGCCATTTCCTCATTCCAAATAATATTTCCCCAATATTGATCTCTAAGGGGCTTATGAAACAAAAACAGAAAGCACTGGAGAAACTCAACAGGTCTGGTGGTATTTGTAGAGAGAGAAAAACAAAATTAACATTTTGAGTCCAGTGGTCCTTTGTCAGACCTCTGACGAAGAGTCACTGAACTTGAAAAAAAACTCTCTTTGTCTTCACAAATGTTGCCAGATCTGTTGAGTTTCTCCAGCATTTTCTGTTTTTGCTTCAGATTTCCAGCATCCACAGTTCTTTGTTTTATTTTCCTCTAAGTTGACTTTGGCCATTCTGTTCCTTTTCCTACATTTAGATACACTATTGCTGTTCATCTTGATAATACTTGTAAGTTTACTGTCAATGTTCATTTTCTCTCCCTTTGTTTCATTTGCATATTAAGCTTTCCACATCCTCTGTCTTATCACTACTATTTGTGACATTGTATGTTTCTTCATTCAATTTGATGCTATCAGTAACTCACCTTATTCACCATAGTTGGCTTATCCCCTTCTGAGAATCTTTATTTCTCACTAGGATTTATCTTTGCTCTGAGCCATTAATTATTTTCTTAAAATCTGCCATTATTCCTTAACCATGTCTGCTGTGTTCCATTTCACATTGCATCCAGCTAATGCTGCCATTATTCCTTTGTAATTCCCCTTATTTAAGGTGAACACGGCTGATTCCAACTGAAGTGCTTCCCTCTCAAACTGAATGCTAAATTCTACTATGTTATAGTCACTATTCTCAAACTACTTTCAAAATGCTGGGTGGAAACAATCCATTGTATCTGTCATCCTTCAGCAGCATTATACTCTTCATTGTTGTTACTTTGTATTTTAATTCTGAGTTCCTTATACAATACTAGCTTGCTTGGGGTTTCTAGCATGATCTTTTTCTCTATTGTAAATATTGACACAAATGAATTGTTCGAAATGTCCACCACTTCGTTATTTTCATTGATAGTATTGCCATTAGCAGTTTGCAAAAGTCCTCTTTTACCTTATCTAATTGCAGAACTGCGCGTTGATTTTGACCTTGGTAAGTTTGTTTTTGGTGATTAGAGCTCTTATCGTTTAGCATTATTACTTGGATTCTTTTTTAAACATCCCTCACTGAGCTTTTGTCCTTTTGCCAATGTACAGACTTTGCTGGTTTACTGTGAACAGTCTCTCTCATCATATTGAACTCAAATCTAGATCTTAGGAGCTATTTCGTATTTTTCCTTTCAAACATTATGTCGAACTCAGTCAAGTGTAATGATCAATACCAGATAATTACACACTGATCTTTAGGCTGTTAAATACATCTGGATCATTACTAAATCTCCAAGGTGTGCTTCCTTATTACGTCTAGAACATACCATTGCTGAAAATACCCTGGAAACACCTAAGATTCATTGCATTTTTATTTGACATACCACTATCCTTGTGCCAATCTATATTGAAGTTAAAATCCAACAAAAAACTATTCAACCTCGACTATATGCTTATTTGCTCTCTGCATTTATGCATTTTACCACCTCACAGCTGTGACACAATATGATGTCAAATTCTAATATTGTCAGCTTATGTCTCATTGCATTCTTTTAATTTTGAAGTGATTTCATCCTTTATCACTAAGCCCACTTTTTAACCTGTACAAGTTTCCCTTTACACTTTATAAACTGGAATATTTAATTTCCTACTACTGATCACCTTTCAGCCAAGTCTAATTACTGATTATTATGTCATGCTCTTCAATTTGTGCCTGTCATTCATTCAATTTATTCCTTATATTCTGTATGTTTGTTCAAATAGCATTTACTTTGGCCACATACTTTGACTTATCTTGTACGTAATATTTATATTATTCAATTATTACACATAGTTGTCAAAGTATAGAAACACAGGAAAATAGAGAGTAAGAGCAGGAGGAGGCTAGTTGCTCCTTTGAGCCCACTTCGCCATTCAATATGATCATGACCAACTCAGTATCTGTTCCTGCCTTCTCTCCATGCTCTTCGAACTCTTTAGCCCTAAGAACTACATCTAACTCCTTTGTAAAAACATTCGATGTTTAGCCTCAACTGCTTCCTGTTGCAGAAAATTCCACAGGCTCACCACTACTCGAGTGAAGAAATTTCTCCTCATGTCAGTCTTAAATTGCCTATCCCATATGCTTAGATTGTGATCCATGATCCTGGACTCCCCAGTCAACAGAATCATACTTCTTGTAGACAAACTACCCTGTCAAGTCTTGATAGATTTTTATACATTTCTATGAGATTCTCCCCTCATTCTTCTAAATACCAATGAATGTAGTCTGGAATTCCTTCCTTAACAATATTGTGGATCTACCAATAGACTGCAGCACTTCAAGAGGGAGCTCACCACTACCTTTTCATAGGGATAAGCAATAAATGCTGTCCCAGTCAGTGATGCCCACGTCCCACAAGTGAAAAAAGTTCAAACTGATCCGGCCTCTCTTCAGGCATTGGTCCTCTGGTCCCAGGAATCAGTCTGGTAAGTCTTTGTTACACTCTCTCCATAGCCAAAACATCCTTCCTTAGATAAGGCGATCAAAACTGCTTAGGATATTCCAGGTATGGTCTCACCAGACTCAATACGATTGCAACAAGACATCCCTGCTCGAATCCTATCGTGATGATGGCTAACATACATTTGCCTTCTTCATTGCCTGTTGCATCTGCATGCTTACCTTCAGCAATTGTTGTACAAGGATATCCAGGCCTTATTTAACCTCTCTTTTTCTAATCTTTTGCTAATAATCTTTTAGATAATAATCTACTTTCCTTTTTTGCTACCAAAGTGGATAACC
The DNA here is from genome assembly GCF_047496795.1 of Chiloscyllium punctatum. NCBI lineage: Eukaryota > Metazoa > Chordata > Chondrichthyes > Orectolobiformes > Hemiscylliidae > Chiloscyllium > Chiloscyllium punctatum. The sequence goes on from NC_092775.1 coordinate 6,999,950, forward strand.
TCACATTTACCCACATTTTACTACTGTCTATGTCTCATTGCATTCTCTTAATTTTGAAGTGATCCTTTATCACTAAGCCCACTTTTTAACCTGTAAAGTTTTCCTTCACACCTTATAAACTGGAATATTTAATTTCCTACTACTGATCATCTTGCAGCCAAGTCTAATTAATGATTATTATGTCATACTCTCCAATTTGTGCCTGTCATTCCTTCATCTGCCATCTTCATTTGCCAACTTACTCAATTTGTTTAAACAACTCACAATGCTACCCAATGACATTTTCCTTCTTTCTTCGAGGACAAGGTCTGAGACAAAATGAAGCAGTAAATGGCCACCATGAAGCCTAAGGCCTCTGACACACCCTTTTCTTGCCCAGGGCACATGCCATCAACATTACAGACAATAGGTTGAAATGTGGCCTCTGCAAGTACAATGTTGGAAGAGACAACCTGCAGGATTTTGTCAGACCTAATGTTCACTTTCCCTTTTCACTTCTACCTCAACCGTAAAAAAAAATGACTTGTAGAGACTGGATGGGTCTCATTTGCTCTTTATAAAGCAGCCCAATCTGTAAAGAATTTGTCATTTCTACTTATGTTTTGAGTGAGTAATAAGCCTGTTTCTCAGTTGCATGCTAACATGCTTGGTTAGTTTTTACTGCATGTGGAACAAACACTGGTAATACATAAACATGTTACTATAGTAACATATCACTATAGTAACTGTATTTGCATATCAACATTGACTGGTGGGTCACCAGAAAGCAGAGTTAGTCTAATGTAATGCAAACAAGCTGTCATAGCAAGTGAACAAATACTCTGTATTTTCCTTAATCAAACCAGTTTTTATTATGGGTGTGTTGTAGGTGTTGCCATCAAGCCTCTGAATTTTGCAAAAAAGCTATGGGATCTTGTTCGTTTACATTCTCTGCCTGCAGCAATGAAGTATGACAGTGTAAATATGCAACCAGAGAAGTATTAAGTTAGTTGGAACAAATAGTGGAAATACTTGAACCTTTATCTATTAACATGACGTCTCCTACTTTGAACCACTGCCAGACATTGAAATCTCACACTGTTATGTGTTTGCAATTTACCTTCTGAATGTTACAGTGCTATTAAGGTACAAAAAACCAACCATTCAGCCAAGTATTTCATGCTGGTGTTTATGCTCCATATGAACCTCCACCCATCCCTCTTACCTGACTTTATTAACATAATGCCCTATTCCCTTCTGTTGCACATGTCTAGCTTTCCCATAAATGCCTTAATATCGAACTTAACTGCTCTTTGGAGGATGGAAAAGGAAGTTTCTCCTAAATTACCTTTCGAACTTGTTAGTCACTGTTTTATACTTAATGGTACCTATTTTCAGACACCTCATAAACTTAATCATTTTTAAAAATTCAGTTCAATAATCTTTTGAGAAGTTTATACTTGCCCAGTACTTGTCAGGTTGATATAAAGAATGGGAGAACGAAATGCAACTATCAAAGCATATCCTCTTCCTCCTCCTTCTCCTGCTCCTCGGGCGCTGCCTGACCTGCTGTGCTTTTCCAGCACCACTCTAATCTAGACTCTGGTTTCCAGCATCTGCAGTCCTTGTTTTTACCTAGCTGTCAAAGCAAGCACAGCTCCATCATTGCATAATCATGTTTCTTTATCATCAAAAAAGGAAGAGAAGGTTTTGGGCAGAAAGTGGGGGAATGACACCAGGTAAATGTTCCAACTTCACCTTAATTAATCCTTGGTATTTTATGGAAAAATAAATAAGACAACTGTTGAGTTTTGAACTATCCAGGAGGATTTGGATCAAAATCCCAGAACCCCATAGTTAAATATTCTTCATTTTGCAAACTCCAACATTTTCAGAAAATAGTTCAAATCTTCTCAAAGGCAATTGGAATGAATTCCAATCTTCCTAGTAACACCTGCACTCCATGAATGAAAATAAATTACCTATTTTTCACAGTAAACTTCCTCATTGCTAATGTATCTCTTTAAACCAGCTGTAAATTGTGTGAAATCCATACTTTCTTGACAAATAACTGTCCTCTCAGTGATGTTTCCATAATATAATTATTCCAAAGTATAATTCTACTTGTAAATATCTGTGAATTTTAATGAAGGTATTTTGTTGTTCCAAACAATGCATGTGAATGCATGCTGAATACTAAAGTGTATCTTGCAGACCAACTGTGAATCTATGTTAGCAAGATTGATTCCTTTAGAAAGGACTTTAGTTCTCTGAATCGTGCACATTTTAAACAATTTATCAAAAAACTCTCCCAGAGCTCACCCATTAGAACTGATTTAGTTCCAACCCCAATACACTGAACAGAATCTTCTCCTGGTCAAGTGTAGAAAAAAGTCCCATGATGCAGGGATGTTTTTTGTACCCTGGCCATGCATCACCCATCATATCAGGCAGGGAAGTGCCACCTCTTACTCCTTGCATCCGCTTTGTACTTCAACAGTCTTCTTTTACTTTTGCTTTTCCCACTAGTTGGGGTCATGATTCACAAGAGAAATCTTCATTTCTCATGGTCTCTGGATCTTCTCTGTGGAGGCCTCTTCCTGCAGATTCTCTTGGATTGAGTCCATCCATCTCCTTCGTAGTCTCCCTCCCTTCCTCCTTTCTGATAAGGCCCATTTCAACTTCTTTCTCATTACATAACCTTTCAGTCTTCATTAGATGCAACAGTCTCCATCCCAGTCTCCTCAGCTGAGCCTCCTTCAACCCTTCAGTCACTCTGACTTTTTCCAGGAATCTGGACTCTGGGCCAGTTCTCTTCTAGAGACGTTACAGATCAAACACAATATCTTCATCCCTCCTGCACCTACTTTTCTTTCTTTCATTTTATTCAAAGGCTGGCTGCAGGCAGGTCATAAAATCTCTCTCCTTTATCAAGCTGGCAACTTTCCATTGCAGTGCATGCTAGCTGGCAGTCTCTGTTTATTCTATGCCACAGCTATCTGATGTGTGAACTCTGCCACATGTTGATCATTTTCCTGGATAATCGAGCCCAGGTAATTCAGTTTGGTCATTTGGCATGCTTCTATTCCAGCAATGGTCACAGAGACACTACATCCTGACTGGTCTGTAATGAGCATTATGGATACATGGAGTTCTAACTGTATTTCTTTTGCCCATTTATTTTCAAGATTGTTTTTCTATTGGTTTCCACTTGCCTGTAGTTTTTCAATGATTTTGGCAATGACTGTCACATTATCTGCATGTTGTGTGTTGGACCTGCTATGATCTCCTTTGACCCAAATCAAACATGATGATCAACAAAGATGGGTTGAGGACTGACATTTGGTCAACTCCAACTTTTACCTCAAATATTCTTGAGTTATCAGCATTACTCACCAACAATTGGCAGTTCTTATTTATAGGCAAAAGTGAGGACTGCAGATGCTGGAGATTAGAGTCAAGATTAGAGTGGTGCTGGAAAGGCACAGCAGGTCAGGCAGCATCTAAGGAGCAGGAAAATCGATGTTTTGGGCAGGAACCCTTCATCAGGAAAGGGCTCCTGATGAAGGGTTCCTGCCCAAAATATTGATTTTCCTGCTCCTTGAATGCTGCCTGACCTGCTATGCTTTTCAGCACCATTCTAATCTTGACTCTAGTCCTTATTTATATCTTCAATCATCCTGACATAGCTCTCCAATACCCTTCTGTATCTCAGGTGTTCTAAGATCTTTCTCATCGGTACCTGGTTAGATGCTTTTTCCACATCAAGGATGACCAGGTGTAAATCCTTTTGTTGCTTGTGATCGCTCTTCATCAATTTGCGCCAAGCAAAAATTGTTTCAGTGTTGCTTCTTGCTGGCATGAAGACAAAATGCCCATCATTGGATTGAAGTTGACCACATGTGCCCACACTTCGAGGGTATGGGACATCAAAATGACTCTGCAATAGTTTCTGCACTGTTGAACATCTCTTTCAATTTGAAATTGGCACTGGAATATTGTCTCCATTCATTTGGCAACTGGTCTTTGCCATACCACTTTGAAGGGATGAACAAGGCACTGATGCCCATGTCACCAAGCATCTTAAAGGAATCCTCCCCTGCGATCCTGTTGGGCAGCAGTACCTTTCAATGTTTCACGTAGTAAAACATTGAAAGCAATATTCACACTTTCATTCTTCTGATGTCAGCCACTGGAGAGGCAGGAGTTGCTCTTTGCTTGAGAGCTCCTTGAAGACTACATTCTTTTCATTATACAACCAAGGAATCAGTTAGCTCAGTTAACCAGTAAGTGGTGCCAACAGTGCATTCAGTTCCCACCAGTTGATATACCCATAGAGGACTCTCCACCTCAACCTGTGCCCTCACCTGGAGTGTCGTGGCCCTTAGATTAAATTACCACCAGCCATCTCTCTCCAATGACTGAGGAGCCCAGTAGTCTGATAAGACTATGGCAAACTTACTCCTCGATGAACATCATTCTTGCGGTCTGGTGGGATTGTAGTCATCACTCCCACAAATATTTTTCAACAGCTTATTCATAGAATGTGGGTTGAAGTTTAAATTTATCCAAATACCAATTTAACCATGATATGTACAGCTGGGCTTGCATCAAAGCAGCAAAGATACACCAATATTATTTAGTAAAGACAATTTTAAAATGACAATTTTTGAACAAACCAGATGTCAAAAGTAGAACTTTCTTCTATTTGTTCATAGGATGTGGACTGTTGGTCTAAGCTACCATTTATTGCCCATCCCCAAATGCTCTGATGAAAGTGATGTTGAGCGGCCTTCTCAAGCTGCAGCACTGAGTTGATGGGCTGTTGGGGGAGTGGTGTGGGGATTGGGGATGGGGGAGTGTAGCGGTATTGGTGGAGTGGAGGACACTTATACGTTGCTGTCAAGAACTGAGTCCCAGGAAATTTACCTCATGATACTAAAAGAATACTGATCTAGTTCTGAGCCAGGATGATGTGTGGCTTGGAAACAAACTTTCCCAGTAGTGTTTGCCTTCATTAACTACACTTGTCTTTCTAGGTGGCAGAAGTCATGGTTTTGGTAGGTGCTTTGGAGGGAGCCTTGGTGAGTTGTTATGGTGCATCATGTAGATGGTACACACTGTTGGCACTTTGCATTGGTGGTGGAAGGAGTGGATATTGAAGGTGTTTTATGCAGTGCCAATGAAGTTGTCTGCGTGTGTCCTGGATAGTGTCAAGTTACTTGAGTGTTAAAGATGCAGTTATTGAGGTACATTGACTGTATTCAATCATACAGCTGACTTGTCACTTATAGATTGTGCACAGGCTTTAAGAAGTTCGGAGGTGAGTTACTCAATGCTGAATGCCCAGTTCCTGACCTGCTATTGTGGTCATGCCTTGTCCAGTTCAGTTTTGAGTTAATTATAGCTGATTGTGCTGGATTCAATGATGGTCATGTCATTGAATGTCAAGGGGATATAGTTTAATATCTCTTGTTGGAGCTGGTAATTGCCTGGCACTTGTGTGACACAAATGTTATTTACCACCTATCAACACAAGTCTGAATGTTGTTCAAGTGTTACTGCATTTGGACATTAACTGGGGAAAGATTTCAAACATTGTACAATCATCATTGAACTTCTGACCGTGAAATGGAGGAAAGGTCCTTTATAAAGTATCTGAAGATGGCTGGCCTAGGACACTGACAGAGGAACTCTTGCTGAGATGTTCTCTGGTGTGAGATAACTGACCTCCAACAACCTGATAAGTCTTCCTATGCAATAGGTCTGTCTCCAAATAGTACAAATTATCCCCTGATTCATTTATGCCAAAAGATTATCCCAATCTAAGTAATTATCTCTCATATCTGTCAGTAAACACAGGAGGATATCGATAGACTGGAGAGTTGGGCGGAAAAGTGGCAGATGGCTTTCAATCCAGACAAATGTGAGGTGATGCATTTAGGCAAGTCTAATTCTAGAGCGAATTACACAATGAATGGAAGAGCCTTGGGAAAAGTTATTGGGCAGAGAGATCTGGGTGTGCAGGTCCATTGTACCCTGAAGGTTGCTGCACAGGTGGATAGTGGTCAAGAAGGCATATGGTTTGCTTGCCTTCATTGGACGGGGTATTGTGTGTAAGAACTGGCAAGTCATGTTAAAATTGTACAAGACATTGGTTCGGCTGCATTTAGAATATTGTGTATGGTTCTGGTCACCACATTACCAAAAGGGTGTGGACGCTTTGGAGAGGGTGCAGAGAAGGTTTACGAGGATGTTGCCTGATATGGAAGGTGCTAGCTATGAAGAGAGGTTGAGTAGGTTACGTTTATTTTCACTAGAAAAAAGGAGATTGAGAGGGGACCTAATTGAGGTTTACAAAGTCATGAAGGGTATAGACAGGGTGAATTGAGACAAGCTTGGAGGGCTGAAGGGCCTGTTCCTGGACTGTAAATTTTCTTTGTTCTTCTTTATATTTTAATTATCTTTTAAATATTTTGCTTCCTATGATAGGGTGATATTTGCAATGAATGGGTGACATTCATTGATCATTCTTAGTTGCCCAATAAAGGCTGGTGGTGGATTTTCTTCGAAACCTCTGCATTGTTTGTCGAGATAAGGGTGTTTGTGACTTCAAGAGAAAATTTACAGGTGAAAGGTGTTCACATGACATACGCACTTTTTAAAAAAGAGCTTGTAGTTTTAGTTACTGTAAAAATAATAACCTGCTAAGCTTCTTTCACCATCTCCTGGCACAAGAGGAGGGATGGGATTTGGAGAGGTGGTGGAGAGGTTTGGAGAGCTAGTGGAGGGGCTATGAGGAGGGGGTTTGGAGAGTTGGTGGAGGGATATGGGGAGGGGGTTTGGCAGGTTGGTGGAAGGGGTTTGGAGAGCTGGTGGAGGGGGTATGAGGAGGGAGTTTGGAGGGCTGGTGGGGTCTGGAGGGGTTATGTGGAGGGGTTTGGAGAACTGGTGGAGGAGCATGGGGAGGAGGTTTGGAGATGTGGTGGAGGGGGTATGGGGAGGGTTTTGGAGAGCTGGTGGAGGGAGATTGAAGAGCTGGTGTAGGTGGGAGTTGGAGGAGGAGCAGCAGTTGAACTCGTGGAGATGGGCGGGATGCAGGGAGGGGCGTGGCGCTGCCACGTGGCCGTTTCGAACGCTTTGGACCAACCGCCTCCCGCCCGATTCTAACGGTCAATGAGCCGCGTGCCGGCTCCCCCTCCCACCGTGAGAAGCGCGCGTGGGTTTGGCGCGAAACTGCAGACGGGCTGTCCGCATGAAAGAGCCCTGGAGCCGAGTGAACCGAGCAATAAACAGCCAGAGTTAAACCCCAACCGGGGACTGCAGTGATTGTGGCTGTTTTACTCCGAGTGATAAGGTGATGAACATTGCTGAAAGGCGCGATGCGACGCTTCTCTCGCACCCGGGTCTGGGGCGGGGATGTGAATTAACCTGGCAGCCATTGCACATGCAAACAGGTTCTGGAAGGGGGATCAGTGAAAGGAATTTAAACATGTGATGGGGAATCTGGCCCCTTTCCAAATCTTGTACCAAACTCGGTCGAGCTCCACCATCTATCACTTGCAACAGTGATGATAGGTGCAATCAATTGCCATTCACTGAAAACGCAAACTTGATTTTAACTTTAACCTTGGGATTCGCATCGTGCTTCCTCGATTCTCGTGTAAGCCTATTGTTCAGAGCACAACAACAAAGCTCATCATTTCAAACTTTGGTTACGTCTGACGTAGGTAAACACATTTGGGTAGAGAGAGTCCCTGCCCTGGACACTAGAGTTACAGGGTCAATGTCCCAGGTACCAGAGGGGGTGGCAGTTACAGGGTCAATGTCCCAGGTACCAGAGGGGGTGGCAGTTACAGGGTCAATGTCCCAGGTACCAGAGGGGGTGGCAGTTACAGGGTCGATGTCCCGGGGGGGGAGGGGAGAGGGTGTCGGTGGGGGTTACAGAGTCAGCATCCTGGATACCAGGGCAGGAGGGGAGGTGGCAGGGTCAGCATCCCAGAAACCAGATTGGAAGGGGTTATAGGGTCAGTATCACAGGTACCAGAGGGTGGAGTTGGGGGTGGGGGTACGGAAGGTTACAGGGTCAATGTCCCAGGTACCAGAGTGGGGTGGGGGGAGGCGTTACAGAGTCAGCATCCTGGATACCGGGTTACAGGGAAGTCACAGGGTCAGTATCCCGGACACCAGGGTGGGGAGGGTTACAAGGTCAGTATCCTGGATGCCAGGGTGGGGTTACTGGGTCAGTATCCTGGACACCGGGATGGTTGGGGATGGGAGGCGTTTACAGGGTCAGTATCCTGGGTCCCAGTGTGGGGAGGGGCTAATAGGGTCAGTATCCCAGGAAATGGTTTGGGGGTTACAGGGTCAGTATCCCAGGCACTGGGAGGTTACAGGGTTAGTGCCCTGGATGCTGGTGCGGTTACAGTATCAGCATTTCCAGGCACTGGTGGGGTTACAAGGTCAGCATCCTGGATACAGTGGGTTACAGGTCCGCATCCCAGATACTGAGGTGTTACAAGGTCACTGTCTGGACATGGGCATTATGAAGTCACTGCCCTGGACACTGGGAGGTTTAGGGTCAGTTCCCTAGATATTGGGAAGTTACAGGGGCACTGCCCTGGACATTGATGAATTATAAGGTTATTGCCTTGACACTGGGGTGGAAAGGATCTTTGCCCCAGACACTGGGAGGTTATAGGGGTCACTGTCCTGGACATTGGAGAGTTACATGTAGAGTGCCCCCTGGCATTGCTAGGACCAGGATCAGTGCCTTGGACACTGGGCAGGATAGAAGGTCACTGACCAAGGTGGGGGGAGGTAAGGAGGTGGGATAGCAGGATCTCTGCTCTAAGTACTGAGGGCTTACAGGATCACAGCCCGTTCTGTGTGTGTGTGTGTGTGTGGTGGAGGAAACTTCTCTACTGCTCCACATAGTACTGCATGGGCGGCATTGGGAACTGGGTCGTTACCTGGCATTCTAAAGCATATATAGTCGCTGCTCCAGATTTTTGTTTGTATAGAGTTTCAGCCACATTTTCAGTGTTGGAAAGTTTTTGCTTCGATTGAATCGAAATTTTATATATTATTTAGGAAACTACTTAGCACTGTAAACCTATAAGGTATGTGACCATTTTCCTCGGAGTTCCTTTTACTCTCAAAGTGTCAGTCACTAAATGTCATAGAGTTATTAAGCAGGAAACCTCTGACACTACCTCCATAGATTTTAAGTCGGGTGCCATAATATATGATTTTTCAGTTCAGTCATACAGCAATCTAACATAGCTGAGCAGATAATTTGAATCATAATTTCACTATACTACATTTGGGACAAACTATGTAAGTTATATACACAAAATGGTGCCAGGCTGTCCATTACATAGTCGTGGCTAAGACTTTAAAAAACGGTGTAATTGAAGCACATCTGAATCCCTTGATACAATAATTTCCTCCTAAGTGCTTACATGAAATGCTTAAAGTGATATGGTATATTACTGCATCAAAGCTTTTCGAAGAAAATTTCTTTGGAAATGCTGTGACTGTTATATGAGTAAATATTTAAGCTGTTTTGTAATGACATTTCAATAACTTTTGATGCAGTTTTTTTTTGCAATGTGGTTGAAGGTGAAAGTAATTGGAGTTCGTGTGTTCTGGGATTTTTTTAAATAGATATTTTTATTGAAAATTTAACACATTTTTACAAGTTTACAAATAAAAAATAAACCCAAGTATAAACATTGATATACAATTAAATCTTAAATAAATAATAACCAAAATTTATCAAACAAAAAAAAGATACCGAGAGAAAATAAACAAAACTCAACTAACTACTAATCTAACCTACAACTAACCAGAGTGTATAATTAAGTCTCTTACATTATTCAAAGAAGAGAAAAAAAAACTGACGGATAACACAGAAATTGGGTAGTGAGAAACATGCTCGGAATGTATTAACATCAATTTGTTACAAAACCCGTATTCATGCGGGATTCCTCTCCCAAGGGGCCCTGGACCAGCCAGGTTCTCAATTAAATAAAAGCCTTGTTAGGATGGCCGAAATATCTGTATTTATGTAATTCAAGAAGGGCTGCCATATTTTATGGAATAATGCAGTCTTTTGGTGCACCATATTTGTAAGGAAGTCAAGGGGAATACATTCCATGATTAATCTATGCCAATTCGAAAGTCCAGGGAGGCCCTCAGCCACCCAGTTTACCAAAATATTTTTCCTTGCACAGAAAGAGAGAATAGAAAATAATCTCGTCCTGTGCGTGTCCAGGGAGGGTAAGTTTGAAACACCCAAAAGGAGAGATACAGGGTCCACTCTAATTTCCGGTCCTAAGATTTCTGCCAGAGCACTTGCTACTTTAGTCCAATATCTACGGATCTTATGACAGGTCCATAAGCAATGTACAAGAGTGCCCACCTCTATTTTACATTTGGGACACATTGGAGATGCTCCTGCCTTAAATTTTGCCAATCGATCCGGTGCTATACGGGCCCTATGAAGTATCTTCAGCTCGATAGCCTGAGTTCTGTTACAGATGGTGATTCTTCTGGTGTTTTCTCAAATGTCATTCCATGTTTCTATAGAGATTTCCAGTCCCAAATCCCTATCCCATGTTTTAAGCAGATTGTCCATATCTCCCGATACTTCATCATGTAGTAAATGATAAATAGTACTGACGGAAGATACCCCCATTGGTCGTAGTACTCTACATTCTCTATCTGATTTATAAAGACTATCTAATAACATAGTCTTCTTCTGTATGTAGTCTCGAATTTTGAAGTATCGAAAGAGGTTTCCTTTAGGTAATCCAAATTTCTGACGCAGCTGTTCAAAAGACATCAGGACCCCTTCTTTAAACAGATCCCCTAAACATGAGAAACCCTTGGATCTCCAGAGTTTGAAAGTGACATCTGTAAGCCCCGGTTGAAATCCCCATGCTCTCACTATCGGAGCAGAGGGGGATGTTTTATGTGAGTTGCCCTCATTTTGCGGCATTATATTCCAAGCTTTAATTGTGTTTAGTATTATAGGGTTTTTACATTGATCCATAATGATTTTCCTCTTGTCTGAAAGTAAAAGGTTAATAAGTGGGCATTTTACTTGAGAAGCCTCGATATCCAGCCAGATTGATTGCGGGTCAGACGAGACCCAATCGGCTATGTAACTTAATAGGGAACTTAACTGATATTTTCTAAAATTTGGGAAATCCAATCCTCCCCTTGCGTGTGGAAGCTGTAGCTTTTTCAGCTTAATGAGGGGCCGTCTATGATTTCAGATAAAGGAACCCAACTAGCCATATAATTTATGTAGTGCCAGCCTTGGCAGCATCACTGGAAGCATTCTCATAGGGTATAGGAGATGGGGCAGCACAGTCATTTTAATTAGTGCTATTCTACCTAGCCAGGAAATTGGAAGATCTCCCCATCACTGGAGGTCCTGCCCTTACTTCCACTCCTATGTCTTATGGTCTTATCCTTTCCAGTAAATGCACAAAGTTAGCCTTGTATAACTGACCAAATACTGGGGTAATAAAAATGTCTAAATATAAGAAACCCTCCAGGGACCACCGAAAGGGAAAGTGGGGTCCATCCAATAAGTGGGATACACTACCAAGGCCATCCATTGGCATAGCCTCCGATTTTAAGAAATTAATTTTATAGCCTGAAAATACACTAAATGTATTAATAACTTGGATTAAGCGAGGCACGGACATCAAAGGATTACTGAGAAATAGAAGAACATCATCTGCATAAAGGGTAATTTTATGTTTACCTCTACCAATCCTCGGGGCCGTTATATTAGGATCAGCCCGTATAGCTTCTGCTAGTGACTTGATTATTAGCGGAAATAGCCATGGCGAAAGAGGACATCCCTGACGGCAGCCCCTATCCACACTGAAGCTATCCGAGTTTAATCCATTGGTAATCACAACTGCTTTGGTATTGCTATACAGTGTTCAGACCCATTTGGTAAACACCTTTCCAACGCCAAACCTTTCCAATGTGTGAAACAAATATGACCATTCAACTCTGTCGAATGCCTTTTCCGCATCTAATGAGACTACTACACTTGGTATCTTTCCCTGATGGCAGGCTTGAATCATATTCAAAACCCTTCTAACATTATTGGATGATCTACGGCCCTTAATAAACCCTGTCTGGTCCTCCTTTATGATATGTGGCAATACCCTTTCGAGCCTCAATGCTAACGTTTTCGAGAGGATTTAAAAATCTACATTTAGCAAGGATATTGTTCTGTAAGACGCGCAGTCTTCTGGGTCCTTTTCTTTTTTTTGAGGATAAGAGAGATATTTGCCTCTTTCAGCGAAGGCGGGAGACAACCCTGACTGTACGAATAGTTATATATGTCCATAAGTGGACCAGCCAATATTATAGAATTCAGCTTGAAAGCCATCTGGGCCGGGTGCCTTACCGCTCTGAAGTTGCCTGATTGCGTCAAGTATTTCTTGGATTGTTAGGGGAACATTCAAGACCGATACCTGTTCCGGAGTTAGATCCGGAAAGGTCAGGTTTTTAAAAAATGACTGCATCCTCCTAGTCCTGCCTTCGCAATCCTGTGATTTATATAAATCAGAATAAAATTTTCTAAAGATTGCATTAATCCTTTTTTGATCATGAGTCAGAATACCCGCACTTTCCTTGATAGACGTGATAGTTTGAGGGGCCTTCTTTTTCTTTGCGAGAAATGCTAAATATCTACCAGGTTTATCGCCAAATTCATATAACTTTTGTTTTGCAAATAATATTTCCCTCTTAGCCATTTGGGTAAGCGTGGTGCTTAGAGCTGTCCTAAGGGCCATAGTCCTTTGTAATTTGATAATAGAAGGTCTGTCAGTGTATGCTGTTTCAGCTGTTTTTAAGAGAGCTTCGAGCAGACGCTGTTGTTCTCCCTTTAATTTTTTCTGAGTTGCTGAGTATGAGATGATCAAACCTCATGTGTAAGCTTTAGACATAGAACATAGAGCAGTACAGCACAGAACAGGCCTTTCAACCCACGATGTTGTGCCGACCACTGATCCTCATGTATGCACCCTCAAGTTTCTGTGACCATATGCATGTCCAGTAGTCTCTTAAATGTCCTTGTTTCCACAACTGCTGCTGGCAACGCATTCCATGCTCTCTCAACTGTGTAAAGAACCCGCCTCTGACATCCCCTCTGTACTTTCCTCCAACCAGCTTAAAACTATGACCCCTCATGTTAGTCATTTCTGCCCTGGCTATCGACTCTATCTATGCCTCTCATTATCTTGTATACCTCAATTAGGTCCCCTCTCCTCCTCCTTTTCTCCAATGAAAAATGTCCGAGCTCAGTCAACCTCTCTTCATAAGATAAGCCCTCCAGTTCAGGCAGCATCCTGGTAAACCTCCTCTGAACCCTCTCCAAAGCATCCACATCTTTCCTATAATAGGGCAACCAGAACTGGACGCAGTATTCCAAGTGCGGTCTAACCAAGTGTTTTATAGAGCTGCAACAAGATCTCACGACTCTTAAACTCAATCCCCCTGTTAATGAAAGCCAAAACACCATATGCTTTCTTAACAACCCTGTCCACTTGGGCGGCCATTTTAAGGGATCTATGTACCTGCACACCAAGATCCCTCTGTTCCTCCACACTGCCAAGAATCCTATCCTTAATCCTGTACTCAGCTTTCAAATTTGACCTTCCAAAATGCATCACCTCGCATTTATCCAGGTTGAACTCCATCTGCCACCTCTCAGCCCATCTCAACATCCTGTCAATGTCCCCGCTGCAGCCTACAATAGTCCTCTATACTGTCAACGACACCTCCAACCATTGTGTCATCAGCAAACTTGCTGACCCATCCTTCAATCCCCTCATCCACGTCATTAATAAAAATTACAAAGAGTAGAGGCCCAAGGACAGAGCCCTGTGGAACACCACTCACCACAGACTTCCAGGCAGAATATTTTCCTTCTACTACCACTCGCTGTCTTCTGTTGGCCAGCCAATTCTGTATCCAGACAGCTAAGTTCCCCTGTATCCCATTCCTCCTGACCTTCTGAATGAGCCTACCATGGGGAACCTTTTCAAATGCCTTTGATGGTCTCCCACATCATTGATGGGTTGCTAGCCGTACCTGAATTAGTTTCTAAAAAAGTTTTAAATTCTTGAGAGAAATACTTTACAAATTTACTATCTTTCATCAGAAAGGGGTCCATACGCCAATGCCGGGGGAATGTCTCATTGTTCCTCACCTTGATTTCCATATATACTGCAGCGTGATCGGAAATTGCTATACTGCCTATTTTACAGGATGATATGGAATTTTTAAAAATCAAGGGGGCAAAAAACATATCGATTCTGGTATGACATTTATGTGGATTGGAGTAAAAAGAAAAATCTCTGCCCTGTGGATGAAGGCATCTCCATACATCTTCTAGTCCTAATTCTTTGTTCAAATCCACCAATTGTCTAGATCTGGGAGATACTCCTGCAGTACTCTTGGGAATCCTATCTGTTTCTGGATCCATAATACAATTATAGGGGGAGATTTTAATTGTATGACGAGCACCGAGAGCCATCAATTTTGAGAAGGCTTCAGTGATAAATTTAAAAGGATGTTCCGGGGGGCAATACAAATTTAAAATCCCATATTCCTCTCCATTTATAAGGGCTTTAATCAGAATATATCGTCCAGATTCGTCTTTTATCTGATTTAGGATTTTGAAAGGGAAATTCTTCCGAATAAGAATAACAACTCCCCTACGTTTTGAGCTGAAGGAAGAAAACAAGGCCTGATCAAATCCACCCTGTCGTAATTTCAAGTTGTCTTTATCCAATAAGTGTGTCTCCTGTAGGAGAGCTATATCGACCCTTTCTTCCTTGAGGTTTGATAATATTACTCCCCTTGACATTTCAGGTGCACCACATAACCGACTGATCAACCGTAATTGTCCGGGCAAGTCCAAGACCCCTCGGGAGGGGAAACCCTATCCAGAACATCCCAAGCATAGAGCATAGAAAATTTACAAAAATAAAGGCTCTTTAATGCACTCACCTCGATATAATAAACAACTATTTCTAAATTTAAAAAAAAATGAAACGTTTTTTAAATGGAGATTTTCCCCCTTGTTCCCAGGGGTATCACTTCCTTTCCAACAATCCATCGTATCCTCTTCCAACCAGTGCCCCACCCTTGACCCAGGCGCTCCTCGATAGGATGAAGAAAATTCAAATATACTACAAACCTAGAGTTACCAGTGAGCACCCTACCTCCCCCCCACCGCCCCCTCCCAACGACCCACACCAACACCTGGATATATTTGGTAACGTTAATACCATGTATAAACATATATAACTATAAAATTACAACCTCAACAAGTAATAGTTAAATATAATAATACAAAATAACAGGGGAAAACAACCCCGCTATGACCATCTGGAAAAGCATGGCTTGATTAAAGGCAGTCAGCACAGCTTTGTGAGGGGCAGGTCATGCCTCACAAACCTTATCGAGTTCTTTGAGGATGTTACTCGACAAGTTGATGAGGGTCGAGCGGTGGATGTTGTGGACTTCAGTAAAGCATTTGATAAGGTTCCGTGTGGTAGGCTTGTTCAGAAGGTCAGGAGGAATGGGATACAGGGAAATTTAGCTCTCTGGATTCAGAATTGGCTGGTTGACAGAAGGCAGCGAGTGGTAGCGCAAGGAAAATATTCAGCCTGGAAGTCTGTGGTGAGTGGTGTTCCACAGGGCCCTGTTCTTGGGCCTCTACTGTTCGCAATTTTTATTAATGACTTGGATGAGGAGATTGAAGGATGGGTTAGCAAGTTTGCGGATGACACAATGGTTGGAGGTGTAGTTGACAGTATAGAGGACTGTTGTAGGCTGCAGCGGGGACATTGACAGGATGTTGAGATGGGCTGAGAGGTGGCAGATGGAGTTCAACCTGGATAAATGCGAGGTGATGTATTTTGGAAGGTCAAACTTGAAAGTTGAGTACAGGATTAAAAACAGGATTCTTGGCAGTGTGGAGAAACAGCAGGATCTTGGTGTGCAGGTACATAGATCCCTGAAAATTGCCACCCAGGTGGACAGGGTTGTTAAGAAAGCATATGGTGTTTTGGCTTTCATTAACAGGGGGATTGAGTTAAAGAGCCGTGAGATCTTGTTGCAGCTCTATAAAACTTTGGTTAGACCGCACTTGGAATACTGCGTCCAGTTCTGGTTGCCCTTTATAGGAAAGATGTGGATGCTTTGGAGAGGATTCAGAGGAGGTTTACCAGGATGCTGCCTGGAATGGAGGACTTATCTTATGCAGAGCGGTTGACTAAGCTCGGACTTTTTTCATTGGAAAAAAAGAAGGAAGGGAGGTTACCTAATTGAGGTGTACAAGATAATGAGAGGTATAGATAGAGTTGATAGCCAGAAACTTTTTCCCAAGGCAGAAATTGTTAACATGAGGGGTCATAGTTTTAAGCTGTTTGGTGGAAAGTATAGAGGTGGGTTCTTTACGCAGAGAGTTGAGAGAGCATAGAATGCATTGCCAGCAGCAGTTGTGGAAGCGAGGTCATTGGGAATATTTAAGATACTGCTGGACATGCATATGGTCACAGAAATTTGAGAGTTCGTACATTAGGTTTACCTCACATGAGGATCAATGGTCGGCACAACATCGTGGGCTGAAGGGCCTGTTCTGTGCTGTACTGTTCTATGTTCTATGTTCTGAAAACAGAAATAAAACAGGATAAGGTAACCACCTCCCCCCACCAACATTAACTAGACCCTCCGGCCTATATATATTAAAAAAAAGGGAAGAAAATCGCTAAGTAGAGAACAAATAAATAAATCCCTCTCCCCAACCCCTGAAGATAATATTAAACAGTAAGGTTAAAAGAAAAGATTAATATATTTAAAAAAAGACGTAAACTGGGGTGGGGGAAGAGCAAAACAACATCAATTAACTCTTACAATTTGTCTAAGAGAGTCCAAAAATTTGTTTGCCTTTTCCGGCGATCCGAAGTTATAAACGGACCCTTCATGGTTAAAGCGTAGCTTCGCTGTGTAGCGCAAGGAGTACTGAATATTTAAGTCCCTTAAGCACTTCTTTGCTTCATCAAATGCCTTCCTCTTTCGGACCAGAGCTGGGGAAAAGTCCTGGAATAACATAATCTTGGATCCTTTATATAAATCATCGTTTGGGGATCTTTCCCAAGATTTCTGGAAGCTTCTAAGAGAATCTGCCTCTCCTTATAGCTCTGCAGCCGGAACAGAACTGGGCGGGGGCGCTGATTCTCAAGGTCGTCAGTGTGATTCTCTTAGGTCCGGGCTCACTGTTCGAGAGTTCGGACCCAATCCACGGCCGACTCTGTTGTGGTTTCGGAGGTCGCGGCCTTTAGCTCTGCCCCTCCGATTCGGCGCTCAATTTCCTTGATGTCTCGATCGTGCTTTGGTACCGCGGCTGAGAGTGAGTCCCATCGGCTCCGGGACTCTTCAATGAAGGCATCGATCTTCGCATCGAGTTTAGAGATTATTTCCGCGAGGCTCGCCACTGTAGATAAGTCCCCCAGGATGGCTGCGGATGCTTCTCCTGCAGCTAGAGAGGGTGGGGGAGGGGGTTCCTGCCTGCTGAGAACTGCGAGCTCCCTTCCCTTTAGTCATTTTTACTGGAGATTAAGTTGTTTAAATGCAGTACTAAGCAACTAATTACATTAAGTAAAAACTAATTTGAATGATTGGGTGAGTGTGGTGGGGTGGGTGATCCATAGAACATAGAACATAGAACAATACAGCACAGAACAGGCCCTTCGGCCCACGATGTTGTGCCGAACTTCTATCCTAGATTAAGCACCCATCCATGTACCTATCCAAATGCCGCTTAAAGGTCGCCAATGAATCTGACTCTACCACTCCCACGGGCAGCGCATTCCATGCCCCCACCACTCTCTGGGTGAAGAACCCACCCCTGACATCTCCCCTATACCATCCACCCTTCACCTTAAATTTATGTCCCCTTGTAACACTCTGTTGTACCCGGGGAAAAAGTTTCTGACTGTCTACTCTATCTATTCCTCTGATCATCTTATAAACCTCTATCAAGTCACCCCTCATCCTTCGCCGTTCCAACGAGAAAAGGCCGAGAACTCTCAACCTATCCTCGTATGACCTACTCTCCATTCCAGGCAACATCCTGGTAAATCTTCTCTGCACCCTCTCCAAAGCTTCCACATCTTTCCTAAAGTGAGGCGACCAGAACTGCACACAGTACTCCAAATGTGGCCTAACCAAAGTCCTGTACAGCTGCAACATCACCTCACGACTCTTGAATTCAATCCCTCTGCTAATGATCCATTTTGTCCAAGTCTTGGGAGGAGCACTACAGACTCAGACTTGCTGGGTCGCCGCCATCTTGGATCCCCCGTTCTGGTATTATTAATAATGCATGAGAATAAGTAGACAGTTAGTAGATTTAACATCTCATTCAACATCCAACTACTGAATCAATGAAACAGTCCCATTCAGTATTACACAGAAACTATGAGTGTATGCTGATGGGTGATTTAATACTTTGTTTTTGAAATCATTCATGGGATGTGAGCATCATTGGCTTAGCCAGCATTTATTGACCATCCCTAATTGCCATGGAGAAGGTGGTAGTGATCAATCTTCTTAAACCATTGCTGACCTGACGATATAGTGTCCCGAGGGAAGGAGATCAGGATTTTGACTGAGAGACAATTAAGAAGCCAGGATAATATGTGACTCAACTGGGAACTCTCAGATGGTAGTGTTCCCATGTATTTATTGACTTTGTCCTTTTAGGTTGTGTAGGTTACAGGTTTTGAGGATGCTGTCAGAGGAGCTGTGGTGAGTTACTGTAGTGCATCTTGTACATGGGACTTATTGTTGCCAGAGTACTAGTGGTGAAGGGAGTGAATGTTGAATATAGTGGATTGAGTAAGCAGCTGTCCACTGGTACAGAGTCATAGAGATGTACAGTATGGAAACAGACCCTTCGGTACAACCCATCCATGCCGACCAGATATCCCAACCCAATCTACTCCCACCTGCCAGCACCCAGCCCATATCCCTCCAAACCCTTCCTATTCATATACCCATCCAAATGCCTGTTAAATGTTGCAATTGTACCAGCCTCCACCACATCCTCTGGCAGCTCATTCCAAACACTTAACACCCTCTGCGTGAAAAAGTTGCCCCATAGGTCTCTTTTATATCTTTCTCCTCTCACCCTAAACCTATGCCCTCTAGTTCTGGACTCCCCGACCCCAGGGAAAAGACTTTGTCTATTTATCCTATCCATGCACCTCATAATTTTGTAAACCTCTTTCAGGTCACCCCTCAGTCTCCGATGCTCCAGGGAAAACAGCCCCAGCCTGTTCAGTCTCTCCCTGTAGCTCAGATCCTCCAACCCTGGCAATATCCTTGTAAATCTTTTCTGAACCCTTTCAAGTTTCACGACATCTTTCTGATAGGAAAGAGACCAGAATTGCACGCAGTATTCCAACAGTGGCCTAACCAATGTCCTGTACAACCGTGACATGACCTCCTAACTCCTGTACTCCATACTTTGACCAATAAAGGAAAGCATACCAAACACCTTCTTCACTATCCCATCCTATCTGACTTGCCGTTTGTAGATGGTGGGCAGGTATTGGTCAGTCAGTAAGAACATTACTCACCTCAGAATTCCCAGCCTCTGACCTACTCTTCTCGCCACAGTATTGATTTGGTCCATTTCAGTTTCTGGTCAATGGTAATATCAAAGATATTAATAGTATTAGGAATTCACTGAACTTTAAGGAACATATTGTTAGATTCTTTATTGTTTGAGATGGTCATCACCTCGCACATATGTTGCATGAATATTACTTGTAACTTACAAACATAAACCTGAATGTTACCAAGATCATCAACAAACATCCCTATTTCTTACATTTTGGTGGAAGGGGGGCCATTGGTGAGACAGTTGAAGATTGTTGGGACTGAGACACTACCCTGAGGAAATGGTGTGCTGTGGTGAAGATAATTGATTTCCAACAGCCACAACTATCCTCCTTTGTGCTACGTATGATTCCAGCCAACAGAGATTTTCTCCTTGATTCCAATTTCTTCTAATTTTTCTAGCGTTCCTTAATGCCACAAGTCAAATGATGTCTTGATGTTAAGCGCAGTAACTCTTAACTCATCTCTAGTGTTCAGCTCTTTTGTCCTTCTTTTGACTGTGACTGTAATGAGGTCAGAGGTGGGTGGCCCTGGTGAAACCTGAATGATGCTGAGCAAGTGCTGCTTGATAGCAGTGTTGGTGACCCATTCCAACACTTCGCTGATGCTGGAGAATAGGTTGATGGGGTCGTAATTGGCTGGGTTAGATTTATCATGATTTTTATGAACAGGATATATGTGGGAAGTTTTCTACATTGTTCGGTAGATTTCAGTGTTCCAGCTGTACTGGAATAGCTTGATAAGGATTGCAGCTATTTCAAGAGTGTCTTCAGTATTATAACCAAAATATTGTCAGTGCTCATACCCTTACTGAAGCCAGTGCCCTCAACAGTTTCTTGATATCTCAAGAAGTGAATTGCATTCGTTGAAGCTGGGTTGTGTGATGCTGGGGACCTCAGGAGGAAACTGACATGTCTCATACATTTAGCACTTCCAGCTGAAGCTGTGCTTAATCTTCTGAAGATGGACAGTGTGACCAACTGGTTACATTATGATATACTACTTGTGATTTTATGGGAGTATGCATCTATAAAAATGTAGCAGTCCTATGTTAGGATAGATTTACTGTTTGGTCATTTTTTGTCATGCTAATTATCTCATGCTTGGAAAGTACCTGTTCTCCATTTGACTTGACAATGAATTCTCTTCATTCCATTTCAAAGGCAGTTGGTGTGACTGTCCACCACACCTATCTGAGGTCTGCTAGCATCTGGCTCTTATCCAGTGGTTCCATTCCAACTGCCTGCAGCTATCTTTCAGCTTCTTCCATTCTGAGCCCCACACTCCTGAAATCTTCTTTTGTTCTGGGTTGTCAATTCACTGAGCACCTGAGATGAAATATTTATCGTATGTAGATTAAAATGTCTAGTACTCAGTCTCCTATTGTGTTGTACATGGAGAGCCAAATACCTTCAAGTGAAATAAAATTCAAGGTTGGGGAATCAATTGAACCCAGGGCAGCTTAAAAAAAAGGGACATATTTGTTTTTGTATAATTGATAGTTAAATATCAATACGATACAAATTCATGAAATAGAATTGATTGGAAAATATGGGTTTCTTGATACTGTAGGTTAAGGGCCTGGAACACTGAAGACTGAAGCACTGGAGTTCTGCCAGTAATGGGAAGATTAATTTTGTGTTGCAAATTGCAATTCCATTAAATAGAGTGAAAGTTTAAACAAGATTGTGAGTGCTGGAGCAAAGGTTTGAAGCAGGAAGTGTATCCCAATGTCTTAATTCAATATAACGTAGATTTATATTAGTCTATTTTCCATGGCATCATGGATAGAGAATAAAAATATACGCTGAAAATGTGTTGCTGGAAAAGCGCAGCAGGTCAGGCAGCATCCAAGGAACAAGAGAATCGACGTTTCGGGCATCAGCCCTTCTTCAGGTTCCTGTTCCTGTTTGATTCTCCTGTTCCTTGGATGCTGCCTGACCTGCTGCGCTTTTCCAGCAACACATTTTCAGCTCTGATCTCCAGCATCTGCAGTCCTCACTTTCTCCAATAAAAATATACGGCCATATTGCTGAAATAACGTCGTCTATTGCTGTCAATCAACTCATTAAGAACTGATAAGGCAGTGCTTAAGCGAGTTTCTCACCCGACAAGGTACTATGACATTGATATGAAGCTCATTTGAAGCTACTGGCCAATCAGAGGCTGGCAGCTTCAGGATCCAGGTGGTCTGTGAAGGTCTGCTCCTGAGGGGACCCAATGATAAAATCTTTATATTTTAGTTTCTTATGGGATGGAGTTAACCATCCTTGGGCTAGGGAGCACCTCTTGCCTACCATTCATGTCTCTGATTGCACTCCGATTGGGGCATTTGGCAGTCTCCCCTAAACTTGGTAATGATACTGTATGCTCAGGGGCATACATTCAGCTTAAGAACTGAACTGGCTACCTCTCTGGGCTCTTTGCTTGCTGTCATATTGCTTACTGACTTTGACACTACCTGTATGCTCACAGCATCCCTACCTTGCATATCTTGCTTTGTCTTTATACACTTTTCTCCCTCACAAAGACATACCATGCACATATTGCTACTGTCTTGCCTGGCCATTTAGTACTGACACAAAGCCATGAAGTGTGTCGCAGTTGTCAGCAGGATTTCGCTTAAAGTCCCTGGCACACTAAGTCAGGACAACCTCGGTTAGGCCAAGTCCTGCTCAGCGTGGTCAGAGTCAGGATCTTCTCAAAAGGGTTGAGGAGCCTAATGATGGGCAGTATACCACTTGCCTTAATTCTTTCTGCACTATTGTGGACTGTTTTCTTCATGGAGTGAGAGACTGGCAGATATTATGGAAGGTGAAAGTGAGTGGCACAGTTATTACTGTTAATGCAGGTGTCAGGAACAAGTGGGTAGGCAGCACAGAGGCAATACCTAGTTAGTGGTGTCAGGGTGTGAGAAAAAAATGTTGTAGGCAATCGTGAAAATGGTAGAGCTTGAGCCTTGTTGGAAGGTGTGTGTGTGTGGGTTATCGCAGAAGAAGGTGACATAAATGGTAGTGGAGTGGAGAAGGTAATTGACCTCCTCATTACAATGCAATGTAATCCCCTGGCTGAAACTGCTTTAAAGCTGAGTGACAACCTCAGAGCAGGCTGACATGATTTTCTATTGCCTGCTGCTGGTCCTGGGTGGAAGAGGCTAAGTCCTCTGTTGGCACCACTCTGTCCAGCAAGTTCTAAAGGACCCTGTAGCAAAGCAGGGTGCTAATTTTCCCATCATCTGTCACGTGAGGGGCAAATGTTAGAAACCATACAGGGGCATTCAAGATCCACAATGGGCTACTAAAATAGCATGGAATCAAGGATGCTGGTGAATTTCAAGACATCTGAATGATGTGTTTTCTGTGAACAGTGTGCAATAACCCAGGTAGGAATCAGATATGAGATGCCATAGGGCAAGTTTGGTATGAAAGAATGAGAGAACTTGCTAGGGGTTATGACAACAAATCCTCCAAACGTTCAACACAATTTAGACTCTGAAAAGTAAGATTTATCCTTGATGGATTTTTTTGTAAAAACATCTTGTCTG
This sequence comes from Chiloscyllium punctatum, assembly GCF_047496795.1. NCBI lineage: Eukaryota > Metazoa > Chordata > Chondrichthyes > Orectolobiformes > Hemiscylliidae > Chiloscyllium > Chiloscyllium punctatum. The sequence continues at coordinate 7,023,207 of NC_092775.1, forward strand.
TAATTATGTAGATTTTAAAAAGCATTTAACAAGGTAACATAGGAAACTGTTCGAAGCAAATAAGGATATGTATATAGGGGTATGTCAACAAACTGAATTCAGAACTAATCAGAAAGAAAGAAACAAAGCTTTAAGCGCAGTTCATTTGTAGTTTGGAAGTATGCAGCAATCCCAAAGGACCCATTTTGTAACTTATGGATATAGGGCTGGAGGGAGTAGTGCGTACATTTGCTGGCAATAACAAAATAGACATAGTAAATCATTCTTTGGAACTAAGAAGCTGCAAGGAAATACAACAACATGGGGAAATGAGGAAAATGACAAATGAAATGCAGTTCCAGTAATTTTAAGTTGATACATTTAGTTAATTTAGTTAATTTAGATAATTCTTTGAATTTGAGGAAAGTTGGAAACTTTGGTAATAGAGGAGGAAATGGGTTATGTAAAGTGGTAGAAGGTATCATTACATAATGTTCCTCAAACCTTAAATGTCACACCACAAGTCAGAAAAGCCATCAATATTGTAGTGGAATTGTGAGTTTTATTGTGAACGTTATCGTAGTTAAGATGGAATTGTGAATCTGTATGAAATTTTAGCAAGTTCAAACAAGCATAAAGAAAGACCTGAAAAATTGAGATCATTCTCAAAACAGGAAATGGTGTGATTTGATAGAAATGTTTAAAATTAGAAAGCGATAGAATTCTGCAAGAAACAAAATTTTCCAGAGGTTGAGGGATTTCAAAAGAAAGGGCATTGTCATAAAATTAAATGTGAAAGATTTAAGGCAAAGAACTGGAGAAAGCTTTTACATAGAGGTTGTCAGCTGTGATTGAAGCAGAGCATGTTAACATTTAAGAAGTTTAGAGCACTAGTTGAAAGTAAGGAATATAAAGAACTTTGTAAACTTTGTAAAAGCAGGGAATTCAGACTACTTATTTTAAAAACAAGCATCAGCATGAAATAGTTTGGTCAAATGGCCTGTTTCCATGTTATAATTTTTGCATAAATTCTATTTAATATATTGAATGATTAAAGACCATTTAGCTCATAGGACTGACTTTTACTACTCCCATGCATTGTTATAGATCATTAAACTTGCTAATATTTATCACTAATCTCGATTCTAAGTATAAATTTGTGTGTTTGAAATTAAAATATTACTGCATCGGATGACATTCAACTCATGTTTCTTTTGTTCATTGAAAGTGCATTGCATCAATACATTATCTTTTGTTACCCATAGCCCTACACATTTTCAAACAATCAAATATCTATTTAATAAAAACAAAGTCTGAGATATTCAGTAGGTCTGGAAACATCTCTGGAGAGAGAAAAGCAAAATCATGTTTTAAGTCTGATTTTTCTCTCCACAAATGCTGCTAGACTGGCTGAGTTTCTCCAACGCTTCCTGTTTTTATTTCAAATTGCCAGCATCCAAAGTATGTTGCTTTTATTTAAATGTTTATCCAATTCCATTTTGTACATTGCTGTTCAAAACAAGATTTAAAAACAAAATAGCTCTAGTTAAGTCTTGTTTTCCTGAGATGCTAACAAGAATATGGAGTCAGAGAGATGTACAGCACGGAAACAGACCTTTCGGTCCACGTGTCCATGCTGACCAGATATCCCAGCACAAGCTGCCACCTGCCAGCATTCAGCCCATATCCCTCCAAACCCTTCCTGTTCATATACCCACCCAGATGACTTTTAAATGTTGCAATTGTACTAGCCTTCACCACTTCCTCTGGCAGCTTATTCCATACACGTACCACCCTCTGCGTGAAAAAGGTGCCACTTAGGTCTCTTTTATATCTTTCCCCTCTCACCCTAAACCTATGACCTCTAGTTCTGGATTCCCCTACTTCAGGGAAAAGACTTTGTCTGTTTATCCTATCTATGCCCCTTATGATTTTATAAATCTCCATAAGGTTACCCTTCAGCCTCCGACACTCCAGGAAAAACAGTCCCAGCCTATTCAACTTCACTTGCCTGTTTCTGTGCTGTGATCTCTCCCAAACAGGTTCCTCCAAGATCAGTTGTGAATTTCACTGTTAGTTAATTTTTCTAGATGCACCCTGATGTCTAGCGATACATGAATTCAAACAGCAAAGGCAGTAGTTGCGCAGGTTCACTGCTGTTAGCAGTGTGGGTTTCTTTCTGTCTCCTGTACTGACCTGACTGTGCTGCCTTTGTCTGTCCCTCTCCCTTTAAAAGTACCGTTGTTTTGACTTTTTTTTCTTCAAAGTTTAAAAACAATGCTACAGCATATAAAACAGTAAATGCTGCATCAGGAATTTGAGGAAATCACCTCCAACAGCTAAAATACCTCAAAAAAGGAGCAGCCTGTTACAGCTAGAAAGTTTCCTGTCCTCCATCTTGGATTATGCAGAATGATTAACTGGTGGAGAAAATCTTGGGCTTTCTAAATGGTAGTATGAAGTTTTAGAAAATAAACTATTGAAAATAAACAATTATCTATATCACTTGCTCACAAGTAAGAATAAAATTTGGATTTACAAATCTTCAGATGGTTAAAACTGCATTTGTATCCACCAATGTTTATACTTCGGTAATCATTCTATTTGTTTATAATCCAAATTCAAGTTGAAAGCACAAATAACTGTTGAGGTAATAATATTTATGAACAGATAAGAAGCATATCAACAGTTTTCCCAACTGACTTACTATGGACCACATCATTCAGGGCTTGGCAAATTCCACCCTCCTAACTCTGTTACTTTCTCCACAGATGTGCCAGACAGTGATGGTTGTGACTGTCTGAATAAAAACAATTTTTAATGTTGAAAATATTTATACTGAACCATTAACAAAAGTACTGACTACACTGATCAGATTCCGAGCCCCAAATCATCTCTTAATTCTTTTATGGGATGTGAATGTCACTGGTAGGCTCAGCATTCATTTCCCATTCCTAATTACTTTTTTGAGAAGATGTTGCGAGTGTTGTGGCCTCACCTGCTGTAACTACACCCACATTGCTTAAGGAAGGAAGTTCCTGTGTTCTGGTTCAGTGACGTGGAAGAATCAGTAATTTCATTCCAAATCAAGATATTGTTGGGTTTTAAGTGAAATGACAAATTAGAGAATTCTGAATATTGCTGAAAATAATTAAATAGAATGGCTAATATGTTGTGGATCAGCATAAAGTCAAACCTTCATGCCTTTTATAATAAGTATGTCAGTAATAATCAGAAATTGAGAAAGATCGGCCATTCTAGTGATATAGCCATGCACTTGCAGATTCTTACACATAACTGTTTTTTTTTCTAATGTAATATATTATCCAATGATTTCACTTTTTATTTCCCCCCACCAGCCTTGTCTCCAGCTTGAGGTAATTGTAGCAGCTGCAGTGATGTTTTATGCTACCTTATTTCTGAGCAAGCGTGGGCCATTGGCAAAGATTTGGTTAGCTGCCCATTGGGACAAAAAGCTAACAAAAGCTCATGTGTTTGAGTGCAACCTGGAGACTACTGTAGAAAACATTATTTCACCCAAGGTAAAGTAATGCATTAAATGAGCTTGTGCTGAAATATTAATGTATCACAATTGATAGTATAACATGGCTTTATACATGGAACTTAGTTAAATGATAAATTCATGCTTTCAAAGGTTGGTTCATGTCATGTGATCTATTGTACTCAGCTGAAATCCTGTGGCATTTCAAAATGGCTACTGTGGGAAAAATCTATGCATTGCTTAGTTAGTGGTTGGATGCAGTATTTCTCGCTCATTGATTTTGGCTTTCTTCTTTACTAATTAGAGTCTGTTTTACTTTCTATTCAAATCTAAGGAGAATGTTTACAGATTAATCTACTGAAGGTAATACTAATTATAAATATCTAAATATTCACATTTCAAATATTTTTATTATCCAGTCCAGTATGTTGATTTCCCTGTTCTGTAATATTTTTGTCAACTTGCTGTCACATTCAAAAAAAAAGTGACTCCGGTCACTGGTAAGAGAAATTGTTCTTTGTACATTTCAGTATACTCAATGTCTTCCAGCTCTGACCACCGTGTTGAGGCCCAGCTCATCGTCCCAGAATCACTGTCAGTCAAGACTGTAGAGGTATTGATAGTTGATAACCTCTATTTATCTTCTCCTACCAGCAAGAGAGAGACTGGATTCCTGCCGTGACATTACAAACAGTTAAATTGTTATTAAAGCAAATATGTGGATTAAGTATTGTTCAATGATTACATACGATGCATATTTCCCTGATATCCATATAGGTTTAAATTACATATGAAAGCTGAATGGCTTTTTAACATTTAGCTGTGCTACAGGTTATCAAAGATCCAATGGAATGCACAGCACATAGTTGCTGTATGTTTACTTAAATGAATGTTTGTGGCCTGTGTCATAACTAAGTAAAGTCTGTGATCATATTTAGTAATCTGGTAGTATACATTGGTAAAAACGAAAGGTGTTTGCATGCTCTGAAATGAATCTTTTGAATTTTAACAGCTTACAATTATACTTGTTTGTTAAAATCAATGAGCTTCGTTTTTGCCTTTGCACTGCATCCAAAAAAACACTTTCTCTGTTTCACTCTTCTTTGGAACAAAAAGATCACATTGGACTGAAGCCTAGGCTGTAATTTACCAAATATTGGCTAAGTGTTAACATGAAAGAATTTCATGGAAGGTTTCTCTGACTGCTGTAATGAGTTATCTCTCTCGGTTCTCTGCTGCACGCCTCGTTATATATGCACCACATTTCTATATATCTGTGCAATCATGCCCTCACCAGTGGTGGAAGTCCTGATTGCTGCCAGGACCTTCTGAGGTCCACGCTGCTGGTCCAATATTTAAAACCCAGCTGTGCATTAGGTCAGTTGCTGCCAGCCATAAATGGCCCTTCATAGTTCACATAGTGGGAGGGAAATGATAAAGCAAAGTTTCTGAGAGATATTGCCTCTTTATAACATTATCTGTTCGACTGTCATTGTAATTGCAGATTCGACAATCAAGCTGCACAGTCTATTCGTTTTTAGTGTCATACTATGTTGCACCTCTTGAAGGGAGTGCTACTCTGACGTGCAGCAGAGCATAAAACCTTGTGTTGTTCATTGTGAGAGCATCACATGTTGGAAAGCCTTCAAACAGTTGAAAATGTAATTGTTCTATTGAACAACAGGGAAAGCAAAACTAAACAAAAAATGTAGCTCTTTGCTTCTGGAAACAAATAAGGGTTTATTGTCTTATGACACCAAAAATCAATGATTGCTTCACCCAACTTGCATCTGTTGGAACCGGGTGTCAATTATGTCTTGTCTGGTTTGTTGTGTCTGAGACTGTACCACTCTATCATGCTGAAGGTGATGTTCCTCCTAATCAGTGACCTCACCTTCTAATCCGGAAGACTGTTGTTGCTCTCTCAGCTCTTCAGAGTCCTTTGCATCCCCTCTTTGCCTGCTCCAGTTGTGCAGAATGCAGCAACTAATGGTTATGCAGTATGTTTCGAGTCAACGGTATTGGAAGACTACCCTCAAATTGGTAAAGACATCAGAATCTTCTCTTTAGGAAGCCTATTATTTGCTCCGTGACAGCCCTGGTGGAAGAATGGGCTGTACTGTATTTCAACTCACCCTCAGTCAGGATTGCATAACTGAGTCATGGGTGCAGGGGGCAATCCCTGTCTGCCAGGGACCACACTTGAAGGGCAGCCAGCCCCTGAAACAAAGCAGAAATATGAGAAACCTCAAGAATATAGGCAATCATGGCAACGTCCAGGATACTTGGCACAGACTTGTGCAATGTGGTACCAGTCATCACAAGTTGAATTGAATTAGCTTTGTTGCCATGTAGCCAAAGGGTACAGTGAAAAGTTTAAGAGTCGCTACTTACAGTGCCATCTTAGGTACAAGGTACCTTTGTACATATTCTTCAGTACAAGTTCTTAGGAAAATAAATGAGAAAAGTAAAGAAGTAAATATTCCAAAATTGCTGATCATAGGAATAAATTAGAAAATAGAGAAATAAAACGTTCAGAATATTGGTCCTTCCACTAATAATGGTACTTCTACACTGGTGCCTAGCCTCCAGTCTGCACCGGGCCCTGACTTGCACCTGACTTCATCTCAAGGCTTTCGAAGCTGGGAGACTGCTCTGAGGCCACAACAGCCTGAAAGACAACCACACTGGGCTGAGAGACTGCCTCGACTTGTGTACAGTTGGAATGGAACCCTATTCTATTAAGGAAGACTACAATATGGTGGTGTTTGTACAACAAGTATAGAGGCAATAGTGTTTTACACCAAGGGAAAGTCAACTACGTTAGCAAAGCCTACTGCCCATAGCACTGACTTCGTCAAGGGAAAACAAGATGCAGTGGTGTCATCTATCGCAAATTGCATGTAGTATGTAGGTGCCTGATTATGCATTTGCCTCTTGAATTGCCTCACACTGCTGAAAGTAGAATCAGCTTGTTCAGAAAGAAAAATAAACTTACCATGTCTACTCTGCTTGTGATGATGTGGAGGAGCCGGTGTTGGATTGGGGATGACAAAGTTAAAAATCTTACAATGGAAGAAAGTGAGGACTGCAGATGCTGGAGACTTTTAGTCGAGAATGTGGTGCTGGAAAAACATAGCAGGTCAAGCAGCATCCGAGGAGCAGGAGAATCAACGTTTTGGGCATAAGCCCTTCATCAGGAATGAGGCTTGTGAGCCAAGAGGGTAGAGAGATAAGTGGGAGCGGAGTGGGGCTGAGAGTGCGATAGGTAGATGAAGGTGTGGGTATGGTAATAGTTGGAGAGGAGGTTGGGAACCCTCCTCCAAATAGTGCTTTCAAATAAACCTGTTGGACTGTAATCTGGTGTTGTGATTTTTACTGTGCTTGTGGTTGCTGGTGTTTTTAATTTTCATTGCATATTTATGCTTTAAATGAGGATGGAGGCTAAAGTAGATGGCATTTCGCACAGTGAGTCATAGGGTCAGCCTAGTCATCTCGGTCTCTGTCTCTGTCTGTCTGTCTGTCTGTCTCTCTCTCTCTCTCTCCATGTGCGATTAGGTATTAGTGGAGATAAATGTATGCAAACATGCTTGTCACCATTCACTGATGAGATTCTTCTCCTGTATTCTTCTCAACTTTGAGGATGTCATTTATCTAATCACACTACATTTTCCCAACTGACTTACTATGGACCACATCATTCAGGGCTTGGCAAATTCCACCCTCCTAACTCTGTTACTTTCTCCACAGATGTGCCAGACTTGCTGAGTTTTTCCAGCACTTTGTTTTTGTTGGGTGAATTGTTGGACCATGAAGGGAGTCAGAAGGTAAGTTAGTCACTGCAGTATTGCTGGCCTCTGATCTGTTCTTGTAGCCACTGTATTTATATGGTTAGTCTAATTCAGTTTCTGGTCTGTGGTACTCCCCAAAATGATGATGTGGAGGATTCGGGGATAGTGTCAAGGGACAGTGATCTCTTATTGGAGATGGAGATTGCCTGGTATTTGTGTGGTGCGAATGTTACTTGCACTTTTCAGCCCAAGCCTGGATATTATCTACGTCATGAAGGGTAATGAGTTATGCTGAATGTTGTGCAGTCATTGTCAGACACGCCCCCTTTTGACCTGAAGATTGAGGTGAATGTCACTGATGAAGCAACTGCAGATGGTTAGTTCTAGGAGCAACCCTGAGGGACACTTGCAGGGATATCCTGGAGCTGAAATGATTGAACTCCAACAACCATAATAATCATCCTGTATGCTAGGTATGACTTTAATCAAATAGGAGTTTCCCATTTTTCCTAATTGACTCCAGTTTTACTACGGCTCCTTGATGCCCCCCCTTGGTCAGATGCAACCTTTGAAGTCAAGGCCAGTCACTCTCACCTCACCCCTGGAATTTAGCTCTTTTGTTCATGTTTATGCTAATGCAGTAATTAGGTCAGGAGCTGAGAAGCCCTGATGGAATCCAAACTGGGTGTCAGTAAGCAGGTTATTGCTGAGCAGGTGCTACTTGATCACACTGTAGATGACACCTTCTATCACTTTACAAATGATTGAGAGTAGATTGATGGGTCATTGGCCAGATTAGTCATTTTCTGCTTTTTTGTGTACAGGACATATTTGGGCTATTTTCTACATTGGATAGATGCCATTGTTGTAGCTGTACTGGAACAGCTTGGCTAGGAGCACAGCAGTTCTGGAGCTTGATTCTTCAGTACTGTTACTGTAATATTGTCAGGGCCCATTGCCTTTGCAGTGTCCAGTGTCTCTAGCTGTTTCTTTCTAACACATGGAGTGAATCAAATTGGCTGAAGATGGTATTTCTCGTACTGGAGATATCAGAAGGAGACCAAGATGGATCATCCATTTAGCACTTCTGGATGAAGATTGTTGTAAATGCTTTTACCGTAGCTCTTGCACTGCTGTGCTGTCCTCCCCCATGGCTGAGTGTGGGGATATATGTGGAGCCTTCCCCTCCCAGTGAGTTGTTTAATTGTCCACCAGCATTCACAACTGGATGTGGGGATTGCAAAGCTTAAGTATATTCTTTTGTTGTGGGATTGCTTAGGTCTGCCCATCTCTTGCTGCTTATGTTGTTTAGTATGCAAGAAGCCCAGTAATGTAGCTTCACAAATATGACGCCTCATGTTTAGGTATGCTTGCATTTGCTAATGAACCAGAGTTGATCCCCTGGCTTAATGGTAATGTTAGAGTGGGGGACATGTTGTGCCATGAGGTTGCAAATTGTATTGGAAGATGATTCGCCTCCTGTTGTTGGTCATAGAGTCAGAGCTATATAGCATGGAAACAGACTCTGCGGTCTAACATGTTCCTGCCAACCAGGTATCCTAAATTAATTTAGTCACACTTGTCTGCATTTGGCCCATATTCCTCTCAACCCTTCCTTTTCAAATACCCATCCAGATGTCTTCTAAATGTTGTAGTTGCCACTTTTGCTGGCAGCTCATTCCATACGCGCACCACGCTTTGCATGAAAAAGTTACTCCTTAGGTACCTTTTAAATCTTCTCGCCTTAAACCTATGCCCTCTAGTTTTGGACTCCCGCACCCTGGGGAAAAGATCTTGGCTATTCACTCTATCCATGCTCCTCATGATTTTATAAACCTCTAAGATCATCCTTCAGCCTCCAATCCTCTAAGGCAAATAGCCACATTCTATTTATTCCCTCCCTCTTGCTCAAACCGGTCCACAGTGCCTTATGGATGCCCAGTCTTGAGTTGCTCAATCTGTTTGAAGTCTGTCCCATTTAGCATAATGCCACACAACATGATGTGGAGGTATCGTCACAAAGATACCCTCTTACAAGGACTGTTGCAGTGGTCATTCTTACTGATTAATTTCATGGATAGATGCATTTGCGGCAGACCAACTTGGTTAGGATGAAGACATGATTAGAGTGGTGCTGGAAAAAAACAGCCATTTAGGCAGCATCCGAGGAGCAGGAAAAATCGACATTTTCGGGCAAAAGCCCTTCAGCAGGACTGAGACATGTATGTTTTTCCCTCTTGTTAGTTCCGTCATCATCTACTGCAGCTCAATTAAAATAAATTAAAGCAATTATTGGAAGGGACTAAAAGTTGCATTATCACTTTGAGCACACCAGTGGGTGTCAAATTAGATGGAATATTGTGCATTTTTAATGATAGATATGCAGAGAAATGTGTGAAATGCAAATGTAAGGTTAGACATAAGTTAGAAGCTGTGGGAGAGGGATTCCCTGAGATTCTTGTAGAGAGAGGAGGAAAACTTCTTCAAGGCAGGCATCCTTGCAAGAGGATTTGCAGTCGGCTGCCTGAACTGCTGTGCTCTTCCAGCACCACTAATCCAGAATCTGGTTTCTAGCATCTGCAGTCATTGTTTTTACCTCATAAGTTAGAAGCTTACTACTGTACAGAAAAATAAATTCAGTAATGTTTATGTGCCCTCTTTAGGTTAAAATAGCCCTGAGAACTTCAGGACACCTGCTTTTAGGAGTGGTGAGAATCTACCATCGGAAGACAAAGTACCTCTTAGCAGACTGCAATGAGGCATTCTCAAAAATTAAGATTGCCTTTCGTCCTGGTACTGTAAACTCACTTGAATTCTGTGCATATTTTGATAAATAAAGGATTGTTTTTGATATTTGAAAGATTACTTTTGCATTTAGATGTCCATTAAATTAATCAAATAATAGTTTAAGTGTTGGTGTAAGGGACATCAGAGCTGTAGGGGCTTGCTTTTGACCCTTGCATTGCATCATCCATACCAAAGCATACTGAATGTTAAGGCAGCCTTAATAAAAAGTAATTGCTATTTCCTGGGACTTGGTTGAATTGTTTGTTAAATATTAATCCCTGTAGATTCACCCTTATTCACTCCAAGTTCCCATATGTGCCAGCCCATTCTCCTCCCAGTCCCTTAGGCCCATCTAGCTACTATGGCAACCTAGTGCTAACCCATTACCCTCATGACCTTTTGCTTTTCGACCTTCCATGGTAACTCACCATTCGCAGTTACGGGAGCAATGTAGAGATTAAATAAAACAAAATTCTAACTGTTACAGACACTGACTATATTACAGAAAAGTGATTCCTGATGAAGGGCTCCTGACCAAAACGTCGATTTTCCTGCTCCTTGGATGCTGCCTGACCTGCTGTGCTTTTCCAGCGCCACTCTAATCTTGACTCTAATCTCCAGCATCTGCAGTCCTTACTTCTACCTATATTACAGAAAAGTCTCTCATTCTTGAATTCCCATTCAAGACATTTAAATCCACTCAGAGTCTTAATCCCTTAAAAAGAATTGTGTCCAGAACCTTGCATCAAAATCAACTGATCCTTTAATAACCTCATGGAATTCAATTAAACCAAAATCACAACCCCTCACTATGAGCCTTTCTCTGCTAGAAGAGCTGAAGATAATTTGTTTTTTTTTAGGGGCCTCTTTTGCGCTGCCATAACAACATTTCCCCAGCTGATCAAGTCCTGTTGCAATTTTTGATAGTCTTCCTCACTGTCCATGATATTGTCTATTTTAGTGTCATCTGCAAACTCATTAATTGTGCCATGTACATTCTTATCCAAATCATTGATATAGAGACCAAATGGCAATGGGACCAGCATCGACTCCTGAGACATTCCACTAGTCACAGGCCTCCAGTCCGACAAGCATCCTTCTACCATTACCTTCTGCTTTCTACCGTCAAGCCAATTGTGTATCCAATTTGCCAACTCTCCCTGGATTCTGTGTGATCTAACCTTCCAGAAGTCTACCATGTGGAACCTTATCAAAGGCCTTGCTGAAATCCATGTAGACTGCATCTACTGCCCTGTCCTAATCAACCTTCCTGGTTACTTCATCAAAGAACTCCAACAAATTTGTGAGGCGTGATCTCCCATGCACAAAGCCATGCTGACTATTCCTAGTTAAACCCTATCTTTCCGAATGCATGTATATCTTATCTCTCAGAATCTTCTTAAGTAATTTATCTACCACAGATGTTCGGCTTTTCTTTCCAGGTTTTTCTTTGAAGCCCTCCTTGAATAATGGCATAACGTTAGCTACCCTCCAGTCTTCCGAGACCTCACCCATGGCTAACGACGATGCAAAAATATCAGCCAGGGTCCCTGCAATTTCTTCTCTAGCTTCTTGCAGTGTTCTTGGATATATTTAATCAGGACCAGGAAATTTATCCACCTTTGTATATTCTAATACATCCACCACCTCTACTGTGAAGTGGACTGCCCCCAAGATATCACCACTAACTTCCCCAAGTTCCCAAGTCTTCATGTCTTTCTCCATGGTAAATACACAGGAGAAATATTCATTGAGGACCTCACCCATCTCTTGTGGTTCTACACCCACATGTCCACTTTGGTCCTTGAGGGGTCCTATTTTCTTCTGATTTCCTTTTTCAGTAAACTCCTGTGTCCCCTGTTTACCTCCAGAGATTCCCTTGATCCCAGATGCCTCGACCTGAGCCATGCCACCACCTCTTTTCTGGTTATAGCCTCACTTATCTCTTCATTATGTTTAGAGAAACATTAAGGTCCCCATGAGGACACTGCAGATAACAAAATGGTACTGATCTTCGATTATTAAAAGAAAGATGTTACGATTTTTCTGCTTTGGGAAAATGTCATTGTCCTGAACACTAAACCAGATCCTTGAAATGTACCACATATAATTTGCTGGAAATGTTATCTTCAGCTTTGTCTTGTGTAACAGGAAGTGATTAGCCAAGTCATTCAATTGAGAAAGTTACTTAATTAGATCACTGATCTGCTGAATGAGCTGCATTATCTGAAGCAGCAACATAGGCATTATAATTGACTTTAAAATTTCTTTGCTAAGAGGAGGAATATCAGCCAGGTTCCTATTCCTAATCTGTCCAATCTCATACTTATATGCATTTTTAAAATGTTAAAAAAAAGAATCATCATACTGACAAAAAAAATTACATTTGGAAATTTCAGAATGAGGGCAGCGTGGTGGCTCAGTGGTTAGCACTGCTGCCCCTCAGCGCCAGAGACCCAGGTTCAATTCCATCCTCGGACGACAGTCTGTGTAGAGTTCGCACGTTCTCCCAGTGTCTGTGTGGGTTTCTACCAGGTGCTCCAGTTTTCTCCACAGTCCAAAGATGTGCAAGTTAGGCGGATTGGTTATGCTAAATTGCCCATAGCGTTTGGATATGTGTAAGTGAGGTGCATTAGCCATAGGAAATGTATGGGTTATAGGGATAGGGGGGTGGATCTGGGTGTGATGCTCTTCAGAGGCTCACTGTGGACACATTGGGCCAAATGAGGGGATTCTATGTAGAAGGATAAGTGATAAAGGCCTGGAATTTAGCCTAAAGGTAATTTTCACACAGAGCAAAGGCGGCAAATGGAACCCAGAGAATTGGTTTCCCAAATGTCCGACAATTTTAGCTACTGGATTTCTTTAAAGACATTTTTTCCCTCTTGGGTTCGCACCAGCAGGCAATTTAGCACGTCCAATTCACCTGACCTGTACATCTTTGGATTGTGGGAGGAAACCAGAGGATGCAGTGGAAACCTACACTGACACATGGAAAATAATAATACAATAAGCTTCAATCTGCAATTTGAGAGGGAGAGGGTACAATCGCAAGTGACAATATTTCTGTTGAATAAAGGGAACTATGGAGCTATGAGGGAGGAGCTGGCCAAAGTTCAATGGTGCAATACCTTAGCAGGGATGACAGTGGAGGAACAAGGGCGAATATTTCTGTGTATAATGCAGAAGTTGCAGGATCAGTTCATTCCAAAAAGGAAGAAAGATCCTAGGAGGAGGCATGGGTGGCCTTGGCTGACAAGGGAAGTTAAGAAACCTATAAAGTTAAAAGAGAAAAAGTATAATAAAGCAAAGATAAGTGGGAAAATGGAGGACTGGGAAGCTTTTAAAGAATAACAGAGGATTACTAAGAAGGAAATACGCAGAGAAAAAATGAGGTACGAAGGTAAACTGGCCAAAAATATAAAGGAGGATAGTAAAGCCATTTTAGGTATGTGAAAGGCAAAAAAATGGTTAAGACTAAAATTGGGCCCTTGAAAACAGAAACAGGGGAATATATTACGGGGAACAAAGAAATGGCAGAAGAATTGAATTGGTACTTCAGATCTGTGTTCACTGGGGAAGGCACAAGCAATCTCCCTGAGGTAACAGTGGCTGAAGGACCTGAACTAAAGGAAATTTATATTTGCCAGGAATTGGTGATGGAGAGACTGTTAGGTCTGAAGGTTGGTAAGTCCCCGGGGCCTGATGGTCTACATCCCAGGGTACTGAAGGAGGTGGCTCGAGAAATCGTGGATGCGTTGGTGATTATTTTCCAGAGTTCGATTCGGGATCAGTTCCTGCGGATTGGAGGGTGGCTAATGTTGTACCACTTTTTAAGAAAGGTGGGAGAGAGAAAACAGGAAATTATAGACCAGTTAGTCTGACCTCAGTGGTGGGAAAGATGTTGGAGTCTATTATAAAGGATGAAATTACGACACATCTGGATAGTAGTAACAGGATAGGTCAGAGTCAGCATAGATTTATGAAGGGGAAGTCATGCTTGACTAATCTTCTGGAATTTTTTGAGGATGTAAATCTGAAGATGGACGAGGGCGATCCAGTAGATGTAATGTACCTTGACTTTCAGAAAGCTTTTGATAAAGTCCCACATAGGAGGTTAGTGAGCAAAATTAGGACGCATGGTATTGGGGGCAAAGTACTAACTTGGATTGAAAGTTGGTTGGCTGATAGGAAACAAAGAGTAGTGAAAAACGGCTCCAATTCAGAATGGCAGGTAGTGACCAGTGGGTACCGCAGGGATCAGTACTGGTACAGCAGCTTTTTACAATATATGTTAATGATATAGAAGATGGTATTAGCAATAACATTAGCAAATTTGCTGATGATACTAAGCTGGGTGGCAGGGTGAAATGTGATGAGGATGTTAGGGGATTACAGGGTGACCTGGACAAGTTAGGTGAGTGGTCAGATGCATGGCAGATGCAGTTTAATGTGGATAAATGTATGGTTATCCACTTTGGTGGCATGAACAGGAAGGCAGATTACTACCAAAATGGAGCTGAAAATGTGTTGCTGGAAATTCGCAGCAGGTGAGGCAGCATCCAAAGAACAGGAGAATCGACGTTTCGGGCATAAGCCCTTGTTCAGGAAAGATTCCTGAAGAAGGGCTTATGCCCGAAACGTTGATTCTCCTGTACCTTGGATGCTGCCTGACCTGCTGCACTTTTCCAGCAACACATTTTCAGCTCTGATCTCCAGCATCTGCAGTCCTCACTTTCTCCTACTACCTAAATGGAATCAATTTAGGTAAAGGGGCAGTACAGAGAGATCTGGGTGTTCTTGTACACCAGTCAATGAAGGTAAGCATGCAGGTACAGCAGGTAGTGAAGAAGGCTAATAGCATGCTGGCCTTCATAACAAGAGGGATTGAGTATAGAAGCAAAGAGGTTCTTGTGCAGCTGTACAGGGCCCTGGTGAGACCACACCTGGAGTACTGTGTGCAGTTCTGGTCTCCAAATTTGAGGAAAGACATTCTGGCTATTGAGGGTGTGCAGCGTAGGTTCACGAGGTCAATTCCTGGAATGGCAGGACTACCTTACACTGAAAGACTGGAGTGACTGGGCTTGTATACCCTTGAGTTTAGAAGACTGAGAGGGGATCTGATTGAGACATATAAGATTATTAAAGGATTGGACACTCTGGCGGCAGGAAACATGTTTCCGCTGATGGGTGAGTCCCGAACCAGAGGACACAGCTTAAAAATATGGGGTAGACCATTTAGGACAGAGATGAGGAGAAACTTCTTCACCCAGAGAGTGGTGGCTGTATGGAATGCTCTGCCCCAGAGGGCAGTGGAGGCCCAGTCTCTAGATTCATTTAAGAAAGAGTTGGATAGAGGTCTCAAGGATAGTGGATTCAAGGGCTATGGAGATAAGACAGGAACAGGATACTGATTTAAGGATGATCAGCCATGATCATATTGAACGGTGGTGCAGGCTCGAAGGGCAGAATGGCCTACTCCTGCACCTATTGTCTATTGTGTATAATGTGCAAACTCCACACAGAGGTATTTACCTTTGTTGGAATCTCTGACGTGGCACAGTGGCTCAGTGGTTAGCACTGCTGCCTCACAGTGCCAGGGACCTGGGTTTGATTCCAGCCTCAAGTGACTGACTAGAGTTTGCACATTCTGCTCCTGTTTGTGTGGGTTTCCTCTGGGTGCTCTGGTTTCCTCCCACAATCCAAAGATGTGCAGGTCAGGTGAATTGGCCATGCTAAATTACCCGTAGTGTTAGGTGAATTAGTCAGGGGTAAATTTAGTGTAGGGGAATGGGTCTGGGTGGTTACACTTCAGAGGGTCGGTATTGAATTGTTGGGCCAAATGGCCTGTTTCCATACTGTAGGGAATCTAACCTAAAGTGTGTAAAGCTGAAGGAAGGACAGGCGTGGGTTTAGGTATTGTCATCCTTTGGTCAAATACTGTACCACATCTTATATATGCATGAATGATGATCAGTTGCCTGACTCCCAGTATGATGCATTGATAACAGTAGAATTTCAATTTACTGTTAGCAGCAATTGCTTTTGGGTTGAAATTAAATCATTGCTTTTCTTTTTCATTAGTTTCTGCATTGTTGTTTGAAAATTTAGGAAAGCAAACTGCAAATGACTCAAATTAATCAATATACTGAATTCTGACTCATTGTTACAGATATTGTGGATCTTGCTGAAGAAAACCTTGAAGCTACTTACAATGCCATAACATTGCCCGAGGACTTCCATGAATTTTCCAGTCAGCTCCCTGACGTGGAGTGAGTCCCTGAACTTTATACACTGGGCAAATCTGTACCTGCTCGTGATTTGTGCATGATGCTCGAATTTTATTTCTCTCAACTAAATTTGTGCTCTTTTAAAGGTGTTTTGTTTGCTATTGATACAAAGTAGTTTTTTGAGTGGTTTCTATTTGTGTTCTAAATAAAAGCCAATAGTGATGTTTAAAATTAATGAATGAATGCAGAGCGAATGTTCTTTTACCCTTCTGAAGAGAAGTATAAGACTATGTATGCAAGACTACGAACAGAATAAAAGCAACAAGAAATCCCAGTGGGAGTGGATTCCAAAAGGATATGATTAATTGAGATGAGGACTGTTGGGAAGAGACTTGAGTGGAGTATAAACACTGGCAGTGAGCTGGTTGGGCTGAATGACTTGTTTTTGTGCAGTATATTCTCTGTAATTTTATATATTTCAGCTTTGTCTTTTAACCTTTGTTACTTAAATTATTTATAAAGTACCCACATTATAGAAAGTAAGAATGTGTATGGTGGAGGAAGGGATCCATCTGCTGTGCATTAACTGCAATGTGTATCTTTGTCCTGCCATTTTAATTTATTCTCATTCTTACTTTGCCATTGTTGAAGCCACTCATGTTTTTAGAATCATCCTTTTGAGATTATTTTGCAAAACAGTGCCTGGCTGTCACTGACATGTCAGCCTATCCACTCACTTGCTGGTTGAAGTTCTTAAGGTGACAAAAAGTACAAAGTTGTCACTGAGTGTTTTATAAATTGTCCTACTTACATAAATTGTCCAATACCATTAATCTATTTAAATCCTTACATTAACTTTCCCAAAAGTAGGGACACTTGGACCATTTCAGAGGTTAAGATGCAATAAATCTTGACCAGGAACATACCCACTTTTGGTTGTAACAGAGATGGATTAAGAGAAGAGTCAGCAAGTACCTCATGGGAAGTATTGACATCCTTTTTTTAACTGATATTAATTAGTTCCTGAAGCTTCAGGAAAGCAGCTTGTGGGCAAGGAAGAGCAGGAGAGATTTCTGTAGGCCAACAAGCTTTTTAAATCCTTAACAAAAACAGAAATTGCTGGAAGAACTCAGCAGGCCTGGTAATATCTATTGAGAGAAAGCAGAGTTAATGTTTTGGGTCCAGTGACTTTTTTTTCCCCCCAAATCCCCAACTCTTCCTCGCAATATACCTTTTCTTCCTGCTGAACCATGACCAATCTCTATTGGACCTCTGCCAGTTTGTGATCTCACTACTCCAATACACCTGCAAGGTTTGTGAAGGTTTGTAGCTCAGGTTGAAGTTTAGAGTGTAGGATTGCTCGCTGAGCTGTAGGTTTGATATCCAGACGTTTCATTACCTGGCTAGGTAACATCATTAGTGGTGACCTCCAAGTGAAGCGAAGCTGTTGTCTCCTGCTTTCTATTTATATGTTTGTCCTGGATGGGGTTCCTGGGGTTTGTAGTGATGTCATTTCCTGTTCGTTTTCTGAGGGGTTGATAGATGGTATCTAAATCTGTGTGTTTGTTAATGGCGTTGTGGTTGGAGTGCCAGGCCTCTAGGAATTCTCCGGCATGTCTTTGCTTAGCCTGTCCCAGGATAGATGTGTTGTTCCAGCCGAAATGGTGGGTTTTTTTTCTTCTGTGTGTAGGGCTACGAGGGAGAGAGGGTCGTGTCTTTTTGTGGCTAGCTGGTGTTCATGTATCCTGGTGGCTAACTTTCTTCCTGTTTATCCTACGTAGTGTTTGTGGCAGTCCTTTTATGGAATTTTGTAGACTACGTTGATTTTGTCCATGGGTTGTACTGGGTCTTTTAAGTTTGTTAGTTTTTGTTTGAGAGTGTTGGTGGGTTTGTGTGCTACTAGGATTCCGAGGGGTCTTAGTAGTCTGGCTGTCATCTCTGAAACTTCTTTAATGTATGTTATGGTGGTTAGGGTTTGGTCTGCTTGTTGTGGTTTGTTCTTGAGGAATCTGCAGAAATGACAGCCAGACTAAAAAGACCCCTCGGAATCCTAGTAGCACACAACGCACCTAACTGACACATACCCAAACACTATGTTCAATTTAGCATAGCCAATCCACCTAACTTGCACATCTTTGAACTGTGGGAGAAAACCGGAGCACCTGGTGGAAACCCACACAGTGAGCCTTACTTCAGTTGTTGGTAAAGTGTTGGAAAAGGTTATAGCAGATAGGATTTATAAACCTCTAGAGAAGAATAATTAGCGATAGTCAGCACGGTTTTGTGAGGGGTAGGTCGTGCTTCGCAACCCTTATTGAGTTCTTTGAGAAGGTGACCAAACAGGTAGATAAGAGTAAACCGGTCGATGTGGTGTATATGGATTTCAGCAAGGCATTCGGTAAGGTTCCCCACAGTAGGCTATTGTACGAAATGCGGAGGAATGGGATTGTGGGAGATTTAGCAGTTTGGATCAGTAATTGGCTTGCTGAAAGAAGACAGACAGTGGTGGTTGATGGGAAATGTTCATCCTGGAGTCCAGTTACTAGTGGTGTACTGCAAAGGTCGGTGTTGGGTCCACTGCTTTTCGTCATTTTTATAAACGATCTGGATGAGGGCGTAGAAGGGTGGGTTAGTAAATTTGCAGATGACACTAAGGTCGTGGAGCTGTGGATAGTGACGAAGGATGTTGTAGGTTACAGTGAGACATAGATAAGCTGCAGGGCTGGGCTGAGAGGTGGCAAATGGAGTCTAATGCGGACAAGTGAGAGGTGATTCACTTTGGTCGGAGTAACCGGAATGCAAAGTACTGGGTTAATGATAAGATTCTTGGTAGTGTCGATGAGCAGAGAGATCTCAGTGTCCATGTACACAGATCCTTGAAAGCTGCCACCCAGGCTGACAGGGTTGTTAAGAAGGCTTACAGTGTTTTAGCTTTTATTAATAGAGGGATCGAGTTCCAGAACCCTGAGGTTATGCTGCAGCTGTACAAAACTCTGGTGTGGCTGCACTTGGAATATTTTGTGCAATTCTGGTCACAGCATTACAAGAAGGATGTGGAAGCTTGGGAAAAGATGCAGAGGAGATTTACTGCGATGTTGCCTGGTATGGAGGGGAAGGTCTTGCGAGGAAAGTCTGAGGGACTTGAGGCTGTTTTCGTTAGAGAGAAGAAGGTTGAGAGGTGACTTAATAGAGACATATAAGATAATCAGAGGGTTAGATATGGTGGACAGGGAGAGCCTTTTTCCAAGTTTGGTGACGGCGAGCACGAGGGGGCATAGGTTTAAATTGAGGGGTGATAGATATAGGACAGTTGTCAGAGGTAGTTTCTTTACTTAGAGAGCAGTAAGGGTATAGAATGCTTTGCCTGCAACGGTAGTAGATTTTCCAACTTTAAGTACATTTAAGTCGTCATTGGACAAGCATATGGACGGAAATGGAATAGTGTAGGTTAGATGGGCTTCATATTGGTATGACAGGTCGGCGCAAAATCGAGGGCTGAAGAGCCTGTGCTGCGCTGTAATGTTCTATGTAGACGCTGGGAGAACGTGCGAACTCCACACAAACTGTTGTCCAAGGATGGAATTGAACCCGGGTCTCTGGCACTGAGGGGCAGCAGTGCTAACCACTTAACCACCATGCTGCCCTTGAACTGAAATTTCCAATGGTAATTTTTTTTTGTCAGTATGATGATTCATTTTTAAAAACATTTTAAAGATGCTTGTAAGTATGAGATTGTAGTAATTAGAGGTCATCCATTTCACTATTGTATCTGATTCAGGTTTAGGATTTAAGTAAGCATGTTGATACTCCTTTTCTGCCTGTGCTTCCCAGTTCCATTCTGCTGACCTGCTAACAGTTCAAATGTGATTAGTGCACAGCTTTATCACCATAGATACATAAATATCATGACATTCACAAAGCCCAATTCACAGAGGTTGTGCCTTTTGAAGATAGTTTTTGTTCCATTTCTAGACTGATAGGCAAATTCACTTTAATTTATAAAATTAAGAGCTGAATACCAGCACCTTGACCACCCTCAGAATTTCATCCAGTTTCATGTTTTGATTAGAACATTTTGATTTTTGGTAGTGCTGTGGAAAAAAAAGGAAGTTGTTCACAAGACTCCAACCATAGCAAAGTTAATGTGCTTTACTGTGTCTATATAAAAAGAGGTCTAGCTTAAGTATTGACTGTTTTGATTGATGGTTGAGAGTTTACCACTTAACTGTGAAACACTGCAGCATTTATTCAAAAGAATTTGCTGAAGGGAAGTATGTTAGTTTACTCCTGTCATGTTGATGCTTCCCTTCAATTAATTGAAGTTTGAGATTTGGAGTTCATTATGTGCAGAGATTTCCAGGTACGAACTCTCAGCTCTAGGCTGAAATTTTTATCCTGTTTATTACTTATACATTAAACAATTTACTTCTTCATCATTGTGCTATATGTACTAATGCTAAACATAAAAGGATTTGAAAAATTTATGCACATAAAATTAAGATTAGTTTTAGCTTGTTCGCCAAAAGCATAATTGTCTATTAGAACTTGAATTTAGATACATGAAGGATATATAATTATTTATTGTGAATAACTATGTTGCACATTGAAACTACATGAAGATGCTGGAGAATTAAATGTGCCCTTTATGATACAGCATGTAAACTATTGTTACAACTCATTTAATTACATTTGACTTTGTCTCCAGTGCAATTGACGTTGCTGAACACTTTACACTAAACCAGAGCACAGCTGAGGCGATCACCCTTAGAGAAGATATATGCAGTATTCTTCAGGATAATGGCTTTGGTGAGGAGAGATGATAGCTCTTTAAAGTTACTACCTAACTAACTCATGATCTACAGTTACAGCTAGAAATTTCTCCAGACGTTATATAGTGAGTATGTGACTGTACTTAGAATAAGCTGTTACTTCTAGCCATGAAAGGCAGACATTAGACTGGAATGGTTGTAAATCATATAACTGTAGCAATGACAAAGTACACTTAGATATGCTTTTATTATTGAAGATATCCCAAGGCATTTACATTTCAGGAGGAATGGTAGTACAGTGAGGGGAAGAATGAAACAGATAAAAGAAAATTTTAAGCTGTTCAGGTGAGAATGAGAACAACAAAATTGGAATTTTGCAGAAATATTTCCTTGAAGTGGAGGCAAGGAATAGATGATTTATCTTTTTGTTTACGGATTTTGGATTTTCTGTTCTTGGTAATTCGGTCTGAAGAAAATATTTACATTGAGAGAAGAGGGACTTCACTCTCTTTAGGATGCTGTTCAAATGGAACCGAGTGGCAATCAAGAAATTTGCAGAATTAAATGTCATGCTCGAGAATGCTGAAATTCTGGAAAACCCCTTTTGCATCTCAGCAGTCTTTGGATGAAGTCACTCTGCTCACACATTTAACTCTTGAAATGGTGACCAACATTGCCTTATGGGATTGATTGTCATTAGTGGTCAAGGCATTCGCTTCAAACTGAAATCTAATCTCATAGCCATTGGTTTTTGGAGCATATTCTTCTGAAATAAAATCTTTGGAGCCCACTCTATCAAATGGATTTAATAATTTAATCAGACTCAACTCCCTTTTATTGTGGTGTAGATTTTCATCTTCATATCCTTATAGTAATATAGTAGAATAGACCACCCATCCACTGTAAAGCCTGTTTGATTTTTATTTTAATTAAGTAGCATTGTAATTTGTCAGTCCTGTAAATTGTGGGCATTCTTCTGTGGTAGATTATTGTTAAGGCAATGAGATGAAAATTATCTGTGTCCCTTTGAGGACTGAATTTAACTCTTCTGTGAATCCTCCAATTCAGGGAGTTAAAATTTCTTAAAATGCATATGTTCCCATGACAGCACTGGTTTCAGGCAGAAGTATTACCATTCTTCAGATAGCCACTAGATTGAGACGCATGATAACGTGGCTGGATTGAGAACTCATTCCAAAATTATTTTTTGTTCATTCTATTTTTATACAAATCAAAGAGGAATGTAGGTATTATTGTACGAATGCTAAAATGTCTTAACATGTCAAGTTAACTGAACAAAAAAGTTTATGGAGCCCAATCTAGGGCACCTTTTTTCAGTACAGTAATAACAAAAAATTGGCAACATGATTCAGTGACTTTTTTTGCTTTTGTTAGGTAGTATTTCATTAGCAGTTCCAATTTCCTTGCCAATTTTAAGAGCACACTTGAGAGGATCTGCAAGGCCGCCTTTGCACCTTTATTTTGTTATTCTGTTTGTACGGTAACACCAGTCACTAAAGTTGAGAATGGTTTAGTTTAGTGAAGGGCTTCACATAAATTGACTCAGTGACAAGAAAGCTGATTAATAGAAGTATTTTTAAAAAATTATCAACCTATTATACAACTTGCTTTGCCCAATGTTGTTTCAAAAAAAAGATCCAGAACACTGCAGCAGCATCCCAGTGACTCCTCTCTTCCACTATCCTGCAGTTAGCTTAGTGTTACTATTTGTGTTCCCCTTAAGAAGAAAACTTGTGCATTAATGTTTTAGTGGTTCATATAGGCAACGATACACGCCTGACATGAAAATTATATGTTCATTCTGTTAGCAAGTTGATAATGGAAATGAAAATTCTAGCCCCGTATCCAGAGTGTGTGGATGTTATGAAGTTGAAGCTTTAAGACAGTGAATGCTGTTCTGCACTGACAGCCTACATGAGCAGTCTCTGAATGTTTTGGAAAATTGAAAATATGGAACATTTGGCTGTGAAATAAATCCTCAAGTGTGTCCTTAAAATTGGCAAGGAAATTGGAATTGCGAATTGTTTTGACAACAATTTGATTTTAACCAGTTAGTTTAAATTGTGCCCCAAGATACTAAAACTCAATCGAGTTTGAATTTTTGTTTTGCCAACATCGAACCAATGGGACGATCCGATGTTGGGGATATAAAAAAGGCAGGTATTTTGAAAATCAGACAGAACAAATGCCATCGAAACAGACCAAACAAATTAGGAACACTCTCTATCAAAGATACCTTTTCATATGAAATATATTCACAATAAAAAGAAAGAAGATGACCCAGTGGAGATCTTTAGCTGGAAGAAGAAAGACACTATAGATGATAGCTGCTGTAAAGTTTTGAAATTAAGTTGATATAATTCTAATAAGTGTTTATTGGAACAGTATGTTGTTATAGAATTGGAGGCAGGTAATAAGCATTTAGAAGAAAGGAGGGGTTTGAAGTTGTGAATAGTTGTTTAATGTTCACTTTTAACAATAAAGAATAAATTGATATCATTTTCTTTATGTAGTGGAATTTGAGTGTTCTCTGTTACTCATTTTATCAGGTTATGAGCTTTTCTGGGTGTTTGGTTTAATTAATAGAGGGGTTCACCGCTGTGTCGTAACAATGGGGTAAGTGCTTTTAGTTTTGGAGGGAGCGGGCTTCACTGAGTGATGTGAGGGCCTTCAAAAGTGAACACCATTTTACAGGCACACATACACTGAAGGTGAAGGTGAATAATAAGTGCTTTGTGAACTTCAGCATTGGCCTGCTGTGGGCAATTCTAAATCCTTGGCCCAAGCACTCCTGACCATGTTATGTAAGATATAAATTCCACATATGCCTGTGATGTAACAGAAATGTTGAGCTACATGGAATAATTAAGCCTAATTCCTAAAATAGCAATGACTGATTCATTGATGGTCAGACTGTCCTGTCTCTGCTCCTGTATCTTAATATTATGATCTTATTGTTGTATTGCGTTGATTTATGGAGCTGTTCACTTCACATCTTGGATCATGAAACATTGTGTAGTACTGAGGATGAATGGGTTGATACCTTCAGTGTTGCAGTTGTGACTAGACACAGACTTGTGCACACAGCTGGTGATGAAAAATGAAGATATATCTATGAATATGAACACTTCCTTACATTGATGTGACACCTGTGAGCCCTCAGAAACTTTTCTTCTTTCTTCCCCTCCTACTACAGAGTGTATGTGTTGTTAGAGAGCCCAGACACGACGACTGTATCCTGCCCAAAGGTAGATGCAGCCTCCTCAGCTTGAATTCCCACAGGACTGAGGGTACTAGACAGGTTGGAGGTGGAAGGCAGGCTTCCGCTGGAGTGCCTTGAAAGGGACCTGTCTGTGGTGGCTCCAGCAGCTGTGTGTAATAGCAGTGCCCTGTCTCCTTGTGAGGAAAGTGCACTTTTTATTCTGTTCACTCATGGGGCATGGGCATCACTGACTTAGCAGCATTTATTGGGAACGTGGTGGTGAGCTGTTTCTTGAACTATTACAGTCCTTTACAGCTGTAGGTAGCCCACCTTGTTCTTAGAGACGGAATTCCAGGATTTTGACCCAATGACAGTGAAGGAATGGGGATATATTTCCAAGTCAGGGATTGTCAGTGATGGAGGAGTGAATGCTTGTGAATGTGGTGCCAATCAAGTGTGTTGTTTTGTCCTGGATGGTGTCAAGCTTCTTGAGTGTTGTTGGAGCTGCACCTGTCCAGGTAAGTGGGGAATGTTCTATTGCATGTGCATTGTAGATAGTGGACAGATGGTGGAAGGTAGGTTTTGCGATGCAGGATTCCCAGCCTCTGACTTGCTCTTGTAGCCATTGTGTGTATGAGGCATGTGCAATTGAGTTTTTGATCAATGTTAACCCTCCACAATGTTGGTAGTATCAATGATGGTAATACCATTGATTGTCATGGGTTAGATTGTCATTGCCTGGCATTTGTGTGGTGCGAATGTTACTTCCCACTTGTCAGCCCAAACCTAGATGTTCTCCAGATCTTGTTGCATTTGAACATGGACTGCTTTTGTATCTGAGGAGTTGCGAAGTGCTTCCTCTGAGGCCTCTGAAATGGAGGAGGGTGATGTCATACTGGCCCTTGATACACAGTTGATATGCTGCTGGTTCCTGCAGGTGACAAAAGAGAGAAATGTTGAGACCAAGGGGTTAAAGTTGTAATATGTTAATAGTACAGTGGGTAGTGGGAGAGTAGCACAACAATGAACAACAGAAAAAGTCCCGGTCTTTGCCTATCAGCGTCAAGACCCTCTCCTCTAAGTGGGTGAGAAAGCATGTTACTGGCGCCCCACCATCTAACCTGGCTCTTTCAGCCCTAATATTGGTCGTTATTCTGTAATGAAGGGAGGATTGAGTGAAGTAAATGTGGGTGGCACAGCTACTAGTGTTAGGTACAGGTGGGAGAAAGATTGTGAGGAGTTCTGACTGACTGAATAGGCAATCTACAGTGAATTGGAGAATTAGACTAGTGAGTTTTTTTTTGAGATTTGTAGCTTAGATTGATGATAAGTATGTAAGTTAGCTCACTGAGCTGCAAGATTTGTTTTCAGACATTTCGTCGCTATACTAGGCAATATCTGGAGAGCTTCTGGTGAAGCGCTGGTGGTATGTCCTGCCTCTCTAATTATAAGTCTTGATTTCTCAAGGTGGGTGTTATCATTTCTGGTTCTTTTTTCAAGGGAATGTAGATAGGAATTAAATCTATGTATTTATTGATGGAGTTCTGGTTAGAATGCCATGCCTCTAAGAATTCTCATGCATGTCTTTGTTTTGCCTGTCCTAGGATGTGTGTTGTTCCAGTCAAAGTGGTGTCCATTTTTGTGTGTATGTATGGAAACTAGTGATAGTGGGTCATGTCTTTTGGTGGCTATTTGGTGTTTGTGTACCCTGGTGATGCATACTAATTTCCCCAGGCAAGGGGAGCATTTTCTTAGCACATACCTTATTAATCCCCTTGTGAATCTGTGTTCCAGTTAAATCACTTGTGATTCGTTAATTCTAGGGAATATAAACCCAGTCTCTTCAATTTCTGATCATAGGATAATCCCTTCAGCCTAGAAACGAGGCCTTTTTGTTGTATCCACTTGTGAACAAGTATGTCCTTCCTTATTTAAGGAGACTAAAACTGGATGTAATACTGCAAGTGTGAGCGCTTAATTTCAATGCTAAGCCTATTGTTAGTTCACTTGAACTTTTCAAGTGAAGAAAATTCTTGTGTTCTCCTTAGAATTGCTAATGGTTTCACCATGTTGCTTGTATGCTTTGTAATAAAAACAAAATTTTATAAATACTTTTTGTTCCTGCCAGGTGCTGATTATAGAACATTAAGCAATAATGGCATATTGGACGACAATCTGATGAGCACCAGTGAATCTATATTTGCTCAAACACCCGAAAATAATAAGTCTAATGCTGTGAAAGACACGTTTACATTAAAAGGTGATAAAATTATCTTTCAAAATGATGGATTTGGAGATGAAGGAGCCACTTACATGTTAGGTATGTTTCATGTACTTTTTAAAGTATAACCCTTATTTCAATTTTTTAAAATTTTAAATTGTTTTACTCCTTTCACCATCTCCTAATCTGTAATTGTCTTTTTTCTGAATTTATTTTATTCTTGAAGGAATGTGATAATGATTTAGTGTAAACCACTCAGTGGGGTAATTAGCTTTTATTGTCTTGTGAAAACCAAATGAAGGTGAACCAAGCAACCCATTTTATACTTTCAGATTTTTTTATCTGATCTATACAAAATTTGGTAGCACAGGAAAAGTTAGTCTTTCAGACTAAATGTATGTTACATTAATACATGCATTATCTGTCATGTTTATTTGCGTTGTGACTAGTTCTCCAGCTGTAGAGTAACCTGTTGGAAGCACTGGGGCATATGGTGGAAAATCATTTGTGCACAAAACCACTTGTATGAATTGTATTTGAGTTGTGAACATTTCTATGATGAGCATGTAATGCAGTGGTGAAAGGAGCATTGAACTGCAAGCTGTACTGTAAATTACAGTTTCAAAACATTTCGCCTGTTTGTAGTTCATTGGTTTACATGTTGATCATCTGTCACATTTTTTTCTGTTCCTTCAATTGCTCCCTTTCTGGTGAAGAACCATAATCATCACGAATAATAAGGTCAAAAGCCTACATTTGTGAAGCATTCAACAACTGAATATATTTAGATTTACAACATTGTGCTCACTTACCATTATTTTATCTGAATTTTAATTTGGCTGAAACTAAACCAGTTGACTTGGTCCAATCTTTGTCCTTTTAATAACCAAATTATTTGGTGTATTTTCACCTGTTGAAGGTTATTAAAATTATTCAGTGTTAGTTACCCAGCTGAATGAAGCTACCTAGCTGCCATACACCCCACTCCTACATAATTTGTATGTAAATGTTTTGTCCTAAATCAAAGACTGATGATTCAGTAAGTAACAAATCGGTTTTTAAAAAGATCTGTAATATGTATTTCATGGGATAAATGGAATAATCTGAGAATTTAAGTTATAATCCGACTGTTTGTTGTTTTATTGTTCGACTGTTTTGGATGAGGCAAAAGTTGGCACCCCGAGATAAAGTAAACGTCACAACTTTATAACAAGAATAGCATTTAATTATCCCTATGTCAGACAGGTTTCTGCGGCTTGTGCATAATGCTTTTTCTAATTTAACTAATGTGGTTTAATTACAAACCAATAATTCAGGAAACATGCAACATAAATTAATTCACTGTCAATAGATATGTGTTTAAATGATGTACAAAAATAATCCTTTCCATTGAAGCTAAAGGAACTTTGATTTAATTTTCAGAGGAGTTTCTCAGTGGTGAAGCTGAAAATGCCTTTGTGGATTTTTCAGATACTAAGGGACGCATGACTAATGATTTACCCAGTAAAAACCTACCAACTTTTATGTCCGGTATGAATTTTTATAGCATTTAAAGTGAAAGTTTTACATTAGTATGTTCCACGTTATTTCTCTTTTGCCTAGAAGGTTACAAACCAAAGCTGCGCAAATGCAGCACCAGTGAAACTTTTCCCTAAGCTGATGTTTTTAAAAAGTTTTATCCACAGGTGAAGGGAATGTAGAAACAAGAGGCTATTTGCCTTTGAGTCTATCCAGTATTTATTTAGTTCCTGGTTTATCTATATCTCAAATTCTTTACTTGCTTTGCTTTCATATTTTTTAATAGCCTTAGCTCTAAAATATCATGCCCAAATCCAGAATCTTATTAAATCATTTTGAATAAATTGGGCAATTTAAGTTGCTTAAGTCTGTGGCTTCATTTTATCTAAATACCACTGTAAACTGTATTTTTGAATAAGTGAGGGAAAATCTCCATGTCATTAACGGTGCCTTGCTGTGACTGGACAACCTATCAGAAAATTTGTTGTGCTTATTTTGTTATAATGGTTATTAATTTGATTTACCTGTTTATTTCAATACACTTCTTTGAAGTTTGAGGGACATGTCCAGTCCATGTAAATTGTATTCACACAGAGATTTCCCTTATGAGATTTCTTGTATCTATCTTATTTGAATGTAAAGAGAAGAATCAAAGGATAGTTGCCTGATAGCATAGTAGCAGGCTTGAATATAAAACTTATCATTAAAGTCCAGGCTGATGTTCACTAACATGCATTTGTTTGAGGAATTTGGGCTTGGATTTTCATTGTTGCAAATTGCCCGTAGTGTTAAGTGCATTAGTCAGGGGTGAATGTAGTGGAATTGGTCTGGGTGGGTTGCTCTTTGGAGGGTCGGTGTGGACTTGTTGGGCCAAAGGGCCTGTTTCCACACTAGGGAATCGAATCTAATCTTAAAAAAAGGCTGAGGATCATGTCACACAGTAGTGGCAATATATTTAATGCGTCACAGCTCAAACCTGACTGCTCAACGTGCTACTCTTGGTAATGGTTATTACAGAACTTGACTATTTCCTGAAGCATAAAGATTGTAACGTCAGCATTGTAAGATATCCCACCATCAGTTGACTTAATAAAGGTGGCCTCCTGAAGACTGAAAGACATTTTGAATTTCAGATAATACATCAGCATAACACCCATGAACAAAATGCAGCTACTAAAGTCATTAATAAGTCTGTTGTGATTCCACTTCCTTGGACACAAGAGAAGGCTAAGCCATTTATGATTTATTTTTGCATTTCATTATTTTAACAGGTGAGTCACATGTTCCTGATACTCTACTTCACGAAGATAAAACTGTATGTGACCAAACAACTCTGCTGCTCAATGAAGAGGAGGGCTTTGCTTTGCAGCCAGTCGATGCAACTGGTTAGTTTCATTCTCCTTTATCTATGAAACATTATTTTACTAGGTAGCATTTTTTTAATCACTGATGTATTTTTGGAAAATGATATGCCTATTTTCAGTTTCATGATACTGTTTATGAAACTATCCTCTGACAAAATCAATCACTGTTATTGAGTTCTGATGTTCTCCTAGGGGGAACATGCTGGTGGTCCAAGGATGTTCTACCTTTACAGGAGAATGGTTCTGCTCTGATTTCCTGACTCCAGATTCCTTTCCTAAGGCTGAACTACTTTCCCAGCTTTTAATGTGACGGAGTTGAAACTTACCAACGATTTGCCAGTTGAACCCAAGGGAAAAAACAAATAGAAACTACCTGCAGCTGGCATACATTTATGGGGTCTTTCCAGGACTTCCATGACTGTCCCCTCCAAATTTTAGTGGAACCCTTCTGTTTTGGGATTTCAGAAAGAAATGAGACAGGAAGGCTTGTTACAGACCCAGGAATAATGTTAGAGGGGGAGGAAGTGAGTGGATGGCTTGTACACCCAGAAGAAAGGTCAGCATCCACTTGACAAACTCCAGTCAAGCCTGCACCCCCAGCCATATCACACTGCAGGCGGGCTAAATTTATGGGAAGTGTGACTTCCATTCCCCAGTGAGCATAGTAGACACTGCTGGGACTGGCAGCAGTCCAGGATTGAAAGCTTAGTGAATCCATAAACTTTGGGTGGAGAGGGCTTGGAAACTTTAATGTGCCTAGGACACCCTTTGAAAGTGGTACCCTATTTTCTTCCAAACAAATAAAAAAAAGACTGTCCACTCCCACTCGCCAACTGTATTGTGTCACAGGCAGTTATATTAAGGCCGCTTGAGCTTTTAGTAAACTTATTTGACCCTTAATTATTTATTTACATATGGTGACTGGGCTCTGATTTCTAATTTTCTGATCTTTTTTCAGTGCAAACTATTTTAACTCCATTTTATTTCCATTACTCTGTTACTCGCTCCTCTATTTCCATTTAAAGATTGCTCATTTACAATTCTCTTTTCCTTTCTTGTTAACCCTTTCCATTGCTCTTTTGTTTTCAGTCTCTTCTGTTTATGCTTTTCTCTTTTTCTTCCTGTCCAAGCCTTTCTCACTCTTGTTCTTCTAAGTCAAGATCTTAATTCTAGCTGAGGCGTCTCATCTTCAGATTTCCTCCTCTTCTAATCATGCTGTATCACTCAAATTATAAATTTTGGTCAGTTACTCTCAGCATCTCCTCTTTACAAGACTTTGCTTTTATTTCTACCTTCAGTTTATCTGTTAGGTCTCAGTTTAGCATGAATCAAAGATTTCAGCTAATTGTGCTGTGCCTTCTAATCTCAGAAGGCTCTTGGCAACATTCAGTGCCATCTTGAAAATTCAACCCTGTGATAAGCTTCAACACAACAGTGTTGTTATCCTCCTTGTACCCTCTTAAATTTATATGAATTCGAATCCCAGCAGGATCCCCCACTTATTATAGTCCAGTTGATGGTATTATTAAACATATCAGATTCCAGAATGAAATCTGTCTTGAATGATCAGTTTTTAAAAAATTAATTAATGTGGTGATCACTCACATGAGACTAACATATAAAAGGCATTTGGAAGGGTTTGGAAGGATATGGGCCGGGTGCTGGCAGGTGGGACTAGATTGGGTTGGGATATCTGGTGGGCATGGATGGGTTGGACCAAGGGCTCTATTTCCATGCTGTACATCTCTATGACTCTATGATAGAGTGGAACTTTATTACACAAAAGACAAAAACAAAAAAACAAATTTAGCTATCTGAATGCAGAATGTAGTTTGGCAGATCTTAAAACTCAATATAACAACGTTTCATATTACTTTCCAACACATCAGAGAGACAAATCCATAGAAATTACTCCACTACATCAGCTGAACAGGATATTGGTTAGGCCACTTTTGGAATACTGTGTGCAGTTCTGGTCTCCCTCCTACAGGAAGGAAGTTTTGAAACTTGAAAGGATTCGGAAAAGATTTACAAGGATGTTGCCAGGGCTGGAGAGTTTGAGCTAAAGGGAGAACTGAGTAGGCTGGGGCTATTTTCTGTGGAGCGTCGGTGGCTGAGGGGTGACCTTATAGAGGGACCTTTATAAAATCATGAGGGGCATGGATAGGGCAAGTAGATAAGTTTTTCTTTCCCTGTGATGGTGTGTCTAAAACCAGGGGGCATAGGTTTAAGGAGAGGGGTGAACGATTTACAAGGGACCTCAGGGGCAACGTTTTCACACAGCAAATGGTGCATGTATGGAATGAGCTGCTAGAGGAAGTGATGAAGACTGGTACAATTACCAACATTTAAAAGACATCTGGATGGATTTATGAATAGAAAAGGTGTAGAAGGATATAGGCCAAATGCTGGCAAATGAGATATCTGGTTGGGATGGATCAGTTGGACCGAAAGGTCTGTTTCCGTGCTGTACATCTCTATTACTCTAAATCTTTAGCTTCTCATTAACTGATTCTTCCCAGTACTTTCCTGCGTTTATTTACATCCCCCGGACCCTGACGTGACCTAACTGCCACCGGACCAGACGTTCTGCCCCTCCCCCACTAGGCACCTATGTGCATTCCAGAGCTGCATTCTCTTACCCCAGCCTACCCTAAACATTGCATCACAACCTTGCACCCCATCCCAATTGACATCCTACCCACCTGACACCTTAACTACCTTACCCTGTGCACTACGCATTGAGCGTCCAGCTCCTATCAACTTATCCCTCCCTAGCTGACAACCTATTTAACTGGAACCTGGGCACCCTACTCACCTGGTGCCCTTTACTTCCAACATCCTAACATCACACTTAGCTTAGGTACTTATCATTGGTTGTCAGAACCTTCAAAAATTAAGAATAAAGCAACTGACTGCTGAAAAAAGGGCTAGTTTGTCTTCCTCTGGTAATTCTGTGCTATGAAAGAATTGTCAGAATCGAATTATGACTGCATTTATGAGGAGACCTGATGGACTCTCCTCTTTGGAATATCCAACCCTGTAATCTCTTCTAACCCCTATTAGGTCTTCCTGAACTGCTCGTAAACTTCCAGTCTCTGGGTTTCATAGCAAATATCAAACCTTGATTATCTTGAACCAAAAATAAGCTAATGTTTTAATCCCAACTGTTGCAAACCAACGCAGCAAAATGAATCTTACGTTTAACATTGCTGCTCTCTGACACGCATTGGATTAGGTGACTATTCTGGAAGAACTGTCTGTCCTACTCATTTTTAAAGTCTTCAGAACAGTAACCAATTCCACATACCATTATTTTAAATTCCATCTCAAAACAAATTCATCCCTTTCATCACATTGTGCCCTACATTACCACAAGGAAACTTATATATTTTATATACCTTAAACCATACTTAGATGGTTTCTACATCTGTCCTTCAGAGCAGAGATCCTCTCTCTCTAATACACTGATCCCATTCCTTTTTATCAGCACTGTTATCTCTTTTTCCTAAACTTCTTAAATATCAAATATCCTTTAATATTCTGTTCACAGTCCTAGTCATTGTGGAATCATTCTCCTAAATGCCAGTTAAGTCACACCCTTTTAGTTCTACTACTACCATCGATTCACTTATTTTAATGTGAATTCAAAAGCTAGAGTGCTTTAATTCTGCCTCTTTAACACCACTCTGTAATTTAACCAAGGTTGATTCTAGGATTTGATTCTGTTTCTCTCCACTCTCATTTATAGCTTTTCAGCTACTTATAACTTTTGTATTTATTCTATCTGAATTTCTGCCTTTAGTTGCTATCACATTGATAAGCTAGTTTGAAGATCACCTTAGGACAATAGGCTAGTTTATCATTAGAGAGTGATGACTGGTGATAGTTCAGCCTGAGCATTACTACGCCTAGGGCAAATGGTGAAGTTGAGAAGGCGAGGCCTTCATTGTGACCTCAGTCAGTACAGGAATTGAACCGGTACTGTTTACATCACACTGCATTGCAATCCTATCATTCAGCAACTGCACAAGTTTAAGCCATCCCGAATAGCACTAGCAAATGTCTCCTCGCAGATATTGGGCTGAGTGCTGCAACATTTTTCTAGTGTTACAACACAATGATGAATCTCTCTGTTAATTAAAGTAAATACTCAGAAAAGTTCACCTTGCCTTGTAATCTGTAACATTTTATAAATTCCTACAACGGAAATAGAACCAATCTGACTCAAGATTTGGATACAGACAGACTTTAACCTCACATTGTCTGAGCTGAGATGTCACTTTTTTAAAAATAAAACCTTAAGTTATCTCGAGAATGTGACTTAAAAGAAGTTCTGGAATTTACATATTAATGTACTGAAACCTGCAACCCAATCTAAAAGATGAAAGACTAAAATCCAGGTGTGTTCAATATATTGTTTTAATTTCATAACACTATGATCTTTTGTTATAAATTCTGTGTCTTATGATCTTGCCTCACTAATTACCTGATGAAGGAGCAGCGCTCTGGAAGCATGTACTTCGAGATAAACCTGTTGGACTATAATTTGGTGTTATGTGGTTTTTAGCTTATTAGAGACTGATTAGATCTTGTATCTGTCAAAATTATAAACTTGCCCTTCTCCCCCCTGTTCTTCCTGAGTAAACTTTATCCACAGAGACAAAGTCTTTATAGGGATCAGGCACTAACTCAATACTCAGCCCTTGCTTAGGCTGTGCACTCTCCTGCAGCTCCTCAACTTTTCTTGGAGTTTCCTTTACTACTTTCACTAATACTGAAAAATGTGTTGCTGGAAAAGCGCAGCAGGTCAGGCAGCATCCAAGGAGCAGGAGAATTGACGTTTCTGGCATCAGCCCTTCTTCAGGAAGGGCTGAAGAAGGGCTTATGCCCGAAATCTCGATTCTCCTGCTCCTTGGATGCTGCCTGACCTGCTGCGTTTTTCCAGCAACACATTTTTCAGCTCTGATCTCCAGCATCTGCAGTCCTCACTGTCTCCTACTTTCACTAATACTACTGGTCTAGCCTCTTTTACCACATTTTTTCCCACAGTGTCTTTCTTCAATGACCAGCACTGTGACTTCAAGTGTCCTACCTTACCACAATGGAAACACTTGAGGCCTATCACCTCCTTTTCACCCTCTTTGGCTTTCTTTTTCACCTGTGCTAAACTATTAACAGCGTGCTCTAATCTTTGTTTTGTAGTGTAGGATCTCCCCTTGTCCCAATTTCTATCTCTCTCAGGATGAAATTCTTGCCAAAAGCTAAATTTTGCCTTCTGCATATTCATCTACCATCTCTGCCACTCTTCTCACTTCTTGAACTTTGTGTTCATCCACATGAATTCTTATCATCTCTGGAAATGAGTTTTTAAACTCCTCCAGCAGAATAATCTCTCTTAGAGTCTGTGTTTAATTACTGTGTTTAATTCTTTCGAACTCAAATAAATCTAACCTGGTTCCTTATTTATGTTTCTGAATCATTGTCTGTACGCTTCTGGTGCAAGTTCATAAGCACTCAAAATAGCCTGTTTGACATCTGCATAATCTCTTGACCCCTCATTTGACAGCACTGTAAATACCTCACTACCTCTGCCTACCAGCTTAGTCTGAACTAGCATTACCCACAAGTTCTCTGACCACTCCATCTGCCTAGCCAATTTTTCAAATGAGATAAAGAAAGCTTCAACATCTTTCTCATCAAAATGTGGCAGTTTTACATATTTGGATACATCACTACCTTCTCTCTCCATCTCAATCCTGTTACCTTGACTTTATTGATTAATTCACAACTTCTGAAGTTCAAATTCTCTGTCCCTTTCTCTTTCTTGTCTCTCTCTCATTGCTCAGCTAAGAATCTTCTCTCCCTTTCTTTTTCCTCTAACATGGCTCTTGCCTTTTCTTTATCTTCTGACTCCATTTACCTCAATTGCAACTTAAGTTTTTCTAACTCTACTGCACTTGTCTGTTTCTCTAAGTGCTTGAGCAACTCCATTACAATTTCAGCTTTCCTTTTGTCCCTGTTACTTTTAGAATTAGCAAATAGGTTAGAACTAAGTTTATGTCCCTCCTCTACCTTTCTAAACTTCCTTGGCAAATTTGGAAAGCATTTTCAAGCCCCAGAGCCTCTTTAGCAATGTTAAGAGCCATTTCCTTCACTTTTAATTTAACCAACCACAAGTATCCAAAATTAAACAAATTGTCTTGCATAAATTTTATTTAAAGATTTAGGACTCTAATTGGCAAGTGTTTAAATCTGCTGCGATATTTTGTACCCTGTATCTGTTCAAATCTGTCCAAATCTCAGACTGGATCTGTCTAAACTTGTCCAAATCTTGAACCCAAGCCCCCAAACTGTTACAATACGGCGATGGACCTCTCTGTTAATTAAACTAGACACCAAGAAAAGTTCACCTCGCCTTTTAGTCTGTTAAAATATGAGTGACAGCGAACTCCCAAATTCCACTATATAAAGAAAATAATATCAATTTATTCTTTAACTCTAAAAGTGACCATTAAATAACTATTCACAACGCCAAGCCCCCTTGCTCTTAACTGCTTATTACCTGCCTCCAACTCTATAACAATATACTGTTTCAATAAAACATATATTAAAATTATGTCAACTTAATTTCAAAACCATACAACGACTGTCATCTTTGGTGTCTTTCTTCTAGCTGAAGATCTCCTTGGGTTGTCATCTTTCTTTATACTGTGAAGATGTTCATTTGATAGAGAGCTTTTCAATGGCTTGGGTCTCTTGATGGCAGTTGCTCTGTCTGATCTTCAAAATGCCTGCTTTTTTCATGTCCCCAATATCGAATCATCTCATTGGTTCGATGTTGGCAAAACAATACATTCAAACTCGATTGGGCTTTAGTATCCTGGGGCATAATTTAAACTGGTTAAATTTGAATTGTTGTCAAAAACAGCAACCAACTCTGGTATCTATTTTACAGCCAAATATTACATAATTTCAATTTTTCAGTACACTCTGAGACTGCTCATGTAAGCTTTCAGTGCAGAACAGTACTCTTAAAGCTACAGTCTACATGCCTTCAACTTCATAACACTAGCCAATATGTGTGTTCATTCAATCTGCCTACTTCAAAACTCACTAGCATGTGGGACTGGGAGCAATCCTAACATTACTATCTTAGATGTCCTTCTTTTCAGTGTCTTGCCTAGCTCCCTAAATGCTACTTTCAGGAATTTATTCTTCTTTCAATCTGTGCCTTTGGTGCTGGGTGTTGATCACAACCTCTAACTCTTCACCTTTCCCCAAAGAGTGCCATATATTCACTTTGTGATATCCTTGACCCTGACACCCTGGAGTCATATCCATGATTACAGAAACACTTGTCTGTTCCCTAACTGTCAAACAGCTTACCAACTGCCCCCAGCACCTTCTGAATCATCTGGCAGCAATTGTACCAGAGTCAAAAAGTGTGGCGCTGGAAAACCAAAGCAGGTCAGGCAGCATCCGAGGAGCAGAAGAATTGACATTTAGGGCATAAGCCCTCATCAGCAATTGTAATAGACCTTGGTTCTTGCTGTGTTCCTCAAATGAACATTGTCATCACCAGCATCCAAGATTGAAACCTAGTTAATGAGTGAGGTAGACTCAGGCGACACCTGCACTACGTGCCTGGTCTTTCTATACTACCAAGAAGTTACCTATTCCCTCTCTGCTTGCCTGGTCTTAATCTGCTGTGTTAAATGCTTTGTTAGATATGCTGTCGTCTATATCTCAAATTTGTGAAAGCACCAAAGTGACTCCTACTGCCACTCAAGTTCCAAAAGCCAGAGCTCAAACACTGATAACGTCCAGGCTTATACTGACAAGTGGTAAGTAACATTCATGCCACATAAGCACAATGCAATGGCCTTATTGGGCAAAATATAATCTGACCATTACCCCATGGCATTAAGTGGCATTGCTGTTGCTTACTGCCTCACCATCAGTATCCTGGAGCTACCATTTACCAGAAACGAAACTGAGACAGCCGTAGAAATATTGTGGCTACAAGAGCGGGTCAGGAATTCTGCAGCAAATAACTCCCCTTGTGTTTTCTCAGTATCTTTCCATTATCTACCAGGCATGAGTCAGGCATGTGTTAGAGTACAGTCTACATGCCTAGATGCCTAGATGGGTGCAACTACAATAACATTTAAATCTAAGCTGACCCATCTGCAGTAACCCCATTTGCCAGCACGTGGCCTATCGCCTTGAATGTTATGACATTTCAAGTGCTCGTCTATGTACTTTTTAAAAGATGAGGTTTTCTGCATCTACTGACCTCCTGGGCAGTTC
Organism: Chiloscyllium punctatum; assembly: GCF_047496795.1. Lineage (NCBI taxonomy): Eukaryota > Metazoa > Chordata > Chondrichthyes > Orectolobiformes > Hemiscylliidae > Chiloscyllium > Chiloscyllium punctatum. The sequence continues at coordinate 7,060,904 of NC_092775.1, forward strand.
CAGGTGCCCACCACATTCTGGGTGAAAAAAGTCTTTCCTCAAAACAGTCTAAAACTCCTGCAATAAATTTCTGTCCCTCATTATTGACCCTTAAGCTCATAATCTTATACACCTCAATCAGCCGCCCCCTCAGCCTTCTCTAAAGAAAACAACCTGGTGAATCTTCTATTCTTCCTCTCCCTAGAGATTTACACAATGAAAACAATACTTCAATCCAACTCAATCATGTAGACGAGTTATCCTAAACCGAACTAATCCCATTTGCATGTATTTGGCACATATCTCTCTCAATATTTTGTTTTCGTGTCCAAATGTCTTTTAAATGTTGTAACTGTACCTGTCTCTACTGCTTCTTCAGCAGCTCATTCCATACACACATTACCCTCTGCTATCCTGAAAACAAAAAATCCTGCAGATTATAGTGGGTAATCAAAGAACAGAAACCAGCATATACCATTATAAAAGATGGGAGTTTTAATCTAAGATTGTTAACTGTATCACGTCTCAATGACACTGGACTTCTTTGGCTATAAATTCTGTGAGCATGATCTTAACCTCCACAGCTGAAGACCTCGACCCCTGGTGGGGTCACTCGGTTCCGCGATCGGTCAATAAACACTCGCAATCAGTCTGACTTTTAAAAGTTCACTGTTTATTTTTCATACAGCCGGTCACAGTGTCCAGAAACAGAGGTTATACACTTCAGTGTTCCTCAGCGAAGCTGTGCACATGGCTTAAAACAAAGACATCTTTATAGTTTTCTTAAAACGGGTACAGGCCTTGATCGCATAAGACATTCAAACAATTACCAATCAATTCATGATACTGCTTTATTTGACAGGTACTTGGTCCAGTGGTATTTCCTGGGAGCCAACTTTATTTTCCAACACTCAGGCCACCCTTATCTCACTAACCGAGCTATTGCATCTGCATCTGAAGGGCAGTTAGGATGGCCAGTAATGTCATCTTGTCTAGTTATTTCTATGCTATAAAGGTAGCATTGTCTGCTAATCTGTATTGAAGCAGAATGTGGTTAGTCAATTATGCAGCTATAGCAGAATTAGCACTTAGTAACTTAAAAGCCATTTTGTGCAGGTTTTGCAGAATTGTCAATTTGCAGCCTAGAAGCCATTTTGTCATGTTATTTGCATCGAGAAGCTATTTTATTGCTGCCTAAATTGTTAAAAGCATCTGTTAAGTGGTTGTTCCTGACAACAACTAGTTACCTCCGCCTGTATTCAGGTTTCAGATCCTCTCAACCACCTGATGAAGGAGTGGTGCTCCAAAAACTAGTGCTTCCAAATACACCTGTTGGACTATAATCTGGTGGTGTGTGATTTTAACATTGATAGTGAAGATTAAGTGATCGGAATGTGAGAATGGCAGAACAATGGTGTGTCTAACTAACAAACAGACTGCAAAGTGCATGTTGGCTCAGTGGTTAGCACCGCTGCCTCACAGCGTCAGGGATCTGGGTTCAATTCCCACCTGTGGCAACTGTCTGTGTGGAATTTGCACATTCTCCCTGTGTCTGTGTGGATTTCCTCCGGGTGCTCTGGTTTCCTCCCACAGTCACAAAGATGTGTAGGTTAGGTGAATTGGCCACGCTAAATTGTTTGTAGTGTTAGGTGCATTAGTCAAGGGTAAATGTAGGGGAATGGGTCTGGGTGGATTGCTCTTTGGAGTGTCGGTGTGGACTTGTTGGGCTGAAAGGCCCGTTTCCACACTGTAGGGAATCTAATCTAATCTAACTGACAGTCCCATTGTGGTGGGTGGGTGCAGAGATAGGACATAGTGATGGCAAATGTAACAAGTAAAGCTAAAATAAAGGGAAGGAATGGGAGTGGGTTCACAATTTGAAGGCGTTGAACTCAATATTAAGTCCAGAAAGTCGTAAAGTGCCTAGTCTCAAGATGAGATTTTGACCCTCCAGTTTGCGCTGTGATTTACTGGAGCAATGCAGCATGATGAGGACAGACAAGTGAGCACGTGAGCAGCAGGTTATGTTAAAATGACTGACTGACTGTGGGAAGGTCAGGGTCATGCTTCTGCATGGGCCAGAAGTGTTCTTCAAATTGGTCACCCTGTCTTGTCTGCATTTTGGTTTCTCCAATGTACAGTCAGCCACATTGAGTGCAGCGAATACAGTATGTAAGATTGGAGGAGGTACAGGTGAAATGCTGCTTCACCTGGAAAGACGTTTTAGGCTCTTGCATGGTGAGTAGGGAGGAGGTGAAGGGGCAGGTGTTGCGCCTTCTCAGGCTACATGGGAAGGGGGGGAGGTATTGGTGGTCAAGGAATGGACTAGGGTATCTTAGAGGGAACAATCCTTGCAAAATGCAGGTGGAAGAGTGAGGGGAAGATGTGTTTAGTGGTATCATTCTGATGGAGTTGTCTGAAATTGCAGAGAATGATCCTGTGAATGTGAGGGATATTTGGATGAAAAGTGAGGACAAAGGGAACCCGATCAAGCTGTTGTGAATGATGGAAAGGGGTAACGGTGGAAGCACGGCTGATAGGTCTGATGCATCGAGGGCCCTATCAACCATAGTGCACAGGGGAACCATGGTTATGGAAGAAGGACATCAATGACTGTTTTAGTGCTGCTTCATGCTCCCACTTGGATCTTGCAAATTAACCCTGGATTTAGTTACATGTTGACTGTGCTGGATCTTTCATGGGCTCTATGTTTTTATTCATTGTAGATGCCCATCCAAAATGGTCGGATGTGCATAGAGTTCATTTGTCAAACATGGGAACAGCAATTGAAAAGTTGCAAGCATCTTTTGCAATACATGGATGCCTGGAGGTGTTGGTCATGGTCATCAGGTCATCAGTTACCATAAGGGAATTTGAGTACTTCTTAAAGTTTTATTGCTTTTGGCATGTAAAGACAGCTTCATACCATTCATCATTCAGTGTTCTGGTGGAAACAGTAGTCCAAACTTTGTCGGCAGCCTTAAAGAAACAGCCTACAGCTTCACTTGATACCAAGCAATCCTTGTTCTTGTTTGATTATCGGGCCACCCCTCACGATGGGAACAGCTTCAGCAGAGTTGCTAATGGGGAGAAGACTCTACACCAGGTTAAATCTGATCTTCCTGGACCTAATGGGCGAACAGATTAGAGTGGTGCTGGAAAAACAGCAGTTCAGGCAGCATCCGAGGAGCAGTAAGATTGACGTTTCGGCCAAAAGCCCTTCTTCAGGCTTTTTCCCGAAACGTCGATTTTACTGCTCCTCGAATGCTGCCTGAACTGCTGTGTTTTTCCAGCACCACTCTAATCTAGACTCTGGTTTCCAGCATCTGCAGTCATTGTTTTTACCTAATGGGCGAACAGTGAAATGGCATTCGAAACACCTATGCTGGAGTCGAGTCCTCAAAGCAAGAGAGGCAGTTTGCTTCAGGGGACGAAGTTTGGTATCGAGACCACAGGAATGGTAAAAGGCATGGTCCAGGGATGTACAAAGTTCGGGTTGAAGAGATAGTCCCTAACAAACACGTGGACTACATGAAAATTGCAACCTTGCAAATGGGGCAGGAGCAAAACATACCCGCACCTCCGAACATCTGGTAAGCTGTCAGAACCTGTAGGTTCTCCCCCTCCATCTAACGACAAAGAAACCTCTGAGGATGAGATGGACATGGCAGACGTTGCAGCCTCAGCGCAGTTCCCATCTGACGAAGATGATGAGTTTCAGCCGAAATAGGCTGGACGCAGGAGACTGGCTATGATCTAATATGTGTTGCCAGCATCAGTGGCAGAATCAGAGGAACCGGACCTGGTGCAAAAATGACCTGGTAGAAGCTACAGGAAAAAGAATACCCCTATGTCCCAGGACTTAGAGGGGAAGGCATGCAGTGATTAGAATGAGGTCAACCTGAGGAATCTTGTAGAATGAGTTCAGTGCATGGGGCTGTTAACTTGGTCCAAACAGGAGTGTCGGGATTCTGCTCACGGTAGGAGTTGGCTCTGTGCCAGCAGGCTCAGTATCATGTACAATGCACATGTGAATAAAGGATGACTTAGTAACAGGATACCAGCCTTCGTGGAGTTACTTCATTCTCCACTCACCTATCTCCCCACTGACCAGACCACAGAGACTTGCACTTGATGTACCCGTTTTTTTCAAAAATTAATTTGTGTGATGGGGCATTGCTGGCCAGCGTTTATTGCCCTCTGAGAGGGTAGTTAAGAGTCAACTGCATTACTCAGTGTCTGGAGTCACATGTAGTCCAGACCAGGTGGGGAATGACGTTTCCTTCCCTGAAGAACATGAGTGAACCAGATGGATTTTTCCAACAATCAACAATGGTTAATTGGTCATCGTAGAATATCAATTCCAGATTTTTATTGAATTCTAATTCCACCATCTGTCATGGCAGTATTCAAGCCTGGCTCCCCAGAACTTTACCTGGGTCTCTAGATTGACAATCCAACGAAAGTGCCACTAGGCCATTGCCTCCCCTCAAATAAGCTGAACTTGTGTTGTTTTAGCTGCACCCATCTAAACGGATGAAAAGTATTCTATCACACTCCTGACTTAAGGATAAAAGACAGGCATTGGAGTGACAGAAGGTAACTCATTGCAGAACTCCTAGCCTCTGGTCTTTGCCACAGTATTTTGCCAGCCGAATTCAATTTCTTGTTAGTAGTAACACCAAGGATGTTAATGGGGGTAGGGGATACTGAGGTGGTAATTCCATTAAACATCAGAAGAAGATTTCCATTCTAATCTTCTCTCTTGTTCACTATAATTAATGTTCACTGCTGTTCCTTCACTGTCACTGGGTCAAAATCCTGGAATTCCCTCTCTAAGGGCGTTGTGGTCTACTTACTGCATGTGGACTGCAACAGTTCAATGCAGCAGCTCACCACCTCAAGTGCAACTAGGAATGGGCAATAAAATGCTGGCAGCCAGCAATGTCCATGGCCCATGAATGAATAAAAGCAAAATTACTTTTGTTGTTGCTCCTGGTATTTGGCACGTAATTGCCAAAATTTGCTTGCACAGCCACATCACATTCCTCAATGAATGCTTCTGTTCAGACTCGCCCCACATGATTACAACTGAAGTTTTGTCTTTCATGTTTTGTATCCACCCAGGATCACAGGTGTATGTATAATGTGATGTATAATGCTCCTCAGACAGCTGCTCTTGCCCCATTCTGAGATCCACAGTCACTGCCATGTGCTGCTATATGCACACTCTCAACCTCTCTCTCCATGAGCACTGCCTCTTGCTGGCTCAGAGCTGTCCTGCCTCACAGTTTTACTTCTTCATCTAGCTCATCTGATGTTCTGACAGGAAGCTGTTTTCTTTCAGACATTAAGGAACTCAAGATGTAATGACTTATGCCCCATACCCATGCCCCAGTGGAATCTTTTTCCTCTCCCCTCTAAATCTATCCCCTCTCCTAATTCCATCTCTTCAGACCTTCCACTCTCTGATGCTGAAATTCTTTACTCAGCAAAGGTCTTAGTTTTATCCTTCTACATCCCCACCTCAATCAATTTCGAGCACAACATGAACTCTTCTTCTGTCCATTTCTTTGGACAAGAGTTCTCTTCCCATTCCACAGATCCTTTCACCTGCCTCCAATACTCTCCGTCTTCCTGGACCCTCCCTCTAGCTTTTTACCCGTACTTAACCTGTTAATCGAGAACTGTTGACATTACATTGATTGCTTTAATTTCTCTGCCCCCCATTATCCTTTCAAATCTATCGCCCTCTGTACTAACTACACTTTGTACTCTCAGATTTCACCCTGATTTTGTAATCAAACCTATCAACAAAGGTGGTGCTGTTGCCTGGAGTAAGGATGAGCGCCTGCTCTTGGACACCACCTCCTGTTTCCCCTGGGATATGCTCCTACATTGAACATCAAGCTATTGTGTCCGCAGTAGTCAGTAATATCATTTCATGTGCTGATGTCTGCCCTCCCACTGCCTCCATGTTCATAGTCCCTTACCCCACACAGCCTGCTTCTACCTTCTTCCCAAAATCCACAAACAGGTCTGTCTGGGCAGACCCATTGTTTCTATCTGCTCCTGCCCCACAGAACTCATTTCTTCCTAGTTCAACGGAATTTCTTCCCCCCTTGTCCAGCCCCTTCCCACCTCTATCCGCGATTCTTCTATGCTTTCAGTTTCAGAATTTCCGGTTCCAGCTGCCACCTCTTCTCCATGGACGTACAATCCATTTACATGTCCATTCCCCCATCAGGATGGTCTCAGGGCTCTCTATTACTTCCTGGAAAAAGGGCTTGTACCGTCCCTATCCACCACACCATCTTCCACCACCCAGCTAAATTAGCCCTCACTTTGAACAACTTCTCTTTTAACTCCTCTCACTTTCTTCAGGTCAAAATGTGGTCATGGGTACCCCGCCCGTCTCTTTGTTGGGTATATGGAACGTTGCTTGTTCTGGTACTACAACTCTTCCTTCGCTACAATTATGACATCATAAGTACTGCTTCCCTCTCTTGTCCAGAATTGGAAAGTTAATCAGTTTTGCTTCCACTTTCCATCCTGCTTTCACCGTCACCTGGTCCATCTGTGACTCCTCCATTCTGGTCCTTGACATCTGTTTCCATTTTCGAGGATAGGCTGGCCACCAAATTCCCTTACAAATCCAGACTAACCTCCTGTACTTGGCCCTCACTCCTTCTCTTCCCTCCTATAACAGCAAAAGGGTCCCCGATCTTCACTCACCCTCGCAGTATCCACATCCAAAGGGGCATTAGTTGCCATTTCTGCCACCTCTAATGGGATGCCACCAGCAGACTTAGATTCCTGTGCTCTATCTTGTCCCCTCTGTGGGAAACGTCCCCTCCAGGACAATTTAGACTAGATTCCCTACAGTGTGGAAACAGGCCCTTTGGCCAAACAGTCTACACCGATCCTCCGAACAGCAACCCACCCAGATGCATTCCCTAACTAATGCACCTAACACTACGGGCAATTTAGCAAAGCCAATTCACCTAACCTGCACATCTTTGTGACTGTGGGAGAAAACACAGGGAGAATGTGCAAACTCTACACAGATAGTCGCCCAAAGCTGGAATTGAACCTGGGACCCTGGCGCTGTGAGGCAGCAGTGCTAACCACTGAGCCACCGTGCCGCCCCAGACCACTCCTCCACTCCAAACATCACCTCACATCCCCAAAATCCATGCAGTAGCAGAAGGTGTAACACCTGCCCATTTGTTTCTCAAGGCCCCAGACACATCTTCTAGGTGAAGCATTAATTTACCTGCACTCCACTCAATCTCTTCTATTTGCAGCTCATGATTTGGTCTGTCCTACATTAGGGAGCCAAAATGCTGACTGGGTGTCCACTTTGTAGAACATTTATGTATTGTGCGCAAAAATGACACTAAGCTTTTTGTTACCAAAAGAGAAAATGCTGGAAAATCCCAGCAGGTCTGGCAGCATCTGTAAGGAGAGAAAAGAGCTGACATTTCAAGTCGAACTGACCCTTTGTCAAAGCTTTGACAAAGGGTCAGTTAGGCTCGAGTCGTCAGCTCTTTTCTCTCCTTACAGATACTGCAGGACCTGCTGAGATTTTCCAGCACTTTCTCTTTTGGTTTCAGATTCCAGCATCTGCAGTAATTTGCTTTTATCCTAAGCTTTTTGTTTGCTCAAAGTTCAATTCACCACTGTGTTCCTTGGCCAACATCTCTGTCTCAGGCTTGCTACAGACCTCTAGTGAAGCTCAGCGGTCTGGAAGAACAGCATCTCATTTTCCACTTGGTGACACTGCAACCTTCAACACTCATTATCAAGTTCAATAATTTTAGGACCTGAGCATCATCTCCTTTGTCTTCAGCCCAACCCCCTCCTACCAGGCCTTGTCATCACATGGGCTACTTCTACAAACAACCCATTGTCAGCTGCTAATGGTCCCATTAGCAGTTACTGATTCTCCCAGGTTGATCTTTACCCATTCCTCTGCCCAACTGTTGTTTTCTCTCTCTGAATTTCATCTCTACTTATCATTCACTCTTCTCCACCCACCCCCCCTTCCCAAATATGTTCAGTAAATATACCAACCTTCTCCTAGCTATGATCAATTTTGAAGAAGGGTCTCTGGACCTGAAACGTTAATTCTGTTTTCTTACACATGCTGACGGACCTGCAGAGTTTTTTTCCAACAGTTTCTGTTTCTGATTTCCAGTATTTGCAGTTTTCTTTTTATCAAGAGAAGATGATTAGATTGTCTCTTGCTGGAGCTGGTCATTGCCTGGCACTTGCATGGTATGCATATTACATGGTATTTATCAGCTCAAGCCAGGATGTTGTCCAGGTTTTGCTGCATACTTACATGGACTGCTTAAGTATCTGAGGAATTGTGAAACATGCAGAGCATGTAAAATCTCCAGTGAACAGGCTCACTTCTCACTTTATGACGGAGGAAAGGTCATTGATAGGGTAGTTAAAGATGGTTGGCCGAGGACATTTGAGGGATACTTGCACTGATGTCCTGAGATTGAAATAATTGACTTTCAACAACCAGTCATCATCCTTTGTAGTAGTTATGATGCCAACAAGTGGAGCCCCCCCCCCCCCCCCCATACCCATAGACTCCAGTTCAGCTGCCTGATGTTGAAGGCAGAGTCTAAATGTGTGGCGTTGGAAAAGCACAGCAGGTGAGGCATCATCCAAGGAGCAGGGGAGGTGACGTTTCGGGCATAAGTCTTTCATCAAGATTGTGGGGGGGTGGGAGCAGAGAAGGGGGAAGGGGGCTGAGAGAAAGAGGAGAAAGGTGAGGTGGGAGGGGGGGGAAGGCAGCTGGGAAGACGATAGGTAGATGCAGGTGGGGGTAATAGTGATATGTCGGAGGGAGGGTGGAGGAGATAGGTGGGAAGGAAGATGGGCAGGTAGGACAGTTCAAGAGGGCAGTGCCGAGATTAGATTAGATTACTTACAGTGTGGAAACAGGCCCTTCGGTCCAACAAGTCCACACTGACTCGCCGAAGTGCACCCACCCATACCCATTCCCGTACACTTACCCCTGCATCTAACACTATGGGCAATTTAGCGTGGCCAATTCACCTAACCTGTACATTTTTGGACTGTGGGAGGAAACTGGAGCACCCGGAGGAAACCCAAGCAGACACTGGGAGAATGTGCAAACTCCACACAGTCAGTCGCCTGAGGTGGGAACTGAACACGGGTCTCTCGAGCTGTGAGGCAGCAGTGCTAACCACTGTGCCACCGTGCCGCCCACTAGTGGCACTAGTTGGAGGGTTGGATCTGGGATGAGGTGGTGGGAGCGGAGATAAGGAAACTGGTGAAGTCAAAGTTGATGTTGTGTGGTTGGAGGTTCCCATGGCAGAAGATGAGGTGTTCTTCTTCCAGCCATCAAGTGGTTTGGATTTGGTGGTGGAGGAGACCCGGTACTTGCAGGTCCTTGGCAGAGTGGGAGGGGGAGTTAAAGTGGTCAGCCGCAGGGCGGTTGTTTGGTGCGTATGTCCCAGAGATGTTCCCTAAAGTTTTTTTTTAGATTAGATTAGATTACTTACAGTGTGGAAACAGGCCCTTCGGCCCAACAAGTCCACACCGCCCCGCCGAAGCGCAACCCACCCATACCCCTACATCTACCCCTTACCTAACACTACGGGCAATTTTAGCATGGCCAATTCACCTGACCTCCACATCTTTGGACTGTGGGAGGAAACCGGAGCACCCGGAGGAAACCCACGCAGACACGGGGAGAATGTGCAAACTCCACACAGTCAGTCATGAGTGGGTGTCCTGTCTCCCCAATGTAGAGGAGACTACATCAAGAGCATCAGACACAGTAGATGAGGTGTTTGGACGTGTAGGAAAATCTCTGCCAGATGTGAAAAGATCCTTTGGGGCCTTGGATGGAGGTGAGTGGGGAGGTGTGGGTGTTGGTTTTGCACCTCATGCATTACTACTGTGCCACAAGCGGACTCTCCTGTTTCCCATCTATATCTACCTCATCAATTAATCAATCAATTACTTGTTCTATTAATACATTCTCCATTTAAAAAAAACTTTAGAAAACAATATAAACAGCTTTGAACAAAATAAAATTAAATGTAACATCTCCAAGTTTGCAGATGAGATGAAATAGGATAGGAGTGTAAGCTGGAGTCAGTAGAGAGGCTTCAGTGTGATTTGGACATGTTGGGTCAGTGGACACATCTATTGACGTATACTGTCAGATGGATAAATATGAGGGTATCTATTTCAGTAGCAAAACCAGGAAGGCAGATTTTAGATTCGGGAAGGGGATGGTACAGTGAGAATTGGGTATCCTTATGTACCAGTTGCTGTAAGAAAGCATGCAGATGCAGCAGATGGTGAAGAAAGCAAATGGCATGTTGCCCTTCACAGCAATAAGATTAAAATACAGAAGCAGGGATGTAAAAACATTAATTACATTACTACTACACCTGCTATGATTAGAATTCCTTTCGCAAGTTTGCAGCCTTTCCCTTGGCCACATTCAATTCTAGATCCACTTTTGAACTTTTTTTGTGGCCTTCCACGTCTTCAGCCCAGTTTTCCGATCTTTTCTCCTTGCTCTCATCTTGCATATTTAGCCAAAGTTTGTGTCACCTGGTAACTTTCCTTATTTTCTCTGACATGACTTTCTGGCATACATATCATGGTGCCACATTCATCTGTTATCCTTGAGACAAAAATCTTTTGTCTATATCTCTACCACATTGCACATATTCAGTCAGTCCTTCATGTGCCAACATCTGGGCCTCAAGTTCATGATACAACTTCACCTTCTATGACTTGTTCAGATCCATCAGTGTGTAAATCAGTGCCCATTAATCTTGAGGAATGCACTCCCAACAGTTTTATTACCATGCTGTATAATTACTACATTTCCATCTTTACCTATAATTTTATCTGGATCTTTCCACTCTTTCTGCCATCTCTCAAAAATTTATTTTTGATCATCTTAAATGTTGTTGCAAGACTTGCTGAATTTTCTTTGAAACCTTAGCCTTAGTGAATGCCCTTCTCCCTACATGAGGGAAATTCAGGCGCTCAAAAAAAGTGGAACGACATGTTGGTCCTTCCCAGGCTGAAGGATAATCATTCATTATAAAGGAAGTTTTGGATATTTTATATATAAAAAATTAAATCAGAATATAGCCCCCAGCCACTTACAGTGAGTTGATTGCATTGGATTGCCAATCCCAAGGGAGTTGGCAATTTACAACTGTCTACTAGGATTTTGTGAAGCATCTCATTTGTGATTAAAGAATTTATTTTGTGCACACAATTAGTAACTGACTTTCCACTGCTTTGTTCATATTTTCTCTGACATCCCTAATTTCTTCCTTGACAGTTCCCCCAGACATTAGGAATTTAACGGATGCTGCTAGTCTGGTCCCTGTCCATTTCTTCTTTACCTATCCACAATTACTTTTTGCACTTTATAATATGTTATTGTAGATTGACTAGTTTCCAAGTCTATGGAGTTTGAGATCTTGAAGTTGAATTTGATTAATTTATTGTCACTTGCATTTTACGGTGAATGATACAGTGAGAAACTTCAACTGTTGTCAGAGTTGGTGCCATTTTTAATAATTTAAGAATAAAAAGAATAAGAAGATGCAACAGAAAGCGAGTTTATCTTCATTGAACTTATTCCACACCTTCAGTTCTATTTCTACAAAGTTGTTAATATCTGTTGTTAATGGGAGAGTCATGATGGGCTGTAATGGTGTCTTTTTTATTTACAATTCTCAGATTTATTACTGATGTCTTAGTGTACTTATAAGTTTAGTGTACTTACCATTCCTTACTCCTGCATCCTTTGGTGGGTTAAGATAGAAAGGCCTAGTGCACAGCATTTTTTGTTTTTTTTGTAAAGGGGAATCAGCTAGAGAATTTCAAGTCTCCTACTTGCTCTTGTAATCTCAGCGTTTGCTGGTCAATGGTAACCTCTAGAATAATGATAGTAAAGGATTTGGCAGTGATAATGCTGGTGGATATCAAAAGGAGATGATTCAGTTCTTTCTTGTTGAAGATGGTCATTGTGTGCTGTGAATCATACTTGCCATGTATTAACCTAAGACTGAATGTTGTCCAAATCGTCCTACATTTGGAAATGAACTATTTCAGTATCTGAGGAGTCATGAATAGTGCTGAACATTGCACAATCATCAGTGAGCTTCCCAATTTATGACCTTATGATGGAGGGAATACTACTGATAAAGCTTTTAGACAGATCCAGTCTGAGATTTGGACAGATTTGAGTACATTTGGGGGACAATTTGGGGTACAAAACAAGCCCAGTAGATTTAAACATTTGCCAGTTGGTGTTCTAGATCTTTAACTAAAATATAGGAGGCAATTTGTTTAATTTCATTTACTTGTAGTTGGTTAATTAAAAGTGAGAGAAATAGCTCCTAAAATTGCGAAAGAGGTTCTGGGGTTTGAAGATGAGTCCCAAATTTGCCAAGAAAGTTTAAAAAGAAAAGACAAGACTATGCTCTTAGAATTAGCAAAGAGGTTAGATTTGGGTTTAACCATGGACAAAAGTAAAGCTGAAATTGTAAGGGTATTACTCAAAAACTTAGGTCTGTCAGAGAAACAGACAAGCGCAGTAGAGTTAGAAAAAAATTAAATTACAATTGAGGACAATGGAGTTAGAAGATAAACAGGGAGAGAAGAAAGGGAGGGAGACAGAGAGGAGAGAAAGAAGAAAAAGAGAGAGAAGGTTCTTAGCTGAGCAAAAAGAGTGAATTTGAACTTGAGAAGTTGCGACTTTGTCAACAAAGTCAAGTTAACAGGGATGGAGATTAAAAGAGAAGGTAGTGATACATACAGATATGTCAAAACTCTGCTACATTTTGATGAGAGAGATGTTGAAGCCTCCTTTATTTCATCTGAAAAATTAGCTAGGCAGATGGGGTGTTCTGAGGATTTATGGGTAATTCTAGTTCAGACTAAACTGGTAAGCAGAGCTGGTGAGGTATTTGCCATGCTGTCAGATGAGAGGTCAAGAAATGAACAGGTCAGCAGGCTATTTTAAGTGCTTATGAATTGGTACCAGAAGCATATAAACAGTGGTTCAGAAACATAAAGAAGGAACCAGATCAGACTTATGTTGAGTTCGAAAGAATGAAACATAGTAATTTTGATAGATGGGTGTGGGGGCCTTAAAGATAGATAAGACCAATGAGGCTGTAAGGGAGATTATTCTGCTGGAGGAGTTTAAAAACATTTCCAGAGATGGTAAGAATTCACGTGGATGAACACATAAAGTTCAGGAAGTGAGAAGGGCAGCAGAATTAGCAGATTAATACATCTTGGTGCATAAGACAAGCTTCCGGCCAGAATTTGATCCTGGGAGGGATAGAAGTTGGGGGAAGGGGAGATCCGACACTACGAAACAAAGAGTAGAGAACACTGTTAATTGTTTACCACAGGTTAAAAAAGAAGCCCAAGAAGGTGGAAAGGAGGTGAAAGAGCCCAGACATTTCCACTATGGTAAAGTGGGACATGTAAAGTCACAGTACTGGTCGTTAAAGAAAGGTGCTGTGAGGAAAAATGTGGTAAAAGAAGCTAAGCCAGTGGCATTAATGAAAGTAGTAAAGGAAACCTCAAGAAGAGCCAAAGAGCTGCAGGAGTGTGCACAGCATAGGCAGGGGCAGGATATGAGTTAGTGCTTGATCTCTATAAAGAATTCGCCCCTGTGGGTAAAGTTCACTCAGAAAGAGCAGGGGGAGAAGGACAAGAAGTTTAAAATTTTGAGAGATACAGGATGTAACCAGTCTCTAATTTTAAGAGATGAACGAATTTGCACTCTTTCTGATCTGTTACCCGCGAGATTGGTAATTTGTGGGATAGGTGGACAGAACTTTATGTAAGATCAGGTTGGAGTGCCAACTCAAGACTGGAGAAGTAACAGTGGGAGTGATTTACAGAGTCTGTTCCAGGAATCCAGTTTGTTCTTGGGAATGATTTGGCAGGGTCCAAGGTGGGAGTGACACCCTTGTTGTGGAAAGCCCAAGGAAGATCAAGAAACTGAGGAGTTAAAAGAAAAATATCCTTGGATTTTTGCAGACTGTGTTGTAGCAAAATCTCACTATTATAAGTCACACCACGAAGCAAAAGCTAAAGAGAAAGATGAAGGAGTTGAGATTCAGTTAGTGGACACTTTGTGGTGCAGGAAAAACTTGAACAGGCAGAGGTGAGACAGCAGTGGTTAGTCCTAAAGGGCTAAGAGACTTGCAAAAGAAAGATAAGACGATAAAATATATATATGTGGATGCATACTCTGAAAAGGAGGCAGAAAAATAGAATTCTAAGATGGAAATGGAGTCCACGACTGGTTAGTGCAGAGGAGAAATGGGCCAAAGTGCACCTGATTGTGTTGCCGATAGCATACAGACAGGAGGTGTTACATGTAGGACATGAACTATCTGTTGGAGATCACCTTGGTGTACAAAGGACTCAGGCTAAGGTACAAAAACCTTTTTACTGGCCTGGAATGCACAAGGATGTGGTTAACTTTTGCCGTATGTGTCGTACATGCCAAATGGTAGGTAAGCGACAGGCGGTAATAAAATCAGCACCTTTGTTGCCAATTCCCGTATTTGAAGAACCTATCACACAGGTTATAATTGAGTGTAGGTTTCCTTCTGAAAACTAAAAATGGGAACCAGTACTTGTTAACCATAATGGATGTGTCTACCAGATTTCCGGAGGCAATTCCGTTATGGAGTATTACAGCAACTTGGGTGGTAGAGGAGTTAGTAGCTTTCTTCACATGGTATGGGCTACCCAGAGAGATTCAATCAGACCAAGGGTCTAATTTTACTGCTAGGCTGTTTGAGGAGGTCACGGATAGCTTCAGTATACAGCACTTTAAATCAAGTGCGTATCATCCTTAATCCCAGGGAGCTGTAGAAAGGTGGCATCCTTGTGTTGAAATGGAACAAAAACAAATTCAAATTCAGCCAGTTTAAATAATGCCACAGATACCAAAGTCCAATCGAATTTGAATTTAGTGTTTTGATGACATCAACCCAACTAAATGATCCGATGTTTTGGGGTGTAAAACTGGACGTTTTCAGCAGTTCGGGCAGATGGAAGCTTAGAGCTAAAATGAACAGAATTGTTGTCTCTGGTTTGTTGCCCGTGCCACGTGCTAGTGAGGCACGGAATAGAGAGAGAGAGGAGTTGAACACGTGGCTACAGGGATGGTGCAGGAGGGAGGGTTTTGGATTCTTGGATAATTAGGGCTCTTTCTGGGGTAGGTGGGACATTTACAAGCAGGATAGTCTTCATCTGAACCAGAGGAGTATCAATATCCTGGTGGGGGGTGGGGAGATTCGCCAAGGCTATTGGCGTGGGTTTAAACTAATCCAGCAGGGGGATGGGAACCAAAATTGTAGTTCGAGTATAGAAAAGGTTAAGAGTAGAGAGCTCCGAAATCAAGTTTCAGGGACGCAAGATGGCACCGGCAAGCAAGAAGTTGGTTTGAAGTGTGTCTACTTCAATGCCAGGAGCATCCGGAATGAGGTGGGTGAACTTGCGGCATAGGTTGGTACCTGGGACTTCGATGTTGTGGCCATTTCGGAGACATGGATAGAGCAGGGACAGGAATGGTTGTTGCAAGTTCCAGGATTTAGATGTTTCAGTAAGAACAGAGAAGATGGTAAAAGAGGGGGAGGTGTGGCATTGTTGGTCAAGGACAGTATTACAGTTGCAGAAAGGATGTTTGGGGACTCATCAACTGAGTAGTATGGACTGAGGTTAGAAAAAGGAAAGGAGAGGTCACCCTAATAGGAGTTTTCTATAGCCCTCCAAATAGCTCCAGAGATGTAGAGGAAAGGATAGCAAAGATGATTCTCATTAGGAGTGAGAGAGACAGGGTAATTGTCATGGGGGACTTCACCTTTGCAAATATTGACTTGGAACATTATAGTACGAGTACTATAGATGGGTCAGTTTTTGTCCAGTGTGTGCAGGAGGGCTTCCTGACTCAGTATGTAGACAGGCCAACAAGGGGCGAAGCTACATTAGATTTGGTACTGGGTAATGATCCGGCCAGGTGTTAGACTTGGAGGTAGGTGAGCACTTTGGTGGTAGCGATCACAATTCTGTTATGTTTACTTTAGTGATAGAAAGGGATAGGTATATACCACTGGGCAAGAGTTACAGCTGGGGGAAAGGTAATTACAATTAGGCAAGATTTAGGAAGCATAGGATGGGGAAGGAAACTGCAGGGGATAGGCACATTAGAAATGTGGAGCTTATTCAAGGAAAAGCTCCTGTGTATCCTAGATAAGTATGTACCTGCCAGGCAGGGAGGAAGCTGTAGAGCGAGGGATCCGTGGTTTACGAAGGAAGTGGGATCTCTGGTCAAGAGGAAGAAGAAGGCTTATGTTAGGATGAGATGTGAAGGCTCAGGGCGCTTGAGGGTTACAAGGTAGCCAGGAAAGACCTAAAGAGAGAGCTCAGAAGAGTCAGGAGAAGACATGAGAAGTTGTTGGTGGATAGGATCAGGGTAAATCCCAAGGCTTTCTATAGGTATTTAAGGAATAAAAGAATGACGAGAGTAAGATTAGGGCCAAATCAAGGATAGTAGTGGGAAGTTGTGTGTGGTGTCAGAGGAGATAGGGGAAGCATTAAATGAATATGTTTCGACAGTATTTACTCTAGAAAACGACAATGTTGTTGAGGAGAATACTGAGATACAGGCTACTAGACTAGGTGTGATTGAGGTTCACAAGGAAGAGGTATTAGAAATCCTGCAGAGTGTGAAAATAGATAGGTCCCCTGGGCCGGATGGGATTTATCCTAGGATCCTCTGGGAAGCCAGGGAGGAGATTGCCAAGCCTTTGGCATTGATCTTTAAATTGTCATTATCTACAGGATTGTGCTAGAAGACTGGAGGATAGCAAATGTGGTTGCCCTGTTCAAGAAGGGGAGTAGAGACAACCATAGTAATTATAGACCAGTGAGCCTTACTTCAGTTGTTGGTAAAGTGTTAGTAAAGGTTATCAGAGATCGGATTTATAATCATCTAGAAAAGAATAATTTGATTAGGGATAGTCAGCACTGTTTTGTGAAGGGTAGGTCGTGCCTCACAAACCTTATTGAGTTCTTTGAGAAGGTGACCAAACAGGTAGATGAGAGTAAACCGATTGATGTGGTGTATATGGATTTCAGCAAGGCATTCGATAACATTCCCCACAGTAGGCTATTGTGCAAAATGCGGAGGAATGGGATTGTGGGAGATATAGCAATTTGGATGAGTAATTGGCTTGCTGAAAGAAGACAGAGGGTGGTGGTTGATAGGAAATGTTTATCCCGGAGTCCAGTTACCAGTGGTGTACTGCAAAGGTCGCTG
Organism: Chiloscyllium punctatum; assembly: GCF_047496795.1. Classification (NCBI taxonomy): domain Eukaryota; kingdom Metazoa; phylum Chordata; class Chondrichthyes; order Orectolobiformes; family Hemiscylliidae; genus Chiloscyllium; species Chiloscyllium punctatum. Next base: position 7,078,266 of record NC_092775.1, read on the forward strand.
TTGGGTCCATTCTGTTCGTCATTTTTATAAACGACCTAGATGAGGGCGTAGAAGGGTGGGTTAGTAAATTTGCAGATGACACTAAGTTCAGTGGAGTTGTGGATAGTGACGAAGGATTTTGTAGGTTACAGAGAGACATAGATAAGCTGCAGAGCTGGGCTGGGAGGTGGCAAATGGAGTTTAATGCGGACAAGTGTGAGGTGATTCACTTTGGTCGGAGTAACCGGAATGTAAAGTACTGGGCTAATGGTAAGATTCTTGGTAGTGTAGATGAGCAGAGAGATCTTGGTGTCCATGTACACAGATCCTTGAAAGTTGCCAACCAGGTTGACACGGTTGCTAAGGCATATAGTGTTTTAGCTTTTATTAATACAGGGATCGAGTTCTGGAACCATGAGGTTATGTTGCAGCTGTACAAAACTCTGGTGCGGCCGCACTTGGAGTATTGTGTACAGTTCTGGTCACCGCATTATAAGAAGGATGTGGAAGCTTTGGAAAAGGTGCAGAGGAGATTTACTATGGTGTTGCCTGGTATGGAGGGGAAGGTCTTATGAGGAAAGGCTGAGGGACTTGAGGCTGTTTTAGTTAGAGAGAAGAAGGTATAGAGACATATAAGATAATCAGAGGGTTAGATAGGCTCTCCCTGTCCACCCTTTTTCCAAGTATGGTGATGGCGAGCATGAGGAGGCATAGCTCTAAATTGAGGGATGATAGATATAGGACAGACGTCAGAGGTAGTTTCTTTACTCAGAGAGTAGTAAGTGTATGGAATGCTTTGCCTGCAACGGTTGTAGATTCACCAGCTTTAAGTACATTTAAGTCGTCATTGGACAAGCATATGGACGCACATGGAATAGTGTAGGTTAGATGGACTTCAGATTGGTATGACAGGTCGGCGAAACATCGAGGGCCGAAGGGCCTGTACTGCGCTGTAATGTTCTATGTTCTATTTTCTTTAACTGCTAAGAAAACCCAAATATAGACTGTTTGCCGAATAGCTCTCTGAAAGGTACCTGTCCATAAGAAATTTGTGCAGCAGAACACCGAAGCCTACCTTGAGGAAAATCTACAAAGGAGAATCGACAAAGCTGACTGGTTTTGAAACTTTTTTAATAATATTAATCGGGGGTTTTGTTATTGAACCAGTATTGTAGAGTGGGAGGTAAAAGGTTTAAGAGAAAGGAGTTGTAGACAGTAGGTCTAATGTTCTCGGTTGGACTTAAAGAATAAAACCGTTAATTCTTACTTTAAGTAGTGAAATCTCGGATAGTTCTTTGCCTCTGCCTCTGGAAATTTAACAGATTACGACGTGAAGTATGCTTCTCTGTGTGTCGGGTTTAAATTACCAGAGGGGTTTATCCCGTGTCGTAAAAGCAGTGATGTCCTGTGGTTGAGATGATTATGACTTATAAAGAGAGTCAGTCACCTCACCTCTTCTGGAGTTCAACTCTTTTGTCCATGCCTGGATGAAGGCAGTATTGAGGCTAGGAGCTGAGTGGCCTTGGCAGACCATGTTGAGCATCATTGTAAGGTTATGGTGGAGCAATACTATTTGTTAGCACTGTTGATAACTCCTTCTAACACTTTTTTCTGATTATTTGAGTCGACTGATGGGGTGGGTTGGATTTGTTGTGCTTCTTGTGCACAGTATATTCCTTGGCAGTTTTCAACATTGCTAGATGGATGCCAGTGCTGTAGCTCGACAGGAACACCTTGTCTATAGGCATGGCTTGTTCTCGCACATAAACCATTGTCAGAATATTATTATGGTCCATGACTTTCAGCCACATCTTGATGTTACATGGAGTGAATCAAAAACATTGAAAACTGATGATTCATGATGAGGACCTCCAGAGGAGATAACTGAAATAACCACTCAGCACTTCTGGCTAAAGATGGGTGAAAGTGCCTCAGTCTTGTCTTTTTACACTGGTGTGCTGAGCTGTCGTATTATTGAGTATTTGGGTATTTGCAGAAACATTTTCTAATTAGTTAATGGTGTGCCACCATTTACAACTAAATGTGCCAGGACTGAAGAGCTTAGATCTGATCCCCGGATTGTGGGATCGCTTAACTCTCCATGTTGTTGATTCTTCATCACTCTTCACTTGCATTCTTCATTGAACCAGAGTTAATTCCTCATCTTGATGATAATAGAATGGGGGAGATCCCAGTCACTGAAGTTGCAAGTTGTGACTGAATATATTTCTACAGCTGCTTATGGACCCCAGTGCCTCATGTTGGAATTCCTGGATCTGCTTGAAATTTGTTACATTCGGCACAGTTGTGGAGCCTCATCACATGATTTACTTACAGGAGTAAACACCACAAAGTCATTGAGGAGACAAAGCCCTGTCTTCACAATGGTTCCTCGTTGTGAAGACTGGGCTTTGTCTCCTCACTGACTTTGTGTTGTTTACTCCTACAATATTGTCATGAAAACTGCATCTCTGACAGATTGGTGAGGATGTATCAAGTACTTTTCTTTAGGTTTCCTCATAATCTGGTATAGCTCCAATGTAGCAGCTATATTGTTTAAAAGTGAGCCATTTCAGTCATAATGGTTTAACTGATTCATTCATTCTTGGTCATTGACATTAAAATCCCCCATCCACATTCAGTGCCCTTACATTCTGCAGTTTTCTTTCAAATGACGTCAAACATGGAGATGTAATGGTTCACCAGACAATAGGTGATAATCAGCATCAGATTTTCTTGCCCATGTTTGGCTTAATGCCATGAGAATTAATGCAGACCAAAGTCAATGTTATGTAAACCAGAGCATTTCCCTCCCAAATATATATCACTGTGTCTTTACCTGTGCTATGGTGTCTAGAACATTGTCTGTAAAATATGATTTGATGAATATAACTATTATGCGGTATTCTGACTAGACTGGGAAAGCCCTCCCAATTGGTACAGCCCCCCTCAGATTTTAGTTTGGAGAATTTTGCAGGGTCAGCAGGCTTGATTTGCCAAGTTCACTTCTGATGCCCAGGTCGATCGAAAGACCATTTGGCAGTTTCATTCTTTTTAGACTTTGTAGTGGTTAGCTACAATTAAGTGGTGTGTTATGCCCAACAATAGGGAACTTAAAAGTCATCCACATTTTGGGTCTGACTTGATTTAACCACACTAGATCTGCTTAGACATGTCAGATACCTACAGCATATTTCCTCCCTTAAAGGACATTAGTGATCCCTGATGGGCCTGTATGATAGTCAACAATGGCTTTTTGGCCACCATTACTAGGATTAGCTTTCAATTCCAGATTTCTTATTTGAATTTAAATTCTACCATTACTCATGGTGGGAATTAAATCTCTGTCCTTAGAATGTTAACTTGGTCCTCTGGCATACAAGTCCAGTGACAGTACCATTAAGCACCACTTATTGGCATGTGGGATTGTTACTTTTTGATTAATTTTTTTCCCTTCATGGGATGTGGGCCTTACTGAAAAGGCCTGTATGTGGTGTCCATCCCCAATTTCTTGGGAAAAGATGGTGGTAAGTTAATATTGGATCATGTTTGAAGTAGTTTTTGTGCACATGTGTAATCCTTTGTCACTGTGCATGTATATTATGAAATAACGACTTGTTCTGTTGTCAGCATGGACTTCATCCTGTATTGCAGACAATAGCATTAAATGCTGAGATCACTCTGGCAACTTGATACAAGTACATTGGTCGATAGTCTTGCCAGTGGTAGAAACTAACCAAAAAACTAATGTTTATACCCACTTGAAGTTGAGTAGTTCCATCCACTTGAAGTGGTTTAATAATATTTGCATTCACTACAATTTGTCTGAAGTGGCATAATTGCAGACAGAATTTTCCACTCTCAACTATGTTGAAAATAATGGCGGTGAGAGGCCATAAGTCAGGTTCCGTCAAGAAAAACTTCAGTGAGTTAGGTTGCGCCCTCCCGCTCAGGTTGCATTTGAAGCCAACAGATTATGAGAAGCCTTGGTGCATGCATTGGAATCTCATTTCTATCACAAATTGATGACTTCTCAATTAAGTTCTTGCCAATCAAGAAACCTAATGCTTCAGAAACCTTTCAGCATAAAGCTAGCTTGTATCTGGCTAGTAGCATTTTTTCCCCCACCTTTAGGCTAAGTACTTTCTGCACGGTTTTAAATGATGATTACAGTTATTGTGCATTCACTTGATCAAATACAGCTAAACATGCAAGAGGACCAATGCAGTGTGTGTCTCCCTGGGCTGCCTTAGAGCCCAAATGGTAAATTGTAAACAAATGGCATCTTATGGCTCAAGGACATGTTTTGCATACAGGGCAGGCAGGCTACTTCCAACTGAATGACTGGCTTAAGAGTATATTACATAGGGCTGAATATGGCTGAACTGCATGGATCTGTGAGAACGATAAACGGGCAGTCCAATTATCTAACCAGTATGGAAACACGCAAGCAGGAAACAGTAGCATTGCCTGAGTGGCACGGAACCAGAAAATTAGTAAAGGGAAAGAAAGGTAAGTCAGGTAGGTGTGTGTTCCAATTAGTCTGGGTTGGTCCAGGGTTTGCCTAGGATGTACTGAGGTCAGCTCATATTTGGGAAGTGATCTGTCCCAAGCCAACAACCTGGCTTTGGATTGTTGTATCAAAGCATCTCTGAATGCTAACTCAGCAACTTTAACTGCCCAGATGATAAGTCTGTGGTTTTCTGGATTATGAGAGGGGGTACAGGCACAGATATTGCCGATGCAGTGAGACATTCAAAGATATCCTAAGAGAAGCCAGAATCTTATAGTAATGGAAAGAGAATGCTGCGATGCAATCACTCAGGCAACCATATAAGCACCAACAGGGAAGTAGGACTACATGAAATGTTATAATACCAGAAGTGAAAATATGTTTTTGTTCTGTATATTTTCATCACTTAAGCAGCTGTACAACCAAGGTGACCTCAAAATGGGTTTTTCTTCCTTTGCCTGTAAAAACGCCTGGTTTGGACCCTATCTAGAGTGGAGGCAGCCTGCTGACTAGTACGTCTGTGTGAATGTAAAGACTTTGGGTCTCCTCTGTGGCAGGGTGCTGAGAGTTGTCTTCACAGATGCAAGATCATTTCCTCAGCTTGATCTGTTGTAGACAATGGCAGGGAAGATGGATTGGAGGGCACCCAGGGTGCCTGTATGTCACTGTTGTTTCTTGTTGACACCACCCTGTCCCTTTTGAGAAGAAGGGCACCTGGAATGAAGCCAAGGTGCTTTCATTCTCCTTCCCAGCCCACAAACACCACCTCGACTGCCCTGTTGCACTTCCACTGGTGTTAAGCATCTAGGCTACAGCGATGAAGTTGAGGCTTGAGTGCTTATCAGGCATCTGCCGTAGACTTGTTGCGACACTAAGCGAATTGCAAGGGATCAGGTGGTCAGAGCCACTGGACAGCAGTCATTGAGGCATGCTGCATGAGTTTTCTTTGGTCCTAGAATGATGGTGGCCTTCTTGAAGTAGGTGGTGAAGTGTGGATGGGGTATGGAGTGGTAGGCATCTTTGATGATTTGGAGCAATGGTCGAGGATGTTTGGCCCTTTGCTTGGACAGGGGATGTGTTAATGGTGTTTTGGTAGCACACCCTTGAGGTTGGCCTGGTTGGATTCACTGGCTGTGATGAGCAAGGCCTCGGGCCTGATGAAGGGCTTATGCCCGAAACGGCAATTCTCCTGCTTCTCGGATGCCGACTGATCTGCTGTTCTTTCCCAGCAACACAGTCTCGACTATGTAGACTGCAGTCAGGATAGCAGATGTTAACTTGCATGGCAGGTGGTAGGGAATGGCACTTCACTGTTAGATATTCTATGTCAAGGGAGCAGTAACTTGCCAGGGTCGCTGCATCTGAGTGCCAGGTGGTTTTGTTTAGAAGGGGGAATTAGTAAGAAATTGTTGACATTGGTATCAATAGTATAAGTAGGAAGAGGGTTGAGGTCTAAAGGCAGATTTTAGGGAATTAGGAAGGAAATTAAGAAGTAGGACCTATCAATGCCACTTTCTAGGATTGATCAGTTGAATATGTGGCTGGAGAACTGGTGTAGGAGGGTGGGCATCCGATTTCTGAGGAGTTGGAATCCGTTCTGGGTGGGGGGGGGGTGGGGGGGTGTGGGGGGTGGGTGGGTGGGTGGGGGGGGGGGGTGGAGCGGTAGGACCTATACAAACTGGATGGGGATTACACCTTAACTGGATTGAGACTGATGCCCTCGCAGGAGATTTATTAGTGCTGTGGGGTGCATTTAAACTAGCTATCAGAGGGATAGCAACCTGAGGGACAATGTAAATTGAAAAGGAGTTACGTTAACAGGTACGGAAAAATAAGCCCAAGCATCAAGTATGCTTCAAAAAGCAGGAAGATGTCAAAAACATAACATTATAGGCTCACTACTTGAATGCATGCAGCATTCGCAGTATGTTAGATGTTGTAATGGCACAAATAGAGATACACGAGTAGGGTGTAATTGCCTTTACCAAAACATAGCTGCATGGTGACCAGAACTGAGCACTGAAAGTTCAAGGATTTTTGATGTTAGAAAGGACAGACATGAAGGTAAAAGAGATGGAATTGCACTGATGACTAAGGGTGGAATCATTACAGGGTGCTGTTGTTTTATTATTTCATTTTTGTGGGAAATGAGCGTTGGTGGCTGACCAGCATTTATTGCACACCCCTGGTTGCCCTTGAGAAGGTGGTGGTGAGCTGCCTTCTTGAACCACTGTACATTTCCAAATCAGGAAGGTGAGTGGTTTGGAGGGGAACTTTAAGGTGGTGGTGTTCCCATGTATTGGCTGCACTTGTACTTCTAGATGGAAATGGTCATGGGTTTGGAAGGTGCAGTCTGAGGATCTTTGCTGACTTCCTGCAATGCATCTTGTTGATAATACACTGCTGCTACTGAGTGTCAGTGGTAGAGGGGGATGGATGCAGTAGTAATCAAGCGGGCTGCTTTATCCTGGATGGTATCAAGCTTCTGGAGTGTTGTTAGGGCTGCACTCATCCAGACAAGTGAGGTGTATTCCATCACACTCCTGACTTGTGCCTTGTGTATGGTGGACAGGTTTTCGGGAGTCGGGAGGTGGGTTACTCACTGCTGAAGTCCTAGCCTCTGACCTGCTCTTGTAGCCTCTGCATTTATGTGGTGAGTTCCAATTGAGTTTCTAATCAATGATAACTCCCAGAATGTTAGTAGTGGGGATTCAGTGATGGTAACACCATTGAATGTCAAGGGACAGTGGTTAGATTGTTGGGGATGAGCATAGCCTTGCATTTGTGTGGTGTGAATGTTACTTGCCACTTGTCAGCCCAAGCCGGGATATTGTCCAGATTTTGTTGAGTTGGACACCTGACTGCTTCAGTGTCTGAGGAGTCACGATTGGTGATGAATATTGTACAATCATCAGCGAAAGTCACTTCTGAGCTTATGAGGGAGGGAAGGTCATTGATGAAGCAGCTAAAGATGGTTGGTCCTAGGACACTACCCTAGAAATGGTGAGGACTGCAGATACTGGAGATCAGAGTTGAGAGTGTGGTGCTGGAAAAGCACAGCTGGTCAGGCAGCGTATGAGGAGCAGGAGAATTGACATTTTGGGCAGAAGCCCTTCAGCAGGAATGATGCTTGCAGGCCAGAGGGCTGAGAGATAAATGGGAGGGGGGGGTGGGGTTTGGTGGAAGGTAGCTGAGAATGTGACAGATAGATGAAGGTGAGGGAGAAGGTCATAGGTTGGAGGGGGGGTGGAGCGGATAGATGGGAAAGGTGATGGACAGGTCAAGAGGGCAGTGCTGAGTTGGAGGCTTGGGATCGGGATAATGTTGGGGGAGGGGAAATGAGGAAACAGTTGAAATCCATATTTATCCCATGGCGGAATAGGAGGTGTTCTTCCTCCAGGCGTCGGATGGTAATGGTTTGGCGGTGGAGGAGGCCCAGAACCTGCATATCCTTGACAGAGTTGGAGGGGGAGTTGAAGTGTTTAGCCATGGGGCAATGGGGTTGATAGGTGTGGGTGTCCTAGAGATGTTCTCTGAAATGATCCGCAAGGAGGCATCCTGTCTTCCCAATATAGAGGAGATCACATCGGGTGCAAACGATACAGTAGATGCCATTGGTGGAGGTACAGGTAAATTTCTGTCAGACGTGGAAGGATCCTTTGGGGCCTTCAGAGGTGAGGGGACGAGGTATTGGCACGGGTTTTGCACTTCCTGCAGTGGCAGGGTAAGGTGCTGGTAGTGGGGTATTGGCTGGTGGGGGGGTGTGGACCTGACGAGGGAGTTGCGGAGGGAATGGTCTCTCTGGAATGCTGATAAGGGTAGGTTGGGAAATAGATCTCTGGTGATGGGGTCTGATGCAATGTATGCGGAGGTTGGTGGGGTGGAATTTGAGGACCGGCACGTTCTGTCCTTGTTCTGTTGGGAGGGGTGGGGTTCAAGGGCAGTGGTGCGGGAAGTGGAGGAGATGCACAGGAGGGCATCGTCAACTGCGTGGGAAGGGAAATTGCAATCTTGGAAAAAAGGAGGCTATCTGGAATTTTCTAAGTCGGAATTGGTCGTCCTGGGAACAGATGTGGCTGAGGTGGAGGAATTGGGAGTAAGCGAAGGAATGGTGTTTTTACAGGATTTAGGGTGGGAGGAGGTGTAATCTAGGTAGCTGTGGGAGTCTGGCTTGTAGTAGATGTCCATGGTTAGTTGGTCACTGGAGATGGAGGTGGAGAGGTCCTGGAAGGGGAGGGGTGAGCCTTAAGTGTGGAGAGAGAAGCTAGAGGAGGGTGGGGGTGGGTAGAAAGTAGCATAGAGTACAATGGGGGAGGGGATGAAGGTGATAGGTCAGGGAGGAGAGGGTGGAGTGGATAGGTGGAACAGGAGATAGGCAGGTAGGACAAGTCATGGGGACAGTGCTGAGCTGGAAGTTTGGAACTAGGGTAAGGTGGGGAAGGGGAAATGATACTGTTGATGCCCTGGGGTTGAAGTGTTCCGAGGTGGAAGATGAGGCGTTCTTCCTCCAGGCGTCTGGTGGTGAGGGAGCGGCGGTGAAGGAGGTCCAGGACCTCCAGGTCCTTGGCAGAGTGGGAGGGGGAGTTGAAATGTTGGACCACGGAGCGGTGTGGTTGATTGGTGCGGTTGTCCCGGACATGTTCCCTAAAGCGCTCTGCTAGGAGGTGCCCAGTCTCCCCAACGTAGAGGAGACCGCAACGGGAGCAACGGATACAATAAATGATATTGGTGGATGTGCAAGTAAAACTTTGGATGTGGAAGGCTCCTTTAGGGCCTTGGATAGGGGTGAGGGAGGAGGTGTGGGCTGCTGGACTCTATGTTAAGACCCAAAAACTTTGACAGCCAGCTTTCAAAGAAGCTGACTGGCTGCTCACCTTCCGGGAGCCCGACAATTCTGAGATTAATCCTCCGATCTCGATTTTCGATGTTGTCAATATGGTCTCGCAAGCCCGCACCCCTCGTTCCAGCACCTGGATCCGACTGGATGAGGACTCCATTGCAGCTTCCAAGGCCTTAGTTTGACCCTCCACCTCCTCCAGCCTCTCTCCAAGGCCCTAGATCTCCTGCACATGCTTCTGCAGCATGGATGCGATAGGTTGGACCTGGGTACGAATCTCTCCACGAATTTCCTCATTTGCAGCCCCAACTTTCAAGGTAAGTTTCTCCATCACCGCAGCCAATTCCTGTCTGTCAGGTCCCTGGGGGATTCTGGAGCGGCTGCTGCAGTCTCTGGTATGCCTGGTGCTGCAGGGGAGTGTCCTTCCCTGCTGCTGTTTGCTTGCTCCTTTTCTCTTTGGCATCCTTTCCACTCCCAAATATTAACAAATATGTGTTCTGTAAGGTTTTTAACTAATAATTCCACCACATAAGTTGGCCAAGGATGGCAAAAAACACCGGTATGCCTTGGCTGTTAGGCAGAGCTGTACACAGCAGTTCTACAGAATCGCCACCATCTTGCCGAGTCCTCAACCTCGCCATTTCTATCCCTAATTTGCACAGGGACATGCTTGTCCTGCACTCTAATAAATATCTCTAAAGCCTCCCACGTATCAAATGTGGATTTACCCTCAAACAGCTGCTGCCACTCTACATTCCCCAGCTCCTGCCGAATTTTGCTATAGTTGTCCTTCCCCCAATTTAGCACTGTCCTTTTAGGACCCCTCTCATCTTTGTGCATGAGTATTCTAAAACTTACGGAATTGTGATCACTATTCCTAAAGTAATCCCTTCCTGAAACTTCAACCACCTGTCCGGGCTCATTCCCCAACACCAGGTCCCGTACGACCCCTTCCCGAGTTTGACTATTTATATACTGCTCTACAAAATTCTCTTTCTTACAAATTCTAGTCCATCTAAACCTCTAACACTAAGTGAAACCCAATCAATGTTGGGAAAATTACCTTCACCTGTTGCTCCTACATCTCTCCAAAATCTGTCTGCTCATTTGTACCTCTGTCTCACGCCCATTGACCCATCTGATCAAGATCCCATTGTAATCTGAGGTAACCTTCTTCGTTGTCCACTATGCCTCCAATTTTGGTGTCAATCTGACAAAGATTGATTGGGTGCCCAAATTTTTCTATGTTGCCATAGTCTTAGCAGACTTTAGAGCTGATCTCTCATTAGAAAAGGATGATTGGTGCTGATTTAACTGGGGGGGGGGCACCAGACCTCAGGCGAGGGGAGAAGTTGAGCAGGAGAATCCTTCATGGTAACCTCAGCCTGAAACGTCGATTCCCCTACTCCTCTGATGCTGCCTGACCTCCTGTGCTTTTCTAACACCACACTCTCGACTCTGATCTCCAGTATCTGCAGTCTTCACTTTCTCCAAAGCAACTGTCTAGCCAACTGAGCTAAACTGACTTCTTGGCTGCCAAAACAGAGTCTTACACTTAAATTTTGTGAATAATAACTTTGTGTCAAGCATAGCAAGACTATGCAAGACATCCCAGCAATGGTCATGTACGTCAATTAAAAGAAAAATGAACAACCATTTGATTTATTGGAAGGCTAGGTGTACCTGGATGTGATATTACTGCCTTTAGTTGTTCCTTACCTGGTATGTCTCAATGACATAGCATTCAGAATGTTTGAGCCCAGATTTTCTTGGAGTCATGGACCTTTAGAAATGGTGCAAAGGACCTGGATGTGGAAGTCTCACTCTCAATTTGAACAAATCCAATGCTTATTGGTATTATGTAATATGTATAGGAAGGAAATATATTCAGCAGGTCCATTTGAACGCAGGGCTGGGTTCAAACTGTTTAACCCTCAAGGTGCCGCATATCCTCTAATCTACTATTACCATTAAACCAGGGGATCAATGATTAGAGCAGAAGGACGTGCCAGGAGCAGTATCAGACATACCTGAAAGTTAAATATAAAGTTAGTAAAACTACAATGCGGGACTGCTTACATATCAAGCAGTGTGAGCATCTTGTAATAGACAGAGCTAAGAGATTCCATAATTAATGGACCTGATCAAAGCTCTGCAGTCCTGCCACATCCAGTTGTGAACAGTGGTGGATAATTACACAACTCAGTGGAGGATGAGGCTTGACAAATGTCCCTAACACAATGATCCAGGAGCCAAGGCAAAGCAAAAGACACAAGTTAAGCATCTTTAGCTAGAAGTGCTGAATAGATGTTCTACCTCAGCCTCTTCCTGATGTCCTCAGCATCACAGATGCTGACCTTTGAATTAATTTCACTCCACATAATATCAAGAAATGTCTGAAGGCACTGGATACTGCAAAGGCTGTATAGGCATTGTTATGGACCAGGCCAGACCATCTCAAAACATTTCAAGAAAGTAGTTCGGACTGGAACTTTGCTAGTTGTTTTAAGCAGGTGTAAAGTGGATATTCCAGGAGTGATGCAGCTGACCCAACTACTTAGTTTTAAACAAAACAGAACTTCACACAAACAAAAGGGAACAGAATAGAGAATAACTTAACCTATCCCAAAACTCAACAGATTATCTCAACTTAATGATGCTGTTCCAAATTCCTGCAACAATCCCCATAAACGTCCCTTGGCAAAAAAAAAGGTAAAATCAAACACAGGGTCTTACAGGAGAGAGAGAATGGCAGGCAGGTTCAGCATGGAACATTTTCTTACATGGAGCAGTTTCTTGGACCAGCAGCCTCAAAACTGACTGCTTGGTAAAACTAAACCAAACCGGAGAAAAGCTGAGCTGTTAGAACTGGCCACTCCCCCTTCATTGTACAAGTTTTTTTTAACTTGAAAGGCTTTTGCTGAGGTAGTATCTGTTAGCTACAATCAAATTGGTTCTAAAACGCTTCAAACATACACATCTTGGCAACTCTGCATTTATGACCCCTCTGAAAAAAAACTGAGGGCAACATAGCCATGTTAAAAGAGCAGCATCCTCACAGCATTGACAAGTTTCTGACAATAGTACTGAAGACTTGTGCTCCAATATTAACTACTCCCCTAGTCACACTGTTCCATTACAGTTACAAATTTGGCCCATTGGAAAAGTGTCCCATTTTGACCTAAACACAAAAAGCTATATGCATACAATCATGCCAATTACTACAGTATCAGCAAAGTGAAGGAATGTGCCAGCCTGTGAAGGAAAGTGCAGCCTATGAAGCAGCCATTACCTGCTCACTGACTCTTAGATTCAGTCTGACCAGACTCCTCCAGCTTCTAACCTTGCTACAGTCTTAGTCCACAACTGGATAAAAGAACTTAACTTTTAGGGAAGTGAAATGACTTCCCTCGATAGCAATGCAGAATTTGACTGAGTCTACTAATGAGGAACCCCAGCAAAACTGAAATCAATGAAAATGAGGTGGAAGTCTCTCCACTGTTTGACATTCAGTTGAGCATAAAGAAAGATGTTTGTGGTTATTGGCAGAACTTCTCCAGTGGAATTCCTTAGCTTTGTTGTGGTAACTTTCAAAAACTGGCCATAGGAGCCTCAACACAGGTTTGCAATTGTATATTATACACTGGAGAGCATAAGGTACACAACCAAGAATACAAAAAAAAATGTCTTTCTACCATTTTCATCATGTAAACATCCCGTTATTCAATTTGCAACCTTGTTTTGTATAAAAATAAGAAACAGGTACATTCCAAGTCACAGCTGAATACTGTATTTATCCTGTCAGGGATCCCTTAATCTTGTTGTAGCCTAATATTGTTATTTCTTATCTGTATCTGTCCACTCCTAATCCTGTCTGACTCCAAGACCTTTCTGAATGTTATGTCAATGCTGGCACTACATTTCACCTGGAGAAATTGCTGACACCTGTCCTTATGGCCCACCAAGTTAATTTGGTACAAGTTTATCTGGGATTTACTTACTGTTATAGGAAAAATGACAATTTAAACTATTTAGCCCTTATATTCGGACTACTTCTAAGAGCTTCATCTTTAATATCTAGTGCCTGCTGAAAAAAGTCTTATAGCAGTTCTCCAAGGGCTTTCACTTTATGAGTATGCTTAGTCGCTTTTCAGAAACTCTAATCATCTCAGTGAAGTGGTGGGATCCTAAGTTCACAGTTTGATTGTGATGTCAAAGAGGATATTAAAATTTTAACTGTTTTGATATTGGGGTCTTAAAGGGACATTTTTTAAAAACGTGGTGAAACACTTGAGAAGAGTTATAAGTTTTGAATGGCCTTTCATGAATGGGAGTGCTTTTAATTTGTGTGAATGCACTTATTAATACTTTAGACCTTTATTTAATCTCAGCATGGATGTTTAAATCTGCATTTGGTGGCAATGGGGTAAATTGGCATGAAATAAAAGCTATTAGGTGGGCGTGAGTTGGCAAAAAGGGTGTGGTGATCATTGGATTGGGGGTGATGGGTTGTGAATGTTAGAGGGTCTGAAACTTAAAACAAAGAGCTGTGAGGTTGATCTTTTAACCACCTGCCCTGGCATTCAGTCACCTGTATGAGTGTCTTTCACGTCAGAGAGTGGCGGGAGCTGGGCGGAAGTGAAGGCAGAGCGCAAATCCGGTCGGGAAGGTAAGTGATTGTTATTTAAGAATTTACCTCGACGCAACGATCTTTTCGCATCAGAGAGCAGCGGGAGCTGGCTGGAAGTGAAGACAGAACGCAAAGCCGGTCGGTAAGGTAAGTGATTGTTATTTGAGTGGGTGTGTTCTAGACCCCAGGTCCTCCAAAGTAGGGCCTCACCCCCCCAATCTAAATTAAAAGTCCACAGACTTGCCCCAAAAATAGGGTCCAAGGAAGTTCCTGTGGATTGAAGAGTGAGGCTTTAGCTCAGGAGTCTTTGACAAGGAGCTTGAGTGAAGTGATTACGCCACAGTTGAAGAGGGTGAAGACATGACTGCCAAGCTGGTTCAGTGTGCTACGTACTTAATGTGGGAGGTCAACAACTCTGGTGTGTCTGACTCGTATAAATGTGGAAAGTGTATGCACATTCAGCTACTGACAGAGCATATTGCAGCACTGATGAAAGATCTCAAGGACCTTAGGCTCATCCAAGAGAACGAGATCTTTCTGGACAAGACCTTCAGCGAGGTTATTACACCAATCGTATCAGAAGAGAGCAGCCGATGAGAAAGGCAGAGAGGGGATAGGTGCAAGACACCCTGGGGGAAGTACCTGTCAGGATCAAGTTGAATCTTTTGGAAACAGTAGAGACAGATGACACTGCCAGTCCGCGAGGCGGCCAGGTCTGTCAATCAAAACTTGGCGTGGAGGCAGAGTGGAAGAGTCGGACATCGCACAGAGCCGTGGTAATAGGGGACTCCATAGTGAGAGGAACTGACCGGGGATTTTGTGGTAGCAGAGGGGATTTAAGGATGGTATGTTGCCTTCCTGGTGCCAGGGTTAAAGACATCACAGACAGAGTGCAGGAAATCCTCAAGGACGAAGGTGAAGAGCCAAAGGTGGTGGTACATGTCGGCACAAATGATGTCGGGAAGAAGAGGAGGAACATACTACAGCGGGACTTTGGAGAACTAGGAAGAAGGCTGAAAAGCAGGACGTCCAAGGTGGTTATCTCCGGTTTGTTTCCAGTTCCTCGTGCTGGTGAGGCCAGAAACAGGGAGATAATGGACTTGAACGTGTGGCTGGGGAACTGGTGCAGGAAGCAAGGATTTAAAGACTTGCATCACTGGGGTATATTTTGTGGTAAGCATAAATTCTACAAGAGAGACGGTTTGCACCTGAATAGGTTAGGGACCAGCATTCTGGCAGGCAGGTTTGCTACTGCAACGCAGCTACGTTTAAACTAAGTAGCGGGAGGGAGGGCACAAACTGGATGTTTAAGAAGGAAATTGGAGGGAAAGTTAGAACAAGGGAAGTCAAGAAAGACCACTATCAATGAGGCAGAAAACTCATAAAGGGATCATGTTGTAAGGTTGAGTGAAATAGGAGTTGATGGGAAGGGTGAGGACAGTAACAAATTAAAAATACTATACATGAATGCACGAAGCATTAGAAATAAGATGGATGAGCTTGAGGCTCTTTTGGAAATTGGCAGATACGATATTGTGGGGATAACTGAGACGTGGCTTCAAGTGGACAGGACCTGGGAAATGAATATTCAAGGCTACACGTGCTATCGTAAAGACAGACTGATGGGCAGTGGGGATGGGGTGACCATGATGGTAAGGGATGATATTCAGTCCCTTGCGCAGGGGGACCGAGAATCAGGGGATGTAGAGACAGTGTGGATAGAGCTGAGAAATACTAAGGGTAAAAAGACCCTCTTGGGAGTTATCTAAAGGCCCCCAAACAGTAGTCTGGATGTTGGATGTAAGTTAAATCAGGAGCTGAAATTGGCCTGTCGTAAAGATGTTACTACAGTTGTTATGGGGGATTTCAACATGCAGGTAGATTGGAAGAATCAGGATGGTATTGGACCTCGAGAAAGAGACTTTGTGGAGTGCCTCAGAGATAGATTCTTAGAACAGCTGGTGCTGGAGCCGACCAGGGAGAAGGCAATTCTGGATCTGGTATTGTGCAACGAACCAGAATTGGTCAGGGACCTCGAAGTGAAGGAGCCATTGGGAAGTAGTGACCATTATACAATAAGCTTCGATCTGCAATTTGAGAGGGAGAGGGTACAATCGGAAGTGACAATATTTCTGTTGAATAAAGGGAACAATGGAGCTATGAGGGAGGAGCTGGCCAAAGTGCAATGGTGCAATACTTTAGCAGGGAAGACAGTGGAAGAACAATGGCAGATATTTCTGTGTATAATGCAGAAGTTGCAGGATCCGTACATTCCAAAAAGGAAGAAAGATCCGAGGAGGAGGCATGGGTGGCCTTGGCTGACAAGGTAAGTTAAGAAACCTATAAAGTTAAAAGAGAAAAAGTATAACATAGCAAAGATAAGTGGGAAAATGGAGGACTGGGAAGCTTTTAAAGAACAACAGAGGATTACGAAGAAGGAAATACGCAGAGAAAAAATGAGGTACAAAGGTAAACTGGCCAAAAATATAAAGGAGGATAGTAAAGCCATTTTAGGTATGTGAAAGGCAAAAAAATAGTTAAGACTAAAATTGGGCCCTTGAAAACAGAAACAGGGGAATATATTACAGGGAACAAAGAAATGGCAGAAGAATTGAATTGGTACTTCAGATCTGTGTTCACTGGGGAAGGCACAAGCAATCTCCCTGAGGTAACAGTGGCTGAAGGACCTGAACTAAAGGGAATTTATATTTGCCAGGAATTGGTGTTGGAGAGACTGTTAGGTCTGAAGGTTGGTAAGTCCCCGGGGCCTGATGGTCTACATCCCAGGGTACTGAAGGAGGTGGCTCGAGAAATCGTGGATGCGTTGGTGATTATTTTCCAGAGTTCGATCGATTTGGGATCAGTTCCTGCGGATTGGAGGGTGGCTAATGTTGTACCACTTTTTAAGAAAGGTGGGAGAGAGAAAACAGGAAATTATAGACCAGTTAGTCTGACCTCAGTGGTGGGAAAGATGCTGGAATCTATTATAAAGGATGAAATTATGACACATCTGGATAGTAGTAACAGGATAGGTCAGAGTCAGCATGGATTTATGAAGGGGAAGTCATGCTTGACTAATCTTCTGGAATTTTTTGAGGATGTAACTCTGAAGATGGACGAGGGCGATCCAGTAGCTGTAGTGTACCTGGACTTTCAGAAAGCTTTTGATAAAGTCCCACTTAGGAGGTTAGTGAGCAAAATTAGGGCGTATGGTATTGAGGGCAAAGTACTAACTTGGATTGAAAGTTGGTTGGCTGATAGGAAACAAAGAGTAGTGATAAACGGCTCCATTTCAGAATGGCAGGCAGTGACCAGTGGGGTACCGCAGGGATCAGTACTGGTACCGCAGCTTTTTACAATATATGTTAATGATATAGAAGATGGTATTAGCAATAACATTAGCAAATTTGCTGATGATACTAAGCTGGGTGGCAGGGTGAAATGTGAGGAGGATGTTAGGGGATTACAGGGTGACCTGGACAAGTTAGGTGAGTAATCAGATGCATGGCAGATGCAGTTTAATGTGGATAAATGTATGTTTATCCACTTTGATGGCAAGAACAGGAAGGCAGATTACTACCTAAATGGAATAAATTTAGGTAAAGGGGCAGTACAGAGAGATCTGGGTGTTCTCGTACACCTGTCAATGAAGGTAGGCATGCAGGTACAGCAGGTAGTGAAGAAGGCTAATAGCATGCTGGCCTGCATAACAAGAGGGATTGAGTATAGAAGCAAAGAAGTTCTTCTGCAGCTGTACAGGGCCCTGGTGAGACCACACCTGGAGTACTGTGTGCAGTTCTGGTCTCTAAATTTGAGGAAAGACATTCTGGCTATTGAGGGAGTGCAGCGTAGGTTCATGAATGGCGGGATTACCTTACACTGAAAGCCTGGAGCGACTGGGCTTGTATACCCTTGAGTTTAGAAGACCGAGAGGGGATCTGATTGAGACATCTAAGATTATTAAAGATTGGACACTATGGAGGCAGGAAACATGTTTCCGCTGATGGGTGAGTGCCGAACCAGAGGACACAGCTTAAAAATACGGGTGGACCATTTAGGACAGAGATGAGGAGAAACTTCTTCACCCAGAGAGTGGTGACTGTGTGGAATGCTCTGCCCCAGAGGGCAGTGGAGGCCCAGTCTCTGGATTCATTTAAGAAAGAGTTGGATAGAGGTCTCAAAGATTGTAGAATCAAGGGTTATGGAGATAAGGCAGGAACAGGATACTGATTTAAGGATGATCATCCATGATCATATTGAATGGTGGTGCAGGCTCGAAGGGCAGATAGGCCTACTCCTGCACCTATTGTCTATTGTTTATTTTCAATCTGTTTCTGGGTTAGATTCTCAACTTTATCCTTCACCCCTCTCCTCGAAATACAAATCTCTACTGAGGCGAGTCTGTCAGGTCTAGAAATTACCTGACTTGACCATCTCCCTTAGCTTGTGAAAATGTGATCATTGATATTTAAGTTCATCAGAGTGGTTCCAGGCATGATGGAATTAATTTACAATATTAGCTCAAAGAAAGTGGTAATGTTCCCTTTCAGATAGTGCAGGTTGAGGGGAAATCTGATAGCAGGTACAAGATTATAATGGAATTTACAAAGATAACCTATTCCCATTAACTGATGGTAGAAGAACTAGAGGGGTGTGTGAAAGAACTTTATCTCTCAGTGAATTGTAATGATCTGGAACTATGTGCCCACGAAAGTTGTGAAAGTGGAGACAGTGCTTTCTAAATGAAATTGAATAATCACTTGAGGGAAAGAAACTTGCAGGGCTGTGTGAATAGAGTGGCAATTGGGTCCAACTGGATTGTTCTGCAGAGAACCAGCATAAACCCAATGAGCCAAATAGCCTCTTTCTGTTTCATATTGATTGTTTCACAGTTACAAGAGTTCTTGCTGTGCTCATCATTGATAACACGCCAAAGCTAATGGAACTGGGTTTCTGTAGTAAAAATAACAAATGCTTGAGATCACAGCGGCTTAGACAGCATCCATGGAGAGAGAGCAAGCTAACATTTCAAGTCTAGATGACTCTTTATCAGTCTCTTCATCTGTCGAAGAGTCATCTAGACTCGAAACATAAGCTTGCTCTCTCTCCATGGATGCTGTCTGTCCTGCTGTGATCTCCAGTATTTATTATTTTCACTACAGATTCTAGCATATGCAATAATTTGTTCCACCACTGGGTTTTCTGTAGTCTGTCCTCAGAAGATCAGAATAGAACTTCTGTCTTGCTGCCATGATCCCTTAATGGTCTGCTGTTTTTCTGAGTTATAACTGAGATCCTCCATTAGAGGCTCCACCCAAACTAAAATGGGGTCAGACTCCCAGAAGGGTGTAAAGTGATGGAGGATTTTGCTTTAAAGTTGTCATGAGGTGAGAGATCTACAAGAAACATGCAGGATAAACAAAACAGGACAGAAATGCAAGAAACAATAACATAGAGGAAGTCATTGATGGCAAAGGAAAAGATATTTATAAAACAAAAGGTTTAAAAGTTTACACAAAGTGAGAATTCTATTAAAAGAGTTTAAACATCAGTACAACAATGCACACAGTATCTGTAATAAAACAAGACCTCTGAAGGCAATCACGTACTGGGTGAAACCAGACACTGGGATTGCTAAAAATTGGCTGCGGAAAAATCAGGACTAAGAATTACACAGTGCAGGGTGTAACATTTGGAAAAGAGAGAGAAAAGTAGAGATGCAGCAGCTTTATCGTAGTTGGGATAATGTAATGATAGTAGAATTTGCAGTGCAATGAAATGTATATGGATTCCCTGAAAACACTAAGGTTTCATTTGTATTAATTGGTGTAATCTAGAGACAATCTAATAATGGAAGAGAGATGGAGGAAATTATATGCAGATAAATTAAGGAATTGAGTGAAAAAATATAAAACGATAATCACAAGGATTTCAATTATCCTGGTATTAAATGGACATTTGAGGTAAATAAATGAGACATGAGAATGGACTTCCTGTACCCTGCGTAGGACTGGTTTTTAACCTAATAGATGAAAAGCACAAAGGAACATTGGCTATTGGATCTAATCATGATAAATGAACCACATGATGAGAAGTAAAAGTAGGGAGACAGCTAGATAATAGTGACCATAACATAATGTGCTTCAAGACATTGATAGCAAAGAATATAAGTTCTCAGTGCAGAATGATTAATGAAAGAATGATATGTAGAATAGAGTCATAGAAATGTACAGCATAGCAACAGATCCTTCGGTCCAACCCGTCTGTGCCAACCAGATATCCCAACCCAGTCTAGTCCCACCTGCCAGCACCTGGCCCATATCCCTCCAAACCCTTCCAATTCATATACCCATCCAAATGCCTCTTAAATGTTGCAATTGTACCAGCCTTCACCACTTCCTCTGGCAGCTCATTCCATACACATAGCACCATCTGCGTGAAAAAGTTACCCCTTATGTCTCTTTTATATCTTTCCCCTCTCACCCTAAACCTATGCCCTCTAGTTCTGGACTCCCTGAACCCAGGGAAAAGACTTTGTCTATTTACCCTATCCATGCCCCTCATAAATTTGTAAACCTCTATAAGGTCACCCCTCATCCTCTGACGCTCCAGGGAAAACAGCCCCAGCCTGTTCAGCCTGACCCATATAGCTCAGATCCTCCAACCCTGGCAACATCCTTGTAAATCTTTTCTGAACCCTTTCAAGTTTTGCAACATCTTTCCGATAGGAAGGAGACCAGAATTGCACGCAATATTCCAACAGTGGTCTAACCAATATCCTGTACAGCCGCAACATGACCTCCCAACTCCTGTACTCAATATTCTGACCAATAAAAGAAAGCAACAGACTGTAGCTATGAGAGATTATTTACATTAATACCAAATAAAATCTGCAGCTTCCATTGCATAAAGCTTCCTTCCCTGCTATATTTCAAGCAAATGTTCAGTGATGGCATTCATGTTCTGCAAGTCTTTGATGCATGTGAATCGTATACTTCGACAGAATCTTTCATTTTTGTTCGGTGCTTCACTCACTTGTCTAAAAGTTGGTAGGCCACCTGCAAAAGCTCTTCAAAAGAAGGCTTGCCATAACTTATTCCAAGCAGGCAGTTTAGACCAATAAGTCTTTCTTTGTTATCAAGCTGCCTGCTGGGAACAAAGGTCCCACCCATCAAAAGCATATGATTCTGCCCTATAGTGACAGTTTAAGTGGCAGACTCGTGACTTGTAATTGGTAACACTGATGTTCTTGTCTTGTTAGTCTCTTCAGAAAGGAAGCGAGGTAAGAGGAGGAGAAAGCTTACTGTGGATTATGTTAAGGAGCTTGATAGTAAAACCATTCGTGAACAGATTGAGGACTTCTCGGACATAATCACAACAATAGAGCTGGCTCCACCTACTAAGAAGCTGATGATATGGAAAGAGACAGGTGGAGTTGAAAGGCTCAACTCTCAGCCTGCCCAAACATTAATAAATTACAGATTATTAAAGGTAATTTATTGTGTTTTATTTAAGCAGGTACCATAGTTTGGTGAAAATTAAGAATAGCTTGTCATTAAAGGGCATTTTGTTTCACTAGTCCATTATTTCTGATGGGTCTTTTAAAAAAAAACAATAAACTATCCTCTTCCACCCACAGACCATTTTTAAAAAAAGACTAAAATACCCTATAAAAAAACTTCAGCTTTATTAAAACAGCTGATTTGATCTGGAGAGAAATAGGATTATAATCTAGTAAGAGAATGTATCGGAAACTATAACCAGGCTACACATAGTACCAGAGGTTCCTGTTAACCAACTCCAACAGGGAGTTTATGGTAAAATGGATGGTATTAGGGTAATGAACACGGTTCAACCATCTCTTGTCCCATGAGGTGGAGGCTTTATGTGGAATACTAGAATGAGTAGACTAGTATCAGCCTACATCACAATGCTTTCTGAGTTCAGAAAGATCATTTGGAGGGAACACCAATCATGGGATTTTTCTCAGAATGTTGATCAGAACTAGGTTTAACTTTAGTGTGCATAGAATACACAATGAAAGAATAAAGGGAGTATCTAGATGATTATTTTACAACGTTAAGTACATTTTTGGCTTCTAATGTCCACCTTTAATTTGCTTTGTGTTTAATTAAGAAATATATTCAGAATAGCAGGGATGCCACCTTCAATTTTTAAAATGAGTTTATGGTTTGTGGGCATTACTGGCAAGGTGAGCATTTATTACTCATTCCTAAGTTTCCCTGAGAACTGATGATGAGCTGCTTTTTCGAATACAGTTCCGTAGCTTGTTAGGTCATTCCAGATGGCAGTTCAGAGCCAATCACCTGTTTATAGGTCTGGAGTCATAACTAGGCGAAAACAGGTAAAACAGTAGATTTAATTCACTGAAGGACATGGTAAACCAGATGGGACTTAATGGGTATTTATTCCAAATTTATTTCATTATTGAATTTAAATTCCCCAGTTGGCATGTGAATTCATTGACATGGATCATTAGTCCAGTTCTTTGGATTATTAGTTTTATGCCATAACACAATAACACTGTTGTTCTATTTTGAAACAGACTTCATTCCTTCTATTTCAAAGGCTCAAATAGATTAAACAGATTGGAACTGTTGGTAGACACCATGGAAAAAGCATCAGTGGAACATGAATAGATTGAAGCACGTTCTTTAAGCAGAGTTTGTGATCAGATGGGAGATCCATGACTATGCATCTTTGTATGAAGTGGTTGTTATTTTCAAAAACATGTTAGGTAGCTAGATACCTATATTGTCACTTATGTGACCAGTCCTATATGATTATGTTAGAATATGCCACATTTATGCAGTTGTGTAATCAACAAAATGCCTGCTGTTTCTTTTTACTTTTCTGTAAAAATTAGCATATAAAAAGGTGGTCAGAGAAAAATCGCTGTCAAGTAACCAGCAGGATCTTCAAAAGCTTCTGCACCAATAGATTACCTCACCATTATTCTTTGTTGATTAGACTCTTAATGCCCATTTTCCACCAACTGATAAAAAGGTATCTGGTCATTAGTTTATTGTTTCTTGTTGGAGCTTGCAGCTTGCAAATTGGCTGCATTACGCCAGTGATTACATTCCAAAAATATTTAATTCATGTAAAGCACCTTTGGGATATCTTGAGATCATGAAAAGTACTCTCTAAATGCAAATCATTTTTATTCAAATTAGAAAGTAGTCTCTTAAAATTCATTGAGTCCACTGTGTTCTGCAGGCTTGCTAACATTGCAGGTGAATGTTGTTTCAGTTATGCTGCAATTACAAATTAAGGTTGTAAGTTTTTAGGGCAATTGTATGTGCCAAAACATTAAAAGTACTTTTTATATCCTATTCTTCAGGTGTGCATGTGCAATAATATAATTAGTAGTATGTACAAAGTTGTAAGTTTTTAAAATTTCATTTCTCATCAGTTGTTCAGCCATAGCCTTAGAAAAAATCTGTGGAGAGAGCAAACTGATCACAGTGACAATGTAGAGAAGAGATCTGAAATTGAAGAAATGAGAAGTGAGGAGCACAATGTAATTGGTGAGTTATTGAAAATTTTCTTTTACGACCGGTTTAAAATAGTGTGTTACTATTTTCCTTATTGTAATTGGCTATCACTTAAGCAGAAGGTCTTCATTACTGAAGGACCCATCATTAATTATATGAAGATTAACTTAATTTTACAAATGCTACTGGAACATAGACTCAGATGTGTAGCACAGAAACAGACCCTTCAGTCCAACTTGTCCACATCGACTAGATATCCTAAATTAATCTAATCCCATTTGCCAGTACTTGGTACATATCTCTCAACCCTTCCTTTTCATATACCCATTCAGAAGCCTTTTAAAATGTTGTAATTGTACCAGCCTTCTCCATTTTTTCTGGCAGCTCATTCCATACACCCATCACCCTCTGGGTGAAAGGTTTCCCCTTTGGTCCCTTTTAAATGTTTCCCTTCTCACCCTAAACCTATGCCCTCTAGTTCTGTCTATTTACCCTATCCAAGCCCCTCTTGATTTTATAAACCTCTATAATGTCACCCCTCAGCCCTAGCCTATTGTGTCTCTCTCTGTAGCTCAAACCCTCCGATCCTGGTAACATGTTTGTAAATCTTTTCTGAATCCTTTCACGTTTCACAACATATATTTGACAATTTTCTTCATTGCTATTCGTACAGCTCAGTGGGATGAGTAAAAAATCTATTTAAAATTTTCAAGGTTAAGCTTTGAAATTCAATCACCACAAAATATGTAAAACTCTGCATCACTATTGCAGAGCCTCTTTGGTGGCAGGTGCAATTCACAAATCAAATATATGACCTTGTGTATGTTTTATGTAATACAGCAGATTTTCCAATATATGATTCTGCTCAGTAAAATGAGTCTCTGCTTTGATCAAATAGAAATCCCATTTAAATGTCAGAAATATTGGTACTATTGACGTGGAGGGAGAGAGAGAGAGTTTGATTCATTGTTATCATGTACTGAGATACAGTGAAAAGTGTTGTTTGTGTGTTCTACAGGCAGATCATATCATACAAAAGTGTATCAGGGTAGCAGAACAGAGAGCAGTGTTATAGCCAAAGAGAAGGTGCAGAGAGATCAACATTAACATTTGAGCGGTCCTTTCAAAGTCTGATAACAGCAGAAGAGAAAATGTTTTTGAATCCGCTCGTATGTGTATTTAACTTTTGCCTGACAGAAGATGGTAGAAGAGAGTATAACCGGGGTGGGATGCGTCTTTTAGTTCTGTTGGCTGCTTTCCTGGGGTAGTGGAAGTCCTTGAACAGAAGGCTGGTTTGTGTGATGGACTGGGCTGTGCTGTGTTCATGACTCTCTGTAGTTTCTTGCGGTCTTGGAAAGTGCAGTTGCCATACCATGCTGTGATATTCCAGATAAGAGGCTTTCTATGGTGCATACCAGTGGACTATTAATTCAGAGGTTTGAGCTAATGCTCTGGGATATAGGTTCAATTCCCAGCATGGTACCTGGTGAAATTTGAATTCAGTTAATAAAAGTGTGGAACATAAAGCTAGCTTGAATCGATGTTTATCATTTTATCTTGGTTATCATCAATTATTGTAAAAACCCATCTGGCCAGTAAATGTCCTTGAGGGAAGGAAGTCTAGCATCCTTACCTCGTCTAATCTATCTGTGACTTCAGATCGACAGCAATGTGATCTACCCTTGAACTGATTTTAGAGGGCAATTAGAGATGGGCAGCAAATGCTTACTAGCAACACACTCATTCCTTATAAGGAGAAAAAAAGTGTCACACTAAGATTTATATTTAGAAATATTATAAATTTCGAGCAGTACCTTGCTCATATAAAATCGATACACAACAACCTCAGCCTGATCCATTTTGACGTAATCCTTAAAGTAAAGCTGCGATATTTGGAGCTAGTAGCACATGTTCCTCCTTGCTAGCGGGCATTTATTTTATGTATCTTACATTGTACATAACTTTTGCTTGTATTATTTGCAGATGTTTTCAGTTTGCTCAAGATACTTTCCTGTTATTACTTCTCTACTATATTCAGCAGAAAATAAAGTTACAAGGATGGAAATCCCTTGCATTGCATTATATGGAGTATATGAATAGAATAATGTTACAGAGGACCAAATACTTCATAATACAGTGGTATTCATCAGTTGTTCAGACAGTGCCTTGGAAAAATTGTATCTAGAGAGTATATAATTACATTACTGAGCTGGTACTGCACTGCCCTGGTACAGTAATCCAGCTGAAAAATGTGTTGCTGGAAAAGCACAGCAGGTCAGGCAGCATCAAAGGAGCAGGAGAATTGACGTTTCGGGCCATAAGCCCTTCTTCAGGAATACAGGTTCAAACTGTGTGGCAGCAAATGAGGAATTGAAGTTGTCATATTGAGTTGAATTCTCAGAAGAAATAAAAGATTTACCAATATTTATCATGCAATGGCTGCATAAGTTTATGGGTTAATAATGGGCCAACTGAATATGTTGGAAGTGGCCTACAGCATTATAGCCCAGTTCTCCAACATGTATTTTGAGAGTACTGTCTGCAAAACATCCTCTAGATTATCATGTTTATCTCAAGTGCTGTAACTCTTACCATTATACTTACTGATAGCCCTGTAAGACTTGCTTGTTGACCTTATAAGGCTTATGACTCCAATCTCCTACGGACATGAAAGATGTGTCAGTGCAGGCTTCGAGGGCAAAGGGGCCTGTTCCTGTGCTGTATTGTTCTTTATTCTTTGAAAGGAAGGATCTTCAACTTTCAGCAAAGGAAAAACTATTGTTGCTGACAGTGATGCCTCAAGGATCAAAATTTATATAGCATTGTAACAACAGTGGAAGGCAGTTCAGGTAATTATAACGGAGACTAACTGAAATGAAGTTTTTTATTAAAATACTTATTTTAAAGGAACTCAAAAATTAAGTTGAAAACCAAATAATTTTGAAATTAACTAAAAAATAGTGTGGTAATGCAATAAAAACAGAAAATGCAAGAAGTGCGTAGTAGGTCTGACAGGATCTGTAGAGAGAGAAATGGAGTTAACGTTTCCAGTTGATTGATTAGGTTAATATTCTGTTGTGACACAGGTTAAACTCTCCTGCTTAATTTAAAACCAACAACACAGATTTATCCCCTGCAGTAATCTGTAAAAATTTGAATGGCCAAGAACTATGTAAAATAAAAATCAACAACTTTATTTCTTAAAGTATAACAGAGAATAATTAACTACTATTTATAATTTCTTTCTCTAACCTATCTTTTACCTTCCCTTCTGTAATACTCGTCCGATAAAACTCCCAATTAATGTTTACAAAACAACAGTTCTTAGCTCAAAACCAGGCAGCTGTAGATTCTTGTCTTGTGTCTTCCCATGTCGTCTTTTTTCCTTGTTAGGAATTTCTGTGTTACAGGTTACTGATTGAAAAGGTACTTCTAAGAAAGATTTTTTTTCAAGCAGTCTGTTACATGCTAGACCATGGCAGTTCTTTTCTCAACTGTTCAATCCCCCCACCCCCACCCCCATTTATACCCCAGAGCATCGGATTGTGTCATTGGCTTTTAAGATTGTCAATATACTTAATTCAAACTTGACTGGAAATTGGTTTGTTTTTGGGTTTGAACTTAAACTGATTGGCCGAATTGGAATTTGGTTTCTGTTTCCAGGCAGCGAGCTAATTAAGTTGTTCGACTAAGTGTTACATATACTTAGTCGAACACTTGGTGCTGTGTCCAGTAGTTCTGCTGCTTTTAATATTCTTAAAGTACACCCACATCTTCATAACATTACTTATTCAGTCTTGGGCTGTGAGTATCACTTTCAAAGCCAACCTTTACTAACTATCCTTAATTGTCCTTGTTAATATAGCACAGCCACCTCCTTCAACCACTGCACTCTCTGTGCTGAGGTTCTTTAACCATCCTATTAAATAGGGTGTTACTTTCCCTTTTTTTTTGCATCCGTTTTAAACAATTGAGTGACTTGCTCAGCCAGTTCAGAGGGCACTTAAGAATCAAATGTTGTGCGTCTGGTGTCAGCTGGACCACATAAGAATTACAGGTGTCTGCCCCTGTCAGTGTACTGAAATGGCTCCTACCAAAATCACGCATGCCAGAGAAATTTGACTGAGAGTTATGGAGAAGCAATACTCATCATTCTTCTCTGGCTAACCTTTAATGCCGTTGATCACAACATTCTTGTCCAATGTCATCTGTCCATCTGGTCTTGAGTCATCAACTCCATCTTTCTCCTGGGTAGCTGTCTGATAAAGAACCACACTGTTTGCAATCTCAGTGTCATATTTGACCCTAAGATGAGCTTCCAACTAACTTTTTGCCCCAACAGTAAGCTCACCAATGTCCATGTTCATAGCGTAGCCAATCCTGTCTTGAATCATTTGTTTCTAAGACTAAGTTTTAAAATACGAAGAAGTCAGTGCATCCTCACTTCTGACCTGTTGTGCAACCCTGATTTATATTGCCTAGTCACCAAGCTCTGGTATTTCTTATGTTTTGCTACATTAAAGGTGAAACATAAACCCAAGTTGTATATTTCTTATAGGAAACCAGCAGTTTTCTTTTATGACAATCTAGTCAATAATTTCATAGTCACCGTCACTGACATCAGTTCTGTATTCCAGACTTATTTACTTTTTTAACTGTAATGAATTCACATTTTCAAACTGACATGCAGTGATGATTAACTTGTGTAGTCAAGTTGATTACCCCAGGCCTTTGGATTACTTGTCCAGTTATGTAGTTGCCACACTTCCATATTTGGGTCACAGTATTATGACTGAAAACAATGTGACAACAGTAAACAGAATTTTTGAATGATAATTGTATACAGTTATGATAAATAGAGTCATAGAAATGTACAGCATGGAAACAGAACCTTCGGTCCAACCCGTCCAAACCGACCAGATATCCCAACCCAATCTAGACCCACCTGGCAGCACCTGGCCCATATCCCTCCAAACCCTACCTATTCATATACCCATCCAAATGCCTTTGAAATGTTGCAATTGTACCAGCCTCCACTACTTCCTATGGCAGCTCATTCCATACACGTACCACCCTCTGCGTGAAAAAGTTGCCCCTTATGTCCCTTTTATATCTTTCCCCTTTCACCCTAAACCTATGCCCTCTCATTCTGGACTCCCCGAACACAGGTAAAAGACTTTGTCTATTTACCCTATCCATGCCCCTCATAAATTTGTAAACCTCTATAAGGTCACCCCTCATCCTCTGACGCTCCAGGGAAAACAGCCCCAGCCTGTTCAGCCTGTCCCATATAGCTCAGATCCTCCAACCCTGGCAACATCCTTGTAAATCTTTTCTGAACTCTTTCAAGTTTCACAACATCTTTCCAATAGGAAGGAGATCAAAATCGCATGCGATATTCCAACAGTGACCTAACCAATGTCCTGTACATCCGCAACATAACCTCCCAATTCCTGTACTCAATATTCTGACCAATAAAGGAAAGCATGCCTTCTTCACTATCCTGTCTACCTGCGACTCTACTTTCAAGGACCTATGAGCCTGCACTCCAAGGTCTCTTTGTTCAGCTATACTCCCTAGGACCTTACCATTAAATGTATAAGTCATGCTCTGATCTACATTTCCAAAATACAGCACCTCGCATTTCTCTGAACTAAACTCCATCTGCCACTTCTCAGCCCATTGGCCCATCTGATCAAGATCCTGTTGTAATTGGAGGTAACCTTCTTCGCTGTCCACTACATGTCCAATTTTGGTGTCATCTGCAAACTTACTAACTATACCTCTTGTGCTTGCATCCAAATCATTTATATAAATGACAAAAAAGTAGAGGACAGAGCACTGATCCCTGGGGCACTCCACTGGTCACAGGCCTCCAGTCTGAAAAACAACCCTCCACCACCGCCCTCTATCTTCTACCTTTGAGCCAGCCTGTATCCAAATGGCTAGTTCTCCCTGTATTCCATGAGATCTAACCTTGCTAACCAGGCTCCCATGGGGAACCTTGTCGAACACCTTACTGAAGTCCATATAGTTCACACCTACTGCTCTGCTCTCATCAATCCTCTTTATTACTTCTTAAAAAAACTCAATCAAGTTTGTGAGACATGATTTCCCACGCACAAAGCCATGTTGACTATCCCTAATCAGTCCTTGCCTTTCCAAATACATGTACATCCGGTCCCTCAGGATTCCCTCCAACAACTTTTCCACCACCGACGTCAGGCTCATTGGTCTATAGTTCCCTGGCTTGTCCTTAATTTGGAAAAATGGATTTTAGTTTCAGTTTTCAGTTTTCTGTTGGTGACTTTTTAAAGGGGTACAAAAGTCAATTAACAGTTAGAACATCATATCTAGGAAAGCATGTTACGTACGTTAAATGGCCAGCAAGCTATCTGGGGAGTTAATTATTGACATTTTGAAAGTTGAGTTTAATGGCCCACTGAGAAACAGATGGTCACAGCCACTTGCAGGTTGAATTCAGAGGAGAAGCCATAACAATTGAAGGCCCATTTAAGTTTGTGGAAATCTTTAAGCTGGAATAAAATATTCAGCAGTTTTTTTAGCCATCCAAGGAGAAGAGTTGAGAAAGACGCTCAATTTCCCTTACGTTCAGTGAGAAAAGTTAGTTGGTTATGACTCTGGAAGAGATTATAATGAATAAAATGTGGTGAGTACAGAAAGCTGAAAAGGTGAGCCTTGTAACCTCATAAGCAAAGGAAATAAAGATTTAATGCCTGTCAAGGATATTGCTGGAAAATTGAATTGAATTTATTGTCATGTGTACTGAGGCACAGTGAAAAGCTTTGTCTTGTGATCAATATAAGCAGATCACAGAGTTAAGTAGCACAGATAAGTAAATAATAGTTAAACAGTCGCAAAAACAAAAAACAGGTACAGGCGAATGATAAGAGTTTGAGAGTCCATTCAGTATTCTAACAACAGTAGGGTAGAAACTGTTTGGAAACCGGCTCGTGCATGTGTTCAGGCTTCTGTACCTTCTCCCCGATGGTAGAGGTTGTAGAAAAACATTGCCAGGGTGAGATGGATCTTTGAGAATGCTGGCGGCCTTTCCTTGACAACGAGCTTCGTAGATGGATTCTGTAGATGGGAGGTTGGCCTTTGTGATTGTCCGGGCCAAGTTCACCACTCTCTGTAACCGTCTCGATCTTGAATGGTACAGTTTCCAAAGCTGGTAGTGATACTTCCAGACAGAATGCTCTTGATGGCGCACCTATAAAAGTTGGTAAGGGTTTTCACCATCACGTCAAATTTCTTCAGCTGCCTGAGGAAGAAGGGACGTTGTTGGGCCTTTGTAACCAGTGTATCCACATGAAGAGTCCAAGAAAGCTTGTTGTGGATGACTACTCCCAGGAGCTTGACACTCTCCACTCATTCCACCTCTGTGCTGTTTCATGTGTAGGGGGGCATGAGTAACATCCCACTGAAAGTCAATTGTGAGTTCCTTGTTTTTGCCAGCAGTGAGAGCTAGGTTGTTCTCAGAGCACCATTTTTCCAGGTCTTCCACCTCCTGTCTGTAGTCTGTTTCATCACCATGTGAGATTCGACTGACTATGGTGGTATCATCACGAACGTGTAAATGGCCTTAGTCTGGTAGTTGGCGACGCAGTCATGGGTATACAGTGAGTACATTAGAGGGCTGAGTACGCACCCCTGGGGAGGTTCCAGTGTTGAGTGTTAATGAGGATGAAATATTGTCCTCAGTCTTCACTGATTGTAGCCTGTGGGTCAGGAAACTAAGGATCCAGTTGCAGAGAGTTACGTTTAGTAATCAGCCTCTAGGGGATAATAGTGTTGAAGGCTGAATTGTAGTCAATGAGTAGGATACTTGCGTAGCTGTTATTGACATCAAGATGTTCTAGGGAGGAGTGAAGGGCAAGTGGTATGGCATTTGACGTGGATCTGTTGATCCGATAGGCAAATTGGAATGGGTCAAGAATAGTGGGGAGGCTGGAGTTGATTCATGCCATGACCAGCCTTTCAAAGTTTCATAACCACCGAAGTTAGGGCCACTGGGTGGTAGTCATTAAGACATGCTGCATGAGCCTTCTTAGGCACAAGGATGATGTTGGCCCTATTGAAACAGGCAGGGACAGTGGCCTGCTGCAGGGAGAGGTTGAGGATGTCCGAGGAGACCTCTGCCAGTTGATCTGTGCATGCTCTGAGTGCACGGCCTGGTACTCTATCTGGTCCTTTCACTTTTCTTGGATTCACACAAAGGAAAGCTGATTTGGCCTCTGATGCAGTGACTGTTGGGATAGGTTTGTCAGCACTTGTCAGAATAGGTGTTACCTCTCCGCCAAAATTCTGCTCAAAGCGAGCATAGAAGGCATTGAGATGATCTGGGAAGGATGTGTCATCGTCTGCTATCTTGCACTTCTCTTAAGGTTGAATATTTATTTGCTGTTTATGTTAAGATCTTAATAAATTGTATAAGTTTGCTTTTTCACTCTTTCATTAAAGTACCTGGTAGCCCCATGTGAATATGGTCAGTAATTGCCCACCGCTGTAATTAAATGGCAAAAAAGGACAAACCAGCCAGATTTCATCCAGGGATCTGACTTGTACAATTTTACCATCAGTTGGATCCATTATAGTGCTACAATTATTTTAATATAATGGAAAATAGTTTCCAAAATATTAGAATGATCACTTTAATCAAATTTAGTTTTGAAGTATTTGATTCCTAATTATTCATTTACTTGTTTTTCTTATTTTCTTTCCTACTCTCTTTCAAACCTTTTTTCTGGTTTGATCAAGATTTGCCTATTATGGAAGAGCCTTGTAATCTACAGGATTCTATAGTAATTGATTCCAGAAGGAACAGCATTGATCATGGACATAAAATAACTAAAGAGCAAGCCTTCCCATCTGAAAATGAGATCCATGAATCTGTAAGTGTCAATATTTTGTGCTTCTACTTTTTTGAATTAGCAACAACTAACTTACATTTTTATCACTGCCTAGTAGGAAATCTATAACATTTATTAGAAGGCCATAAGATATAGGTGTAGAATTAAGCCATTCTGAGGATTTATTTTTAAGATCTGGGTGTCACTGGCTAGACCAGCATTTATTAGTAAAACAATGACTGCAGATGCTAGAAACCAGATTCTGGATTAGTGTTGGGGCACCACTAATCCAGAGACCAGCATTTATTGTCCACCCTCTGTTGTCCTCCAGAAGGTGGTGGTAATGAGCTGCCTCCTTGAACTGCTGGTAGATTCACAATGCTGTTAGGAAGTGAGTTCCAGGATTTTGACCAGCGATAGTGAACAAGTGATGATATAATTCCAAGATAGGATGCTATGTTGACTTGGAAGGGAATTGGAGGTAGTGATGTTTCCCTACATTCGCTGATCTTGTCTTTCCAGGTGGTAGAGGTTGTAGGTTTACAGGGAAACAGTGGGGAAAATAGGGTTGAAAAACCTATCAGCCATGATTGAATGACTGAGCAGGATTCGATGTGCCGAATGGCTTGATTTCTGCTCCTACATCTTACGGTCTTATGGTTTCAAATTTGCTGTAGATAGTTCACACTGCTGCCACTGCGCGTTTATGCAACATTGCCTCTAATCTGCACATGCTTATCGTCATGCCGTTGAATAAATTCTGCTTCAGAAGCCACTACATGCGTTGACCTTGGAGGGGTGCATAGGAGGGAGAAAAATTAGAGAAAGCATTGCTTTGGTGGTGAAGAGAATGAGTGTTAAAGGTGCTAGATGAAGAGCCAGTCAAGCAGGCAGTTTTGTTCTGACTGATGAAGAGTTGCTTTAGTATTGTTGCTCCCATCCAGGCAAGTGGACTGTAATCCATCATAACAACTTGTGCTTTATGCTTTGGGGAAACGAGATGTGTTACTTCCTGCAGAATTCCTAGCCTGTTTCCTGCTCTTGTAGCCACAATCAGGCATGGTGAGGCAGAAATGCACTGGTGTTCCCATACTGCATTCTCCAGCCCATTAAACTGTCTCACCAAATGAAACAGCAAACTCCCCCCAACGTTTAAACTTGCCTTCAGAGAGTTGGGGGCACTGACTTCCACAATTTGCTTTCCCACCTATCTCTGTACCATCAGCTGATTTGGTTATAATATACTCTACTGTTCATCCAAATCATTAATATAGATTGTAAGTAGTTGAGGCCCCAACACTAATTGCTGAGGCATACCTTTAGTTATAGTTTGCCAAACTCACAGTGACCCATTAATCTTGTTGTTTCCTGTAAAGTAGCCAATTCTCTTTCCATGGTAATAATATATTAACGTTGATTCATGAACTCTTAATTTATCTATTAACCTCTTATGTGACAGCTTATAGAATAACTTCTGGAAATACAAATATACTACGTCGACTGGCTCCCCTTTATCCATACTGTTTGCTAACTCCTTAACAAATTCTAATATGAGCATAAATGGTAATAAAGAGAGAAGTTGAGACCAACATACAGCAATAAAGAAATTGTTTATAGGAGAAGAAATGTGTTTCAAAGGTAATTTTATCCAGTAGAATATAATGCAATACTGCGTGAGAACAGGTCCTTCAGCCCACCAAGCCTGCACCAATTCCTGTTTCTTATTTAGATCTGCTACTTATTGCCCATGCGTGGTTTCTATCCCTCTGTTTGTCTCCTGTTCATATGTCTTCCAAGATATGCCTTAAATGTTGCTAACATGCCTACTTCCACCACCACCTCCAGCAGTCTGTTCCAGGCACCCACCACCTTCTGTGTGAAAATGTTTCCCTGCAGTCCTTCCCTGAACTTTCTTTTTTCACCTTGAACCTGTGTCCTCTTGTAGTTGACCATTCCATCCTAGGACAAAGTCTCTGACAATACACCTTATCTATGCCTCTCATAATTTTGTAGACTTCTGTCAGGTTGCCTCTCAGCCTGGTGGTTCCAGTGAATACAATCTGAGTTTATCCAGTCTCCTTGTACGTAAAACCCTCCAGACCAGGCAAGATTCTCATTCAAAGTTTGTGAGAAGATTTGTAGCTCAGGTGCTCGTTGTTGTGGTTCTGTTCGCCGAGCTGGGAATTTGTGTTGCAGACGTTTCGTCCCCTGTCTATGTGACATTCTCAGTGCTTGGGAGCCTCCTGTGAAGTGCTTCTGTGATCTTTCCTCCGGCGTTTATAGCGATTTGTATCTGCAGCTTCCGGTTGTCAGTTCCAGCTGTCCGCTGCAGTGGCCGGTATATTGGGTCCAGGTCGATGTGCTTATTGATTGAATCTGTGGATGAATACCATGCCTCTAGGAATTCCCTGGCTGTTCTCTGTTTGGTTTGTCCTATAATAGTAGTGTTGTCCCAGTCGAACTCATGTTGCTTGTCATCTGAGTGTGTGGCTACTAAGGATAGCTGGTCGTGTCGTTTCGTGGCTAGTTGGTGTTCACGGATGCGGATCATTAGCTGTCTTCCTATTTGTCCTATGTAGTGTTTTGTGCAGTCCTTGCATGGGATTTTGTACACTACATTGGTTTTGCTTATGCTGGGTATTGGGTCCTTCGTCCTGGTGAGTTGTTGTCTGAGAGTGGCTGTTGGTTTGTGTGTTCATAACAGCAATATTGGTCCTGGACCCAATATACCGGCCACTGCAGCGGACAGCTGGAACTGACAACCGGATGCGGCAGATACAAATCACTATAAATGCCAGAGGAAACATCACAGAAGTGCTTCACAGGAGGCTCCCAAGCACTGAGGATATCACCTAGACAAGGGACGAAACGTCTGCAACACAAATTCCCAGCTCGGCGAACAGAACCACAACAATATTCTCATAAACCTCTCTGTGCATTCACGCCCTTCCGATAGTGTGGCGACCAGAACTGCATGCAGCATTCCAAATAATGCCTAACTTTAGTTTTATACAGCTGTAACATAACTTTCTAACTTTTGTATTCAATGCCTCGGCCACTGAAGAAGTGTGGTGTATGCCTTCTTGACCACTTCCTGTCTTACTACTTTCAGGGATCTATGATTTTGTAGGCCCGGATCCCTCTCTATGTCAGTGCTGCTAAAGGTTCTGCCAGCTATTGTATAATTCGCATCGGAATTAATCTTCCAAAATGCATTACCTTTCATTTGTCGAGATTAAACTCCATTTGCCATTTCTCTGCCTAAATCTGCAATCTATCTGAATCCTGCTGTATCCTTTGAAAATCCTCCTCATTATCTGCAACGCTGATGATTTTGGTGTCATGTGTGAACCACTTACATTTTTTGCCACACCATTTATATATACTTATTACAACCAACACTGATCCCTGTAGAACACTACCAGTTACTGACCTCCATTCTGAAAAGCACCTTTCCACCACTACTCTCTGTCTTCTATGACCAAGCCAGTTCTGTATCCATTTAGCCAGCACACCTCAGATCCCATGAGTCTACCCTTTGTCTCAGCCTGCCATGAG
This sequence comes from Chiloscyllium punctatum, assembly GCF_047496795.1. Classification (NCBI taxonomy): domain Eukaryota; kingdom Metazoa; phylum Chordata; class Chondrichthyes; order Orectolobiformes; family Hemiscylliidae; genus Chiloscyllium; species Chiloscyllium punctatum. Next base: position 7,114,174 of record NC_092775.1, read on the forward strand.
GTACCTCATCAAATACCTTACTAAAGTCCATGTAAATAATATCTACTGCTGTTCCCCCATCAATCAATCTTGTAACTCCTCAAAGAACTCAATCAAATTGCTTCCAAATGTAAATAAATCCTGTGTCTTCTCCAACAGCTTCTCCACTGCTGATGTCAGATTCAACAGTTTCTAATTATCTGGATTACCTCTGTTTCCCTTAAGCAAAGAAACAACCTTCGCCATCCTCTATTCCTCTGGAGCCTTGTGTGAGGCCACAGAGGATGTAAAGGTATTGTAAAGGCCTCAACTATTTCCTGTCTTGCTTTCCACAGTATCCCGGGATAGATCCCATTTGGCCCTGAGGATTTGTCTACCTTAATACTTTTCAAGACTCCCAACACTTCCTCCTTCATTATATTGACATGCCTAAGTGTATTCACACACCTTACCCTAACCTCAACATCAGTCATATACCTCTTTTTGGTGAATATTGATGTAAAGTACTCATTAAGCATCTCACCCATTTCCTCTGGCTCCAGACCATAACTCCCTCCTTTATCCTTATTCTATCCCTAGCTACCCTCTTGCTTCTAATATGCACTGCTCCTTCATCCAAAAGCTCGTGATTTCAAATGAATTTGTTGGAATATAACCTGGTGTTGTGTGACTTCTGACTTGTCTACCAGAGTCCAACACTGACACCTCTGCACCATGTCTATATTCTTCAAGAACTTTGTCTGTTTTTAGTTGCCTAGACCTTAGGTATGCTGTCTTTTGTTTTCACTAAGATGATAATTTCCTCTGTCATCGAAGTTCTCAAATCTTGTCATTCCTATTCTTCATTTTCACAGGAACATGTCTGTCTTGCACTCTAGTCAATAGTTTTTAAAAGACTTCCAATTGTCAATTGAGGATTTATCCTCAAACAGCTGCTCCCAATCCACATTCTCCAATTCTTTCCTATAGTTGGCCTTCCCCCAATTAAATACCATCATCCAAGGTCCATTCTTGTCCTTGTTCATAAGTATCTGAAAACGTATGGAATTGTGATCACTTCACAAAATGCTCCTCCACTGGTCATCTAGCTGGGCTCATTTCCCAACTCCCACTCCCTCGTTGGGACTATCCACACACTGTTTCAAAAGGCCCTCCTGGACATACCTAACAAATTATTCCCCATCCAAACCACTGGCATTAAGGGAATCCCAATCAATACAGCGGAAGTTAAAATCACCCACCACAATGACTGTTATTTTCACATCTTTCCAGAATCTGACTACATATCTCTTCCTCTATCTCCCACTGGCAGCTGGAAGGACTGTAGTACAATCCCCAGTATTGTGATTGCACTCTTCCTATTAGTGCTTCTTTTGCTTCCTCCTGTGTCTCGTCCAAAACATCAATAACCTGGAATGCTAAGCTGCCAATTGTGTTCCTGTTTCAACTAAGTCTTTGTGACAGCAACATCAAGATTGCATGTCTTAATCCAGGCTCTAAGTTCATCCATTGCCCCTTTATACTTCTGGCACTGAAGCAAATACAGTCCAAGCAACCAGTTCTACAGAGCTCAGCAACCTCTCCTAGACTGCTCTTCCTCTTAGTTATATTTAACCATAGTCACAAGCTTCTTCCAAGTTCCTACACTTGCTGCTCTGGTTTCCACCCGTTACTCTGGTTCCTAACCCCAGCTACACATTTTATACAGATATTTGATGATAAAACCTTTGGCTGAATAATAATTTGGTCCTAATCCCATTTCCCTAAATTAGTTTGTTGAAAATGCTGAGAAAGCCCTATTGTGGAAATGCATTTCTGCCATACTCAAAGTTAATACCAGAGAAACAGAAGCATTTGGGCGGCACGGTGGTACAGTGGTTGGCACTGCTGCCTCACAGCGCCAGAGACCTGGGTTCAATTCCCGCCTTAGGTGACTGACTGTGTGGAGTTTGCACATTCTCCCTGTGTCTGCGTGGGTTTCCTCCGGGTGCTCCGGTTTCCTCCCACAATCCAAAAATGTGCAGGTTAGGTGAATTGGCCATTCTAAATTGCCTGTAGTATTAGGTGAAGGGGTAAATATAGGAGAATGGGGTCTGGGTGGGTTGCGCTTCGGTGGGTCGGTGTGGACTTGTTGGGCCAAAGGGCCTGTTTTCACACAGTAACTAATCTAATCTCAGGAATTCACTCCCACTTCTTTTGTAGCAAGATTAGTTTTCTTTGTGGAGGTTCTTCCAAGGGCAAACTATTACTTCAACAGCCGGGGCGGAACAATGGCTCAGTAGTTAGCACTGTGGCCTCACAGCACCAGGGACCTGGGTTCGATTCCCGCCTTAGGCAACTGTCTGTGAGTTTACACGTTCTCCCCATGTCTGAGTGGGTTTTCTCTGGTATTCTGATTTCCTCCCATAATCCAAAGATGTGCACAAATTGACCATGCTAAATTGCCCATAGTGTTCAGGGATGGGTAGGTTACATGCATTAGTGTGGGGTAAATGTAGAGTAGTAAGGGAATGGATCTGGGTGGGTTACTCTTCAGAGGGTCGGTGTGGATTTGTTGGGCCGAAGGGGCTGTTTCTACACTGTAGGAATTCTATGAATCTAACCAGAGAAAGTCCAGAACTTATTGTTAACTCATGCTATTGTAAATAAATGGGCAAATCCCACATACACCTGAAGTTTTAATGGTATAAGAAGATTTACTTTATCTGATGCATGTTCAAAAACAATCGTTTATGTTTATAAGTTGGGTGTATGATTTTGTTACACATGCAGAAATTTTTCACTTCTGTTCTTCCAACCCTCCTAACCAAGTATATTGCAAGCACAACAATGGTGAATTCCTTTCACCTCTGTATCTTGTCAATGAATGGCTCCCCAGTTAGTGATGTCATCAAAGAATTTTCCTTTTTTTAAAATTTATATATCTTTTAAGATATGGTTGGCATTGGCAATTACTCATCTCTGTGAACTTTGAGAAGGTGATGGTGAAGGTGTTTTGAGACCGGAACCTTTAGTATTTGTTATGATTGCCAAGTTATGTTACAATCCTCGAGATCACAAAATTTGCACAACAGCCTCTCAAGCAACAAGTAACCTTTTTACTTAAAGTAGACAAAGTTTGAGATCCCAGATACTCTGAAAGAGAATAAAGCCACAAAGTCAACAGCCAAAATAAACTAAACAATACAAAGTTAACAGTAAAACAATATTTACAACTTATACTGTAACTAATAGAACTAATATGAGGTAAGTATGGGCGACAGGCAAATTTTGCTCAAACACTCCACAGAGCACCTCAAATAGCAGATGCAGTCAAGATAGATTTCTTAGCAAACCCCACCCCTCAGCTCCACTCAGACTGTCTCAATCACTGCTTTTAACCTGTTGTGTTTGTATTTAATAAGTTTTAAATGAGATTTAAGAATCCACAACTAACTGAATATTAATCTGTGGTGGATCAATGTGCAATAGGACCCATCTGTTCTGTATCAATCTGTGCAGTGTAAGGCAGTAGCTTGTAAATACTGTATTCTATCATTTAGGGAAAAGTGCCTTAATAAAGTGATTGGATATTAGTTAATTATTTTGAGTTTTGCATATAAAGAAGAGCAAGTCATCACTAGAGGAAGATTGCTTAGCTGTTTGGGAAGCTATAAACAGTCTTCATCAAAGCAGTCTAGTCTTAGTATATTCTTCACAAATAAGTTTGGCAGTTCTCTAACATATTAGTTCAGTTCCTCCCGTGAGTTAGTGTTCCATAGGATTCCAAAGACTGCAAATTTGTGCCATTCATTGATACTATTGTCACTCTTAGACAGACAGCTACTTTCACTAAGCTGATACTATCCTTTGGGTTTTGCTGAAGTCCAGCATTTCTCAGTTACACCAAGCAAATGCTACTTTACCGTGCTGGGTGGTACTGACCAGTCAATGGTTTCCAGGGCTGCTTCTGAGCTTCCATTATTCCAGACTGTTCTGTGAGTCCCATTTCAAACTCTTAAATGCAGCTACTGGCTCCCTTAACTGCCTGGAGTCTGCAACAACAGCCTCTTTTCAGTATATGAAAGCTTTTCGCTGCTTCTAAGCACTTGACTGAACAGCCACCCAAAGGTAGCAAAATTTTGCTTCAACTGCTTGCATCCAAATGGCTGAAACTGTTCAGTAACTGTTGAATTGTGGTGAGTCACCTGTTTATGAAGTCACAGCAAACTTTGCCCTTGTTCCTAGGACGTATTGAATCAGCAGTGAAACAACACTTTTCCCAAAATGATAGAATACAGTATTTACAAGCTACTGCCTTACACTGCACAGATTGATACAGAACAGATGGGTCCTATTGCACATTGATCCACCACAGATTAATATTCAGTTAGTTGTGGATTCTTAAATCTCAAAGTGCCTTCTGATGAGTGACCAAAATTTAAAAATTGTGACGAGTACTGGATTGTATGCAACCATCTATAGACAGGCTTTCAGAAGATTAATTTTTTGACAGATTTGTGACTTAAGTAACAGTTTATCAGCATATTGCAAGAAGTTAGCCCCAACTTTATCTTCCACATAGCTATTTTTTTTTAAAACACAGCAAGCTATGGAAAGCTGTGCTACATTGCATTTTCTGCAAAGCCCAGCATTGTAATCCTATGGTCTCAAAGCTACCATTACAGAAACCTAATTTGTGTTTACAGTGGAGGGCTCACAGGCATGCCATGAGAAGATTATAAGAGGCGAAATTGTAAGAACTAGGGAAGAAAGAAATGATTTTGTATTATGAATGATCATGAAGCAATAAACTGTGTTATGATAGACATTGTCATAATTTTGTTATTTTTAAACAGGAAAAATCAGATGTTGATTTAATACCAGTGGAACTTCTTGAGGACTCTTTAGTTGTTCACCTTTCCACTGGAGAAGAAAGAGACAGTCAGCAAAATGAAGTTGCAGAAGTGAGTAAAATGCAAATGTTTCACACAACATAGAATGAGAGGACAAAACAAACCAAGGCTAAACAGCTGAGTCAGCAGTAAAGGCATTTCATGATTAAATCTTGTAAAAAGCAACTCATGTTAATCTAACCTAACAGTCTTTTGATACATTCATTAAGTTGTTGGGTGAGAGATAATGAATGTCATATACTTGAATGTTAGAAGGTACTTCTGACTAAACTTGATTTGCATGGAAGAGCAGGCAATCACTTGTGTGGACGGGAGATTGGTTCGAAGATAGGGAGAAAAGAGATGGTATAAAAAGGATATTTTCAGATTGGTGAATAATCGCTATTGGCATCCTTCAGATATTGACAATAGAACCACATCTATCCAGTCTTCATAAAAATGATTTAGGAAAGTATAGCATTTCAGAATTTGGACATTAAACTTAGAGAGAAAATGGCAGAAATGTGCTAAATTATGTTCAATGCAGTATGATTCTATGATGGTGCCAACTGGGTGACCAGAAAAACCTTAAATCAAGTTGTAAACCTTCATGTTAATCTCTCAAATTTCCCTCGAACAGCTGATTTGGAACTATATTGCCAATACTTAATTTTTGCTTAGTTAAAATTGTGAAAGCATATATATTTATATAGAAGAGAAAGTATGATGTAGAGGAAGATTGAGTAAATTGAAGGGAAGTAGCAAGGTCATTGATCAATATGATCAGCAATATAGGTAATGATAACTAGGGTATCTCAGAAAGGGACAATGATTGCGAACTTGAGAGTATGCCAGCAGAGTTTACAAAATAGTAGATTTAAAAAATTAAATCACCACTCCACTTCTGTGTTGTACATCTCTGACTCTATCTGACTATCAATTGCAAGCGAACAGATGAATTGCCAGCTCAAATAGAAATTTGTATGTGTCCTGCTAGCCATTACAGAAACATGACCACAAGGAAACCAAAACTTGGATCTATTTATCCAATGGTATGTAACATTCAAGATGGAAAGAAAGCTGGGAATAGGTGTTGGGGTAGCTTTGTTAATTAAATGAGACATTTGTACCATAGTCAGAGATGACCTTTGTTTGAAAGTTCAATTGTAGAATCAGTTTGGGTGAACTTAAACAACAAATGGCAGAACATTCACAGGAATTGTTATAGGCTACCAATCAGTCATGGTAATGTAAATTATAGGATAAATCAGGAAGTTAAAGATGCATTTGAAAAGGTTAATACAGTAGGTTTTCAATCTACATATAGACAATAAAATTTAATTAATGTGAATGTTGTCGATAAACATTATTGGATTATATGTAAAATGATTTTCTAGAACATTACATTGAGGAACCAACTAGGAAATGGTATATCTTAGATCTAGTATTGTTTAATGATAAAGGACTAATTAATAATTTCATTGTAAGTGAGCCTTTAGGAAAGAGTGACCATTATATGATAGCATTTTATGTTAAGTTTGAAAGTGATATCAGTCAGTCAAAAAGTAGGGTCTTAAATTCAAACTAAGGAAACAAAGAAGCTACGAGGGAAACTTAACTATTGTGGATTAGGAAACTACGTTAAGGGATGTGAATGTAGATAGGAAATAGTTGGTATTTAGCTTACAACAGTAATGCATTCCTTTTAATGCACAAAAACCCAGCAAGGAAAGTGATTCAACTGTGGTGAACAAAAGTAATCAAGGATCCATGATAGAATGATGGAACAGACTTGATGGACTGGTTAGCCTTATTATGCTCCCATATCTTAGTCTTATTATAGTGCTATATCAAAAAAAGTCTGAAAATTTGCCAAAAATGGTAAGCCTGAGAATACAAAGTATTTTAGAATTCTGTGAAAGTCGACCAAGAAAATGATTAAGGAAGGAAAAGTAGAATATGAGTGTAAGCTAGTGAGAGATGTAAAGACAAGCTTTAAAAGCTTTTTTGGGATGTAAAAAGGGAAAGATTAGCAAAATCAAATATGGGTTCTTTACAGCCAGAGTCAGGTGAAGTTATAGTGGAGAATAGTGAAATGGCAAATAAATTAAACAAATTTTTTAACAGCTGGGGCCACAGCTGTTCGCATTATATTAAACAAATAAATTTCAAACTGATGCAGGGAGCCTAGTGATGGGAGATAAGGAAATAGCAGGAGAACTTAACAAGTACTTTGCGTCAGTTTTCACAGTGGAAGACAGGAGTAATATCCCAAAAATTAAAGGGTGTCACGGGGCTGAGTTGAGTATGGTTGCCATTACGAAAGAGATAGTGCTAGAAAAGTTAAAAAGTCTTAAAATTGATAAATCTCCTGGCCCCGATGGGATACACCCTAGAGTTCTGAGAGAGGTTGCTGAGGAAATAGCAGAGGCATTGGTTGAGATCTTTCAAGAGTCACTGGAGTCAGGAAAGGTCCCGGACGATTGGAAGATGGCTGTAGTAACCCCCTTGTTCAAGAAAGGATCAAGGCAAAAGATGGAAAATTATAGGCCAATCAGCTTAACCTCGGTTGTTGGTAAAATTCTAGAATCCATCATTAAGGATGAGGTTTCTAAATTCTTGGAAGAGCAGAGTCTGATTAGAACAAGTCAACATGGATTTAGTAAAGGGAGGTCATGCCTGACAAACCTGTTGGAATTTTTTGAAGAGGTAACAAGTAGGTTAGACCAGGGGAACCCAGTGGATGTGGTCTATCTGGACTTTCAAAAGGCCTTTGATAAGGTGCCACACGGGAGACTGCTGAGCAAGGTGAGGGCCCATGGTGTTCGAGGTGAGCTGCTGGGATGGATTGAGGATTGGCTATCTAACAGAAGGCAGAGAGTTGGGATAAAAGGTTCTTTTTCAGAATGGCAGCCGGTGACGAGCGGTGTCCCGCAGGGTTCGGTGCTGGGGCCACAGCTGTTCGCATTATATATTAATGATTTGGATGAGGGAACCGGGGGCATTCTAGCGAAGTTTGCCGATGATACAAAGTTAGGTAGACAGGCAGGTAGTACTGAGGAAGTGGGGAGGCTACAGAAGGATCTAGACAGGTTGGGAGAGTGGTCCAGGAAATGGCTGATGGAATTTAACGTGAGCAAGTGCGAGGTCTTGCACTTTGGCAAAAAGAATATAGGAATGGACTACTTTCTAAATGGTGAGAAACTTAATAAAGCCAAAGCACAAAGGGATCTGGGAGTGCTAGTCGAGGATTCTCTAAAGGTAAACATGCAGGTTGAGTCTGTGATTAAGAAAGCGAATGCAATGTTGTCTCTTATCTCAAGAGGGTTGGAATATAAAAGCAGAGATGTACTACTAAGACTTTATAAAGCTCTGGTTAGGCCCCATTTGGAGTACTGTGTCCAGTTTTGGTCCCCACACCTCAGGAAGGACATACTGGCACTGGAACGTGTCCAGCGGAGATTCACACGGATGATCCCTGGAATGACAGGTCTAGCATATGAGGAACGGCTGAGGATACTGGGGTTGTATTCGTTGGAGTTTAGAAGATTAAGGGGAGATCTAATAGAGACGTACAAAATAATACATGGCTTTGAAAAGGTGGATGCTAGAAAATTGTTTCTGTTAGGCGAGGAGACTAGGACCCGTGGACACAGCCTTAGAATTAGAGGGGGTCATTTCAGAACGGAAATGCGGAGACATTTCTTCAGCCAGAGAGTGGTGGGCCTGTGGAATTCATTGCCACGGAGTGCAGTGGAAGCCGGGACGCTAAATGTCTTCAAGGCCGAGATTGATAGGTTCTTGTTGTCTAGAGGAATTAAGGGCTACGGGGAGAACGCTGGCAAGTGGAGCTGAAATGCGCATCAGCCATGATTGAATGGCGGAGTGGACTCGATGGGCCGAATGGCCTTACTTCCACTCCTATGTCTTATGGTCTTATACTTTGTGATTGTCTTCAAGGAGAAAAGTTCTTTATGGAGAAAAAGCTTGCATAAATAATGGAGAATCTAGAAACTAGTATATACAAGGAATGAACAAAGTATTGGATAAACTAATGGGATTAAAGTAAATAAATCTCCTGCACTTAATGATGCACGTCCCAGAATGTTGAAAGAGGTGGCAATGGAATAGTAGATGCATTGGTGGTCATTGTCAAAACCTATAGACTCTGGAATGGTTCCAGCAGATTGGAAGGTGGCAAATGTAACCCTTCCATTTAAGAAAGGAAGAGGAGAGAGAAAACTGTAAACTACAGACTTGTTGGCTTAACATTTGTCATAGGAAAGTGTAATAACCATAATAAACCGTGCAATAACAGGACACTTCGAAAATATGGTATGATTGGGTAGAATCAAGATAGACTAATGAAAGGGAAACCATGTTTGTCAAGGCAATTGAAGTTATTTTCACGATGTAACTCGCAAAATAGATAAAAGGGAAAATGATGGATGTGATATGTTTACATTTTCAGACTTTCAGTAAGATTCCATGCAAGAGATTGACAAACAAAATTAGAATACATGGGATTAGGGAGCATATAGTGGCACAGATTATATTTGTGGACAGAAAACAGAGAGTAGGAATAAATGAGTCATTTTCGAGGTGACTAGTGGAGTACCCTTGCAAGAATCAGTGCTTGGGCCCTAACTATTCACAACCCGTATCATTGGTTTGGATATGGAGATTAAATGTAATATGTTTTGGAAATGCCAAGATCACTGCTCTCTACAAGAATAAAGGCAAGAGAAGCAACTGCAACAACTACAGAGGCATCTCTGTCCTCAACACTTGGCAAAGCCTTTGCTCGGGTCATTTTGACTCGCCTGCAGAAACTGGCAGAACGTATATAACTAGAGTCACAGTGCGGCTTCTGAGCTAAAAGGTCAACAGAAGACATTATCTTCTCCCTTCGCCAACTGCAGGAGAAGTGCAGAGAACAGAAAATGCCCCTGTATATCACATTCATCGACTTCATGAAGGCATTCGACCTGGTCAGCAGAAATGGCCTTTTCAAGGTTCTCCTGAAAATCAGCTGCCCACCGAAACTGCTGAGCATGATAGAATCCTTCCACAGTAACATGAAAGGGACAGTGCAGTTCAACGGCAACTCTTCTGAGCCCTTCGACATCCATAGCGATGTCAAACAAGGCTGCATCCTCGCTCCCACACTCTTTGGGATTTCTTTCTTTGCTGTGCTCCTGAAACATATCTTTGGCACTGCAACGGAGGGGATCTACCTCTGCACTAGATCAGACAGCAGGCACTTCAGCCTGGCCCATCTCAGAGCCAAAAGTATGTCCGGCACTCATCAGGGACATGCTATTTGCTGATGATGCTGCAGTTGCAACACACACCCAGCAGGAACTCCAGTTACTGATAGATGGTCTCTCTCAAGCTTGCAAGGATTTTGGGCTGAATATCATTCTGAAGAAAACAAGCGTCACAGGACACAGAGGCGGTCATCACCATCGACAACTACAAACTCAGCGTTATCCATCAGTTTACGTACCATCACTGACAACCTCTCCTTGGACACAGAGATCAACAATAGGATCAGGAAAGCAGCCTCAACTCTCATTTGTCTCATGACTCGAGTATGGACAAATCCCAAACTGACAGTGAAAAAGTAATTGTCAGTCTACAACACCTGCATTATAAGCACACTGCTGTACAGCAGTGAAACGTGGACTATATATGCCAGGCAGGAGAGAAGACTGAACACCTTCCATTTGAGGAGTGTCTGCCGTATCCTGGGCATACCCTGGCAAGATAGAGTGTCCAACGCAGTGGTCCTATCATGTGCTGGCCTTCGCAGCATGTACACTCTGCTCAGGCAGTGGGGACTGCGTTGGCTGGGCCACGTCCACCGCATGAAGGATGGCCGCATCCCAAAGGATATCCTCCAAGTAGAGCTTGCATCCGGGAAGAGACCCCATTGGGTGTCGCCAGCTGCGCTACAAGGACGTCTTCATGAGGTATATGAAGGCGTTTGATATCATTAAAGAGTCCTGGGAAAGGCTTGCAGCTGACTGCATGAGACGGAGAAGCACGCTGAACCAACACCTCAAAACAGGGGAAAACAAGCTGATGAGCGCTGCTGTAGACAAGCATGCATGAAGGAAGGAGTGCAGTAGTTCTAGCAGATCATCGACCACATACAGATGTGACCTCTGCAATCGGAACTGTCACTCCAGCATTAGTCTCTTCAGTCACAAGCGACATTGCTTCAGGGAAACAGAAAGTTCAGTAAAACAAGAGTTGATCTCATTCAAACATACAGCATTCTTACAAGATAAATGAGGTAGGACGCTACAGGAAGAATAAAAAACTTTTTCCTTATTGGAAGGTTTGGAACCAGAGGTTACAGTCTCGGAAGAAGGAGCGAGCCATTTAGGACTGAGAATTTGTTAATTGATGGTGAATCTTTGGAGTTCTCTGTCCCAGAGGCTGTGGAGGCTCATTCATTGAGTATGATCAAGACAAGATTGATGGATTTCCAAATATTAAGCACATCAAGAGATATGGGAATTGTACAGCAAAATAGTGTAAAGTAGAACATTAACTATGATATGACATAAAATTCATGACTGAATTCATAATCTCTGACATTATGGCTATTGGCTAGGCCTTTAGATGATTAATCCGCAACATAACTGTTCCACTAAATATCTGTTTTTTTGTCAATTGGAAGTTTTAAATAGGAACAATTAAAATTTTAATCTCCATTCTGGTTTTATTGAATAGAAGCAAAATAGAACAGGAAATCAGGATTATGACGAGACACGGTGCACCAAAAGGTCACAGCATCTTTGGCACAGTCTACAGGTAATCATCTTCATAATAATATAAAAATAATTCTGTTTTTCATAGCTGTTTTGATATGCTAATGATTAACACTGAAGTGGCAGTTTGCAGAGATGGGAAATTGGATTAAGGTCCCCCCCCAATGCAAATTAGATGCAGGGAACAATCTGTTGGAACACCTAGACTTGACACTGATTTAAGTTAGACCTTGAGGTTTATTTAAGTTTAACAAGCAAACTGTGGACATCTGCTAAAAGCCCACAGGGGAATTAGATACTGGTTTTGAACTGTTGCAATGTCAGCAATAGTCTTCAGATGAGGGCAGGAGGAATCATGAAGGAAGAACAACAGGTCTCTTGGAGAATACTCCCGATCAAAATGTGACCAGTGTCAGCTTTTCCGGTCTTGTGTAGTCATCATATTTGATTCATTTGCTTGCAATTTCTGTGAAAGTCACTAGCACTGCAGCAGTGATCATTTTCTTTGTAACCACATTCCCAACTTTGCTCACTTCTGCATCCTCTCCCTCCCTGTAGTGAACCCAGTGATCCCATCAGATTTGCCAGACCTCCAATTCTGTCCCTTATTTTTTCTGAACCCTGTCCAGTTTAATAATATTTCCAGGCTTCTCCTTACATCCTTGTTAAACAATGGCACAACATTAGCCACCCTCCAGTCGTCCAATACTTCACCCATGTTTATAGACGATACAAATATTTCTGCTAGGGGACCCGCAATTTCCTCCCCAACTTCTCTCCCACGCCCTGGGATACACTTGATCAGGTCCTAAATATTTATCTACCTTTTATGTTTTCTTGGATCTCCAACATTTCCTCTTTTGTGGTTGTTGTATAGTTTTCTTAAATTTTATTTAAAGAGAATAGGGGAGTCTCTTAATAGAACAAGTAATTAGCCGTTGATTGATTAAGTGACTAGGTGGACTTATAAAGGAAATAGGAAAGAGATAAATCTGAGACTGGTACAGTTGAGAACAGAAGAGAATCAAACAGTCGGGGCAGGCAGGGACAATGTAGGACTAATAATTAAACTGCATTTATTTCAATGCAAGGGGCCTAACAGGGAAGGCAGATTAACTCAGGGCATGGTTAGTAACATGGGACTGGGATGTCTTAGCAATTACAGAAACATGGCTCAGGGATGAGTAGGACTGGCAACTTAATGTTCCAGGAAGGATAGAAAGGGAGGCAAGAGAGGAGGGGGAGTGGCGTTTTTGATAAGGGATAGCATTACAGCTGTGCTGAGAGAGGATATTCCTGGAAATAACCTCCCTGGATGTATTTGGGTAGAACTGAGAAATAAGAAAGGGATGATCACCCTATTGGGATTGTATTTTAGACCCCCTAACAGTCAGAGGGAAATTGAGAAACAAACTTGTGAGGAGATCTCAGCTATCTGTAAGAATAATAGGGTGGTTATGGTAGGGGATTTTAACTTTCCAAACATAGACTGGGACTGCCATTGTGTTAAAGGTTTAGATGGAGAGGAATTTAAATGTGCACAAGAAAAGTTTCTGATTCAGTATGTGGATGTAGCTCCTAGAGAAGATGCAAAACTTGACCTACTCCTGGGAAATAAGGCAGGGCAGGTGACTGAGGTGTCAGTGGGGAGCACTTTGGGGCCAGCGACCATAATTCTATTAGATTTAAAATAGTGATGGAAAAGGATAGACCAGTTCTAAAAGTTGAAGTTCTAATTTGGAGAAAGGTATTAGGTATTAGGCATGAACTTACAAAAGCTGATTGGGGGCAGATGTTCGCAGGTAAAGAGATGGCTGAAAAATTGCACCTCCCCCTTTCCAAATCTCTTACTATTTAAATAATCCAGCTTCCTGTTTTTGCTACCAAAGCAAATAACTTCACATTTATACATATTGTATTCTTCTGCCATGCATTTGCACACTCAACCTGTTTTTATCACACTGAAGCATCTTTGCATCCTCATGACAGTTCGCTCTCTCTCCCAGCTTTGCATTGTCTGCAAAGTTTGAGATACGATGTTTAGTTCTCTCATCATTAATATAGATTGTGAATAGCTGGAGTCCAAGCACTGATCCCTGCTACTCAAAAATGACCTATTTATTCCTATTGTTTGTTTCTATCTGCCAGCCAGTTCTCTATCCATGTCAGTGCACTACCCCCAATACTTTGCACTTTATCAAACTTTAGAACTAGTTATCCCCCTCAATAACCTTCAGACTTTTTAACTCTAGACCTAATTGTTACTTGTTTTATCTCATCTCACCTGTTACTTGAATTATCTTACCTCTATTGTCTTCACTCATGCAAACTAGGCCATTTTCCTCTAATTATGTTTCTCAATGTATTAAAAATGTATTGTGAATTTGCGACCTGGCTATTAAAGGTACAGTAATAATTCTCAAATGTGCTTTGCTGCAAGATAAGCAAGTATATGAGGTAAATTTATTTATTAGTGTAGGCTGTGTTTGCTGTCACCGCAAGTAGAGGTGGCTCACCAATTGAACTTGCATTTGTAGTAATCGTAATATCATTGCCAACATCAAAGCACAATGTTTAGGATGCCTGTTGGTTCTTGCCTCAGTCTAGTTACAACTGCCTGCAGGATCACTGGACCAAAATTCCAAGGCCAACAGGCTGCATTATAAGTCAAGCTCACACCACTTGCAGATCCTCACACTGTACCTAAACGTAATAGAAGGGAAAGGAAAATCAAAACATTATGAGGGTACAGAGATAACACAGGTGAATCTTTACTGTAGATGCATCATCCGATTAGTAAATATACACTCACTTTTCATCATCTCTGTGAGCAACTGTCATCTTGGTTGCAACAGAAATAATTAAGGTAGCACTCATGATGTTCTAGCTATGAATGATTACTATCCATTCCATAGTGCTGATATGACAAGAAACTTTATCATGTTTGAATAAAGGAGCATTGGACATTGTATTGGCTTCCATCCTGTGTAATCTTAACTGTTATTAAGGAAGGTGAACTGCACAGAAACATCAAAGCATTAAACTGCACTTGTATTTGGGATTATACAGGGCAGCATCAAAACATTTACAATGAGTCATTGAAAGATGATTTCATGCAACTCAGTTCCATTGAACAAAGTTGGTAAGGAAATCCTACCTGTGTTGTTTTGGCCGATGCTTCTGCACTATAGAATGCTGAAGGTGCTGTTCCATCTGAGGAGCATCCTTGTCTTTTTCCTTGACACAATGCTTAGCTCTCATCAATCTTTATCATCTGTCACACTGGTTAGTTGTCCAGGGCAGAGATTCCAAGAATCCAAGCATGCTCTGCATGGTTTCAGTGTGAAACCCCAGATGTGACCTGCTTGGAAAGTGTAAAGGAAACTTGACCCTTTGGATGACTGTGTTGTATTACAGGTATGCTCAATATAATGACATGATCTTCTGACCTATAAACACAATATGGCACCACTGCCCATCTCTCACCTGCATGTTTTTCCAAGGAAGGTGAACAACCGTGGCTCATTTGCATCTTTACTACATCATGAGGGCACATTTGGCTGGAAACTCTGCAGTAGGAGGCAGCTCCACATCTACAGGAGCTAATGTGTTTCTCATTCATTTGTGCAACAACAACAGAGGCAACCACATCTTCTGTACCTGGGTCTACTGGGGATAGTTCCAATGATCTTATGTGTGGCAATATGAAAAACAAAGCAGCTCCTCAGCATCTGATTACTCAGCAGTTGCAACATGCAGAAATAACATTTGAACAGCATCCTCAGAATATTGGGACATGGAGACTCCCATCAAGGAGACGTCTGCATGGACATTGCACATCATTGCCCAGATTTAGATGTATGTTTCTCAGCCTTTTTTGTGGATGTACAGTAGGAGATTGTACATTTGGCAGCAATAGTGAGAACCTCCAATCCACACCTTCAACTCTCATAGTAATCAAGAAGGACAGCATTACATCCAGGGTAATGCATGGACATTTTATGAAGTGAGCTTGTGCACCTTGGGTGGGCCTTTGGAAGGTGATTGCGACTTTGACAACTAAGGTGCATCTTCACAGCCTGCACGACATTACTTGTGCATCACAGTCATTAGTAGGAATAATTTGTAGCGTAGAGTCTTGTAGGGGTTTAAGTTAGATTAGATTACTTACAATGTGGAGAGGTGCAGCAGGTCAGGCAGCATCCAAGGAACAGGAGAATAGACGTTTCGGGCATGATCCCTCCTGAAGAAACGAGTCCACCCCGACCCTCCGAACAGCAACCCACCCAGACCATTCCCCTATATTTACCCCTTCACCTAACACTACAGGCAATTTAGCATGGCCAATTCACCTAACCTGCGCATTTTTGGACTGTGGGAGGAAACCGGAGCACCTGGAGGAAACCCACGCAGACACTGGGAGAATGTGCAAACTCCACACAGACAGTTGCCTGAGGCGGGAATTGAACTGTGCCACCGTGCCGCCCACACTAAGTGAGATGGCCATGGGTTAGATAGGTGGCAGCATCATATCTGATAACTGTGAGGATGCCTAACTCAACTTTGAGATCATTTTGCTCCATCTGTTATACTTTTAACAAGCAGCGTGACAAGATTCCTCCTAAGCAGAGCAAGATGCCAATCATTATTGATTGTTAGGTGTCTTGTTAATGCCATAACATGCTTCAGGTATGTTCAGAATCTTACCAAACCCATGAAAGAAACAGAGGAAGTACATAGTGTATTTAGCTCACCATGTGCTCCAAACGAATACCATGTTGGATATTGAACATCTTGGCCTACGTTCTATGGGAACCAGCCAAATGGACCCTATGTTCTAAACATTAACATCAAACATGTGACAGCTTCTAAGAACCCTCATGGCCTATTTGAGGATAAGGAGTAGGCCTTTTAAAAGAAAGTGAGAAGGAATTTCTTCACCTAGAGAGTGATGAGCCTGTGGAGTAGTGAACTCTGCACAGGACACTGTTGAGGCCAAAACGTTGAAAACTTTCAAGATGTATATACACTTCTTAGAACTAACTGGATCAAAGGATATGGGGAGAAGGTGTGAACAATGGACTGAGTTGGATAATCAGCCATGATCATATTGAATAGCAGACCAGGCTTGAAGGGTCAAATGGCTTCTATATTCTATGTTTCTAATTCTGATTAACTTAAATGTTGCTATTGTGTTTCTGTATTGCAGTATTGTATCATGGGCTGTGCTGACAACAATCATTGTAATACTGTAGCAAGGACCCTGCCCTCGGGCACATGCAGCTTGCTCGTGGACTGGACCAGGCTACATCTCTAGGCTCTTCATTTGTCATCGTGATCACTCACTTTGACCTGACATGGATGCTCTCAGCTTCCCTATCTTGCATTGCCTTTTCTAATCTTTTTGTACTCTTTTCCCCCCCAGTAGAGGCTTTTTTAGGTACGTGAAAAGAAAAAAAAAGGTTAAGACTAAAATTGGGCCCTTGAAAACAGAAACGGGTGAATTTATTACGGGGAACAAAGAAATGGCAGAAGACGGATCTAATCTCCCAGATGTAATAGTGGCTGAAGGACCTGAACTGAAGGGAATTTATCTTAGGCAGGAAATGGTGTTGGAGAGATTGTTAGGTCTGAAGGCAGATAAGTCCCCGGGACCTGATGGTCTGCATCCCAGGGTACTGAAGGAGGTCGCTCCAGAAATTGTGGATGCATTGGTAATCATTTTCCAATGTTCTATAGATTCAGGATCAGTTCCTGCAGATTGGAGGATGGCTAATGTTATCCCACTGTTTAAGAAAGGAGGGGGAGAGAGAAAACAGAGAATTGTAGACCACTTAGTCTGACCTGAGTGGTGGGAAAAATGCTGGAGTCAGTTATAAAGGATGAAACTACGACACATCTGGATAGCAGTAATAGGATAGGTCAGAGTCAGCATGGATTTATGAAGGGGAAATCATGCTTGACTAATCTTCTAGAATTTTTTGAGGATGTAACTCTGAAGATGGACAAGGGAGATCCAGTGGATGTAGTATACCTGGACGTTCAGAAAGCCTTTGAAAAAGTCCCACATAGGAGGTTAGTGAGCAAAATTAGGGCACATGGTGTTAGGGGCAAAATACTGGCATGGATTGAAAATTGATTGGCTGACAGGATACAAAGAGTAGTGATAAATGGCTCCCTTTTGGAATGGCAGGCGGTGACCAGTGGTGTGCCGCAGGGATTAGTGCTGGGACCACAGCTTTTTATAATGTACATTAATGATATAGATGAAGCTATTAAAAGTAATATTAGCAAATTTGCTGATGACACAAAGTGGGGTGGCAGAGTGAAATGTGAGGAGGATGTTAGGAGATTACAGGTGACCTGGACAGGCTAGGTGAGTGGATGGATGCATGGCAGATGCAGTTTAATGTGGATAAATGTGTGGTTATCCACTTTGGTGGCAAGAGCAGGAAGGCTGATTACTACTTAAATGGTGTCAAGTTAGGTAAAGGGGCAGTACAACAAGATCTCTGTGTTCTTGTCCATCAGTCAATGAAGCTGAAAATGTGTTGCTGGAAAAGTGCAGCAGGTCAGGCAGCATCCAAGGAGCAGGAGAATCGGCATTTCAGGCATGAGCCTGGCTCATGCCCGAAACGTCGATTCTCCTGTTCCTTGGATGCTGCCTGACCTGCTGCACTTTTCCAGCAACATATTTTCAGCTCTGGTCTCCAGCATCTGCAGTCCTCACTTTGTTCTTGTACATCAGGTACATTAGGTACAGCAGGCATTGAAGAAAGCTAATAGCATGCTGGCCTTCATAACAAGAGGAATTGAGTATAGAAGCAAAGATTCTGCAGCTTTACAGGGCCCTGGTGAGACCGCACCTGGAATATTGTGTGGAGTTCTGGTCTCCAAATTTGAGGAAAGCCATTCTGGCTATTGAGGGAGTGCAGCGTAGGTTCACCAGGTCAATTCCCAGAATGGCGGGACTATCTTACGCTGAAAGATTGGAGCGACTGGGCTTGTATACGCTTGAGTTTAGAAGGCTGACAGGGGATCTGATTGCGATGTATAAGGTTATTAAAGGATTGGACACTCTGGAGGCAGGAAGCATGTTTCCGCTAATGGGTGAGTCCCAAACCAGTGGACACCGTTTAAAAATAAGAGGTAGGCCACTTAGAACAGAGTTGAGGAGAAACTTCTTCACCTAGAGAGTGGTGGGTTTATGGAATGCTCTGCCCCAGAAGGCTGTGGAGGCCAAGTCTCTGGATACTTTCAAGAAAGAGTTGGATAGAGCTCTTGAGAATAGTGGAATCAAGGGTTATGGGGATAAGGCAGGAACAGGATACTGATTGAGGATGATCAGCTATGATCATAATGAATGGTGGTACTGGCTCGAAGGGTAGAATGGCCTACTCCTGCACCTATTGCCTATTATCTATCGTTCTCTATCTGTAGGTCTGCCTCAGCCCGGCTGAGGAATCCTAGCCTGCCAAGTGGCAGGAACTGGAGGCCAAAGTCTTGGCTCACCTAAGCCGCTGGACAGGACTGCTCCGAGTGCTGCCTTACAGGGGTTGAACGCTGGTCATAAAACAGCTGGTGGCTGCCATGCTTTGTTACTGCCTGGTCCCTTCGGTCCCTTCTCCTGGGTTTGTTGCTCACATTGAGAGTACATTGGTTCACTTCTTCTGGGATAAAAAGATGCACTGTGTCATGGCACACGTTCTGAATCTCCCAATTGAGGAGGGCGGTCTGTTTTTGGTGTGCAACAGGTCGTGACCTTGCAGCGATACCTTTCCATTGAGCCATCTCCCTAGGTGGTGTGCCATGGTGATGTATTTTTTCCGCCAGGTGCATAATCTCAACTACAACATGCAGCTCCTGTTTATTGATCGTGATGGTTTGGAGGTTGCCCTCAGGATGCTGCCTGTATTTTACCAGGACCTAATCACTGTCTGGAACATGGTTGAATTGTGTTGGGCCTACCCTCCGTGTAGCGACTGTCGTCAGAGAGCCTTTGCTCAGGAATCTGCACCTCCGTACTCACGAGTTCGAGTGGCTGTCTGAGGGAAGTGCCATGGCGGTGAGGTTAACCAGGATCGGGGACATGCTGGGTGGCGGTGGTCTGGGTTGGACGTTGCCACAGGATATAGCAAGCAGGGCAGCGGTAGATGGCTGGGGTTCATGGCCGCTGCCATTTGATGCCTTAAAACGGCAGTGCTTGGATCTAGCATCGTGAACCAGTTGGAGGATGCTCAAGTGTGCGGTGAAATCCCGTCTGTGCGTACCCCTACCCAGACAGAATTTCACATTGGTCCCAAGGTCCTATTCTTCCTGCAGGAGCTGTGCCCCACAACCTGAGCCGCCTCCGTAATTTTAGTTTTCTCTCCTGTAGGGACGTAAAACTGCGGACCCTAAGACTCCTGCTGCACATCGTCCACCTTTTTTCCCACATCCATTGCCCGGACACATCTTGGTGTGCCCATTTGCCATCAGGTGGTGGGGATCCCAAGTGGATGGTTCTCTATGTGGGAGTCCTCCCCCTTTCCCTTGGGGATCTGGGGTAGAGGGTGTTGCATGCAGTGGTCTCCTGCAACCGGAGATTGTGGTGGTTCATGGACTCCCAGCCCAAAAGCTTGTTCCGTGATGCCGTGGAGACCGTAGACCATGTATATATGGGGTGTGGGTGTTTGCACTCCCTTTTTAGTTTTCTGAATAATCATCTCTGTGTTTGGTTGCACTTCAGCCCCACGTTCCTGATCTTTGAGCACCTGGCGTGGAGAGGGGAGGGTAGGTCAGACGATCTCCTCGTGGGCCTGCTCCTGAGCCTGGCCAAACTGGCTATAAAGAGGTCCAGGCAGCAGGCCCTGGAGGGGGTGGTTGTCCCTCTTCTTTGGTTACATCCGGGCCTAGGTATCCTTGGAGAAGCAGTATGCGGTGTCTACCATCACGGTCGAGGTTTTCAGGGAAAGGTGGGCACCACCGGGTGTGGAGTGTTTTATTTCTCCCTCCGGCTTTAGTTTGATTTGGTCCTTGCCCTCCCCTTTCACTTTTTGATCCTCCCTTTGGTGAGGAGGGCGCTGCTTTCATAGGCCGCTCGGTTGTTCCCTTTCTTCTTGATTGTGGAACATGGGTTTTATGCGCTACTTCATTCATTGGGTCTTACGTCTGCACACACAACATGGGTGCTGGGGTGGGGGGGGAAACAAGAAAAAAAAAATCTATAAACTGGACTGTCAGAAATTCTGTTCATTCTGAGAGGTGGTACTGAGGGAGCTGGATCAGCATCAAGGACTCTCCATGTGTAAATAAAGGGTGACTTGGTGATGGGATACTGCCCTCTGTGGAGTTATTTCAGTGGTGACAAGTGTATGAGTAATGATGCAACTACGTAAAAGCACCTAATATCTGAAGCCAACTGGACTTCAAGCCCACTATGATTGATTTTATCATTGGTAATATGACAAGTGGGGTATATGAGTTGCATATGGAAGTGGACACCTTCGCCAATTTGACTGGGCTTGGGCAACACCACTTGAATAAAGGCAATTGCATTGCCTTACTCAGGACGTATCCTGACCAAAGGGACTTTAGGTCAACCCACAGCAAAACCCCAGACAAAGTCATGCCTCTGCCAAATAGTTAAAATTTTCTTCAGGATCCAGACCAGCAAACTATTTTAGTTGCTGCCAGTGTACGGACTTAAGACAGCAGAAAAGTCCCACTAGATCTAAATGGAGTAAGAGAACTCATAGACCGGTATCCAGACGAGTGCATACTCTGGAAAATTCATCTCTATCTGGTTTTTAGCAGTTAAATTTCTTTGCAACATCCAAATCTGAACCAAAGTAAGCATCTGGTTAAATAGTCACCTGGTTCTAATGGTGTTGATACTGGGACAGCCGTTTCAGTGATCGCAGAACCAGTCTTTAACAAAATTCGCTCTCGACTCCTTAAGTTTGCGCATGACCTTGGCTAGACTGGGAGCTTATACCAGGGAACCTTTACAGATCAAAGGTCCAAATTTGGTCCCGGTCTTGATTGAGAAGCAGCTAGTTCAGTTACCACTGATTGTAGTTAAAGGCTTGGACCCAAGCTTGATCAGGCAAAGTTGGTGGAGGAAGGTTCACTTTGATCGGTTCAACGTTTTTCGATTAGAAAATGGCTAGGAGTAAGGTCCTAATTAAATACTCAGAAGCTTTTCAGGAAGGTCTAGAGACTATCAAAGGCTATTCTGCATGTTGACCAAGAAGTAATTCCACGATTCTGTAAGGCCTGCCAAATGCCATTTGCCTTATGGACAAAAGTAGAAGCTGAAATCAGGAGGCTGGAAAGCGAAGAATTCATCTAACCAGTACAGTTTGCAGAATGGGCAACACCAGTCGTACCAATTGTGAAGCCTGATGGGTCGGTTTAAATACCCAATCCCTTGCATAGAGAATTTATGCAAAGCCGGCAGGGGTCTGTTTTTCACAGACATGAGCCGTGCGTAATTGCAATTGCAATGAGATGAGGATTCCCAGAAGTATGCTACAATTAATACCCATAAAGGTTTGTACCAATATACAAGACTACCATTTAGGGTGTCGTTAGCATGTGCAGTTTCTCAACAGACAATGGAGAACTTTTTGCAAGGTCTACCCTAGGTCACCATTTATCTAGATGTGATAAGCATATGGAATAAGCTGCCAGCAGGTGTGGTTGAGGCGGGTACATTAACTACATTTAAAAGGTATTTGGATAGATATGTGAATAGGAAAGGTTTAGAAGGATATGGGCCAAGTGTAGGGAAATGAGGTTAGCGTTGATGGACATTTTGATTGGCATGGACTAGTTTGGGTGAAGGGGCCCATCTCCATGCTGCAGGACTCTGTGACTCTATAATTGCTAGGAACAAACTACAGCGGGACTTCGGAGAACTAGGAAAAAGGCTGAAAAGCAGGACGTTCAAGGTGGTTATCTCCGGTTTGCTTCCAGTTCCTCATGCTGGTGAGGCCAGAAACAGGGAGATAATGGACTTGAACGTGTGGCTGGGGAACTGGTGCAGGAAGCAAGGATTTAAAGACTTGGATCACTGGGGTATGTTTTGTGGTAAGCATAAATTCTACAAGAGAGACGGTTTGCACCTGAATAGGTTAGGGACCAGCATTCTGGCAGGCAGGTTTGCTACTGCAACGCAGCTACGTTTAAACTAAGTAGCGGGAGGGAGGGGACAAACTGGATGTTTAAGAAGGAAATTGGAGGGAAAGTTAGAACAAGGGAAGTCAAGAAAGACAACTGTATCAAAGAGGCAGAAAACTCAGAAAGGGATCATGCTGTAAGGTTGAGTGAAATAGGAGTTGATGGGAAGGGTGAGGACAGTAACAAATTAAAAATACTATACATGAATGCACGAAGCATTAGAAATAAGATGGATGAGCTTGAGGCTCTTTTGGAAATTGGCAGATACGATATTGTGGGGATAACTGAGACGTGGCTTCAAGTGGACAGGACCTGGGAAATGAATATTCAAGGCTACACGTGCTATCGTAAGGACAGACTGACGGGCAGAGGGGGTGGGGTGGCCATGTTGGTAAGGGATGATATTCAGTCCCTTGCGCAGGGGGACCTAGAATCAGGGGATGTAGAGACAGTGTGGATAGAGCTGAGAAATACTAAGGGTAAAAAGACCTTCTTGGGAGTTATCTGCAGGCCCCCAAACAGTAGTCTAGATGTCGGATATAAGTTAAATCAGGAGCTGACATTGGCCTGTTGCAAAGAAGTTACTACAGTTGTTATGGGGGATTTCAACATGCAGGTAGACTGGAAGAAACAAGATGGTATTGGAGGTGGCTAATGTTGTACCACTTTTTAAGAAAGGTGGGAGAGAGAAAACAGGAAATTATAGACCAGTTAGTCTGACCTCAGTGGTGGGAAAGATGCTGGAGTCTATTATAAAGGATGAAATTACGACACATCTGGATAGTAGTAACAGGATAGGTCAGAGTCAGCATGGATTTATGAAGGGGAAATCATGCTTGACTAATCTTCTGGAATTTTTTGAGGATGTAACTCTGAAGATGGACGAGGGAGATCCCGTAGATATAGTGTACCTGGACCTTCAGAAAGCTTTTGATAAAGTCCCACATAGGAGGTTCGTGAGCAAAATTAGGACGCATGGTATTGAGGGCAAAGTACTAACTTGGATTGAAAGTTGGTTGGCTGATAGGAAACAAAGAGTAGTGATAAATGGCTCCATTTCGGAATGGCAGGCAGTGACCAGTGGGGTACCGCAGGGATCAGTACTGGGACCGCAGCTTTTTACAATATATGTTAATGATATAGAAGATGATATTAGCAATAACATTAGCAAATTTTCTGATGATACTAAGCTGGGTGGCAGGGTGAAATGTGATGAGGATGTTAGGAGATTACAGGGTGACCTGGACAAGTTAGGTGAGTGGTCAGATGCATGGCAGATGCAATTTCATGTGGATAAATGTATGGTCATCCACTTTGGTGGCAAGAACAGGAAGGCAGATTACTACCTAAATGGAATAAATTTAGGTAAAGGGGCAGTACAGAGAGATCTGGGTGTTCTTGTACACCAGTCAATGAAGGTAAGCATGCAGGTACAGCAGGTAGTGAAGAAGGCTAATAGCATGCTGGCCTTCATAACAAGGGGGATTGAGTATAGAAGCAAAGAGGTTCTTCTGCAGCTGTACAGGGCCCTGGTGAGACCAGTGTGCAGTACTGTGTGCAGTTCTGGTCTCCAAATTTGAGGAAAGATATTCTGGCTATTGAGGGAGTGCAGCGTAGGTTAATGAGGTCAATTCCTGGAATGGAGGGATACCTTACACTGAAAGCCTGGAGCGACTGGGCTTGTATACCCTTGAGTTTAGAAGACTGAGAAGGGATCTGATTGAGACATATAAGGTTATTAAAGGATTGGACACTCTGGAGGCAGGAAACATGTTTCCACTGATGGGTGAGTGCCAAACCAGAGGACACAGCTTAAAAATATGGGGTAGACCATTTTGGACAGAGATGAGGAGAAACTTCTTCACCCAGAGAGTGGTGGCTGTGTGGAACGCTCTGCCCCAGAGAGCAGTGGAGGCCCAGTCTCTGGATTCATTTAAGAAAGAGTTGGATAGAGGTCTCAAGGATTGTGGAATCAAGGTTATGGAGATAAGGCAGGAACAGGATACTGATTAAGGATGATCAGCCATGATCATATTGAATGGTGGTGCAGGCTCGAAGGGCAGAATGGCCTACTCCTGCACCTATTGTCTAACAGGGAAGACTAATAAGAAGCACTTAGAGAACCTGGTCATCATCCTTAGATATTTCTTCCAGATGGATGTGTACCTTAGAAGGGAAAAATGTGTGTTCCAGGCACCCCAAGTGACCTATTTGGACTACAGAGTCAATATGACCAGATTAAAACCTTCGAAAGATAAAGTGAGGATACTCAAAGGCCCCCTGGCTCGCACATCTGTACCTGAGCCTAGTCTTTACTTGGGCTGGTGAACTATTACAGAAAGTTCATACGTAACCTGGCCTCCATTCTGGCATCTTTGTATCAACTCTTAAAATGGGTCAGCCTTGGAAATTGTCACATAACCAAGTCATAGCTTTCAGAGAAGTGAAGAAACAGCTATCATCCTGTAAGGTGTTGGCACACTATGATCCCAGGCAAGATCAAGTATTGACATGTAATGCCTCCCGATATGGCATTTGGTTAGTATTAGCTTGTAGGTGGCCCAATGGAAAGGAACACCAAATAGTGTATGGATCTAGGAATTTGGCTAATGCGGAGTGTAAATACACCCAGATAGAGAAGGAAGGTTTGATGGTCATATATGGAGTCAAAGTTCCACCAATACCTTTACAGCTGTAAATTTGTAATGATAACAGACCACAGGCCCCTGCTGGGTCTCCTTAAAGAGGACAAGACACAGCTGCCAATAACTTCAGGCCCAATTTAGCAGTGGGCTCTAATACTAAGTATGCATAATTACAAACTGGAACACTGTTCAGGAGGCCAAGTAGCAAATACCAATGCACTGAGCTACCGACCACTGGCAGATAGACTGCTGGTGCTACCACCACTGAAAGTCCACTGTTTTAAAATTTTCTGGACATGCTTCCAATTACAGCTGACAATATCAGACTTTGGAAAAGATCTAGTCCTGGAAAAACTGCAGTAGCTGGTGATAACGGGGAAACCAAAAAGGTGTCACAACCGAAATTGAAATTTTTTGGATCTGAAGAGAACAGATTAGAGTGGAGAGTGGTATGTTATAATGGTGAGCTAGCGTGATTGTCCTGAGCAGAGGCCACACTCAGATACTGGCTGAACTCCACTAGGATCATGCAGGGATTTCCAAAATGAAGATGTGACCAGGATTGTGTGCAGACATGGCTGCATTAGTGGAACAGTGCCCAGATTGCCAACAAGGACAAAGAGTACCATAGTAGCTCCCCACATTCGTGGTAAAGGCCAGGTAAACCCTAGACTTGGTTACATGTTGACTGTGCAGGTCCTTTCATGGGCTGAATGTTTTTGTCATTGTGGATGCCCACTCAAAGTGGTTGGATACACGTAGAGTTCATGCATCAAACACTGGGACGACGATAGAAAGGCTGCGAGCTCCTTTTGCAATACATGGACTCCCAGAAGTTGGTCACAGATAATCTGCCATCATTTATCAGCAGGGAATTTGAGTATTTCCTAAACTTGAATGGTATTTGTTGTATTAGGACAGCTCCATACAATTCGTTATCCAATGTTGGGGCAGAAAGAGTGGTTCAGACTTTGAAGGCAGGCTTAAAAAACAGCCTACTGCTTCACTAAATACCAAACTGCCCCGGTTCCTATTTGATTATAGGACCACTGCTTGTGCAACTGCAGGGATAGCTCCAGCAGAGTTGTTAATGGGAAGAAGATTCCATATCTGGTTAAATCTGATTTTCCTGGACCTGGGGGAAGAGGATGAAATGGCATCACGAATGTCAATGCCGGACACAGGACTGAACTAAGTGAAAGACAGTCTATGAAGTTTGGTTTAGGAACCATGGGAAGGGTCCTGCATGAATAAGAGTCATGGTAAATGCGAGGTGAGGTCCAGTGATGTATAAAGTTCAGGTAAGTGTGACAGCCTTGGACAAGCATGTGGATCACATGAAAGCTGTAAACTCACAAAAGGTGTGCCCAGCCCCTCAACTGCGTTTCAGACCGTTCCAGAACCCATGGGTTCTCTCTATCTGTCAAGTGTTGGAGATACCTTGAAAAATGAGACAGACACAATGGATGTAGCACTCTTGACACCTTTACCACCTTAAAAGGAGAATTTACTCTGAGACCTTCCAGGCACAAGAAGTGAGCTACTATGCATTATATGCTGCCCATATCAGAGGTTGAGTTGGAGGAACCTGACCCAGTGCTAAAACACCCCAAGATGAGCTACAAAAAAAACAGACCAGCCTATGCCTTTGGATTCAGATGGGAAGGGATGTAGTGTGGATCTTGTGGGTTATGAGTTCCCTGATTGGGACTGTTAATCTGGTCTAGTCAAGGTGTCCTGGCTGACAGGAGTGTCAGAGGTCCTGACTGCTGGCTCTGAGTAAGCTAGAACAGTGTCAAGGACTCTCCACATGTAAATAAAGGGGTGACTTGGTGATGGGATACCAGCCTCAGTGGAGTTATTTCATATTGTTTTATTCTTTTGGATCCAAAGTGGACAATCTCTTATCAGCCTTAATAGAAATCTGTTGGCCACAGGTTTTCCCATTCACTTAATAGGTTAAAATTTCTTTGTAATTTTATGTTTTCACATATCTTTGTCATTGCTAAACTTGGTTGTATAGCTTTCTGTCCCACCATTTAATTGATAATAAATAGATAGAATAGTTGATGTCCAAATACATCCTTGCAGGAAACACTAATTGAATGAGAGTCATAGTTATATACAGCACGGGAACTGGCCTTTTTGCTATGCTGACCAGGTTTTCTGAACTGAACTAGTCCCATTTGCCTGTGATTGGCTCACATCCCTCAAAACCTTTCTTATCCATGTACACGTCCAAATGTTTCTTACGTTGTACCTGAGAGTACTTGCCCATTTCTCCCACATGCTGTCTCTTGCTGCTCAGCCGATTTCCCAATACAGGGTATGGTCATTAATTAGCTTTCAATTCCATGAGCTTCAAGTTTAACTGACAGTGTCCTGTGAAGGACTTCATCATATAGTTTATGGAAGTCCATCTAAGTGACATCCATAAACATTCCACTACTTTCAACTTTTGAAAGAGCTGACTAATCAGGTTTGGCAGACATGTCGTCCCCTTTGCAAATCCATGCTAGTCTCTGAGCACTTTAAAATTTTGAATCATTCTAAGGACTCTAGTAATTTTCCAATGACAGATACCAGACTTACTAGTCTATAATTCTCTACTTCTTTGTCAACTATGTAGAATTTGCTTACTTATTTCACTATCTGTTTTGTACCTATTAGTAGTAAGTTCATTTTTTCCTTGATAGCTATAAATTCATTATGTTAAATCAATATAATATTCCTCTGAAGATGTCAAGCAATACAAAATGTCTTGTTCTGCCATTAATTTCAGTTAGAATGGAAATGGCCAAATACTTCCTTGTCACACCCACAGCTCCACTGCATCGTGAACTTCAGACTGTGGTCTCCTCCTGTACCACACAGTGAAATATCCCACATTACCACAAGAATGCCATTAAATAAAATTTGACAATAAGCTACCAAAGGACATGTTTGACAAATATCACCAATAGCTTGGTCAAAGATGGCAGACTTTAAAGAGCAGTTTTAAGGTGAAGAGAGCTGTAGAGATGGTGAGTACGTTAGGATAGTGTAAGAGGGATGGTGCAAGAGGAAGGGATTTAAATTCCTGGGACTTTGGAACCAATTAGAGATGCAAGCAGTAAGGGTATAGCAGTTACCAGGGGTGACGTGAATCTGCATATTAATTGGACTAACTAAACCTGTAGCAATGTGATGGAGGGGGATTTCCTGGAATATGAGGGATGGTTTCCTCAACTATTATGTCGAGGAACCAAGTAGAGAGCAGGCCATCCTGGATTGGGTATTTTGTAATGAGAGCAGATTAATTAGCAACCTTGTGGTGCAAGATCCTTTGTGGAAAAGTGGCCATAATATGGTAGAATTCTTTGAGGTAAAGAGTGACGCCATTAAATCTGAAACTAGGGTCCTGAATTTAAAGAAAGCTAACTTTGATGTTATGAGGCCTGCATTAATTAGGATAATTGGTTCCAAAGTCCCAGGAATTTTAATCCCTTCCTCTTGCACCATTCCTCAAGCCACATATTCATTTTAGCTATCCTGCCACTCCCATTCTGAATAGCATGTGGCATTGGTAGCAGTCCCAAGATTACTACCTCTGAGGTTCTACCTTTTAGTTTAACTCCTAACTCTCTACATTCAGCTTGTAGGACCTCATACTGTTTTTTAGCCTATATTGTTGGTGCCTATATTTAGATTTAGATTAGATTTAGATTACTTACAGTGTGGAAACAGGCCCTTCGGCCCAACAAGTCCACACCGCCCCGCCGAAGCGTAACCCACCCATACCCCTACATCTACATCTACCCCTTACCTAACACTACGGGCAATTTAGCATGGCCAATTCACCTGACCTGCACATCTTTGGACTGTGGGAGGAAACCGGAGCACCCAGAGGAAACCCACGCAGACACGGGGAGAACGTGCAAACTCCACACAGTCAGTCGCCTGAGGCGGGAATTGAACCCGGGTCTCCGGCGCTGCGAGGCAGCAGTGCTAACCACTGTGCCACCGTGCCGCCCACTTTAAAAGTACAATGTCTATAATTTAGGAATTTATCTAAGCAAACTTCTGATCATTGCCCAAGCCTGGTAACATTTTACTTAGATTAGATTACTTACTTAGATATGCATCACAACAGCTCCAGAATGTCCTACAGCCTTGATCCTTGCACTAGGGAGGCAACATACTATCCTAGACTCTTATTTGCAGCCATATAAACAGCTATCTCATCCCCTTACAATTGAATCCCATATCCCTATAGCTCTGTCAATCTTTTTATAGCGATCTCTACACTCTTCTGATTCTGGCCTCTTAGCATCTCCAGTTGTACTTGTTCTGCCACTGGTAGCTAAACCTTCAGCAACTCAGGATCTTAATGTCTAGAACTCCCTCCCTAATGTATTTCCCATCTCTTAACAGGAAGCAGAGAGTTGGAGTAAATGGGTCTGTTTCAAAGTGGCAGGCATTGATGAATGGGGTGCCACAGGGTTCAGAGACCCCAGCTGTTCACAATATATGTTAACAATTTGGACAAAGAAATTGAATGCAGTATCTTCACATTTGCAGGCAACATAGCGGGTGACAGTGTGTGCTGTGAGGAGAGTGCTAAAAGGGTGCAAGGTGACTTGGACAGGCTGGCTGAGTGGGCAAACACTTGGCATATGCAATATAATGTGGATAAATGTAAGGTGGCAAAACTTTGGTGGCAAAACAAGAAGGCTGATTATTAGCTGAGTGGTGGCAGTTTAGGAAAAGATAAGGTGCAAGAATACTTGAGTTGTCATGGTGGAACAGTCGCTGATGGTTGGCATGCAGATGCAGCAGGTGGTGAGGAATGCATCCTGGACTTCATAGCGAGGGGATTTGAGTATAGGAGTAAAGATGTCTTGTTGCAGTTATACAGGGTCTTGGTGAGGCCACACATTGTGTACTGTGTACAGTTTAGGTCTCCTAGTCTGAGGAAGGACATTCTTACTATTGTGGGAGTCCAGCGGAGGTTCACCAGATTGAAGTGACATATGAAGAAAGACTGGATCGACTGGATTTGTACTCACTGAAATTTAGAAGAATGAGGGAGATCTCATAGAAACATAAAATCCTGATGGGACTGGATAGGCTTGATATTGGAAGAATGCTCCTGATGCTGGGGAGATCCAGACCTAGACGTCACAGTCTAAGAATAAGAGGTAAACCAATCAGGATTGATATGAGGAAGAATTGCTTCACTCAGAGTTGTGAATCTGTGGAATTCTCTCCCACAGAAAGCTGTTGGGGCCAGTTTGTTAGATATATTCGAGAGGGATATATCTAACAAACTGAACATGGCCCTTGCAGCTGAACGGATCAAGGGGTTATGGAGAGAAAGCGAGAGTGGGGTACTGAAATTGCTTGATCAACCATGATCATATTGAATGGTGGTGCAGGCTCAAAGGACCGTATGGCCGACTCCAGTTTTTATATTTCTATCTTGAATAATTGTAGGATTGGAGGAGGTTATAGAGATAAGGAGGAACATGAATGAAGGAGATGAATGAGAATTTTAAATGGAGATGTTGCCAGATCAGGAGACAATGTGAGTGTGTGAACATTGGGTTGTGATAGTAAGTGAAACTTGTTTTGAATTAGAATACCAAAAGTCAGCATATTTAAGGGGGTGAAAGATGGGATGCTAATTGGGAATAGATAAATACACAATTGCTTTTCAGTCTTATATATCTGATTTACATCACAATAACCTTGTTTCAAGATTTTACACACTCCTGTATGCTTTTCATTTGACTCTGTTGTGTGCTGTTAGTATTATCCCATTACCTGGGTTTCAGTCTTTTAAACACATCACTTTAGCAATCTTCCATGCTAATAAAGGGAGGAATGGTTTATTTTACTGCTACTTTTGCTGTTTTCTAGCGGATCCATGACACAACAGGTGCAAAGTCTTTCAGCCTGCTGGAGCTGTGCAGAGATCACAATCGCAAACAGGCTGCTGCGAAATTCTATAGTCTCCTGATGCTCAAGAAACAGTTGGTGCTTGAACTCACCCAAAAAGAATCTTATAGTGACATTATTGCAACCCCAGGAACAAGATTTTACTTCTGAGTATATATTGTATTCTTTATGTCTCTTTAACATAGCCTTCAGAATTACAATAAGTATTTTTATACCTTCTAATGTTTAATAATTGCAACATATAATTCAGATGATGATAATTCCTCATGTCTCAAATGTCACAAGTTTTATTTTATTTCTGACCTGAGATACCCCACAGTTCTCCTGGATTAAACAAGAAATTCATCAAGGGATAAAGATGAAGGGAGAAATTATTCTGGAGGGTAAGCTGTTGCAAATGAATTAAAAATCCAAAAGCCTTATTAAATTCTCAGAATTTGTTGAGCTGTGCAAACAGAAGCATTCCCATGAGATCTACTGTTTCAAAACCTTGTCAATTTTCACTAACTTTTGAGGAGAACTTAAAGGATATTGAACAAACTGAAGTTCGACGGAAGTGCATTAGCAGTACCATTGCATAGTTCACATTGTTTAGATACAGTGAGGTTAGCAGTTGATCACAATGGGTTCTTGGGTCTATAATGTTCTCACATCCATTGTTCAATCCCACTAAGTTAACTTTAACGAGAAGATTTTCTTGTCCTGTGCATATGGGTACTGAAGCTCGGATAATAGAGGAAAACAGCAGGGAGGGTTGGGCAGCACTAAAGACATCTACTTGAGTTTCCAAACTTCACCTCACTTGGGTTAGAAACTCAGAGACAAATATAGGTGACATACCCTCAAAACCGTCTTGTTCTTGAAACACTATTTAGGTTAGTAAATGGTGAATGTCCTCATGCTATCAAAATGTCCATCCCTTTAACATTGAATGTATTCGGAAAGATTGTACATTTCATTCCATCAACATTATTTCAACCGATTTTTAATGTTAGTTTAAAAGTTTTAGGTTTGCGCTGTTTTTTTTTAATTTTTCAAAATAGTTGTATTTTTCAGATAACTTAATTTGTTCCACATTGTGTTTTTCTGCTTGATATAATCATTTCATGCAGTTGTCTCACTTTGAAGGTAGGTTTTTGTTTGGCCAGTAATAACTGGCACAAAATAATCTATACGTACTTCTGTTGCTCAATGGGGAGTGTTTGTTTTGTGGTCTTTGAAACTATGATTTTTGGCTGTGATTATTTGACTTTTGTAACTAAATAAATGTTTTTGCTGATGTTTGCAAACAGTGGGCTGACAGAATCGTTTATTATGTTGCTACATTAACTATAGAAATTAGAAGCATAGGAGGCCAAGAAGTATGTTTTGATCTGTCAAGAGATTAGATTTATAGCATTTACAGCACAACACCATACTTTTGTGTCTAAATATTATTGAACAGTAATTTAGTTACATTTGTCAGAAGATTTTATAAGCAGCATGACCAAATATGATTCTGTCACAATCTACAATGACAACAAGAGTGAGTCACAATCTACAATGACAACATTGTTTAAGGTTATTAAAATTCAGACTACTTACCAAAAGGAAATTTCCATGATTTTGAAGTTGACGTTCTGTTGAAAAAATAATGAACCTTATACTAAGAGAAAATAATGTAGATTCTGGACATCTGTCAAATAGGAAATTTTTGAAATACACTGTATTTAGCAACAGCTGTGGAGGGAGAAGCAGTATTAACATTCTAAGTCACTTGTGCTGTTCAAACGTGATTGGGAATAGCAATGCATTCATTGCACTTTCCTGAGCTATCGAAATCAGTGGAAAAATTGTTGACTAAAAGACCATATCTGTCTGGCTAGACTGGTTCAAATTTATCAGAACAATAAGGAATACAAATAGAAAGTGGCCTACACCAGCAGTGCTTCTTCCGGAGGCTCACTGAAAGTATTACCTAATATGGTGACGAAACGTCTGAAAACGAATCTTCCAGCTCAGTGAGCAAACCTCTATCCAAATAAGGAAGATTATTTTGCATCTAAATGGTACCTTTCACAATCTTGGGATTTTCAAAAGCAATTGACTGTCGGTTAGGCACTTCTGAAGTGGTGGAATTATCATAATGTAGCAAACATAACACGCAATGCAAATTGCCATAAACAGTTATATGATGATGGCCAGATAATCTGCTTTCGTGATTGTTGTTTGATGGATAAATATCAGTAGTATGCACAACAAGGTAAAACCATAGAAGGAGCCCATAAAGTCTACTGTACTATTCAGTTAGATCATGGCTGATCTGATAATGCTCAATTACTGTTTCTTACCTTATCCCCATAGCCCTTGATACCCCTTGAATCTTGAATATAATTAACGACCAAACCTTGACATTGCTCTGTAGTAAAGAATTCCGGACTCAGTGCCCTCTGAGAGAAAAACATCCTCCTCACCTCTGTTAATTTCAGAACAATGAACCTAATTTCCGAATACCTTGACTCTCCCCTAAGGGGAAAGAACTTTTCTACTAAATGCTGTCAAGATATCTAAGATTTCTCTATTTCAATAGGGTTCCATCTTACCTAGGTACATGCGATAATAATCAAATCTTCTAAATTCCAATGAGTACAGGCCCAACTTACTCAACATTTCATCACAGGCTGATGCATCATATCTGGTAGCAGCCTGGTGAACCTACTGTGGACTGCCTCCAATGCCAATCTATCTTTCCTTAGATAAGGTCCACAAAAATTGTTCACAGTATTCCAACTATGATCTGACTAGTATTCTTGTATACTTACAGCAAAATCTGCCTATGCTATTCCCTTTGAAATGAAGGTCAACATTTTATTTGCCTTTCCTTATACCTGCTGAACTTGGATTGCTAGCTTTTTGTGATTCATGGCCTAACAGCTCCAAATCCCTCTGTTCCATAGCTTTCTGCAGTCTTTTTCCATTTAAATAATGTTCAGCTCCACAGCCTTGTATTTTCCCACATTGTACTCCATCTGCCAAGTTCTTGTACACTTATCTAACCTATCTTATTATTGTGCAGACTGTGTAATTGTTATCACTTGCCTTTCTATCTATTTTTATGCCATCCTCAAACTTGGCTATAAAGCATTCACTTCCCTCATCTAAATCAATATAATGTGACTCCTGTGGCACTTGATTAGGTACAGGCTGCCATCTTAAAAATGCCCCCTTATCCCAACTCTTAGTCTTCTATTAGTTAACTAATCATATATCAATGCTAATATACTACCTTCAACATGATGTGCTTTTATCTTACTAAGTAGCCTTATATGTGGTACATTTTTCAACACCTTAAAAAATCCAAATATATTACTTTTACTGCTTCCCTTTTATGCTTGCTACCACCTCAAAGAATTCTCATAAATTTGTCAGGTGTGTTTTCCCCTTCATGAAAACTTGCTGACTCTTCTTGATTATATTATGTATTTGCAAATTCTCTGCTTTACGTTCTTATTATACACTCTTAACATTTTCCCTATGACAGATATTAAGCTGGCTGGTCTATTGTTACCTATTATTGTTTCCCTTATCAAATTTACACTGGCAGTTTTCCAATCTTCTGGGACATTTGTAGAACCTAAGGATTTCTGGAAGATTACTACCAATGCATTCACTACCTCTGTAGCTACTTCTTTTAATATCCTAGGATGCATCCTATCAAGTCCAGGGGAATTATCGATCCTTAGCCTCATTGGTTTTCCCACCTCTTTTTTCTATTGTGATACTTATTGTATTTATTTCCTCTTCCACTTTTGCCCAATGATTATTTAGTAATTTTGGAATGCTGTTATTGTCTTCTGTACAGACTGATGCAAAGTATCTGTTCAATCCTGTTCCCCAGTCTTGTTCATGTTGAGACTTACGTTCACTTTGGCATCTGTCTTCCTTTTTAATATCTTTTTTAAAAGCTATTTTTTCTATCTTGATACTTGTAAATTTACCCCCAAAGTTTATTTTCTCCCTTTT
This sequence comes from Chiloscyllium punctatum, assembly GCF_047496795.1. Lineage (NCBI taxonomy): Eukaryota > Metazoa > Chordata > Chondrichthyes > Orectolobiformes > Hemiscylliidae > Chiloscyllium > Chiloscyllium punctatum. Next base: position 7,149,559 of record NC_092775.1, read on the forward strand.
TGTTTGGTTGTGTGTTGATTTGTAAAACGTTCCCAATTTTCTGACTTACTATTAACCTTTGCCACATTGCATATGTTTTTTTCTTTCAAATTGATTCAATTCTGATTAACCATGGTTGGCTCACCCCACTCCTAGAATCCTTCTTCCACACTGTAATATATCTTTGCTGTGAGCCTTAATCTATTTTCTTAAACACCTGCCATTTTTCCTTAACTGTCTTGGCTGTTAAACTCTTTCTCAGTCCACTCCAGCCAGCTGTGCGCTCATTCCTTTGTAATTATCCTTGATTAAGCATAGCAAAGTTGTTTCTGACCCAAATTCCTCCCTCTCAAACTGAATGCTAAATTCTACTGAGACACTGTGGAGAACTTCCCTGCTCCTTTTTCTAAACAATTCTGTTATGGCTCCAGCTGATCGTACTATTGGACAAACCAGACCACAGAATGAGTAGAGTCATAGAGATGTACAGCACAGTCCAACTCGTCCATGCCGACCAAATATCCCAGCCCAATCTAGTCACACCTGTCAGCACCTGGCCCATATCCCTTCAAACCCTTCCTATTCATATACCCATCCAAATGCTTTTTAAATGTTGCAATTGTACTAACCTCCACCACTTCCTCTGGTAGCTCATTCCATACTTTACTACCCCCTGTGTGAAAAAGTTGCCTCTTAGGTCCCTTTTATATCTTTCCCGTCTCACCCTAAATGTATACCCTCTAGTTCTGGGCTTCCCCACCCCGGGGAAAAGACTTTGTCTATTTATCCTATCCATGCCCCTTATGATTTTGTAAACCTCTATAAGGTCACCCCTCAGCCTCCGACGCTCCAGGGAAACAGCCCCAGCCTATTCAACCTCTCCCTGTAGCTCAGATCGTCCAACCCTGGCAACATCCTTGTAAATCTTTTCTGAACACTTTCAAGTTTCACAACATCTTTGTGATAGGAAGGAGATCAGGACTGCACACAATATTCCAACAGTGGCCTAACCAATGTCCTGTACAGCCGCAACATGACCTCCCAACTCCTGTATTCAATACTCTGACCAGTAAAGGAAAGCATATCAACCACGCCTTCACTATCCTATCTACCTGCGACTCCTCTTTCAAGGAGCTATGAACCTGCACTCCAAGGTCTCATTGTTCAGCACCACTCCAGAGGACCTAACTGTATAAATTAAGTCCTGCTAAGTTTTGCTTTCCCAAAATGCAGCACCTCACATTCATCTAAATTAATGCAAAATACCACAGATGCTAGAAATCTGAAACAAAAATATAAAATACTGGAAAAAAAATCAGCAGTATCTGGATAGAAAAAGAATTGGTGTTTTGCATCAAGTATAACTTTTCATCAGATATGGAGTTATTTCCTTTTGAATTGTGAAAGCTTATTACATGGATATTCACAAAGCTGAGAGTTTTTACAGCTCTTAATAACTACAGGCTTCTAACCAAATATTCCAGGTTTGGAAGTTTCACAAATTGCCCTTTCCTTGGACTGTTCTAATCTCCTTTCTAGCAGAAAAGCAACAGTAAAGTCTCCTATGAATTGTCTAAAAGCTTTCAATCTCTGTAGTTTACAAGCTAAAATCAACACTGATTAACATGAACCAAAAACAGGCTCATGATCTTCAACGTTTATCCCGTCTGTTTGAACTACACAGTAAAAACAATATTTCACTGTCTGATCTCAGAGGTAACCCAACCATATGGCATTATTTTACAAATCAACCTCATATATATAAATATAAGATCTCTCACCTCTCATCACAACTGCCAAGTAATTTATTATTCCTCGAGAAGGAAGATGTATTAATCAGCACTTAGCAAGGAATAAATTACTGCACCAATACTGGAACACAAAACTGTTTTCTTTGTGACTATTAGTCCTTTTTCAGAGGTCACACACAGTCTGTCTAAGCATCAAGTTATATCTCACTCCAGAACGTGTGGTTACAGGGATGAATCAGGTGAACTAGTGAGGGCAAGTGCTTTTATTTTTATTCCCAACAGTGCTGCATGTTGATATAGATTAGTCAGTGAAGGTCAAACCAAAGACGTATCAATGGGAAATAGCGATGTTCCATGCAACAATTTAATTTGATACATATTCAGTTGTGTTTATATCTTGCACACCTACACAAAATGGGGCTTAAAAGTAGAAATAGCTGTTTGACTTGTAGAAGAAAACCCCTGCCTGTGCCCTGCAACATGCTATAATTAGTGAAAGAAGAATTCCCCTCTGAAAGTCTTAGTTATCCATCAAATAAAGTCTCTTAAGTGATCAGAACTGTAACAAGGTGCAATGGTGAAACCAAATGAGAAAAAGCTTTTTTCAGCTTGAGAGTTTATCTTGCCTGTATCATTCTGACAGCTGTCGCATCCAAGAACAGCAGAGTGAAAGACAAGAACTGGAAAAGAACATTCGGCCCAGAGAAGTATGTCTTCAATTTTCCTTTCTACTAACCAAATTCATTTTACATATGGTAAAAACAATGACTGCAGATGCTGAAAACCAAATACTAGATTAGTGGTGCTGGAAGAGCACAGCAGTTCAGGCAGATTTCGCTACTCATTTTACATATGCCTACTGTTTACCTGGTAAATTGTTCCAAACATTTAAGTAAAGACTTTTCCAGACCCAAAATGTTGTTTTGGTTTCTCTTTCCACAAATGCTGCCACACCTGCTGAGTTGTTCCAGCACTTTCTGTTTTTGTTTCAGATTTTCAGCATCCTCAGTTTTTTTTTGTTCAAATAAGGAGTTGATTTTAGTTGACAAAATGCAGTTGATAAAATAAATGCACTGTTCTAATTTTAGGGCCCAGACTCTTCTTATAGTCATAGAGTCATACAGCATAAAAACAGACCCTTCAGTCCAACCAGTTCACACCGATCATATTCTCAAACCCTGCCAGCACTTAGCCCATATCATTCCAAACCTTTCCTATTCATGAACTTATCCAAATGCCTTTGAAATGTTGTAACTGTATCTGCATCCATCACTTTCTCTGGCAGTCCATACTGTTACGACATGGGGTAAACCCTCCTGCTTAATTTAAAACCAGCAACACAGAAAATATTTATCCAGTGCAGTAATCTGTAAAACTCCGAGTGGCCAAGAACTGTTTAAAGTAAAAATTAACAACTTTATTTCCTAAGTATAACAGAGAATAATTAACTAACCACGATTTACAATTTCTTCCTTTAACCTATCTTTTACCTTCCCTTCTATAATACTAGACTGATAGAACTTCCAATTAAGATTTACAAAACCACACTTATTATCTCAAAACCAGGCAGCTTTCGTGCTTCTATTTAGATCTTTCTGTGTCTTCTTCTAAAGAATTTCTGCATCATAGGTTACTGATCAAAAAGATACTTTTAAGAGAGCTATTTTTCAAGCAGTCTTTTTACATGCTGGGCTTATAGAACATAGAATATTACAACGCAGTACAGTCCCTTCAGCTCTCGATGTTGCGCTGACCTGTCATACCAATCTGAAGCCCATCTAACCTACACTATACCATGTATGTCCATATGCTTGTCCAATGACGACTTAATGTACTTAAAGTTGGTGAACCTATTACCGTTGCAGGCAAAGCATTCCATACCCTTACTACTCTCTGAGTAAAGAAACTACCTCTGACATCTGTCCTATATCTATCACCACTCAATTTAAAACTATGCCCACCCCCCCCCCCATGCTCGCTGTCACCATACTTGGAAAAAGGCTCTCCCTGTCCACCCTATCTAACCCTCTGATTATCTTATATGTCTCTATTAAGTCTCCTCTCAACCTTCTCTCTAACGAAAACAGCCTCAAGTCCCTCAGATTTTCCTTGTAAGACCTTCCCTCCATACCAGGCAACATCCTTCTTATAATGCAGTGACCAGAACTGTACACAATACTCCAAGTGCGGCTGCACCAGAGTTTTGTACAGCTGCAGCATAACCTCATGGTTCCTGAACTCGATCCCTCTATTAATAAAAGCTAAAACAGTGTAAGCCTCCTTAACAACCCTGTCAACCTGGTTGGCAACTTTCAAGGATCTGTGTACGTGGACACTGAGATCTCTCTGCTCATCTACACTACCAAGAATCTTACCATTAGCCCAGTACTTTGCATTGCGGTTACTCTGACCAAAGGGAATCACCTCTCACTTGTACGCATTAAACTCCATTTGCCACCTCTCAGCCCAACTCTGCAGCTTATCTATGTCTCTCTGTAATCTACAACATCCTTCGTCACTATCCACTACTCCACCGACCTTAGTGTCGTCTGCAAATTTACCATCCCACTCTTCTATGCCCTCATCCAGGTCGTTTATAAAAATGACGAACAGCAGTGGACCCAACACCGACCCTTGCGGTACACCACTGGTAACTGGACTCCAGGATGAACATTTCCCATCAACCACCACCCTCTGTCTTCTTTCAGCAAGCCAATTACTGATCCAAACTGCTATATCTCCCACAATCCCATTCCTCCGCATTTTGTACAATAGCCTACTGTGGGGAACCTTACCGAATGCCTTGCTGAAATCCATATACACCACATCAACTGGTTTACTCTCATCTACCTGTTTGGTCATCTTCTCAAAGAACTCAATAAGGTTTGTGAGGCATGACCTACCCTTCACAAAACCATGCTGACTGTCCCTAATCAAATTATTCTTTTCTAGATGATTATAAATCCTCTCTCTTATAACCTTTTCCAACAACTGAAGTAAGGCTCACTGGACTATAATTACCAGGGTTATCTCTACTCCCCTTCTTGAACAGGGGAACCACATTTGCTATCTTTCAGTCTTCTGGCACTATTCCTGTAGACAATGACAATTTAAAGATCAATGCCAAAGGCTCAGCAATCTCCTCCCTGGCTTCTCAGAGGATCCTAGGAAAAATCCCATCCAGTCCAGGGGACTTATCTATTTTCACACACTGCAGGATTTCTAATACCTCTTCCTTGTTAACCTCAATTCCACCTAGTCTAGTAGCCTGACAGTTCTCCTCTCAACTGTTAAATTTTCCCCAGTATTATACTCCCAAAAGCATCGGAATATTTAATTTGCTTTTAAGTTTGATATTTTTTGAGGTATAATTTAAACTGATTGACCGAATTCAAATTTGGTTTTGTCTCCAGACAACAAGCTAATCGAGTTGTTCGACCAAGTGTTACATTGTTGCCTTATTGAGAACACTTGGTGCTGTGAATGGTATTTCTGCTGCTTTTAACTCTCTTAAAGTACACCCACATCTTCATAACAATATCCACACACAAACCATTGTGTAAAAGATTTGCCCCTCGTATCCTTAAATCATTCTCCTCTCACCTTAAAAATGTGCCCTGTAGTTTCGAAATTAGGAAGTTGAAATTGCGAGTTAGGAGGGCTAAAAGGGGCAATGACATGTCCTTGGCCAGCAGGTTTAAGGAGAACCCCAAGGTTTTTAATACATATATTATCAGCAAGAGGGTAACTAAGGAAAGAGTAGGTCCTCTCAAGGATAAAGGTGGGAGGTTATGTGTGGAACCCGAGGTAATGGATGAGATCCTTAATAAATATTTTACAGCAGTATTTACGGTTTAGCGGGACGTAACGGATGTTGAGGTTAGGGTAATGTGTGTGAATACTGTCAGGCAGGTCAACACAATGAAGGAAGAATTGTTGAGTGTCTTGAAATGCATTAAGGTAGACAAGTTCCCAGAGGCAGATCCCAGGATACTGTGGGAGATAAGGGACAAAATAGCTGGAGCCTTCCCTTTGCATCCTCTTTGGCCTCAGGTAAGGTTCCAGAGGACTGGAGAATGGCCAATGTTGTTCCTTTACGAAAGAAAATAGAGGTAATCCAGGTAATTACAAGGTAGTGAACCTGATGTAAGTGGTGGGAAAACTGTTGGTGAAGACACTGAGAGATTGGATTTATTTACATTTGGAAGTGAATGGACATGTTAGATATAGGAAGCATGGGTTTGTGCAGAAAAGGCCATGTCTCATCAACTTGATTGAGTTTTTTAAGGAGGTGACAGAATGATTGATGAGGAAAGAGCAGTGGATGTTGTCTACATCAATCTTAGTAATACATTTCATAGGGTACCTCATGGTGGGCTGGTATAAAACGTAGTGTCTCATGGAACCTGGGGTGTGCTGGCTGGATCGATACGGAACTGATTTGGTCATAGAAGACAGAGTAGCAGTGGATGGGTGCTTTTCGGTGTGGAGGTTATTAATTAGTGGTGTTCTGCAAGGATCATTGTTGGGACACTTATTGTTTGTAATACAGGCCTTTCTGCCATAACCCGTGATTCATTGCCACAGTTGTGCTGTAACACGATTGACTAATTGGGAACACTGTTTCTAAAGCGCAAACTTTTAAAACATGTATTGGCTGTAACGCAATTACATCGTCAACACTTTAGGTATTATTTCTAAAGCGTGATTCTTCTATAAGGCTGGATTGCACAAGAATGCAACTATTGCATTATAGAAGAACTACCTGTATAGATAAATGATGTGGAGGAAAATGTAGGTTGTCTGATTAGTGAATTTGCGGATGACACCAAAATTGAAGTTGCAGGTTGTGACAGCAAATGTATGGAAAAAGTATCATGTCCAAGTTCCCCTCCAAGCCAACACACTATCCTGAATTATATCACTGTTGCTGGTCAAAATCCTGGAACTCACCTCCTTAACAGCATTGTGGATATAACTACACCAGCAAAAACAGAAATTGCTAGAAAAGCTCAGCAGGTCTGATAGCACCTGTAGAGAGAAATAAGAGTTAATGTTTTGGTGAGCTTTTCCAGCGATTTCTGTTTTTGTTTCTGATTTACACATTCAGTTTTTTTGGTTTTAACTGCACCAGCAGTTCAAGGAAGCAGCTCACCATCACCACCTTCAGGAGAACAATAGAGAATGGACAATTAATGCTGAGCTAGCCAGCGACACCCAAATCCTATGAATCCAAGTGAAAAAAAAAGCCTCAGAGTGGCCTTATTCTACTCCTATATCATATGGTCTTATAATAAATATTATAGATTTCCTACTAGGCAGTGATAAAAGCATATGTTAGTTGTTGCTAATTTAAAGAGTAATTCTTCAGCTTTATTTAAATTCCACATCTGTCCTCACCCAGCTCAGAGTGGAAGTGAAGACAGTGCAACATGGGTTTCCTACGGAGCAATACTCACCTTCCATGTGTGAATACATGTTTCAGTCACTTACTAGATTTCACTGGTTAGTAGCAGAGGAGAGTTTTGGGAGGGTGTCTTTGGAATCTGCGACAGGGGAGACCACTAATGGGGTGCTGATGAGCACTCCTCCTCACAGAGATAAGTTCAGAAGAGCTTCTGTCTTAAGATTAGTTTCTGCTTAACAGGAAAACCACAGCAGCTTCCCCAATTAGATTCCAATTAGAATTGGATTGAAATAGGGTCCCAATGGGTATATGTTTATGAAGAGGGTGACACAGCATCTGCTTGTAAAACCCTGCATGTTAATGTGCAAAAGATTGGGTCTGTATCAGTGAGTAGTCTGCGTACATATTACTGTCCATATACCTGGTTTCTGGATTGGGAAATAAAATGAATCCAAGAATTTTAAAATCTGCTCTGAATGTATTTGTAACAAAGCATTAATTGCCTGTGATTTGCTTAGGATGTCCTGAGGATTTGAAAGTAAATGAAGTTATTTTCTTTTACTCACTTCTTTAAAGTTAACACTCACTCGAAATTGCTTAAAAGGTGCTCTCCACTACATTGGGGAGATGAAGCGTAAACTGGGTAATCACTTTGCAGATCATTTACATTCCCTCTGCAAAAATGATTGCCATTTCAACACATCACCCTGTTTCCTGGCTAACATCTCTATCTTGGGCTTGCTACTACTGTTCACAAAACCGTGCTGACTATCCCTAATCAAATTATTCCTTTTGAGATGATTATAAATCTTATCTCTGATAACCTTTTCCAACATTTTACCCACAAAAAACAGGCTCACTGGTCTGTAATTACCAGGGTTGTCTCTACTCCCCTTCTTGAACAAAAGAACAACATTTGCTATCTTCCAGTCTTCTGGCACTATTCCTGTAGACAATGGCGACATAAAGATCAAAGCCAAAGGCTCAACAATCTTTTCCCTGGTTTCCCAGAGAATGCTAGGATAAATCCCATTCGGCCAAGGGGATTTATCTATTTTCACACTTTCCAGAATTTCTAACATGTCCTCCTTGTGAACCTCAATCCCATTTACTCTAGTACCTTGTTTCTCAGTATTCTCCTCGACAACGTTGCCTTTTTCCAGTGTGAATACTGACGAAAACTATTCACTTAGTGCTTCCCCTATCTCCTCAGACTCATGCAAAACCTCCCAATACTGTCCTTGATTGGCCCTAATCTTACTCTAGTCATTCTTTAATTCCTGATATACCCATAGAAAGCTTTAGGGTTTTCCTTGATCCTATCTGCCAGAGACCTGTGCCCCATTGCTTACCCCTGGTAAGTCGACCTCCCCAACAGTATCCAAAACGATACAGTAGCGCCTCGATTTATGAACTTAATCCGTTCCGGGACCCAGTTCGCGAACCAAAAAGTTTGCGAACTGAATCAATTTTTCCCATTGTTTGGATAGCGTAAGAATGCTTGGACGTAGCAATGAACGCTGTTCACAGTGCACGCGCCAAACACGAACTGAATGAGATCACGCGGGGCATGAGAGCTTTTGCGTTCAACAAGCGCGTAGCAAAGCAGAACAATGAAACCACGTAGTTGCACACGGGCTTTTTGCATTCATACCTTGAATTTCGTACGTACGTTGAAGCAACATTTTACATACAATCCTGTTCGTAAACTGATTTGTTCATGAACGGGGTCATTTGTATGTCGAAGCGCTACTGTACTTGTTGCAAGTTCTTCTTTCTACCCTTTGCTTGGTATGATTGTGTCATACAAGGAAATCCCTGTTTCTTTCTCATTTAATTGTTTTCAATTATAATTACTGTCCTGTTCGAAGACATCCCCAGATGTATTCTGCCTGGCCGCTATTCAAAGTTGTGATTGAAGAAACAGGAAGTTGTCTGGGGTTTTATCTCCATCTCCCTTATCTTTATGGTCATAGAAAAAAAAGACACAGTTCTCCAACACGTTTTTTAATTTGCAGAGTTTTGGCCATAATCTGTTTATCAGTTCTTCAGTCAGGATACCAGTCTCTTCTTTGGTGTCAATGAGATGTATCATGAGACAAACTCAGCATGAAGAGCTTTACCACAACCACAACCATTCCAACTCGGCACCGCCCTCTTGAACTGTCATACCTATCAATCTTCCGTCCCACCTATCCACTCCACCTTCCTCTCCGAATTATCACCTTCACCCCTACCTTCATCTATCTATTGCATTCCCAGCTACCTACCCCCCAGCCCCATGCCCCTCCCATTTATCTCTCAGCCCCGTTGGACCAGTCCCTATTCCTGATGAATAGTTTTCGCTCAAAGCATCGACTCTCCTCCTCAGATGCTTCCTGACTAGTTGTGCTTTTCCAGCACCACGCTCTTCGACTCTGATCTCCAGCATCTACAGTCCTCACTTTCTTGACAACCAATTTATGTTCAGTAATAGAACATAAGAATGTAAGCACATAACAACTAGGAGCAGGAGTAAACAATTCAGCCTCTTGAATCTGCCCTGCCGTGTGAATATAATCATGGCTAATTTTATCTCAGCCTCAACCTCACTTCCTTGCCTGCTGTCAATAATCTGTATGTCTTCTTCAATTTACTCAATCTCCCAACATCATAGCTCCGTGAAAGTGGAGTCGCAGGTAGATAGGATAGTAAAGAAGACGTTTGGTATGCTCTCCTTTATTGGTCAGAGTCTTGAGTACAGGAGTTGGGAGGTCATGTTGCGGCTGTACAGGACATTGGTTAGGCCACTATTGGAATATTGCATGCAATTCTGGTCTCCTTCCTATCGGAAAGATGTTGTGAAACTTGAAAGGGTTCAGAAAAGATTTACAAGGATGTTGCCAGGGTTGGAGGATTTGAGCTATAGGGAGAGGCTGAACAGGCTGGGGCTGTTTTCTTTGAAACGTCGGAGGTTTACAAAATTATGAGGTGCATGGATAGGGTAAATAGGCAAAGTCTTTTCCCAGGGGTCGGGAAAGTCCAGAACTAGAGGGCATAGGTTTAGGGTGATAGGGGAAAGATATAAAAGAGACCTACGGGGCAACTTTTCCACGCAGAGGGTGGTACATGTATGGAATAAGCTGCCAGAAGAAGTGGTGGAGGCTGGTACAATTGCAACATTTAAGAGGTATTTGGATGGGTATATGAATAGGAAGGGTTTGGAGGGATATGGGCCGGGAGCTGGCAGGTGGGACTAGATTGGGTTGGGATATCTGGTCAGCATGGACAGGTTGGACCGAAGGGTCTGTTTCCATGCAGTACATCTCTATGAGTCTATGACTCTATCCACTGCACTCTGGGGTAGTGAATTTCACAGATTCATGACCCTTTGTGAGACGTAAATAGGAAAGAAATAAAAGCACAGTTGTGTAATTCAAACTGATTGCTACAAGAATAAATAATGCATTGGCTTACAGAGCTGTTGTCTGTGGAATTTGTGTCTGTAATCTGGAATTGTGGGAGCCTGCAAAGTAACACAGGAGCATTTATGAACTAAACAGGCAATGTGCTGAAACCTGAATATTTCACATTGGAAATGAAGTGTTAGTATTGTTACACTTATAGGGGAGTCACTGTACGCAAGATTCAGTGGTCCACAAAAGGTAATTAAGAAGGTTAGCGAAGAGAATTTTCTGATAGACATTCCAGATCACAAGAAGAAGAATCAGTTGTGACTTATGTTGAAACAATACCATCTTGGAGAGGAAAATGAGAAGGAGTAGGCATAGTGTCTCAGTGGTTAGCACTTCGGACTCACAGAACCAGGGTCCCAGGTTTGGTTCCAGCCTCGGGCGACTGTCTGTGTGGAGTTTGCACATTCTCCCTGTGTCTGCATGGGTTTCCTCTGGGTGCTCCGGTTTCCTCCCACAGTTCAAAGATGTGCAGGTCAGGTGAATTGGCCATTCTAAATTGCCTGTAGTGTTAGGTGCATCAGTCAGAAGGAAATGGTCTGGGTGGGTTACTCTTCAGAGGGTCGGTGTGGACTGGTTGGGCCAAAGGGCCTGTTGCAACACTGTAGCGAATCTAATCAAAAAACGCTGAGAATGGCAGTAACAGTGAGAGTGAGATGGAAAGAGATGTAAACTATTCAAAACTTGAACCTTGACCATCTGATTAGCCAATATTGAAATACTGAGACAATTAAACAATGTACCAGTAAACTGAGAGGAATGACAATGGTTGGATGTAGTGAGATTACTTGTGGAATTTAAGGAAATCTGTAGAGATAAGCCAAGATGTACAACTGTAGCCAGATATTATGTAGCTGTAGAGAAATCTGCACTAACAAAACAACATTTTTATTATTTAAGTTCTGAGAAACAGGCTCAGGTGAAAACAGATTCAATATATCTTTTAGTTGCAAAACCTGATGGGTTAACAAGATTCTGTACAGGATGCAGGAAAGTAAATAAATAACAAAAACAAGATTTACACTAATTTCTAAGAAGAAGTTTGTATTAATAGGGTTGGATGGTGCTTTATTCTGTATTAAAATTGATTTATTGAAAGGCTATTGATAAGTACCATTGCCATTGAGATCTAAAGAGACACCTGTATTTTTTACACCTGATGGGTTATATCAATCTCAATCTCGTGCTATTCAGGTTTAAAAATGCTCCAATTACTTTCCAAAGACTCATGAACCAAGTCATGACTAATGTTCCTACTTGTATTATTTAGGAGGATGCTGGTCCAGGCATATTGTTTGGACCAGTTTTCCAAAGATTGCTCTGGGACTAAGGTTCGAATCCTGCCATGGTGGATGTTTTAAAAATCTGGATTTTAAAGTCTAATGATAACCATGAAACCTTGTTGATTATCATAAAAACTCATTTGATCCACTAATGTCATTTAGGGAAGGAAACCTGCACTTTTAATTGGTCTGGCCAATGTGTGGCTCCAGACTCACAGCAATGTGATTGACTATAAATGGTCTAGAAAGCCAGTCACATCAAACTGCTAAAGCATGGAATGAAACCAGATGGACCACCTGGTAATGACTGAGGCACCATAAAGTACAATGGCAAGCCCAGCAGTATAGATCCTGCAAAGTCATCCATACAGTAAAGGCTGCATTATTTTATTTTTCTGTATTTTTGATTGTGGGCTGAAATGGGAAATGGACTGGTTTAAAACCAAGGATTGTGGAAAGGATTGTTGCACTTTTTAAAATCAAGTTACCAGCACTTTTTGTGAGTGCTGTTTACATTGTAATTTGTTCAGTCTGTGGAGGAAGTTTAGTTGCAGGTGAACTAGAGTTAGATAGTGTATACATCATGTGATTCGGCAGGCACTAGGTAGCTGATGAGTCTGTGGAGTGATGACAAAGGCCTTTTGCCTGCCAACAACTATGTGATTGGTTCCCAGGGAGCTGAACAGTTTGATGCTTAGAAGCCTTCAGACCTCCAGAAAGGAAGTTGTTGTTTTTGTCTGTCCAGAGCGGAAACACCTAAATCCTGAAGAAAGCCAGTTTATTTTACCTCACCTGTTACCGTAAGCTGTGGCTTTTAACCAATGAGTCAGAGACTTTACCATTTGTGAACAACAACTCTGCACCTTTTACAGTCCAGTGAAAGTTCCAAAAGGAGGGAGAGATTCCTACCTCATAATGAAAGGCACTGGGAAATGTTTCATTTTTCCAAGGTGGAGGCATATTGGGAATACATGTGTATGTTTATTTATGGACTATGTGGAGAACCAGAAGCTATTCAACTGTTTGGACGCTTGCTGGAATAAATAGGAGTTGAGTGCCTTACTTTCTGGAATACGTGTCTCTATGCTGAACTGAAGGGAATTTATATTAGGCAGGAATTGGTGTTGGAGAGACTGTTAGGTCTGAAGGCTGATAAGTCCCCAGGACCTGATGGTCTGCATCCCAGGGTACTGATGAAGGTGGCTCTAGAAATCGTGGATGCATTGGTAATCATTTTCCAATATTCCATAGATTCAAATCAGTTCCTGCGGATTGGAGGGTGGCTAATGTTGTCCCACTTTGTAAGAAAGAAGGGAGAGAGAAAACAGAGAATTATAGACCAGTTAGTCTGACCTCAGTGTTGGGAAAAATGCTGGAGTCAGTTATAAAGGACGAAATTATGACGTAGCTGGATAGCAGTAACAGGTTAGGTCAGAGTCAGCATGGATTTATGAAGGGGAAATCAGGCTAGACTAATCTTCTAGAATGTTTTGAGGATGTAACTCTGAAGATGGGCATGGGAGATCCAGTGGATGTAGTATACCTGGACTTTCAGAAAACCTTTGATAAAGTCCCACATAGGAGGTTAGTGAGCAAAATTAGGGCACATGGTGTTAGGGGCAAAATACTGACATGGATTGAAAATTGGTTGGCTGACAAGATACAAAGAGTAGTGATAAACGGCTCCCTTTCGGAATGGCAGGCAGTGACCAGTGGTGTGCCGCAGGGATTAGTGCTGGGACCGCAGCTTTTTACAATGTACATTAATGTTATAGATGAAGGTATTAAAAGTAATATTAGCAAATTTGCTGATGACACAAAGCGGGGTGGCAGGGTGAAATGTGAGGAGGATGTTAGGAGAATACAGGGTGACCTGGACAGGCTAGGTGAGTGGACGGATGCATGGCAGATGCAGTTTAATGTGGATAAATGTGTGGTTATCCACTTGGTGGCAAGAGCAGGAAGGCAGATTATTACCTAAATGTAGTCAAGTTAGGTAAAGGGGCAGTACAGAGAGATCTAGGTGTTCTTGTACATCAGTCAATGAAAGCAAACACGTAGGTACAGCAGGCATTGAAGAAAGCTAATAGCATGCTGGCCTTCATAACAAGAGGAATTGAGTATAGAAGCAAAGAGGTCCTTCTGCAGCTGTACAGGGCCCTGGTGAGACCGCACCTGGAATATTGTGTGCAGTTTTGGTCTCCAAATTTGAGGAAAGCCATTCTGGCTATTGAGGGAGTGCAGCGTAGGTTCACAAAGTCAATTCCCAGAATGGCGGGACTATCTTACGCTGAAAGATTGGAGCGACTGGGCTTGTGCACACTTGAGTTTAGAAGGCTGAGAGCAGATCTTATTGAGACGTATAAGATTATTAAAGGATTGGACACTCTGGAGGCAGGAAGCATGTTTCCGCTGATGGGTGAGTCCTGAACCAGAGGACACAGTTTAAAAGTAAGGAGTAGGCCACTTAGAACAGAGTTGAGGAGAAACTTCACCCAGAGAGTGATGGGTGTATGGAATGCTCTGCCCCAGAAGGTTGTGGAGGCCAAGTCTCTGGATACTTTCAAGAAAGAGTTGGATAGAGCTCTTGAGGATAGTGTAATCAAGGGTTATGGGGATAAGGCAGGAACAGGATACTGATTGAGGATGATCAGCCATGATCATAATGAATGGTGGTGCTGGCTCAAAGGGTAGAATGGCCTAATCCTGCACCTATTGTTTATTGATGATTGTCCAACAACCCTTGCAGAGTTTGACATCTGCTTCAAACTCTTGGAGTTTCGAACACAGTAGGAGAAGTAGCAGTAATGATCAAACGACTGCAGAATATCTGCCCCTGTCTCTCTTCTGAATGAAATTTGGGAACCAGATAAAGTTAGTAGCTCAAAACATTCACTTTCTTCAGGTCAAAGGGATAACCAAGGGTACCTGCATGGGCCCCAGGTATGCCTGTTTCTTTGTGGGGTACATGGAACACTCCTTGTTACAGTTCTCTTCCAGCCCCCACTCACAACTTTTTCCCCTGTATAACGATAATATCATTAGTGCTGCTTCCCTTTCTCATCTGGAATTGCAAAAGTTTATCAGTGTTGCTTCCAATTTCCACCACACCTTCACCTTCACTAAGTCCATCTCTCACTCCTCTCTCCCCTTCCTTGACATCTCTGTTTCCATTTCAGGGCATAGGCTGGCCACCAAAATCCACCACAAACCAACCAACTCTCACATTTACCTAGACAATACATTCTTACACAGTGCTTCCTGTAAAGAATGTATACCACTCTCCCAGTTCCTCTGGCTCCGTCACACCTGTTCTGATCAGGCCAACTAGGGGCCTCTGAAATTTCCACATTCTTCCTTAACTGAGGATTCTCTGGCAACGTAGTTAACAGCGCCTTCAGCCAGCCTGACCCATCTCCTGCACTTCCACCCTCACCCCTTCTCTTCCCTCCCATAACAATGATAGGGTCCTCCTTATCCTCACCTACCATCTTGCCAGCATCCACATCTAGAGAATCATAAGCTGCATTTTCCAGCACCTCCGATGGGATGCCACCACCAGACACATACACCCCTCTCCTCCCCACCCTTGTCAGCCTTCCACAGTGACCATTCCCTTCAAGACCCCTAGTCCACTCCACCTCCACTCCCAGACTCACCCTAAAACTCCATGACACCTGCTCCTGCACTGCAGAATGTGTAACACCTGCTGTTTACTTCCTCCTCAGTATCCAAAGTCCAAACACATTTTCAAGGTGAAGTAGCACTTTACCTGCACTTCATTCATCCTAGTCTACTGTATTTGCTGATCACAATGTGACCTCTTCTACATTGAGGAAACAAAGTATAGACTGGGTGACTGCTTTGCAGAACATTTATATTCTGCCCACAAAAAATAACCCTGAGCTTCCAGCTTCAACACACTACCTTCTTCCCTGGCCAATATCTCTGTCTCGGACTTGCTGCCGTGCTCCAGACCTCTTTTTCTGGTTGGGAACTGTACAGCCTTCTGGACTTAATATCATGTTCAACAATTTTAGGATTTGAGCACACTACCCCAACTCCCACACACTAGGCTATATTATTACATGGTCTGCTATTATATACAACTCATTGTTAGCCACTAATAGTCCCCATTAACAGCTATTCATTCTCCTAGGCTGACTGTTAGGCACTCCCTTGTCTGTCCAACTGTTCTTCTCTCTCTTTGGGCTCTAATACCACCTATAATTTACTCCTTATCCCCTCACCCTACCCTATCTTCTGCATAAAATCAACTTTTTCCTAGCTTGCATCATTCCTGAGGAAGGGTCACTGGACACAAAACATTAACTCTGATTTCTGTCCACAGATGCTGCCAGACCTGCTGAGTTTTTTCTCACAATTTATATTTTTGTTTCTGATTTCCAGCATCTGTAATTCTTTTGTTTTTTTATTCAGTACTTTCACTACCTTGCAAACCCTGAGAAGCTGTAGCTACTTTCTAGAGACTTGGAACCAGCTTTACTTCCAATCAGACTGAAGACTTTTGAGGTGATCTTCCATCAGTACATGGCTGTCAGCATGTTGAGGTCATCAGCAAAAAGCTTGTTGGACTGTGAAGAGTCACCAACCTCTAATCTTTGATATATGAACCATTGGTGAATGAGTATTTTTGCTGTAGTTTATTTTGTAAATAGCATCTCTGCAGAACTGTTGATGTCTTGTGCATGCGTGAGTATGTTTGTTTTGGATTGAAAAGGGGTTTTAATTCTAATTCTGGATCACAGCTCAGATATTTTATTTTGAGTTTATTGAAGATGCCTGGTGAAAGTCTTTTATTCTGGAAAGCAGTACCAAAGAGAAGTAATTGTCTCTTTTGGTGACTGAATTTAAAGATTTACAATAATAGTGAGATTCATAATAAAGATAAGGAGGTCTTGTTAAATCTATTCAACAAATCAGACCAGAGCTCGAATATTGTGAACAGATTTGGTCCTCTTGCTTATTAAAAGATATACTGCCATAAGAGGCTGTCCAGAGAAGGTTCACTTGGTTGATCCTCCATATGGAGGGATTTTATTTGTGAGGAGAGGTTGAGTTGGTTGGGCCTGTACTTTTTGGAGCTCAGAATATTGAGAGGTGACCTTATTGAAACATATAAGATTATAGGGGATTCAACAGGGTAGATGTGGAGAGGTTATTACCACTTGTGGAAAAACCTAAGACCACAGGACATAATCTCAGTAAGGAGTCACTCATTTAAGATAGAGATGAGAAGGATTTTTTCTTGGTAAAAACAATGACTGCAGATGCTGGAAACCAGATTCTGGATTAGTGGTGCTGGAAGAGCACAGCAGTTCAGGCAGCATCCAAGTAGCTTCGAAATCGACGTTTTGGGCAAAAGCCCCGTGGCCCAACATTTCAACTCCCCCTCCCACTCTGCCGAGGACATGGAGGTCCTGGGCCTCCTTCACCGCCGCTCCCTCATTACCAGACGCCTGGAGGAAGAATGCCTCATCTTCCGCCTCGGAACACTTCAACCCCAGGGCATCAATGTGGACTTCAACAGTTTCCTCATTTCCCCTTCCCCCACCTCACCCTCGTTCTAAACTTCCAGCTCAGCACTGTCCCCATGACTTGTCCTACCTGCCTATCTCCTTTTCCACCTATCCACTCCACCCTCTCCTTCCTGACCTATCACCTTCATCCCCCCCCCCCGACTCACCCACTGTACTCTATGCTACTTTCTCCCCACCCTCCTCTAGCTTATCTCTCCATGCTTCAGGCTCACTGCCTTTATTCTTGATGTTCCCTAAAGCGCTCTGCTAGGAGGCGCCCAGTCTCCCCAGTGTAGAGGAGACGCATCGGGAGCAATGGATACAATAAATGATATTAGTGGATGTGCAAGTAAAACTTTGATGGATGTGGAAGGCTCCTTTAGGGCCTTGGATGGAGGTGAGGGAGGAGGTGTGGGCGCAGGTTTTACAGTTCCTGCGGTGGCAGGGGAAAGTGCCAGGATTGGAGGGTGGGTTGTAGGGGGCGTGTGGACCTGACCAGGTAGTCATGGAGGGAACGGTCTTTGCGGAAGGCAGAAGGGGTGGGGAGGGAAATATATCCATGGTGGTGGGGTCTGTTTGGAGGTGGAGGAAATGTCGGTGGATGATTTGGTTTATCTGAAGGTTGGTAGGGTGGAAGGTCAGCACCAGGGGCGTTCTGTCCTTTATTACGGTTGGAGGGGTGGGGTCTGAGGGCGGAGGTGCGGGATGTAGACGAGATGCATTGGAGGGCATCTTTAACCATGTGGGAAGGGAAATTGCGGTCTCTAAAGAAGGAGGCCATCTGGTGTGTTCTGTGGTGGAACTGGTCCTACTGGGAGCAGATCCGGCGGAGGCGGAGGAATTGGGAATACGGGATGGCATTTTTGCAAGAGGTAGGGTGGGAAGAGGTGTAATCCAGGTAGCTGTGGGAGTCGGTGGGTTTGTAAAAAATGTCAGTGTCAAGTCGGTCATCATTAATGGAGATGGAGAGGTCCAGGAAGGGGAGGGAGGTGTCAGAAATGGTCCAGGTAAATTTAAGGTCAAGGTGGAATGTGTTAGTGAAGTTGATGAATTGCTCAACCTCCTCGCGGGAGCACGAAGTGGCGCCAATGCAGTCATCAATGTAGTGGAGGAAGAGGTGGGGAGTGGTGCCGGTGTAATTATGGAAAATCAACTGCTCTACGTAGTCAACAAAGAGACAGGCATAGCTGGGGCCCATACGTGTGCCCTTTGGTCTGGAGGAAGTGGGAGGATTCAAAGGAAAATTGTTAAGGGTGAGGACCAGTTCGGCCAAATGAATGAGAGTGCCGGTGGAAGGGTACTGTTGGGGACGTCTGGAGAGGAAAATACGGAGGGCTTGGAGGCCCTGGTCATGCCGGATGGAGGTGTAGAGGGATTGGATATCCATGGTGAAGATGAGGCATTGGGGGCCAGGGAAATTGAAGTCTTGGAGGAGGTGGAGGGCGTGGGTGGTGTCTCGAACGTATGTGGGGAGTTCCTGGACTAGGGGGGATAGGACAGTGTTGAGGTAGGCAGAGATGAGTTCAGTGGGGCAGGAGCATACTGAGACAATGGGTCGGCCAGGGTGGTCAGGCTTGTGGATCTTGGGAAGGTGGTAGAACTGGGCAGTGCGGGGTTCCCGGACTATGAGGTTGGAAGCTGTGGGTGGGAGATCTCCTGAGGTGATGAGGTTCTGTATGGTCTGGGAGATGATGGTTTGGTGATGGGGGGTGGGTTCATGGTCAAGGGGGCAGTAGGAAGAGGTATCCTCGAGTTGGCATTTGGCTTCAGCGGTGTAGGGGTCAGTGCACCAGACTACCACTGCGCCCCCTTTATCTGCTGGCTTGATGGTGAGGGAGGGATTGGAGGGCTGCGCGTTGTGAGGGTGAGAGGTTGGAGTGGGGGAGGAGGGTAGACAGGTTGAGGCAGTTAATGTCCCGGCGGCAGTTGGAAATGAAGAGGTCGAGGGCAGGTAATAGGCCAGCGCGGGGTGTCCAGGTGGATGCAGTGTGTTGGAGGTGGGCGAAGGGGTCCTCGGAATGTGGGTGGGAGTCCTGGTTGTGAAAGTAAGCTCGGAGGCGGAGGCAACGGAAGAATTGTTCGATGTCACGTCGTGTATTAAATTCATTGATGCATGGACGGAGGGGGATGAAGGTGAGTCCTTTGCTGAGGACTGATCGTTCGTCCTCAGTGAGGGGTAGGTCTGGGGGGATGATGAAAACTCGGCAGGGCTGGGAGCTGGGATCTGGTATGGGTGTAGAGCTGGGAGTGGGGGCGGAACCTGTAACTGGAGTGGGTGTGATGGTGGGGGGAATGGGGGTGGAGTCATGAGCAGGGGTACTGTTCCCCTCGGGGTTCTGGGGGGTGGGGATAGTGACAGTGGGGTCTGTGGGCGGCATGTCAGCAGAATGCAGGTGAGTGGCGCTGGTGGGGGTGGAAGTGGTGGTGACCACGGCAGTAGGGGTAGCGGAAGTCACTGCGCATGTGGCATCAGCGATGATGTGAAGGGCAGAAGTGATGTCAGGTGTGATGCATGAGGAATTGTGAGGGGTGGAAGTGGTTGTGGGAGTGGCCATGATGGGGCAGAAGTGACATCACCAATCAGCGTGGGGGTGGTAGCTGCATCAGCCACATGGCTAATGGTGGAATAGGTTCCGAGGCCAGGGGAATCTTCTGGAATGTTTGAGGAGCGCTGGTTATGGAGGTGGGTGGATAAATGTTTGTTGTACTTACAGTTTTTGATGTTTGAGATGGAATTGAAACACTGTTTGTTGAGAGTATGAATTCTTCTGAGGATGTAGTACAGAGTGAGTCCTTTGCAATTCTGAGAGAGTGCGGCCCTCAGCTGAGGCAGGGCTGACTGTTGGGAGGTTAGGTGCCGGCGCATTGCTGCAAGCGTGGAGCGGAGGATCTTGAAGGAGAACTGTTGCTGGTGTTTTTGAATCTGTAGTCTACTGTTTGTCCTGTTCGAGTCCGAACTCTGCTGGTTTAAAGGTGGTCCGGAGTCCGTGTGGGATGAGTTGGTTACGGAGGCAGGCACTGAGGAAGCGAATGTGGCTGTGGTAGCGAGTTTGTTTCACGACATGGTTGAAGAGCTTCAGGGCAGAGGAAATGACCTGGGAGTTGCAGTGGGAGAGGGACTCCCTGAGGTTCTTGTAGAGAGTAGAGGAAAACTTTTTCAAGACAGGCATCCTTGCAAGAGGGCTATTGTGGTTGGATTCTTCATAATACCAACGATGTGGGCAGTCAGGGAACGAGATCCTGGAAATTCTGTGTAAGTGAGGTTGAGAAGTGCCCACTGTGGGATTCCAAGGTGCTCAGTTAAGCAGTTCAGACAGAAGCTGACATTACCTCCTCAATGTGATAGAATTCACCATCATCCTTTAATCCTACAATTATCTCTCCCCTTACGTTGTTGAACAGTGCTTGCTGTACTATCCATAAATGCCCATGTGTCCAGTAGGAAAAGACTATAGAATCTGTTGTAACTGGGCTAGGTGCATTTATGTAATCTTGTGAGTGCAGGAAATTATTTTGTACAAGGCATGATACATTCAAAAAACCTAATAATTATGCACACTAATTCAAACTAATATCCACTTCAAAAAAAATTGGATATGAAAACAAAAAGACTAATTATTGACACAAAAAACTTTGATGAAGGACAGTTACAAAAATCTATGAACAAAACACTCATTTCAATTTTTAATACAATCTTTCTCTTCTTGTCAACACTCCAACTTTCTTCTCCTTTCTGTTCACAGCATTTAAAGTCCCATTTACATTTCCCCGTTCCCTCCACAAATATTCTTAGTTATCAAATCTTCCATTCTGTCACCTACTCAAGCACAGATAAGAAGGTTTGAGTGAGAATGCCTATTGAATAAAACTTCAGTGTAATTCATTTTTTATTAACCCCAGCAATGGGAATTTCCATGGGGAACCCCCTTGTGAAACCATGGCGCCAAAAGAAATCCATCACACTTTTTTTTAATGAAGAAACAAAACAGGAAGAATTACAAGACTCTTAACATCTGTATAGAACATCATTACTGTTCATGGCACAAATCTTACCAACCATGCAAACCCCTATTTAAATAGGCGGGCAGATGAATCAATCACAGATTGTGCTGGCATAAACAGGAGAAAATTACATACACATAGCTTCATTCAAAGACTGGACTGCTTTGAACCATTAATATCATATTGGACCACTGTGCAACAAATATTTGCATTCAAGCACAATTTTTAAAGTGAAAAGAAGCCCTCTAATATATCGTCAAAGAATGATAGAGGGATACTCGGTCAAAGAGGTGGTTTTTGAGTAAGTTTTTAAAGGTGATGGGGAAGAGAAAAGGCAGGGAGGTTTGAGAGGCTCTGGTATATGGCTAGGATGGATGGAACCTCTGCAGTTAACAGTTAGGGAAAGGATCAAGAAATATTCTTGTTCATGAGACACGTTCTCCGATCCCTTGACCTCACTCTCAATAAACATTGAGGCAGAATTGTCCTGTTTTAAGTTAAAGTGTTGAACTGTAGAGCACGGTATGCTGTGACCCTGTGATTTCTCTTGCACAAACTTCCACTCTTCACCTTATTAATTATGCAACCAGTTTCTTTGGCACTTTTCTTGAGCAGCCAGAGAGGAAGAGGCACTGCTTCCGCACCTTACACCATTCACACAGTTGGGTGTCACATTTAAAACCCAGCTATACATCAGACTCTGCTAGCTTGGGCCAATCACTCATGCTGTACTGCTCAAATCTCCACAAAGTCAGAAGTCACATGACACAAGGTTATGGTCCAACAAGTTTATTTAAAATCACAAGCTTTCAGGGTACTGCTCCTTCATAAGGTGAAGTGGAGAGAAGCAAACAGGCACAGAGTATGTAGGAAGAGAGATAATGGCAAGATAATTCCAGGTTAATAAGAGTGTCAACAGATAAATACAAATGGTGTGAGTAAAGTGTACAGTAGACAGGTAAATAACCAGTAATGACTTATGAACCGATTAATTAAGTTAAAAGTCACGTGACACCAGGTTTTAGTCCAACAGGTTGATTTGGAAGTACAAGCTTACTGAGCACAGCTCCTTTGTCAGGTAGCTAGTGGAGTAGCTAGCTACCTGACGAAGGAGCAGCGTTCCAAAAGCTTGTACTTCTAAATAAACCAATTGGACTATAACCTGGTGTTGTGAGATTTTTTACTTTGTCCACCTCAGCCTAACACCAGCACCTCCACATCCCGATTAATTAAGGCTGAGAGATAATAACAAATAATCAAGAGAAAGATGTTGCTGGAGACAGACCAATTGGCTGGAATAACACAAGTGGATATCAGAGTCACATGACGAGGGTCTAACAAAATTAACAAGTGTTCATAAAGTATACAAGCCCCTAACTAAAGTAGAGAGATAATCACAAGAAATCAGGCTGATGGTGTCAAAACAGGACAATAAGAAAGATTTTACAGATATAGAACAATATGGTGGAGTTATATGTAGTGCAACATGAACCCAAGATCACAATTGGAACTATCTTCGTGGGTACAGGACTTGGCTATCAGTTTCTGCTTGGTGATTCTTGAAGGTCGCTTTAGAGGACACTTACCTGAAGATCGGAGGCTGAATGTCATTGACTGCTGAAGTGTTCCCTGACTGGGATGGAACACTCCTGCTTAGCAATTGTTGCACAGTGTCCATCCATCTGTTGTCATTGTGTCTGCATGGTCTCACCAATATACCATGTATCGGGCATTCTTTCCTGCAACAACGTTGGCTGAGCCGCATGAGTACCAAAGATGCATGTAGTGGGTAGTGTTCCCACGTGTGATGGTAATATCAATGTCGATGATGATCTGGCATCTCTTGGCAGAGGTTGCCATTGCCTTGTTTCTAACTGTCCTCTTCCTTGACCACTCCCTTCTTTTTCCCTCTTGTGGTTCCCTTTTCTCCCTTCCCCCCACCTCTCTCCTATTGCCCCCCTCTATCACCCCCTCCACTCTTACCCTCCACTTCATACATCCTGTCCCCATCTCTTTCCCCCTCTCCAACTCTCCCCCTCCTAACGTCACCCATCCCCACTTTAGTTTGCCCTCCTCTCCCTTCCATCCTCTTTCTTCCTCTCTCACCCTCTTCCCCTTCATACTCTCCTCCTCCTCATCTACATTCTCTTCCTCCCCCTGTCTGACCTTCCCCTTCTCCTCTCTCCTTCATTCACCCACCCCCCCCCCCCCAACTCCTCTCCTCTCCTCTTTCATACTTTCTTACTCTCCACTGATACTAATCATTTAGACCCAAGTATGGGATGCACGATTAGGAAATTTTATACAACACAAGTCAACTAGTTAGTTGACACTGAAGAGGATGGTTATCATCTGCAGGATGATATCAATGGTTAGTTGAATGGATGGAAATGGATAAATGGAATTCAATCTGAATCAAGTGTGAGATTATGTATTCGGAATGGCCAAACAAAATAAAGAAATACAAAGTAAATGGGAGGGTATTGAAAGGTGTAAAGGAAGTGAGAGACCTTGAAGTGCATAAACACCTGTTTCTGAAAATGGCAGCACAGGTAGGTAAATTGGTGGAGATATGTAAGATGCTAATGAGGATTTACAAAGTAGTAATAGAGAGGATGTTTCCTCATGTGGGGTACTCTTGAATGAGAAGTCATAGTGTTAGGATAAAGGGTAGCAGATTTAAAACAGATGTGGAGAAATAGAATGAAAAACTGAAAGCATATCTGCAGTTCCTTCAGTTTTTATGAGGACAAATTACTTCTCTGAAAGGGTCGTCAATCTGTGGAATTCATTAGCCCAGAGTGTGGTGGATGCAGGGACATTGAATATAGTTAAGCTGGAGCTAGACAGATTTTTAATTAGTAATGGGATGAAGGGTTATGGAGGGCGGGCATGAAAGTGGAGGTGAGGCCAAGCAGAAATCAGCCATGATAGTATTAAATTCGAGAGCAAGCTCGAAGGGCTGAATGGCCTACTCCTGTTCCTAGCTCTTATACTCTTAAAGGCAGCATATAGAATGCTTCTCTTCCCCTTTCTCTCTGACTCCTTCTCCCCCCTTTCCCTCCCCCTCTGTCTCATCCTGCCTTCTCTTAATCCTCTCTCTCACTCCCCCCTCCCTTTCCCATCCCCCACTTGTATAATTGTATAATGATTGTGTAAAAGAATAATATTTCAGTTCTCACGGAACAGGTTTGAGAACAGACTGTGCTAACAAGTGTATTTGAGCTGAAAGTGCTGTGACACATTCACCTTCCTGACTAGGCCAGGACACCAGTCAATAAATCACAGGTAATAACTGGATTGCCAGAAATCCTTTCAGGAGAAATTAGAAGAAGAATTCAAAAAAGAAGAGAGAGGAAATAATATCAAGGATTACAGGGAAAAGGTGGGAGCTATCTCCAAAGATTCAGAGCCAGTGTAGACACAACAGGCTGAATGGCCTCTGTCTACACCATAACAATGTCGTAATTCTCTATCCCTTTCTCCTCTCACCCTCATTCTCATCCTTCCCTACTCCCACTGTCTCATTTCCCCCCTCCTTTCTTCTCCATAACTCCTTGTTGTCCCCCATAGCCCTCTCCCTGTCCCTCTTTCTGTTCTTTTCCTGTCATCTCCCTAGCTATCTGTTTCTCCCTCATTGTCTATCCCTTTCTCTCCCCACCTGTCTCTCTCTCCCCCTCTCTCATTCCCTCACTATCCTTCTCTCCTTCTGTCTCTCTCCCCTTCCCTTCTCTCCTACCCCATCTCCTTCTCTGCTGCTCCCCTTTTCCTCTCTCTCCTCCCTTTACCTCTTGCCCACAAATCCCCCTTTTCCTCTTCCCCTCTTTCTCTTCCTTTCTCCGTGTTGTGTTTCTCTCCCCTCAGTGTATTTTTCTCCCTCTCCATCTCTTCCTCCCCCATCTCCCTCTCCCTCACTCACTCCCTTTCCCCTCACTCCCTCTTCCCCTCTCTCTCTGACTCCTTCTCCTCCCTTTCCCTCCCCCTCTGTCTCATCCTGCCTTCTCTCTTACTCTCTCTCACTCCCTCACCCTCTTCCCCCCTTTTCCATCACCCACTTTCCCCTTGCCCCCTCCCTCTCTCTCTCCCCCTCACATCCCCTCTCTCTCTCCCTCCCTCCTCCTGTCTCATCCCCCTTCTCTCTCTTTTCTTGCCCCTCATTCCCTCTCCCCTT
This sequence comes from Chiloscyllium punctatum, assembly GCF_047496795.1. NCBI lineage: Eukaryota > Metazoa > Chordata > Chondrichthyes > Orectolobiformes > Hemiscylliidae > Chiloscyllium > Chiloscyllium punctatum. The sequence goes on from NC_092775.1 coordinate 7,175,144, forward strand.
CCCTCTCACTCCCTCTCTCCACCGTCTGTCATTCCTTTCCCCCTCCCTCTCTCCCCTCATTCCCTCTGCCCCCTCACTCCCCTCCCTCTCTCCCCTCCCTTCCTTCCCTCCCTCCTCCCCCCCTTCCCTCCCTCCCTCCCCCCTTCCCTCCCTCCCTCCTCCCCCCTTCCCTCCCTCCCTCCTCCCCCCATTCCCTCCCTCTCTCCTCCCCCTCTCACTCTCCTCCCCCTCTCACTCTCCTCCCTCTCTCACTGCCCCTCTCCATCTCACTCTTCCCCCGTCTCTCCCCCTTCTCTCTCAATCCCTCTCTCTCACTCCGTCTCACTCTTCCCCCTCCCCGCCTCTCCCTCACTCCCTCTCTCCTGTCTCACTCTCCCCCTTCTTTCTCAATCCCTCTCTCTCACTCCCTGTCTCTCTCCCCCTTCTCTCTCATTCCCTCTCTCAATCCCTCACCCCTCTCTCACTCCCCCCATTTCCCATCCCTCCCTCTCTCCTGTCTCACTCTCCCCCTTCTCTCTCAATCCTTCTCTCTCACTCCCTGTCTCACTCTTCCCCCTTCTCTCTCATTCCCTCTCTCACTCCCATTTCCCATCCCTCCCTCTCTCCCTCACTCCCTCTCTCCTGTCACACTCTCCCCCTTCTCTCTCAATCCCCCATTTCCCATCCCTCCCTCTCTCCTGTCTCACTCTTCCCCTTCTCTCTCAATCCCTCGCTCCTCTCTCACTCCCTCGCCCCTCTCTCACTCCCCCCATTTCCCATCACTCCCTCTCTCCTGTCTCACCCTTCCCCTTCTCTCTCAATCCCTCGCCCCTCTCTCATTCCCCCCATTTCCCATCCCTCTCTCTTTCCCTCATTCCCTCTCTCCTGTCTCACTCACCCCTTCTCTCTCAATCCCTCACCCCTCTCTCATTCCCCCCATTTCCCATCCCTCCCTCTCTCCCTCATTCCCTCTCTCCTGTCTCACTCCCCCCTTCTCTCTCAATCCCTCGCCCCTCTCTCTCTCCCCCCATTTCCCATCCCTCCCTCTCTCCTGTCTCACTCCCCACTTCTCTCTCAATCCCTCGCCCCTCTCACTCCCCCATTTCCCATCCCTCCCTCTCTCCCGTCTGACTCTCCCCTTCTCTCTCAATCCCTCGCCCCTCTCTCACTCCCCCCATTTCCCATCCCACCCTCTCTCCCTCACTCCCTCTCTCCTGTCTCACTCTTCCCCTTCTCTCTCAATCCCTCGCCCCTCTCTCTCTCCCCCGCCCCTCTCTCTCCCCCATTTCCCATCCCTCCCTCTCTCCTGTCTCACTCTTCCCCTTCTCTCTCAATCCCTCGCCCCTCTCTCATTCCCCCCATTTCCCATCTCTCCCTCTCTCCTGTCTCACTCCCCCCTTCTCTCTCAATCCCTCGCCCCTCTCTCGTTCCCCCCATTTCCCATCCCTCCCTCTCTCCTGTCTCACTCCCCCCCCTTCTCTCTCAATCCCTAGCACCTCTCTCTCTCCCCCCATTTCCCATCCCTCCCTCTCTCCCTCATTCCCTCTCTCCTGTCTCACTCCCCCCTTCTCTCTCAATCCCTCGTCCCTCTCTCATTCCCATTTCCCATCCCTCCCTCTCTCCTGTCTCACTCTTCCCCTTCTCTCTCAATCCCTCGCCGCTCTCTCTCTCCCCCCATTTCCCATCCCTCCCTCTCTCCCTCATTCCCTCTCTCCTGTCTCACTCTTCCCCTTCTCTCTCAATTCCTCGCCCCTCTCTCACTCCCCCCATTTCCCATCCCTCCCTCTCTCCCTCTCTCCTGTCTCACTCCCCCCTTCTCTCTCAATCCCTCGCCCCTCTCTCTCCCCCCATTTCCCATCCCTCCCTCTCTCCTGTCTCACTCCCCCCTTCTCTCTCAATCTCTCGCCCCTCTCTCTCTCCCCCCATTTCTCATCCCTCCCTCTCTCCTGTCTCACTCTCCTCCTTCTCTCTCAATCCCTCGCCCCTCTCTCTCCCCCCATTTCCCATCCCTCCCTCTCTCCTGTCTCACTCTCCCCCTTCTCTCTCAATCCCTTGCCCCTCTCTCTCTCCCCCCATTTCTCATCCCTCCCTCTCTCCTGTCTCACTCTCCTCCTTCTCTCTCAATCCCTCGCCCCTCTCTCTCTCCCCCCATTTCCCATCCCTCCCTCTCTCCCTCCCCCCATTTCCCATCCCTCCCTCTCTCCCTCTCTCCTGTCTCACTCCCCCCTTCTCTCTCAATCCCTCGCTCCTCTCTCTCTCCCCCCATTTCCCATCCCTCCCTCTCTCCTGTCTCACTCCCCCCTTCTCTCTCAATCCCTCGCCCCTCTCTCTCTCCCCCCATTTCCCATCCCTCCCTCTCTCCTGTCTCACTCCCCCCTTCTCTCTCAATCCCTCGCCCCTCTCTCTCTCCCCCCATTTCCCATCCCTCCCTCTCTCCCTCCTCCCATTTCCCATCCCTCCCTCTCTCCCTCTCTCCTGTCTCACTCCCCCCTTCTCTCTCAATCCCTCGCTCCTCTCTCTCTCCCCCCATTTCCCATCCCTCCCTCTCTCCTGTCTCACTCCCCCCTTCTCTCTCAATCCCTCGCCCCTCTCTCTCTCCCCCCATTTCCCATCCCTCCCTCTCTCCTGTCTCACTCCCCCCTTCTCTCTCAATCCCTCGCCCCTCTCTCTCTCCCCCCATTTCCCATCCCTCCCTCTCTCCCTCCCCCCATTTCCCATCCCTCCCTCTCTCCTGTCTCACTCCCCCCTTCTCTCTCAATCCCTCGCCCCTCTCTCTCTCTCTCCCCCCATTTCCCATCCCTCCCTCTCTCCTGTCTCACTCCCCCCTTCTCCCTCACTCCCTCGCCCCTCTCTCCCCCCATTTCCCATCCCTCCCTCACTCCCTCTCTCCTGTCTCACTCTTCCCCCTCTCTCTCATTCCCTCCATTTCCCATCCCTCCCTCTCTCCCTCTCTCCTGTCTCACTCTTCCCCCTCTCTCTCTCTCCCCCCATTTCCCATCCCTCCCTCTCTCCAGTCTCACTCCCCCCTTCTCTCTCAATCCCTCGTCCCTCTCTCATTCCCATTTCCCATCCCTCCCTCTCTCCTGTCTCACTCCCCCCTTCTCTCTCAATCTCTCGCCCCTCTCTCTCTCCCCCCATTTCCCATCCCTCCCTCTCTCCTGTCTCACTCTTCCCCTTCTCTCTCAATCCCTCGCCCCTCTCTCTCCCCCCATTTCCCATCCCTCCCTCTCTCCCTCACGCTGACCTGGCGACGCTGTCACCGCTTTCTGATCATTCAGCAGCAGCGACGCAAGGGCGGAGGAGACGCAGGTTTCGGGATCGCTGCTCCGGGTCGGAGACCGTCTCTCCGCCCGGACCCTCCCAAAGCTCGAGCCCCGGAGCCGGGGTTTGGGGAGCGGCAGGTTTCTGCCGGAGCCCTGGGCGACTCGGTAAGTGTCGGTTCGCTGAGTGAGAGAGAGAGAGAGGCCAGGCCAGGACAGGGCAGATTGTGCAAGTTTGGGGGCGGGTTGGGGGGGGGAACGGGACATTACATCACCGGGTAAAGAAATAACCAGTACATTTCAATGTTGCAATGTGGAGAGAGTGGTTAGTGAGCAGAGGGCAATGTTACTAATGAGCAGGGTGAGCGAGGGCTTGAAAGTGGTACCTTCATACTGCAGTGTAACTGCATCAAGAGCAGAGGAGGAGCTGCTGTTTCTGCAGCATCCTTTCTCAGCGAAGGCCCACAGCTCCCAACTTGTCCAGCTCAATCCCGACCAACACTGCTGCCGCTGTCAGTCTTGTTCAGTGCCCAACATTTGTTTAAAAATTACAAATCTTCACCTTTATTCACTTCTTGTGCCCCCAGAATATTTAAACAATGTCACTGGAATGAAAAAGATTGATTACCTGGTTGATTATTACATTGCTCGTTGTGGGATCTTACTGTGTCCAAACTGACTCCTTCTCATTACCTACAGTGGCTACGGTCCAGGAGTAATTATTGGCTGAAAAACGCTCCTGAGGTCACTAAAAGCATTATAAATAGTATAGAACTGGTATTTTTGTCAAAGCTTTGATCTTGCAATTCTTCAAGAGAATTAAGAGGGAAAACAATATTTCGCCTGCATGAGAGGAGAGCACAGTTTGGTGGAAAGGGAATTCTAATTGATATAGGCATTGCCATGGTGAATGTGCCAGTTGATGATGATTGTCAACTAACTGTCAAGCTACAGTAGGTTTGATAATGTCTTGTGAATTCTCCTGATGAGTTCAGGATTTCCCCAAGGATACAAAAGGCATTACATAAATGAAAGTTCTTCCGTTCTAATGCTGGAATACTGGTTTACCTATGCAATACACCCTTCTTTAGAAGTTAGCTGAATTGTTTTATTGTAGCCATGATGTGGAGGTGCCAGTGTTGGACTGGGGTAGACAAAGTTAAGAATCACCAACACCTGGTTATAGTCTAACAGATTTATTTGGAAGAACAAGTTTTCAGAGCGCTGCTCCTTCATCAGGTGGTTGTGGAGTATAACCTGTTGGACTATAACCTGGTGTTGTCTGATTTTTAACTCTGTCTTATTGTACATTTTGAAATATCTGGAAAAGTATAGTTAGCATCAGCTGGTGGAAGGCTTTCTAGTTATTATGGTGCTGGTTCAGCAGTGTAACTAATGTTTCCTCTGATCTGTGCGGGCATGGACATTTGGTTCATGGGTCGAAGCCACATGGCAATTTGTGTCGGCACACTATTTGCAGCATTGACTTCCACACAGAGACCCCAGAGGTCTGAGCTGAAGAAAAACAAATTGGCAGGAACACCAACTGTAACCATGGCAATTAATGTAATTATATTTAATAAATTTATTAGGAATACTCAGCAAGTCAGGGAATATCTGTGGAAAGAGAAAAAGACCAAAAGATCTGGGCTATTGTCAATGTTTCAGTTCAGTAACCCTTTATTTAAACTGGCCAAGGTTTGAGATGTAACCGGTTTAAAAGTTTTGAGAATGGAAAAAGTAGAAGGGGACTTCTGATCTGAGGATAAATTATACTAATATCACCAGCTTTCTATCTTACCTCAAATTTTGATTTTGTTTAGCACCTGTTACATCCTAACTTTTCTAATTCTGGTGAAAAGTTCTCACTGACATATTAAATCTATTTCTGCTTTACAGATGCTGCCTGACCTGCTGAGCTCAGCAGTAAAGGACCCGTGGGTACTATTTGACAGAAAACACATGAATTTCTATGTTGTTGTAAGCAATATTTATCCTCAAACAAGATTCCAGAAAGTAGGTGATCTGCTCATTAATTTTATTGTTATTTATAGGATTTTTCTCTGGATGAATTGGCTGTTGTGTTTCCCAAATTATTCTTCAAATATATTTGATAGGCTGTGAAGTAGGGACATTCTGGGAATATAAAAGTTGTAATATCAATACCAGATCTTTGTACAGCTTCAATTAAGTTACAATTAAGTTAAGTCTTCAAAAGATTCAGTGGTTCCTTGTTGGGTTTAATGGTTGCATGTAAGTAGCTGAGTTCTCTAGCTGTTGCCTTATTGCACCAGTTTTAATCAGGATGCCTAGAGCAGAAACAGGACTTACTGGAGAAATGCAGCAGATGTTCTGAAGAAGGCTCACTTAATTTGAAACATTAACTCTGTTTCTCTCTTCATAGATACTGCCGGACCTGCTGAGTTTCTCCAGCAATTTCTGGTTATATTTTTGGATTCTCAGCATCTGCAGTTCTTTGTGTTATTTTAGCACCTAAACTATTGTCTCTATTCTGACAGAATGTGATATTGATTTTTCCCCTAGTGTACTGTTCTAGTTTTAGCTCTTCAAGATTAAGTTGGAGGTCAGAGTCTTCTTTAGATTACATTCTCTTATTGATGTTGCCTATGTGGACAAGTATAGCATCTACATTGTCAAAACCAATCTTCTGAGCCCCCAGTGCATTATCTGCTTAAGGCTCAACTGTGCCACAACTGAAAGCCATAATTACATAGAAGGATGTAGACAGACCATTCAGCACTAACTGGTCTGTATTCCACCAAAACTCTCCTCCTACTGTACAAGCAGCAAATATTAACACTGGAGGGGATGAGTTATAAGGAGAGGCTAGATAGGCTGGGATATTTTTTTTCTGGAGCATAGGAGACTGAGGGGTGACCTTACAGAGGTTTATAAAATCATGAGGAGCATAGATAAGTTGAGTAATAGAGCTGGGTACAATGACAACATTTTAAGAGACACTTGAACAAATACGTGGAAAAGAAAGGATGAGAGGGATATGGGCTGAATTGAAGGCAAATGAAGCTAAGTTTAGGAAACTTGGTTGGCATGGACACATTGAGCTGAATGGTGTATTTATATGCCCTATGACTCTCTGACTCTATTAGGCAAGTATGCCACTACAAGGTCAAAGTGTAACAAAAGTATAATTTCATTAAAATACTAATCTAGAGCTAGAGGGTAATTTGTTTAGTCTTAATGAAGAGAAATTGTTTGATTTGCAAGCTTGTGCATTTTTTACACGGGGACATGTGGATGCTAAGTTGTTGCTGAAACAAATATAATGAAGGTCAGATGAATTCTTCAAGGAAAGAGGGAAATTTTTAAAAATACATTCACTTGTAAGACAAGTGTTGCTGGCTTTAACGCAGAACATAGAACAGTACAGCACAGTACAGGCCCTTTGGTCCTTGATATTGTACCAACTTTTTATCCTACTCTAAGATCAAACTAACCTCCATACCCTACATTTTACTATCATCCATGTACCTATCCAAGTGAAATGGCTGTAATGTATCTGACTCTACTATCACTGCTGGCAACGCATTCCATGCTTCCACCACTGTCTGTGTATAGAACTGACCTCTGACATCTCCCCTAAACCTTCTTCCAATCACCTTAAAATAATGCCTCCTCATGATAACTATTTCCACCCTGGGAAAAAGTCTCTGGCTTTCCATTCTATCTATGCTTCTCAGCATCTTGTATACCTCTATAAAAATCACCTCTTATCCTTATTCACTTCAATGAGAAAAGCCCTAGCTCCTTCAACCTTTCTTCATAAGACATGCCCTCCAGTCCAGGCAGCATCCTGGTAAATCCCCTCTGCACCCTCTGTAAAGCTTCCACATCCTTCCTATATAATGAGGCGACCAGAACCTGAACACAATATTCCAAGTGTGGTCTAACCAGGGCTTTGTAGAGCTGCAACACAATCTCACAGCTTTTAAACTCAATCCCCCTGCTAATGAAAGCCATCATACCTTACGCCTTCTTAACAACCCTATCAATTTGGGTGGCTGCTTTGAGGGATCTATGGATATGCACCCCATGATCCCTCTGTTCCTCCATACTACCAAGAATCCTGCCTTTAACCCAGTAATCTGCATTCAAATTTGACCTTCCAAAATGAATCATTAACACTTATCCAGGTTGAACTCCATCTGCCATTTCTCAGCCACAACTCCACTAACCTTCATGTCATTGGCAAACTTACTAACCCACCCTACCACTTCCTCATCCAAGTCATTTATAAAAATTTTGGAGAGCAGAGGTCCTAGAACAGATCCCTGCAGAACAGCACTGCTCACCAAGCTGTAGGCTGAATACTTTCCATCTACATCCACCCTCTGTCTTCTATGGACCAAGTGAAAGTTGGTACTGCAGATGCTGGAGATTAGAGTCAAGATTAGAGTGGTGTTGGAAAAGCACAGCAGGTCAGGCAGCATCCAAGGAGCAGGAAAATCGACGCTTCGGGCAAAAGATTTCCTGTATCCCATGCCTCCTTACTTTCTGAATGAGCCTACCATGGGGAACCTTATCAAATGCTTCGCTAAAATCCATGGACACCACATCCACTGCTGTACCTTCATCAATTTGTTTTGTCACATCCTCAAAGAATTTAATAAGGCTTTTTATTGCACATCCCTAGTTGGACTTGAGAAGATGGTTGAGCTGCCTTCTTGAACTGCTGCAGCCCATGTGATGTATGTAGACCCACAATGCCCTTAGGTAGGAATTTCCAGGATTTTGACCCAGTGACACTGAAGGAATGGTAATATATCTCCAATTCAGAATGGTGAGTGGTTTGGAGGGAAACTTGTAGGTGGTGGATTCTCCTATGTATCTGCTGCCCTTGTCATGGATGGAAGTGTTCATGGGTTTGGAATGGGTTGTCTAAGCACCTTTGGTGAATTTCTGCAGTATATCTTGCGGATAGTATGCTACTGAATGTTGATGATGGAGGGAGTGGATATTGTGGATGTGGTGCCAATCAAGCTTTGTCCTGGATGGTGACAAGCTTCTTGAGTGTTATTGAAGCTGCACCCGTATGAGCGCATGTGAGAATGGAATGACATGAAAGGAGACCAAAAGCCTTCTATAGACATAAATAGTAAGTAGACAGTATGAGGTGGGTTGGATTCTGTTAAGAACAAAGTGAATGATACATGCTGGAGGCTCAGGATAAGTCTAGAATGCTTACTGGAAATGCAGTATCAGTGTTTTGCTTTTCTATGGATAACCATCTTTCTATAGTGGAGAGGTTTGAGTGTTCTCAAGATCAATGCCCTCAGAAGCTCAACTGGTTTAAATTATACCTAACATGAAGGATGTTAGTTGTGGTTGTTGATGGGAGATAAATGCTGGCCTCGCCAGTAATGCCCACATCCTGTGAAGGAATAACTAAAATAAATTACCTGTAAAGCACTTTGGAATATCTTGGGGTTGTGAAAACAATAACTTGTACAGTTTTTTGTAGCATTTCCTATGCAAAGGAAACATACTGGAGAGTTTAGGTGATGAAGAAAGCAGGTTCACAGAGAAAGGAGCAGGAAGAAATGGGATTAGGATTAGGGCAAAATAGAACAAGCCAAAGGTTTGAGTTCTTTAACACATTTGTGAAAACAATAAAAGAGTTGGCGAGGCAAGGGAAAGCTGATTTTGTCGAAGATTTCCAAATGTGAATGATTGGAGGAATTGTCACCAATGTGGATAAAGTAACAGGGAGTAAGTAGTCATTTAAAAGAATAGCAGCAGTATTCGGTGAAACTCTGCTGTAGATCCTTCAGACAAATTAGAGATGGTCTTGAAGGGTTTTGAAAAAGAACCCTGAAGTCAACTTCCTGTCACCAGTCTGCCTCCATTCAGTAATGTTTGGGATCTGATGTGACCTGTAAACATTTACCCCTCCACCATCACACTGCAAGAGCTTGGCTAAGACTTTAACGCTATCACTTTCCAAACTTGCAGTTTTCTTCCCTTAAGGATAGTAGTGAACTAGATGGGTTTTTTTTCCAAATATCAACGGTACTTTCATGATCATCAGTAGACTTTTAATTCCAGATTTTTATTGAATTTAAACTCGACTGTCTGCTATGGTGGGATATGGTCCTTCTGATGTATAGTAACAGAATGGGAAACGCTGCAATCAATTTGTGCATAGCAAGTTCCCGCAAACAGCAATGTGAAATACTAGATTATCTGCTATGGTGATATTGATTGACGGGTAGCTGTTAGCTTGGACACCACTCCCAAGCTTTCCCATGAAATGGTAGCAGAGCTATTTTGCATCCACTTGACAGGGCAAACTAACCTCAGTTTAATGTCTAATCAAAAGAAGAAAACACCTCCAGCAGTGTACGCTCCTTCAGTACCACTCAGGGCTGAGATGTTTAAACCCAGGTCTTTATTGATATTCTAACTCTGAACGCAGAGAACTACTGAGCCAGAGATAATACATATACATGTTAGTTGTGGCATTTGATGGATATAACATTTTAACAACAATGGGTATGATGGTTGGTATGAGGTTTAGAGTGCATGGGGGTCAAAGAACAGGAAACTGCGTTTTAAAAATTCCAAAATAAATATTAATCTGTTGAACAAGCCAACATGAAAAACATTGAATTGTACAACTGAGAAGGAGGCTATTTGACCCAACATGTCGAAAAGTCTTGTCCAATTAGATGCACCCTTGCTCTTTCGCTCATAGCCTGACTTGTTTTTGGTATTTTAGTCCCTCTGCAGTTTAAAAGTTGTCATATTTTATGGTGCTAACCAATCCTAGCTTATGCACCTTGATAACTGAGTTATTGTGAGTAATTCCTGCACCTCACTATTACTCAGAGGGTCCCAGAATTAAACGTTTTTCTTGGTTGGAAGTGCTGCTGTGTTTCAATTGGATTTGCAAATTGAGAAACCAGTTCCCCATCACTCAGGCAATGCAGGTTGCCTTGTGTGATTGGCTGCATTCATCAGTCCTAAACTGTGCCATGAAGGTAAGGAATAGACATTTACAGCAAAATAAGGAAGCTGTGCAGCCTGTGTCTCGTGTGCTTTGCTTATACCTCCTTCTATTGGTGCCATACAATCTCATTTCCACTTTCCTTTGTTAATTCCTTGGTAATTTCACATAACTTACAATATTCCTCTTCATTAAACAATGCACCCATTTCCTTTTAGAACAATTGATGGGTTCTAATTCAAACAATTTATGATGCAGGATATTCCCCATTCAGTTCATTCACTGTGCAAAGAAATTCATTAATTCTTCTTATCACTTCCTGAAATAAGTTCTCTTCTACCTCACTAATTAAAAGAAACAGTCTGTCACTATTTAACTTACCATATCCCTTTTATAGTGAAAATATCTACCAGGTCATTCTTAAGACCATGGTATTGAGACTGGCTCTAATGCAACGAGGGGTACGTCGGCTTCCAAGAGATCAATTGTGTTAGGGGATTCTGTAGTCAGAGGTACAGATAGATGTTTCTGTGGCCAGCAGTGAAAAAGCAGAATGGTGTGTTGCTTCCCTGGTGCCAGGATCAAGGATGTCTCAGAGAGGGTGCAGAATGTTCTCACGGGGGACAGGGGCCAGCAAGAGGTTATTGTCCACATTGGAACCAACGATATAGGAAGGGAAAAGGTTGAGATTCTGAAGGGAGATTACAGAGATTTAGGCAGAAATTTAAAAAGAATGTCCTCATGGTAGTAATATCTGAATTACTCCCGGTGCTATGAATATGAATAAGAGGATAGAGCAGGTGAATGCATGGCTGAGGAGCTGGTGTATGGAAGAAGGATTCACATTTTGGATCGTTGGAATCTCTTTTGGGGTAGAAGTGACCTGTACAAGAAGGACGGATTGCACCTAAATTGGAAGGGGACTAATATACTGTCAGGGAAATTTGCTAGAACTGCTCGGGAGAAATGGGGGGGGGAAGGGTGGGACCCAGGGGAGTAGTGAGGAAAGAGATCAATCTGAGACTGGTACAGTTGAGAACAGAAGCGAGTCAAACAGTCAGGGCAGGCAGGGACAAGGTAGGACTAATAAATTAAACTGCATTTATTTCAATGCAAGGGGTCTAACAGGAATGGCAGATGAACCAAGGGCATGGTTAGGAACATGGGACTGGGATATCATAGCAATTAAAGAAACATGCCTCAGGGATGGGCAGGACAGGCAGCTTAATGTTCCAGGATACAAATGTTACATGAAGGATAGAAAGGGAGGTAAGACAGGAGGGGGAGTTGCATTCTTGATAAGGGATAACATTACAGCTGTGCTGAGGGAGGATATTCCCGGAAATACATCCAGGGAAGTTATTTGGTTGGAACTGAGAAATAAGAAAGGGATGATCACCTTTTTGGGATTGTATTATAGACCCCCTAATAGTCAGAGGGAAATTGAGAAACAAACTTGTAAGGAGATCTCGGTTATCTGTAAGAATAATAGGGTAGTTATGGTAGGGGATTTTAACTTTCCAAACATAGACTGGGACTGCCATAGTGTTAAGGGTTTAGATGGAGTGGAATTTGTTAAGTGCATACAAGACAATTTTCTGATTCAGTGGATGTACCTACGAGAGAAGGTACAAAACGTGACCTACTCTTGGGAAATAAGGCAGGGCAGGTGACTGAGGTGTCAGTGGGGGAGCACTTTGGGGCCAGCGACCATAATTCTATTAGTTTTTAAATAGTGATGGAAAAGGATAGACCAGATCTAAAAGTTGAAGTTCTAAATTGGAGAAAGGCCAATTTTGACAGTATTAGGCAAGAACTTTCAAAAGCTGATTGGAGGCAGATGCTCACAGGTAAAGGGACGGCTGGAAAATGGGAAGCCTTCAGAAATGAGGTAATGAGAATCCAGAAAAAGTATATTCCTGTCAGGGTGAAAGGGAAGGCTGGTAGGTATAGGGAATGCTGGATGACTAAAGAAATTGAGGGTTTGGTTAAGAAAAAGAAGGAAGCATATGTCAGGTACAGACAGGATAGATCGAGTGAATCCTTAGTGTATAAAGAAAGTAGAAGTATATTTAAGAGGGAAATCAGGAGGGCAAAAAGGGGACATGAGATAGCTGTGGCAAATAGAATTAAGGAGAATCCAAAGGGTTTTTACAAATACATTAAGGACAAAAGGGTAACTAGAGAGAGAATAGGGCCTCTCAAAGATCAGGAAGGCGGCCTTTGTGTGGAGCTGCAGAAAATGGGGGAGATACTAAATGAATATTTTGCATCAGTATTTACTGTGGAAAAGGATATTGAAGATATAGATTGTAGGGAAATAGATGGTGCATTTTGCAAAATGTCCAGATTACAGAGGAGGAATTGCTGGATGTCTTGAAATGGGTAAAGGTGGATAAATCCCCAGGACCTGATCAGGTGTACCCGAGAACTCTGTGGGAAGCTAGAGAAGTGATTGCTGGGCCTCTTGCTGAGATATTTGTATTATCGATAGTCACAGGTGAGGTGCTGGAAGACTGGTTGGCAAACGTGGTGCCACTGTTTAAGAAGGGTGGTAAAGACAAGCCAGGGAACTATAGACCGGTGAACCTGACCTTGGTGGTGGGCACGTTGTTGGAGGGAATTCTGAGGGACAGGATATACATGTATTTGGAAAGGCAAGGACTGATTAGGGATAGTTAGCATGGCTTTGTGCGTGGGGAATCATGTCTCACAAACTTGATTGAGTTTTTTGAAGAAGTAACAAAGAGGATTGATGAGGGCAGAGCAATAGATGTGATCTATATGGACTTCAGTAAGGCGTTCGACAAGATTCCCCATGGGAGACTGATTAGCAAGGTTAGATCTCATGGAACACAGGGAGAACTAGCCATTTGGATACAGAACTGGCTCAAAGGTAGAAGACAGAGGGTGGTGGTGGTGGATTGTTTTTCAGACAGGAAGCCTGTGACCTGTGGAGTGCCACAAGGATTGGTGCTGAGTCCTGTACTTTTTGTCATTTCCATAAATGATTTGGATGCAAGCATAAGAGGTACAGTTAGTAAGTTTGCAGATGACACCAAAATTGGAGGTGTAGTGGACAGCGAAGAGGGTTACCTCAGATTACAACAGGATCTTGACCAGATGGGCCAATGGGCTGAGAAGTGTCAGATGGAGTTTAATTCAGATAAATGCGAGGTGCTGCATTTTGGGAAAGCAAATCTTAGCAGGACTTGTACACTTAATGATAAGGTCCTTGGGAGTGTTGCTGAGCAAAGAGACCTTGGAGTGCAGGTTCATAGCTCCTTGAAAGTAGAGTCGCAGGTAGATAGGACAGTGAAGAAGGTGTTTGGTATGCTTTCCTTTATTGGTCAGAGCATTGAGTACAGGAGTTGGGAGGTTAAGTTGCGGCTGTACAAGACATTGATTAGGCCACTGTTGGAATATTGTGTGCAATTCTGGTCTCCTTCCTATCAGAAAGATGTCGTGAAACTTGAAAGGGTTCAGAAAAGATTTACAAGGATGTTGCCAGGGTTGGAGGATTTGAGCTATAGGGAGACGCTGAACTGGGCTGGGGCTGTTTTCCCTGGAGCGTTGGAGGCTGAGAGGTGACCTTATAGAGGTTTACAAAATTATGAGGGGCATAGATAGGATAAATAGACAAAGTCTTTTCCCTGGGGTGGGGTAGTCCAGAACTAGAGGGCATAGGTTTAGGGTGAGAGGGGAAAGATATAAAAGCGACCTAAGGGGCAACTTTTTCACACAGAGGGTGGTAATTGTATGGAATGAGCTACCAGAGGAAGTGGTGAAGGCTGGTACAATTGCAACATTTAAGAGACATTTGAATGGGTATATGAACAGGAAGGGTTTGGAGGGATATGGGCCGGGTGCTGGCAGGTGGGAGTCGATTGGGTTGGGATATCTGGTCAGCATGGATGGGTTGGACTGTAGGGTCTGTTTCCATGCTGTACATCTCTATGACTCTAAATAGGAACAGGAGTAGTCCATTCGGCCCCCTCCAAGCCTGCTCTGCCATTCATAGGATCATGGTTGATCCGACATTCCACGCATCCACTTTCCTACCCCTAACCCTTGATTCCTTGACCAATGAAGAATCTACCTGAGCCTTAAATATACTCAAGAACTCTGTCCCACATATCTCTGTGGCAACCTTCTCAACTGGTGTTTAACAAAATCCAAATGCTCAATAATTTTGTCGTAACATTCCCCTCATCTCTCACTACTATTCCAGTGAATTGATGCTCTGTCTTGTTCTCTTATAGTCCAGCTGCAGCCTGACTGAGGTCATGTGAAAGTTTAACATTTACCTCCCTGTTTTGAATTTTTCTCATTCAGTTGATGTGGAAAATGCAAGCAGGGCTAAATTTTAGAACTTCAACAGGACATTGATAAGTTGGTCAAATGGGTGGGTAGATAGCAGGTGACATTCAATGAAAAGAAGTGTGAGGTGATGCATCTTGTTAGGAAGAACGTTGTCTGACAGTAGAAGATAAGGTGTAGATTTTTAATGTGGGCACAGGAGTGGAGGGCTGTAGATGTGCATGTATCATTGCATATGGCATGACAGGGAGAACATACAATAACAATAATTTTGTCGTAACATGCCCCTAATCTCTCATTAATATCCCAGTGAATTTATGCCATCTCTTGTTCTCTTACAGTTTTGGGTGCCCAAAACTGTAAACAGTAGTTCAGCTGCAGGTCTTGTGGAAGTTTAACATTTATTGTATTGATCAGATCATAGGTGATGTATAAGATGCTTGTTAGATCTCAGCTGGAGTATTATATACAGTTCTGGGTGCTATATTGTAGGAAAGACATGAATGAATCAAGAGAGTGCAGAAGAAGTTTTACAAGAGTGGTTCCAGGGATGGGAAACTTGAGTTATAATGCTAGATTAGAAGAGTTGGGATTGCTCTCCATGGAGAGGAGAGGCCTAGAGGAGATCTGACATGATTCTGAAAATTTCTGAGGGGTTGAACAGAGTAACTGTTCCCACTTGTAAAAAGTGTTAAGAGTGAGAGGGCATAGAATTAAAATGATTTGCAGAAGAAGCAGCTGTGAGAGAAAACTTTCACAAATGTAGCTTGGATGTGGAATGCACTGCTTGGAAGTGTGATAGACGCAGGCTCAAAGTATTCAAGAAGACATTGGAATAGAATCAATGTGCAAGGATATGGGGAAAAGACAGGAGGAAGTCACTTGGACATAATGCTCATTTGGAGAGCAGGTACAGACACAGTGGGCTGAATGGCCTCCTTCTGTGCTTAACACTTTGGTGATTCTGTGATTATTGTCTTTGAGAAGACATCAATGAACCATTTGTTGAATCATCAGAGCACACATGGTAGAGGTGCACCAAGAAGGGAATTTAGATTTGTGAGGATGAGGTCAAGTTAGTTTTTGCCCTGGGCTAGTTCTTTCATTAAATGCAGTAAACTATTTTGTGAAGATTCCATTTATATATTTACATTATAAATGAACATTATCCATCAACAGTGGAATCTCTAACAACCCGTGCATTTATTAAACAGAATCCTCTGTACCAGAATAGGAAGGGTTTGGAGGGATTTGGGCCAGGTGCTGGCAGGTGAGACGAGATTGGGTTGGGGTATCTGGTCAGCATGGATGGGTTGGACCAAAAGGCCTGTTTCCATGCTGTACATCTCTATGACTCTGTTACTCTATTTCAAACATTAACAGTTACTTTTCACTATTGCTAAGCTCTGCTTAATATCTGTTTGCCCATCCTGCTGCCTACACTTGTACAGTTCACAATCTTTTTATAAGTTACAATGTCTCCAGTTGATACCAAACACAAATTTAAATGCTTTCCCTCAATTGTAAGTTTGGATAATTTAAGCGTAAATTAAGCAAGGTGGGCTTCTACAGAAATATTTGCAGGGATAAGGATAAAAGGAAGTTCCTCAGATGGAAGGTGAGATGTTCCACATGGTCTCTGTAGGAATCCACTTAACTTACTCTTAAATTATCCAATCATCTCTTTATTTACACCAAGAGAAATTAGAAGATTCTCTTTGGTATAGAGCTTTTCATGATTTTACGATCACCTACAGTGAATTAAATACTAATGAAGTGCAGTCGTTGCCATGATGCAGGAAGCATGCAGCCAATTTGTGCACAGCAAGTTCCCACTAACAGCAATGTGGCAATGATTTGTAAGAGGGATGTTGATCCTGTGATAAATATTGTTTTAAGACATGGCCACGTTTCCTGTAATTGATTTATTCTCAGGATAGAGCTCTCACTGTTGATTGATCATTAGTGCTATATGCAGTCGAATGGCTGGTTAGATTATTGCTAGAGACCATTTTAATTATTAATATTAGTTCAGGAGTCTGAATTTCTAGGTCAGTAAAGTAAACACCACAGTACTATAACCACAGATTATTTCCTTCCTCATAAATCTCTTATGTGATACTTTTATTGAATTATGTCTACAGGTATAGATACATATCCACTGTCTTTCCTTAATCAATCATGCTTTATTTATTCAGGAGGAATCTATTAGGCTTCTTGTTTGGAGACTAGCTTTCAGACTTCCCTGTAGACCAACTATGAACAGTTCATGTTTCTTCACAAGAGTACATACAGTCTCATATTACTCTGGCAGCTTGCCAAGTGCTGAAAGAGAATCTACTGGTCCACAATTTTTTTGCTTATCACTGGTATGCATGAATCATTAAAAGTTGATATCTAAATTCAGCAGGTAGTAGGGAAGGTAAATGGAATTTTGGCCTTAATTTCAAAGGGAATGGAGTGTAAACATAGGAAGGCCTTGCAAAAACTATACAAGATGCTAACCAGACCACAACTGGACTACTGTGAATAGTTTTGATTCCCTTATCTGATGAAAGCTTCAGTTGCAATCAAGAACAAAAATTGCTGGAAAAACTCAGCAAGTCTTGCAACATCTGTGCAGGGAAAACAGAGTTAATGTTGTGAGTTCAGTGACCCTTCCTCAGTAGCTTCAGTTATACAGGGCATTTGTGAGACCAATGTGGATGAATTAATTGTGCACATTGATGAAAACAGGTAAGTTATAGTCGAGATTACAGAGGCATGGCTGCAGTTTGACCACGAATGGGAATTGAATATCCAAGGGTATTCTGTACTTAGGAAGGACAGATAAAAAGGAAAAGGTGCTACACTTGCATTACTGGTTGAAGAGGAAATGAATGCAGTAGAGATGAAGGATATTATCTCTGACAATATGCAACCTGTATGGTTATAGCTAAGAAACACCAAGGGACACAAATATTAGGGTGGGTTGTATGTAGACTGCCAAGGGGTGGTATGGTGGCTCAGTGGTTAGCGCTGCTGCCTCACAGCACCAGGGACCCAGGCTCAGTCCCGGCCTCTGGCGACTGTCTGTGTGGAGTTTGCACATTCTCCCTGTGTCTGTGTGGGTTTCCTCCGGGTGCTCCGGTTTCCTCCCACAGTCCAAAGATGTGCAGGTCAGGTGAATTGGCCACGCTAAATTACCCATAGTGTTAGGTGCACTAGTCAGGGGTAAATATAGGGTAGAGGAATAGGTCTGGGTGGGTTACTTCTCAGATGGTTGATGTGGATTTGTTGGGCCAAATGGCCTATTTCGAAACTGTAGGGAATCTAATCAAAACTGTGGAAGTAATATTGGAAATGGCAGTAAAAAGGAAATTAGAGACGCATGCAATCAAGAAACATCTGTAATTTTGGGAAATGTTAATCTGCATGTAGTTTGAGCAAATCAAATTTATAAAAATACTGTAGAGGAGGAATTCCTGGAGTGTATACAGGATGGTTTTCTGGACTAATACATTGAGGAACCAAGTAGAGATTAGACCATCCTAAACTGGCTGTTGTGTAATGAGAATGGAACACTTGGTAATCTAGTTATGAGAGGCCCATTAGGGGTGAGTGACCATGATGTGATCGAATTTTTGATCAAGATGAAGAGTGATGTAGTTGATTCTGTAACTAGGGCCCTGAATCTAAATAGATTAAACTACAAGGTATGAGGTGCAAGTTGGTTATGATAGATTCGGGAAAGTTACTTCAAGGGATGATGTTGGAAAGACATTGGTAAATGTTCAAATAGCACACTGGTAAACTGCAATGATTGCTCATTCCTGTGTGGCCCAAAAGTAAAATGGGAAAGATGGCCAAAGCATGATTTATGAAGGAAATTAGAGATGGTGTTAGATTCAGGGAATTGGTATAGAAATTGGCTAGAAAAAATAGTAGACTTGAGAAGTGGGACCAGTTTAGAATTCAGAAATACTGTAAAGGATAAAGGGATTGATTAAGAACGGGATAATCGAGTAGAAGAGTAAGCTTGCAGGGAACATAAAGCTGACTGGATAAGTTTCTATAGATATGTGAAGAGAAAAATGTGGGACAAATGTAGATCCCTTACAGTTAGAAACAGGGGAGTTTATAATGATGAACAAAGAAATGGCTAATATTAAATACATTCTCCAGTTTTATGTTCACAAAAGTAGACACAATTAACATTGTACAAATGTTGAGAAACAGAGTTTAGTGAGAAGGAAGAACTGAAGGAAATCAGCATTAATAGGGAAATGATGATGGGAAAATTGATGGGATTGAAGGCTGGCAAATCGCCAGTGTCGGATCATCTATATCCCAGAGTACTTAATGAAGTAAGCCTAGAAATAGTGGGTGGACATCTTCCAAGTTTCTATGGACTCTGAAACAGTTCCTACAGAATGGAGGAGCTAATGTAACCCCTCTAGTTAACAAATTAGGTAGAGAAAAACTAGGAATTGGAAAGCCATGAGTCTGACATTGGTAGTGGGGAAGATGCTGGAGTTCATTATCAAGGTTTTCATAGCAGAACAATTGGAAAACAGTGACAGAATTGGACAGAGTCAGCACAGATTTATGAAAGGGAAATATGCTTGAGAAATCTATTGGAATTCTTTGAGGATGTAATTGTAGAGTTGATGAAAGGGAACAACTTTCAGAAGGCTCTTGACAGATTCCCACAGAAGAGATTAATTTGTAAAATTTTAGTAGTGGGATGTGGGGTAGTGTTTTGAGATGGGGAGGAAACTGGTTGGCAGACAAGAAGTAAAGAGTAGCAATAAAATAATCTTTTTCTGAATGGTGGCAGTCACTAGTGGAGCACTAATGGGATTCACAATACATATTAATGAGTTGGGTGACGGAACTAAATGTACTCCCTCCAGATTTAGAGATGACATAAAGCTGGTTTGGGGCAATGGGGATGAGCTTTGAGGGGGATGCAGAGATACTCCAATGTGACTTAGAGTGAATGTGTGAGCGAATACATGTCGGGTGCAGTATAATATGGATAAATATGAAGTAGCTTCGATAGCTAACATAGGAAGACAGATTATTATCTAATTGGCTGTAAATTGAGAGAGAGGTATGTGCAATGAAATGTTGAAGTCTTTGTACACCTCTCACTGAAGGTAAACACACAAGTGCAGCAAGCAGTGAAGAGGGTAAATGGTATGTTGGCCTTCATAGTGAGAGGATTCAGGTACAGGAGCAGGGATGTCTTGCTGCAACTGTACAGTGCATTGGTGAGACTACATCTGAAATATGGTGTATAGTTTTGGTCTCCTTATTTGAGAAAGGAAGTTCTTGCTATAGAGGGAGTGCAGAGAAAGTTTACCAGACTGATTCCTGGCATGGCAGGGCTGATGTAGCAGGATATCTCATAGAAACATGTAAAATTCTAACAGGACTAGACATGATGGATGCAGGAAGGATGTTCCCGAATGTGGGGGAAGTCTGGAACCAGGGGTCACAGTCTATGGATTTAGGGTTAACCATTTAGAGCAGAGATAGGAAATTTCTTCACTCAGAGAATGGCGACCTTGTGGCATTCACTACCACCGAATTAAAAACCACACAACACCAGGTTATAGTCCAACAGGTTTAATTGGAAACATTATCACCCAGAGTTCCATTGCCTGATATGTTGAGACATCCTGGTGTGTTGGCTTTGTGTATCTTTGGAAGGCAGTAGAAGTGGTGGGCGGCACGGTGGCGGTGGCACAGTGGTTAGCACTGCTGCCTCATAGCGCCAGAGACCCGGGTTCAATTCCCACCTCAGGCAACTGACTGTGTGGCGTTTGCACATTCTTCCCGTGTCTGTATAGGTTTCCTCCGGGTGCTCTGGTTTCCTCCCACAGTCCAAAAATGTGCAGGTTAGGTGAATTGGCAATGCTGAATTGCCCATAGTGTTAGGTGAAGGGGTAAATGTAGGGGAATGGGTCTGGGTGGGTTGCGCTTCGGCAGGTTGGTATGGACTTGTTGGGCCGAAGGGCCTGTTTCCACACTGTAAGTAATCTAATCTAAAAAAAAATCATCTACAAAGGCAGTATTGGTTCCTCCTCTATAGATCCCTGTGACAACTATGACAACTGGGTTTGACATGTATACTCAAACCGTCAGGAAATATATAAATGCCAGATTCATCAGCCGTACCCACAAGGTAGAGCAAAACATCACCCAATCACAACACAATGCCATCCAGGCTCTCAAAACCAATCACAACATTGTCATCAAACCAGCAGATAAAGGAGCAGCCATTGTTATTCAGAATAGAACAGATTACTGCAAGGAAGTGTACCCACAACTGAACAACCAGGAACACTGCAGGCAGCTACTGGCTGATCCGACCAAAGAGCACACCCGTGAACTAAACACATTGATCAGGACTTTGGATCCAGTCCTTCAGAGTTCCCTACGCGCTCTCATCCCACATTTTGCCCGCAAAGGTGACTTCTACTGCCTTCCGAAGATGCACAAAGCCAACACACCAGGACATCCCATCATATCAGGCAATGAGAGTGTTTCCAAATAAATCTGTTGGACTATAACCTGGTGTTGTGTGGTTTTTAACTTTGTACACCCCATCAAACACCAGCATCTCCAAATCATGACTACCAAAGAAAGCAGTTGAATCTAAAACAATGCATGATTTCAAGGTGTTTGTTGCAGCACTGGGGGCTAAAAGGACTGATGTATGAGGAGCAGGATGAGGGGGACAAGTCAGAACAGGCAGTTAAGTTGGATGATCAGCCATGAGCATACTGAATGGTGTAGCAGGATGAAAGGACTGCATGGTCTACCCCGCTCCTGTTTTCTATTTACAATGTTTATCTGTGACCACATCAACAGTACTGTGTACATGACAATTACAGAAGGATGTTAATGTATTAGAAGTGGAGAAGTGACAATCTTGTGGTATTATGGACTGTTAATCCAGAAACCCAGGTAATGTTTGGGGACTTGGGTTCACATCCTGACACAGCAGATGATGGAGTAGAGTCCAATCAAAATGGAATTATGAGGCTAATAATGATCATAAATCCATTGTTGGAAAAACCCATTGATTCACTTATGTCCTATAGGGAAGGAAACTGCCATCCTTACCTGGTCTGGCCTATAAGTGATTCCCGACCCACAGCAATGTGGCTGCTTCTTTACTGCCCTCTGGGCAACTAGGGATGGGCAATGAATGCTGGCCCAGCCAGCGACACCCTCATTCTGTGAATAAATTTTAAAAATGTAGTTCAGAGAAGGTTTGTTAAAGTAATACCTGGAATGTATGGATTGCATAATACAGAAAGGCTTGACAAGCTGGGGCTGCATCCTCTGGAGTTTCAGAGAGTCAGAGGTGACTTAATTGAAATGTGTAAGATCCTGAGAGGACCTGATTGGGTGGATGTTGAAAGGATGTTTCTTCTAGGAGAATCTAGAACTACGATTCACTGTTTACAATTAGGAGGCTGCCTGTTTGCAAGAGATGGGAAAACATTTTTTTTTCTTTCAGAGTGTTGTGAGACTTTGGAACTCTCTTCCTCAAAAGGCAGTGCTTGCAAAATCTTGAAGTACTTTTAATCAGACATAGGTAGATTCTTGATGACCAAGGGTCTGACAGATTCACAGGGGTATGCAGGAATGTAGAGTTGAAGTTAAAATCAGATCAGCCATGATCTGATTGATTAATGGAGCAGGTTTGAAGGGCTGAGTGGACTAGTTATATTCCTTGTTGAAATGTATGGTGCTGGAAAATCACAGCAGGTCAGGCAGCATCCAAGGGACAGGAGAGCCGATGCTTTGGACATAAGCCCTTCTTCAGGAATTTTTCTATTCCTTGTCCGTATGTTCCTATTAAAGATATAGTCCAGGGATAGTTCACTAAGTTATACATATGGAGAGATTTTATTATGAGGAGTGGTTTGCAGGTTCGACCTGTACACATTGGAGTTTAAAAGAATGAGAGGAGATTTTATTGAAAAGGAGAAGATTCTTAAGAGGCTTGAAACGTTGTGGGAAAGTAAAGGACCAGAGGGTATAATCTCAGAGTAAGGAGAAGTCCATTTATAACAGAGATGAAGAAGAATCATGTGATTTATAGGAACGTGTGGATATTATTGAAAATGTGTTCCTTGCGTCATCAGTTGAGAGTGTGGCGCTGGAAAAGCACAACAGGTCAGGCAGCATCTGAGGAGCAGGAGATTCTTTTTCCGGATCCTCCGCTAAACCTCTCTCTACAAGGATCTCAGTGAGTCTATCTCTCACTGCAACCCCCAGGTCACCTTCTCTGCCCTGAAGCTCTTCAGCCATATCCTGAAGCAGACACGCTACCACAGCCACCTCTCCTCCCTCAGTGCTTGCCTACGGAACCGACTGATCCCACATGGACTCTGGACTACATTCAGGCCAACACAACTTGGACCTGAACAGGACAACCTTTATGTACAACAAATCCAAAACCTTGAGAAATGGTTCTCTTTCCGGATCCTCCGTGAAGATTCTCCTGCTCCTCGGATGCTGCCTGAACTGCTGCGCTTTTTCAGTATCACACTCTCGACTCTGATCTCCAGCATCTGCAGTTCTCACTTCCTCCTCCTTGCGTCAGCATTTTGGCTGCACCTTGAATAAATAGGTTATGAAAACAAGCAGAAGTGGTGTGGTTGACGGAGTGCTCAGCAAATAAATAGAAGACAATCCTAATAAATTAACCTCTGTTGGCTGTTCCTATGTTTGCCAACCATTTAAAAATGGCAAGTGATGTTAGCAACTAGGGGATAGGAACAGCTTTATTACAAAAGAATGAGTTGAAAATAGAGAAGCAGGTGGGGAACTTTTTAATGATATTAAACTAATACCAGAGGAAATATTCTGTCATGGAAAAGGAAACTTTGGGATAATTGCTGGCTCTTCTATACTTTGAAGTCAAACTCCAACATGGTTGCTTTCAAATATTAATCTACGTTGAACATAATCTGCTAGTTTTTATTGAAAAGTTTAAAACTCAGAAAGCAAGACAATTCAGATGGAATCTATTAATTCAACTATTCAATGTAAAGATTGTTCACGTTGGTCATAAAGGCAAAGTGATTTCAGATGCCTTGTCCCAATGTAAAATGATGAAATAAGTTAAGGATTTAAGAGTTGAGAAAAGACTCTGAAAAGCTTGTATAAGGGGAGAGTAAGGATAAATGGTTGCAGGTCTTATTATTGTTGTCTGTGTGTCACAGACCTGGTGATGAAATACATTTTTGAAATGATGTTTCATCTCTCCTGAGGGTGTAGGCATGTAAATACCACATCCAAATATATCCTGTCTTCTTGGGTCATGGACTAAAGAAGGAATTGGTGCTTTAAACCAAGGAGACTATGTAAAGAGTTCGTAAAATCATGTTTACTGCAGCACATTGTGTGTTGTTTAAAAGATTATTTCTCTTGGAATAGTAAGAGCAGGAGCAGGCAGAACAGAAACAATGGGTTCTGAACAAGGGGACAATTTCTTCAAAACAAGGTTTTGATTGTTTCTTGCATGTGTGGGGTGAGTGGAGGAGAAACAGGAGAAAAGAAAAGAATCCGAATAAACTAGTTTGGCAGCAGGGTGGGAACCAGAGCCACCGATGAGAGGAGAGGATAGTTGTTGAATGGGCAGAAATAGAACACAGAGTCTGTCAGGAAGGATACACAGTGGATAGGGCAAAGGGATGGGTTAGAATGTGTCTGTTTCAATGCAAGGAATGTCAGGAATAAGAGTGATGAACTCAGAGCATGGATGAGTACTTGGAACTACGATGTTGTGGCCATAATGGAGACCTGGATTTTACAGGGGCAGGAAAGGTTACTGGATATTCCTGGGTTTAGATGTATTAAAAAGCACAAGGAGGGAGATAAAAGAGGAAGCGGAGTAGCATTGTTAATTAGAGAGTGCATCACAGCTGCAGAAAAGGAGGTTGTTGAGGAGGGTTTGTTTACTGAGTCAGTATGGGTGGAAGTCAGTACCAGGAAAGGAGCGGTCATTTTATTGGGTGTTTTCTATAGACACCCCAATAGCAGCAGAGAGATGGAAGAACAGATTGGAGAGCAGATCTTGGAAAGTTGCAGATGTGACAGAGTTATTGTTATGGGTGACTTCGACTTCCCCAGTATTGATTGGAACCACCTCAGTGCAGATGATCTAGATAGAGCCGATTTTGTCAGGTGTGTCCAGAGGACTCCTGACTCATAATGTAGAAAGGCCGACTGGGAGGAGGCCATATTGGATTTGGTGCTAGGCAACAAGCCAGGCCTGGTGTCACATTTCTCTGGGATAGCATTTCAGTGACAGTGACCACAACCGCCTCACCTTTACCATCACCATGGAGAGGGATAGGAACAGACAGTTTGTAAAAGTATTTAATTGGGGGAGGGGAAATTATACTGTTGTTAGACAGGAGCTGTGAAGTATAAATTGGGAACAATTGTTCTATGGGAAACGTACAACAGAAATGTGGAGTTTGTTTAAGGAGCACTTGCTGCGAGTATTGGATAACTTTGCCACATTGAAACAGGCAAGGGATGGTAAGGTGAAGGAGCCTTGGATGATGAGAGAAGAGGAGCTTCTTATCAAGAGGAAGAAGGAAACTTACTCAAGGTTGAGAAAGCAAGGATCTGGCACAGCTTTAGAGGGTTACATGAAAAACCTTGGCGAGAAGGATTAGGGAAAACCAAAGGCATTCTATAGTTATGTGAGGAATAAGAGAACGATCAGAGAGCGGGGAGGGCCGATCAGGGATAGTGAAGGGAACCTGCGCCTGGAGTCTGAAGAGATAGGGGAGGCCCTACATGAATGTTTTGCTTCAGAATTCACTAAAGAGAGTGTTAATAGTGAGAACACTGTAGACCAGGTTAATAGGCTTGAACAGATTAATATTAAGAAAGTGAATGTGCTGGAAATTCTGGGAATCATCAAAATAGATAAGTCCTCAGGGCCAGCCCAGATATATCCAAGGTTACTACGGGAAGTGAGGAATGAGATTGCTGCGCCTCAGGTGATGATCTTGGCATCCTCACTCTCCACGGGAGTATACTGGATGATTGGAGGGAGGCGAATGTTGTTCCCCAGTTGAAGAAAGGGAATAGGAAAATCCCTGGGAATTACAGATGAGTCATTGTTAAGTCTGTGGTAAGCAAGATACTGGAAAAGATTCTGAGAGATAGTATTTATCACTATTTGGAAAAACATAGTTTGATTAAAGATAGCCAGCCTGGCTTTGTGAGATCATGCCTCACAAGCCTTATTGAGTTCTTTGAAGATGTGATGAGACAAGTTGATGAAGGTTAAGCAGTGGATGTGATGTATATGAATTTCAGTAAGGCGCTTGGTAAGGTTCCCCATGGTAGGCTTATTCAGAAAATTAGGAGGTATGGGATACAGGGAAATTTGGCTGTCTGGATACAGAATTGGCTAGCTGAAAGAAGACAGCAAGTGGTAGTGGATGGAAAGTATTCCGCCTGGAGGTTCTTTGGCCTCTGCTCTCTGTAGTTTTTATAATGATTTGAATGAAGAGGTGGGTTAATAGGTTTGCTGACGACACAAAGGTCGGTGGTGTTGTAGATAGTGTCGAGGGCTGTTGCAGGCTACAACAAGACAGTGACAGGATGCAGAGCTGGGCTGAGAAGTGGCAGATGGCATTCAACCTGGATAAATGCAAAGTGATTCATTTTGGAAGGTCGATTTTGAGTGCTGAATACAGGTTAAAGACAGGATTTTTGGCAGTGAGGAGGAACAGTGGGATGTTGGGGTCCATATACATAGATCCTTCAAAATTGCCTCCCAAGTTGATCGGGTTGTTAAGAAGGCATAATGTGTTTTGATTTTCGTTAACAAGGGGATTGAGTTTAAGAACCATGAGGTTTTGCTGGCAGCTCTATAAAACCCTGGTTAGACCACACTTGAAATATTGTGTCCAATTCTGGTCACCTCATGTAGGAAGGATGTAGGAGGGTGCAAAGAAGATTTACCGGCGTGCTGCCTGGATTGGGGGGCTTGTCTTATGAAAAGAGGTTGACTGAGCTAGGGCTTTTCACACCAGAGAGAAGGAAGAGAGGTAACTTATAGAGGTGCACAAGGTAATGAGAGGCATCGAGAGAGTACGTAGCCAGAGATGTTTCCCCAGGATAGAAATGGCTGTAACCAGGGGTCATAATCTTAAGGTGATTGGAGAAAGGTTTAGGGGAGATGTTAAAGGTAGGTTCTTTACACAGAGTGTGGTCGGTGTGTGGAATGTACTGCCAGCAGTGGTAGTAGAGTCAGAGACATGAGGGACATTTAAGTGACTGCTGGACAAGCACATGGATGGCAGTAAATTGAGGGGTGTGTAGGTTAGTTCATCTTAGATTAAGGTAAATGCTCAGCACAACATTGTGGGCCGAAGGGCCTGTACTGTGCTGTACTGTTCTATGTTCTGTGTTCTAAACAAGAATGGGATATGGTGTGAGTCAAAAAGAGGGAAACTAAACTTAACATGGCAATATGAACTTAAAACCAAGTTAAAATAGAACCTATTTTCATAATATCAAGTCCTCAACCTGCAGTGTGTGAATTAGGAATCTTTAGAGAAGATATGAATGATTTTGAAGGTTGAAAAAGGTTATAGATCTTTGAAGCTGAGAAGTCATTTAATTCCCTGCCCTAGAGAATTTGTAAAAATCATGGCTTACTTATGTTAGTGAGAAGTTAAGAAAAGATTTGTGGGCGGCACGGTGGCACAGTGGTTAGCACTGCTGCCTCACAGCGCCTGACTGTGTGGAGTTTGCACGTTCTTCCCGTGTCTGCGTGGGTTTCCTCCGGGTACTCCGGTTTCCTCCCACAGTCCAAAGATGTGCAGGTCAGGTGAATTGGCCATGCTAAATTGCCCGTAGTGTTAGGTAAGGGGTAGATGTAGGGGTATGGGTGGGTTGCGCTTCGGCGGGGCGGTGTGGACTTGTTGGGCCGAAGGGCCTGTTTCCACACTGTAATGTAATCTAATTTGGTGTCACAGTGGCGATAGTACTTTGATGACATAATCCAAGGGCTCTCATTGTGTAATTATAATTAATTATATTTTATTGTAGTATATATTATAATTATCAGCTTCTTTCAGCAATCTACAATTATCCAAACAGGGGTTTCTAAGATCACAGTTTAATTGACAGTTTAAAGAGATTATTAAAGGATTAGCTGTCTTTGATATGAAGTTATGAATCTAATTAGTTTTTATAAAGAATGAAAATATTTAAGGGAATTTTAAAAAGCTAAATAGGTTTTCATGAATGAGAGGGTTTCTTTTATTATAGTGAATTTTGTAACAGATATTTAGAATATTATTTTATTTAATCTGAACGTGGGCCCTGAGTTCTGTTGATAGTAGATGTAGAGTGAGTCGGCATTGGGGGACCATGGGGATGAGTTTTGGCGCAGTTGGCAAATATGTGAATGCATTGGAAAGAGTGCAGACAATTTACAGGAATGGGTCCAGGGATTAGAACGTTGGTTATGAGGGCAGATTGAAGAAGAAGACTACGAGGAGATTTGATAAAGGTTTTCAAAATCCTAAATGGAGTGGACAGAGTAGGTGGGGAGAATCTATTCCCACTCATCAAATAAATAAAG
Organism: Chiloscyllium punctatum; assembly: GCF_047496795.1. Lineage (NCBI taxonomy): Eukaryota > Metazoa > Chordata > Chondrichthyes > Orectolobiformes > Hemiscylliidae > Chiloscyllium > Chiloscyllium punctatum. Next base: position 7,203,315 of record NC_092775.1, read on the forward strand.
GACATAGATTTACAGTGACAGATAAATGAAGAAAGGGTGATGTGAGTAATAAACTTTTCACACAACTAGTACTTAGGGTCTGGAATAGTGCTGCCTGGAAATGTGGCGAAGGCAGGTTCAACTGAGGCATTCAGGAGGGGCATTAGATGGTTATTTGGATAGAATGTTGTAAAGGGATACGAGGAGAAGTGGAGATTGGCACTAGGTTATAGATGTGATGCAGGAATGATGGGCTGATTGGCTGCTTATGCACTATAACAGTCTGTGATTCTGATCTGAGTAGGGGCGTAGGTGGGGGCTAGTGGGAGTGAGGGGTACGGGCTAGAGGGACTAAAATACGAGCAGACAACAAAGTCCCAGAGGACTAATTAAACCTTGTAAACAGCCTGCCTGAGTTAGGTGCAGTCCCTGAGGTAACCCTTGACCTAAGTCTGTTGTGGTAAACCAACTCCAATCCACATGCTGGCACAAAGATCTTCCAAGGCAGTTTTTCCCAAGTCTGGTGCAGCACATCAGGAAATTTCCTGAAAATCTAGAGGTTTCCAAATCAATTTCAGTGTGAGACAGGGCCCATGAGAGATGAAGGAGTGGACAGCTAGGGAATAGAGCTAGACTAGACCTAGTGATGAAGACAGTCACATTGCTTTTCCCAGCAATTCTGGATGCATTGTTTTTATTTATTGCCTGTTCCTAATTGCCCTTGAGAAGGTGGTGGTGAGCTGTCTTTTTAAACTGCTACAGCCCATGTGCTGTCAGTCGACCCACAATGCTGTTAGGGAGGAAGTTCCAGGATTTTGACCCAGCAACAGTGAAGGATTGGTGATATAGTTTCAAATCAGGACGGTGAGTGGCTTGGAGGGGAACATGCAGGTGGTGATGACCCTATGCACTTTCTGCCCTTGTGCTTCTAGATGGTAGTGATCATAGGTATGGAAGGATCTTTGGTGAAATTCTATAGTGCATCATGAAGTTGGTACACACTGCCACTACCGAGTGTTGGCCGTGGAAGGAATGGATGTGATGGCAATGAAGGGGTCACAGCAGGTAAGGGGCAGGTTGAATTGGGTTTCATTGGTATACATGTGGAAACTGATGCTGTGTTTGTGGATAATACCATTGACCATTAGAGTCTAGATGAAAATTAGGACAGGGCCAAGAATGGATCCTTGGGGAACACTGGGTGTAGTGGTGTGGAAATGTGAAGAGAAATCTTTGCATGGACTGGCTCTGAATAAATAGTCAATAATGGAAATATAATGAAAAACTTGCCTCTGCCGGAAGAACCAGTGCACAGGGATTAAATGTGATCTATTTATACCTGCAATCTTATTTTAGCACAGGGAAACATTAGTATTTGATGTATTAGCACATTTTGCAACAGATATTTTCTGCAGTGCTTTTTTCAATTACTTTATACCAGTTCTTCCATTTATTGGCAAGGAGTAATGCCTCATTGAGTGTTGGGTGCTACTAATTAGCTTTGTTAGGAGATAATTTAACAAACAATCACAGAAAATAAGCAGCTGTGTTTGATAGTTTCAAGGGAAAGATTAGCTTTTTATTCCTGAGATGTGTATCATTGCCAGATTTGGGCCTGACTTTCTTGGTTGTCCTTAATTGCCCTTGAGAAGATGGTGGTGAGCTGCCATCTTGAACCACAACAGCTCGTGTGCTGTAGGGACCACTATAGTGCTGTTAGGGATGGAGACCCAGGTTTTTGACCCACTGACACTGAAGGAATGTTGATTTAGTTTCAAATCAGGTAATGTGTGTGTGTTGGAGGGTACATTGCAGGTGACAGTGTCTCCATTCATCTGCTGTCCTTGTTTATCTACATGGTAGAGGTTATGGGTTTAGAGGGTGTTATTGAAGGAATTTTATGCACCTTATAAATGGTGCACGCTGCTGCCTGTGTAGGTCAGTTGTGTTAGGAGTGAGCATTTCAAATGGTGGATGGAGTGAATGTTTTTGGACGTGATTATATTGTTCTGGATAGTGTCAAGTTTCTTGAGTGTTGTTGGAGCTGTACCCATCCAGGCAAATGGGGAATATTCCATCATACTCCTGACTTTTGCCTTGTAGATGCTGGAAAAGCTTTGGGGAGTCAGGAGGTGAAGTATTCGCTGCAGGATTCCCAGCCTGTGACCTACTCTTGTCACCATGCTGTTTACATGTTTGGGAGGGGAGACAATGGCCTAGTGGTATTATTGTTAGGTTATTTACGCAGAGACCCAGCTGCGTAATTTTTTTTAAAATCTGGAATTAAGAATCTGATCATGCCTGTTGATTGTTTGGAATGCCCTTTAGGGTCTGCCACTGTTTCCTGATCTAGCCTACATGTAACTCCAGACGCACAGCAATGTGGTTGACTCTGGTCCAGTGGCACCCACAATCTGTGAATGAACATAACAAGAAATAGGGCTTGTCAAGTTCAGTTTCTGATCATGGTGGGCGGCACGGTGGCACAATGGTTAGCACTGCTGCCTCACAGCGCCAGAGACCAGGGTTCAATTCCCGCCTCAGGCGACTCTCTGTGTGGAGTTTGCACATTCTCCCCTTGTCTGCGTGGGTTTCCTCCGGGTGCTCCGGTTTCCTCCCACAGTCCAAAGATGTGCAGGTCAGGTGAATTGGCCATGCTAAATTGCCCGTAGTGTTAGGTAAGGGGTAGATGTAGGGGTATGGGTGGGTTGTGCTTCAGCGGGGCAGTGTGGACTTGTTGGGCCGAAGGGCCTGTTTCCACACTGTAAGTAATCTAATCTAATCTAATCAAAGGTAACCCTAGATGTTGATAGTGGGGCATTCAGTGATGATGATGGTGCCATTATCCTGTCTTGCTGAGGTAGTTATTGCTTGGAACTTGTGTGGCCTGAATGCTATTTGCCACTTACAGTCCAAGATTGAATGTTGTCCAGGTCTTGCTTCAGATGGTCACAGGCTAGTTGTTTCAATATGTGAGGAGTAGTTAATGGGGCTAACTCTAGTACAATTATCGGCAAACATCCCTACTTATCACCTTATGGATACATAGTATTTTCCCAATGGCCGTCTGGTGATATTTGCCACCTCTACCGGTGTGTGTTATTGGGTAAGGGTTGACTGAGGTAGTTCACTGCCACCAATCTTTCTTTATCTTTGTTTGGGCCTGTCTGGTGATTAGTGGTGGAGGATACACCATCATAGAGTATCTACAGAGGTAGCACTGTTTTTGGATGAAGAGGTTTATTTTGTGATAACAATAAGTCCAACTATATTTGGTTAAGCATCAATCCTAGCACATTAGGGAACTGGTCCAGACATATCTGCTCATTCTGAAAGCCAGAGCAGAACTCCTGGTCTCTAACCACAGACAGTGTGTGGCACCAGTAGGACCATCACCTTATATCACAGAAGGCAGGTCATTGATGAAGCGACTAAAGATGGTTGGGTCCAAGACAGTAGATTGCTTACAGCGTGGAAACAGGCCCTTCGGCCCAACAAGTCCACACCGACCCGCCGAAGCGCAACCCACCCAGACCCATTCCCCTACATTTACCCTGCACCTAACACTACGGGCAATTTAGCATGGCCAATTCACCCTAACCTGCACATCTTTGGACTGTGGGAGGAAACCGGAGCACCCGGAGGAAACCCACAAAGACACGGGGAGAATGTGTAAACTCCACACAGTCAGTCGCCTGAGGCGGGAATTGAACCCGGGTCTCTGGCGCTGTGAGGCAGCAGTGCTAACCACTGTGCCGCCCATGAGATTATCTTGAGAGTGTCTTGAGGGACTCCTGTGGTAATATTCAGGTCTCTCACATTATAGATTCTCTATTGAATATTGTAAAGCAGAAATATTTGGCATGGTAGCCTGTCAATCTATTACAATACTACATTATAGAGAAACACAACACCGATTCACCCATGTCTTCTTCATGAGCTCCTAATTTCAGTACTCGTGTTGTCCAATGAGTGTATAAACATTGGGTTCTTTCTTAACAATGGAAGAGATTAATTAAATTGGATACAGGGGAGAGAAGCAATAGACAAGAAATAAGACATTATTTCAATGAGCTACATCACACTGCAGCACCCAAAAACTACAAAAAGCAGAAGAAAAATATCTATACAACGTTTTCAAGAAAAATGGACACCCAATAAGCACAATCTGTGATTCCTCTGAAACAAACCCAAACAAACAGACACAACGCAACCAAAACCTATAGCCACATTACCTTATATCAAATGACTTCCAGATTACTCAGACCCCTTGGCATCATGGTAGCCTACAAACCTATCAACATACTTAAACAGTGGCTGATGAACCTAAAGGATCCATTAGATACCACCAGCAAAACTAACGTCATTTTGCAAGATATCATTCAAGAACTGTAAAAAACAATACTTCGGACAAACAAGCAGCAAAATTGCCACCAGGGTACATGAACACCAACTGGCCACCAAAAGACATGACCCACTCTGACTAGTTTCCATACATAGAGACAAAGAAGGACACCACTTAGACTGGGAAAACACACACGTTCTCGGACAGGTGAAATAAAGACTCGCACAAGAATTCTTAGAGGCATGGCATTCTAACCAGAACTCCATCAATAAATACATCGATTTAGATCTTATCTACCTTCCCTTGAGAAAAAGAACCGGAAATGACGTCACTCACCATAAGAAACCAAGACCTATACATAGAGAGGCAGGACATACCACCAGTGCTTCACCGGAGACTCTCACTGATGATATTACCTAGTATAGTGACGAAACATCTGAAAATGTACCTTCAAGCTCAGCAAACTAACTTTACGTACTTATCATCAACCTGATCTACAAATCTTCTCAAAAATCAATAGACAAGTATTCCTTGATGCACAGGATCTGAAAATTCTAACAGGAGGTGGCTATTCATCCCTCAGATAATGTTCCTCTATTCAGTTAGATTTTAGCTGATTTGTTTCTTGACTTCGCCGATCTTCCTTACTTCAAGCACAAGCAAAAACCTGAGGAAGGGTCACTGGACCCAAAATGTTAACTCTGCTTTCTGTCCATAAATGCTGCCAGATCTGCTGAGTTTATCCAACAATTTGAATTGAATTTATTTTAATTTATTGTCATGTGTACTGAGGCACAGTGAAAAGCTTTGTCTTGCGAGCAGTACAGGCAGATCCCTTGGACAAATAGCATAGATAGTAAAAATGGGTTGGTGACGATTCACCACTGATGATTAGCCACTGCCAGTTCTCCACCAGCGTTTCTCCACTGGGATTGTTTGACCTCTGGAACCTATTTGCCACCGGAAATATATATATGTACTGATTGTTTTCCCTCCCACCTGTTCTTTCATACTTCTCAGTCCCCTTTATTTATGCAACTACATACTACATATTGATAAAAAAAGAGGTAAAATAGATATCATTTTATTGGTTTATATATAAAAATGACTTACAAACTTAACCAGAAAAAGGAAATATATTTTAAAAATCTTTATAATGGCAGTAAAATCTCAGATTAATATTAAACAATGAAATTTTTTAGTTCATTTGATAGTTACGTGCTATTTCTCTAAGATATTTCAAACAATCTCTTTCACCGTATTCAAGAACAATTTTTTTTATTCTATCGTCTGCATCTCGATTTTTTTTAAGCTTTATTTGTGGTGGGTAACCCGCTATCAGCTGTTCCGTATATAAATCTCGCCCCTTTTGCACTTTCATTAACGTTCCAATAAATTTCCATATGGTTGGGTGGTGAGCCCCAAGTTCAAAAGCAATTCTCCGATGAGCAGCTTCAGCGTGATTATTTGTGCGATCTTCATAGTTTATTGTTGTCTCATAGACCGACCACATATCATGGGGAAACAAAGGCCCCTTCAGCTACTGCCACGTCTATTGTAGAGTCCAATATAATTAAATTCAAACCAATCTAGTATTGACTGTAGTTCTTGAGGCAAAAAATCTGCGAGTGCTTCTACATAGTTATCAAGGTCAGTAAGTGGCACAAAAGCCAAAGCAATTATCATTTTTGCTTTTAAAGCATAATCAGGATCGGTGTTGTATTCTCTTCGAGGAGAAAGTGAGGACTGCAGATGCTGGAGATCAGAGCTGAAAATGTGTTGCTGGAAAAGCGCAGCAGGTCAGGCAGCATCAAAGGAGCAGGAGAATCGACGTTTCGGGCATGAGCACTTCTTCAGGAATGAGGAAGAGCGCCTCATCTTCCGCCTAGGAACAAGGGATGAACTCAGATTTCTCCAGTTTCCTCATTTCCCCTCCCCCCACCTTGTCTCAGTCAAATCCCTCGAACTCAGCACCGCCTTCCTAACCTGCAATCTTCTTCCTGACCTCTCCGCCCCCACCCCACTCCGGCCTATCACCCTCACCTTGACCTCCTTCCACCTATCGCATTTCCAACGCCCCTCCCCCAAGTCCCTCCTCCCTACCTTTTATCTTAAACTGCTGGACACACTTTCCTCATTCCTGAAGAAGGGCTCATGCCCGAAACGTCGATTCTCCTGCTTCTTGGATGCTGCCTGACCTGCTGTGCTTTTCCAGCAACACATTTTCAGCTCGGTGTTGTATTGACAAGTTGCTCCAACTGCAGCAATATGTCTATGCATACTTTGTGCCAAATGAAAGAAACAGCCCCTAATTCTAACTTTAGGAAAACATTCTCTCATAGCACTGATAGCTGCCTGTCCAAAGTCACAATGGATATACTGTGGTCTGGGATTAGGTACCAAGGACTTCACCATTTCAAACATGCATGCAAACGTTGAATGCTGCTTATTTTGTAGAAGTATTTACAGTATTAGATGAACCCCATTAAGTCTTTTTGTTAAAATACAATATACTTGAGAGAATAAAATAGGGGCTATGTTGTACGTACCATCCACAAACCACGTCGATTCTGCTAAATGATGTATTCAAGATTCCCTACCAAATATGATTATACAATTACTTCCTTGACGACTATCTGCCAAAAGAGATGTTTCTTCTGCTCCTGTTATCTGGCTTACATACTTTGTATGTAATTGGAATCACCAAATGCTGAAGATCAGTAGGGTTTGATGGCGCTAAACTAATATCATTCTTTTATCGTCAAATTATTTTCTTCATGCTGCTTGTTGTTAGTAAAGATGCTAGGACTGACTGAGGGACATCAGCTACACATTCATTAATAAGAACACTAGGTGCTTCCTGCGAGTCTTCTGCATGACGTTTTAAACTTGTTTTCACTTTCGCAACTTGGACAGTTGCTGCGGAAGGGGAATGTATATGTTCATTTATTGTTTTTATCACAGTGCCACTTTTGGTGTGGATCCGTCCATTACCTCGGACCCTTTGTTCACATTACCAAAACTTAATACTTGAATTTATCAAAAACATATATAAAACCATCGTGGTAAAACTTCTTATTCCCACGTTTACTAATAATTCCTGTTTCCATTTTGAAGACTTGAGGGTAAATGAAAAAAAATACAAGCTTAAAAAAACTCTCCTGTAACGAAAACAAGTTGTTACTGAAACAGCACAAACACTACCTTAACCAATATAACGGCAATTTTATATAGTTTAGATATGCTCGATGGTCAAAGGGCAGTGGCGAATCGTCTTCAGTGGCCAATGGGCGATGGCTAAGCGTCCTCAGCGGTCAAAGGGCAGTGGCTAATCGTCAGCAGCGAATCTGCTGTGGCGAATGGTCCCATCCCGAGTAAAAATAGATAAACAGCAGCAAAAACAAAAATACACAGGTACAGGCTAATGTTAAGAGTTTGTGAGTCCATTCAGTATTTTAACAACAGTAGGGTAGAAACTGTTTCTAAACCGGCTGGTGCGTGTGTTCAGGCTTCTGTACCTTCTCCCTGATGGTAGAGGTTGTAGAAAAACATTGCCAGGGTGGGATGGATCTTTGAGAATGCTGGCGGCCTTTCCTTGACAGCGGGCCTGGTAGATGGATTCTATAGATGGGAGGTTGGCCTTTGTGATTGTCCGGGCCAAGTTCACCACTCTCTGTAACCGTCTCCAATATTGAATGGTATAGTTGCCACATAGCAGGTAGTGATACATCCAAACAGAATGCTGTCGATGGCGCACCTATAAAAGTTCGCAAGGGTATTCGTTGTCATGCCACATTTCCTCAGCTGCCTGAAGAAGAAGAGACTTTGTAACCTGTGCGTCCAAATGAAGAGTCCAAGAAAGCTTGTTGTGGATGACCACTCCCAGGAGCTTGACACTCTCCACTTGTCCCGCCGAAAGTCAATAATGAGTTCCTTGGTTTTGCCGGCATTGAGAGCTAGGTTGTTCTCAGTGCATCATTTTTCCAGGTCTTCCCCTCCCATCTGTAGTCTGTTTTGTCGCTATCTGAGATTTGACCGACTATGATGGTGTCATCAGCGAACTTGTAAATGGCATTTGTCTGTATTTTTGTTTTTGTTTTTGATCTCTGGCATCTGCTGTTCTTAGATGTTTTTGTTTAGTAAAAATCGCTGTTAGTTTTGAAATTTTCCATTGACTGCAGCCTCAGTAGCCTTTTGAGAAGTGGGTATTGTATTAAATTTCCATGATCCATTGTTTGAGGAAATACTTCCTGTAATAGTCCCCTAACTTCCTCATACTGATTATGGACACTTCCAACCAAAGGAAATAATCTCTCACTACCTGTCCAATCAAGTTCTTTGATCACCTGAAAACACTACATTCGATTACAATTTAAATCTCCTATATATATTAAAATATAAACATCATCTGTTCACCATATCCTTGCAATTTCATCTTTAATCCCTAGCATCATTCTGATGGATATATGATAAATCCCCTTCTAGATTAATATACCATGCAAAACCTCTTGCCATGTTCCCACCAAAGTAATTCTCAAAATTTACCTCTTTGACCCACTTTTTGGTCACCTTTCTGAAGATCTCCTCACGTGAATCTATGTCAGACTTTGTTTGGTAATGTTGGTGTGAAGAGCATTACACTTTTCAGCCACTGTGCCATTACAACTTCATTGTTTTTAAATTTCAAAAGTCAACCCTGTGTCTTCAAGAGAAGTTTGGATTGGTTCCTGGTGGAGTAGAGATCACATTATGTGAATGTTGTTATTGTTGTTGTGTCACCATAGTCTTACCAGACCATCGGAGCTACTTTCTCATTAGTTGAGAAGCGACTGCTAGTGATTTAACCTGAGGACCACCAGAGTTCAGGCGAGGGAAGGGGTGGAGAAGGAGAGTCCTTCATGGTAACCTCAAACCGCTGATGGGAATTGAATTCACGCTGTTGGCATCATTATGTAAACAACACTTAGTTCAAGAGATTCCCTGGATTAGATCAAATCGTTTGTGCTATAAGAGATATCTCTGGACGCAACCTTGAAAAATTACATTAACAATGCTTTTTTAATACAAGCTATTGTTGAGGTGATGTCCAGATGAGGTCCAACCAGAGCTTTACAGAAATATAATTTCTCATTTTGTGCATTTGCAATGAGTAGGTGTGGACTGAGTGTTGGACAGTTTGTCTTTACCTGAGAATTGTGAATCCCTGCACTGTGCTGCTGTGTGGTGCAGTGGGAACTGACTTTGACCATCATGGATAAAAACAACAAGGACACATTTAGAATCACTCTGGGAAAACCCTGCCCAAGCCCTGAGGTTATTGTTTAGAGAAGTTGACCTGAAAGGGTTAACTCAGAAATTTCTGAGTAACTCCACTTTCTAGTGCCTAAGTGACTGCCTCTGGGTGGGGTAAGTAATCTTCTTCAATTTGCTTCAGTCTGCAGTTAAGTTTTGTGGTCTGTAATCTTAGGCCTAATCACAATTTTATAAGAGATAAAAATGTCTCTTATCTAGTGTTCCTGTGGTTATCTAATTGTACTCTCACTCACTACAAAGTAAGACTTTTTTTATTACTCAAGAATGTGTGATTTCTACAAAGCATTCCGTATGGTTATCATTCTCCACTTAGTCCTTAGTCTTAGTAAACCTTAGACTTGTTCAAGAATTGGGATTGATGCCAATTCTCTAAGCCACATCTCCATAATCTTTAAGGCAAACATTGAGTAAAGCTTCTCCTTACAAGATTGCATCCAGAGATATCTCTTATAGCACAAATAATTAGAACTAATCCAGGGGTCTCTTGAACTAAATGTTATTTACATAATGTGATTGTGGTTCTGTTCGCTGAGCTGGGAATTTGTGTTGCAGACGTTTCGTCCCCTGTCTAGGTGACATCCTCAGTGCTTGGGAGCCTCCTGTGAAGCGCTTCTGTGATGTTTCCTCCGGTGCTTCACAGGAGGCTCCCAAGCACTGAGGATGTCACCTAGACAGGGGACGAAACGTCTGCAACACAAATTCCCAGCTCGGCGAACAGAACCACAACAACGAGCACCCGAGCTACAAATCTCCTCGCAAACTTTGAACATAATGAGATCTTTGTTCCACCAGGAACCAATCCAATTTCTTCTTGAAGACAGCGTTCACTTATGAAATTGAAAAAAATGAAGTTGTAATGGGACAGTGGCTGAAAATGTAATTAAGTACAATTCTTTAAAGAAGAGGAACTTTCTGGGATGAAGGGCCTTGCATTAAGATATTAACCTTGCTCTGCAGTTCAAATACCATTAGCACTGTTATTCACTAGAAGAATGAGCTGAAAATGGTGTGGTGAGGGTTAGTGGGACCTCAATCAACATCAAAGCCAATGAATCATCTTCTTAACCACAAGACTTAAGAATGGACAAGCAACAGAGGAAAGATAGGGATGGAAAGGAAGTGAAGTAGAGTTATGTCAGATTGTGGAAGAGAAATAAAGAGAGAGAAAAAATGATTGGATTAAGGGAGAGAATAAATTAGAGACAGAAAAGAAAGTTAACAGTGAGTTTAAAGGGTAGTTTAAGTGTAAATTCAACAACTCCACAAAAATAATGGCAAGCTTAAGGGCAGGATGTGGTTTATATGAAGGAATTAGAGCAGTGCAGATTGATCAACAACTTCAGGAAATTCATCATTCAGTATGATTAACGTATTAATAATGGTGAATGGCATGTGTCAATTAACATTCTCCAGCAAGATCTGGCTCAATTTTTATTAAAAATATATTGTTGAGTATTTAATAATGTAATGGTGGCTCTTCCTAACATGTGAGGGTGCTTCAATGTTTTGTTTTGTTAAATGTGTGGTCTACCCACATAACAGAAATGTCCTTTTCCTTTAAATTCACCTTCCCTTTATTGCCTAGCCCAGAAGGATGTCCATTTTAGCTGCTGACACGCCTGCTGGTTCATCAACATGACAGAATGACAGACTTACTGAAGCCTCAGACTGTTTACTACTCTCAGGGGTTTATAGAGTGAAGAAAAAAAATCCACTGCATTCTCCAGGGTAAGTTCAGAAAAGCTCTATTTAATGTCTTCATCTGTCTGGTCACAGTGAGTAGTAATTAAAATTGTTTTCAAATAAACAGAAACTGCTGGAATCTTGCAGTATGTCCGAAAAGGTAAAACACATATTAATAGTCTGGATGAAGGTCTTGTGGATTCAGTGGTTCAGTGGGTTACATTCCATCCTTTCTATCAGAAGATTGTGGTTTCATTTCACTGCAGAGACTGGTGCCCAAAATTTAGATCAATCCTCTCCAGCACTGAAAATATGTACAAGGATGTTGCCGGGTTTGGAGGGTTTAGTCTATAGGGAGAGGCTGAATAGGTTGGGGCTATTTTATCCTGGAGTGTTGCAGGCCAAGGGGTGACCTTATAGGAGTTAATAAAATCATGAGGGGCATGGGCAGGGTAAATAGACAAGGCCTTTTCCCCAGGGTGGGGGAGTTCAGAACTAGAGGGCAATGGTTTAAAGTGAGAGGCGAAAGATATAAAAGGGACCTAAGGAGCAACTTTTTCACACACAGGGTGGTGCGAGAATGGAATGAGCTGTTAGAGGAAGTGGCAGAGGCTAGTACAATTGTTGTGGTTCTGTTCGCCGAGCTGGGAATTTGTTGCAAATATTCCGTCCCCTGTCTAGGTGGCATCCTCAGTGCGTGGGAGCCTCCTGTGAAGTGCTTCTATGATGTTTCCTCTGGCATTTATAGTGATTTGTACCTGCTGCTTCCAGTTGTCAGTTCCAGCTGTCCGCTGCAGTGGCCAGTATATTGGGTCCAGGTCAATGTGCTTATTGATTGAATCTGTGGATGAGTGCCATGCCTCTAGGAATTCCCTGGCTGTTCTCTTTTTGGCTTGCCCTATAATAGTAGTGTTGTCCCAGCCGAAGGGACAAGCCAAACAGAGAACAACCAGGGAATTCCTAGAGGCATGGCACTCATCCACAGATTCAATCAACAAACACATCGACCTGGACCCAATATACCGGCCACTGCAGCGGACAGCTGGAACTGACAACCGGAAGCGGCAGAGACAAGCCACTATAAATGCCGGAGGAAAGATCACCGAAGCGCTTCACAGGAGGCTCCCAAGCACTGAGGATGTTACCTAGACAGGGGACAAGACGTTTGCAACACAAATTTCCAGCTCGGCGAACAGAACCACAACAACGAGCACCCGAGCTACAAATCTTCTCCCAAACTTTGCTAGTACAATTACAACATTTAAAAGGCATCTGGTTGGATACTTGAATAGGAAGGGTTTAGAGCGATATGGGTCAAGTGCTGGCAAATGGGATCAGATTATTTTAGGATGTCTGGTCGGCGTGGACAAGTTGGATCGAAGGGTCCGTTACTGTGTTGCACATCCCTTTGACTCTCAGTGCAGTACTGCTGGGGGCAGTGCTGCCATGTCAGGACTGTCATCTTTCAGATGAATCATTAAACCAAAGTTCCAACTATCCTCTCAGGTGGCTGTAATGGATCTCATGGTGTCAACTTGAAGGAGAGTTGGGGAATTCTCCTTGGTTTCCTGGCTTTAGCCAATAACTATTGCTGAAAACAGATTACCTGGTTGTTAAAAAACTGTGCTGAGAGGTTGCTGTGTTAAAATTTGCTGCCATGTTCCCTACATGGCAACTGTGACAATATTTCAAATATACTTCATAGTCTGTAAAGTGCTTTGTATTCTGAGACCATCCAAAGAGCTGTATTAAAAACAACATATGCGGGAAACACTCAGCAAGGCAACGTCCATAGAATGTGGAAGGTGGAGAAAAACCGAAAGAACTGTAAATGCTGTAAATTGATGGAAATAGAAATTGCTGGAAAAGCAGAGCAAGTCTGGCACACCTGTAGAGAAAATCCAGAGTTAATGTTTCGGGTCCAGTTCAGTAATTTCTCTCCAACAGATGCTGCTGGGCAGGCTGAGCTTTTCCGCTAATTTCTATTTTTTTTTCTACCTTGATTTTTTGAATATCAGGACAAAGGACTTCACATTTAATAAAGTATATATGAACTGTGATGTAGAGTGTAACTTCTGTAATATAGGGATGGTTCTGTTCAATAAGCTTACAGTTCAAAAATGTAAAACTTTAAACTACCTTTCTCCATTGTCCCTGATACTGGTTGACCTGCTGAGTTTTCAGAATACTTTCTGATTTTATTTCGGGTGCACTATTTTGCTTTACAAGGCTGCTAATAAGTTGGGTTAACCATCTTGTAAAACAAATGTAAATCTGTCATTTACAATAGAGCCTTTCCTTTGGGGATCCAGGGACTGGGGCATATCCATTCAGTTTAAATTCCCAGTACCCAGAATCGGTCACTGGCACTCACCATAAAGCAAAAAGAACAAAACTGTATCAAAATGTTCTGATGAAAAGTCAACAGCCTGAAACGTTAACCCTTTTTCTGTCTCTGCAGTTGTTGCCTGACCTGTTGAGTATTTTCAAGGTTTTCTGTTCTGATTCCAGAAAGTTAGAGGCATTTCAATCATTATTAATGCTCTATGGCTGACATGAAACAGGTCTGTACCTAGCATGTTAATATGCCCTGGATTTACATAGCAGCACACAATTAGCACTCTTTACGTTTATGAGGCATTTGTGAGCTTTCAGACATCCTGATGACAGTGTCTTTTGTACACCCACCTACACAAGCTGCTTTTATACAATACTGACTCACAGAGTGTGAAACTATCAAATTAGTCAAAGAAAAGCAATGAGGTTTGTATCTCACAATTTTTAAAAATAGAACTGGACAAAACAGGGAGAGGATTAATTTTTAATTGTGGACTGCAGCTAATTGCAATAAGACAAAATCAATTGCCGTCAAGAGTCGTATACCTGCTGTTGGATCCCCATCTACGTATTTAAATGTCTGTTTGAAGTGGAAATGCTGCCCCTCCCTTGCTGTCAGTGTTTTTTTTATTTAACCTAGTTCTCTAACGAATCCGTTCTGAGATGTTACTACACACCGGTGGAGCAGGTAGGACTTGAACCTGGGCATCCCAGTCCAGGGGTAGGAACACTACCTTTGTGTCACAAAAGGGCCCTGCTGTCTGGTTTAAGACCCTGCCTGAAAATACAATCAGGTCGCACTTTAATGGCAACAGGATGTCCAAGGTGACCATTCAATACAGTGTCCATGCTGGCCCTTCAAAGGACCGCTCACTCTGTCTTCCCAAATCCTGGCACAATCCTCGAAATATTTAGAAAATGTGAAAATCATTTCAGCACTGAATCCATATCCCTTGACTTTATGGAACTTTGAGTGCATATCCAGACAATTTCAAAATGAATTGAGTATTCCTGCCTCTACTTCCCTTTCAAGCACCGAGTTCTAGTCCCCAACAACCCAATGGGTGAAAAACTCTTTCATCTTCCCTCAAATCTTTCCACCAGCTTCTTTAAATCTATATTCCCTTGGCGTAAACCTCTCTGCTGAGGTATATTGACCCTTCCCATCCACTCTATCCAGGTCCCTCGCAATTTTGTAAACCTCAATCAACTCTCCCCTCAGCTTCCTCTGTTCCAAGAACAACACCCTGCCTGGTGGGCGGCATGGTAGCACAGTGGTTAGCACTGCTGCCTCACAGCGCCAGAGACCTGGGTTCAATTCCCACCTCAGGCAACTGTCTGTGGAGTTTGCACATTCTCCCGTGTCTGCGTGGGTTTCCTCCAAGTGCTCCAGTTTCCTCCCACAGTCCAAAACTGTGCAGGTTAGGTGAATTGGCCATGCTAAATTGCCCGTAGTGTTAGGTGTAGGGGAATGGGTCTGGGTGTGTTGTTTTTCGGAGGGTTGGTGTGGACTTGTTGGGCCGAAGGGCCTGTTTCCACACTGTAAGTAAGTAATCTAATCTAAACTATCCAATCTTACCCAATAGCTTCATTCTTCTAGTGCTGGCAACATCCTCGTAAATTCCCTCTGTGTGCCCTAAGGTTCAGTTACATACTTCTGTAATGAGGTGACCAGGACAGCACACGTTATTCAAATTGCAGCCTAACCTTTTATGTTGTTCCAGCATAACCTACCTGATCTTATATCTGATGTCTTGGTTAATAA
This sequence comes from Chiloscyllium punctatum, assembly GCF_047496795.1. Taxonomy (NCBI): domain Eukaryota; kingdom Metazoa; phylum Chordata; class Chondrichthyes; order Orectolobiformes; family Hemiscylliidae; genus Chiloscyllium; species Chiloscyllium punctatum. The sequence continues at coordinate 7,218,737 of NC_092775.1, forward strand.
AGAGAATTACATATGCCGCCTTAACCACCTGGTCAATATGACCTGTTACCTTTAGGGATCTGTGCATATTCACTCAAAGTTTACTCACTAAGACCATAAGACTAAGAAATGGGAACAGGAGGAGGCCATTCAGTCCCTCAAGCCTGCTCTGTCATTCAATCGGATCATGGCTGACTTACTCAACATGACTCGGTATTCTCCACTTGTTGTGTATTCCTTTGCCATGTTCCTCAGCAACATCATCTCACAATTCATCGCGATTTCTATTGGCCACTTCACAGCTCACCTGACAAATTCATTAACTTCCTGCAGTCCATAGCTCCCCCCCACAACTATGTTATCAACTACACAGGTAAATTTTAGTCACTTGGACACTTCTTGATCATGTCCCCTATATTTAAGTCCAAATTATGAACATGTACTACAAAAAACAGAAAGTCCAGTACTGAGTCCTGAGGAACACCACTGGAAACAGCCTCCCTGTCACAAAAACACGAGTCAGCATTTGTTACCTGCCACTAAGCTGATTTTATATCTAGCTTGCTACTTTTTCCTAGATGCCATGGACTTTTTTTAAACCAGTCTGCCATGGGATCTCGTAAAAGACCTTGTTAAGATGAATGTAGACCTTGTCAAGTACACTTACTGTCATCAATTCTTCTTGTTATCTTACTAAACAAATGTGATCAAGTTAGTTGGGCGCAATCTTCCCTGAACAAATCAATGCCGACTATAACTGATTAATCCAAGTCCTTCTAAGTGACCAATTACTCTGTCTCTCAGAATTGCTAACAATCATTTTCTTACTTCTAAGGCCAGGCTGACTGACCTATCTGTCCCTCACTCCATTTTAAACAACGGTACAACATTAACATTCCTCTAACCCTCCAGTAGCCAGCAAAAGATAAAAAATGATGTTCAGGGCATCCACTATTTTCTCCATGGCTTCTGTTAACAGCCTGGGGTATATTTTATCTGACCCTGGTGATTTATCCCATTTTGAAGATGCTAATTCCCTTAATACCTTCTCTCTCAATACTTATCAAATCAAATAGTTCCCGTGCCCTCTCCTTAACTACAAAGTCTTCATCACCCTTACTTCTGTGAAGATGAACACAAAATATTCATTAGGAACCATGCTCACGTATTCTATCTTGACATATAGGTTACTATTTTACTTTTATAATGATTCTACTCTATCCTTAATTATCCTTTACTCGTAACGATTGATAAGAGATCTTTGAGTTCTCCTTGATTTTCCTTCCAAATATTCTTTCATGTCTGTCTTTGTTTTCCTAATTTTCTTTTGATTTCAACTCTATATTTTTGATATGGAGGAGCCAGTGTTGGACTGAGCTGGCCAAAATTTTAAAATCTCTATGACTCTATCTCTGACTCTATAGTCCAAAAGGTTTATTTGGAAGCAGTAGCTTTCAGAGCGCTGCTCCTTCACCAGATAGCTACTTGATGCAGGAGCAGCCACTCCGAAAGCTAGTGCTTCCAAATAAGCCTGTTGGACTATAAGCTGGTGTTGTGTCATTTTTGAAACACCTCTGTTTCTGCAGTATTGAGTTCTCAGAATCTGACATAATTTCCTTTTCTACATCAATCTACCCTGTGAGCTTCTTGATATCTAGGGGTCTCTAGATTTGGTTGTCCCACCCTTTTTTTTATGGGTGCACAATTAATGAAGCAATGGTGTGGTGGTATTAATTGCTGGTCTGTTAATCCATAGACCCAGGTTCGAATCCTGCTGTGGCAAATGATAGAACTTGAATTCAATGAAAATCTGGAATTAAGAATCATTGCCGATTGTTGGAAAACTCCATCTGGTTCACTAGTGTTGGTTAGGGAAGAAAGCAGCAGTTCTTACTTGGTCTGGCATACATGTGACTCTAGACCCTCAGCAATGTGGTTGACTCTTAGGGATAAGCAATAAATCCTGACCTAGCTGGTGATACCCTCATCTCATGAATGATTACTAAAACGTTTACTCTGAATCGCACAACTCTTCTCATTGAATGCTTCGCACTGCTCTAACACTGATTCACCTTTCATAGGTGTTTCAAGTCTACTTTTTCTCCATTCTCAGCTTAGTAAAGTTGGTTTAACTCCAATTCAGAACTTTAATTCCTGTTCTATGTTAGTCTTTTTCCATAACTATATTAAAAGTAACTGAATAATGATCATTATCTCCAAAATAATTAAAGGGGATCCCAATTCATTTTATATGCATATTAGGAGCAAGAGGGTCACTAGGGAAAGGGTAGATCCACTCAAGGACCGTGGAGGGAATTTATGTTGAGGAAGAAGGTAAGGTCCTTAATGAGTACTTCAAATCAATATTCACCAAGGAGAAGAACATGGACGATGGTAAGATTATGTAGGGATATGTTGATATTCTGGGGCACGTCAATATTAAGAAAGAGGAGGTGTTGAGTGTCTTGCAAAGCATTAAGGTAGATAAGTCCCCAGGGCCTGATGATATCTATCGATGGATACTGAGGGAGGCAAAGGAGGAGAGTGCTGGGATCTTGACAGAAATCTTTGCCACAGGCAAGGTCCCAGAAGACTGAATAGACAGCTTTGTTCCTTTGTTTAAGAAGACAAACAGGGAAAATCAAGGAAATTATTGGCAAGGAAATTATTGGAGAAGATTCTTGGATTTGCTTGCATTTGAAAAATAATGGACTTATTAGCTTTGCTTTGCAAAGCATGGCTTTGTATAGGGGAGGTCTTGTCTCACAAGATTAGATTAGATTTATTTTTACAGTGTGGAAACAGGCCCTTTGGCTCAACAAGTCCACACCGACCCTCCGAAGAGCAACCCACCCAGTCTCATTTCCCTCTGACCAAATTTGAGTTTTTTTGAGAAAGTGACAAAAATTATTAATAAGGGTAAAGTAGAGAATGTCATCTATTTGGACCTTTAGTAAAACATTTGACAAGTTACCTCATGATAGGCTGGTTCAGAAGATTAAGTCACACAGGATCCATGTGAGATGGTAAGTTGGATACAAAATTTATTTGGTCATAGAAGTCAGAGGTGATTGTGGAGGGGTGTTTTTCTGCCTGGAGATCTGTGACCAATCATGTTCCACAAGGATCAGTGCTAGGACCCTTGTTGTTTATAATTTGTAAAAATGATTTGGTTGAAAGTGTAGGTGGTCTGACTAGTAAGTTTGCAGATAGTATAAAAACTGGTGAAGTTGCAGGTAGTGAGGGGAAGGTTGTCAAAAGATTCAGCAGGATATAGATCGGTTGGAAAGCTGGGCAGAGAAATGGGAGATGGAGTTTAATCCACACAATTGTAATGTGAGATATTTTTGGAGGTCAAATGCAAGAAGAAAATATACAATAAATGGCAGGACCCTGAGGAGCATTGATACTGTGAGGCTTCTTACAGTGCAACCATACCTTCCTGGAAGTGGCAATACAAGTGGACAAGGTGGTAAAGAAGACATCTAGCATGCTTGTCTTCATCAGTTGAGGCATTGAGTATAGAAGTTGTCATATTGCAGCTGTATCAAACCTTATTTGGGCCACATTCGGAGCAGTGGAGGCCTTGGAGAAGATGCAAAGGAAGTTTACTCCTGAATTGGACTGTATTAGCTATAAGGAGAGATTGGACAAACTTGAGGACTGCCAGTGCTGGAGATTAGAGTCGACAGTGTGGTGCTGGAAAAGCACAGCAAGTCAGGCAGCATCCAAGGAACAGGAGAGTCAACGTTTCAGGCAAATTGAAGAGCTTTTTCAAGTGTCAGAGGCTGAGGGGCGACCTGATATAAAATTATGAGAGTCTTGGATAGGATGGATAGTTGGAGTCTTTTTGCCAAGATGGAAGTGTCAAATATTAGGGGCTGTAGGTTTAAGGTGAGAGGGGGAAAGTTTAAAGAAGATGTGGGAGGCAAGATGTTTTACACGGAGGGTGGTAGGTATCTGGAATGTGCTGCCCCAGGAGATGGTAAAAGCAGATACAATAGTCATGTTTAAAATAGACTTCCAAACAGGAAGGGAATAGGGCAACCTCGATTATTCCAACAACACGGATGGGGGGAGTATTTTGTTCAGATAATTGAATGTTTGGATAACACAGTTTATGCAAGCATTGGGACCTTGAGATCTTGTGCAACTAGTCTGAAATTCGGATAATCGATGTTTGGATAATCGAGGTTGTACTGTCAAGTGATATGTGCAGGCAGATGAGAATTAGTTTAGTCCAGCATCGTGATCAGAAGAAACATGGCAGTCCAAAGGGCCTGTTCCTGTGAAGATTTACAAGTATGTTATTAGAGATGCCTGGATTTCCATATCAGAAAACGATTGAGAGAGTGAGTGTCTATTCTCTTGCAAAATGTTGATTTCAAAAGTGATCTGGGCGTTTTTGTATACTGGTCACTGAAAGTAATAGGTGAGGCTAATGCTATATTTGCCTTCATTGTAAGAGTGTTTTGAGTACAGGAGCAAGGTAATCTTATAAAAATAGAAATTGCTGGAGAATCGCTGCAGGCCTGACAGAATCTATGGTGACCTTCATCAGAGGTGGAAGCGGAGATGATGTTTCCTGCATAGCTTTTTGGTGGGGAAGGGGGATTTGAAACACAGGGGCAGTGTCTCTGAGTATGGGGTGGGCTATTTAGGACTGAGATGAGGAGAACTTTCTTCTCTCGGAAGGTGATAAATCCGTGGAATTATTTACCTCAGAAAGCTGTGGGGGCCAAGTCAGTGAATATATTTAAGAAATGAATCAATACATTTCTGGAAGATAGTGTTATGTGGTATAGGGAGAGATTGGGAGTATAACACTGCAGTAAAGGTTTGCCAGTAGCCAGGTTGAATGGTACAAATAGCCTACTCATGCTCCAGTTCTCTATGTTTCTAAGACCATATGGTCACTTACTAGGGTTTTAAAAAATATTTTCAAAGACTTTGATAGAGTTTATCTAGAGACCATTCATATAAGATGGTACGCTAGAATCACAGAGCAGGCTTGAAGGTCCAAATGGCCTACTCCTGTTCCTATTCTCTTTGTTTCGATATTTCCATAACCCTATTCATCTCAACTCATTAGAATAACATTCTATTCCTTCCCTTATCCCCTCTTTTCCAGCATCTCCTTAAATGTAATGGTTTTGTTCACTTCAGTCACTACCTCTGGCTGTGATTTCCACACTATTACCATTCCCTTGGTACAGAGGATTGATCTGAACTCCCCATTAGATTTAATCGCAGTTGTCATTATTTGTGGCTCCTAATTTTGGACTCGAGTGGAAACATTTTCTCATTGTTTACTCCATTAAATCTTTTAATTTTTAAGTCCTTTGCAAGTCATCCCTCAGCCCTTTCTTTTTGAGATGGAGGATTCCATGTTTGTATTTCTGTGCTCCTTTCATAGGCTGGAATTGTACAATGTGAGAAAACATATTTGTAGAAGTTCTGAATTGTCGCTTTTGCCCAAAACAGCACCAGATACCAGACTGGCCAGCAGAAGAAAGCCCTTGGAAATATTTTTTTAAAATAAACTTGGTGAGCAAAGGAATCTAGATTTGAACTTTAATAATGTCTTTCACAAATGCAAAATGTTCAAAGCACTCTCCAGCCACCCAAGTACTTTAAGTGTTACTGGAGGAAATGCAGCATTCAATTTGCTCACAGTTAGCTCCCACAGACAGAAATGTCTTAATGATCAGACAATCTGTTTTTGAGATGGTGATAGAGGGTTAAATATTGACTAGGATGCTTTTCTATGAGATAGTGCCATGGGATCTTTTATATCCCGAGTGAGTAGATGGGTGGCTTAATGTCTGATCTGAGAGACAGTAGTTCTGCCATCCCAACACTCCCTCAGAGTGCTGTCAAGAATGTCATCGTGAATTTATCAACTTGATTTGTGGCTCAACTGGGAGCTCCCCGGCATGGTTTTGGATTCAAGTTCCACGTCAGGTTATGAGGCGATAAAGTCTAGACTGATGCTCCTGTGCAGTACTGAGGGGCTGCTGACTATCGGGGAGACCATATTTTGATGATGTGAAGCCAAAGGCCTATCTGTCCTCTGGTGGATGTACAAGAATCCCAGGGCCTTATTTCATAGAAGAGTAGAACAATTCTTCCCAGTGCCCTGTCTAACATTTATCTAGCAATCAACATAGTGAAAAAAACAGATGATCTGGTCATCATCAAATCACTGTTAGTAGGAGTTTGCTGTTTGACATTACAGCAGTGAGTACATTTTGAAAGTATTTCACTGACTATAAAGCAGTTTTCAGCATCCACTGGTCATGAAAAGTGTTGTATAAATGCAAGCCCTTCATTTATTCGAAGGTTAACAATGAGGTAGTATTACACGGGATAATCAGTCTGGTGGGCTCACAGTCTCATGAATTAACCGCAGGTCTGGTGCTTTAATGATTCCACACTGTACTCAACAAAGGGGCCACCTCTGTGTCTGTAAGAGAAAAATTCTCGTGACAAAGACAATAGCTTCGGTGATGTGTGACTGAATGTCAGCATTAATTAGCTCAGGTTGCGTTGCATGAGCAGATTACACCAACAACCTCTGTATCCAGGTCTTGTCTCCCCAAGTTGCCTCTGGCCTGCAGAGTAATGACATGTTTAACTGTTAACAAGTTTTTATAGAAAGAACCATGCCAGTGGCTGTGACTCACCCTAGTTGGCAGCGACCAGTTTACTAAAACACTATCTCTTCACAGGAGGTATTGCTGCTGCAGCTTTCAAATGGAATTCCAGGGAAAATACAACGCTTAAGAAGAATGGATTCCCGGGAAGCAGCCCGCTGAGAAGGAATAAAAGTAGGAGAGGAACCCGAGCCTCAGTAAGGTGAAGTAATGTTGGAATGTTCTCTTACCGCATGAACAGTCAACAGATTTAGCAGGACATGATTCTGCTTGTGTGGAGAAGGTCAGTTAGGTCAAAATGAAATCATGCAGCAAAGAAGGAGGCCATTGATCTGTGCCAGCACTTTGAAAGTGCCATCCAGTTGATTCCACATCCCCATCTCCCTGACTATTCTTTCCCCGAAGCTAGGCAATCCTTCCCTTTTCAGGTATTTAGTTAATTATTCTTCTGAAATTTATTATTAAATCGGTCTCCACCGTGCAGACAACACATTTCAGATCGCAATGACTCACTACGGAAAATAAATGTATCCACATCTCCCCTTCTGGTTCCCTTGTGATTTATTTGAGATTTGTGATTGCTGGTTACCAGCTGTCATTCCAGAAGAAACAGATTGTCCCTGTCTGCTTAATCAAAATCTCTCTTAGGTACCTGCTTGCCTTCCCCAATGGCTTCATCCAGTCTTCATTAGGCACAGAACGTTTGATTCTACCATTGAAGTACACATAGTGCTGTTATTACTTTTGTCTTTTTGTTTATTTCATCAGTTAGGATTAAATTTAATCAAAGGGTGCAACTCGATGTTTGTATCTACAACATGTGCATGTATAGATTTCTGGCCTTGATGTGTGTTGTGATAAAGGTATGTATTTATTGTGTTTATAGCTCACCAGAACCATAAATCAGATGAAATAGAGGAAGGATAAGATTGAACAGGGACTACTTCATTGTGTGTGCTCTCAGCTCTACAGTCAGTCCTAGACTGTCCTTCTAGCTCCCACCTCTGGGTCACCTGACCTTCTTAAAGGGGAAACAAACACATACAACACAATATTTCTACATTTAGCTGCTTAATGAAAAGAAAGCTGTTTATAAAGCCTGTTATGTGTTCGTGTTTTAAAAATCTGCTTATTTCATAGTCTGAAAGTCCATATTCCAACATTTGGAATGGCCCAGGTGAAGGGTTCGGGTCCCTTGGGTTGGGAAATATTGACATGAGGGATACAGATTGATAAAGTGCACACAACACTTTTGAAGTAAAGGGTCCAAAGGATGAGATGTTTGTGCAGTAGCTGGAACCACGTCTAACAGCATTTGTCTATCTCCTGACTCTTTAATTCCTCTGAGGGACCTTACTGCAGTGGATGGATATGCATACACCTCAAGAGGAATCTAGAACATAGAACATTACAGCGCAGTACAGGCCCTTCGGCCCTCGATGTTGTGCCGACCTGTCATACCAATCTGAAGCCCATCTAACCTATACTATTCCATTTCCGTCCATATGCTTGTCCAATGACGACTTAAATGTACTTAAAGTTGGCAAATCTACTACCATTGCAGGCAAAGCATTCCATACCCTTACTACTCTCTGAGTAAAGAAACTACCTCTGACATCTGTCCTATATCTATCACCCCTCAATTTAAAGCTATGCTCCCTCGTGCTCGCCGTCACCAAACTTGGAAAAAGGTTCTCCCTGTCCACCCTATCTAACCCTCTGATTATCTTATATGTCTCTATTAAGTCACTTCTCAACCTTCTTCTCTCTAACGAAAACAGCCTCAAGTCCCTCAGCCTTTCCTCGTAAGACCTTCCCTCCATACCAGGCAACATCCTAGTAAATCTCCTCTGTACCCTTTCCAAAGCTTCCACATCCTTCTTATAATGCGGTGACCAGAACTGCACACAATACTCCAAGTGCGGCCACACCAGAGTTTTGTACAGCTGTAGCATAACCTCATGGTTCCAGAACTCGATCCCTCTATTAATAAAAGCTAAAACACTGTATGCCTTCTTAACAACCCTGTCAATCTGGGTGGCAACTTTCAAGGATCTGTGTACATGGACACCGAGATCTCTCTGCTCATCTACACTACCAAGAATCTTACCATTAGCCCAGTACTTCGCATTCTGGTTACTCCGACCAAAGTGAATCACCTCACACTTGTCCACATTAAACTCCATTTGCCACCTCTCAGCCCAGCTCTGCAGCTTATCTATGTCTCTCTGTAACCTACAACATCCTTCGTCACTATCCACAACTCCACCGACCTTAGTGTCATCTGCAAATTTACTAACCCACCCTTCTATGCCCTCATCCAGGTCGTTTATAAAAATGACGAACAGCAGTGGACCCAACACCGACCCTTGCAGTACACCACTCATAACTGGACTCCAGGATGAACATTTCCCATCATCTACCACCCTCTCTGTCTTCTTTCAGCAAGCCAATTACTGATCCAAACTGCTATATCTCCCACAATCCCATTCCTCTGCATTTTGTACAAAAGCCTACTGTGGGGAACCTTATCGAACGCCTTGCTGAAATCCATATACACCACATCAATCGGTTTCCTGGCAACCTTGTAAACCTCAAGTGCCCTAACTGAGCCTTCACATCTCATCCTAACATAAGCCACCTTCTTCCTCTTGACCAGAGATCCCACTTCCTTCGTAAACCACGGCTCCCGCGCTCTACAGCTTCCTCCCTGTCTGGCAGGTACATACGTATCTAGGACACTCAGGAGCTTTTCCTTGAATAAGCTCCACATTTCTAATATGCCCATCCCCTGCAGTTTCCTTCCCCATCCTATGCTTCCTAAATCTTGCCTAATCACATCGTAATTGCCTTTTCTCCAGCTGTAACTCTTGCCCAGTGGAGTACACCTATCCCTTTCTATCACTCAAGTAAACATAACAGAATTGTGATCGCTATCACTAAAGTTTTCACCTACTTCCAAGTCTAACACCTGGCCGGGCTCATTACCCAGTACCAAAGCCCATTGTTGGCCTGTCTACATACTGTGTTAGGAAGCTGTCCTGCACACACTGGACAAAAACTGACCCATCTATAGTACTCATACTATAGTGTTCCCAGTCAATATTTGGAAAGTTGAAGTCCCCCATGACAACTACCCTGTCTCTCTCACTCCTATCGAAAATCATCTTTGCTATCCTTTCCTCTACATCCCTGGAACTATTTGGAGGCCTATAGAAAACTCCCAATAGGGTGACCTCTCCTTTCCTGTTTCTAACCTCAGCCCATACTACCTTAGTTGACGAGTCTCCAAACATCCTTTCTGCAACTGTAATACTGTCCTTGACCAACAATGCCACACGTCCCCTTCTTTTACCATCTTCTCTGTTCTTACTGAAACATCTAAATCCTGGAACCTGCAACAACCATTCCTGTCCCTGCTCTATCCATATCTCCGAAATGGCCATAACATCAAAGTCCCAGGTACCAACCCAAGTTCACCCACCTTATTCCGGATGCTGCTGGTGTTGAAGTAGACACACTTCAAACCAATTTCTTGCTTTCCAGTGCTAATCTTGCGTCCCTGAAACTTGATTTTGGACCTCCCTACTCTCAACCTTTTCTATAGTTGAACTACAATTTTGGTTCCCATCCCCCTGCTGGATTAGTTTAAACCCACGCCAATAGCCTGAGCAAATTTCCCCCCCAGGATATTGGTACACCTCTGGTTCAAAATCTGCCTAATTTAGTCCGTTCACCACCATATCCAAAATAATAGACAACCAGCTGGTTGCCGAGTGCATGTTGCCCTCAAGATATGAGCTAAGCTCATTATTATTACTCAGTCCAGATTATGGCCAGTCGGTCAAACCCTTTATTGTAATGGCAGGTTCCTATAACTGTTAACCAATGCCTTTCTGGTCTCATTCACAAGAAATATTTGAAGGTTGTGTGGTGCTCTACAATAAATGCATTAATTTAGCAACTTCAACATGATAAAATGTTCAGAAATATTTCACAGGAGCATTGTCAAAACAAGCTTTAACATTAAGTCTCAGATGCACAAGTGACCAAAAGCTTGGTCAAAGGGATAGATGTCAAGAGTTGATGAGTTGCCAGGGAATGGACACATGCTTTTAGACTTGGTTATAGCTGTTGTTGGAACATCTCATGACACTGTCTCTATGTTTTTTTTTAAACCTCATCAGGGGCATGTCAAATTGAGATGCTTGAAATAATAAAAGGGATTTAATAGGTTAGATAAAAATAAACTATTTGCTACGTGGGGAATCCAAATGCAGGGCCACGTCAGAGTTAAACCCCAGTGGAAGAAAGTTAGAAACACATTTTTCACACAACGAGAATGCCTGCCTGAAAGGTTCTGGGCACTGAAGGCAATTGATTGAGATTGATAGATTTTGAGAGGGTAAGGGATCAAAGATATGGGAGCAGGATGGGAAATAGGGTGGACTTAGGTCAGCCTTGACCTAATTGAATGGTGAAACAGAATCAAAGATGCACCTAGCCTGCTTTTGTATTTATATATTTTTAATGAAAATTTTTTTTTAAAAAATTCAAGAAATACAAAACAATACAATTCAAAACAATACAAAGAAACAACACCAAACAAAAATGTTTTTAAACTGAAACCACCCTCATGTACTAATGTATAAATATGTATATATAAAAAAACCCCAACTACATAACTAAGTAAATAATAACGAACAACAAACCAATAAATAGTAATAATGAGGGTAGAGCAGTGGATGTAATGTACATGGATTTTTTAATAGATATTTTTATTAGAAATTTAACATTTTTACAAGTTTACAAAAATAAACAAAACTCTCAAGTACAAACATTGATATACAATTAAATCTTAAATAAATAATAACCAAAATTTAACAAAAGAAAAATACTATGAAAGAAAAAAACAAAACTCAACTAACTACTAATCTAACCTACAACTAACCAGAGTGTATATTTAAGTCTCTTACATTATTCAAATAAGAGAAAGAAAAAAACCAATGGATAACACAGAAATTGGGTAGTGAGAAACATGCTCGGAATGTGTTAACATCAAATGTAACAAAACCCGTATTCGTGCGGGATTCCTCTCCCAAGGGGCCCTGGACCAGCCAGGTTCGTAATCTCAATTAAATTAAATGAAAGCCCTTGTTAGGATGGCCGAAATATCTGTATTCATATAATTCAAGAAGGGCTGCCATATTTTATGGAATAATTCGGTCTTTCTGTGCACCATATTTGTAAGGAAGTCAAGGGGAATACATTCCATGATTAATCTATGCCAATTCGAAAGTCCAGGGAGGCCCTCAGCCACCCAGTTTACCAAAATATTTTTCCTTGCACAGAAAGAGAGAATAGAAAATAATCTCGTCCTGTGCATATCCAGGGAGGGTAAGTTCGAAACACCCAAAAGGAGAGATACAGGGTCCACTCTAATTTCCGGTCCTAAGATTTCTGTCAGAGCACTTGCTACTTTAGTCCAATATCTACGGATCTTATGACAGGTCTATAAGCAATGTACAAGAGTGCCCACCTCTATTTTACATTTGGGACACATTGGAGATGCTCCTGCCTTAAATTTTGCCACTCGATCCGGTGCTATATGGGCCCTATGAAGTATCTTCAGCTCGATAGCCTGAGTTCTGTTACAGATGGTGATTCTTCTGGCGTTTTCCCAAATGTCATTCCACGTTTCTATAGAGATTTCTAGTCCCAAATCCTGATCCCATGTTTTAAGCAGATTGTCCATATCTCCCGATACTTCATCATGTAGTAAATGATAAATAGTACTGACGGAAGATACCCCCATCGGCCATAGCACTCTACATTCTCTATCTGATTTATGAAGACTATCTAATAACGTAGTCTTCTTCTGTATATAATCTCGAATTTGGAAGTATCGAAAGAGATCACCATTAGGTAATCCAAATTTCTGACGCAGCTGTTCAAAAGACATCAGGACCCCTTCTTTAAACAGATCCCCTAAACATGAGAAACCCTTGGATCTTGTTTGAAAGTGACATCTGTAAGCCCCGGTTGAAATCCCCATGCTCCCACTATCGGAGCAGAGGGGGATGTTTTATGTGAGTTGCCCTCATTTTGCGGCATTATATTCCAAGCTTTAATTGTGTTTAGTATTATAGGGTTTTTACATTGATCTGTAATGATTTTCCTCTTGTCTGAAAATAAAAGGTTAATAAGTGGGCATTTTACTTGAGAAGCCTCGATATCCAGCCAGATTGATTGCGGGTCAGACGAGACCCAATCGGCTATGTAACTTAATAGGGAACTTAACTGATATTTCCTAAAATTTGGGAAATCCGATCCGCCCCTTGCCTGTGGAAGCTGTAGCTTTTTCAGCTTAATGAGGGGCCGTCTATGATTCCAGATAAAGGAACCCAACTAGCCATATAATTTATGTAGTGCCAGCCTCGGCAGCATCACGGAAGCATTCTCATAGGGTATAGGAGATGGGGCAGCACAGTCATTTTAATTAGTGCTATTCTACCTAGCCAGGAAATTGGAAGATCTCCCCATCACTGGACGTCCTGCCTTTACTTCCACTCCTATGTCTTATGGTCTTATCCTTTCCAGTAAATGTACAAAGTTAGCCTTGTATAACTGGCCAAATACTGGGATAATAAAAATGCCTAAATGCCAGGGACCACCGAAAGGGAAAATGGGATCAGTCCACCAAGTGGGGTATCATAGCAAGGCCACCCATTGGCATAGCCTCCGATTTTGAGAAATTAATTTTATAGCCTGAGAATACACTAAATGTATTAATAACTTGGATTAAGCGAGGCACAGACATCAAAGGAATACTGAGAAATAGAAGAACATCATCTGCATAAAGGGTAATTTTATGTTTACCTCTACCAATCCTCGGGGCCGTTATATTAGGATCAGCCCGTATAGCTTCTGCTAGTGACTTGATTATTAGCGGAAATAGCCATGGCGAAAGAGGACATCCCTGATGGATCCCCTATCCACACTGAAGCTATCCGAGTTTAATCCATTGGTAATCACAACTGCTTTGGTATTGCTATACAGTGTTCAGACCCATTTGGTAAACACCTTTCCAACGCCAAACCTTTCCAATGTGTGAAACAAATATGACCATTCAACTCTGTCGAATGCCTTTTCCGCGTCTAATGAGACTACTACACTTGGTATCTTTCTCTGATGGCAGGCTTGAATCATATTCAAAACCCTTCTAACATTATTGGATGATCTACGGCCCTTAATAAACCCTGTCTGGTCCTCCTTTATGATATGTGGCAATACCCTTTCGAGCCTCGATGCTAATGTTTTAGAAAGGATTTAAAAATCTACATTTAGCAAGGATATTGGTCTGTATGATGCACAATCTTCTGGATCCTTTCCTTTTTTAAGGATAAGAGAGATATTTGCCTCTTTCAGCGAAGGCGGGAGACAACCCTGACTGTACGAATAGTTATATATGTCCATAAGTGGACCAGCCAATATTATAGAATTCAGCTTGAAAGCCATCTGGGCCGGGTGTCTTACCGCTCTGAAGTTGCCTGATTGCGTCAAGTATTTCTTGGACTGTTAGAGGAGCATTTAGGATTGATACCTGTTCCGGAGTTAGGTCCGGAAAGGTCAAATTTTTAAACAATGATTGCATCCTCCTAGTCCTGTCTTCACAATCCTGCGATTTATATAAATCAGAATAAAATTTTCTAAAGATTGCATTAATCTTTTTATGATCATGAGTCAGAATACCCGCACTTTCCTTGATAGACGTGATAGTTTGAGGGGCCTTTTTTCTCTTTGCAAGAAATGCTAAGAATCTACCAGGTTTATCGCCAAATTCATATAACCTTTGTTTTGCAAATAATATTTCCCTCTTAGCCGTTTGGGTAAGCGTGGTGTTTAGAGCTGTCCTAAGTGCCATAATCCCTTGTAATTTGATAATAGAAGGTCTATCAGTGTATGCTGTTTCAGCTGCTTTTAAGAGAGCTTCGAGCAGATGCTGTTGTTCTCCCTTTAATTTTTTCTGGGTCGCTGAGTAGGAGATGATCAAATCTCACGCGTAAGCTTTGATGGTCTCCCACATCATTGATGGGTTGCTAGCCGTACCTGAATTAATTTCTAAAAAAGTTTTAAATTCTTGAGAGAAGTACTTTACAAATTTACTATCTTTCATCAGGAAGGGATCCATACGCCAATGACAGGGGAATGTCTCATTGTTCCTCGCCTTGATTTCCAAATATACAGCAGCGTGGTCGGAAATTGCTAAACTACCTATTTTACAGGATGATATGGAATTTTTAAAAATCGAGGGGGCAAAAAACATATCAATTCTGGTATGACATTTCTGTGGATTGGAGTAAAAAGAAAAATCTCTGCCCTGTGGATGAAGGCATCTCCATATATCTTCTAGTCCTAATTCTTTGTTCAGATCCACCAATTGTCTAGATCTGGGAGATACTCCTGCAGTACTCTTGGGAATCCTATCTGTTTCTGGATCCATAATACAATTAAAATCTCCCACTATAATTGTATGACGAGCACCGAGAGCCATCAATTTTGAGAAGGCTTCTGTTATAAATTTAAAGGGGTGTGCCGGGGGCCAATACAAATTTAAAATCCCATATTCCTCTCCATTTATAAGGGCTTTAATCAGAATATATCGTCCAGATTCATCCTTTATATGATTTAGGATTTTGAAAAGGAAATTCTTCTGAATAAGAATAACAACTCCCCTACTTTTTTGAGCTGAAGGAAGAAAAAAAGGCCTGATCAAATCCACTCTGTCGTAATTTCAAGTCGTCTTTATCCAGTCCTAACCCTAACCCTATCGCTATATCGACCCTTTCTTTCTTTAGATTTGCTAATATTTTCTTCCTTCTGATTGGCGAATTACTCCCCTTGACATTCCAGGTGCACCACTTAACCGACTGATCAACCGTAATTGTCCGGGCAAATCTGAGACCCCTCGGGAGGGAAAACCCTATCCAGAACATCCCGAGCATAGAGCATATAAAATTTACAATAATAAAGGCTCTTTAATACACTCACAACAGTATAATAAAAAACTATTTCAAAATATTTAAAAAAACGTATTTAAATGAAGATTTTCCCCCTTGTTCCCAGGGGGTGTCACTTCCTTTCCAAAGGTCCATCGTATTCTCTCCCAACCAGTACCACACCCTTGACCCAGGCGCTTCAATAGGATGAGGAGAATTCAAATATACTACAAAGCTAAAGTTAACAGTGAGCACCCTACCCCCCCCCCCCCCCCCACCCACACCTGGATATATTTGGTAATGTTAATACCATGTATAAACATATATAACTATAAAATTACAACCTCAACAAATAATAATTAAATATAATAATACAAAATAACAAGGGAAAACAACCACGCTCCTAGAGACAGAGGTAAAATAGAATAAGGTAACCACCTCCCCCCACCAACATTAGCTAGACCCCCGGCTTATATATATAGGATAATAAAAAAACCCAAGGTGGGGGAGAAAATCGTTAAATAGAGAACAAATAAATAAATCCCTCTCCCCACCCCCCAAGATAATATTAAACAGTAAGGTGAAAAAAAAGAAAAGGAGGGGATATAAACCGGATTGGGGGGGAAGGCAAACCAACATCCATTATCTCTTACAATTTATCTAAGAGAGTCCAAAATTCCTTAGCCTTTTCCGGCGATCCGAAGTTATAAACGGATCCTTCATGGTTGAAGCATAGCGTCGCTGGGTAGCGGAAGGAGTACTGAATATTTAAGTCCCTTAAACACTTCTTCGCCTCATCGAATGCCTTCCTCTTTCGGACCAGAGCTGGGGAAAAGTCCTGGAATAACATGATCTTGGATCCTTTATAGATCATGGCTTGGGAATCTTTCCCAAGATTTCTGGAAACTTCTAAGAGCATCTGCCTCTCCTTATAGCTCTGCAGCTGGAACAGGACCGGGCAGGGACGCTGGTTCGAGCTGGGCCCGCGTATTGCAACCCGGTAGGCCCATTCCACCCTTACCTGGCCTGACCCAGCCTCCAGATTTAAAAGCTGTGGCAGCCACTGTTTGAGAAATGCTGTAAGCTGGCCTTCCTCTTCCTGTTCGGGAAGGCCCAGCAAACGAATATTTTGTCGATGACCTCGATTATCAAGGTCATCAACATAATTCTCTAAGGTCCGGACTTGCTGTTCAAGAGTTCAGACCCGATCCACGGCCGATTGCGCTGTAGTTTCAGAGGTCGCAGCCTTTAGCTCCACCCCTCCGACTCAGCGCTCGATTTCCTTGATGACTCGGTCGTGCTTTTGCAACGTGGCCGAGAGTGAGTCCCATTGACTTCGAGATTCTTCAATAAAAGCATCGATCTTCGCGCCAAGTTTGGAGATTATTTCCACGAGGCTCGCCATCGTAGGTAAATCCCCCAGGATGGCTGCGGACGCCTCAGCTGCAGCTAGAGAGGGTGGGGGAGGGGTTCCTGCCTGCTGAGACCTGCGGGCTCCCTTCCCTTTAGTCATTTTTACTGAAGATTAGATTGTTTAAATTTAATACTAAGCAACTAATTAGATTAAACAGCTATTTTAAATGATTTGGTGGGGGTGGGTGATCCATTTTGCCCAAGTCTTGGGAGGAACACTGTAGACTCAGACTTGCTGGGTCGCCGCCATCTTGGATCCCCCCCATACGTGGATTTTAGTAAGGCATTTGATAAGGTTCCCCATGGTAGGCTTATGCGGAAAGTCAGGAGGCATGGGATAGTGGGAAGTTTGGCCAATTGGATAGAGAACTGGCTAACCGGTCGAAGTCAGAGAGTGGTGGTAGATGGTAAATATTCAGCCTGGAGCCCAGTTACAAGTGGAGTTCGCAGGGATCAATTCTGGGTCCTCTGCTGTTTGTAATTTTTATTAATGACTTGGAAGAGGGAGTCGAAGGGTGGGTCAGTAAATTTGCAGACGATACGAAGATTGGTGGAGTTGTGGATAGTGAGAAGGGCTGTTGTCGGCTGCAAAGGGACTTAGATATGATGCAGAGCTGGGCTGAGGAGTGGCAGATGGAGTTCAACCGTGTCAAGTGTGAGGTTGTCCATTTTGGAAGGACAAATAAGAATGCAGAATACAGGGTTAATGGTCGGGTTCTTAGTAAGGTGGAGGAGCAGAGGGATCTTGGGTCTATGTTCATAGATCTTTGAAAGTTGCCACTCAGGTGGATAGAGCTTGTAAGAAGGCCTATGGTGTATTAGCGTTCATTAGCAGAGGGATTGAATTCAAGGGTCGTGAGGTGATGTTGTAGCTGTACAGGACCTTGGTTAGGCCATATTTGGAGTACTGTGTGCAGTTCTGGTCGCCTCATTTTAGGAAAGATGTGGAAGCTTTGGAGAGTGTACAGAGGAGATTTACCAGGATGTTGCCTGGAATGGAGTATAGGTCGTACGAGGATAGGTTGAGAGTGCTAGGCCTTTTCTCATTGGAACGGTGAAGGATGTGGGCGGCACGGTGGCACAGTGGTTAGCACTGCTGCCTCACAGCGCCAGAGACCCGGGTTCAATTCCCGCCTCAGGCGACTGACTGTGTGGAGTTTGCACATTCTCCCCATGTCTGCGTGAGTTTCCTCCGGGTGCTCCGGTTTCCTCCCACAGTCCAAAGATGTGCAGGGCAGGTGAATTGGCCATGCTAAATTGTCCGTAGCGTTAGGTAAGGGGTATGGGTGGGTTGCGCTTCGGCGGGGCGGTGTGGACTTGTTGGGCTGAAGGGCCTGTTTCCACGCTGTAAGTAATCTAATCTAATCTAAAGGATGAGGGATCAGATGATCAGGGGAATAGATAGAGTAGACAGTCAGAGACTTTTCCCCGGGTACAACAGAGTGTTACAAGGGGACATAAATTTAAGGTGAAGGGTGGAAGGTATAGGGGGATGTCAAGGGTAGGTTCTTTACCCAGAGAATGGTGGGGCATGGAATGCACTGCCTGTGGGAGTGGCAGAGTCAGAATCATTGGCGACCTTTAAGCGGCAATTGGATAGCTGCATGGATGGGTGCTTAAACTAGGACAAATGTTTGGCACAATATCATGGGCCGAAGGGCCTGTTCTGTGCTGTGTTCTATGTTCTATAGCTCAACCAAACAAGACACTAACTCTCAAATATCGAGAGCATTAATTTTCACCTATTCATACATTTGCAGTTCACCCCCTCTGGATATTGAACTTGTAAAGTACAATCGTTACAGCTATATAAAAGCTCTTATTAGTGTGGCAGATAAATCTGTGTCCAGGTATTCCAAAAAGGACTGCCATGTCTTATGTCTTATAGAAATTCTCAGTTTTGTGGTGTACCATGCTTGTGAGAAAATCCAAGGGGATATGCTCCATAACAATCTTCCGCCAACCCGACAGGCCCGGAGGATTTACGAATACCCAACCTAACAAGATATCGTTTCTTGCGCAGGAAGTGAGGATGTTGAAAAGTGTTTTCTTATGCGCATCTGCAGGGAACACACTGGGCAAGCCAAGAAGAGGAGAGATTGGGTCCTTCTCCACCCTTCCACTCAAAATCCCCTCCTTTGCACCCGTCACAGCACTCCAGTATGTTTGAAGCCTACCACAGGACCAGAGACAATGGGCAAGAGTGCCCTAACCAACCTTACACTTGGGACATGTTGAAGATACTCCTGGATTAAATTTTGACAAATGATCCAGAGCCAAGTGGACCCTGTGGAGAAGCTTCAACTGTAAAGCATGGGTCCTATTGCAAATTGATCTCTTTCTTGCATTTTCCCAAATATCTTCCCATTGCTGAGGAGACCTCAACACCCAGCTCTCTCTCCCACAGCCTACACAGTCGATCAAACTCATCTGAGGGGATGCCCCATCCTCCAATTGATGGTATAAAGTGCTGACAGAAAGTGTACTCTTAGCACCTTCCTCTCTGTGTCGGATTTGTAGGTGTTGTGAGGAAAATCACCAACCTCGGAGTCAGAATCGGGTTCAGCAACAGAGTTTATTGTACCACGAAATACCGGAGCTCGGGGAGAGAAAGACACCAACAGCAAATGGTCAGCTCTGAGTCTTCTCTCAACCCAGAGCACATGTCAAGATCCTTTTATACATTTTGTGATATAATAGGTCAGTGATAAGATTATTGTCTCGACTGTAGTTTATTTGTTGTAAACATTGCAGAATTGTTGATAGTTTTGTTGCAGTCATTGTCAGTTCCAGCGGACCCTTTGTTGTCATTGTCAGTTTCAGTGCAGACATTGGCAGTTTCAATGTCTGAGCGGAGGTCAATTGCTGTAGTAATGGGCGCTAATCGCTCTTCCTGAGAAGGACAATTACTGCAGCCCTGGCTATTAGCACTCTATTGAGTCCGTATCAGACTGTTAGCATTTCTATCAAAAGGTGTTGGCTAGACCCAGACACTTTGGCGGGCAGTATACACTACTCGTGTATTCTCTTCCCCACCCGCCTTAAACTAATCAATCAACTAGGTTGTGAGTGCATTGTACTGGCACTCTGGTGGCCCCAGGCAGTAGCTGTATTTGCTTTGCTGTCTCCCTCCATATTATGGTCCGGTGGCCACCTTGTGTGTCAAGTGGCCAACTTATGGCTCAGCGACCATCTTGTGTATCCGTGTGCTTAGTGTTACCCTGCTCCAGGCAACCTCCCACTTCATAGGGATCAGTCAAAAGTGTAGTCTTTTTTAAAATAAAATCCCTAACTTGAAAAAAAAAGAGGTCCCTGTTAGATAGCTTGATCAAGGGACATCATTGTGTCTCCCTCCAGTAAATCACCCAAGCAAGACACACCCCTAGCTGCCCACTGTTTGAATCCTGAATCCATCATCCCTGGTTGAAAACCCAGCATACCCACTGTAGGTGTAAAAAAAAAGATGTTTTGCCAATATTGCCTTCCCTCTGCCAGCTTGCCCACCATGTTTTACTAGTATTGATAACTATTTGGTTATGGCACTATTCCTTAACTGTCCTCATTTTGTCCAAAACCAGCAAGCTAGTAAGGGGTCACCTTGCCTGAGAGGTTTCGATATCTAACCATATTGAAAGAGGGTCCCCTTCAATAGCCCGATCACTCATGTAAGATAAAAGCGAGCTTAGTTGATAGGTTTAATATCTGGGAGATCCACTCCCCCCAATCTGTGAGGCAATTGCAATTTAACTAATTTAAAAAGGGGCTGCTTATGATGCCAAATAAAAGAGCTAAACCAACTGTTCCATCTCCTGAAAGTTTGCTTATCAAAAATCAGGGGACCATCCATATAAGGTACAACAAATGGGGAAGAATATTCATTTTAATAAGCGTTATCCGACCTAACCATGAGACTGGAAGCGCTTCCCATCTTTGAAGGTCTTGTTTGATTTTGTCGAATAATTGAACAAAATTAGCTTTAAACAACTGATCAAGAACGGGAGTAATGAAAATGCCCAAAAACGTAAAACCCCCCTGTGACCACTTAAATGGGAATCAAGACTCGCCCTGAAGACCACCCATAGGCGTAGCCTCTGATTTTGCAAAATTAATCTTATACCCGGAAAAAGGTGCCAAATGAGCTGGTGCATTCTATCAGGTGAGACACCGAAGCTGCTGGGGTTTGATGAAAAAGTGAGGACATCATCCGCGTACAACAAAATCTTATGTAAATTTGACCCCACTTCTGGAACCGATATATTAGGATCCCAAGAATGGGCTCCGCCAATGGTTCAATCACCAATGTAAAAAGCAATGGTGAAAGGGGGCAGCCCTGCTGGCTGCCCCTAAAAGTGTTAAAATTGCTTGATTGTACCCCATTGGTGATGACCGCAGTGAGAGGGTCACTGCAGAGAACCTTTACTCATGTTATAAAAGCATCGCCCAAGTCAAACCCTCCAGAGTATAAAAAAGAAATGGCCACTCAACTTGGTCAAATGCCTTCTCTGCATCTAGAGAAATCACCAGTCCCTGTATTGACTGTTGTTGACCTGCTTAAATTACATTAAGCTGCCTCCTAACGTTATTGGAAGATCTGCGGCCCTTTATGAAGCCCGTCTGGTCCTCTTTAACACAGTCTCCAGCCTTAATGCAAGAGTCTTAGAGATAATTTTAAAGTGCACATTTAGGAGTATAATGGGCCTGTAAGAAGCACAGTCCTTCGGGACCTTCCCTTTTTTAAGAATAAGCAAAATATTGGCCTCTTAGAGATGGCGGGAGACAATCATGACTGTACGAGTCATTGAACATATTGAGCATCGGGCCTGACAAAATGTTTATAAATTCCTTGTAGAATTCGCTGGGAAGTCCATCAGGACCCGGCACCTTTCCACTCTGAAGCCGCTACACACCTCCTGCACCTCTTGCTCTGATAAGGGGGCATTGAGAAAATGTTTGGGGGTCACACCCAGGAGCTCCAGATCCTTGAAAAAGGACTCCATCTTGGCCTGCCTCTCCTCATGACCCTCAGATTGGTATAATTCAGAGTAAAATCTCTGAAATGCCACATTAATCTTTTTGGAATCACATGGTGGGTTCCGAGATCCTTCCCTGATCAACGTAATGGCTTGAGGGGCACTCCTTTGCCTGGCGAAATATGCCAGATACTCGCCCGGCTTGTCACCGTGCTCATATAACTTTGTTTTGCGTAAGTAAGCTTCTTCTTTGCTGTCTGCATTAGCACAGAATTTAATGCAGTCCACGACAGTGTAATCTCTGTAGCTTGTCCAAGTAAGCCTTCTCGGCTGCCTGCCTTCAACCGTGCTTCAAGAAGACATGATGCTCACCCTTTTGCCACTTCCTAGTGGCAGAGTAGGAAATAACTAACCCCTGGCATAGGCTTTGGCAGTTTCACAAAGAATAGACAGCTACTAACCGAGCCTGAGTTAATGTCTAGGAATGCCCTAAATTCCTTAGAGAAGTACTCCACAAACTTATTTTCCTTAAGGATAAAGGGATCCATTCGCCAGTGCCTCGGGCCCAATGGAACGTCCTTAACCAACAGGTACACTGGAGCGTGATCAGAGATGGTAATATTATTAATTGTACAAGATGCCACCAAATCTAGGGTTGCCACTTGGGTCAGAAAAAATCAATCCTGGTGTGACATCTGTGTGGATTGGAAAAAAACATAAAATCGCTGTCTGTAGGGTGGAGATGCCTCCAGATGTCCACCAACTCTAACTCCATACATAGATCCACTAACTGTTTAGTTTGTACAGAGAGTATCGGGCAACTTTTGGGCAACCTGTCTACCGTGGGATCCATAAGACAATTAAAATCTCTCCCTGCAATGATATGCTGGGACTCAAGGCTGATCAATTTAGAGAACACATCTACCAGAAATTTGAGGGGATGGGCCGGAGGGCAGTAGACATTTAAAACACCATATTCTTCCTCTTTTATCAGGGCTTGGAGGATTACAAATTTCCCGTCTGTGCCTTTAACACACTCTAGTAACTTAAATGGGAGATTCCTCCTAACCAATGTAGCCACTCCCCTACTTCTGGTATTAAACGATGAAAAGTAAACCCGATCAAAGCCATTCTGCTGTAGTTTCAAATGCTCCCTATTATCCAACTGTGTCTCCTGTAATAAAGCAAAAGGCACCTTTTCCTTTCTAAGACTCGAAAGTACCTTCTGCCTCTTTATGGTGAGTGACTCCCCTTGATGTTCCAGGTACACCATTTAATCAAGTTCAAATTCCAGAGGAGGAACTCGAATTGCAAATCACTGAGCCTTAGTGTCTCAAGATCCATCGAACATAAAAGCTACATAAACTAAACCCACTACAGTTAACAAACCTACAAAGTTATCAAAGACTATATACAACAAAAATAAAAAAAAACAGCCAACATATAAGGCGCCAGTGGTGCTGAACAGGGGAACTCACCCCCTGCTCAAAGGGGGCATCTACACATTCCAGACCCAACTTTCCATCCTGCTGCTAATACTGGAGCCAGGGCATTTAAATTCCTGAACCAGGCATAAACTGTAAGTAGGCATCTAGCCATCCCAACCATTTTCCCTCCTTCTAGCTAGAGCCTCATCACAAACACAAGCAGAAAAGAAAGAAAATACACCATGAAATAACAATGTGAATAAAGAAATTTTGAAAAAAAAGGGTAAGTACCCCATCAATCTTTTGGTAGAACTTAACTTAGAAATTGAAAGTACACATCCCAACCACCCCGACCATAGATTAGACCAGATTATTACCAATAAAATTATTACCAGATTATTACCAATAAAAAAAGTAGGAAAAGAAAGCCGCGACCAGACTTGCTTTTCTTTAAAGAAAAACAGAGATGTGTCCAAACAACACTAGTATTTGTACATACTAAATTGTTCAGATTAAGTTAATTTGTCCACAAAGTCTCTTGCCCTCTCCGACGTGTCAGAGATGTATAGATCCATTTAAGGTGTTCCGAAGCACTGTGGGATACCTCAGAGAGTACTGGATCCCAAGCTCCCTCAGACTTCTCTTGACACCGTCATAGGATTTTCTTCTCTGGATCACCACCGCTAAGTAGTCCTGGAAGAACATGACCTTAGAGCCGTCGTAAACTAGATCTTCAGATCCTTCCCCTGGAATCTGGAAGCTTCCACGATTCTCTCCTTATCTTTATAGTGATGAAACCACATCAAGATAGGACGAGGACATTGGTCCAGACCTGACCTCCGCGCCGTGACCCAGTGAGCCCTCTCAAACTTTAAGCTTCCAGCCTCCAAGTTAAGGAATTTCAGCAACCAGTCCTCAATAAATTCCATTGGCCACTAACCTTCCTTACCCTCCAGCAGACCGGCGATCCAAATATTTTTTCTCCTGCCTCTGACCTCTATGTCATCAACGGGGTCAAGCAAATTACAGACCTGTGTTTCTAGGGCCTGGATCCTATCCTTGGAGGAACCAGTATCGGTTTCCACCACTGTGACTCTGTGTTGTACCTCACCCGACCTTCTCTCCAGGTCTCCCAGCTGCTGTTCATGCTTCTGCAGCAGGATAGAGATCGGGGCCAGCTTCTCCTCTATCTGCTTGCTCAACATCTCAAGAGATATCATGTGCTCCTACACCAGGGCCTGGTAAGAAATTGGGTCCGGGGGGATCCTGCAGCCTGGGCAGCGAGCCCGGCCTCGGACGTACCTCCTCCCTTCTTTGCTATGCCTGGACTGCGAAAACTCAGGTAAGTTGCTCTCTGTTTCCTGGACTCCACGACCTTTCCAGACAGCTGGGATATCACGGTGGTCTGGGTGTGGTGGGCTAGGACTTCATATCTTTTGCGATGCAGTGTGGAGCTCTGCAACGCGATTTTCCTGGATCACTGCCATCTTTGATTCCCCTGTTTTTATATTTTAAATCAATAAATTCATACAAAATTGGCAGCATGATAAGTCCAGGGAATCCATCAAAGTGAACCCACAGTGGTGATAGTTGCAGCATCGTGACTAAACATTTCCTCCTTCCCTTGCCTTCCGGAAGCTATGGAATGTCCTGGGGGAGCCAACACAAAAAGAAAAGACTACCTTGCATTCACAATGAAGCCATCTCCTTCAGGGCCCTCTATATTTCCAGGAATACATCCCACACGAATTTCCTCAATGTGCTTGGAGATCTGGAGCACACCTTCTGCTCCTCTAAGAGGGATGCTGGTTTCTCTGGTCAAAGAGACCCAAGAGAGGGTGGGGGTGTTGGAGAGGGAGTGAGGGGAGAGTTGGGAATTGTGGGAATGGGATGGAGTGGTCGCGGAAGATGGCATGAACAATCACATCAGGAGCTAGTGTGCCCACACTACAGGGAAATTATTCATCACTTCTGAGCGTGAGTTAGCTAACTTGAGTTTTGCAGTTTAATCATCAAAATATGTTGTATATCTAACTGTGGAATTGGAAGCAGGAGCTGCAAGATTGTGCGTGAAAGCACGATCCTTTTCCCTTAAATTTTCATCTGTAGTGTGGGATACATAATTGGCCTCAGAACCCAAAAAACAGAGAAAGAAGAAAGAAAGGACTTGCATGTGTGAAGCATACTTCACAACTATAACGTGCTTTACAGTTGAAAAAGTATTTTTGATGAATGTTTGAAAATCAGCCGTACTATTGAAGGCTTTAGCCCGCAAACTATCAGTGCCCCTAGACAAGCTGTTCCAGTACAATTACAACACTAGCATCTACCAGACATGTCTTGCCACTAAAAGCAGATCGGATTCAGTCTGGCCATTTACTGCCTCACTAGAGCACTCTCAATCACCAGCAAAGTGATGGAAGCAGTTAACAACAGTAACAATGGCATAGCAATAATCAGCTTACTGATATTATCTCCTGTTGCCAGACCTGCTGAGTTTCTACAGCAATTTCTGTGTCACAGACAGACAGTTTGGGTTCCAAATATGCCCTTCAGTCACATCACTACAGCTGTCGATCAAGCATCCCTGCAGGAGTTCCTCAGGGTAGTGTCTGAGGTCCAATCATCTTCTGCTTCCTCTGTGACATTCCCTCCTTCATAAAGGTCAGAGGTGGGAATGTTCACTGATGATTGTGCAATGTTCACTTGGTCTGTGGAAGGAGTGAGTTTGGCAGGTCTAAAGACCTCTCATGCCTCACATTTCCTTATTCCAGATAAATGTGAGCAGACTGAGGAAGGATTGCAGTAATTAAGACCAGCAACACACAGAGCATTAATAAACACGAACAGAACGAACACTTGAATCCCAAGCTTCTTCCTATCCAGCTGTACCACTGTTCCCTCCCCCCATTCTTCCAAATCTATAGAAACACCCCTGTAACCAGGAAAGTTTAGACCAGGTCTCAGGTTGACAAAGGTCGGCAGTGAGAGACATCACATTGCCATGGTTACAATAGAAGATTATAGATTTCTTTCAGAGCCTAGGAGCTGTCTGTTCATTACTGATCCCAACTCTCTAAGATTGCCCTGGAATCTCCAGGAAGTGAAGATTACTCAATAGGATACTGTGGTAACCAAACCTATGAAACAAAATCTAGACAAGAAAAAGAATTGTATGCTACTTGATTTTTTTTTAAACATTTCTGCTCGTTAGTTCTAAAGGAATCGGTGATGGGGGCCAAAGGCTGTTTGAATGGCAGTAAAGAAGTACGTTATTGGGTACTGAAAAACCTGTTCATTTTCCTATTGCCCATGGGAACTGTGGGGACTGGTTGGTAAGTTGGGTGACCCGTGGCAAAGAAAGTGAGAATGGGACAGTTAGAGAGGGAAGTCACTGGATGAAAATTCTTGGAATGTATTCAAGCGGAGCTCAGTTGCTGAGTTTCAGGTCAATCTCCTCAACATGAACCTTTTATTTTCTCAGGATCGCTGTTGGTTCATTGCATCAACCCTCATGTCTGGATCAGGAAGCAGGCGATTCCCAGGACAACGGAGGTACAACAGCAGCAGCTTACCCAGATCACAGTGCATTAGAGGGTTCACCTGATAAAGGTCTTTAAGGTTCTATAAGAATTTGTTACACATAAGTGAGTTGGAGGTTTGGATTAGGAATTGGCTCTCTGGAAGAAGACAGAGGGTAGTAGTTGATGGCAAAGATTCATCTTGGAGTGCCGTCACTAGTGGTGTTCCGCAAGGATCTGTTTTGGGACCATTGCTGTTTGTCATTTTTATAAATGACCTGGAGGAAGGGTTAGAAGGTTGGGTGAGCAAGTTTGCGGATGATACGAAAGTCGGAGGAGTTGTAGACAGTGAGGAAGGATATGGCAGGTTACAGCGGGATATAGAGAAGCTGCAGAGCTGGGCAGAAAGGTGGCAAATGGAGTTCAATGTAGCTAAGTGTGAAGTGATTCACTTTGGTAAGAGTAATAAAAAGATGGATTACTGGGCTAATGGTAGACTACTTGGTAGTGTGGAAGAGCAGAGGGATCTTGGTGTCCATGTACACAGATCTCTGAAAGTTGCCACCCAGGTAAATAGTGCAGTGAAGAAGGCATATGGCGTACTGGCTTTTATTGGTAGAGGAATTGAGTTCCGGAGTCCTGAGGTCATGCTGCAGTTGTATAAGACTCTGGTGCGGCCGCTTCTGGAATATTGTGTGCAGTTTTGGTCGCCATACTATAGGAAGGATGTGGAGGCACTGGAACGGGTGCAGAGGAGGTTTACCAGGATGTTGCCTGGTATGGTAGGAAGATCCTATGAGGAAAGGCTGAGGCACTTGGGGTTGTTTTCTTTGGAGAAAAGAAGGTTTAGGGGTGATTTGATAGAGGTGTACAAGATGATTAGGGGGTTAGATAGGGTTGACAGTGAGAACCTTTTTCCGCGTATGGAGTCAGCTATTACAAGGGGGCATAGCTTTAAATTAAGGGGGGGTAGATATAGGACTGATGTTAGGGGTAGGTTCTTCACTCAGCGAGTCGTAAGATCATGGAATGCCCTGCCAGTAGCAGTAGTGGACTCTCCCTCTTTATGGGTATTTAAGCGGGCATTGGATAGGTATATGGAGGATAGTGGGTTAGTGTAGGTTAGGTGGGCTTTGATCGGCGCAACATCGAGGGCCGAAGGGCCTGTACTGCGCTGTATTGTTCTATGTTCTATGTTCTATATAGGGAGTTCAAAAACAGGAAACCAGAAATATAAGGCAGTCACTAAAACATTCATTGAGCACTTCAGAAGAATGACTACAATCTGGAACTTTGTTCATTTTCTCATTAGCTCCTTGAGGAACACAGTTGTATTTAGATTAGATTACCTACAGTGTGGAAACAGGCCATTCGGCCCAACAAGTCCACACCGACCCTCCAAAGAGAAACCCACCCCCCTATTTACCCCTGACTAATCTACCTAACACTACGGGCAATTTAGCATGGTCAATTCACCTAACCTATACATCTTTGGACTGTGGGAGGAAACCGGAGCACCCGGAGAAAACCCGCACAGATACAGGGAGAATGTGCAAACTCCACACAGACAGTTGCCTGAGGCAGGAATTGAACCCAGGTCCCTGGCACTGTGAGACAGCAGTGCTAACCACTGAGCCACCATGCCGCCAGCATTTATTGACCATTCCTAATTGTGCTCCAACTAACTGACTTTGTTAGGTCTTTACATAGGGCAGTTAGAAGCCAACTATATTACTATGGGTCTGAACTCACATGTATGCAGGCCAGGTCAGGTCAGTCCTTCCCTAAAGGACTTTGTGAACAAGATGAGTTGTTTCTCCCCCACCCCCTCAGATAATTGACTGGCCAGAATCTTATTGAATGGTGGAGCAGGTTCAAGGGACAGAATGGCCTACTCCCGCCGCTAACTCAGATGTTCGTATCTTGCATAGTCACCATTACTGAGATTCCACCAGCTGCTGTGAGGGGATTTATTCCAGAGCATTCGCCAGGGTCTCAACAAGAACAAAGAACATTACAGTGCAGGAACAGGCCCTTCGGCCCTCCAAGCCTGTGCCAATCCATATCCTTTATCTAAATGTGCCATCTATTCTCAAAAGATCTGTATCCCTTTGCACCCTGCCCATTCATGAATCTGTCTAGATATATCTTAAACGACGCTATCATTCCCACCCCTACCACCTCCACTGGCAACGTATTCCAGGCACCCACAAACTTCTGCGTAAAGAACTTTCCACATATATCTCCCCTGAACCTTTCCCCTCTCACTTTGAACTTAGTGACTGAGTCCTCCACTCTGGGAAGAAGTTACTTGCTATCCACCCTGTCTACACCTCTCATGATTTTGTTGGCCTCAATCAAGTCCCCCCTCAACCACCACCTTCCCAGTGAAAATAATCCTAATCTACTCAACCTCTCCTCATGGCTAGCACTCTCCATACCAGGCAACATCCTGGTGAACCTCCTCTGCACCCTCTCCAAAGCATCCACATCCTTTTGGTAATGTGGCGCCCAGAACTGTATGCAGTATTCCAACTATGGCCAAACTAAAGTCTTATACAATTGTAACATGACCAGCCAATTCTTGTACTCAATACCCCATCAAATGAAGGCATGCCGTATGCCTTTTTGACCACTCTACTAATTGTGTTGACACCTTCAGGGTACAATGGGTCTGAACACCCATATCTCTCTGTACATCAGTTTTCCCTTGTCATTTACTGTATAGTTCGCTCTGGAATTACATCTTCCAAAAAGCATCACCTCGCATTTGTCCAGATTGAACTCCATCTGCCATTTCTTTGCCCAACTCTCCAATCTGTCTATATTCTGCTGTATTCTCTGACAGTCCCCTTCACTATCTGCTACTCCACTAATCTTAGTGTCATCTGCAAACTTGCTAATGAGGCAACCTACACCTTCCTCCAAATCATTCATGTATTTCACAAACAACCATGGTCCCACCATGGATCCCTGTGGGACACCACTGGTCACAGGTCTCCATTTTGAGAAGCTCCCTTCCACTACTCTCTGTCTCCTGTTGCCCAACCAGTTCTCTATCCATCTAGCTAGAACACCCTGGACCCCATGCAATTTCACCTTCTTCATCATCCTACTATGGGAAACCTTATCAAACACCTTACTAAAGTCCATGTATATGACATCTACATCCCTTCCCTCATCAATCAACTTTGTCACCTCTTCAAGGAATTCTATTAGGTTTGTAAGACATGACCTTTCCTACGTAAAACCATGCTGCTTATCACTGATCAGCTCATTCTCTTCCAAAAGGGTATATGTACTATCCCTCAGTATCTTCTCCAGTAGCTTCCCTACCACTGACATCAGGCTCACACGTCATAGAGTCGTAGAAATGTACAGCATGGAAACAGACCCTTCGGTCCAGCCTGTCCATGCCGACCAGATATCCCAACCCAATCTGGTCCCACCTGCCAGCACCAGGCCGGACTCATTTCCTAGCACCAGGTCCAGTATGGCCCCTTCACGAGTTAGACTATTTGCATGCTGCTCTAGAAAACCCTCCTGGATGCTCCTTACAAATTCTGCCCCATCCAATCCTCTAACACTAATTTAATCCCAGTCAATGTTGGGATAATTAAAATTAAAACTTCTCAGGATTACTTCTCCAGTGACATAACCACCAAACTACAATCTCCAATGCAATGGTGGCTGATTTTTCGTCTAGGAGCTGGGTATCAGGAGTTGGGAATGTTCCTCTCCCTGAGATCCCATCTTTGCAATAGGGACTTGCCTCTCCTACTTTCAAGTAAATGAAATGGAGATGAACTGAAGATGGGACAATTGTCTCTGGAGCAGGCCCAAGGTGTCAATGGAAGTGGACTAATGGCAAGGTCAAGAGATGAAAAGGCTTCCCTCCATTTACTGGGTCATTGGTCAAGTTGTATGCGTGACTGTTAAGCTCTGTAATCCTCATTCTGCACAATCCCTCACTTCTCTCTGCCACATCATGCCAAGTCATATCCCCCATCCATCCTCTATACCCACTCTTCCAAATTCCTTGATGTTCAGCCATCGACCAGCCTGGAATATCTTTGAGATGCTCCTGAAACTGATGCAATAAACAACAAAGCTTTGAAAACTGCCAGTGATAAACCACTCGTCTTACAATCTCTTTTAAGTGTCAGTCACCCACAGCCATTCATTTTATGAACAGGTTATCACAAGGTAATAAAGATAATATTCAAACAAAGCTAGCACTCGTTGCGGGTTTTTGATAATGAGGCATTGTAGTTGTATAATGATGCCATCTGGCAACTGTATCAACGGCAGCAGTATGAACATATGACCTAAAATCTTGTTTTACCAAAAGGTCTCATTATGAAAGTAAAGACACCCCAATTAGACAGTCCATTCTAACCTTGGGAATGGTACATTTCTTGGATTATTGGTAGAATCCAAGAGGGAAATATTACAGTCCTTCTGATTGCTTTTCAATGATCTATGCTGGCAAATATACTGTGAATGTTGGCTGGTGTACTTATTAGTTACTAGAAGGTTTGCAAGTATTGTTTAACCAAACATTAGAGTCGTAGAGATATACAGCAAGGAAACAGACTCTTCTGTCCATGCTGACCAGATATCCCAACCCAATCTAGTCCCACCTGCCAGCACCCAGCCCATACCCCTCCAAACCCTTCCTATTCATATACCCATTCAGATGCCTTTTAAAAGTTGCAATTTGTACCAGCCTCCACCACATCCTCTGGAGCTCATTCCATACACGTACCACTCTCTGCGTGAAAAAGTTGCCCTTTAGGTCTCTTTTATATCTTTCCCCTCTCACCCTAAACCTATGCCCTCTGGTTCTGGACTCCCCCACCCCAGGGAAAAGACTTTGTCTATTTATCGTATCCATGCCCCTCATGATTCTGTATGGTCACCCCTCAGCCTCCAATGCTCCAGGGAAAATCGCCCTAGCATATTCAACCTCTCCCTATAGCTCAAATCCCCAACCCTGGCAACATCATTGTAAATCTTTTCTGAACCCTTTCAAGTTTCACAACATTTTTCTGATAGGAAGGAGACCAGAACTACACGCAGTATTCCAACAGTGGCCTAACCAATATCCTGTACAGCCACAAAATGACCACCCAACTCCTGTACTCAATACTCTGACCAATAAAGGAAAGCATACCAACCCCTTCTTCAGTATCCTATCTACCTGCAACTCCACTTTCAAGGAGCTATGAACCTGCACTCCAAGGTCTCCTTGTTCAGCGACATTCCCTAGCACCTTATCATTAAGTGTATAAGTCCTGCTAAGATTTGCTTTCCCGAACTGCAGCATCTCATATTTATCTAAATTAAACTCCATCTGCCATTTCTCAGCCCATTGGCCCATCTGATCAAGATCCCGTTGTAATCTGAGGTAACCTTCTTTGCTGTCCACTGCACCTCCAGTTTTGGTGTCATCTGCAAACTTACCTACTACACCTCTTATGCTCACATCCAAATCATTTTTATATATGATGAAAAGTAGAGGACCCAGCACTGATCCTTGTGGCACTCCACTGGTCACAGGCCTCCAGTCTGAAAAACAACCTTCCACTACCACCCTCTGTTTTCTACCTTTGAGCTGGTTCTGTATCCAAATGGCTAGTTCTCCCTGTATTCCATGAGATCTAACCTTGCTAACCAGTCTCCCATGGGGACCTTTGTCGAACGCCTTACTTAAGTCCATATAGATCTGCCACTCTGCCCTCATCCATCCTCTTTGTTACTTCTTCATAAAAATCAATCAAGTTTGTGAGACATGATTTCTCACACACAAAGCCATGTTGACTATCCCTAATCAGTCCTTGCCTTTCCAAATACATGTACATCCTGTCCCTCAGGATTAGTGGGTGGCACGGTGGCACAGTGGTTAGCACTGCTGCCTCACAGCGCCTGAGACCCAGGTTCAATTCCTGCCTCTGGCGACTGACTGTGTGGAGTTTGCACATTCTCCCCGTGTCTGCGTGGGTTTCCTCCCACAGTCAGGTCAGGTGAATTGGCCATGCTAAATTGCCCGTAGTGTTAGGTAAGGGGTAAATGTAGGGGTATGGGTGGGTTGCACTTCGGTGGGTAAGTGTGGACTTGTTGGGCCGAAGGGCCTGTTTCCACACTGTAATGTAATCTAAGTCCCTCGAACAACTTGCCCACCACTGATGTCAGGCTCAGGTCTATAGTTCCCTGGCTTGTCCTTACCAGCTTTCTTAAATAGCGTTACCACGTTAGCCAACCTCCAGTCTTCCGGCACCTCACCTGTGACTATCGATATTTCAGCAAGAGGCCCAGCAATCACTTCCCTAGCTTCCCACAGAGTTCTCGGGTACACCTGATCAGGTCCTGGGAATTTATGCACTTTTATGCATTTCAAGACATCCAGCACTTCCTCCTCTGTAATATAGACATTTTTCAAGATGTCATCATCTATGTCCCTACATTCTATATCTTTCATGTCCTTTTCCACAGTGAACACTGATGCAAAGTACTCATTTAGTATCTCCCCCATTTCCCGCAGCTCCACACAAAGGCCGCCTTGCTGATCTTTGAGGGGCCCTATTCTCTCCCTAGTTACGCTTTTGTCCTTAATATATTTGCAATTCTTCTATAGAAAGACATCGTTTTTGATGTTGTGGCAGTATAATTGTCTAACAGAGGCCTTGTGGCACAGTGGTTAATGCCCCTGTCTTTGAACCAGAATCTTTGGGTTTGACACCCCCCTGGAATTTGGTGGCCAAGTGAGGTGTATTCATGATGAGGCCACTACACACGTGTTAAAAGACTCCACACACAGGTTCGTGCCATAGGCTTAACTTTGTGGCAAGCATTTTCCTTGCCTCAAGCAATGACTGGAAGATAAATACTGTATTTGTGACAAACCAGCAAAACTGCTTTGTCTGTGAAACTGTAATACCATAAGAAATAGCAACAGAATTAGGACGTTCAGCCCATTGAGTCTGCTTCGACATTTGATCATGGCTGATATATTTCTCAATCCGATTTTCCAGCCTTCTCCCCATAACCTTTGATCCTTTTACTTATCGAGAACCCCCCCATCCATCTTCTTCAAAATGCTTGGCCTTAAAAGCCCTCTGTGGCAATGAGTGCCACAGATTCACCATCCTCTGGCTGAAGAAATTCTTCCTCATCTTGTTCTAAAGGGTTATCCCTTCACTCTGAGGCTGTGTCCTTCATTCCTAGTGTCTCTTACTCCTGGAAACACCTTCTTCAAGTGCACTCTGTCCAGGCCTCTCAGTCTTCTGTAAGTTTCAATCAGGCCCACTCCCATCCTTCT
This sequence comes from Chiloscyllium punctatum, assembly GCF_047496795.1. NCBI lineage: Eukaryota > Metazoa > Chordata > Chondrichthyes > Orectolobiformes > Hemiscylliidae > Chiloscyllium > Chiloscyllium punctatum. Next base: position 7,253,023 of record NC_092775.1, read on the forward strand.
AAACTCCATCAAATACAAACCCAGAATCCTCAATCGCTCCTCATATGCCAAGCCCTTCATTCCCTGATCATTATCGTAAACCTCCTCTGGACCCTCTCTCAGGCCAGCCCATCCTTCCTTAGAGATAGGGTCAAAACTGCTCATAATATTCCAAATGCGGTCTGACCGGAGCCTTGTGCAGCCTCAGCAGTACATCTCTGCTATTGTACTTTAGCCCTCTTGAAATGAACGCTAACATTGCAATTGTCTTTCTAACTGCCAACTGAATCTGTCTATAAACCTTAAAAGAATCTTGAACAATGAATCCTAAGTCCCTTTGTGCTTCAGATTTCAGAAACCTTTCCCCATCTCGAACGTAGTCTATGCCTCTCCTTCCTACCAAGGTGCAGAAACCTTCTTAACACTACCTGTCCCTCCACCTTTTTTTTTGTCATCTGTAAACTTGGCAATATCCTCAGTTCCTTCGTCCAGATCATTAATGTATAATGTGAATCATTGTGGATCCCACACAGATCCTGTGAAACTCCACTAGTCACTGGCTACCATCCTGAAAAAGATTCCTTTAATCCTACGCTCTGCCTTCTGACAATCAGCCAATCCTCTATCCACCCAGTACCTTGCCCCTAACATCATGGACTTTCATTTTATTTCGCAGTTTTCACTGTGGCAACTGGCTAAAGGCTTTTTGAAAGTCCACTGCTCTCCTTTATCTAACTTGCTCATGACATCCTGAAAGAATTCTAACAGATTTGTCAGGCATGACCTCCCTTAACATGCCTGTGCTTACTTAGCCCTACTTTTCAATGCACTTCCAAGAACTCCACAATCTCATCCTTAATAGCGAACTCTAAAATCTTATCAATGACCAAGGTCAGTGTAACTGGCCTGTAGTTTCTGGTCTTCTGCCTCCCTCCTTTCCTAAACATTAGCCATTTTCAAATCCTCTGGGATCCTCCCTGACTCCAGTGATTTCTAAAAGATCACCACCAATGCCACTACTATCTCTTCAGCTATTTCCTTCAGAACTCTGGCGTGTAGTCCATCTGGTCTGGATGATCTACCACCTTCAGACCTTTCAGCTTCCCCAGCACCTTCTCCTTTGTGATGGCCGTCACACTCACCTCTACCCCGTGACTCTCTTGAAGTTCTGGTATGTTGCTAGTGTCTTCTGCTGTGAAGGCTGATGTAAAGTACCTGTTTGGTTCCTCTGCCATTTCGTGGTTTTCTATTGACTGCTTCTGCAGCCTCATTTTCCAGTGGTCCAATGACCAATGTTGCATCTCCCTTACCTTTTACATACCTTAAAAAATTGTAACCTTTCGTAATACTAGCAAGCTTACCCTCATACTTCATGTTGTCCTCTGCGTGTTTTAAAGGCCTCCCAATCTTCTGGTACTCACTAACCTTCACCACATTGTATGAATCATAGAATCCCTACAATGTGGAAGCGGGCCATTTGGCCCATTGAATCACACTGATCCTCCAAACAGCATCCCACCCAGACCTTCCAACACCCTCCCCCCACCCCATCCCTGTAACCTTACATTTTCCATGCCTAATCCACGTAGCCTGCATATCTCTGGATAATATGGGGTAATTTAGCATGGCCAATCCAACTAGGCTACACATCTTTGGATTGCTGGAGGAAATCCACATAGTATGCTATTCTGTTTGCTATTCGCCTCATTCCTCCCCCCACCCCCCCACCCCTTAGTATGTTTGTCCTTCTTTGGAATGAATTTCTGCTGCGCTTCCTAAATTAACTCCAGGAAGTCCTGTCATTGCTGCTGTACTGCCTTCACTGCTAGGCTCCCCTTCCAAACAACTCTGGATCCTTTTCTTGGGATCCGCTACCAACCTGGTTTTCCTAGTCCACCTGCATAATGAAGTCCCCCATGATGAGTGTAATAGTGTCTTATTTATCTGCCTTTTCTGTCTCCTGATTTTCCATTGACAAAAGGCTTGATCCGTGGTCTGTTTCCCTTTATACAATCAGCATGGTTCCCCGCAAAATGAATTAATACAGTTTTTTAAGGAAATGTCATCCTGTGCAGAGCCCAGCTTCTTATATGTGGATTGCATTTGGCTGTCTGTTTAATCACCTTTATGAATCTTTCTAAAGTATCTTATTTCTTAACCCTTTTTATTTCACCACTAATATTGTCTAATTTCCATTTAGATCATTTTTAATTATTTAGTGTATTCCCAGAGAGTCCTGTCATGTTTAATGAGAAGCTATGGAGAATGCCAATGGAATAATCTCAGGAGAGAATGAGGTGGCTGGAGAATTACTTATCACCTTGTTTCATGATGAGATACTTTGCAGATTGCAAAGTAATCACACGCTGCAAATTTTGCAGTGGGAAACGTGTCCTTGGCACAAAGTGGTCTGTGTCGAACTTGTTGCAGTCTGTATTCTTGCTGTTAACAGGCGATGGGTTTTTGATTGTCAACTTACCCCTGTCTCTAGTCGTGGTGTCCACGGGAGAAGTGGCTTCTCCTCCCTGTTTAAATCGACACTGACCCCGTCCTCATCCTCGGCCTCGGCCCAGCAGGAGACACAGCCCCTCCTCCAGCCGTCCAGACGCACCTCTCCGCCGGTTAGGTTACGGGACAGCTGTGCAACTTCCTCCCTTAGTAGCAGCAGCAACTCGGGATCCTACAAAGGCAGCGACAGCAGCCCCACCCCCAGGTAATGTAACATTTTTATTCGCAAAGAGGGGGGAGGCAGAGGGGACAAAGGCCAGTTACCTAAACATCTTTGTAATATGTTAAAAGCTATTATTAAAGAGATTTTGCAGGGTATTTGCAAAACTTAAAGGTAAACAGGCAAGTAAGCATGGTTTTGTGAAAGAGAAATAATGTTTTAACTATTTACTGAATTCCTTTGCAGAATTAAATGTGCTTTGGATAATGGGGAACTTGTGGCTGAGTTTTTAAAATTCTCTGTTGGGCATAGGTGTCGCTGGCTGGCCCACTTAGATTTCCAGAACAAAATTTGATAAAGTATCACATCAAAGATTATTCTGAAAAATAATCATGGTCTAGAGAGTAACATATTGGCATGGATAGAAGATTGGCTGGTGAATAGAAAATAGAGAGAAGACAGAAATGGGTCATTTTGTAATTGGCAAGTTGTTCCAAGTGGTGTGCTGCAGGGATTGATGCTGGGACCATTTTGTAATTCCTATAAATGATTTCAATGAAGGCGCCAAAGGTACGGTTGCTAAATTTGCTAATGACACAAAGATACTAAGAGGAGTAAGTGCAAAACACTGCTGATGCTGGCAACCTGAAATAAAAACAGAAAATGCTGGAGAATCTCAGCAGATCTGACAGCATCTGTTCCAGTTTCAAAGAAGAGTCTTTGGACGTGAAACATTTTCCCCAGATGCTGCCAGACCCTGCTGCATGTATTCAGCATTTTCTGTACAAATAGAAAAGTAAGTTGTGAGGAAAGCATGGGAAGATACATATAGGTTAGTTGAATGGGCAAAGATTGGAGTATGGTGTTGGAAAATGTGAAATTGTTCATTTGGTAAAAAATTTTAAAAAGAAGCATGTTGACTAAATCTGCCGATCTTTGAGATGCAGATGGATCTGGGAGTCTGGCAGGGTATTTAATATATAATAATATATATCATCTATAAAATGTAATACTTAATCCATTATCCTCTGGCAGCTCATTCCATATATGCACCATTTTCAGTGTGAAAAGATTTCCCCTCAGGTCCCTTTTAAACTTTCCCCTCTTACCTTAAAGCTATGCCCTCTAGTTTTGGACTCTCCTACCCTGGGGTAAAGACCTTAGCTATTCACCCTATCTATGCCCCTCATGGATTTATAAACTTCTGTAAGACCACCCCTTCACCTCCAATACTCCAGGGAAAAAAGCACCCCAGCCTGTTCAGCCTCTCCTTACAACGCAAACTCTCCAGTGTCAGTATCATCCTTGCCAATCTTTTTTTCGTCCTTTCCAGTTTAATAACATTCTTTCTTTAGCAGGCCGATCAGAATTGTACACAGTACTCCAAGCATGGCCTCACCAATGTCTTGTACAGCTGTAACGTGACCCCCCATCTACTGTCTCATTGTTTTTAGCGATAAAGGCAAGCATACAATTGCCTTCTTTGTCGCCATGTCTACCTGTGTTGTCACTTGCAATAAATTATGTACCTGCAACCCTATGTCTCTCTGTTCGACAACACTCCTCAGGACCTATCATTAACTGTGCAAGTCCTGCCCCGATTTGTCTTAACAAAATGCAACACCTGACAATTGTCTAAGTTAAACCATATCTTCCATTCCTCAGCCCATCGGCCCAGTTGATCAGGATCCCATTGTACTCTTAGATAACCTTCTTCATTTTTCACTGTAGCTCCAGTCCTTGACCTTATTTAAGAAGGGATGTAAATGCCTGGAGGCAGGTCAGTCAAGGTTTGTTTAACTAATACCTGGAAAAGGCAGGTTGTGTTTGGAGACAAGGTTGGACAGGTTAGGCTTGCATTTGCTGGAGTTCAGTAGAGTAGAGGGTGACTTGATTGGAACATAAAAGATCCTGAGGAATCTTGATAGAGTGGATGTGGAAAGGATGTTTCCTTTTGCGTGAGAATCTAGAACAAGGATTTAAGAATTAAGAGTTTCTACCTAAGGCAGAAGTGAGGAAAAGCTTTTCATTCAGAGGGTAATGGGTCTCTGAAATTCTTTTCCTCAAAAAAGAAGTTGTAAGTGTCATTTTCGAGTTTGTCTGATGTGCTTGCTTACTTCCTGGGTCTCATTTTACAGTGATATTGAGATGTGGTTTACCATGACACCTGGTTTATTTTCATTGAAATACAACATATATGCATGTAATTCTATGAAACCTGGCTTTCTCTCTAATTTTCTGAGTAACATTACTGTTCCTAAAGTATTGTGTTCTCACATGGATTTAAGATCTGCTTTGGAAGCTGAAGCTGGTAAAGAAGTTTATACTATCCTGGTTACAGCTGGGGAACTGAGGTTCCTCTCGCTCCCAAGGTTCCTGCTTCTTGTGCTAATATTGTCTCGAGAATGTCAGCCCCTCTAATTTGAGAGGCCCCCTTTAAATACAGTTCATCAGGTCATCTCTAAAGTACAGTGGCTTACTATCATTTATTAAGTGGGCATGGTAACCGACATGCACATTCCTCCTATATAGTTACAGTAGTTTGATACAACAATGTAATTAACAGAATTCAGTTACTTCTTGTGCATGTGTTTCTGTCCCAGGCAAAGCTATCATCAAAGGCAGTCATGATCATTTGGAGGTGCTGGTGTTGGACAGGGATGGACAAAGTTAAAAATCATACAACACCAGGTTATAGTCCAACAGGTTTATTTGGAAGCACTAGCTTTCGGAGTGCTGCTCCTTCATCAGGTGGTTGTGGAGTATAAGATCGTAAGACACAGAATTTATAGCAAAAGTTTACAGTGTGATGTAACTGAAATTATGTATTGAAAAAGACCTGGGTTGTTGGTTAAGTGTCTTATCTTTTAGAACGACCATGTTTGTCTCAGTTGTTTCATATGTAAATCACAAAATGTTTTTAAAAGTTACATTCTCAAGTGAACTTTAACAAACTGATGTCATGTCAGCCCAGATAATGCATTTAAGGAGTGAGCTGTCCTGTGTGAGACTGTCTGTGCCCCAATGGTCAGACTGAATCTAATCTAAAAAACGGATTTACAGAATGGATTCATGCAGTTTGTGAGCAAAATAAAATGTTATTCTGCAAGTATAAGTTCACCCCACAAAGTTATACATGTATGTGTGCATGTTGGTGTGTGTGTGTTGGTGGGGGGTGGCGGGGGTTATGACTGTCTGTGAGGGAGTGTGTGTATGTGTTGAGTGTGAATGTAAAGGGGTAGAAATTTGTGAGAGGGTGAGCATGGGAGTGTATGTGTGAGCATTTGAGAGAGGGTCTGCGTCTGCGTGTGTGTGTGTGTGTATATAGGGGGTCACCTGTAGTGTGACATGAACCCATGGTCCCAGTTGAGGCCATCCCCATGGGCACCGAACTTGGATATCAGCCTCTGCTCGGACACATTTTGTTGTGGTCCCGAAGACCGCCTTGGAGGACGGTCACCCCGGAGGTTCGCGGTCGAATGTCCTGGACTGCTGAAGTGCTCTCCAACTGGGAGGGAACTGGTGATCATTGTGCAGTGTCCATTCATCTGTTGCCATAGCCTTTGCTTGGTCATGCCACTATACCATGCTTCAGGGCATCCTTACCTGCAGCGTATGCCTCACAAACCTTATTGAATTCTTTGAGAAGGTGACGAAGGAGGTAGATGAGGGGAAAGCGGTAGATGTAGTATATATGGATTTTAGTAAGGCGTTTGATAAGGTCCCCCATGGTAGGCTACTGCAGAAAATACAGAGATATGGCATTGAGGGTGAGTTGGAGGTTTGGATTAGGAATTGGCTCTCTGGAAGAAGACAGAGGGTAGTAGTTGATGGCAAAGATTCATCTTGGAGTGCCGTCACTAGTGGTGTTCCGCAAGGATCTGTTTTGGGACCATTGCTGTTTGTCATTTTTATAAATGACCTGGAGGAAGGGTTAGAAGGTTGGGTGAGCAAGTTTGCGGATGATACGAAAGTCGGAGGAGTTGTAGACAGTGAGGAAGGATATGGCAGGTTACAGCGGGATATAGAGAAGCTGCAGAGCTGGGCAGAAAGGTGGCAAATGGAGTTCAATGTAGCTAAGTGTGAAGTGATTCACTTTGGTAAGAGTAATAAAAAGATGGATTACTGGGCTAATGGTAGACTACTTGGTAGTGTGGAAGAGCAGAGGGATCTTGGTGTCCATGTACACAGATCTCTGAAAGTTGCCACCCAGGTAAATAGTGCAGTGAAGAAGGCATATGGCGTACTGGCTTTTATTGGTAGAGGAATTGAGTTCCGGAGTCCTGAGGTCATGCTGCAGTTGTATAAGACTCTGGTGCGGCCGCTTCTGGAATATTGTGTGCAGTTTTGGTCGCCATACTATAGGAAGGATGTGGAGGCACTGGAACGGGTGCAGAGGAAGTTTACCAGGATGTTGCCTGGTATGGTAGGAAGATCCTATGAGGAAAGGCTGAGGCACTTGGGGTTGTTTTCTTTGGAGAAAAGAAGGTTTAGGGGTGATTTGATAGAGGTGTACAAGATGATTAGGGGGTTAGATAGGGTTGACAGTGAGAACCTTTTTCCGCGTATGGAGTCAGCTATTACAAGGGGGCATAGCTTTAAATTAAGGGGGGGTAGATATAGGACTGATGTTAGGGGTAGGTTCTTCACTCAGCGAGTCGTAAGATCATGGAATGCCCTGCCAGTAGCAGTAGTGGACTCTCCCTCTTTATGGGTATTTAAGCGGGCATTGGATAGGTATATGGAGGATAGTGGGTTAGTGTAGGTTAGGTGGGCTTTGATCGGCGCAACATCGAGGGCCGAAGGGCCTGTACTGCGCTGTATTGTTCTATGTTCTATGTTCTATGTTCTAGATAGACAACATTTGCCGAATCACATGAGTACCTGCTACGTACATGGTGGGAGGTGTCCCCACACCTGGGGCATGCATTCAGCCAACGTTTCTATCTCATATGCTGCAAGTTAATTAATTTGAATTAAAATTAATTGATTAAGTTTGAATTGTTGTCAAAACAGCAACCAAAATTCAGTTACACATTTAACAGCCAACTGTGACATGTATCTATTTAGGAAGAATCTGTCTCCGGCCGTTCTGTTTGGGTAGCTGAGCCTGCACGTCAGATTCATTCTAAAATTCAGAAAATTAAAGTGAACTTACACTCGTTCAACTTTGTAACATTTTTAAAAGGGAAATTCCTCTACCTACTGGGGGAAGCAGAGTTTTGAGTATTTTTAAGGTGAGGTAAGTGCAGTTTTGGTAAGCAAGGAAGTGAAAAGTTACCAAGATGGGCAATAAATGCTGGCCAAGCCAGCGATGCCCACACCCCCTGAATATGGAATTGAGATTTCAATTTGATTTGCCATGATCTTATTGAACAACAGATCGTATTCAAGGGACTGAGTACTCCATTCCTGTGAATGCAAGCAAGGGTCAGGCCACTTGTACGATGGCTGGGTTGTTGCTGCTTTCACTGGCTTCATAACTGGTTCCTGTAGATTCGTAAATCAGAGGGATTGCAAAACAAAAATAACGGGTTTAGTTACACTCATGTTAGCCGTATCTCGGTGGCTAATTCCCTTTTCTGTAGATTCAGAATGTGGTAGGTTCATTCCCTTGCCCTGAGTTCTGAGAAATCCAGAGCCAGGACTGAGCAAGTGCTGCACCATGTCCTGTGTCTTTGACATGAGATGGTAAAAGTCTGAGGCCATGTCTCCCCTCAAGTGGATGGAAGAGACCCGCAAGGATCGAATACGTAGAACAGTAGTTTCTTGGTCAATACTTAACTCTCAACTAAAGTTACTGAAGACAGATTATCGGGTCACTGTCACATGTTGTGTGCAATTTGACTCCCAGCTGTCAACATAACAACAGTTTGAAAGCACTTAGCTGTAAAGCTCTTCAGAACATTTCAAACTCATGAAAGGTGCCTACAAATGCAAATTATTCTTGAATAAATAGCTTTCTCGTGTTTGTATTTCAACAGGTATGATTCGATCCTTTGTCACTAATTGTTTGTCAATTTGCTGTGCAGACGTTCGAGTAAATATTCGTCCTGCAGTGAAAACCATGGGATCAAGCCACCAACACCAGAGCAATATCTGACCCCTCTGCAGCAAAAAGAAGTCTGCATTCGGCACCTGAGGGCAAAGCTAAAGGAGACGGAGGAGAAGCTGGATGAGAGGTATTGCTGATTCAGGATTGTGTGAGAAGACAGGAATATCATAGAGCCTCAAGCTTTAGAGATGTGAGCTAGCACTGGGAGGGGTAGGGGGACAGCAGAAAAGCATGGCCATCGCTGGTCAGTACATCATGTCCATCACTGGTCAGTATAAGCTAGCCACTACTGGTCAGTACACAATGGCCACGACTGATCAGTGCAGGATAGTCACTACTGGTCAGTACAGGATAGTCACTACTGGTCAGTACAGCATGACCATCGATGGTCAGAACAGGGTGGTCTTTAACTGGTCAGTACAAGATGACCATCACTGGTCAGTTCAAGATGGCCACTTACTGCTCAGTATAGCATCAGCACCAGTGCTAATGATCAGGCACAGACTGATATTAAAGGCTGATCAATATGGGTTTCAAATGCCAGGTTTCAGAAATAAAGATAGACAATAGAGTTATATGAAATCCTTTAAGGTAAAATCAAATTACTAGGTGATCAATCTTCTAGTGAATTCATCAAAGATGATTTAATGCATGTACCAAGTTTCAGGACCTAGTTTACCAGGAATTTCCTCATTATAAATAAGGAAGGGGTTTTAAAATTATTCAAGAAATAAATCCAAATAAAACTCTGGGTCCAGATGTAATGTCTCACTGGATGTTAAAGTTAGCAACTGAGAAACTAACTCTAATATTGAGCAATTGCTTTCAAGAGTCAGTCAATACCAGACCAGTGGAGACAAACTAACACGAGCAGCATATTCAAATAGAGGAATAGAAGTCAGACGGATATCTCTCACCAGCGTCATATAAAAATTGCTTGAACATATTGTTCATTATTGTGTAGCACTTTGAAGGTTACAATATCCTGCAGGGTAGTCAGCTAAGCTTTTAGGTCAGAACATCTACCAAAAGGCATCTTGCCCGGGATCGGGTTTCAAGTCTAGAAAGGTTTCACTCACAATGCCAGATTGGATTTCTCAAAATCCTTTGACAAAATTTCTCATGAAAAGTTCTGTGTAAACTTAACTGCTGTAGAACCCAGGAGCACTTTTCCATTGAATCCAGCACTTGGTCACCAAAACAGATAAAAAGGTTGGTGGAATCATCCTCTTCTGGGGATGTCCTCTCTCTCTCTCTCTCTCTCTCTTCTTCACCACCCCCCCCCCCCCCACCACCATTCTCCTGCCTTTTTCTCTCTCACTCTCTCTCATGCCCCAGGGAATTGTATTGGGACATGTACATTTCTTGATAAGCATAAATTACATTTCCAACAAGTTTAAAATAACAGGATGTGACTATCTGCAGATATAAAGATAAAATAGATCAAAGGACTACTCTCTTGTGAGGGAGGGTTGGGGTTGGGGGTGTTTGAAATGATGAAAAGGTTCAATTGAACCGATACAGAGAAAGTATGAATCCAAAACAAAGGGGAACTAAACCAGACCGAAGTCGATCAGTGTGTTTTGAATTAACACAATGGGTAGTGGGAGTTCTGACAAATTCTGCTGAATAAAATTATGAATGCTGGGGGGCAGTTTCAGGATTATGAGTTTTGTCAGTGAGGGGATTTGAGGGATATAGAATAAAGCTGGATTAATCCCAGAAGCTCAGCACTGCCTTTCCAACGGCAACTAACAATAAATGCTGGTCCAGTCAGCAACATCCACGTACCTTGAATGAGTTAATAAAAAATACATTAGCCATGACGTGACTCAATAGTGTGGTTCAGGCATGGGGATTGGATGTACTCTTCCCTGTCTCAAAAATAATGATTGACAATGAGGGTCTAACATTGTATCCTTGTGGTTTTCACAGGGGTGGGGAGGTGGAGGATTTGAAATTGCAGTTGTCAAGGATGCAGGAAGATTGGATTGAGGAGGAGTGTCACCGTGTTGAAGCTCAGCTCTCCCTGAAGGAGGCCAGGAAGGAGATCAAACAGCTAAAACAGGTGATCGACACAGTGAAGAATAATCTGGTGGAGAAGGATAAAGGCATCCAGAAGTATTTCATTGACATCAACATTCAAAACAAGAAGTTGGAGACTCTGTTACACAGCATGGAGTTGGCGCAGGATGGTGCGTCTCAGTCTGCTGCTGGCTCTCCAGCCCGGTCTCTGACCCGCAGCTCCACCTATACCAAGCTGAGTGAGCAGGGGCCTGAGCTCCTGGTCCTTGATGACACTGATCTTCCTCATCGTGGTTCCCTCGCCTCTGGAATCGATCGCGCTGCGGAGGCTGCTGCCCTCACAGCCCGGTCCTTACTGCGGGAGGGGTACAGGCCATCAGCCAGGATCCAGCTGAGCACTGTCCGAGAGCAGGGCATCCAAACCGACTTCTCCCCCTGTCATCCTGACCTGGAAGTGATAGCGGAGAAGGTCCTGAGGTCAAGCACCTTTGACCCTGGCGGGCTCACCGCTGGGGCAGAGAACCCGAGACCACTCCCTGACGATCAGACACTGCAGACCCTCGGTGGGAGTCCGGATCTGCGGCCAGTCGACTCCCGTTTGGTTCCTTTGGGGGCAGTGCCTGAGACTCCCGGAGCAGGAGTGCCACAGGTGCTCATCCAGCCGGCTCTGGATGAGGGTCCCAGTCGAGTAGCACACTGGAGCCGGTATTATATTGTGGATCTGCTGGCGGTGACAGTGCCCGCAGTCCCCACTGTCGCCTGGATTGTCAGTACCCAGCGAGGCAGCTCGCAGCCTGTCTACAATATTGGGGTGTTGCTGCGCAGCTGCTGTGTCCTTGCTCTGCAGTCCCTGCGACGATTCAACACCAATGCAGCTTCCCCAAACCAGCCTCCGTCCTAGCCCCAGCTCACTGCCCCTGGGCCTCCCCACACACAGCCACCACCATAACCCCTCACACCCCTCACCTCCCCATCCCATCACCCATCATACCTCGTCAACCTCCACCCACTCATTCTCCCACCCCATCACCAATCATCTCAACATTCACCCACTCACTCCCCCACCCCATCACCAATCATCTCAACATTCACCCACTCACTCCCCCACCCCATCACCAATCATCTCAACATTCACCCACTCACTCCCCCACCCCATCACCAATCATCTCAACATTCACCCACTCACTCTCCCACCCCATCACCAATCATCTCAACATTCACCCACTCACTCTCCCACCCCATCACCAATCATCTCAACATTCACCCACTCACTCTCCCACCCCATCACCAATCATCTCAACATTCACCCACTCACTCTCCCACCCCATCACCAATCATCTCAACATTCACCCACTCACTCCCCCACCCCATCACCAATCATCTCAACATTCACCCACTCACTCTCCCACCCCATCACCAATCATCTCAACATTCACCCACTCACTCTCCCACCCCATCACCAATCATCTCAACATTCACCCACTCACTCTCCCACCCCATCACCAATCATCTCAACATTCACCCACTCACTCCCCCACCCCATCACCAATCATCTCAACATTCACCCACTCACTCTCCCACCCCATCACCAATCATCTCAACATTCACCCACTCACTCCCCCACCCCATCACCAATCATCTCAACATTCACCCACTCACTCCCCCACCCCATCACCAATCATCTCAACATTCACCCACTCACTCCCCCACCCCATCACCAATCATCTCAACATTCACCCACTCACTCTCCCACCCCATCACCAATCATCTCAACATTCACCCACTCACTCTCCCACCCCATCACCAATCATCTCAACATTCACCCACTCACTCCCCCACCCCATCACCAATCATCTCAACATTCACCCACTCACTCCCCCACCCCATCACCAATCATCTCAACATTCACCCACTCACTCTCCCACCCCATCACCAATCATCTCAACATTCACCCACTCACTCCCCCACCCCATCACCAATCATCTCAACATTCACCCACTCACTCCCCCGCCCCATCACCAATCATCTCAACATTCACCCACTCACTCTCCCACCCCATCACCAATCATCTCAACATTCACCCACTCACTCCCCCACCCCATCACCAATCATCTCAACATTCACCCACTCACTCCCCCGCCCCATCACCAATCATCTCAACATTCACCCACTCACTCTCCCACCCCATCACCAATCATCTCAACATTCACCCACTCACTCCCCCACCCCATCACCAATCATCTCAACATTCACCCACTCACTCCCCCACCCCATCACCAATCATCTCAACATTCACCCACTCACTCCCCCGCCCCATCACCAATCATCTCAACATTCACCCACTCACTCTCCCACCCCATCACCAATCATCTCAACATTCACCCACTCACTCCCCCACCCCATCACCAATCATCTCAACATTCACCCACTCACTCCCCCACCCCATCACCAATCATCTCAACATTCACCCACTCACTCCCCCGCCCCATCACCAATCATCTCCTCACCCCCAACCCACCATCTCCGTATCCCATTAATCACCTCACCATCTCCACCCACACCCCATCATCTCTTCACACCATCACTCCCCCACCTTGTGAGTCCCTCACCCCATCCCCCACCCCCCACCACCTCACCCCCATCCAATCTCAGCACCCCCACATACTCTTCCCTCACCTCTCATCTTTTCACCCTAACTCTATTACCCCTTTCCCTTCACTCACTCCATCTCCACCTCCTCTACCACCTCACCCCCACTTCCTCACACCTACACCACCATCCCCTTGCCACCCTCAGTTATGCCCCCACCAATCCACGCCCCCACTCCCTCACCCCAACTTACTCTACACCCTCACTATTCCAGCTGCACTCACTCAACCCTCATCTGCCTCCACCCCCACCCAACATAGACCTCTATCTCTCCCACATTCCTTTACAGAGAGACCTAAAGTTGTATCCCTTTCCCTCACAGTTGTTTGCACTACCGTTAATAACTCATCAATACACAGATATAGGAAACTATACAAATAACTCACACAGTTGAGCCAGTTTGAGAGCTGGAACCTTGCACTGCATTGCATGGCTGAGAAATAAGATGTTTCAGATACTTCTGGGAGTATCTCCATGGCACTTAAAATCTCCATGTTGGTGTTAACATTACTCAAAGGCAAAGTATTAAACTGTTTTTTTTACATTTCCATCAGCTGCACAGTTACAAAATGCTGCTTTCACTCTACTAGATGCAAAGTAAAATGTACTAAATATAATGACTTTTCAATTTACAGGAGTTGCCTCAGTTCTCGTTCACCCTGAGCTCTTGTTGATGTTCAACTATTGCTTGTAACTGGCCCTACCTGTCAGAGGTGTCTATAAGAATCATTGTACGGTTTCAGTAAATACAGCACTCAGCTTGTCCAATGTTTCCCCTTTTATGTTGTACTCACATGGTTATTTATTCACTTTATAACTTTTTTTATTTGCACTGATCGAAGTGAGATGATTTTCTTCCTTGAAGTGGGAAGGTTTGCATTTGCATTTCTGGCACCAAATTGAGGGGTAGATAAATTTGCCAACTTGTGCTGATAGGGAGATTAGATTCCTCCCAATCGTATGCCTCACTGCGCCAAATTTTGCCAGCACCACAATCACCCTTCTACCTCTTTGATTCAGATTGCCATCCAGGCTGGATTAGTGACACCAGGAGACTTGCCAAACTCATTTCCTACTGGTCTCTTATCAGAGTTTAAAAGGTTAAATTCCTGAGTCAGGTTGCATAGACTGGGCATGTCTTCCCTTGAGTTTTGAAGATTGAGTAATGATCTGATAAAAATGTTTAAAATAACTCAGTTATCCGAATAATGTTAATAAGAGAGTCATGCGTTCATTTCTTTTTGTCTTATACGTGTCCAGAGGCATTCAAAAGTGTCAGATTTAGATAATCACAATTTATACTTTGGCAAGACAGAAACCTTCAGCATCTCATCCCTTTTCAGCAAAATTCAAATTCAAACCTCGCCGTGTAAGTGGACAGAAACTCTCTACTCTGTTGCAGGAATCAGCAACAAGGCAACGCTAAACTATATTTGGAAACAAATCATTTAAGAGTGAAATCAGGAAGCAGTTTTCAGACAGAGGTATACTATTGTGGAGCTCTGGAACTTTTGTCCAAAAGTTTTGAAGGATACGGAGCCAAGGCAAGTAAATGTGTCTGACTGTGCTAGCATAATTTAATTAAATGAAGGGGCTGAATGGCCTTCTTCCCATTTTAAAGTTCCTTATAATCGGTCTAAGGTTGCTGGTATCATCAAATCAGTTTGGAATGGGTATGAACTCATTCCAGACCAGTTACTTAACTCATTTTATCAGTCAGCAAACTCTCCACAGAATCATATTGTAATAACTGAGAACTTATTTCAGCATATTGTTGTCCACATTTTTTAAAAAATCGTTTGTGAGACGTGGGCAGCGTTTATTGCCCATCCCTAGTTAACTTTGAGAAGGTGGGGTGAGCCAATGCAGTCCATTGTTGACCCACATTATAGAGTGAATTCCAGGGTTTTGACCCAGCGACAGTATGGGAACGGCGGTATATTTCCAAGTCAGGATAGTGAGTGGCTTGAAGGGGAACTTGAAGGTAGTGGTGTTCCCATGTGTCTCCTGCCCTTGTCCTTCTAGATAGAGGTGGTCGTGGGTTTGGAAGATGCTGTCTGAGGATCTTTGGTGAATTTCTGCAGTGCACCTTGTAGATAATACACACTGTTGCTCCTGAGTGTCATTGGAGAAGGGAGTACATGCTTGTGGATGTGGTGCCAATTAAATGGGCAGCCTTGTCCTGAATGGTGTCAAGCTTTTTGAGTTTTGTTGGGGCTGCAACCATCCAAGTAAGTGGGGAGTATTCATTCACATTCCTGACCTGTGCCTTGTAGATGGTGGACAGGTTTTCAGGAGTCAGGAGGTGAGGTACTTGCCGCACTATTCCTAGGCTCTGCCCTCTTCTTGTAGTCACTGTATTTATGAGGTGAGTCCAGCTGAGTTTCTGGACAATGAAGGAGATCCAGTGATGGTAACACCACTGAATGTCAAGAGTGGTGGTTAGATTATCTGTTATGGCTGATGGTCATAGATTGGCATTTGTGTGGCATGAATGTGACTTGTCACTTGTCAGCCCAAGCCTAGATATTGTCCAGATCTTGTTGTATTTGAGCATTCAGTATCTCAATACTGAATGGGGCTGCTTCAGTATCTGAGGAGTTGCAAATGTGGCTGAGCATTGTGGTATCATCAGCGAACATCCCCATTTCTGACCTTATGATGGAGGGAAGGTTATTGATGAAGCAGCTGAAGATGATTGGGCCGTGGACACTTCCCTGAGGAGCTCCTGCAGAGATGTCCTGGAGCTGAGATGACTGACCTCCAACAACCATGGCCATTTTGCTGTGTGTCAGGTATGACTCCAGCCAGTGGAGAGTTTGCCACTTGACACCCGTTGGTTCCAGTTTTGCTAGGGCACCCTGATGCCACAACTCAGTTGAATGCAGCCTTGATGTCAAGGGCTGTCACTCTCCCCTCCCCTCTGGAATTCAGCTCTTTTGTCCATGTTTGAACCAAGGCTGTAATGAGGTCAGGAGCTGGTGGCCCTGGCAGAACCCAAATTGAGCATCACTGCAAGTTATTGCCGAGCAGGTGCTGCTTGATAGCGCTGTTGATGACACCGATCATCACTTTACTGATGATCATGACTAGACTGATGGGCCAGTAATTGGCCTGGTTGGATTTACCCTGCTTTGTATGTACAGGACGTACCTGAGCAATTTTTCACATTGTAGGGTAGATACTAGTGTTGTAACTGTACTGGAAGAACTTGGCAAGAGGAGCAGCAAGTTTTGGAGCACAAGTCTTCAAAACTATTGCTGCAATGTTGTCAGGGCTCATAGCCTTTGCAGTATACAGTTTCTCCAACTGTTTCTTCATATCACATGAGGTAAATTGAATTGTCTGAAAACTGGTTTCTGTGATGCTGGAGACCACTGAAGGAAGTCAAGGTGGACCATCCACTCGGCACTTCTGGCTGAAGATTGCTGCCTTATCTTTTGCCCTGATGTGTTGGGCTCTTCCATCATTAAGGATGGGGATATTGGTGGAGCCTTATCCTCCAGTGAGTTATTTAATTGTCCAACACCATTTGCAACTGGATGCGGCAGAGCTTCGATTTGATTTGATTTATTGGAGTCACAGTGAATAGCTTTGTTCAAGGACATATAGATCTTAGGGTGCTTAGACAGAGTGAGGTATACAAAGCTAAAACTGCACAGCAGGTGCTCAAAGCAAGATCAACATTAACACGATCAACATTATTTGAAGTTAGCAAGTCCATTCAAAAGTCTAATAACAACAGGAAAGACGCATGTGGGCATGTTCAAGCTTCAATATCTTCTGCCTGACGAAAGAGGTTGGAAGTGAAAAAGTGTGGTGCTGGAAAAGCACTGCAAACCAGGCAGCATCCGAGGAGCAGGAGAGTTGATGTTTTGGGCATAAGATCTTCATTCCTGATCAAGAGTTTATGCGCAAAACATCGACTCTCCTGCTCCTCAGATACTGCCTGACCTGCTGTGCCTTTCCAGCGCCACTAATCCAGAATCTAGTTTCCAGCATCTGCAGTCATTGTTTTTACCTTTTCATGTAGTTTCTTACGGTCCTGGGCAGAGCATTTACTGTGTCAGGCCATTATACCCAGACAAAATGCTTTCTATGGTGCATCTGTAGAAGTTAGTGAGGCTCCTTATGGACATGCTGAGTTTCCTGAGCTACCTGAGGAGGAAGAAGAGGCTTTGTTGTAACTTCTTGACCATCGCATCTACGTGGGAAGTCCAGGACAGGTTGTTGGTTATTGTCATTCCTAGGAACTTGGCACTCTTGACCCTCCCCACCTCCACTCCGTTGATGTAGGTGGGGGCGTGTTCTCCACTTTTCTTCCTGAAATCAATGATCAGTTTTTGTTTTGCTGACATTGAGAGACTGTTATCATTGCACCACGACACCAAGCATTCTATCTCCTCCTTGTATTCAGACACATCGTTGTTTGATATTCAGCCTACACAGTGGTGTCATTAGTAAACTTGTAGATGGTATTCGTGCAGAATCTGGCTACACAGTTGTGGGTGGACAGGGAGTATAGTATGGGACTGAGAATGCATCCTTGAGGAGCTCTAGTATTGAGCATTATCGTGGAGAAGGTGCTGTTGTCTATCTGCACTGAGTATGGTCTATGGGTCAGGAAGCTGAGAAGCCTTTGGTTGTGAGATCAATTAGCTCTGTCTATCTCTTGCTGCTGTTTGGCATCCAAGTAGACCTATCTGGTAGCTTCACCAGGTTGACAACTAATTCTAAGATATGTCTGCTCCTGACAACCCTCCCACAGTCTCCCTTGAACCAGGGTTGATTCCCTGGCTTGATGGTCATGGTTGAGTGGAGGATATGCTGGGCCATGAGGTCATAGATTGTGCTGGAGTACAGCTCTGCTGCTGTTGATGGCCCACAGTGCCTCTTGGATGCCCAGTCTTGAATTGCCTGGGCTGTTTGAAGTCTGTCCCATTCAGCATGGTGATAGTGCCACACAACACGATGGAGGTTATTCTCAATGTGAAGGCGGGACTTTGTCTCCACGAGGATTGTGCGGTGGGCACTCTTACTAATACTATCATGATCAGATACATCTGCAGCTGGCAGATTAGTAAGGATGGGTTCAGGTATGTTTTTCCTGCTTGTTGGTTCCCTCACCACCTGCTGCAGACCCAGTCTAGCAGCGATGTCCTTTAGGACTTTATACCAAGAAGAACATTGAAATTCCCCAACCCAGAGCACATTTGTACCTTTGCCATCTTCAGTGCTTTGTTCACGTGTTGCTCAACGTAGAGGAGTACTGATCCATCAGCTGAGAGAGGATGGTATGTGGTAATCAGCCGGAGATTTCCCTGCCCGTGTTTAACCTGAAGCTGTGAGACTTCATGGGGTCAAGAGTCAGTGTTGAGAATCTCCAGGATAACTCCTTCCTTACTATATCCCACTGTGCTGCCAGGCCATATCCCATGTTGGTGATGCTGGTGTCTTCAACATCGTCTGTAAGGTATGACTCTGTGAGTATGATTATGTCAGGCTATTCTGTGAGATGTCTGTAAGAGACCTCTCCCAATTCTGGCACTAGCCTCTAGCTGTTAGTAACGAGGACTTTGCAGGGTGAACAGGGCTGTTCCTGCTTTTGTCTTTTCTGGTGCCTAGGTCAATGCCAGGTGGTCTGTTTGGTTTTATTTCTTTGAGATGTTGTAGCAATTGGTACTACTGAGTGGCTTGTTAGGCCATCTCAGAGGGAAATTGAGAATCAACCACGTTGCTGTGGTTCTGGAGTCACATGTAGGCCAGACCAGTTTAGGATAGCAGATTTCCTTCTGTGAAGGGCATTAGTGAACCAAATGGGTTTTTCCGAAAGTTGGCAGTGATTTCATGGTCATCAGTAGATTCTTAATTCCAGCATCTGTCACGGTGGGACTCAAATCAAAGTCCAGAACATTAGCTGAGATTCTGGATTAATAGTGTCATAATAATACCACTAAACCATGGCCTCCCTATTCCTTCATGAAATGTACAGTCAACTTCCAGCAGATCAACTACTAAACTTAAATATATTTTGTATAAATACTCATGAGAACAATGCTCCCAATATTCAGTGACCCCATGTCTCCTAATGTTGTGGGTGCTGGTAAAAAGCAAACACTTAACTATGCAGAGATTAATAGAGAGACACCCAACTTCAAACTTGTGCTAGATTAACTGCTAAAGTAGTTGCATTGGATCATGTTTCTAGGGATAAGCAAGGGGAAGAACGAATCCGTATCAGTGCCTTGTGATGCTTGAAAGACAGTTCGCTCTCGGGTTTAGGAGGGAGTGGGTGTCATATGATCAGCTGATGGAATAACCCAAACTGGTCCATGGTGCTGGAGAGGGGTAGTGGGTGGGAGTAGAGGATGAGGGGGTGGGATGGGGAGCAGCCCTTGTGACAGTGGAATCCAATGAGAATCAATGCTGTCAAGGGAGGGGAGAGGGGGAACAGCACTGTGTCATCAGTTCTAAAAATAAAAATCTTAAATAGTAGAACAAAATGTCGAATCAGTCCAGTGAGCATAAATGAATTCAGGTTCATTTGGATGTGTTCAGAAGCAATTATCTGTTCAGTAACAATAGACTACATATTTTAATGTGAAAACTATAAAGTCAATCTGTGCAGTGAGTGGTGTTCCAATTGGTGTAGAAAGTTCTGACTGTTCCATTTTAATTGGCTACTTCAGACAAGCAGAGAAAATGCTGGAGAAACTCAGCAGGTCTGGCAGCATCTGTGGAGAGAGAAACCAAGTTAATGCTTAAAGTCTGAAATGAATCTTCAGTACCCTATCCAATTCCAACTCAGAATTCTTGAGTTCTGAAGAAGTCTCACTGGACTCAAAATAATTAACTCTGTTTCTCTCACCACACATCTGCTGAGTTTCTCCAGAGTTCTGCATTTGTTTTAGATCTCCACAAATATAGTGTTTTGCTTTTATTTCTTTGCTGTTCAAGGTAGGACGGTAACTGTTTTCTACGTTTCATGGCTAGCATCTCTTAATTAATTTTAGGACCTGGACATTGCTGGCAAGTTTGGCATTTAATGTTCATTTTCTACTATCAATACTGAGAAGTTGGTATTGGTGGTAGGACGCCTTCTTGATCTGTTGGAGGTCCTGGTGGTCATGGTGCTTTTGAATGGCATATTGAATCCATTCATCATGAAGGAATAGCAGTACACGTCAGAGTCTGGCACAGGCTGTGGCTGATGGTGTTGTAGACTTGGGATGGTTTCATTGTTCTATTTTTGCATACACCAGGTCTCTTTTTGGGCCCCCCCTTGGGGAGGGTGTTAAATCCAGGCAGGGATCATGCATTGGAGCTCAGAAACCTATAAGTGTGATTATGTCTTTGTGACACAATGTTCAAACTGTTGTGTGTGTGTGTGGGAGAGACACTGACTGATTGGATGATTCCAACAGGTGTCGATCCTGACACCCAAACTGAAAATGAACCCGTTCATGTCTAGCAGATAATTAAGGCACTTTGTTCTGTGTTCTGTTAATTCCTTGTACCACTGTTGCTGTAGCCATCAGACTGAACTATACTTGAAATAAAACATTTAAACTCTGGGCAGATTGTGTAATCTCTGCAAAGATCAGCAGGGAACTCAAAATACTGATTGAAAATTACTAGCATTGCAAAACGTGTCTTTCAGCTGACCAATGGCTCTAGTTCCTATCTCAATTCTCACAGCAACAGTAACAATGCTGATAATTGAGCTAAGTTCTGGGCTCTACTCCCAGGATTCATGGGTTGTGATTGAGCCAAACAAGACCATTGAACTCCCAACTCTCGTCCTCAAGGGCTCAGAGTAACCTTGGAGGCAACCACATTGAGAGTGTAGAGCAGCAAGAACTGGATGGCACACAGGCCATTTGGACTGATTAATGGCATTACTCCCCTCCCCTCCCCAACCCCCCCAATGACTGTGATGGGAGGGGTGCTGTGGTCCTCAGCTGTGAATCCTTCATCCAAATATGGGAAATTGCACCAAGCAATTCAGATTCCCCAGGATATTGCAGGCACTTAAATTGCTGATGACCCCCTCAGCCTATATAGACCGAGGAGAGCACTGAAATAAAAATGTCCCAACATCACATTCACAATCTGTGGAACTTCAGAGACCTTGCTTCCAAGATAAGGTCTTCACTCCCCAAGATTCACATTTTGGTCCAGGTAGGAGCATGGGATAGAATGGGAGACACATTTTCTTCCCTCCACGGCTGTGTGCTTGGGCCTTGGTATGAATTGGGCCTTGCCTCATTCATCTCTCTACTACCTTTCATCCCCCATGATGGCCATGGTTTCAGCCACCTAGACCCCAAACTCAGAAATGCCCACCCCATAACCCTCCTCCTTCACCTTCAACCCCCCCCCCCCCTTTTTAAATGAAACATTGGATCAGATCCCTGTTATCTCCTTGTGTGGCTCTCTATCGAATGTTGTTTGTGAACATTCCTGTGGAGTCATTATGGGATGTTTTACATTTAAAGTGCTTTATAAATGCTGGTTGTTGTTGACTTCAGTTGACCACAGCCACAGTCAAAAGAAAAACTCTCCTGGGGTTTGTGCAGCGTGAAGTGATTTTAATGAAAGTAATCACCAGGAAATAAAGCTTAAAGATTAAGTTAATCACAAAGAGTGGCAGTGTCACAAATTCAGGACTGAGAACTTTGGGATAAAATTGGTTTAGTGCTCAAGAGAGTCACTACCAACAGTAAACAAAGTCAGAGAGTGTAAATGGGCTGCTGGCTTGCTATTGCTGAATCTCTTTCCAGGTTTAATTTAACCCCACAGCTTCCTCACCTACACTTGCCATCATCTCTGTTTTGATTATGGCATTTCTGAGTGTTCTCTTTCAGAGATTTCCTTCCACATCCCCCCCGCCCAAAACCCTTGACTTCTCTATGATTGACAGATCCTCACCCACATCTGAACCATTTTCCACACTTTTGCCCTCACCCTGTGCCCTCCCTCCAGGAAGATGATAGAATTCTCCTTGTCTTCACTTTCCACGGCAATAGCCTCTATTTTCAGTCAATCATTATCCACCATTTCTGCCACCTCCAGCAGGATGGCACCACTAAACAAATCTTCCCATCCCCTCCCCTGCTTGGACTCTAAAAAGATTTTTTTTAATTTATTCATTCGCAGGATAAGGGCTTCACTGGCTAGGCTAGCACTTATTGTCGAGGCCAACTTGCCCATAGGTCAGTCAACCACATTGCTGAGAGTCTGGAGTCAGGTGTAGGTCAGACCAGGTAAGGGTGGCAGATTTCCTTCCCTAAAGTGCATCAGTGAACTTTTGTTCTAACTGAATTCCAGCCCATTCCTCCAACAGTATAAAGCTCACTATCTCTTTAGTTCCAAAGAATACAGTCATACTGGACTCAAAAGATCAATTCTGTTTTTCTCTCCACAGCCAGGCCTGCTGAGTTTCTCCACTTTCTGTTTCTGTTTTAGATCTGCAGCATCAATACTTTATTTTTGTTAATTCAACCCCCAGTTGAGTCTGTAGAAAAGATGAATTTACAATGGAATGTTAATGAACCAAACATTAGATATGATGAAACATTGGCCTCAATTCACTCATTCTGGACTCATCACATCCCCACATCCTGATTTAACCTCACAGATAGCAGTTGCCTGAAGGCATAGAATAAAAGCACATAATATTGGTCAAGCTGTCTTGTGTTACATGAGTTGCAAGTTATTCCCTATAGCTGCAGGATTGAGAACAGTGTAAAATCTAGGTGCTCTTTGGAGGGGAGGTGGGATTTTACAAACCACAAGCTTCAAAAGGCATTTTAAACTTGCCAGAAGGATTCCATCAGGGGAAATTGAACTCCTTCACAGTCACAAACGATTCTCCCATGAGCTAATTCCAGCGGAGGATATCACAGGAGGTCACATCCACTTATGTTTACATCTGTCTGAATTAACAACAACAATGGAGTTTCACGTTTAACCCATGATCATCTGCCTGATGCTCACACTGGGTTTGGGGGGGTGGTAATTTTATCCTGGATTCTCTAGCTTTGGTGTGATTGCTTTTAATTTTTTTTTTTCCCTGTTCATTCTCACAAAGGAAGCCTATTTTTCAGGAACTGAGAGTGCTTAATGTGGACCTGTATGACTACAATTCCATTCTCATCCCCTCCCCCATTGGCCAATAGATGGGCTTCAGCCCATTTGACCCTAACCTATAGCTGTGTTCCAGCCAACAAACTTGACCAATTGCTGGGCTCCAACCAAAGAGCTTGGCCAATAGCTGGGCTCCAGCTGGTGTGACCTGACTTGGGCTGTGGACAAGACTGGCATTTGCTGCCCAACCAACCCTAATTTCCTTTAAACTGAATAGCATGCTAGGTCACTACTGTGGGTCTGGAGTCACATGTAAGCCAGACTGGGTAAGGACAATAAATTGCTTTTCCTAAAGGACATTGGTGAACCCAATGGGTTTTAACCACAATTGGTATTAGTCTACTAGTCACAATTACTGAGACTAGCTTTCAATTCCAGTTATTCATGGAATTCACATTCCACCAACTGCCAAGGTGGTATTTGAACCCATGTCCCTGGAGGATTAACATCAGCTTCTTGATTACTAGCCCAGTGACATTAGCGAGCACAACATTGTAGCGAGCACAACATTGACTGGAATCCAATTTGTCTGCGCTGTTTCACAATATGCTACATTCCATTTTGTTACATAGAGTTCCCAAACTTATTTAGAATCTTTAATGGCTCTCAATCCATGACTTTATTCACTAACCAGTGCCCACAGCAATGAAACTACATAGAAGCTTGAAGGATTTACAATTTACAGTTACACCAACCTATAGCATAGTCATTTAGAGTTGAACTCAAGAATATTTAAACATGGAGAGGGCACGCGTGAGCTTACTGATAGGGGCTGACAATAATAAACAAACAAAGAGCAAATGTGGAACAATGCAAACCCCAGAGGGAATTGCCAAATCAGCAAAACATACACAAGATGAAAGTAGAGCTGGAACCCATCTGCTTAACTGAGGCAAAATCCCAGTCTGAAGAGTTGGATCAATATCCTAAATTATTTAATGGATATCTTCTTACACTTCCGGGGTGGAGTGATCCATCCGGGACACAAGGCCCGAAGACATCCTGCAGGAAGAACAAATGTGGGATCAGATCAGAACAACATTACAATAATTTACATTTATTTCACATTTTTCAGCGCTGTGAAAAAGTAGTAAAATGCTTTGAGGTATTTCACAGGAGTGGAAATCAGATAAAAACTGACAACATGCCACAAGAAGAAAGATTAAGACCAGTGACCAAACAACAAAGTCGGTTTTACCAGAGTGGGAGAGAGGAGTGAGCGAGTTTGAGTCAGGACTTCCAAAGCTTAGGGTCCAGGCAGAAGGCAGCACAGTGCAATCCCAGCGCACAGTAAGTGAGGATAGACAAAAGGCCAGAAATGGAGGAACCCATCAGGAGAGGTCATGGAGTTTAATTTACATAAATGGGAGGTACTACATTTTGGCAAGGGCAGGACTTATACACTGAATGATAAGGTCCTGGAGAGTGTTGCTGAACAGAGAAACTTTGGAGTGCAGGTTCATAGCTCCTTGAAAGTGGAGTCACAAGAGATAGGATAGTGAAAGCAGCATTTGGAACACTTGCCTTTACTGGAATATAGGAGTTAGGAGGTCATGTTGTGGCTGTACAGGACATTGGTTAGGACACTTTTGGAATACTGTGTTCAATTCTGGTCTCCCTGCTATAGGAAGGATGTTGTTAAACTTGAAAGGGTTCACAATGATATTGCCAGGGTTGGAGGATTTGAGCTATAGGGAGATGCTGAATAGGCTGGGACTGTTTTCCTTGGAGCATTGGAGGCTGAGGGGTGACCTTATAGGAGGTTTGTAAAATCATGAGGGCCATGGACAGGATAAATAGGCAAAGTCTTTTCCCGGAGGTGGGGGAATCCAAAAGTAGATGACATAGGCTTAAGGTGAAAGGAGCAAGATTTAAAAGGGGTCCTGAGGTGCAACCTTTTCAATGCAGTGAGTGGCGCGTGTATGGAACAAGCTGCCAGAGGAAGTGGTGAAGGCTGGTACAATTACAACATTTAAAAGGCATCTGGATGGGTACATGAATAGGAAGGGTTTAGAGGGAAATGGGCCAAATGCTGGCAAATGGATTAGATTAATTTAGGATATCCAGTTGGCATGGGTGAGTTGGACCAATAGGTCTGTTTCCATGGCGTTCAGCTTTATGACTCTAGTCATGGAGGTACTTGAGAGCAGGACAGGAATTTTACTTTTGAGGACCGGGTGGATTTCTTATTTATTTGTTAATGGGATGTGGTCATGTGACCAGCATTTATTGCTGATTCCTAATTGCCCAGAGGATAGTTAAGGACACTGCTGAGAGTATGAAGTCATATGCTGGACAGACCAGGTAAGGGTGGGAGATTTCCTTTCTCAAGAACATCAGTAAACCAAATGGGTTTTTACCATAGTTGTGATTGTCATTAATCAGGGCAGCTACAGAAAAAAATGTTGGATGGAGAAGATTGTGGCAGTGAGAGTTGCTCCTGGTTTTGAGGTTTGTTAGTGTTCAGCTGCATTCACTCACTTCCTTGGGGCAATAATTACAGTTTTCACGTTGCTTTTGGAACTTTAAAAAAAGATCTAAAATAAAGATCTTTAGAAGCAAGAAAGGAGAGAATTTTGGGAGAGCGACCAAATGGTTAAGGTCAGAGATGAAATGAGTTACGAGAGGAAGTGGTGGAGGCTGGTATAATTACAACATTTAAAAGGCATCTCGATGAGTACATGAAAAGGAAAGGTTTAGAGGATATGGCAAATGGGACTAGGCCAGATTGGGATGTTTGGTTGGCGTGAGTTGGATCAAAGGGTCAGTTTCCATGCTGTATGATTTTAGCTTCTTTTCATGCCAAGTTTCTATTGAATTTAAATGTCATCATCTGCCGTGGTGGGACTTGAACCCATGTCTCCAGCACATTAGCCTGGGGTTCTGATTTACCAGCCCAGTAAGATTACCACTCCACCATCTTCCCATCTAACAGATTGACGATCAGGATAGGTCAATTAGCATTTGTGATTATTGGTGATCTCCATCATACTATCCACAGAACTGTTTGACGGCAACCACCAACCACAAGTTTGCACCAGATGCACCTTTTTTGTTTACTAACCTCTTCACCATGTGCTCATAGATGACACTCGGCATGACAGTAATGGTGACTGCAGTCCCAGCAGCAGCTAAGATATCACTGACCTGCGAGTCCTGTAGAAGGATGAATAACTATGAACATAAAGGCTCAAGTGTAAGAAATATTCAAGGTACCTCTTCACTTTGTAAATCACAGTTACTGATAGGATACCGGTTACAGAAATCAGGACGGTTGTGGGGATGGAGGGATTATGACAAATAATTAAATGAACATAGAAGAGAAGGTGGAAGTTGATAGGATTATTGCATAATTACTGATAAACCATCAGACCTGGTGCAAACACAACATATATCTGAACAGAATAAATTCAAAACTAAGCTTTTGGAAACAGTACATCAGTGAGAAAGCGGTCAATCTTTTCAGAGTTTGGGCTGAAAAATGCCAAGTAACGTTCATATCACACAAATGTTACGCAATGGCCACCTCCAACAAAAAAGAATCTAGTCATCGTCCCTTGCCATTAAATGATGTTACCATCACTGAATCCTCCACCATCAATATTCTGGGGGTTAGCAATGACCAGAAACTGAACTGAATGGATCGTATAAGTAGGGTGGCTACATGAACAAGTCAGAGGCTATGAATACTGTGGTGAGTAACTCACCTCCTGATTCCCCAAAGACTGTCCCAAAGAGTGTGATGGAATACCCCCCACTTGCCTAGATGTTTGCAGCTCCAACAATACTCAAGGAGGTTGACACCATCCATGACAAAGCTCTGGCACCATATCCACAAGCATCCACTCCCTCCGTCACTGACACTCAGTAGCAGCAGTATGCACTTTCTACAAGATGCACTGCAGAAATTCACCAAAGATCCCCAAACAGCATCTTCCAAACCCCAACCACTTCCATTTAGAAGGACAGGGACAGCAGATACATGGGAATACCACTCCCTGCAAGTTCCTTTGTAAGCCACTCACAATGTAGGGGTGAAAATATGTTACTGTTTATTCAGTGTCATTCAGCTAAAATCCTGGGACTCCCTCCTTAGACCAAGCTTACCATCCACTCAACGTTTTTGACACACAGTCACTACCAAAGATTTGTTCACCTTTTACATGTTAAATGCTACAGATCATTACCCAAGTTCAGATTACCACTATCAAGTAGTTATTAATCTATCCTTTCTATGGAGTTTACTTTACATTAATGTGATATGCTGCATTTTGGAAAGGCAAATCAGGGCAGGACTTATATACTTAATAGTAAAGCCCTGGGGAGTGAATAAAGATCTGAACAAAGAGACCTTGGAGTGAGCAGGTTCATAGTTCCTTGAAAGTGGAACCACAGGTAGATAGGATAGTGAAGAAGGCATTTTGTACACTTACTTTTATTGGTCAGAGTATTGAGTACAGGAGTTGGGAGGTCATGTTGCAGCTGTACAGGTCATTGGTTAGGCCACTGTTGGAATACTGCGGAAGGATGTTGTGAAACTTGAAATGGTTCAGAAAAGATTTACAAGGAGGTGCCAGGGTTAGAGGGTTTGAGCTATAGGGAGAGGCTGAATAGGCTTTGGCTGTTTTCCCTACAGCATCAGCGGTTGCGGGATGACCTCAGAGGTTTATAAAATCATGAGGGACATAGATAGGGTGAATTGACAAAGTCTTTTCCCAGGGGTGGGGGAGTCTGAAACTAGAGAGTATAGGTTTAGGATGAGAGGGGAAAGATTTAGAAAGGACCTAAGGGGCATCTTTTTTCACACAGAGGGTGGTGTGTGTATTGAATGAGCTGTCAGAGGAGGGGTGATGGAGGCTGGTACAATTACAACATTTAAAAGGCTTCTGGATGGGTATAACAATAGGGAGGCTTTAGAGGGATATGGGCCGGATGCTGGCAAATGGGACTAGATTAGATTGGAATATCTGGTCAGCGTGGATGAGTTGGACTGAAGGGGGTCTGTTTCCATGCTGTACATCTCTATGACTCCCAGGATTTGAAAAGGGACGCTATTCAATTCTTTGATTAAGATATTCAAACACAGACCACTAGATGTCACAATTCCTGCATTCTACGTGATCAGCCCTTTTCTATTTAGACCTGCACTAACAGTTTTAGAAATCTCTCAGAATATGGCTCAGCAGTCCTTCCAGTAACATAGGAAATGTTATTCAGTGACAAAATAAGATATATGAGTCATTGGCATCTGTTGCCTGAAAGATCCAGTCAGGCTTCATGATGGAGTAGAGAGTCAAAGAGGAAACAGCAGTTATGTTGCTGTATCATAGCACCACCTGGTGAAAGAAGCAGAAAATACAAGTAAAACAGCAACCACAGTCACTGGAATCCAAGGGTAGAGTCAATAAATCAGTGTGTCACAACTGGTGATACAAGTTTCCTGTTTCTGTTGCTGGAGACAATGGTTTAGCCAAGGAAAATTACAGAAGATTACAGAAACAAAATCATAATACTGAAGCTACTGGAAATCTGAACTTAAAGATAAGGTTACTGCAGCAATCAACAGAACTTGCAGTCATTGTAAGTTAGCAAATTAACAGGCAGCAAGTTACACAACCAAATGTTTAATATCATAATTCTGTTTGTTTGTGACATGCTGTCATTTGTCAAATTTTATTTAATCCGTAATTACTACAGAATTTGGACACTGTGCTTAATATTATAATTGTTGATGTAGGCATCTAAGCTGAATTTAGAAGCTTAGAAAAACGCAAGGTAAAAAAATCACATGACACCAGGTTATAGTCCACCAGATTTATTTGAATTTGCTATCTTTCGGAGCGTTGCCCCTTGGTGCTAGTGAGAGAAGAAGACCACCTTAGACACAGGAAAAGATCAAAGTGTCATACAACATCATGTGAATGAATTGAACGCACCCAAGATAACTCTTCAATCTTTGTTCAGTTAGTATGGAGGTGCAGTTTTAAATCAATTTATATATTGATTTAGTATGTACAGTAAATCCCAGAATTTCTTTCAAGTCTCGGGGCAGTGACTTGAAAGAAATTCTGGGATTTGCATATTAAATCAATCAAAACTGCACCTCCATTCTAACTGATCAAAGACTGAAGAGCCATCTTAGGTGTGTTCAATTTATTCACATGATATTGTATGACTCTTTGATCTTTTCTTTATAAATTCTGTGTCTAAGGTCTTCCTTTCTCACTAGCACTTCATGAAGGGGCAGCACTCTGAAAGCTATTATTTTCAAATAAACCTATTGGACGATAACGTAGTGTCATGCGATTTTTGACCTTGCCCAACCCAGTCCAACACTGGCACCTCCACATCATAGAAAAATTCAGGTTGACATATGAACTGAGTATAAAATAAATCAGGCCAATTAGCAATGAGGATTGAAAACTCGGGCTTGTTTGCATTGAGAAACATTGAAATAATCTACATTGCTTATCAGGAAGATGGAAAAAAAGAACTCTACGGCTTCTGGAGATGCCAAACATTTTCAGAATTTTATTTCATATGTTGTGCAGATGGAGGAGTTACAGAGATCAGGAGAGGTGAGGTGATACTAGCCTGGCTTGGATGAAGTTCTCAGCAGCAGATGAGCTGAGGCAGGGACTGAATGAGACAATGGTATGGAACTGAAAGTAGGTCACCTTAATGATGGCATGGGAAGCTGATTGGAAATTTATCACAGGGTCAAATATAAGACCAAAGTGATGAAGATGAAAAATGTGTTGCTGGAAAAGCGCAAGATTCCTGAAGAAGGGCTTCTGCCCGAAACGTCGATTCTCCTGCTCCTTGGATGCTGCCTGACCTGCTGCGCTTTTCCAACAACACATTTTTCAGCTCTGATCTCCAGCATCTGCAGTCCTCACTTTCTCTAAAGTGATGAATAGTCTAGGAGAAAGAGGAGAAGCATTATGAAATAAATGATAAAAATTTGAATGAATTTTAGAAACAGAGGAGTCTAGAAACATAAATCGACAAATACTTCCGTGATTTATCCTGCTTCACAGGCCTGACTTTAAAATAGAGACTCTGTTATATCTGTTCAAATGATTCCCTGTCCTTCAATCCCACTTCACCAGAACACAACATCTGGATTAGAGTTCTCATCAGCAAACTTGTGGGTGATTGGCTCATCAAATATTGTATTATTGGAATTATTCCTGATTCAGGCTGTTGTTAAAATTCTTAAAGATTCTGGAAGTATTACAATTCTTGTAATCACTACAGACTATTGGTAAACTATTGTAGCTTATTGGTGAACTGTGACTATTGAGGTTATTGCAGGTTGTGAGTAAACTTACTGATTAGTGAAACTATTCAGGTTTTGCGGATTGCCTCTTACCTTCAGTCCAATGACGTTCTGGCCATTGATCTCACAGACATAGTGGTCAGTTAATAATCCGTTTCTGGCTGCAGAGCTATCTTTCACGATGGAGGTGATTTTTCCACGTTTGTAGATGAATCCAACGTGTCCAGTGCTGTCTTTATGCATGGTGATTGTTCTCTGGAAAGGCCTTGGGAAAGGAAACATAATCCTTCAAAAACTAACATGGATTTATTTACAGAATAGGGAAAAAAAAATCAATTAATAGTCATATAAAGGCGGCGTTGAAATACTTACAGTACATAGAACATAACAGCACAGTACAGGCCATTCGGCCCTCGATGTTGCACCAACCTGTGGAACCAATCTTAAGCCTATCTATTCTATAGTATTCCATTTTCATCCATATGTCTATCCAATGACCATTTAAATGCCCTTAAAGTTGGCGAGTCTACAACTGTTGCAGGCAGGGCATTCCACACACCCCTACTACTCTCTAAGTAAAGAAACTACCTTGGATATCTATTCTATGTCTAACACCCCTCAGTTTAAAACTATGTCCCCTCATGCTAGCCATCACCATCCTAGGAAAAAGGCTCTCACTATGCACCCTCCCTATTCCTCTGATTATCTTGTATGTCTCAATTAGGTCATCTCTCACCCTTCTTCTCTCTATCAAAAACAGCCTCAAGTCCCTCAGCCTTTCCTCATTAGACCTTTCCTCCATACCAGGCAACATCCTAGTAGATCTCCTCTAAATCCTTTCCAAAGCTTCCACTTCCTTCCTATAATGCAGTGACCAGAACTGTATGCAATGCTTCAAATGCAGCCACGCCAGAGTTTTGTAGAATTGCTGCATGACCTCATGGCTCCGAAACTCAATCCCTACATCAATAAAAGCTAACACACCATATACTTTCTTAACAACTCTATCAATTTTTCACAGAGAGGGTGGCTTGTGTATGGAATGAGCTGCCAGAGGAAGTGGTGGAGGCTGGTACAACTGCAACGTTTAAGAGGCATTTGGATGGGTATATGAATAGGAAAGGTTTGGAGGGATATGGGCTGGGTGCTGGTAGGTGGGACTAGATGGGGTTGGGATATCTGGTCAACATGGACGGGTTGGACTGAAGGGTCTGTTTCAATGCTGTACATCTCTATGACTCTATAACCTGGGTAGCCATGATTTGGAGATGCCGGTGTTGGACTGGGGTATACAAAGTTAAAAAAAAATCACACAACATCAGATTATAGTCCAACAGGTTTAATTGGAAGCACTAACTTTCTGAGCACTGCTCCTTCATCAAGTGGCACCTGATAAAGGAGCAGCGCTCCAAATGCTAGTGCTTCCAATTAAACCTGTTGGACTATAACCTGGTGTTGTGTGATTTTTAACCTGGGTGGCAACTTTCAGGGATCTATGTATATGGTCACTGAGATCTCTCTGCTCATCTACACCACCAAGAATCTTAACATTAGCCCAGTCCCTTTTATTCCTGTTGCTCCTTCCAAAGTGAATCAACTCACACTTTTCTGCATTAAACTCCATTTGCCACCTCTCAGCCCAGCTCTGCAGCTTATCTATGTCTCTGTGTAACTTGCAACATCTTTCAGTACTATCCAAAACTCCACCGACCTTAGTGTCATCCGTAACTTTACTAACCCATCCTTCTACTCCCTCATCTAGGTCATTTATAAAAATGACAAACAGCAGTGGGCCCAAAATAGATCCTTGCAGTACACCACTACTGGCTGAGCTCCAGGATGAACATTTCCCATCAACCACCACCCTCTATCTTTATACAGCTAGCCAATTTCTGATCCAAACTGCTAAATCACCCTTAATCCTATGCCTCTGTATTTTGTGCAATAGCCTACCATGGGGAACCTTATCAAACACCTTACTGAAATCCATATACACCATATCAACTGCTTTAACCTCATCCACCTGTTTGATCACCTTCTCAAAGAACTCAATAGGGTTTGTGAGACACAACCTACTCTTCATAAAACTGTGTTGACTATCCCACTACCGATGTTGTTAAACTTGAAAGAGTGCAAAAAAGATTTATAAGGATGTCACTAGTATTGAAATGTTTGAGTCATAGGAAAGAGCCTACGTAGACTGGGGCTTTTCTTCCATGGAGCATCGGACACTTAGGGCTGACCTTATAGAGGCTTATAAAATCCTGAGGGGAATGCATAAAGTGAATGGCCAAGGACTATTTGCTAGAGTAACGGATTTAAAAACTGGACGTGCATATTTTCAAGGTTTAAAAGGAACTTGAAGGGTAAATTGTTCACACAGAGGGTGGTTTCTATGTGAAATGAACTGCCAGAGGAAGTGTTGGATTTGGGTACAGTTACAACATTAAAGACATTTGGATAAGGATATGAATATGAAAGGCTCAGAGGGATATGCGCCAAATGCAGGCAAGAAGGACTGGTTTTAGTTTAGGAAATTTGGTCGGTATGGTCTGAGGGTCTGCTTCTGTGCTGTATGAATCTATGACTCTATAACTGTTCCCCAACAATTTGTCTGCAACAGAGGAGACATTTCCCAAAGGAAAATCTTACTATGGAGAACCTTTGGAACAATTATTCCAAGTCACCTTTTTGTCCCAATCACATTATCCTTTAACTTTCCTCACCTTTAGCAACTGTTCCACCATGACACCCAGGTCTCATTGCATCTTACCTTTTCCTAAATTATCATTCAAATAATAATCCACCTTCCTGTTTTTGCCACCAAAGTGGATAACTTCACATTTATCCACATTATACTGCATTTGCCAAGTATTTGCCCACTCAGTCAGTCTGTCCAAGTCACCCTTTTAGCATCCTCCTCAGAGCACCCACTGTTATCCCCTTAGTGTCACCTGCAAATTTGGAGAAATTGCATTCAGTTCCTTCATTCAAATCATTAATGTATATCGTGAACAGCTGGGGTCCCAGCACTGAACCCTGCAACACCCTACTCATCACTGCCTGCCACTCTAAAAAGGATTCCACCATTTCCCCACAACCAATGTCAGGTTAACCAACCAATAATTCTCTAGTTTCTCTTTCCCTCCTATTTTACACTAGCTACGCTCCAGTCCATTGGAACTCTTTCAGAGTCTGTGGAATGCTGCAAAATGATCATCAGCGCATCCATAATTTCTAGGGCTTCCTTAAGTACTCTGGGATGCGGAGCATCAGGCCCTAGGATTTATCAGGTTTTAATCCCATCAATTTCCCAATACTATTTCCAGATGAATAAAGATTTCCTTCAGTTCCTCCTTCATGTTTAACCCTCTGACCCCGAGCATTTCCAGAAAGTTATTTGTTCCCTCCCTTGCGAAGACAAATCCAAAGTATTTGTTCAACTGGTCTGCCATCTCTTTATTTTCTATTATGAATTCACCTGATTCTAACTGTAAGGGACCTCCATTTATCTTCACCAGTCTTTTTCTCTTCATATATCTATAGAAGCTTTTGCAGTCAGTTTTTATGTTTTCACAAGATTACACTCATTGTTCTATTTTCCCCTTCTGAATTAAATCCTTTGTCCCCCTCTGCTGAATTTTACATTTTTCCTCAGTCCTCAGGTTTGGTGCTGTTTTCTGACCAATTTATATGCTTCCTCTTTGACTTTAACACTGTTCCTGATTTCCCTTGTTAGCCATGGTTGAGCCACCTTTCTTGTTTTACATTTATGCCAGTCAGGGATGCACAATTGTTGAAGTTCATCCATATATTCTTTAGATGTCTGCTATTGGCTATCCACTGCCAACCCCTGAAGTGTCCTTGACCAGCTTATCCTAGCTAATGCAGGCCTCATACCATCAAAGTTAGCTTTCCTTAAATTCAGGACCCTAGTTTCAGATTTAACTGTGTCACTCTTTACCTTGAAGAATTCTACCATATTATGGTCACTATTCCCCAAAGGATCTTGCACCACAAGGTTGATAATTAATCCTCTCTCATCACAAAATACCCAATCTAGGATGGCTTGTTCTCTACTTGGTTCCTCGACATATTGGTCGAAGAAACCATCCCTTACATATTCCAGGAAATCCCCCTCCATCGCATTGCTACCAGTTTGGTTAGTCCAATCAATATGCAGATTGAAGTCACCCAGATTAACAACTGTACCCTTACTGCTCACACCTCGAATTTCCTATTTGAGACAATCTCCAACCTCACAACTACTGTTTAGTGGTCTGTATTTTACTCCCACTAACGTCTTTTTCCTTTGGTGTTACACAGCTCCACCCGTACTGATTCCACATTGTCCAGACTAATGTCGTCTCTTCCTACTGTGTTAATCTCCTCTTTAACCTGCAATTCCACTCCACCTCCCTTTCCTTTCCATCTATCTTTTTTTTGAAAATTGAGTAACCCTGGACGTTGAGTTCCCATTCTTGGTCACCCGAGAGCCCAATTACACCGTATCCATTAATAACTTTGTGTAGATAGTTCATCTGCCTAGTTACAAATGCTTCTCACAGAGCAGACACAGAGCCTGCAGGCTCATTTCTTTGACCTTTATTGCCCTTTTAGAATCATTATGAAACGTGGTCCTTTTTGATTTTTGTCTTTGGTTTCTGTGCTTTGCCTTTCCTGTCCTTTGTTTCCATCTTCACTTTACTATTTTCAAAAGCAGATTGACTGAAGGAGGATTGATGGTACAAGGATATTATAGAGGTGAAAGTAGGCATTTTTATACAGTGAAGAGGACATTTGGTGTTAAGCTGAGGCCAGATTCACATTGATGCATCTAGTGATTAGGAATGTTGTCATTTATTGAAACAGGAAAGGGATATAAAAGAGAAATATAGCACAGTTATATAGGATATTAGTGAGGCCACATCTGGAGCACTGTATACAGCTTTGTTCTCATTACTTGAGATATATAAAAACAGCTCGTAAAAAGGCTCATTTGAGTCATTCCTGAGAAGAAGGGATCGTCTCATAAGAACAAGTTGCACAAGATGGACGGTTATCCAAATGTGTTTACAGGAATGAGATACAATATTATTGAAACATATCAGATCCTGAGGGGACTTTCAGGGTGAATTCTGACAGGATGTTTATCCTTGTGAGAGAAAGACTAATACTAGGAGTCACAGTTTAAAAGTAAAGTACTGTTTAGTTAAGAAAAAAGTGATGAGAAAGGTTTTGTCTCAGTGGGTCATTAGCCTGTGGACTGGTCTCTCCCAAAGAGCAGTGGAGGCAGAGTTAAATCAATTCTGGTGCTGGAAGGGAATCAAAAGGGTATTGGAGCAATCAGGAAAGTGGAATTAAGCTTACAATCAGATTGGCCACTATCCTATCCAACAGTGGAGCTGGTGAGAGCAGCGATTAGCTTACTCCTGCTCAATTCATACAGTCACGTGTTCAAATGTAACACGCAAGTGGGAGGGGTTTCAATGGTGGACCTGACTTTGGGACAAATTTTCCCCTTGAATTTATCCAACGGTGAGAAGCCAGCACATAAATCTCAAAATGAAATAAATAAGTCAATTATTTCAAATCATAATCCCTGAGGATCCTGTCCCTTTCACATTCCAACCAGAGCCACTCGAGTTGAAAGAGCTACCTACCGGTCACGGACAATGACAGTGATCCTGTCCTGTGGCGCCTGCTTCAGTGCCTTATGCGCTTTGTCAGTGCTCCAGCCTGCACAGGTCTGTCCATTCAGTTGCAAGATCTGGTCCCCAAAACGCAGCCCAACGAGAGAAGCAGGGGAGTTGGCCTGAACCAACTGGACAAAGATCCCCTAAGGGAAAAGAACAAGGAAGGAATGCGTGAAAAGAGGAAAGAGAGCATAACAGACAGAAAAAAATTTTAAAAACAAGCATGTTTCATGGACTTTAAAATCATTTTTACTGCCAATTAAATACATTTTGAAATGATGCATAGAAACATCTTGCTGTGAGTTAGCAGATGTGACAATAAATCTATTTTTACATCAGTTCCCACTATTCTAGATCAATTTTGATGTTGATCAAGAGATAAGAAGTGACGAGCAATACAGGGGGAACTCCACATGGTGCTATGGAATCTTTCACATCTGTCTGAGTTTTTAAAAAAAGGCAAACAGAGACTCGGCTAGGTGTGTCACCCAAAAGACAGCATCTCTGACAGTGTAGCACTCCCACAGTACTGCCCTAAGATCAGTCATGCCTTGGTCAGTCAAGGACAAGTGCAATAAAGATGGCTTATACCAGGTTAATACTGCAGCCTGTTCAGAAGGGAATCAAGGGGGTGAACAGACAGGCTAAC
This sequence comes from Chiloscyllium punctatum, assembly GCF_047496795.1. NCBI lineage: Eukaryota > Metazoa > Chordata > Chondrichthyes > Orectolobiformes > Hemiscylliidae > Chiloscyllium > Chiloscyllium punctatum. Next base: position 7,290,175 of record NC_092775.1, read on the forward strand.
CTGCTGCCCCATCTGTAAAACTTCAACAACCAAACTGGGAAACCAAAACGGAGGGACATCTTGGAAGATATAGCTGGGTAAGTAGATAAATGAGGGAATCCACGTGTAGAGCCAGAAGAGGGAGGTGAAATTCTAAAAAAATAGTGTGCCAGTATTCACCAAAGAGAAGGAATTGGTGGAGGATAATCTCAGGGAAGGAGTGTCGAGTTTCTAAACCAAGTTGCTATAAGAAAGGATGAGGTGTTGTGCATCTTAAAAAGTATTGAAATAGATAAGTCCCCAGCTGCTGATGGGCTCTATCCCAGAATATTGAGGGAGGCAAAGCAACAAACTGCTACAGCATTGACAAACATCTTTGTATGCTCTTTGGCCACAGATGAGATCCCAGAGGACTGGAGAATACCCAATGTTGTCCCATTGTTTAAGGGTAACAGGGATAATCCAGGCCTGTGAGCCTTACGTCGGTGGTAGGGAAATTATTGGAAAAGATTCTCAGGGACAAGATCTATACGCATTTAGAAACAAATGGACTGATTAGCGATGGACAGTATGGTTTTGTGAGGGGGAGGTCATTCCTCACTAACTTGATCGAGTTTTCAGAGGAGGGGATGACGATGATTGATGAGGGAAAAGTGGGTGATGTTGTCTACATGGGCTTCAGTAAAGTGTTTGACAAAGTCCCTCATGGCAGACTCATACAAAAGGTGAAGTCACATGGTATCAGGGGTGACTTGGAGAGATGGATACAGAACTGGCTTAGTCATTGGAGACGGAGGGTAGCATTGGAAGGATGGTTTTCAGAATGGCGGGCTGTGACTAATGGTGTTCCACAGGGATCAGTGCTGGGACCTCTGCTGTTGGCGATCTAAACAAGTGATTTCAAAGAAAAGGTAGCTGGTCTAATTAGTAAGCTTGTGGATGATAAAAAGAATGGTAGAGTTGCAGAGAGTGTGGAGGATTGTCAAAGGATTCAGTAGGATATAGATCAGTTGGAGGCATGGGCAGAAAAATGGCAGATGAAGGTTAACCCAGACAAATGTGAGATAATGCATTTTGGAAGATCAAGTACAGGTGGAAATTATACAGTGAATGGCAGAACCTTAGGGGTATTGACATGCAGAGGGATCTGGGTGTGCAGGTCCACAGATCACTGGAGGTGGTAGCGCAGGTAGAAAACGTAGTTAAAGAAAAGGCCTATGGCATGCTTGCCTTCATTGGAAGGGGCATTGAGTTTTCGGATAGACAAGTTATGCTGCAGCTTTAGAGAACTTTAATTAGGCCACACTTGGAATATTGCATACAGTTCTGGTCATCACACTACCAGAAGGATGTTGATTCCTAGGAAAGGGTTTACCAGGATATTGCCTGGTATGGGAGATTTGAGCAATGAAGAAAGGTTGGGCAGACTGGATTTGGTTTCACTGGAATGAAGGATGTTGAGGGGCAACCTGATAGATGTTTATAAGATTGTGAATGGCATGGATGGAGTGGAGTGTATGAGGCTTTTCCCAGGGTGGAGGGGTCAATTACTAGGGGACACAGGCTCAAGGGGTGTGTGTGTGTACGGAGGTTTGGGTTTAAAAGAGATATGCGAGGCAAGGTTTTCACTCAAAGGGTGGCGAGTACCTGGAACGCGTTGCCAGAGGAGGGGCTGGAAGCATTCAAGACGCACCTGGACGAATACATGAATAGGAGGGGAATAGAGGAATACAGATCCCGTAAGCGAAGACAATTTTAATGTGGACGGGCAAAATGTATTGGTGTAGGCTTGGAGGGCCAAAGGGCCTGTTCCTGTGCTGAACTGTGATTTGTTTGTTGAACAACTGAATGAACGTCAACCCATCCAGCGTGGTGAATGCCAAAAATTAATCTTTAGGGTGGACTGAATTATTGAAAATTAGGAACAGATTATTTCACACACTGAGATGCTTATCAACAATCATAGAATTATAGACATCTAGAGCACAAAGCCCTTCGAATGTGCCAATCAAAAACAGCCAACTGTTCTAATCACGTTTTCCAGTATTTAGCCCTTAGCCTTTATGCCTTGACATCGCAAGTGAACATTTGAATACCTTTACTGTTCTGTGGATTCCTGCCTCTCCCACCCTTACAGGCAGAATCCACAGAACATTAAAGGTGCAAGGAATTTCTCCTCATAACCCCACTAAACCTCCTGCCCCTTACCCTAAATCTATGCACTTACGCCGAACTGACATAGATTGTCGGCTACATAGAACAGTTGATCTTCCATAATTACACCGGCACCACTCCCCACCTCTTCCTCCACCACATTGATGACTGCATTGGCGCCACTTCATGCTCCCACGAGGAGGTTGAGCAATTCATCAACTTCACCAACACATTCCACCCCAATCTTAAATTTACCTGGACCATCTCTAACACCTCCCTCCCCTTCCTGGACCCCTCCATCTCCATCAATGACGACCGACTTGACACTGACATTTTTTACAAACCCACCGACTCCCACAGCTACCTTGATTACACCTCTTCCCACCCTACCTCCTGCAAAAATGCCATCCTGTAATCCCAATTCCTCCGCTGTATCTGCTCCCAAGAGGACCAGTTCCACCACAGAACACACCAGATGGCCTCCTTCTTTAAAGACTGCAATTTCCCTTTCCACGTGGTTGAAGATGCCCTCAAACGCATGTCATCCCGCACCTCCGCCCTCAGACTCCACCCCTCCAACCGCAACAAGGACCGGATCTCCCTGGTCCTCACCTTCCACCCTACCAACCTTCACGTAAACCGTATCATCCACCAACATTTCCGCCACCTTCAAACAGACCCCGCCACCAGAGATATATTTCCCTCCCCACCCCTTTCCGCTTTCCGCAAAGACCGTTCCCTCCGTGACTACCTGGTCAGGTCCACGCCCCCCTACAACCCACCCTCCCCTCCTGGCACCTTCTCCTGCCACCGCAAGAAGTGTAAAACCTGCGCCCACACCTACCCCCTCACCTCCATCCAAGGCCCCAAAGGAGCCTTCCACATCCATCAAAGTTTCACCTGCACATCCACCAATGTCATTTATTGTATCAGTTGCTCCCGATGCGGTCTCCTCTAAATTGGGGAGACTGGACGCCTTCTCGCAGAGCGCTTTAGGGAACATCTCTGGGACACTTGCACCAATCAACCCCACCGCCCCGTGGCCCAACATTCCAGCTCCCCCTCCCACTCTGCTGAGGACATGGAGGTCCTGGACCTCCTCCACTATCGCTCCCTCCCCACCCGGCGCCTGGAGGAAGAACACCTCATCTTCCGCCTCGGAACACTTCAACCCCAGGGCATCAATGTGGACCTCACCAGTTTCCTCATTTCCCCTCCCCCCACCTTACCCCAGTTCCAACCTTCCAGCTCAGCACCATCCTCATTACCTGTCCCACCTGCCAATCTCCCTTCCCACCTATCCGCTCCACCCTCCTCTCTGACCCCAGGGGTTCTCTGCCTTCATTCCTGATGAAGGGCTTTTGCCCGAAACGTCGATTTCCTGCTCCCTGACCTGCTGTGCTTTCCCAGCACCACTCTCTAATCTAGACTCTTATTTCCAGCATCTGCAGTCCTCACTTATACCTAACTGACACTGACATGGACTCAAGGAAGTTCCTGACTTGGGAGAGAACTGAAAGACACCATGATTATGGGGAGTAAGACTATATAAACATCTATTTCAAAGATCTGGCCCAGGCACAATGGAAAAGACAAATACCTCTTTCTGTGCTGTACAATTCCACAATGGGAACTACGAATGTATTTGCATCTTAGGTACTTACTTTGTCAATAGCACGCAGCCGCAGGCCAACCTTTCCATCTTGGTCCTTACAGAGGATCACCTCCCGCACTCCAGCTTTGATCTCCGCTCGGTGAAGCCCCACACTGTTTCCAGTCAGTGGGGCCACCATGTTATTTGCGGTTGACTGATTGCTGTCAACTTGCTAGACAGTGAAGCACAAAAATAAAAAGAATGGGAAATCCAAGGTGAAATGGATAAGCAGTTAACCATAAATTGGCTCTGAACCCCAAACAGAAAGCTTCTCAAGCTGGAAGCACTGACAAAATGAATACACCCCAGGAGCAGTCAGCTTTTTTGCAAACTTGGTCACTAACTATCTCAGAAATCCCATCAGGGGTGCTATCGTTATTATGCATTTGTAAACTCGCCAAAGTATTGAGCAATTCTGTTGGTGGATTTCACTTGGCTGAACAAAAACATACATTTTACAGAAGAACAGGAATGGGTCATTCAGCTCCCTTGAGCCAGTTCTGCCAGTCAACGAGGTCATGAGTAGTGAAAGCCCTTAAAGGCAGCTTAGAGACTGCTGAAACAGCTCGTGAGTCTGTGGATGAGGACGACAAGGAAGATGTTAACAGGCACAAAGGGAGCAATCAACAGTGGTGTATCGATTGTGCAGGAAGGAACTTAAGAAAGCAGTTAGGAGAGCAAATTGGGGCACGAAATATCAGGGAGAATCCCAAGATATTCTGTAAGGGAGTGAGGTTAACCACAGTAAGCATACAGTCCCATCAGGGACAAGAGGGCAATCTGTGTGTAAAGCTCGAGGACACTGGTAGGGTGTTAAATAAATATTTCACATGTCTTCACTTTGGAGAAGATGGATGTAGAAACAGAATTCAAGAAAATGAGGTTCTTTAGCAGTTTGATATAGGAAGCGAGGTGATATTTGGCAGGAATAAATGTGGACAAATCTCCAGATCAGGATGGATTGTATCCCGGGCTGCTATGTGAGATGAGGGAGGAAATTACAGGAACTCTGACCCAGATTTTAAATTCCATTTTGGCTGCAAAAGGTGCCAGAGGACTGGAAGAAAGCTAATGTGGTTCCCCTTTTCACGAGGGTGGTGGGGATAAAGCAAGAAACTATAGTTAGAATTGATGCAGTTTATATGGATTTCAGCAAAGACTTTAGCAAGGTCCCACATCAGAATCAAAATCCCTGTAACATCGAAACAGGCCATTCAGCCCACTCCCTGAAGAGCATCCCACCCATACTCAAACCTCTACCCTTAACCCTACATTTCCCATGGCTAACCCACCTAGCCTGCACATCCCTGAACACTATGGAGCAATTTAGCCTGGTCAATCCACTTAACCTGCACATCTTTGGATTGTGGGAGGAAACCAAGTACCAGGTGGAGACACAGGGAGAATATGCTAATTCCACCCAGACACCCTCCCAAGGGTGGAAGCGAACCCAGTCCCTGGTGCTATGAGACAGCAGTGCTAACCACTGAGCCACCATGTTACCTCATGGAAGACTGTTAATGATGATAAAGCACGTGGGATCCAGGGTAATTTAGCAAGTTCAATGCAAAATTGGTTTAGTGACAGGAGACAGAGGGTGGTGGTAGAAGGCTGTTTGTGAGAGTGGAGCCTGGTGCTCAGTGGCATACTGCAGGGATCAGTGATCAGTCCCTTGTTGTTTGTGATATACATAAACAATACAGTAGAAAATATGGCAGGAGGAGCAGAGGGCAGATGATATGTGTGCAGATGTAACAAAGATTAGCCAAGTGGTTGCCAGTGAGGAGGGAGGTTGTAGGTTACAGGAGGATATAGGTGGATTGGTCAGATGGGCAGATCAATAGAAGATGGAATTTAACCCTGATTCGTGAGAGTTGGTGAATTTTGGAAGCGGTTACAAGACAAGGGAGTACTCAATGAATGGAAGACACTAGGAAGCTCAGGGATACAGGGATCTTGGGGTGTTTGAACACAGATTTCCTGAATAGGGTAGTTAAACTGGCATAATGGAAATTTGCCTTTATCTGTCATGGTATTCATTATGAGAACAGGGATGTTATGTTGAAGTTGTATAGGACTTTGGTTATGTCGCATGCAGTTCTGGTCACTGCACTATAGGAAGGATGTGATTGCACTGCAGGAGGCGCTGACGAGATTCACCAGAGAGTTACCTGGAATGGAGCACTTCGGTGAAGAGAGATTGGATAAGCTTGGAGCAGAGAAGACTGAGAGGGGACCTCACTGAGGTGTGTAAGATTATGAGGGACATGTACAGGGTGAATAGAAAGCAGCTCCCTTGAGTTGAAGGAGACATAATTTTAAAGTGGAAAGCAGGAGGTTTAGAAGGGATTTAAGGAAACATTTTTCACCCAGAGGGTGGTGGGAATCAGGAATCCTCTGCCTGGCAGGATAATTGAAGCAGGAAACCTAACAATCTTTCAAAAGTACTTGAAAGAGCACTTGAACTGTCAGAACATTCAGAACTATGGGCCTAGTGTGGGAAAGTGGGACCCATGTAGATATAGGGCAGTTATTTGTTGGTGCAGACTCAATGGGCCAAAGGATTCTTCTCTAATGTGTGATTCTACGATTCTGTGGAGAACTAATCAGCAGACTGCTTTCTACCTCTCCAGACTTCTATTCCTGGGGATTTTGGTATGGAAAAAGATTTAACACAGGCTGCTGCAGACTCATGATCACTCTATACCATCACCTACGTCAAGATCAACCTCACTGTCTTTCTGGTGAGTTTGGCAATGCTTGACAAAGTTGGCATTTCTTTCCTATGGAAGGTGGGGCTGGTGGGTGATGCCCTTGCTCTTTGTACAAGGTGCTATGTCATGGTGTATAAGAATTAACATTGGAAGCATTGATGGTCACCTTCCAGAATTCTATGGACTCTGGAGCATATCCTGCAGATTGGAGGGCAGCAACTGTAATCCCACTATTTAAAAGGAGTCAAACAGACAAAAGCAAACGGGGAAATATATTCCAGTTAGTCTAACACAAGTAGTGGGGAAATGCTAGTGTCTGTTATAAAAGATGTGATAATAAAACATTTGGAAGGCATTACAAGATTGGACAAAGACAGCTTGGGTTTATGCAAAACAAATCATCCTTAACAAATCTACTGGATTTGGAGGTGCCGGTGTTGGACTGGAGTGTACAAAGTTAAAACTCAGACAATACCAGATTATAGTCCAACAGGTTTAATTGGAAGCATTAGCTTCCAAAACTCTACCAGAGTTTTTGAGAATATAACTAGTGGGACAGGTCAGGGAGAACCATTGTATGTGATGTATTTGGATTTTCAGAAGACATTTGATAAGAGGCAAGTGGGAAAAGTTACATCACGCAGGATTGGGGTAATGCATTGGCATGGATTAAGTGGATTGACAGTCAGGAAACAGATTGGGAATAACTTTTTCTAAGTGTTAGACAGCGACTAGTGAGGTACCGCAATGATCAGTGCTTGGACCCCAGTTATTCACAACATATATAAATGACCAGGATGATGGAACTAAATGAAATATTTTCAAGTTTACTTATGACACAAAATGGGCAAGACTGAATGTTGCGAGGAGCAAGCAAGGAGACTTCAATATAGAACATAGAACAGTACAGCACAGAACAGGCCCTTCAGCCCACGATGTTGTGCCGACCATTGAACCTCATATATGCACCCTCAAATTTCTGTGACCATATGCATGTCCAGCAGTCTCTTAAATGTCCCCAATGACCTTGCTTCCACAACTGCTGCTGGCAACGCATTCCATGCTCTCACAACTCTCTGTGTAAAGAACCCGCCTCTGACATCCCCTCTATGCTTTCCTCCAACCAGCTTGAAACTATGACCCCTCGTGTTAGCCATTTCTGCCCTGGGAAATAGTCTCTGTCTATCGACACTATCTATGCCTCTCATTATGTTGTATAACTCAATTATGTCCCCTCTCCTCCTCCTTTTCTCCAATGAAAAAAGTCCGAGCTAAGTCAACCTCTCTTCATAAGATAAGACGTGTTGAGTGTGTAGGCAAAACCAAGGCCAAATGTGAAGCTATACCCTTTGATGTGAAAAACACAAAGAAACAGTATTATTTAAATGGTGATATGCTGAACAGTTTGGATATGCAAAGGGACCTGGGTGTCCTTGTCCATCAGTCAATGGAAGTAGACAGACAGGGGCAACAGGAAATTAGGAAGGCATATGGTATATTAGCTTTCATTACAGAGGATTTGAATTCAGAAGTAGGGATATCCTACTGCAGTCAGACAGGGCCTTGGTGAGACCACATCAGAAGTATTGTGTGGAAGTCTTGGTCTCCCTACCTAAGAAAGGGTATATTTGCCATAAAGGGATAGCAGTGAAAGTTTGCTAGATGGATACTAGGGATGTCAGGACCGTACTATAGGAGAGACTGGCCTATTTTTATGAAGGTTTAGAAAGATGAGGCTTTGCGGCAGAAATCAGGGTAGTATACTGACATGGATAGAGAACTGGCTATCAGACAGGAAACAGGGAATAGAAATAAACAGGTTTTTCCAAATGGCAGCCAGTGGGTTCTCGCAGGGATCAGTGTTAGGAACCCTGCTATATATTTATGATTTAGATGAAGGAACTAAATGTAATAACTCAAAGTTTGCAGATGACACAATGCTGGGTGGTGGGGAGGGGAGTGAATGGTGAGGAGAATGAGGAAATGCCGCAGTGTGATTTGGACAAGTTCGGTGAATAGGCAGATGAAGTATAATAACTGAGAGCAAAAACAAGAAAGCAGATTATTATCTGATAGATTGGGAATGGGGAAGGAGCAACAAGACCTGGTGCCCATGTACATCAGTCTCTGAAGGCAACTGCGCAGGTGTAGCAGGTGGTGAAGACAAATACTATGTTGGCCTTCATAGAGACTGAGAGTACAGTTCTGGTATAATGTGTGTATTGTCAGCATGAATTGGCTATAACATGATTGACAAATTATGGATGTTATTTGGATAAACATCCTACTGAATGGTTCAGAAAAGATTTACAAGCATGTTGCCAGGGTTGCAGAATCTGAGCTACAGGGAGAGACTGAACAGGCTGGGGCTGTTTTCCCTGGAGCATCGGAGGCTGAGGGGAGACCTTATAGAGGTTAACAAAATTATGAGGGGCATGGATAGGATAAATAGACCAAGTCTTTTCCCTGGGGTCGGGGAGTCCAGAACTAGAGGGCATAGGTTTATGGTGAGAGGGGAAAGATATAAAAGAGACCTAAGAGGCAACATTTTCACGCAGAGGGTGGTACGTGTATGGAATGAGCTGCCAGAGGATGTGGTGGAGGCTGGTACAATTGCAACATTTAAGAGGCATTTGGATGGGTATATGAATAGGAAGGGTTTGGAGGGATATGGGCTGGGTGCTGGCAGGTGGGACTAGATTGGGTCGGGATAGCTGGTCAGCATGGATGGGTTAGACTGAAGGGTCTGTTTCCATGCTGTACATCTCTATGACTGCATGACTCTATGAATGGTTATGGCAGTTTTTTTTTAAATTTGTGACCTTCTACAGTGTGATTTTCCATAGCACAGGGTTTACAGGGGAACACAACTGTCACAGAATGACCTGTATAGGAGCAGGGATGTCTTGCTACAATTGTACAGCACCTTTTAGGACTAAACCTGGAGTACTGTGTGCAGTTTTGGTCTCCTTACCTGAGGATGAATGTTCTGACTGTGGAGGGAGTGCAGTGAAGCTGACTCCTGGGCTGACAGCACTGACATATGAAGAGACACTGGATCAGTTAGGACTACATTCACTGGAGTTTAGAAGAATGAGGGGCTCTCTCGCAGATGACTACAAAATCCTAACAGGTCTAGACAGAGTAAACACAGGATAGACAATCTCAATGAACAGGGGGTCTAGAACAGTCACAGTCTATGGATGGGGTAGAGGACTGTGATGAAGAGACGTTTCTTCACCCAGAGAGTAGAGACCCTGTGGAATTCTCTGACTCAGTCGTTGATTTTCAAGAAGGAGTTTCGTAGGGCTAAAGGAATAAAAAAATCAGGATAAAAGCGGGAACAAGGTACTGACTTGGATGATCAGCCATGATAGTTTTGAATGGTGAAGCAGACTTGAAGGGCTGAATGGCCTACTCTTGTTCTTGTATGTTTCTTTGATATGATAGAAGTATATAAAATTCTAACAGGACAAGCTATATGCAGGGAGGATGTTGCTCTTGGTCAGGGAGTCTAGAACCAAGGATTTCATCCTGAAGACTGTGCCTCTGACAGTTCAGCATCCCCTCAGTCCAAGCTGACACTGTCTGTGCAGTCTGAGAGGGAACCTGAATACTCAACCAGCTTCCTACTGAGCCACAGCTGACATCCCAATTAAAGACAGATACAAATTAATATCAAAAACCTTGCTTTCATGTTTTATCTTCACATTACTAAAAGAGAACCACCTCTCAGGAGGTTTGTGTAAGGAGGAGAGTTTTTGTGTAGCTCACTGTAGTCACCCAATTCCATCAGATGCTTACTCCAGATTCAGCAACTGGCACGACGGCCATGTTCTGCCTCAGATCCTCACTGTTCAGGTCCAGCCCCATATAGTCCCCCAGTTCCTGCAGGTCTGGATATAAACCTGAAGCAGAAGAGAAACAAATCAGACAGGTTTTTAAAACAAGTATCAGCACCTATACAGGGTGGGGCCAAGGTGATGTGCAAATTGGCAGAGATCTGGTTAGGGATCTCTGATGAGGAAGTGACTATTCAATCCCATGGAATAGTTCCAACATTAAATTAGATCACAATCAATTTGCACTTCCATCTATTTGCCTTTCATATTTCTTCAAAACCTGTACCCAATAAAAATTTATCGACTTCAGTCTTTAAGGTTCCAGTTGTCCTCCAGCATCACAGACGCCAGAGAGAGAAAATATCAGATTCTCCCAAAGATTTTACACAGGAAAGTGTTGCTGATTTCTCTTTGGAATGTCTGGCTCTAAATGTACCCTTTAAAACATTTAAACTCCTTGATTGGATCATCCCAGAGCCTTGCGAGTAGAAGGCACAACCACCACTAGTGGAACAACAGAAGATGGAAACTTGCATAACAACAGTTAGCTGTTAACTATCTGTGTGTTTATGGACCAGGCCAGACCCCCTCAAAGCATTACCAAGATAGCCTAGACCCTAATTTTTCTAGTTGTTTTAAGTAGGTGTAAAAGTGGGTTTTCCAGGAGTGCTGCAGCTGCCCCAATCACTCAGTATTTAAAAAAAATTAACAGACTACTGAATGATGCAGAACAGAATATAGAACAACTTAACCCAATCGACTCTATTGCAATTTAATGATGTCTTTCCAAATACCTGCAACATCCTCATAAATACAAATGGTAAAGTCAAACACAGGTTCTTACAGGAGAGATCTGAGAGACAGAATCAGCATGGAACATCTTTCCACTGTAGCCATTCCTTTGGATCCCCAGCTCAAACCCTGACCAGCAGCCTTGAACACGCTTCTTGCGAAATCCTGAGCTAGGAGAACTGGCCACTCCACTTTCATTGTACAAGTGTTTTAAAGAAAACTTAGAAGCCTTTTGCCTGAGGCAGTATCTGTTAGCCATAAGGGCTAACCCCAGCCAAATTGGAACCTCTGCCTTTTACAACCCCTTTTGAAAACCAAGGAAACATAACCTTGTTAAAGGAGCATCATCATCACAGTCTGTAACCCAATTATTAAGGAGGGGAGGAAGTTCCTATCTGTCTCATTTCCCCTTCAATCTGCCCTATTTTAAACCAGAACATGCAGCTGAGCCAGTGATGGGATTACCATTCTGCCAGAACAAGACTGCCCTGAAATTCTACATGTTATGGCCCCTGTGCCAGGACCATGACCTTCTGAGGATTGAGAGGCTGGAGAAGGTTACCACAATAAAGCTAGGTAAGGGCATGGAAAAACGTGGACATATTAATACCAAGAAGGAGTCATGCCTGAGACGCTGAAAGTGGAGGCTGAAGAATAATGGGGAATACAGACATTAAAGTAAGGACACAACACAAATTGCAATGACTCACCACTTCCAACACTGGGCTCCTGAGCTTCAATTGCTGGTGGGGCCATCTTGGATGCAATGGTGGCCTGAGCCTAAAGAAAACAAACATTAAAATGTAATGTCCAATTATATAATAATTATTTTCTAATGACAATAAAGTCAGTCATCAGGTCATTCTGGAATATAGGAAAGACCTCATTCCATCATGGTTCCTGTTTTAGTTTTGTTTTGATTATATTTAGTCCACTTGGTTCGATTTTAGCCACTTTTGCATTCCTTTAGTCCTTTCAGTCTTGTATTAACATCATAACAACCAACAGGTAATCCAGCCTTTATTTCTTTTTCCTGCCCTTTGTTTCTGTATTCTTTATTCTTGTGCAGGAATCAGTAAATTATTCCGAGTGGCTCCATCTGTTTGCATTAAGCAAGTTGTTGAATTTCATGGTGAACTGTGACCTCCACGTAATATATTACTGTAAAGGTTACAATTTACATTCATTGCTCATCAGTATATTCTGGCAATCCAAGCTCAGACACAATATGTTTCGGATGAAGAGTAAACCTCTCTTTCTGCTCTGTTTCCTCCTGCTCCAATGTGATGTTGTTCATTATAGTTTCTGGTGGACTCCACAAGTGAGTCATACATCATGGAAACAGACCAACCATGTTCTCAAACGAAACCAGTCCCGCCTGCCTGTGCTCAGCCCTTATGCCTCCAAACCTTTCCAATTCATGTACTTATCCAAGTATTTTTATAAATGTTGGTAACTGTACCTGCATCCACCATCTTCTCCAGCAGTTCATTCCACACACAAACTGTGTAAAATAGTTGTGCCTCACGTCTTTTCTAAATCTTTCTCCTCTCACCTTAAAAATATGGCCCCTAGTTTTGAATTCTCCTCAGGAAAAGCTCGTGTCATTCACCTTGTCTATGCCCCTCATTATTTTAAAAACCTCTCTAAAGGTCACCCCTCAGTCTCCTTAGCTCCAGTGAAAAAGGTCCTAACCTTTCCAATCTATCCTTATAACACAAACCCTCCATTCCCAGCAACATTCTGGTAAATCCTTTCTGAACCCTCTCTGCTTTAATAATATCTTTCTTATAACAGACCAAAATGGCACACAGTATTTCGGAAGAGGCTTCACCAATATTCTGCACAACCTCAACATGATGTCCCAACTCCTAGAGTTGGTATTACACTTTCATCTATATCAGGATGATATTTATCAAGGTTACATTAACGACCTGAAAAAAAAAACATCTCAGTAGTATTTTAGGATCTGTTCAGCAGTCAATGACTTAGTGACCACTACAAATGTCTTCTGGCACATGCCGGATTAAGAATCAAAGCATTAAGCTTCTTTCAGTTGTGTTGAGCAGATTTTGCTTAAAGTCTGCTATATGGAACTCCAGATCTTCATTCTTATCATTGCTTTGGTGATTCCACTTAATTTTTTCTTATGGCTTCAGTATTGTTCCATCATGTAGGATCAATTTTATTTTCAAGGGCTTCATTATTGGATCATCATCTTGAGCCATTTAAGACATCTGAGAAGCTCATAGTATGCACACAGCACTAGTGTCTATCACTCTCTTCATCTGTCATCTCAAACCATAAATAACCATTAGGCTTGACAATGCCAAATCTGTTGCATGGTGTAAAAATATTCACCACTATCAGTGGCTCACATCTCGCCAGCAACCATCTTGGTTGGTTTCTTTCTAGATAAATATTTGCATATAATATAATTCAGTATTTTGCAGTTCGAGCTCATTGGATATGCTTCCTTTTATGTAATGTTTAACTCAATAGTAACAATACGCCTCTGACCTTGATCTTTTGACTAGTATTTCTGCAAACATTTTTCCTTGTTCCTAACTTGTTCTTCTTATTTGGCCTAGAATGTTTATTGGTACATGGCTAAGTCCTATTCCATTCCTATAATCCAGTTGATGACTGACATCAAAGCTCTTGAACACTGACTACATAGCTCCAAGTGCATATGAAAGAACTGAAACTAACATGGTCATTCTAAAAGATGAGAGACTTAAACAATCCAGGTCTTTTTCAATACATAATTTCAGTTACATCACAGTGTAAACCTTTGCTATAAATTTTGTGTCTTACGATCTTATACTCCACAACCACCTGAAGGAGCAGTGCTCCAAAAACTAGTGCTTCCAAATAAACCTGTTGGACTATAACCTGGTGTTGTGTGATTTTTAACATAATTCCAATTTATGACCAATCCAGAATCATATTTTAATGAACCAAAGATCATCACTATGCCTGGTTTTAGCCACTAGTTTTGTATTCCTTTATGTAACCAGTTAAGAAAATACTTCTATCCTACTGGACTGGCTTGAATTCACCAAAATTTAAGCAACTGACCAATCATCATCAATCCCATAAGCAATGTAGAAACTACATTAAAAATCATTAGAACTGACCTCAAGTACTTTGGAGACCTTCAGATCCTCCAGTGATGGATACAGAGACATTGTCAGTTTCAACCTTGACACTGAAATGGACAGAGTTGTTAGTTACACATGTATAAAATGTTTTGTTTAACATCAACTATTTATTACTGCACAAAGCAGTTCAGAGAAGCAATACCCAGCCCAGTGTGACATCAATAGCTTGACCCAACAAAACACATCCTTCTTACACCGCGAATAAAAGCATTAAAATGCTTGATGCATTAAGCAGGTCAGGAGGCCTGAAGAGAAAGTGTGGCAAATGTTTCAGAGACCTGTTCGGGGGTTACATCTCTGGATTCCAAGACCCTTTTGGTACAGTATTTGGAGATGATAGCATGAAACAATAATAAATGAAAAATATATGTTAAGTATTTCAAGTAACAGTGATTACTTTTGAATTCAAATTTTTTTCTAAAAGTTGTTCACAGGATGGAGACATCACCGAGTAGGCCAGCTATTATTGCCAATTTCAAACTGCCCTTGAGAAGGTGCTGGGCTGTCTTCATACACTGCAGTAGTCCGTAGGATGTAGGAACACCCACAATACTGTTGAGAAGGGATTTCCAGGATTTCACCCAGTGACAGCAAAGAACGACTATATATTTCCAAGCCAGGATGGTGAGTGCCTTGGATGGGAACTTGCAGGTACTGGTATTCCCATGTATCTGCTGCCCTTTTCCTTTGAGGTGATGGATTCACAAATTTGGAAACTCTGCAGCTGGAGGAGCCTTACGGAGTTATTTCAGTGCATCTTGTAGATAGTACGTAGTGCTACTACCGTATGTCAGTGGTGAAGGGAGTGAATGTTAAAGATGGTGGATGTGTGGCTAGTCAAATTGACTGCTTTGTCCTGGATGATGTCAAACTTGTTGAATGTTGTTGGAGCTGCACTCATCCATGAAATTGCAAAGTATTCCATCACACTCATGACTTGTACATTGTAGGTGGGGGACAGGCTTTGGGGACTCAGGAGGTGCATTACTCGCCCCTTGCTGAGGATTCCTGCAGGAGACCTTTGGAGGAAGCCAAGATGGATTGTCCACTCAACACTTCTGGCTGAAGATTGCTGTCAATGCTCCAGCTTTGTCCTTTGCCCTGATATGCTGGACTCCCCAGTCACTGAGGATGCGGATATTTGTGGAACCTCATCGTCCAGGAGTTGTTCAGTTGTCTGTCACCTTTCATGACTGGATGTGGCAGGACTGTAGGGCTCTGATTTGATCCGTTGGTTGTGGGATCGTTGCTTGCTGCTGGCTGGATGGATGGTAAATGGTGCAGTGGGGAAAATGCCAGCACTTGAGGTCACAGATTGTGGCTGCAGATGGCCCACAGCACCTCATGGATGCTTGGTCAAGTTAGTATTATGAGGTTTGGCCCATTTATCATGGTGATGTAGCCTCACAACACAATGAGGGAAACCTGAATGTGAACAGATTTCATCAGCACAAGGACTGTGCAGTGGTCACTCCTACTGTCATCAGCAGCAGGCAGATTGGTCAGGATAAAGTCAAGAAGTCTTTCCCCTCTTGTTGGTTCCCTTGCCACTTGTTGTATGTCCAGTATAACAGCCATGACCATTAGGACTCAACCAGTCCAGTCAGTAGGGATTCTGCTGAGCCACTCTTGGTAATGGACATTTAAATCCTCCACCCTGAGTACAACTTGTGCCCTGACCACTCTCAGTGCTTTCTCCAGGTGGCATTCACAGGCATTCAGTATCAAGGAGTACTGATTCATCAGGCCAGGGGCAGTATGTGATAATCAGTAGGATGTTACCTTGCCTGTATTTGACCTTGATACCATATCATTTCATGAGGTCTGGAGTAAATATTGAGGATTCTCAGAGCAATTTCTTCCAGATTTTGTACCACTGTGCCACTACCTCTGATAGAACTGTCTTGCCAGGGGGAAGGACATATCCAGGAATGGGATTGGGATGGGGATGGGGATGGGGATGGGGATGGGACAGTCACACTCGTCAAATCATACTTCACGGACAGACAATGTCCCAAACTCCATGCAAGGTTATTGTTTGATTAGCTTGTGGGTCAGTTCTCCTACATTTGTCACAATACACCAGTTGTTTGTAAGGAAGATCAGTGTCATCAAGCCTGTGGTTGTCCTTATCTTTTCCGGTGCCCAGGTTGATACTAGGTAGTCCATCTGGTTTGTTTCCCATCCCTGGACTTTGTAGCAGTTTTGATAGAACTGAGTAGCTTGCTTGGTCATTTCAGAGGGCAGTTAGGGTCAACCACATTGCAGTGGGTCAGTAGTCACATGCAGATCATCTATGAAAGGCAGATTCCCTTCCTCAAAGAATACTGGTGAACCAAATTTTATATGAGTCCATAAGACCATGAGACATAGGAGCAGAAATTAGGCCATTCAGCCCATCAAGTCTGCTTTGCCATTCAATCATGTTTGTTAAGTTTCTCAACCCCATTTTCCTGCTTTCTCCCCATAACCCTTGATCCCTCTGATACTTAGTATTAGGTATACTCAATGACCAGGCCTTTACAGTCTTCTGTGGCAATGAATTCCATAGGTTCACCACTCTCTGACTGAAGAAGTTTCTTCTTATCTCCATTTTGAAAGGTCTTCTCTTTACTCTAAGGCTGTGCCCTCAGATCCTAGTCTCTCCTACCTTTGGAAACATTTTCCCAACATCTACTCTGTCCAGGCCATTCAGTATTCCGAATGTTTCAATTAGATCCTCCCCCATCCTTCTAAACGTCATTGAGTATAAATTCGCAGTCCTTAAATGTTCCTCATACGTTAAGCTGTTCATTCCTGGGACCATTCTCATGAACCTCCTCTGAACATGCTCGAAGGCCACTATATCCTTTCTGAGATATCAGGCCCAGAACTGTGCACAGTACTCCAATTGTAATCTGACCAGAGCTTCTAGAGCCTCAGAAATTCATCCTTGCTTTCATATTCAAATCCTCTCAAAATAAATTCCATCATTGCATTTGTGAATGGTTGCCATTAGGCTAGCCTTTAATTGAGTTCAAATTTCACCATCTCTTCTGGTAAGATTCAAATCCATGTCACCAGAATATTGGCAGTGTCATTCTGAATTGCTAGCTCAGTGATATTACCGCTCTGCCATTGGCTCCCTGGGTGCAGTATCAAGTTGAGAGAGAAAGCTCAACCTCATCTCCATTCAACGGAAGGATAAGCATATTGGTTCTCCACAGGCACGTGAACCTTTGCATTCGCTTCCTCTCTGTGATTGTGCAAATGGTCCTTAATGCCCAGATGTTAGAAAGATTCACCCTGAAGTCTGACGCAGGAGGTTTGGCCATGGAGTCATCTCCCCACAGGAAGCAGTCTCTTTAACAAGACGGGACAAAATTCATGAGAAAGAACTAAATACCATAGCATTGAGGGGTGTATTAGAACATGAGACTTTGTCTGTATTCCAATAATAACAATGACTTGCACTGATGTGGCACCTTTAACATAATGGAACATTGTGAGGCACTTCACAGGAACATCATAAAACAAAATATGACAGAAGAACAAGAGGAGAAACAAGGGGAGATGACTAAGAGTTTAGTTGAAGAGCTGAGTTTTCAGGAGCTGTGAAAAGAAATAATAGATGGTGGAGAGATTTAGGGTGAAAATTCCAGAGCTTATTGCCTGGGCAGCTGAAGGCATGGCCAACAATAGGGAAGTAAGGATGCTCAATGCACTCAAATGAGATGTGTGCAATCTCTCTTGCTGGGGAGTAGGGTATAAACAATTGAGGGGTGATCAGACTGAGCTGTTTAAAATGTTAGGAGCAATTTATAACATAGATACAAAGAAACTATTTCCTTTTTTTGAGGGAAACGTTAGTCAGAATTGCTACAACACAGAGAGGCCAATCAGTCCATTGTGTCCACACTGGTCCTGTTTTCCAGCACTTGGCCTATAGTTTTATGGTGCTTCAAGTGTTTATCTAAATACAGAGAAACCTCGATTATCCGAATATTGGATTATCCGGCAAGATCACAAGGACCCGATGCTTGGTTAAACTATGTTATCAGGCATTCGATCATCTGGAATTTGATTAACTGAATGAAATACTCCCCACTCGTGTCCTTCAGACAATCGAGGTTCCTCTGTATTACTTAAATTTCAAGTGTCCCCATCTCTAACACCTTTTTAGGCTGTGGGGCCCTAATGAGCCCTACTCTTTCTCTGGTTATTCCCCTTCCTCTAATATACTTTGTAAAATATACTTTTGGATTTCTCTTAATGTTATGCATCGCTAAAAATCACAACACCAGGTTATAGTCCAACAGGTTTAATTGGAAGTTCTAGCTTTTGGAGCACCGCTCCTTTATCGCTCTGAAAGCTAGTGTGCTTCCAATTAAACCTGTTGGACTATAACCTGGTGTTGTGTGATTTTTAACTTTGTACACCCCAGTCCAACACCAGCATCTCCAAATCATGTTATGCATCGAATCTTTTTCATATCTCCTCTTCACTCTCCTAATATTTTTAAAAAATAAATTCCCTGCACTTTCTACACTCCCCTGGGGCATCTACTATTTTCAACTTTCAGAGCAAAGGCAGATAAATGAATTGAGGGAAAGATTAGTGGTGACTTAACTGAACGGCAGAATAGGTTAGAGGGGCTGACTGGCCTCCTGCTGCTCTTAAAGCTCCTGTTTCTGATGGAGCAATTCGGGTCATTTAACTCCTAATCACTTTCTCTTCCAAAAATAAATTATTCAATTTGAATATGAATCTATTTTTTTCCCAGTGAAGTATCTGAACAATGAAATGATACTTTGCATATCTGAACAATGCAAGAGATACATGCCACTACCTAATCTGATGTGTATTTTAATAAAGCTTCCTGTTTCTGATGCAGGTTGAGCAGGAGTTGTCTATTCCTGCTCCTAATTCTTATGTTCCTATATTCTTCACAACCTTTGATTCTTCCCAATCTCAGTCAGATATTATAGTCCCTCCCTAGTTTGCTCATCGTGGACTCAGGACATTAGCAATGAGGCTATGATCGCTGGGGAGGATGAGGACGTAGTACTTGTTGATATGCTTTTATTCTGTTGTTCTCTCTGTACATCTTGAATTGGAAGCTTGATCCCTTCTTGATTGTGTCACAGATAACGCAGGTGGCCAAAGTGATTAAGAAAGCATGATGCATGCTTGCCTTCATTAGCTAGGGCATGGAGTACAGGAGTTGGCAAACTACATTGCAGCTATATAAAACCCTGGTTAAGCTACATTTGGAGTACTGTGCACAGGTTTGGTCGCCACATTAACAGAAGGACATGGAAGCTTTGGAGAGATTGCAGAGAAAGTTCACCAGGATGTGGCCTGGTCTCGAGTGCATTGGCTATGTGGAAAGGTTAAAAAGACTAGGATTGTTTTCACTAGCAAGATGGCAGCTTGATGGAGACCTGATAGAGGTCGATACAATTATGAGAGGCATAGATAGGGTGGAAAGTCAGAGGCTATTTTTCCAGGGTCAAAGTTTCAATTACAAGATGGCACAGGTTCAAGGTGACCGGGGTGGGGTGGAGTTTAAGGGAGTCGTACAAGGGAAGTTTTCACGCAGAGAGTATTAGGAATCTGGAACACACTGCCACAAGAGGTGTTGGAAGCAGGCACATTGGTGACAATTGAGAGACATCTGGATGGTAACATGGATAGGGAGGGAATAGAGGGGTACGGACTGAATAAGGGCAGAAAGTTTGTTTTTTAGTTTAGTTAGGACATGATGATCGGCACAGGCTTTTTCTTTTGGGGGGTGGGGCGCAAAAAGCCTGTTCCTACTGTACTTCTCTTTTGTTCTTTTCTCCATTTATAACACTTAGTGCTGTCATCTCTCAGTGATCACAGAGCCATCATCAAATAGAAGACAAGGCTAGGGGCTAAGTGCTGGAAAACAGGACTCAAATAGATAGGTGCTTGATGACTGGCACAGAGACAATTGACCAAGGGGCCTCTTTCTGTGATGTATGACTATGACTCATCAATTCATAACAGAGGGAGAAAACAACAAAAAAGTAAATCAGGAGAACTGAGTATTAAATAGGCATGGGACAGCAATATTCAGCATGGTAGATCTATTTACAAACTAAATGCAGCAATGTTGGAGCAGATTATGTGATGTAATCTCCAGGAATTAATTGAATTAGAGTTGATAACCCAACAGCTCTTTCCTAGGGCCACCAGTGACTCAAAGCAGCTAAGTCACATCTTCATAATTGAACTGTGAATCAAAATGGCTTTGTTCAATAACAAAGAGAAGGTAGACTCCTAAAAGGGAGTGACACATTTTACAATTTGTCATTGTTGTCTCCTGAGATACAAACATCTCCCAGTGAACAAATTACAACTTAATGCTCTAGGGCTACAGTACCCTAACGACTACACAAACAACTCCTTTTGTAGCTAATTCCAAACTCTAGAAGGGATCAACTCACTGAACATCACAACATTCAGTAATCATTAGATCACAGTTGCCTCTCTGATCAAAGCCAAATAAAATTATTTGATACTCCAGCCTTGAAGTAGCTCATTCAACTAAACTTTTAAAATTTACTTCTAGCACTTGACTTCCTCATCTCCATTTTCACAATCAATGAGATACACAATCTCCAACTCAGGGATCAGTTAGCTCCATTGCCTGGATGGCTGGTTTGTGAGGTAGAGTAATACCAACAGTGTGGGTTCAATGCCCACATTGGCTGAGGTTGCCATGAAGGACACTCCTTCTCAATCTCTCCTGTTACCTCAGACATGGTGACCCTCAGTCCCATTTGTCTCTCCAATGACAGAGCAACCTCACATTCACAGCAATGTCACATTCAGTACGACAATGGTGACTTTTTTAAAATTTCCAACTCCACTTTTTAAGTGCTGAATTTCCTTATCCAAGTGGACTGTCCTAATTTTGTATTGTCTACAAACTGCCTTCTGGAATGGGGGTTACAGGGGTTGGGGTGAAGGGGATTCTTCAGGGTCCACATGTAGATGTCACATTGGTTTGTTTCTGATCCACTGGCACCTCCCTCAATGTGATCTGAGTCCAAAATAATGATCAGTGTGTCCCAAATCTCTACTTTTGTTTCTGTGGGATAAATATTCTCTTCTGCTGAGGATTCATTTGACCTGAGTCTGTTTAACCTGTCTCATACTCCCATTTCATACTGTGTCAATCTTGTCCTTGTTTACACACTGACCCAAATAATTGCATTAACTATGGTTCACACATTTAACCCATAACTTCTATATGGCTCATCTCTTAACTTTCCCTGGATAAACGGTCACCCTGGAACAATCACCAGTCAGGGATGTTCCCTCCCAGTCGGGGAACACTTCAGCAGTCAGGGCATTTGGCCTTGGATCTTCAGGTGACCATCCTCTGAGGCTGACCTTGGGTTATGAAATAAAGCAGAGTGGCTAAGCAGAGGCTGATAGCCAAGTTCGGTACCCATGAGGATGGCCTCAACTGGGACCTTGGGTTCATGTCACATTACAGGTGACCCCACTACACTATACATGCACTCTCAGTCAGACACACACACCCATGCACACACCCTCTCACAGGCTAATACTCCATCACACTCAACCAAGCATGCACACACGTAAACACACACACACTCATAAGTCTATGGGGTGAATTTGAACTTGCACAATTGTATTTTCAGATACATTCTATTTTTGCTAAAAAGCACACAACTTGCAGGCGGTCAATGCAAGCAGTCAATCTATGTAACATTTTACAAATTCCTACTTTGGAAATAGAACCAGTCTGACTCAAGATTGAGATACAGACAGACTCTGACCTCACACCTTTAATGCATTGTCTGAGCTGAGATGTCACCTTTTTTAAAATAAAACCTTAAGTTATCTCTAGAGTGAGACTTAAAGAAGTTCTGCGATTTGCATATTAATGAACTGAAACCTGCAACTCATTCTAAAAGATGAAAGACTTAACATCAATCTAGGTTTGTTTAATTGCATGACACTGTGGTCTTTTGCTATAAATTCTGTGTTCTATGATCCTGCTTCACAGCTACCTGATGAAGGAACAGCGCTCTGAAATCTGTTGGACTATAACCTGGTGTTGTGAGATTTTTAACTTTGTCCACCCCAGTCCAACACCAGCACCTCCACATCTTCCCTTTCTGGCATTCCTCTATGCAACCTTGGTAAGGACTGTCCAATGATATCTATTATAGCCCACTGACTGAAGTACAGTGTGAATGGACAGATTACAGTTAACATGATATAGTAATTACAACAAAAAGATATTGGAAAAATATGTAGACTATCATGTCTCATTCGACTTAAGTAAATTGATCATATTGATTAATCCAGCATATGTCTAACTGGTTAGTTCATTAAGCTGACTCTAGGTCAGAGGTCAAACGTCATTAATGTACATTTGTAGGCAACATGTGTGCAGCCTAGACAGTCAGTTGATATTTGCTTGTGGAAAACCCGACATGGTAATTTAACACCTCACCACCACAAGATCAAATATTTTGTTACTTAGTTGTTATATCTCAATTGTAACACCATCTGGTGACTCTAGAGAAAATTGCCAGAGATGGAGAAAGATGCACATTCATTGTATCCTTTACCTTTTCCAAGTTCTGTTCCACAGTTTGAGCAAAATAAATCAGCTGGCTTTTCAATGGAGTACTGAGGGAATATTGAACTGTCAGGTGTATGTCAAATATGATTCTTTTGCTGCCTGTGGAACATTGTCATGGAGAGTGAGAGATGTTGTAAATATAACAATTAATGAGGTTAATGCTTATGTGGCATTTGCATTCTAGCTCCCCACATCGCACCCCCCCCCCAACAAATTATTAGTCAGGAGGTTCATAGTTCCTTAAAAGGTGGAGCCACAGGTAGATAGGATAGTGAGGATGACATCTGGTGTGCTTGCCATTATTGGTCAGTGCATTGAGTATCGGAGTTGGGAGGTCAATGTTGCAGCTGTAAAGGATATTGGTTTGGCCACTTTTAGAATACTGTGTGTAATTCTGGTCTCCCTAATATATGGAGAACGTTGTTA
This sequence comes from Chiloscyllium punctatum, assembly GCF_047496795.1. Classification (NCBI taxonomy): domain Eukaryota; kingdom Metazoa; phylum Chordata; class Chondrichthyes; order Orectolobiformes; family Hemiscylliidae; genus Chiloscyllium; species Chiloscyllium punctatum. The sequence goes on from NC_092775.1 coordinate 7,313,532, forward strand.
AACTTGAAAGGGCTCAGAAAAGATTTACAAGGATGTTGCCAGGGTTGGAGGGTTTGAGCTATAGGGAGAGACTGAATAAGCTGGGGCTATTTTCCCTCGCACGTCAAAAAAATCATGACGGGCATGGATAGGGTAAGTAGATAAGATCTTTTCCCTGGGGTGGGAGATTTCACAACTATAAGACATAGGTTTAAGATGACAGGGAAAAGATTTAAAAGGGATCTAAGGGGCAACTTTTTTCACACAGAGGGTGGTACATGTATACAATGAGCTGCCAGAGGAAGTGGTGGAGGCTGGTACAATTATAACATTTAAAAGGCATCTGAATGGGTAAATGAATAGGAAGGGTTTGGATGGATATGGGCCAAATGCTGGCAAATGGGACTCGATTAATTTAGAATATCTGGTCAGCATGCTCAGGTTGGTCTGAAAGGTCTGTTTCCGTGCTGTACATGTCTATGATTCTACTGAGGTCAAAAGGGACATGCCCCCACTCACCGCCCACCCCCCTCCCTCCACCCAAACCCAATCCAGAAACTACATTAAGTCATCTCTAGATGAGTCATTCAATAGATGAAAAGTCACTATCAAAACCTATGCCTAATATTTTGAAATTTTATGGTCTATAGCTTGGCTCTTCATCAATATCCAGTTCATCACTTCCTAAGCTTTAGGAACGTCACCGGAATTTAGTGAATTACAAAAATATTGGATTGGGCGGCATTAATTTCTGCCCCATCTCATGAGGCCAAACTGGTTGAACAAGCTGTTTAATCCTATTTATTTTATAGTGACTTAAAAAAAAACAAGGGATGTTGTCCATTCCTAACTCGACTTGTGAAGGTGGTGGTGAGCTACCTCTTGAACTGCCGCAGTCCTTCTGGTATCTGTAGCTGTTTGGTACAATTGGATGGCTGACTGGGCCATTTCAGAGGAAAGTTAAGTTAAACCTGGAGTCACATGAGACAGACAATGCAAGAACAGCAGATTTCCTCTCCTAAAAAATCACAGTGAACCAGGTGGATTTTTCAGACAATGTATCATAGTTTCACGGTCATTAGAACCTTGCTCATAACTCTAGATTTATTAATCAAATTCAAATTTCATCAGCTGTCATCTGAACCCATGTTCTCAGGCCATTAGCCCAGGCCACTGGATTACTAGTCTGGTGCTACGGTCTCCCCTGCTACCATTCTGTCAATTTGGATTAGCTATATTACTCATTGGCATCTGAGGCAAAAGGTTATATGTTCAAATCCCCCCACTAGCTCAAAGCATGACTGTTCAGTGCAGTATTCTGGATGCTCTGCAGTGTTGACACTGCTTTTCCAATGACACATTAATCTGAAACTCCTTTTAGCTTCTGGTGAATGCATTCAACCCTCAATCAATATTGCCTGAACCACATTTATAGTTTACAGGACCCTGGCATGTATAATTTGGCTCTGGATCTATGTGCCTGTGTAACAGTAGCGAGTACACTTCAGATGTAATTTACTGACTATGAAAAACTTTGGAACAAAACTGTAGCTTTGGGTGTCCTTTTGTGAAACTGTGAAAATAGAGATCCATCTCTCCACTCTCTGGGTCAAAAATAATTAAAGCTCAGGGCTGGTGATTCTTTGTGGAGTGATTTTTTTTAAATCAAGGCCTCACAGCCTCAAAGTGCATTGTGTAATGGATTCAAATAACAACAAACAATAAAGGAGGGAGGTGACATACTTGGAAAATGAAAAGTCGCAGAACTTTGGGAAAAGAGCTTGAGTCTGGAACTAACTGGATAGCTCTTTCAAAGAGCCAGCAGGATTACAAAGAACAAAATTGTCTCGTGTGCTGTATGATTCTAAAAAATGTGTAACTACCGATCAACCCTAAACTAAAATTAACTACAAAGAATGGTTACCAGATTATTCGTCAGGACATCAAATCTAAGCAGTTAGAGTGTAACACAAATGCAGTATTATGTTAAGTAGAAATTACAAATTAGGTTCATATCCCCTGCAATGTAAAAGATTGAGGGATGCCTTGATATAGATTTTTTTAAGTTATTTTTAAATAAAAGAATTAATGGCCTAGATAGAGGGAAGCATTTTCTGGTGGGGTAGAGGTTGAGAACAGGGTGAGATAATATTACAGTCAGAGATGGACCTTTTAAAAGAGAAGTTAGGAAACTCTTCATCACACAGAGAATAGTGGAAGTATGAAACACTCACTAATTGCCCGTAGTGTTAGGGGAACGGGTCTGGGTGGGATGCACTTCGGCGGGTGGGTGTGGACTTGTTGGGCCGAAGGGCCTGTTTCCACACTGTAAATAATCTAATCTAATGCAGTAGATACTAGTTTAATTGGCTATAAAATCTGAAATAGATTTGTGCTGGACAAGTGTGTACAAGGAATGGCAGGATTCTTGTGGTGCGGTGATAGGTCACTACCTCTCGACCAGGGTGTAGTAACACCTCTGAACGGGTCGATTGGACAATAATGATAATAGGAAACAGAGGCAGGCAGTGGATTGCAGTTATGATACAGAAAGCAAGAATCTCATTTGTTGAGGAATCAGCTGTCAGGATTTCATAGTCTAGACCTGCTCCTATTTTCCTGTTAGAGATAAAAAAAAAACTGCAGATGCTGGAATCCAAAACAGGCAGGAGGCTGGAAGAACACAGCAAGCCAGGCAGCATCAGGCGGTGAAGTGGACGTTTTGGGTGTAATGTTCAGGACTCTTATTTCCTCCATTTTCCTATTAGCAGCACTGGACTATTTATAACCTCCCTACAAATGCACTACCTAAACCAGGAAATGTCCGGGCTGTGTCCCCAAACGAAGTGGGTAACCTTCTGTGAAATGACAAAGGTGGTCTGTTTCAATTCACTTCATTGAGCACATACTGGGAAAGTGTAACTGCATGGAACCAGACAAGCTCCCTGTTCCTGTGACTGCGCCCCCGCCTAATAAATAAATAAAAGCTGTTGATACTCTTAAAGTGTTAGACATCCGATGGGGCTTAGGGTGGAAACCAGCTTCACCGCTTCATTTCGATTAGTCAGATATTTGCAAACTGGAATAAAAAGAGATAAACGACCGAAATCGATGAACTTTAAAGAGGGGTCAGACTGTTGGTGAGCCCGGAGTGAAACATTTACAGATATACATGGCGTGGGTCATAATATGATGTCAAGTCTTCCACAAAGTACGTATAATGTTTCCCAATTAACCATTTCATTTACTGGTTTATATGAGTTCAATCCTTTGCAGCCAGATTCTCTTTGGTTGCTAATTTTCATCCGAGGATCAAAAGTAACTTCGTACCATAGATTGGTTGGTCAGTTTAAATAATGTTATTCTAGGTTTAAAGAGCACAGATTTCAGTTTGACGCTCAGGAAGGGACGGAGAAACCAGAGAGGAATTCACCAAGAGAAGGAAACTAAACTCTCAGCCGGAACGAGACAGATTCAGAATAAAAACAATCCTGGCCAAAGAAATGGAAAGAAGTCAACTCACCTCAGAGAAGAGTTTAGTTTGAGAAAGACGATTCGCTTCTCCCACTGTGACGGTGAACGCCTGGAAAATGTCGTGGGGAGCAGGCGGATCCACTGATCGAGCGCAAGGAGGAAGCAGGAAGAGAACAATTGAAAAACAGATCTTGGGATTGGCGAGGGTGGATTCTCCACTACTCATGCACTGGGAATGTGTCAGTAAAACTCGAAGAGGAGCCTTCAACCCTCGATCAGGTTGGGTTAGTGAAGGAGGGGAGCATTTAAAACTTTTAGGTCAGTTACAGTACCTCTCTAGACCAGGTAGGACTTGGTGAGTGACCAATATGCAAAAAGAATTTTCCCTCCCCTCCCTGAACAACAACGAGCTTTTCCCACTGGAATCCACTGGGACTCACGTTTCAAGTGAAACTGAAGTTGCCTCCCTGGAGATTCCGTCACCTGACCTCGCCACATTAGGGAACACTTTACCCCAACTCGTCAGATTTTTAATTCTTGTCAACAAGGGTTCAAAAACAGGGAGAATAAACATGCCTTTTTTTTCCCAAATAAAAACATGGTTTTATTTGTCTCTCCAAATGAAAAAAAAATTCTATAAACGGTGTGTGCCACCATTTAACAAAATAACTGAGGATGCTGGAAACGTGAATCCAGTGCAGACCCCCCGAAACGTTAATCCTGCTTTCTCTGCACAGATGCTGCCAGACCTGCTGAATTTCTCCAGCCATTTCTGGGGTTTTTTTTGTATGTGGCAGCATTTGTTGCTCATTTCAATTGCCTTGAACAAAATCCGCAAGAATATGAGTGGATCGTTTGGATCCTTCGGTTTATCCCACTATACAGTAAGATTATGGGGTATTTGATCATGCCCCAACTTCACATATTTCTCCCCTCCACCCGCTTTTTAATTCATTGAAGATGAAAAGTTTGCTTACCTCAGCCTCGAATATATTCATTAACCCAGGCCACCTCTGCTTGCTAGGGTAGAAAAATTCAAAGATGAATGACCACCTCAGGGAAGTTATGATATGGCGGAGGCAAAAGTAGGTACTGCAGGTGCCAGTGTTGGGCTGGGGTGGACAAAGTTAAAAATCCCACAACACCAGGTTGTAGGTCAGCAGGTTTTTTGGAAGCACTAGCTTTTGGAGCACTGCTCCTTCATCAGGTAGCTGTGAAGCAGGATCATAAGAATAAAATTTATAGCAAAAGGCCACAGTGTTATGCAACTGAAATGATATATTGAACAAACCTAGATCATTATTATGTCTTTCATCTTTTTGAATGGGTTGCAGGTTTCAGTTCATTTATATGTAAATCCCAGAACTTCTTTTCAGTCCTATTCTCAAGATAACAAGGTTTTATTTAAAAAGTGACATCTCAGCTCTGACAATGCATTAAAGATGTGAGGTTAGAGTCTGTCTGTATCACAATCTCGAGTAAGAGTGGTTCTATTTCCAAAGTAGGAATTTATAAAATAATACACAGATTGACTGACTGTCTGAAGAAGGGCTTATGCCCGAAACGTCAATTCTCCTGCTCCTTGGATGCTGCCTGACCTGCGCTTTTCCCGCAACACATTTTTCAGCTCTGATCTCTAGCATCTGCAGTCCTCACTTTCTCCTGTCTGCAAATAGTGCACTTTTTGAGCAAATAGAATGTATCTACAAATATAATTCTGCAAATGCAAATTCACCCCATAGACTTATATGCGTGTGTGCATGCATGAGTGTGTGTGTGTGTGTGTGTGCGTGTGCGCATTTGAGTGCACGAGAGAGTGTGTATTTTTATGTGTGCATACGTGCGTGAGTGTAATAGTGTCATAGAGATGTACAGCATGGAAAACAGACCCTTCAGTCCAACGCGTCCATGCCGACCAGATATCCCAACCCAATCTAGTCTCACCTGCCAGCACCCAGCCCATATCCCTCCAAACCCTTCCAAGTCATAGACCCATCCAAATGCCTCTTAAATATTGCATTATACCAGCTTCCACCACTTCCTCTGGCAGCTCATTCCATACATGTACCACTCTCTGCGTGAAAAAGTTGACCCTTAGGTCTCTTTTATATCTTTCCCCTCTCACCCTAAACCTATGCTCTCTAGTTCTGGACTCCCCGACCCCAGGGAAAAGACTTTGTCAATTTACCCTATCCATGCCACTCATAATCTTGTAAACCCCCATAAGGTCACCCCTTAGTCTCCGACGCTCCAGGGAAAACAGCCCCAGCCTGTTCAGCCTCTCCCTATAGTTCAAATCCTCCAACTTTGGCAACATTCTTGGAAATCTTTTCTGACCCCTTTCAAGTTTCACAACATCTTTCCAATAGGAAGGAGACCAGAATTGCATGCAGATGGAATATAAGTCTGTGAGAGTGAGTGTGTGGGATGTATGTGTGTGTATGAGAGACTGCGTGTACAAGAGTCCTCCAAGGAAGACTTTGGGATACACACCAATGCACAGTGGCCAAGCAGAGGCTGATAGCCAAGTTCGGAACCCATGATGATGGCCTCAACCGGGACCTTGGGTTCATGTCACACTGCAGGTGACCCCACTACATGATACACACTCTCTCTCTCACATACACACACACACTCTTACATACTCCACACTCATGCAAACCCTCTCTCACGCCTAACACCTTTAATGCATTGTCTGAGCTGAGATGTCACCTTTTTTTATCATAAAACCTTAAGTTATCTCGAGGATGAGAGTTAAAAGAAGTTCTGGGATCTACATAACTAATGAACCGAAACCTGCAACCCATTCTAATAGATGCAAGATGTAACAGCAATCTAGGTTTGTTCAATATATCATTTCAGTTGCATGACACTGTAATCATTCGCTATAAATACTGTGTCTCATGATCCTGTCCAACAGCTACCTGATGAAGGAGCAGTGCTCCGAAAGCTAGTGCTTCCAAATAAACCTGTTGGATTAGAACCTGGTGTTGTGTGATGTTTAACCTCAAGGAAGAAATTACTCATCTTAAATGGGAGAGAATCATTACTTTGAAACTCTGACCCCACTACTAGATTTTCCCTACGAGATGAAACATCCTCCCACCAGTGACCATTTTGAGTCCCTTTGTTTTAAAACAGATTCACTCATTCTTCTAAGTTCTAACCTATAACAGTGCATCCTGCTCAATGTTTCATCATATGAGATCCATTCATCCCAGTTTTATCAACCCATAAACATCAACTTTTTTTCTTGCACAAAAAATCTTGATTTAAAAAAAAATCTTTATCTATATTCACGGGTACCAAAGCAGTTCTGTACAGTTTTTGCATATAAAGAAAAACATGTTGTGGAGGTGCCGGTGTTGGACTGGGGTGGACAAAGTCAGAAATCACATGACACCAGGTTATAGTCCAACAGGTTTACAGTACTTGAAATCACAAGCTTTTGGAGTCTAGCCCTAAAATCTTGTGATTTCAAATAAACATGTTTGAGGCTATAACCTATGTCATGTGATTTCTGATCAAGAGAAACAAACATTGGAATTTGACATTCCCGCTGTTGCAAGAACCAAAGGCATTTTTTACTCATGTAGGCCACTACTTACTTACTTTGAGGCAATCAGAGGGTCTGGTAACTAAACAGACCCTCATGACACTTTGACAAAAAGACCTTAGACCGTGACCTTTCCCCACTGTGCCTCGGCAGCTGCTGCCCTAGCTTTAGTGCATCCTGGAATTTGGAATGTGCCAATCTGCAGTTCAGTTGACATCAACTCTTTGCACGGGAAGACCAATATGTTTTGGGCAGACCAAAAAGCATCTTTCACCAAGTTGGTGGTCCTCCATGTACAGTCGATCTTTGTTTTGGTGTGAATCCCAGGGAACAACCTGTAGAGCCCAGAGTCCTGCTCCGGACAAATCTCGATAAACACCACTGCTTCTCTCTCCAGACTTACTTTGCAAAGGCACATTCCAGAAGGAGATTTGTAACAGTCTCTTCACCAGAGCAGCCACTTCGAAGGCAGCGTGTGGCAGTGCATAGAGACCTCTCAGTCATTTTTAAATTTCAAAATTATATTTTATTCATAAAATATCTTTATATTCAAGTATATATTACATTAAATCAATTCAGTTCTGTAAAACTCTCAGCTGCTTTTCATAATTTCAAAAATATACTTTATTCATAAAAGACTCTTTTTGTACATATATACAGTACATTGTTGCAAAAGCAATTTGGTTCTGCACTGTTGTATATCAAGCAACCAAACAAAACTGAACTTTGACTCTTTCCCAAAAACAGAGACCTTTCTTACACAATACTAATATTTATATATATTTGAGGGGCAAGGAGGATCCAATAACTGAAAGGAACCCCATTTACCTTCAGTGTAAACCTTTCAGCTGCTTTCAATGCCAGTCTATCTCTCCTGGGGTTAGGAGATCAAAGTTGTATGCTGGATTTTAGGAGCAGGCTCACCAATACCCTAAACAGTTGTAATGAGAGTTCAAAACAAGTAAAGAAAAACATTGTGTTTTTTTAATGCTTGTGATTTTTCTCAAGTTGTTTTCTTTTAAGCTCTATCTCCTTGCGTTAAAGGCTATCATTCTATCTGTTTTCCTAATTACTCGCTGAACCTGTATGCTAGCAACTTGTGATCGATATACAATGACATCCAGGCTATTAGGATAGATGATGGTCTAATGTTATTATTGTGGGACTGTTAATCCAAAGACTCAGGTAATGTCCTGGGGACAAAACAGAAATTGCTGGAAAAGCTTAGCAGATTTGATGGTTTTCGTGGAGAGAAATCAGAGTTAATGTTTCAGGTCAAATGACCTCAGAACTGAAGAAGGGTTACTTGACCTGAAACGTTGACTCTGATTTCTCTCCACAGATGCTGCCAGACCTGCTGAGCTTTTCCAGCAATTTCTGTTTTTGTTTTCTGATTTACAGCACCCACAGTTCTTTCGGTTTTTATTTACTGTCTTAGGGACCCAGGTTCAAATTCTGCCATGGCAGGTGGTGGAATTTGAGCTGAGTAAAAATTTGGAATTAAGAATCGAACGCTGGCCATGAATCCTTTGCCGACTGTCAGGGGAAAACCCACCTGGTTCACTAATGTCCTTTAGGGAAGGAAACTGTCATCCTTACCTGGTCTGGCCTTCATGTGACTCCAAACTCACAGCAATGTAGTTGACTCTTAACTGCCTTCTGGGCAATTAGGGATGAACAATAAATGCTGGTCCCACTGGTGATGCCCTCACCCCAAATGAATCGAAAAAGGGCCCTTCACAGCTTTCTGGGTCTCTCTCCAGATAAATAATGTTCCGTTTTTTATTCTTCCTGGCAAAGTGTACACAGATCCTTGAAATTTGCCAACCAGGTTGACAGGGTTGTTAAGAAGGCATACAGTGTTTTAGCTTTTATTAATAGAGGGATCGAGTTCAGGAACCATGAGGTTATGCTGCAGCTGTACAAAGCTCTGGTGCGGCCGCACTTGAAGTATTGTGTACAGTTCTGGTCACCGCATTATAAGAAGGATGTGGAAGCTTTGAAAAGGGTGCAGAGAAGATTTACTACGATGTTGCCTGGTGTGGAGGGAAGTTCTTACAAGGAAAGTCTGAGGGACTTGAGGCTGTTTTCGTTAGAGAGAAGAAGGTTGAGAGGTGACTTAATAGAGACATATAAGATAATCAGAGGGTTAGGTAGGGTGGACAGGGAGAGCCTTTTTCCAAGTTTGGTGACGGCGAGCACGAGGGGGCATAGCTTTAAATTGAGGGGTGATAGATATAGGACAGATGTCAAAGGTAGTTTCTTTACTCAGCGTAGTAAGGGCATGGAATGCTTTGCTTGCAACAGTAGTAGATTCGCCAACTTTAAGCACATTTAAGTCGTCATTGGACAAGCATATGGACGTACATGGAATAGTGTAGGTCAGATGGACTTCAGATTGGTTTGACGGGTCGGCGCAACATCGAAGGCCAAAGAGCCTGTACTGCACTGTAATGTTCTATGTTTATAAAGTGGACAACTTCAGATTCTTTTATATTCTATTTACCAAATTTTAGCTACTTGCCTAACCTATCTATATATCTTTGTAAACTCTTTATGTCTGTTTCACTGCTTGTTTTTCTACCTATCTTTGTAGCAAATTTGGCTGCAACATGCTTGATTCCTTCTTCCTGTGATGCAAAAGATAACAACTAAAGAGCTTTAATTACTGAAATACAGTAAATCTGTAGACAAACTGAGGTGAATTTATGGAGCCATGTTAGCTGTAATAGAAAACCCAAGATAAAGAAGCAGAATTAGGTAATTCAGCCAATTGGGTCTGCTCTGCTATTCGATCATGGCTGATATATTCCTCAACCTCATTGTCCTGACTTCTCATAACCCTTGATCCCTTACTAATCATGAACATATCCATCTCTATCTCTATCTTAAATACACTCAATAACTTGGACTCCACTGCCTTCTGCGGCAATGAGTTCCATATATTCGCCTCCCTCTGGCTGAAGAAATTCCTCCTCACCTCAGTTCTAAAGAGATGTTCCTTCACTCTCAGACTGTGCCCTTGGATCCTACTCTGTCCTAATACTGGAAACACCTTCCTGGATTGAAACATTTTCTTAGAGGAAATACGTCCATTCTAGTCCAGGCCTCTCAGTATTCTGTAATTTTCAATCTGATCCCCCCCCATATCCATCTGAACTCCATTGAGTGGAGACCCAGAGTCCCCAACTGCTCATCATATAACAAATCCTTCATTCCTTTGATCATTCTTATAAACTTCATCTGAACTCTGTCCAACACCAGCCCATCCTTCCTTAGATATAGGGCCCAAAACTACTCTCAGTATTTTAAATATGGTCTCACCACAGCCTTCCACAGCTTCAGCAGTTCATGTCTTCTCTTGTATTCCAGCTGTCTTGAAAGGAACACTAACATTGCATTGGACTTCCTAACTATCCACTGTCTAGCTTGCTTGTTACCTTCTCAAAGAATTCCAACCGATTTGTCAGGCATGACCTCCCCTGCTGACACAGCCCTATTTTGCCATGCACTTCAAAGAACTCTCTAATCTCATCCTTAATAATGGACTCGAAACTCTTACCAATGACTGAGGTCAGGCTAAATGGCCAATAGTTTCCTGTCTTCTGCCACCCTCCCTTCTTAAACAGGGCTGTTATATTTTCTAATTTTCCAATCCTCTGGGACGCCTCCTGACTCGAGATTCCTGAAATATTGCCACCATTGCCTCTACTAGCTCTTCAGCTACATCCTTCAGAATCCTGGAGTGTGGTCTATCCAGTATGGGTGATTTATCCACCTTCAGACCTTTCAGCTCCCCCAGCATCTTCTCCTTAGTGATGGTCACTACACTCACCTTTGCCCCCAACTGTTTTGAAGTTCGGGTATGTTGCTGATGTCTTCCAGTGTGAAAATTGATGCAAAGTACCTATTCAGTTCCTCCACCATCATGTTGATCCCATTACTACTTCTCCAGCCTTATTTTCCAGCAGTCCAATGTTGACTATTGCCTCTTTCTTGTCTTTTAGATATCTAAATAAACACTTGCAATTTTTAAAACATTACTAGCTAGCTTACTCTCATATTTCATCTTCATCTCCCCTTATTGTTTTGTCTTATTATCCTCTGCTGTTTTTTAAAGGCTTCCCACTAATCTTCACCACATTGTATGCTTTTATCCTGTTGCTGACTTCCATCATCAGTCATGGGTGCCTCGTTTTCCCCTAAGTGTGTGGGTTTTTTTTCTCTTCCTTGGGATGAATTTCTGCTGCACCTCCTGAATTACTGCCAGAAACATCTCCATTGCTGCTTCATCACCTTCCGTGTTCGGCTCCCCTTTCGATGAACTCTGGCCAGCTCCTCCCTCATGTCTTTGTAGTTTCCTTTATTCAATTGTAATACCTTTACATCTGACTCCAGCTTCTTCCTCTTAAACTGCAGGGTGAATTCTATCATATTATGGTCACTGCACCCTAGGGACCTCCTTCTCCTTCAGCTCTCTTATTAATTCTGCATCATTACACATCACTAAATCCAAAATTGCCTATTCCCTGGTGGGCAGTACCACAAGCTGCTCCAAAATAAATCTCATAGACATTTCACAAATTCCTTTTCTTGGGATCCAAAGGCAACCTGATTTTCACAGTTCACTTGCACCTGGTGATTGTAATAATGCTTTTCTTATATGGCTTTTCTATCTCCTGATTTATTTTCCTCCCCACATCATGACTAGTGGAATGAGATCTGTACACAAATCCTATCAGGGTCTTTTATCTTTTGCAGTTTCTTAACTCTACCCATACATATTCTATGCCTCCTGATGCTGCATCACTTCTTGCTATCAGTTTAATTTTATTTCTTACTAGTAAGGCAACTTTACATCCCCTGAGTGTCTTTTCAATAGGAGATGTATTCTTGGATATTCAGTTCCAAGCCCTGATCCCCTTGTAGCCATGTCCCTAAATCGTACTGGCCAATTTGAATCTGCGCTACAAACTCACTTGCCTAGACCCTGCTGACCTACACCCATGATTCTCTAATGCCTCCACCATATTCACCATTTCCAGTTCCCTGTCCCTAATTGCCTCCGGTTCACCACGGATATCAAAGCCCTCTATACTTCCATTCCCACCAGCGATCGTCTAAGAGCTTTCAGCTTCTTCCATGACCAGAAGCCTGAACAGTCCCCATCCACCACCACTCCACTCTGCCTGGATGGACTTGTTCTCTTACTGAATAATTTCTCCTTTAATTCATCTCACTTCTACCAAGTCAAAGGAGTGGCTATGGGCCCCTGCATGGGTTCCAGTTATGCCCTGCCTCTTTATGGGGTATATGGAACAATCATTGGTCCAGTCCTACCCTGGCCTCCACCCATAACTCTTTTCTCAGTACATCGATGACTGTTTCACTGCTGCTTCATGCTCCCACCAGGAGCTTGAAAACTATCTAGATTTTGCCTCCAAATTCCACCCTTCTAATACTTTCACATTGTCCATTTCTGACACTTCCCTTCCTTTCATTGACCTCTTTCTCCATTGTGGGTAATAAACTATCCACTGCAATCCACTACAAAGCCACTGACTCCCCTACCTACCTTCATTACAATTCTTCATATGTCAGGTCCTGGAAGGATTCCATCCCATTGTCCCAGTTCCTTTACCTATATTGTATCTATTTGGATGATGCCACCTTCCAAATCAGTGCTGCTGACATGACCGACTTCTTCCATAACAGTGCTCTCCCACCCTGTGATTGATTGGGCCCTTAATCGCATCTGAATAAGCACCCATGCTTCTACTCTTGCCCCTTCCCATCACTCACAGCAGTGAGATTGAAAGTAAAGGCTGGTGGGATGGAAAGTGAGGACAAAGGGAGCCCAAAGGATCATTCTTTGCCATTTCAGACAACTCCAGCAGAGTGCCACCACCAAACACCTCTCCCCCTCACTCCCCATGGATGCTGCCTGACCCCCGTGCTCTCCTTGGATGCTGCCTGATCTGCTGTGATCTCCAGCATTTGTTGTTTTCAGTACAGATTCCAGCACCTACAGTAATCTGCTCCTACGCACTCCTTTACTTTGTTTTGTATACTGCATGCTTTAAAGACTACGCCCTCAATCCTCCATTGACTTCATCCCTTCTCATAGTTATTAATTTTGTTGTGTCTGAATCTTGATGTTTTGGAAACTTTAACCTCTGCTAAGCACTCCCTGTACTGACTGCAATGAGGGCTGTTGACTGTTTAGAATGAGTTCGCTGACCGGGGCTGTTAAATTGGTCCAATCAGGGAGCCCTGGCTGGTATAAAAGGTTGACTGTCAAAAATACTGACACTTTGCTGCGTGACTCTGTATGAAGCAGTACTCTACTCAAAGACTGTTGGTGTGTAAATAAGGGGTGACTTGATGATGGGATACTGGCCTCTGGAGAGCTATTTCAGTAGTGACAAGAAGAAAGCATGATCCTGAAAAAACTTGCTTACAGCAGTCGTTGAGTTGACATAAACATTTTCTCACATCACACCTTTGTTTGGGAAGTTTGGCTTATTTGACCCCTTTGGTAAAAACAATGACTGCAGATGCTGGAAACCAGATTCTGGATTAGTGGTGCTGGAAGAGCACAGCAGTTCAGGTAGCATCCAAGGAGCAGCGAAATCGACGTTTCGGGCAAAAGCCCTTCATTAGGAATAAAGGGACCCCTTTGTCAAGGACTAGGCCCAGCATGTATCATATTTTTTGGGAAAACAACATTGTTTTTCCTGTCACAATGAGTAATTCTCCTGGAAGCCTGTGGAGTTGCGGCTTTTTCTGTCATTAGGAGCCTAACTTTCCCTGAGGCACCACACATTAAAACCTTTCAAGAATTGATGGACATAGTTAAGGAATATTATGAACTCAAGTCTCCTCTAATTTTAAGATGTTATCGCTTTTACCTGGCAATTAAGGAAACATGGGAATCGGTAATAGGGATTTGGTTAAAATGATTGGCAGAAACATGTTAGTTTTGTTTTAACAGTCAAGACCATATGATACGTGGGATTAATGATGTAACCATTCAAAAACACCTGCTACTTGAAGCTTATCTGGACTCCTAACAGGGGCTACAACTGGTTTATCATTTGAAAAGATGATCAGTAGAACAGAAAAGTTACAAGGTATTCCAGTGGAAGTGGACACCTGCACGAGCCAGACTGAGCTTGGGGAACACCACTTGAATGCAGGCAATTGCATAGCCTCACTTAGGACATATCCTGAACAGAGAGACTCTAGGTCAGCCCACAACAAAACCCTAAAACAAAGCCAAGCCTCAGGAAAATGGTTAAATTTTTCTTCAGGATCTTGACCAGCAAGCCATTGTAGTTGTTGCCAGTATGCAGACTTGAGACAGTAAAAAAGTCCTCCTAGACCTAAATAAATTAGGATAACTCATAGGCTGGTATCCAAGACAGTTCATATCCTGGAAATTCCACTTCCATCTGCTTTGGGACTGTTAAATTGCTTAGCAACCTCCCAATCAGAATCAAACAAAGTATACATCTGGTTAAACAGTTATTTGGTTTTAATGAGGTGGGTACTGGTGCAGCCATATCAGTGATCACAGAACAAGATTGTAACAAAATTTGCTCGGATTCCAGCATTAAATTTGGGCAAGACCTCAACTAGCTGAAAATCTATGTTAGGCAACCATCACAGATTATGGGTACAACTTCAGTTCCGGTCTCTTATGAAAGGTAGCTGACTCAATGATTAAAGTAAAAGGCCCAGGCCCAAACTTAATGGGGTGAAATTGGTCAAGATATTCACCTAGATTGGCTCAACATTCTTCAATTAGAAAATGGCTGCCTGAGTGAAGTCCTAATCAAATACATGTCCATCTTCCAGGAGGGTCAAGGGACTACCAGAGGAGAAAAGGCCACATTGCAAGGCCTGCCCAGTGCCATTTACGTTATGGGCAAAAGTAGAGGCAGAAAAATCAGGCTAAAAGTGAAAGAATCATCAAACCAGTCCAATTTGTGGAATGGGCAGCACCGATCATACCAATTTTGAAACCCAGTGGGTCAGTTACCTTTGTGGGGATTTTAAACAAATGGTAAATGCTTTAAGAGCTGGATAAACACCCAATCCCCGAGAAAGAGGATTTATATGCAAAGCTGGCAGGTATTCTGTCTTTCACACAGCTGGGTATAAGCCACATTTACTTGCAAATGCATTCTGACCAGGATTCCCAGAATTATGCTATAATTAATACCATAAAGTGCTTAGACGAGACTGCCATTTGGAGTATTGTCAATATTTCAACAAATCCTGAAGAACTTTTTTTTGTATATTTATTAGCAATTTTTTTTAACTTTACAAACATATTGATTGGATTTTTTAATAATTTTATAACATATCAGTATAATAAGAAAAAACCCACAAATTTCAATACAACTACTGTCTCTTAACTATTAACCTACCCTCTAATACAAAATAAACCCTAACACTGCAAAGCAAGACCAAAAAAAAAACAAAACAAAAAACAAAAGAACCCACAAAATATAGAACAGCTATGCTTGGCACAAAGCTCCCAAACAAAGGAATGGGAGTATTGTTTATAGGACATAGAACATTACAGCGCAGTACAGGCTCTTCAGCCCTCGATGTTGCGCCGACCTGTCATACCAATCTGAAGCCCATCTAACCTACACTATTCCATTTACGTCCATATGCTTGTCCAATGATGACTTAAATGTACTTAAAGTTGGTGAATTTACTACCATTGCAGGCAAAGCATTCCATACCCTTACTACTCTGAGTAAAGAAACTACCTCTGACATCTGTGCTATATCTATCACCCCCCCCAATTTAAAGCTATGCCCCCTCGTGCTCGCCGTCACCATTCTTGGAAAAATGTCCACCCTATCTAACCCTCTGATTATCTTGTATGTCTCTATTAAGTCACCTCTCAACCTTCTCTCCAACGAAAATAGCCTCAAGTCCCTCAGCCTTTCCTCTTAAGACCTTCCCTCCACACCAGGCAACATCCTAGTAAATGTCCTCTATACCCTTTCCAAAGCTTCCACATCCTTCTTATAATGCGGTGACCAGAACTGTACACAATGCTCCAAGTGCAGCCGCAGAGTTTTGTAGAGCTGTAGCATAACCTCATGGTTCCAGAACTCGATCCCTCTATTAATAAAAGCTAAAACACTGTATGCCTTCTTACCAACCCTGTCAACCTGGGTGGCAACTTTCAAGGATCTGTGTACCTGGACACAGATCTCTCTGCTCATCTACACTACCAAGAGTCTTACCATTAACCCAGTACTTTGCATTGCGGTTACTCCGACCAAAGTGAATCACCTCACACTTGTCCGCATTAAACTCCATTTGCCACCTCAGCCCAGCTCTGCAGCTTATCTATGTCTCTTTGTAACCTACAACATCCTTCGTCACTATCCACAACTCCACCGACCTTAGTGTCGTCTGGAAATTTACTAACCCAGCCTTCTACACCCTCATCCAGATCGTTTATAAAAATGAGGAACAGTAGTGGACCCAACACCAACCCTTGCGGTACACCACTGGTAACTGAACTCCAGGATGAACATTTCCCATCAACCACCACCCTCTGTCTTCTTTCAGCAAGCCAATTACTGATCCAAACTGCTATATCTCCCACAATCCCATTCCTCTGCATTTTGTACAATAGCCTACTGTGGGGAATCTTATCAAACGCCTTGCTGAAATCCAAATACACCACATCAACCGGTTTACTCTTATCTACCTGTTTGGTCACCTTCTCAAAAAACTCAATAAGGTTTGTGAGGCACGACCTGCCCTTACTGCAAGTTCACCCACCTTATTCCAGATGCTCCTGGCGTTGAAATAGACACACTTCAAACCAACTTCTTGCTTGCCGGTGCCATCTTGCATCCCTGAAACTTGATTTTGGACCTCCCTACTCTCAACCTTTTTTATACTCTAACTACAATTTTGGTTCCCATCCCCCTGCTGGATTAGTTTAAACCCACCCTAATAGCATTAGCAAATATTCCCCCCCGCCCAGGATACTGGTACCCGTCCAGTTCAGATGAAGACCATCCTGCATCTACCCCAGAAAGAGCCCCAATTATCCAAGAATCCAAAACCCACCCTCCTGCACCATCCCTGTAGCCACGTGTTCAACTCCTCTCTCTCTCTCTCTCTCTCTCTCTCGCTATCCTTGCCTCACTAGCACGTGGCACAGGCAACAAACCAGAGACACCCGTATTAACTCAGGAGACCCCCTCCAGGGCCCAGGGCTTGACAAATCTAACCATCCTGGTTAAACAAACGCCCTAGTTAAGACAACTGTCAAATCTACTATCAAATAACTCAAGTAGGGCTGCCATGTCTTATAAAAATGGTCTGTTGTGTGGTACACCATGTTTGTAAAAAAGAAAATCCAAGGGAATGTGCTCCATAATTAATTTCTGCCATCCCAACAAGCCCAGCGGGTTCTTAGACACCCAATTCATCTGAATATTTTTCTGTGCACAGTATGCAAGAATATTAAATAGTTTCTTCCTATGCCTGTCTAACTATGGTAAATTCGATAGACCTAAGAGGAGAGATTAGATTAGATTACTTAGTGTGGAAACAGGCCCTTCGGCCCTACAAGTCCACACACTCCCACCGAAGCGCAACCCACCCAGACCCATTCCCCTACATTTACCCCTTCACCTAACACTACGGGCAATTTAGCATGGCCAATTCACCTAACCTGCACATCTTTGGACTGTGGGAGGAAACCCACACAGACACGGGGAGAATGTGCAAACTCCACACAGTCAGTCGCCTGAGTCAGGAATTGAACCGAGGTCTCTGGTGCTGTGAGGCAGCAGTGCTAACCAGTGTGCCACCGTGCCGCCCACTAATATTGGGTCTACTTTGACTTCAGCCCTCAATACCCTCCCTATCTCTCCCGCCACAGCACTCCAATAAACACTGAGCCTGTGACATGTCCAGAAGCAATGGGTAAGAGTACCTACACTTACTTTACATTTGGGGCACACTGAAATTGCCCCTTTTTAAAACTTCGCTAGATGGTCTGGTGTCAGATGAGCCCTGTGTAGAACTTTTAACTGCGTAGCGCACGTCCTATTACAGATTGAGATCTTTCGAGTACTCTCCCATGTTTCAGAAGAGATCTGCACTCCTAGCTCTTGCTCCCAGACCTCACATAACCAGTTAATATCCTGCCAGGCCCTGCCACCCAGCAGGCGATAGAAAGTACTAACCGAAAGGGCGATTGTGGAACGTAGCAAAAATCTCTCCGTATCGGGCTTATAGGGCTTAGTGAGAAGCATTGTCTTCTTCTGGATGAAATCCCTAACCTGAAAATAAAACGGAAAGGTTCTCTGCTGGGCAACCTGTATTTGCAGCTCAGTTGCTCAAAAGACATCATGACCTCCCCCTCAAACAAGTCTCCCAAACTAGAAACTCCTCTCGCTGCCCATAGTTTGAGTCCATCATCCCTGGTCTGAACCCTGGCATGCCAACTATAGGTGTAAGTGGCGAAGTCTTGGATAAATAACCCTCACTCTGACACATTGACCTCCAAGCCCTGACTACTAATGACAGTGGGGTTGTGGCAGTGGTCCATAACTGTCCTGAGCTTATCCATGAAGAAGGTTAATAAAAGGGCATTTTGCTTGGGAGGCCTCAATATCCAGCCATATTGAGTTTGGATTGTTTCCTACCCAATCGCAGACAAAGGACAGCAGGGAACTCAATTGATACCTTCTGATGTCAGGGAAATCAACTCCTCCCCCTCCTTGAGGCAACTGCAATTTAGTAAGTTTGATGATGGGCCGCCCATGATGCCAGACAAAGGAACCAAACCACCCTATAAGCTTCCGTAGCGTCGACCTGGGAAACATCATAGGGAGCATATGCATGGAATAAAGCAAACTAGGAAGAACATTAGTCTTAATGAGAGATATTCAGCCCAGTGATGAAATTGGAAGAGCCTCCCATCTCTGGAGATCCTGCCTAATATTGTCAAGCAAGTGAGCAAAGTTAGTCCGAAATAACAGATCAAACCTGGGGAGTAATAAAAATGCCTAGGTATTGGAACCTTGCTCGTGACCACTTAAAAGGGAACTTAAGGATGTACCAGAAGTTGAAGGTGGCCCTCAGGTTCCCCAAAGGCATAGCCTCCGACTTTGCAAAGTTAAATCTTATATCCTGAAATAGCCCTAAATGAATTGATACATTGTATCAAATGGGTTACGGAGGTCATCGGGTTTGATAAAAACAGAAGGACATCATCCGCATACAGTGTAATCTTGTGTGCCCTCGATCCCACTTCCGGAGCGATTATGTGGATGTTTTGACGAATGGCCTCTGCCACGGCTCTATCACCAACGTAAATAACAATGGAGAGAGGGGGGCAGCCTTGCCGATACCCCGACCAATCGTAAAATTCCCAGACTTCACCCTGACCATGGCCAGAGGATGGCAATATAAAACGTCCACCCACCTAGCAAAGCCCCCACCCAACCCAAACTGTTCTAAGACATAAATAAAGATACGGCCATTCCACCCGGTCAAATGCTTTCTCTGCATCTAAGGAAATCACCAACCCCTGAATCGATGGTTGCTGACAGACTTGGACCACATTCAGCAACATTCTAAAATTAATAGAGGACCTATGGCCTCTTATAAAGCCTGTCTGGTCCTCTAATAATATGAGGCAACAGCCTTTCCAATCTCAGCACCAGGATCTTGGACAGAATCTTGACATCTGAATTTAACAGAGAGATGGGCCTGTATGAGGCACAATCCTCAGGAACCCTCCCCTTAAGAATTAAAGGAAATATTAGCTCCTCTCAAAGATGGTGGTAGGCATTCATGCATGCAGGAGTGATTGTACATCTCCAACATCGGCCCTGACAGAATCCCTATAAGTTCCTTATTAAAGCTCACTCAAAAGACCATCAGGGCCAGGCGCTTTCCAAGTCTGAAGTTGCCTAGCTGCATCCTGTATTTCCTGTATTGTCAAGGGGGCATTAAGGCTTCATGTCACCCCTAACTGTGACTAAAAAAAGGAGAAGCAGAACAAAAAAAAAGGGGAGACATAACAAAGAACATCCACAAAATTTCCAAGGAGAAAATCCAGTTATTAAAAAAAAACAACTTATTCCAAAGTCTTTTCTCCCCCTTTCCGAAAAGGAAAGTATTAGGGAGAAAGAAAGGAAGAAGAAAAAAGGGAAAACATGGGGAAAAATAGAAAAGAGAACAAACATTAACCGTATTCTTCAGGCCAATCCGTCTATTTTAAAGTGTCCACAAAGTTTTTTGGCCTTATCCAGAATCAAATGTATAAACTGAGTGCTCGTGGCTAAAATGAAGTACTGCAGGGTATCTCATGGAGTACTGGATGCCCAGGTTCCTCAGACTCTAACTTCATTGAAGGTCTTCCTCTTTCAAATTACAGCTGCAGAGAAATCCTGGAAAAACATGATTTTTGACCCCTTGTGCAGCAGTGCATGCAGATCTTTTCCCAGGAATCTGGAAGCTTCTATGACTTTTTGCTTGTCCTTATATGAACGGAAGTGCACTCGGACCAAGCGGAGCGCTGCACTGGGCCTGACCTGTGCACTAACCCGATAAGCCCTTTCAATCTGAAGCCTGCTGGACTCAACATGAAGGCTCAAAAACTTTGACAGCCAGCTTTCAAAGAAGCTGACTGGCTGCTCACCTTCAGGGAGCCCGACAATGCGGAGATTTATCCTCCGACCTTGATTTGAGGTCGTCAATATGGTCTCGCAAGGCCCACACCTCTCGCTCCAGCACCTGGATCCGACTGGATGAGGACTCCATCGCAGCTTCAGAGGCTTTAGTTCAACCCTCCACCTCCTCCAGCTTCCCCGAGGCCCTGGATCTCCTGCTCACGTTTCTGCAGCATGGATGTGATAGGTTGGACCTGGGCACGAATTTCCCCACGGATTTTTAGATTAGATTAGATTACTTACAGTGTGGAAACAGGCCCTTCGGCCCAACAAGTCCACACCGCCCCGCCGAAGCGTAACCCACCCATACCCCTACATCTACATTTACCCCTTACCTAACACTATGGGCAATTTAGCATGGCCAATTCACCTGGCCTGCACATCTTTGGACTGTGGGAGGAAACCGGAGCACCCGGAGGAAACCCATCACAGCCCCAAATTTCAAGGTAAATTTCTCCATCGCTGCAGCCAATTCCTGAGAGTCAGTCTGGTCCTCAGGTGGTTCGGGAGAGGCTGCTGGTGCTGCAGGGGAGTAAAAAGTGTCCCCCCTGCTGCTGTTTGCTCGCTCCTTTTCCCTTTGGCATCCTTTCCACTCGCAAATGTCAACAAATATGTGTTCTGTCAGATTTTAAACTAATAATTCCACCACACAAGTTGGCCAGGGATGGCAAAAAAACACCAGCATGCCTTGGGTGTTAGGCAGAGCTGTCCACAGCAATTCTACAGAATCTTACCACCATCTTGCCGAGTCACAAAGAACATTTTTCAATGTCCACCTCAGGTCAACATTTACCTGGATGACATCCTGATAACAGGGATAACTAGTAAGAAACACTTAGGACTACACCCAAGTTCTACAGTAATTTTCCAAAGGCAGTTATATGCCTAAGAAGGAGAAAATGTGTGTTCCAGACCCCCCCCCCCCCCCCCCCACTGGCAAATGACTTACTTGAGCTACAGAATCAACAAGACTGGGTAACACCTATTGGAAGACAAAGTGAAGGTGATCAAAGGTGCCTGGGCTCCCACATCTGTCCAGGAGCTTACATCATTCCTTGATCTTGTAAATTATTAAAAGTCCATACATAACCTGGCCTGTTGTAGCACCTTTGCATCAATGCTTTCAAAACTAAAAGGTCAGCCTTGGAGATGATCTCAGACAAGCCCCAGCTTTCAATGAAGTAAAGAAACAACTATCATCCTAAGGCATTAGCACACTATGATCGCAAGAAAGATTTGGTATTGACACAGGAGGCCTTTCAAATGGCATCAGAGTGGTATTAGCTCATAAGAGGCCCAATAGAGAGGAATGATCAATGGCTTATGCATCTAGGACTTTGATAATGCAAAGCATTATTATGGCCAAATAGAAAAAAGGACTGGCAGTCATATTTGGAGTCTGGAGATTCCACTGATAGCAACTTGGACAAAAATTCATGATCATCGCATCACAAACCCTTATCTGGCCTGATTAACAAAGACAACACAATGCCACTCATAGCTTTGGGCTGCATTCAGTGAGCTCTAAGTGCTTATAATTATAAAGTTAGAACACCATCTGAGGCTGAGTAGTGAACGCAGATGCATTGAGCCATTGCCCATTAGCAGATACACAGTGGTACCACGACTGGAAGAATCTGTAACAGCTAACAATGTCAGATTCTGGACACTGCAGGATCCAATCCTTTGGAAACTGAAAGAATTGGGGAAGCTAAATGAGCCGTCACAACTTGAATTAATATCTTTGTGGACCTGGAGAGACCAGCTTAGAGTAGAGGATGGCACGTTGTTATGGGGAGCAAGAGTGACTGTCCTGAGCAAATGCTGCTGACAAGTATTGGCTGAAGTGACTTCATCTGATGAAGGAGCAGCACTCTGAAAGCTAGTTTGACGTTTTTCAAAATGATTAGGGGTTTGGATAAAGAATGCACAACTTTTACAGATGCACCATTGAAACCATACTGTCCAGATGCACAATAGCCTCGTATGGCAACTGCTCTGCCCAGGACTGTAAGAAACTACAGAGCTGGTGTGTACAGCCCAGACCATCATAGAAGCCAACCTTCCATCCATGGACTCCAATTACACAGCTTGCTGCCATGAAAAGGATATCAGCAACAGAGACCCATTGCAGCCCTGAGATACTAAAGAGTTAATTTGCTCTACTGACCTGCAAGAAACTGAATGCCTAGGGGGTAAGGCAGTGTGTCTTTGTCTTATAGGTGGAATGTGCGAGGTTTCCATGACCATTTCCTTGCCATTCAGCGATGATGTACATTTTCATCCAGAAATCAGTAGGAACAGTAGTTGGAATGTAACTACTTTCCTACAATTACATAAAACAATTTGCAACAGATTTGACCATTAAGGACTGATTTGCATTCCATTGCTTCTGGGAGGTGGGGTGGTCACTGCATTGTATCTTGAGTGGCATGTGACTATGTGGGGATGGCTGAGGGTTGTCTTGTTGGCAGTACTAACTGATGTTGAGAGTTTTGTATAAAGGACAGACTATTTCCTTTGTTCAGACAACGCTTTTGGCCACGACCCTGTAAGCTCTGCTAAAGGTTCCTCCAGAAAACCTGTACTGTGTTTAATAAATTTGGTTGCAACACACCAACATAGAAGTTGGTGGTGTGTTGCAGTTGCATCAAGTGTGTAAGAACCTCAGGAGTAAAATAACTTAACACCCTACTAATCTCTTCCATCAGGCAGATACAGAAGCCTGAACACCAGCAGGTTCAGGAAGACCTTCCCAGCAATCTCTAGACTGATGAATGAACTCTCCAGCCAAATAATGCTGATTTTGCTAAGGCTGATGTCACTTAGGGCATGCCCTGTATACCTGTCTATAGCTTTTTGATCTGTACATTTTTGCTTATTATGCACATAAACAAAGCTTTTCATTGTACTTTGGTACACATGACAATAAATAAATCAGTGAAGACTTGCATCCTTCTGATTGGTAAAAAGGATTAGAGTGGACAAGAAGAAACATTTTTACCTTGGGTGTAGTGGGAATTTGGATTTTATTATCTAGTTTGGTGCAGAGGCATAAACCTTCAACTCATTCAAAAATAAACTGGATCCGTACTTGAAGCATTAATATGCAAGGATATAGACCAGGTTCTGGAAAGTGGAAATAGAAGGGAAGAATTATTTATTCAACTGGTGGAGACATGAGCTGGCCTTTTCGTGTACTTCATTTTTTCCAAGGTTTTATGTCTGAAAACAAGCACCACACCACAAACTGGCACAACGCATTTTATTGAAAAAGCCATGAATTCCAAAATGAATTGCTGATCAGAGCTACATGCAATAAAAGTATCATAAGCCACACTAAATAGATAGAGATGGGATAACAGTAGTGATGATCGGAATTTTCTGCTTACAAATGTGTTGCTAGCACATAATTAACTTGTTACAAAAAGGGACATACTGGCTAATCCTCCAAGAATGGCTGAGGCAAGAACAACAGCAGAGGGAGAAGTGTCTAGCTTAATGTGAACTCTGCAACAGGTACTGTATACCTATTGCACGGATATAAAACTGAGCCTCTGCCAGTACTAACAGCACAACTTACATTTCTATGGTCCCTACATTAATCATCAGTTTATCAGTCTCCAATGATTTTGCTGCCTTTCTTGATTCACAACTAAACTAAAAACATCATTGGGTGCCCTCTACAGCCGAGGTGAGAGTATCATCCATTAGCAACTGATGATTTTTGGAAATGTACAAGTTAACACATCCTCTCACAAAATTAAAAAGATGAAAATCAGCATCAACCCCGACCCAGCACCAGATTTTAAACATTTTAAGAGAACAATGACCATTTGTCCCAAGTTAAACAGCACTGAAGCCTAGATCCTGTTGAGATACTTACATGTAGAATCAAATATCTGGATGAGGTCTTGATGAAAACAACATGCAAAGTTAAAATTTGGCAACTGGGCCTGCATGCTAGCAGAGAAAAGCACGGTGTTAAAAAACAACTCAAGCAAGAATTAGCAAAGGTAAACTGACCCCACTTTCCCTCCCACCTCCACAAATAAACCTATTAGTTAACCATGGATCAATTTGACCCTCCAGTTTTGGATAATTCCCAATGATAAGTTTGTGTTGACTATTTAGCATGAATTTTATACAATACAAGCAGATCACAATAACAACTTCTATTCCAAGATTGGCAAATTTAAAAAGATCACAATCTGTATGGCCACAATGTTGTTGGTTCTCATTCAGTTTATGGCGTTTTAATGTACGAAGTCAATTGAAAACTATTATCTTATGCTTTAACAATTTAATGTTAAAAGTGGTATGGTATAAATGATCAGCTTTCCTTTTGACATGACAGGCACCTTAGTATTAATACTTGATCACATGCAATTTAAGATTCAGAAAGCAAAGCACAATTTTGAAAAACACTGTAGGATTATCAGATTAAGTTAAGTTACAGCCCAAAAGGAACAGGAGAGAAGCAAATGTGTTGCCTACAAAATGCAGATTGTAGATGGGGAAAGTAAATGTAGTGTGTTTATAACCAAGTTCTGCACATTCAATGCACAAATCTTCAAACTCTCCCAAGTGTATGTGCCAAAAGCAGGAAACAAACCTGTCAAAATAAAAAGAAATATTATTTTGCATCCCAAATTTGTTGTGTTACAGATAACAATATCTAACCTTTTAAAAAACTCTCAGCCATATTGCAATTCCACCTACCAAGTAATGCTTTCACTCAAGTCTCAAGAGCTCTACATCAAAGATCAAAGTAGCATTGGGTGGGATGACCCCAGGGTGGCCAGAATCCCCATAAGCATAGTCAGAAGTGCAGGTCAGTTTTGCTCTTTGTCCAACACTCATCTAAAATTGAGAAGTAACATAGGAGCATAAATCTACATTGGTTTTAAGAAACCACATTAGAAGCAGTAAAACCAAGAAGAGTTAAATACCAGTGCTCTCTATTATAATAATGAACAATGGGATGTACATAAAGGCCAAAGAGAATCTCCTGCACTATGAATCTATGAAAAGCAAAAAGAAACTACCCCAGCCTCACTTCAGAATTGTTTTTTTTCACAAACCTAACATCGAAATAGGCAAAAAGCTTTCCCTTCCAGTAATGCAAATTTCTGCAAAAGAGGATATGACGTTTAAAAATCTTAACATCTCAGGTATGCATGTGTCATAGGGCTAGAATTATTTCTAAAAATTTCCACTTTTATCAAAAAATGTGAATGAGAGACAGATTTTATTCATTAAACCCAGAGTGACTGCTCATTGCATGTCTCCTTACAGCCACTAGACATGGGGGAGAAAATGAGGACTACAGATGTTAGAGATCAGAGTCAAAAAGCATGGTGCTAGAAAGGCACAGCTGGTCAGGCAGCATCTGAGGAGTAGGAGAGTTGACATTTTGAGCATAAGCTCTTTATCAGGAACGCTTAGGGGGTGGGGTCCAAGATAAATGGGAGAAGGGTGGGGGCTGGGGAAGGTAGCTGGGAATGCAATAGGTAGATGAAGGTGGGTGATGGTGATAGGTTGGAGTGTATAGGTGGGAAGGAAGATGCACAGGTGAGATGCTCAAGAGGGTGGTGCCGAGTTGGATGGTTGGAGGATCTGAAGGCAGCAGATGAGGAGTTCTTCCTCCAGATGTCAGCTGCTAGGATTTGGTCCCAAGGCAGAAGATGATGCCTGAAGGAAGAACACCTCATCTGCTGCCTTGGGACTCTCCAACCACATGGTATCAATGTCAATTCCACCTGTTTCCTCAGCTCTCCTCCCTCCACCTTATCCCAGATCCAACTGTCCAACTCAGCACCACCCTCTGGAGCTGTCTCACCTGTCTCTTCCTTCCCACCTATCCACTCCAACCTATCACCATCACCTCCATCTTCAACTAAATACTGCATTTCTAGCTACCTTCCCCCAGCCCCACCCCTCTCCCATTTATCTCTCAGCCCCTTTGCCCACCCTTCCATTCCTCATGAAGAACTTATGCTCGAAACATCAACTCTCCTGCTCCTCGGATGCTGCCTGATCGGCCTGCTTTTCCAGTGCCACACTTTGTGACCCAGTCACTAGACACAGATTGAATCAGATTATCAATGCTGAACAATCAGATGTTAGTTGATTTGTACCTTAAACACATTTATTGGCTTTTGTTCCACATCCATTTACACCCTAACAAAATAATTATCACCACTTGGACAAGAATATATCTATTCATAGCGTTTTGGGGAAAAAAATTTGCAATTTCTGCTGTCATTTGTATGAAAAATGCTTCCCACGATCACTCCTGAAATTCAGAATTTGGCCATTTAAGATTAATATCAGGGAGAAAGATCAGAAAGCAAGTCAGTTTCTCTTCATGGTTTCAAGGCAGGGTGTAGTGCGCAATCATACTCTATGTGAATAGAGGGAACATTTTAATGTGTAAATAGTTTGTGTTAAGCACTTCTGCTATTAAATTAAATGCAGGAATCCCACAGAATTTCTAACAAACAAGATAATTTTTTAATTCCAGACGATAACCCCTCTAACAAAGCAGATTTGGGACCACCTGTTTGAACAGAATTGGGTTTTCCCTATCATTTTTACAGCATTGTTTGAAAATAGCCACTGAAATTCAGAACAACTACACAATGATCAATCTTGCACCTGTTAGCCAAATTTGGGTGAATTTAATCAAAACATATAGGGATATGTCTTGATTACAAACAGTTCATTGAAAAAAATTTGACTTTAGGACAATTGCAATCTAGTGTCTAGTACTTTGAACAGGTTCTGGTACTTAAGATTAATTAGTATCTTTTAGTTCAGTATTTACAAAGACCACTGCCCTCCCTCACCAAATGCCAACACTCTCCATTTGTGAAGAAATATAAGTCACGCACGTACCAGACTCCAATGTTGTGATCATGCCAAAGAGGAGATGGAAGAGCTAATGTTTCAGGACAATAATCTTCCACTTAAGAATACAAAAATAATTGTTGATATTTTCACACTATTGACAGCATCACAAAACTGCATTTTATACAAAAATATTGGTTTCAGGTTTGATGTTCAGTTTGAAAATTCTTTCTAAAAGGCACATATTCTTGCTGAGGTACAGTTCCTAGACAGACAGCAGCTGTTTAGCACATCATCCAATTGACCAGATCATATCAGAGGGCAGGCAGTGATATCAGCAAATTATGTGGGCAGGAGAGCAGACAGACTTTCGTCAAGCCTGATCCTACCTTCATTCAATGCCTGCATTGTATTTTGGCAACACAGCCAGATGATTTCTCTCAGTATCTATAAATGTTTTAAACTTCCCATTAGACACAGTGAGGAAGCAGACATTTTACATTGTCCTGATGACGACAACACTGAATCATGTTCCAATTTGTGTATGAATTTATACCGTGTATGGGTACAAAGTGCTTTCTAGGCGAGTAAAAAATGTGTTCGGCTTGCCTATAATCAACTAATTTTGAACAATTCAAGAATGATAGGATAACTAAAATGTGAGAAGCAGACAAAACAACCTTCCTCTATACCTTAGCTCAGAATTCAACAGAAAGAAAGCAGAAGACAATGCTGTTCATCTTATAACATTTTGATTTACACAATGAAACATGCCAAAGGGCATTTTACACTTCACACCAGCATTGCAAAAATAAAAAAAAATGCCACACCAAATCACATCCAATAACAGTCAAACACTATCACCTAAAGCTTGGTGAAAGAGGTTGTTTTAAAAAAAAGTGTCCGAAAGGATGTAAAAGTATAAAAAAGGTATAAATCTCCAATTTGGAGAATCCAGAGATCTCAGGAAGGTGTAGGACTGGAGTAAAATACAGATTAGAAAGAGCCATTGAGGAATGTTAAAACAAAGATAAGAATTTTAAAATCAAGATGTTGCTTGACTGGCACCAAAGTCATGAGCACAGAGACACCAGAGAAAAAGGACTTGCTGCAAGTTAAGATACAAGTTATAACCATTAACCAGTAACTCAATTAGATTACTTTACACTGTGGAAACAGGCCCTTCGGCCCAACAAGTCCACACCAACCCGCTGAAGCGCAAACCACCCATACCCCTACATTTACCCCTTACCTAACACTACGGACAATTTAGCATGGCCAATTCACCTGACCTACACATCTTTGGACTGTGGGAGGAAACCGGAGCACCCGGAGGAAACCCACGCAGACACGGGGAGAATGTGCAAACTCCACACAGCCCGAGGTGGGAACTGAACCCAGGTCTCTTGTTGGAAAAGAGACCATGCATATATTTAGTAAAGACAAAGAAACGCTGATGTATTGCTCCACAGTAAAATTGCTCACAGCACTCACTGTGTACATTCTCTAATGAATTGTTGTTTGGGTAATCCATGGGAGAGTGGGTACAACCTCTGCAAATGTAATCCCGCAAGAGTTAGAGCCTTGGACAGTATGGTGGCATAAAGATAGAATTCAAGTTCAGTTTTACCTGAGCTAATCCTTCGTCCCAGCCCCTGATGACCTCATTTCGACCAATTTTAAATTTAAATGGTTTAGATCGGTCCCGGGAAGAATCAAACTTTGTTCCATCCTTCAGTGATCCTGTTAGAAAATGGTAACCAGCAAAATATTGAGCGAGTCCAGCCAGTAAATTAACTGGTCAATCAAAACAACAGCAATATAACTTGGTTCAGTTAAGACAAGTGCCCTGCGCCACATTTTTTTCTTTAATTTGTCCATCAGTTATAAGCTGAAAATTTAATGCTGAAGTAGAATTTATCATAGCTGTAACCTATACAGACAAACAGATTATCCAAATTTCGGATTATCCAAAGATCTCAAGGTCCCGACAGAAAAATTACAAGAAACATGTGTTTCCAACACTGATAATGTCTTTTGTTTACAGTGATTAAAAGTGAAGTCTGTTTACTGAAATGCTGCAGAGAACAGTCCTGGACATTGATGGGAGCCTAGACACCGTCTCTAAATGACAGACTGCCTGCCCTCTCTCTCCCCACACTTTCCCTGGAGTTCTACACAGGGGTGTAACCCTAACCCCCCTTCCCCAGATAACCTCTCCAAAATTGTCCTCTACAGGGCAAAGGTGGGACCTGTCAAAAAGTTGCAGTAAACCATTGAGTGAGTGTCTGTGTGTGCGCTATTTAAATATTGTTACTGTACCAGTCTCCACCATTTCCTCTGGCAGCTCACCCCATACATGCACCACTGTCTGCATGAAAATGTTGCCCAGAGGTCCCTTTTAAAGCTTTTCCCGCTCACCCCAAACTTGTGTCCTCTAGTTTTGGACCTCCCACCCCAGAGAGACCTTGTCTGTTTACTCTATCGGTGCCCCTCTTAACTTTATAACTGTCAGCTGTGCAGGTTCACTGCTGGGTCACATATCGGTGCAAGTTTATTTCTCTGTATGATTCACTTCCCACATGGTCACTGCCTTTGCCGGTCTTCCTCTTTTTTAAAGTGCTGTTGTTTTGATCTATTTTTTCCCTCCAACATTGCAAATAGCTTATAAAACAGTAATTACTGCTCCAACACTGAAAAGACCTCAAAACAAAAGGAGCAGCTCTTTCAGCCACAATTTATTTTTCCTGTCCTCCACCTTCGACTATCTAGAATCCACTTACAGAGCATTAGCCAGGCAGGGAGGAACCTTATGGAAGAGCTATGCAGTTAATAATGTGGTTGAAATGTGTACAAACTGAGTAGGTTGGGACTTCTTTCCACTGGAATTAGCAGGTTGAGGGGTGTTCTTGGAGGTTTTAAAAGTCACAAGGGGTATAGGTAAGATGAATAGCAACGGTCTTTTTCCTAGGGTAGGTAAGCTCAAAACCAGAGGGCATATTTGTAAGTGGCCTGAGGCAATTTTTTCACACAAGTGATTAATGTGTGGAATGAACGGCCAGAGGAAGTAGTAGATGCAGATACAGTTAAACATTTTAAGACATTTGTATAGGTACATGAATAAGAAACATTTGGAAGGATGTGAGCCAAACACAGGAAAATGTTTAGTCTGGGGGAAAATGGATTGCATGGACAAGTAGGACTGAAGGGTCAGTTTCCATGCTTTATTACTGTCTTCTCTGCTTAATTTTGTCATGAATAAAGGCTTTTTTTTGGATTGGCTACTAAGTCTAGGACCAATAGTAGCGGATTTGTAAAATCTTTGTAATTGAATTTTGACTGTACCTTTCTACCAGCTACCCTACTAATGGGTTTGACATTTTATGCTGAGGTTACAGAGGTTTATAAAATCATGAGTGGCATGGATAGGGTAAAAGAGACAAAGTCTTTTCCCTGGACTGAGGGAGTCCAGAACAAGAGGACATAGGTTTAGCATGGGAGGGGAAAAGATAAAAAAGGGTCCCAAAGGGCAAATTTTTCACGCAGAGAGTGGTGCGTGTATGGAAGGAGGCTGATACAATTGCAACATTTAAAAGGCATCTGGATTGGTATATGAATAGGAAAGGTATAGAGGGATATGGGCCAAATGCTGGCAAATGGGACTAGATCCATTTAGGATATCTGGTAGGCATGAACAAGTTGGACTGAAGGGTCTGTTTCTGTGCTGTACATCTCTACGACTAACTACAAAATTGCAAATCAGAAATCTTTATTATGAAGGCCTCATGTCAAATCCACACTCACCTCAATCTGCTTTGAAATTTATGCCCACGCTGTGAAAACCAAGAATTTTTTTTTAAATCACAGCAACAGAAACAATCCACCACATTCTAAACAAAATAGACAACAAAAGGAAAAAGTTAACTTGCCCAATATCCTGATGTTATTAGAACCATTTTAAGTAGATGGTTTTAAGAAATCCAACCCATATCCTTCCTAAATCAAATCAGCTTTTTCTTAGGTGACATACTGTGTACAGCCAAACAGCCTGATAAATAAACATCACCTTCTCCCACAATCAACGAAAGGACAAATCCTTACGATTTTGAAATTGGAGCATACATCTGCTCAGAACAGAACCATTGTGTCATAAGGTCAGAACTGGGATGTTCACTGATGATTCCACATTGATCAGCACCATTTAAGAGTCCTCAGATAAGGAACAGTCCATGTCCAAATACAGTTGGATCTAGACAATATCAAAGTTTGGGCTAATAGGTGGCAAGTGACATTCATGTTATACAAATTCTGGGCATCAATGCTGTCAACCATTGGAAAGGTCATCACCAAGGCCCTCATCAACACTCTCCTCCCTGTGGCTGAGGAACTCCTCCTAGAGCCTCAGAGTGGCTTCGGCCATGGAATGCACAACAGAAATGATTTTCACCACGTGACAGTTGTAGCAGAAATGCAGAGAAAAGAACTTATCCCATGTACACGACCTTCTTCGACCTCACATAGGCCTGTGATGCCATCAACCAGGAAGCATTATGGAGCATCCTTCTCAACTTTGGCTGCACCACAAAGTCTGTTAATATCCTTCACCTGCACCATGCCAACATGGACGTCGTGGTAATGACAAATGGCTCCACCACCAACCCTTTCTCCATACAGACAGGAGTCGAGCAGGGCTGAATCATCACTCCAAAACTTCTCAATCTACCTCACCGCAATGCTTCACCTCACAGGTGACAAGCTCCCCACTTGAGCGGAGCCACCTACAGAACCAGCAGAAAATTATACAAACTCCACCATCTTCTAGCCAAAACCAAAGTCACCCCAACCAATATCATCAAGCTGATGCTTGTGTACGTACAATATCAGAGGACAAACTCCAGACCATAAGCATGTGATAGCATGGGTCTCACCTTAAATATCTGCAAAATACTGGCATTGTGGAGTAAACCCCAAATCATTAAGGGAAGCCTTTGAGAACACTGCCCACTTGCAATACTTTGAGTGTTCTGTTGTCCAAAGCAGTTATTAAAATGATATCCAGTACTGCCTCCAGTGTACTAGCACTGGAGGAAAAGGGTGTTTGAGATCACCATCAAATCCAATACCAAGCTCATGGCAGACAGAGCTGTGGTGGCTCTTGCCATCTTCTGTGGATGCAATTTGGACTGTCTACAGCTTATACCTCAAGGCACTGGAACAGTTCCAGCAATGCTGCATGCGCAAGCTCCTGTGAATCCGCTGGGAAGACACTAACACATCAGGAGAAAGTGAGGACTGCAGATGCTGGAGATCAGAGCTGAAAAATGTGTTGCTGGAAAAGCACAGCAGGTCAGGCAGCATCCAAGGAACAGGAGAATCGACATTTCAGGCATAAGCCCAAAGAATTCCTGAAGAAGGGTTTATGCCCGAAACGTTGATTCTCCTGTTCCTTGGATGCTGCCTGACCTGCTGCGCTTTTCCAGCAACACATTTTCAACTCTAACACATCAGGCCAACATCCCACAAATCAAGGCACAGACCACCCTTGATCAATTGACGTGCTGGGCAGCATGACTGACAAGGGACTCAGAGTCCACATGGAGCTCCGAAATGACAGGTAAGCCCCAGGCAGACAAAGCAAGCACTTCAGGGATATCCTCAAGGGCTCACTGGTGAAGTGTAACATTCCATCGATACCTGGGAATCACTGGTCCAAGACAGTCCAAAGAGGAGCAGCAGCAACCAGAAGCCAGGCAAAAACAACGTAAAGGGCACACTGCCACAGCGATGCCCAACTCATTCCTTCCCATGGCCACCTTCTGCTCTAAGTGTTACAGAGTTTGCAGAAACTGCATTGCACAGCAACTTATGGATTCAGTTGAAGACAGTCTTCCTCCTCTTTTTGTGGGGTGGGGTGGGGGTGCTGCGAATGAATGGTGCTGCTCAACCAATAGATAATCTAACCGTTGCAATCAATGGCATTACCATCACTTAAAACCACACTAACAACATCCTGGGGGGTGTCACTGACAAGAAACCGAACTGAACAACTCAAATGCTGTGGCCAGAAACTAGAAATCTTGCAGCAATAACTCACCTCCTGACTTTCCAGAACCTGTTCAACTTTTACAGGCACAATTCAGGACTGCAACAGAATCCTACCCAATTGCCTGGGTGACTGCAGCTCTCAATCAAGAAGCTTGGCTCCAGGCAGGAGAAAGCAGCCCACTCGATTGTCTGTGGATGCAGTGCTTAACATTCCCTCTATCACTTAGTAGCATTTGCTGTTTGTACTTAATTACATTTTTGATTTTTGGGTATTTCAGTTTCATTGATCCTTCCTCACATCTTCTTTGCCATATATCTATTTTTCTGATTATCTGAGTTGTTCACTGTTGAGCATCATTGAGATTAACATCAATTTGTACTGGACTTCCATTGTATTTGATCCAAACAACAAACTGCAAAAATGTGAAATGCTTCAGTTCAAAGGGATCATTGTATAAAATTTTGATTTGTTGCAACAAGTTTATTGAGAAAATAGAGAAACAGAAAAGCAGAGTAAACTTTAGATATGGAAAGAGAGATAAAACGTTAAATCAGCAACTTTTTCCAGTCACACCCTGAGGAAGTAACAAAAGTTATATGATCCTGTGACGAAAAGGAAATCAAGTTCTGGTTTCAGGAAAGAGAACAATATGACCCTTTCTCATGATATCAAATGATCAAAGGAAATCATGTCACATGGGCTCCATCCTTCTGACCGCAAAATGGTTGTCCAGTTTCAGAAATGTTTAAATAATATTCTATTCTGCAGAGTCCTAAACAGACCACTTAATCCTGAATTTCAGACACTTTGAATGTCAGTGTTGCTTTTTGAAAAGTAGTATTCAAATGGTACATGTATAGGACTTGGTGTCTTGTCTGAACTGGGAGATTTCCTGGTTCAAAAGTTTACTTCAACAAAAAGTGGCAATCCACTAACATTTCTCAAAGAGGAAACAAAAACAAACTGCTTGAATCAGTAACAAAACCATTAGCATTTTAGCAGCTGAAACGTCACAACTGTAGGCAAGACAACCATGGCAGCATTTAATTTGTGCAGGATTAGGATCTGATATCTGATATCCACATATCTTGCCCATCTCTGAACTTGCTCTGTCAGCTTCTAACATTTATTGCAGCTGACACTAAAACAGCTGTCAATTCACAAATCTGACTATATCGCAATCTAAGCAAAAACAATACTCTAAAAATGAATAGATTTTGAGTTCCAATGAAAGACTTTATTTAGCAATCTGTTTTTTGCCTTTCAGATTGCTAAAAGAACTACTGCACTTATCATGCCCTGTTACGCTTCAAAGAGTGCAGAATGTACAACTATTTGTACATAGACTGCATTAAGCAATGGAACTTTATAACAAATGGTGGCCTTTCAACATGTGTTTTGGATCCCAAAACAGATTCATTCGCTCAGTACATTTTCCCATACGCATTCAACTTTTTTCTTAACACTTTGAAGAGATACTATGGATTTCAGAACAAAGTTATAGAGTCAGAGAGATATACAGCATGGAAACAGACGCTCGAGTCCAACCCGTCCATGCAGATCATATATCCCAACCCAATCTAGTCCTACCTGCCAGCGCCCAGCCCATATCCCTCCAAACTCTTCCTATTCATATACCCATCCAAATGCCTCTTAAATATCACAATTGTACCAGCCTCCACATCCTCTGGCAGCTCATTCCATACATGTATCACCCTCTGCGTGAAAAAGTTGTCCCTGAGGTCTCTTATATCTTTCCCCTCTCACCCTAAACCTATGCCCTCTCGTTCTGGACTCTCCGACCTCAGGAAAAAGACTTTGTCTATTTATCCCCTCCATGCCCCTCAATTTTGTAAACCTCTATAAGGTCACCCCTCAGCTGCCGACGCTCCAGGGAAAACAGCCCCAGCCTTTTCAGCCTCTCCCTGTAGCTCAGATCCTCCAACCCTGGCAACATCCTTGTAAATCTTTTCTGAACTCTTTCACAACATCTTTCCAATAGGAAGGAGACCAGAATTGCAGGCAATATTCCAATAGCGGCGTAACCAATGTCCTGTACAGCCGCAACATGACCTCCCAACTTCTGTACTCAATATTCTGACAAATAAAGGAAAGCATACCAAAATCCTTCTTCACTATCCTATCTACCTGCGACTCCACTTTCAAGGAGCTATGAACCTGCACTCCAACGTTTCTTTGTTCAGCAACACTCCCGAGGACCTTACCATTAAGTGTATAAGTCATGCTAAGATTTGCTTTCCCAAAATGCAGCACCTCACATTTATCTGAATTAAATTCCATCTGCCGCTTCTCAGCCCATTGGCCCGTCTGGTCCAGATCCTGTTGTAATCTGAAGTAACCCGCTTCACTGTCCACTACACCTCCAATTTTGGTGTCATCTGCAAACTTACAACTGTACCTCTTATGCTCGCATCCAAATCATTTATGTAAATGACAAAAAGTAGAAGACCCAGCACCGATCCTTGTGGCACTCCACTGGTCACAGGCCTCCAGCCTGAAAAACAACCCTCCACCACCACCCTCTGTCTTCTACCTTTGAGCCAGCTGTATCCAAATGGCTAGTTCTCCCTGTATTCCATGAGATCTAAGCTTGTTAATCAGTATCTCATGGGGAACCTTGTCGAAGTCCATATAGTTTACATCTACTGGTCTGCGCTCATCAATCCTCTTTGTTACTTCATCAAAAAACTCAATCAAGTTTGAGAGACATGATTTCCCATGCATAAAGCCATGTTGACTATCCCAAATCAGTCCTTGCCTTTCCAAATACATGTAGATCCTGTCCCTCAGGATTCCCTCCAACAACTTGCCCACCACCGAGGTCAGGCTCACTGGTCTACAGTTCCCTGGCTTGTCTTTACCACCCTTCTTAAACAGTGGCACCACATTTGCCAACCTCCAGTCTTCCAGCACCTCACCTATGACCATCGATTATACAAATATCTCAGCAAGAGACCCAGCAATCACTTCTCTAGCTTCCCACAGAGTTCTCGGGTACACCTGATCAGGCCCTGGGGATTTATCCACCTTTAACCATTTCAAGACATCCAGCACTTCCTCCTCTAATCTGGGCATTTTTCAAGATGTCACCTACAGTCTATAACTTCAATATCCTTTTCTACAGTAAATACTGATGCAAAATACTCATTTAGTATCTCCCCCATTTTCTGTGGCGCCACACAAAGGCGGCCTTGCTGATCTTTGAGGGGCCCTATTCTTTCCCTAGTTACCCTTTTGTCCTTAATATATTTGTAAAACCCTTTTGGATTCTCCTTAATTCTATTTGCCAAAGCTATCTCATGTCCCCGTTTTGCCCTCCTGATTTCCCTCTTAAGTGTACTCCTACTTTCTTCATATACTTCTAAGATAGAGTCACTCGATCGATCCTGTCTGTACCTGACATATGCTTTCTTCTTTTTCTTAACCAAACCCTCAATTTCCTTAGTCATCCAGCATTCCCTATAGCTACCAACCTTCCCTTTCACCCTGACAGGAATATACTTTCTCTGGATTCTTGCTATCTCATTTCTGAAGGCTTCCCATTTTCCAGCCGTCCCTTTACCTGCAAACATCTGCCCCCAATCAGCTTTCGAAAGTTCTTGCCTAATACCATCAAAATTGGCCTTTCTCCAATCTAGAACTACAACTTTTAGATCTGGTCTATCCTTTTCCATCACTATTTTAAAATGAATAGAATTATGGTCGCTGGCCCCAAAGTGCTCACCCACTGACACCTCAGTCACCTGCCTGGCCTTATTTCCCAAGAGTAGGTCAGGTTTTGCACCTTCTCTAGTAGATACATCCACATACGGAATCAGAAAATTGTCTTGTACACACTTAAATTCCTCTCCATCTAAACCTTTAACACTGTGGCAGTCCCAGTCGATGTTTGGAAAGTTAAAATTCCCTACCATAACCACCCTATTATTCTTACAGATAGCTGAGATCTCCTTACAAGTTTGTTTCTCAATTTCCCTCTGACTATTAGGGGTCCATAATACATTCCCAATAAGATGATCATCCCTTTCTTATTTCCCAGTTCCACACAAATAACTTCCCTCGATGTATTTCCAGGAATATCCTCCCTTAGCACAGCTGTATTGCTATCCCTTATCAAAAATGCCACTCCCCCTCCTCTTTTGCCTCCCTTTCTATCCTTCCTGTAGCATTTTTATCCTGGAACATTCAGCTGCCAGTCCTGCCCATCCCCAAGCCAGCTTGTTCAGCCTATCATACAGCAACCCCTTTATCCCAGTGACAAGTGTAGTGAACCTTCACTGTATTACCTCCAATGCAGGTATACTATTTTATTAATATGACATCCAAAATTGCTGTCACTACTGTAGGTGTGGTTTTACCAAAAGACATCCTGTACAATTTTAACAAGGATTCCTTATCCCTGCATATCATTCCACTTGGAATCAAAGCCAACATGATCCCTCAGCAGTGATCCACACTCAGCATCATCTTCAGGCCTCTAGACTACTTCCAAAAGAGAAAATGCTGGAAAATCTCAGGTCTGGCAGCATCTGTAAGGAGAGAAAAGAGCTGACGTTTCGAGTCCAACTGACTCTGTCAAAGCTTTTCCAGCATCTTCTCTTTTGGTTTCAGGTTCCAGCATCCGCAGTACTTTGCTTTTTCCCTCTAGACTACTTATCTCCCAAGAAGAATCCACTCTTACAACCCCCATCCGCAGGATCTACTTACAGTGCTATTCCCCCCCCCCCCCCGAATCTAGAATCCATTCTTGCAGCCCCACTTGTAACCCTTTCACCAAAGGTTCAAACTCTCAACGCCTTTAGATTTCCCGTTTACAATAACTCCACACCACCACCACCACCCCCCAACTCTTGCAATACTCTTCACAGGGATCACTATTGCAGTTCCTCCTCACGGGGACCCTTCTTCTCCCCCCCCCCCCCACACACCCACCAGATCCCTCGCCGACAGGGATCCACTACCCTCCAGCTCGCCGACAGGGATCTATTCCCCAGCCCAACCCCTTCCCTTCCGCGGTAGGGACTCACAACACCCCCCCAGCAGGCTGTGGGGGTGGTTGGAGGGGGTGGGGGTAAGGATCCACGTTCCCAGGCCCTGTCAGGATCAGCCCTCTCCGAGGGGCCGCGGGGACCCACCTTCATGCACCACCTCGGTCCCTCACCACCTACACACCATGGCCCCGCGCCGAATTCCGCTATCTCTAGGCTTGGAGCCCATGCTTCGACTCACCTGTGTAATGAACAACGCAGGTCTGCCCGGTCTTGGGGAAGGTTTGCCCTAAGAGAGTAAGGTGTTGATTAGATTCGGCCACTGCTGCATTACAAACAACAGCCCAACCGCGAACCTCCCCCACGAAACGCAGATCTCTCATTCACACCCCTGTCCGGGATGAAGTAGTCACCACTTGAGGTGATAGAGCGTTAATTGCTCGGTACTGCATACCATCTCCGGGGGTGATAGTCTCCACTTGCACTCCCATGGCTCCCGTCAACAACGAACCTGACGATCGCCTTCTTCCTCCTCTCTCCCAACCTCACAGACCACCCGACAAAAGGGCAGAGCGCTCAGTCTCCAATACGAATCGATCACAGCCCTGTTACTAACCCACTTTCACCAATCAGAAACCAAGAGTGACCACTGGCGCCTAATATGGGCAAGGAGTGGGCGGGACCCCGTTTCACCAATCACCCGGATGAAGAGCCGTTAGACGGAGCTTTCGAATCTGATTGGTTGGCCGGGCCGTGCCGGTGTAGTAGCCTCCTATGGAATATTCTGGAAGCCGGAGGCGAGATCTACCGTTCGTTAGTGAATTTTAACAGATTTAGAGTCTGTGTTACAACTACCCTTTAGTTCGAGATATCTCCGATCGATGAGGTTTTGATTTTTTTTTGTTGAAGTAAGGCAGGTAAAGTGAAGGATAGAAACATGAAATAATAAGATGGTGAAATATAGAGTTGCGGGTGCTGGAGGATTAAAGAAACAAAAAAAAACAAGAGTCCTGTAAGGGGAACCTGACAGCATCTGTGGAGAGAGAACAGTTAACATTTCGAGTCGAGTGACCTATTGTTCGAAAAATAGAATGCTGCGGAAACTCGGCAGCATCTTCAGAGAGAGAGAAACATTAATGATTTGATTGGTAGCATGATTTGGAGCTTAAAAATGAGTTGAAACATATCCTGATTAAAGTGAGGGGGAAATTGGCTAAGTGGCTTGAAGTTGTTGCTTCAGAATTGCGTTTGACTTTACTGATGTGTATGAATGCCCACAACAGTGAAGCCCAATGCGGAATTAGAGGAGTTTGAAATTGGGCGGTTTAGATCTTTCTGCACTCAACATTGTGTGCACGCACCTTATATATGAATTTTGTCCTCCATTTGATACCCCACTACAACCAGTCTTTTGATATGTTTGCTTCTTACTATTACGTGTTAACTTTAATATACATTCATGCTGTAAAAATGTACAAGCTAGAAATTGTATGTTTATCTTTTGTACAAAATGTGGAAGTGCATTTCTCCAAACATCCCTACATTTATAAATATATAATTAAAACGCACAATATCGAGTTATAGTCCGTTAGGTTTATTTGGATGTACTACCTTTCAGAATGCTGCTCAGTCGGATAACGAGTGGGGTAGGGTCATAAGACTCAATTCATAGCAAAAGATCACTGCAGTTAAAATGATATTGAACAAATTTTGATTGCTGTTAAGTCTTTCATCTTTAGAATGGGTTGCAGGTATCAGTTCATTAATAATAAGTCCCAGACCTTTAAGTCACATTCAAGATAAGTTAGTTCTGGGATTTCCATATTAATGAACTGAAACCCACAACCCATTCTAAAAGATGAAAGACAATTCTGCCCTTCAGCCTGCACCACCATTCATTATGATCTTGGTTGATCATCCTCAATCAGTATCCTGTTCCTGCCTTATCTCCATAACCCTTGATTCCACTGTCCTTGAGAGCTCTGTCCAACTCTTTCTTAAACGAATCCAGAGACTGGGCCTCCACTACCTTCTGGAGCAGAGCATTCCACACACCCACCACTCTCTGGGTGAAGAAGTTTCTCCTCATCTCTGTCCTAAATGGCCTACCCCTTATTTTTAAGCTGTGTCCTCTGGTTCGGGACTCACCCATCAGCGGAAACATGTTTCCTGCCTCCAGCGTGTCCAATCCTTTAATAATCTTATACGTCTCCATCAGATCCCCTCTCAGTCTTCTAAACTCAAGGGTATACAAGCCCAGTCGCGCCAATCTTTCAACATAAGATAGTCCTGCCATTCCAGGAATTGACCTCCTGAACCCATGCTGCACTCCTTCAATACCAGAATGTCTTTCCTCAAATTTGGAGACCAGAACTGCACACAATATTCCAGGTGCGGTCTCACCAGGGCCCTGTACAACTGCAGAAGAACCTCTTTGCTTCTATACTCAATCCCTCTTGTTATGAAGGCCAGCATGCTATTAGCTTTCTTCATTACCTGCTGTACCTGCATGCTTGCCTTCATTGACTGGTGTACAAGAAGGGCTGATGCCCGAAACGTCGATTCTCCTGTTCCTTGGATGCTGCCTGACCTGCTGTGCTTTTCCATTCCTGAAGAAGAGCTGATGCCTGAAACGTCGATTCTCCTGTTCCTTGGATGCTGCCTGACCTGCTGCGCTTTTCCAGCAACACATTTTCAGCTCTGGTGTACAAGAACACCCAGATCTCTTTGTACTACCCCTTTATCTAATTTCACTCCATTTAGGTAGTAATCTGCCTTCCTGTTCTTGCCACCAAAGTGGATAATCATACATTTATCCACATTAAACTGCATCTGCCATGCATCTGTCCACTCACCTAACTTGTCCAGGTCACCCTGTAATCTCCTAACATCCTCCTCACATTTCACCCTGCTACCCAGCTTTGTATCATCAGCAAATTTGCTAATGTTACTATTAATACCATCTTCTATATCATTAATGTACATTGTAAAAAGCTGTGGTCCCAGCACCGATCCCTACGGTACCCACTGGTCACCGCCTGCCATTCCGAAAGGGAGCCATTTATCACTACTCTTTGTTTCCTGTCAGCCAACCAATTTTCAATCCAAGTCAGTACTTTGTCCCCAATACCATGCGCCCTAATTTTGCTCACTAACCTCCTATGTGGGACTTTATCAAAGGCTTTCTGAAAGTCCAGGTACACTACATCCACTGGATCTCCCTTGTCCATCTTCAGAGTTACATCCTCAAAAAATTCCAGAAGATTAGTCAAGCATGATTTCCCCTTCATAAATCCATGTTGACTCTGACCTATCCTGTTACTGCTATTCAGATGTGTCGTGATTTCATCCTTTATAATTGATAGACTTAATAGCAGTCTGGGTTTGTTCACTATATCATTTTAATTGCATGACACTGTGATCTTTTGCTATAAATTCTGTGTCTTATGATCCTGCCCAACTAGTTACCTGATGAAGGAGCAGTGTTCTGAAAGCTAGTACTTGCAAATAAACCTGTTGGACTATAAGCTGGCGTTGTGCTTTTTAAGTTTGTCCACCCCAGTCCAACTCCACATCATTCTTAAAAATAATTCATGCACTATTATTTTCAGCTGTTATTTACCTAAAAACCATCTAATTTTCTTTTAAGAAAATTACCACTCGAGCAGAAAATATGTTCTGCTCTGTCAGGTTAGTCAGTTTAACTTTAATTGTAGGGAAGCTTCCTAAACCACTTAGCTTGTTTCGAATTAATAGTCATATGGAAATGGTTCACTAGGAAGAATCAGCATGGAGTTCTGAAGGGGAAGACATGTTTGACTAACATACTGGAATTGTTTTAAGGAGTAGGCTTGAGGGTGATGTGGTATACATGGACTTCCAGAAGATGTTTGATGCAGTGTCATACAATAGACTGGAAGGTTATTGGCAATAGGAGGAAAGGGGCTAGCAACATGGATACTAAATTGGTTGAGTGATTGGAAACAGGATATAATAGTAAAAAGAAAACAAAGAACTACGCATGCTGGAAATCAGAAACAAAAGCAGAAATTGCTAGAAAGATTCAGAAGTCTGGCAGCATCTGTGGAGAGTTGATGTTTTGGGGTCAGTGAC
Organism: Chiloscyllium punctatum; assembly: GCF_047496795.1. NCBI lineage: Eukaryota > Metazoa > Chordata > Chondrichthyes > Orectolobiformes > Hemiscylliidae > Chiloscyllium > Chiloscyllium punctatum. The sequence goes on from NC_092775.1 coordinate 7,356,297, forward strand.
TGTTCAGAATTGAGTGTAGTAGTCATTTATCAAACTGGAGGAAGTTGTAGCGTTCCCATGGGGTTGGTATTGAGATCTTCGATTTTCCTAATATAAATGATCTAGATTTTTGTGTGTAGGATAAAGTTTCAAAATTTGCAGAGACACAAAATTTGGGAGCATTAGAAGCTGAGGACAAATGAAACATTTGTACTTGAGTGGCAAAGCATGGAAACAGACCCTTTGGTCCAACTCAACCATGCCAACCAGATATCTGAAATTAATCTAGTCCCATTTAGTCATAGAGATGTACAGCATGGAAACAGACCCTTCGGTCCAACTCGTCCATGCCGACCAGATATCCCAACCTGATCTAGTCCCACTTGCCAGCACTTGGCCCATATCCTCTCAACCCTTCCTATTCATATACCCATCCAAATGCCTTTTAAATGTTGCAATTGTACCAGCCTCCACCACTTCCTCTGGCAGCTCATTCCGTACACTCACCACCCTCTGCGTGAAAAAGTTACCCCTTAAGTATGGAGGATAAATTGAAGTGGACAGAGGAGTGGCAGATGAAGTTCAATATAGAGAAATGTGAAGTGATGCATTTTGATAGGAAGAATGTTGGAAGACAAGAAAATAGAGGGTACAAATCTAAAGGATGTGAAGGTACAGAAGGACATGGGTGTATATGTGCATAGATCATTCAAGGTTTCAGGATCGGTGAAGAGAGCAGTTCATAATGCGTACAGTATTTTGGGCTTTACTAATTGGGGCTTGGAGTTCAATAACTGATGTTGAAGATTATGTTGAACTTGTTCATGATACATGTTAGACCTCACTGGAATATAGTGTATACTTGTGTGTGCCACATTATAGGAAAGATGACAAACTTCAATTAAGAGGATAAATTGAAGAAATTGGGATACTTTGTTCTCTCTGGAGTAATGAAGATTAAGAGATCTGTTAGAGTTTTTCAATATTATGAATGTGATGTAGAATGTGGAGGAGAAACTGTTTCCACTTCTAAAAGCAACAAGAAGTAGAGGGTGCAGATATAAAATGGTTGCAACATTAGCAATGTGATGTGAGAAAAGCGTTTCCATGCAGCGAGTATTTAGGCAAAGGCATGCACTGCCTGGAGGTATGATGGAGGCAGGCTTAATTGAAATATTCAAGAGGATATTCGATATCTATATAGATAGAAATGAAGTGCAGACATAAGGGAGGAGAAAAATAGGAGATTGGCATTAGGTAATGATGCTCATTTGACAGTTAGTATCAAAACCATCAGTCGAATGGCCTCCTGTGCTAAAATCCCTCTGTGATTCTGTGTTCTGTCCTGTTGTCTTCTGTCCCTAAATGCACGCTGCATACACAGTCTTTAAATGTTTCAGGTCTTGTAATGGTGGAAGTTGTTGGCTTTTCATCCTGTGTCTCTTCCCCAATCTTATCCAAATATTGTTATCATGGTCAGGATTAGTGCAGCAGTATTTTCTCCTGATCCATTGCACTTGTTGGGGAATGGTTGATTTCTGGGATTGATGTTCATTTGGTTCCTTGTGCATTTGATGACACATCATTAGCCATCTGGAAAGGAGCAGCTTCTCCAGTTATACATCTATATCTTTAGTTGTGACATTTAATCTAGTCATTAATTGTGCACAAAATGTAATTGATTAATTTCTATTGTCGCATTGAAGAGTCAATTGCAAGATTTTCCTGAATGAAAAAGCAATTTTATTATATGCTAACCCTAAGGAAAATAAACAAAGATGCAATATTAAGTATTGGAATACAGAAGTGCAAAGTTAAAAAAGGATTGTATGCAGTACTAGAGAAACATGAAATTAATATAGAGTTTGAAGTCTTTAGTGTGTCTTTGAGTTGTAAATTAAGTTTTAACCTTGGCCTGTGGTTGTTTAATTGGTGTTTTGGATTACTAAAAGCCAGAGCAATGTAGACTGATGAGTCTGATGTCAGTTTTGTTGTTGGACGGGATTCTGAGGGAAAGGTACTATATGTTGTTTGTGAGAAATCGTGTCTCACTAACTTGATTGAGTTTTTTGAAGAAGTGACAAGATTGATGCAGTCAGGATAGTGGATGTTGTCTATACGGGCTTCAGCAAAGTGTTCGACAAGGTTAGCAGAGTTCAATCACATGGAGTCTAGGGAGAGCCAGCAATTTGGATGCAAAATTGGCTTGAAGCTAGAGACAGAAGTTGGTAGTAAAGGGTTGTTTTCAGACTGGAGGCCAATGACCACTGTTTTTTGTCATTTATATATAAGATTTGAAAGTGAATGTAGGAGGAGTAATTAATATGTTTGCAGTTGACACCAAAATTGGTGATGTAGTGGACAGTGAAGAAGGTTTTCTCGGAGTATAACAGGATCTTGATCAGATGGGCTAAGATGTAGGCAGATGGAGTTTAATTTTGATAAATGTGATATGTTTCATTTTGGTATCGCAAATCAGGGCAGGACGCATACACTGAGTGGTATGGTCCTGGGGAGTATACAAAGAGACCATGGAGTGCAGGTTCATAGTTCCTTGAAGGTGGAGTCTCAAGTAGTAGGGTAGTGAAGATGGCATTTGGTACACTTGCCTTTATCGGTCAGTGCATTGAGTATGGGAGTTGGTATGTCATGTTGTGACAGTGTAGGAGATTGGTTAGGGCCACTTTTGAAATACAGGGTACTATGTTAATTTCTGGTCTCTCTGCTATAGAAAGAATGCTGTTAAATTTGAAATGGTGCAGAAAAGATTTACAAGGATGTTGCAGGTTTGTAGGGTTTGAGTTATAGGAAGAGGCTGGAGCTATCTTCCCTGGAATGTTGGAGGCTCAGTGTTGACCTTAGAAGTTTATGAAATCAGGAGGGGCATTAATAGGGTCAATAGCCAATTTCTTTTTCTGAGTTTAGGGAAGTCCAAAAATGAGAGGACATAGGTTTAAGTTGGGAGGGGAAAGACATAAAAGGGACCAAGGGGGCAACGTCATCACGCAGAGGTTGGTTCATGTATGGAATAAGCTGCCAGTGGAAATATTGGAGACAGGTGCAATTACAGCATTTGAAAGGCATGTGAATGAGTGCACGAATGGGAAGGATTTATAGGGATATAGATCAAGTACTGGCAAAAGCGGTAGACAGGTAGTGCAGGAATCTTCTGTGGCTATCCTCATTGCAAATAAGTATGCTGTTTAGAAAAACAAAATGGGTGATGGATTCTTAGGGTAATGTAGCACGAACAGCCAAGTTTCTGGTATGAAGACAGGCTCTAATGTAATGAGGGGTACATTGTGTTCCAAGCGATCATTTGTGTTATGGGACTGTCTAGTCAGAGGCAGACACATTTTTCTGCAGCCAGCGGCAAAAAATCAGAATGGTGTGTTGCCTCCCTGGTACCAGGATCAAGGATGTCTCAGAGAGCATGCAGAATGTTCTCAGAGGGGAGAGGGCCCAGCAGGAGGTCATTGTACCCACCAGAACCAATGACATAGGAAGGGAAAAGGATGAAATATAGAAAGGAGAATATAGAAAATTAGGCAGGAATTTAAAAAGGAGGTCCTTGAGGGTAGTAATATCTGGATTACTCCTAGGACAATGAGCTACTGAGGATACGAATAGCAGGATAGAGCAGATGAATGCTTGGCTGAGGAGCTTATGTATGGGAGAAGGATTCACATTTTTGGATCATTGGAATCTCTTCAGGGGTAGAAGTGACCTGTAGAAGAAGGACATGTTGCACCTGAATTGGAAGGGGACTAATATTCTGGCAGGGAGATTTGCTAGAGCTACTTGAGTGGATTTAAGCCACTAAGTTGAAGAGGTGGGACCCAGGGAGATAGTGAGGAAAGAGATCAATCTGAGACTGGTACAGTTGAGAAAAGAAGTGAGTCAAACAGTCAGGGCAGGCAGGGACAAAGCAGAGAACAAGGTAGGACTGATAAATTAAACTGCATTTATTTCAGTGTAAGAGGCCTAACAGGCAAGGCAGCTGAACTCGGCATGGTTAGGAACATGGGATTGGGATATCATAGCAATTACAGAAACATGAACAAGACTGGCAGCTTAATGTTCCAGGATACAATTGCTACAGGAAGGATAGAAAGAGGCAAGAAAGGAGGGGGAGTGGCATTTTTGATAAGTGATAGTGTTACAGCTGTACTTAGGATATTCCCAGAAATACATCCAGGAAAGCTATTTGGGTGGAACTGAGAAATAAGAAAGGATGATCACCTTATTGGGAATGTATTATAGACCTCTAATAGTCAGAGGGAAATTGAGAAACAAATACGTAAGGAGATCTCAGTTATTTGTGAGAATAATAGGGTGGTTATGGTAGGGGAATTTAACTTTCCAAACATAGACTGGGACTTCCATAGCGTTAAAGGTTTAGATGGAGAGGAAATTAAGTGTGTACAAGAACATTTTCTGATTCAGTATGTGGGTGTACCTGCTAGAAAAGGTGCAAAACTTGACCAACTCTTGGGAAATAATGCAGAGCTGGTGACTGAGGTATCAGTGGGGGAACTCTTTGGGGCCAGTGACCATAATTCTATTAGTTTTAAAATAGTGATGGGAAAGGATAGACCAAACCTAAAAGTTGAAGTTCCAAATGGGAGGAAGGCTAATTTCGGCAGTATTAAGCAAGAACTTTCAAAAGCTGATGGGGGCGGAGAGGGGGGGTGCAGACGTTCGCAGGTAAAAGGATGGCTTGAAAATGGGAAGCCTTCAGAATGAGATAACGAGAGTCCAGAGACGGTAAATTTCTGTAAGCGTGAAAGGAAAGGCTGGTAGGTGTAGGGAGTACTGGATGACTAGAGAAATTGAGGGTTTGGTTAAGAAAAAGAAGGAAGCATATGTCAAGTATAGACAGAATAGACCGAGTGAATTCTTTAGAAGAGTATAAAGGAAGTAGGGGAGTATACTTAAGAGGGAAATCAGGAGGGCAGAAAGGGGACATGAGATAGCTTTGGCAAATAGAGTTAAGGAGAATCCAAAGGGTTGTTACAAATACATTAAGGACCAAGGGTAACTAGGGAGAGAATAGGGCCACTCAAAGATCAGCAAAGCAGCCTTTGTGTGAAGCTGCAGAAGATGGGAGAGATACTAAACGAGCATTTTGCATCAGCATTTATTGTGGCGAAGGACATAGAAGATACAGAATGTAGGGAAATAGATGGTGACATCTTGAAAATGTCCATATAACCGAGGAGGAAGTGCTGGATGTCTTGAAATGCATAAAAATAGATAAACTTTCAGGACCTGATTAGGTGTAACCTGGAGTTCTGTGGGAAGCTAGGGAAGTAATTGTTGGGTCCATTATTGAGATATTTGTATCATCAATAGTCACAAGTTAGGTGCTGAAGACTGGAGGTTGGCTAACGTGGTAAGAAAGGTGGTAAGGACCAGCCACGGAACTATAGGCTGGTGAGCCTGACATCAGTGGTGGGTGAGTTGTTGGAGGGAATCCTGAGGGGCAGGATTTACTAGTATTTGAAAGGCAAGGGCTGATTAGGGATAGTCAAAATGGCTTTGATTATGGGAAGTACCAAAGAGGATTGAGGACAGAGCAATGGATCGGATCTATATGGACTTCAGTAAGGCATCTGACATGGTTAACCATGGGACACTGGTTAGCAAGGTTAGATCTGATAGAATACAGGGAGAACTAGCCATTTCGATACAGAACTGGCTCACAGGTAGAAAACAGGGTGGTGATGGCGGGTTGTTTTTCTGACTGGAGAACTATGACCAGTGGAGTGATACAAGGATCGGTGCTGGATCCACTATTTTTCGTCATTTATATAAATGATTTGGATCTGAACATAGGAGATATAATTAGTAAGTTTGCAGATGACACCAAAATTGGAGATATAGTGGATAGCGAAGAAGGTTACCTCAGATTGCAAGGGGACCTTGATTTGATGGGCTAATGGGCTGAGGAGTGGCAGATGGAGTATAATTTAGATAAATGCAAGGTGCTGCATTTTGGGAAAGCAAATCTTAGCAGGACTTATACACTGAATGATAAGGTCATCGGGAGTGTTGCTGAACAAAGAGACCTTGGAGTGCAGGTTCATAGTTCCTTGAAAGTGGAGTCGCAGGTAGATAGGATAGTGAAGAAGGCATTTGGTATGCTTTCCTTTATTGGTCAGAGCAGTGAGTATAGGAGATGGGAGGTCATGTTGTGGCTGTATAGGATGTTTTAAAAACAATGACTGCAGATGCTGGAAACCAGATTCTGGATTAGTGGTGCTGGAAGAGCACAGCAGTTCAGGCAGCATCCAAGTAGCTTCGAAATCGACGTTTCGGGCAAAAGCCCTTCATCAGGCTTTTGCCCGAAACGTCGATTTCGAAGCTTCTTGGATGCTGCGTTAGGATGTTGGTTAGACCATTTTTGGAATATTGCATGCAATTATGGTCTCCTTCCTATTGGTAGGATGTTGTGAAATTTGAAAGGGTTCAGAAAAGATTGACAAGGATGTTGCCAGAGTTGGAGGATTTGAGTTACAGGGAGAGGCTGAATAGGCTGGGGCTATTTTACCTGGAGCATTGGAGGCTGAGGGGTGATCTTGTAGAGGTTTATAAAATCATGAGGGGCATGGATAGGATAAATAGATAAAGTCTCTTCCCTGGGGTGGTGGCAGTCCAGAACTAGAGGACATAGGTTTAGGGTGAGAGGGGAAATTTATAAAGGGTACCTAAGGGGCAACCTTTGCACACAGAGGGTGGTGGGTAAATGGAATGAGCTGCCAGAGGAAGTGGTGGAGATTGGTACAATTGCAACATTTAAAAGGCATTTGGATGGGTATATGAATAGGAAGGGTTTAAAGGGATATTGGTCAAGTGCGAGCAAATGGGACTAAATTAGGTTGGGATATCTGGTCGGCATGGACGAGTTGGACTGAAGGGTCTGTTTCCATGCTGTATATCTCTATGACTAAATGGGCTAGATTAATTTCAGATAATTGGTTGGCATGGTTGAGTTGGACCAAAGGGTCTGTTTCCATGTTTTGCAACTTAAGTATGAATGTTTCGTTTGTCCTTTGTGCTGTCATTGCTCTGATATTGCATTTAATCTATCTTGTCACTGGGTACTTTTCCTCTTTGAGAGACGGACAGATAGAGGGAGGGAGTGAGGTAGAGGGAGGGAGAGATTTTTCTCCAATTTAAATTCTGCAATCCCAAATTCATCTCTTTTCTGCTTTGAGCAGCTTCTTCAAACACAGGGTTCTTTTTGTGCATTCTATTTGTGGAAGTTCTTTTTAGGTTTACTGTTTGTAGACAAAGTTCCATTTCCAGTTTGTGAAAATTTGGGAGAAGATTTGTAGCTCGGGTGCTCATTGTTGTGGTTCTGTTCGCCAACCTGGGAATTTGTGTTGCAGACGTTTTGTCCCCTGTCTAGGTGACATTCTCAGTGCTTGGGAGCCTCCTATGAAGCGCTTCTGTGATGTTTCCTCTGGCATTTATAGTGATTTGTACCTGCCACTTCCGGTTGTCAGTTCCAGCTGTCTGCTGCAGTGGCCAGTATATTGGGTCCAGGTCGATGTGCTTATAGATTGAATCTGTGGATGAGTGCCATGCCTCTAGGAATTCCCTGGCTGTTCTCTGTTTGGCTTGTCCTATAATAGTAGTGTTGTCCCAGTCGAACTCATGTTGCTTGTCCTCTGAGTGTGTGGCTACTAAGGATAGCTGGTCATGTCGTTCCGTGGCTAGTTGATGTTCATGGATGCGGACCGTTAGCTGTCTTCCTATTTGTCCTGTGTAGTGTTTTGTGCAGTCCTTGCATGGGACTTTGTACACTACATTGGTTTTGCTCATGCTGGGTATCGGGTCCTTCATCCTGGTGAGTTGTTGTCTGAGAGTGGCTGTTGGTTTGTGTGCTGTTATGAGTCCTAGTGGTCGCAGTAGTCTGGCTGTCAGTTCAGAAATGTTTTTGTTGTATGGTAGTGTGGCTAGTCCTTTGGGTTGTGGCATGTCCTCATTCCGTTGTCTTTCCCTTCGGCATCTGTTGATGAAATTGTGGGGGTATCTGTTTTTGGCGAAAACATTGTATAGGTGTTCTTCTTCTTTTTGCAGTTCTGGTGTACTGCAGTGTGTTGTGGCCCTTTTGAACAGTGTCTTGATGCAACTTCTTTTGTGTGTGTTGGGGTGGTTGCTTTCGTAGTTTAGGACTTGGTCTGTGTGTGTGGCTTTCCTGTATACCTTTGTGGTGAAATCTCCGTTTGGTGTTCTCTGTATCATCACGTCTAGGGATGGGAGTTGGTTGTCCTTTTCTTCCTCTCTAGTGAATCGGATTCCTGTGAGTGTGGCATTGATGATCCGGTGTGCGTTCTCTATTTCTGTTTTTTTAATGATTACAAAGGTATCATCTACATAGTTGACCCAGAGTTTGGGTTGAATTTGTGGTAAGACTGTTTGTTCTAACCTTTGCATTACCGCTTCTGCTATGAGTCCAGAGATGGGTAAGCCCATGGGTTTGTGAAAATTCCTATTAAGGTATTGTTGTGGCCATTTTAAATCAGTACTCTTTCCCCTCTTTTAAAAACATTTCGGTCCACGAAAGTCCCAGGTATGAAGATCAGATCATAGAATTTGTAAATAGTCTATATTCTATCACTATCTTAGGAAGTAATTCTTGGAGTTCATTCTGTGCCAGTCACACAGTCTTGTTTCAGTATTTCTGTTTGGTTGTGAAACATTGAATCTAATTTTATTGCTTAAATTGCAACACGATTTATCAAAGAAATTGAAGTGAATAATGTCAGTGACAAACATTAACAATTAAATATAATACTTAGCTCCTTGAATGATAAAACAAGAAATAGTCACAATGTGAGTCTTTAGACAAATAACTTTTTACGGTGAACCAGATGATTTGAATATCTTCCAAAAACTTAAATTCTTGATAAATTCGGCCATTTAAATTCTTTAATTGGTCAATGTGATTTGTAAGGATATGTAATTGGGTTTAAATTGGTTGCCGTTTAAATTGAACAAATCACATTGACCAATTAAAGAATTTAAATGGCCGAATTTGTCAATAATTTAAGTTTTTGGAAGATATTCAAATCATCTGGTTCACTGTAAAAAGTTATTTGTCTAAAGACAAATTGTTCTATTTTCCAAAAATTGTTTGAAAAACTATGGCATTCAACAAGGTTTCTTATGGTACACTGGTTAACAAGATTAGGTCACATGGAATGCAGGGAGAACTAGCTGTTTGGATATAGAACTGGCTCGAAGATAGAAGATTGTGGAGGGTTGCTTTTCAGACTGAAGGCCTGTGTCCAGTGGTGTGCCACAAGGCTCGGTGCTGGGTTCACAATTTTCCTCATTTATGTAAATGATTTGGATCTGAAGATAGGACGTATAGTTAGTAAGTTTGGAGATGACACCAAAATTGAAGGTATAGTGGACAGCAAAGAATGTTACCTCAGAGTTCAATGGGATCTTGATCAGATGGGCCAATGGGCCAAGGAGTGGCAGATGGAGTTTAATTTAAATAAAGGTGAGGTGCTGCATTTTGGAAAGGCAAATTAGGGCAGAACTTGTACACTTAATGACAATGTCCTGGGAACTGTTGATAAACAAAGAGACCTTGAAATGCAGGTTCATAATTTCTTGAAAGTGGAGTCACAGGTAGATAGGATAGTGAAGGAGGCATTTCGTATGCTTTCCTTTATTGGTCAGAACATTGAGATTGTAGTTGGGAGGTCTTGTTGTGAATGTACAGGACACTGGTTAGGCCACTTTTGAAATACTGTGCGCAATTCTGATCTCCCTTCGATAGGAATGATGTTGTGAAACTTGAAAAAGTTCAGAAAAGATTTACAATAATGTTGCCAGAATTGGAGGGTTTGAGCTATAGGGAGAGGCTGAATAGACTGGGGCTGATTTCCCTAGAGCGCGGAGGCTAAAGGGTGATCTTAGAGGTTTATAATATCATGAGGGGCATGGATAGGGTAAATAGGTCTTTTCTCTGGGGTGGTATAGTCCAGATCTCGAGTGCATAAGTTTAGGGTGAGAGGGGAAAGATTTAAAAGGCACCGGGGCAACCTTTTCAGGCAAAAGGTAGAGGTGTAGAGGTGTGTGTATGGAATGAGCTGCTAGAGGAAGTGGTGGAGGCTGGTACAATTACAACCTTTAAAAGGCATCTGGATGGGTAGATGAGTCATACGGGGTTAGAGGGATATGGGTCAAGTGCTGGCAAATGGGACTACATAAATTTAGGATATCTGATTGGCATGGACGAGTTAGGAGGATCTATGGAGGATCTATATCTGTGCTATACATCTCTTTGTCTCTGTGACCTGAATCTAAGAATTAGGGGTAGAAGTAGGCAATTTCCCCCCTCAGAACTACATTGGCATTCACTACAATGGTTGATCTCATCTTGGCCTCCACTCTATTTTCTTGACTTCCAACAAGAGCAAACATCCTGTCTATGTCTACTTTGTCAATTCCCTTTAGTATCTCGTTACCTGAATTAGATCTCTAATTTTCAAAACTCTATGGTGGAAATGTCAAATTACTTTTCATAAGACAAGTCCTTCACCTCTGGAATCAATATGTGAATCTCCTCTGAATTGCCTCCAATGCAATTACATCCTTCCTCAAGTAGAGGAACCAAAACAGTATAAAATATTCCAGTTGCCACCTCACTAATACTTTGTACAGTTACAGCTAATTCCTTCCTTTCATACTTTATTCCTCTAGTAGTAAATGCTAATTTGTGTTTTGATTTTTCTCCTCACCACATCCCAAAACCAGAGTCAGAAGATATTGCACTGGAATGTGCTAGACTTGCTGTAGCAGTTATAGACCTGCCTTGGTTGTGGCTGAGCTGGGAGACATTTTGCAGACATTTTGTCCCCTGTCTCTGTGACATCTTCAGTGCTTTGGAGCTTCCAGTGAAGCGCTGCGATACTATGTCTTCTGGAATTTATTTATTTCCGTTCCTGTTGCTTCTGGTTGCTGGTGTCAGTTGTTTGTTATAGTGTATGATATCCATTGTGGGGATATTCATTCTTGGTGAAAACTCTGTAAAGGTGTTTTTTTTAAATTTCAAAAATATACTTTATTCATAAAATATTTTGATGATCTGTACAATTGGTCATGCCATACATACGTAAACATTCCACTTCTTTGCAAACAGAGACAGTAATCATTCATATATACAAAGTTAAAAATCACACAACACCAGGTTATAGTCCAACAGGTTTAATTGGAAGCACACTAGCTTTCGGAGCGACGCTCCTTCATCAGGTGATTGTCGGTCCGAAAGCTAGTGTGCTTCCAATTAAACCTGTTGGACTATAACCTGGTGTTGTGTGATTTTTTAACTTTGTACACCCCAGTCCAACACCGGCATCTCCGAGTCATTCATATATACAGGTCTGTACGATTACTATCCACATATTTAGCAGGGGGGGTCCGTGGAGCCCCCTTACTGCGTCGGACCCCTGTGCTTAGGCAGGCAGACGTTACACGGTGGTCTTTCCCCACCGCGCCTTGGCGGCAGCTGCCCCGAGCTTCAGCGTGTCCCTCAACATGTAGTCCTGAACCTTGGAATGTGCCAGTCTGCAACACTCAGTTGGGGTCAATTCCTTCAGCTGGAAGATCAACAGGCTTCGGCCTACCTAGAGACCGTCCTTCACCGAGTTGATGATGCTCCGGGCGCAGTTGATGTTCGTCTCAGTGTGCGTCCCGGAGACCAGACCGTAGAGCACGGAGTCCCGCGTCACGGAGCTGCTTGGAACGAACCTCGACAAACACCACTGCATTCCTCTTCAGACTTCTTCTGCGTAGGCACATTCCAGGGATCCATGCACAGCTTGATGCAGCCACACACAAAGGTGGCCATCAGGGTGAGGGTGGAACTGGGAGTATTTTTTCCCTCGTTGCCCAGATCTTTATACATCGAGTCTCTTCAGACCAGGTCCATCTTTGATCTCCATATAAATTCGAAGATGGTCCGGGTGACTGCAGCGGCACAGGTTCTGGGAATAGGCCAGACCTGTGCCACGTATAACAGCAATGACAGTGCCTCATTGCTGATGACCAGGTTTTTTCCCGTGCTGGAGAGCGACCGTAGCTTCCATCTGCCCAGTTTCTGCCTCACTTTGCTGACACGCTCCTCCCAAGACTTGGCGCACGCCCCAGCCCCTCCCCCGAACCAAATACCCAGCACCTGCAGGTGGTCAGATATGATGGTGAAGGGGATTGAGGATTGATCAGCCCAGTTCCCGAAGAGCGTGGCCTCGCTCTTGCCTCGGTTTACCTTGGCCCCCGAGGCCCGTTCGAACTGGTCACATATGCACATGAGTCTGCACACGGACAGCGGATCCGAGCAGAAAACGGCGCCGTCATCCACGTACAGGGAGGCCTTGACCTGCAGGCCCCCGCTGCCAGGAATAGTCACCCCTCTCAAGCTCGCATCCTTCCTGATGGACTCGGCAAATGGCTCTATGCAGCACACAACCAAGGCAGGAGAGAGAGGGCAGCCCTGCCTGACTCCAGATCTGACTGGGAAGCCATCTGATTCCCACCCATTGATTGAGACTGCACTGACGATGTTGGTGTACAGATGTCTGATCCAATTGCAGATTCCCTCCCCAAAGCCCATTTTGGAGAGAACATCTCTCATATACCTGTGTGATATCCTGTCAAAGGCTTTCTCCTGGTCCAGGCTGATCAGGCAGGTGTCCAACCCTCTGTCCTGACGTAGGCGATCGTATCCTTGAGGAGTGCGAGACTTTCAGCATTCTTCCTGCCCGGTACAGCACAGGTTTGGTCAAGGTGAATCACTGACCCCAGAGCAGACCTGACCCGGTTGGTGATTACCTTTGACAGAATTTTGTAACTCTGTAGAGGAGTACAAAGTTAAAAAATCACACAACACCAGGTTATAGTCCAACAGGTTCATTTGGAACCATTAGCTTTCAGAGTGCTGCTCCTTCAGGTGGTTGTGGAGTATAAGATCATAAGTCACAGAATTTATATCAAAAGCTTACAGTGTGATGTAACTGAAATTATGTATTGAAAAAGACCTGGGTTGTTTGTTAAGTCTCTCATCTTTTAGAATGACTGTGTTGGTTTCAGTTCTTTCATATGTAAATCACAAAACATTTTTAAAAGTTACATTCTCAAGTGAACTTTAACAATTGGTGTCATGTCAGCCCAGATAATACATTTACATGGATTCATGCAATTTTTGAGCAAAGTAAAATGTAATTCTGCAAGTATAAATTCATCCCACAAACTTAAGTGCATGTGGGTGTGTGTTGGGGGTTGGCGGGTCGTGGCACACACACACACACACACACACACACACACACACACACAAACATAGGTTTGTGGGGTGAATTTGTACTTGCAGAGTTACATTTTATTTTGCTCAAAAACTGCATGAATCCATAGAAGATTCTGTAAATCCGTTTTTTAGATTAGAATCAGTCTGACCATTGTGGTACAGACAGTCTCACACAGGGCATTTCACACCTTAAATGCATTATCTGGGCCGACATGGCACCAATTGTTAAAATTCACTTGAGGATGTAACTTTTAAAAAAAGTTCTGAGATTTACATAGGAAAGAACTAAAACCAACATGGCCGTTCTAAACGATGAGAGACTTAACCAACAACACAGGTCTTTTTCAATACATAATTTCAGTTACATCACACTGTAAACTTTTGCAATACATTCTGTGTCTTATGATCTTATACCCCACAACCACCTGATGAAGGAGCAGCGCTTCAAAACCTAGTGCTTCCAAATAAACCTTTTGGACTATAACCTGTGTTGTGTGATTTTTTAAAAAACTTCCAGTACATCTGGTCAACACCGCATCTCCAAATGATCTGTACAGGTGGTCATCATCTTTTCTTCAAAGGTTGGGAGTGCTGCAGTGTCTTCATCCGTTTGAACAATGTCCTAATGCAGCTTGTGTTGTGTGTGTTTGGGTTGTGGTTGTTTTAATTCAAGATCTGGTCCATGTGTGGCGTTTCTGTATACTCTTGTGCATTCACCATTCTTTCTACCATCACATTCAGGAATGGGAGTTGATTTCCAAGAGTCCTCTCATGTAAATCTGATAACTGTGAGCATGGTGTCGATAATCCGGTGTGTGTTCTCGCTTTCTCTTCTCTTAATAATTACAAAAGTGTCATTTACATCTCTGTTCCAGAGTTTGGATCGGATTTGTGGGAGGGCAGTTTGTTCCAATCTTTGCATCATTGCCTCTACTATGAGCCCAGAGATGGGTGCGCCTGTAGGTGTTCCACTGATCTGTTCATTTATTTGGTTGTTGAATGTGATGTGTGTCGTCAAGCACATGTCTAGTAGTTTGTGTATGCAGTCCTTGTTGATGGGTTTCCCCTCATGTCAGCTGTTCTGTTTGTCTAGGAGATTGCCTGTTGTCTCTCTGGCTAGAGTTTTTTTTTATATTTCAAAATTATACTTTATTTATAAAATATTTTGATGATCTGTACAATTGGTGGTGCCATTCATAGGCGCACCTTGCATTCCTTTACATACAGAGATCGAAATTAATCATTCGTATATACAGGTCTGTACATTTACCATCCATATATTTAGCTGAGGCTTCAGCGGAGCCCACTTATTGAGTGGACCCCTGTTCTTCTTTGGCAGGCAGATGTTACACGGTGGTCTTTCCCCACTGCGCCTTGACGGCAGCTGCCCTAAGTATCAGTGTGTACCTCAACACGTAGTCTGGGACCTTGGAATGTGCCAGTCCACAACACTCAGTCGGGGTCAGATCCTTCAACTGGAAGATCAACAGGTTTCGGACAGACCAAAGAGCGTCTTTGACCGAGTTGATAATCCTCCAGGCACAGTTAATGTTTGTCTTGGTGTGCGTTTATGGAACAGACCGTAGAGCACGGAGTCCTGCGTCACGGAGCTGCTCGGGACGAATCTCGACAAACACCACTGCATTCTTCTCCAGACTTCCTTTGCGTAGGCACATTCTAGAAGGAGGTGTGTGACAGTCTCATCCCCTCCACAGCAGCTTTGAGGGCAATGTGCGGTGCAACAGAAAGTCCGAGCGTGCATAAAGGATCTCACAGGTAGAGCCCTTCTCACCACCAGCCAAGCCGTGTCTTGGTGCTTGTTGGAAAGTTCTGGCGATGAGGCATTCTGCCAAATGACTTTGACAGTCTGCCTAGGGAACTGCTCGACAGGGTCCGCCCTCTCCTTTTCCCAAAGGGTCTCGGACACTACGTGCTAATCACTTCCTGATGGACTTGTGGTCAAAGGTGTTTTTCTTCATAAATTTCTCCACAAAGGACAGGTGATACGGAATGGTCCAACTACTTGGAGCATTCTGAGTTCTGTCAATTGAAGTGAATAGTGCTGTTAAATCAGTTGAGACCATTGCTTCATCCTTGTCTATGTTTATGTTCTTGATGTTATGTAGGAATTCCTGTGGGTGATTGTATGGAGTGTTTAGATCTGCTGATAAGATGTTTCAGTTTTTGTTAAAGTGGCAAAAGAACTTCATGTGATGGAGTTCCTGGAAGTGCCACAGTGGGTCTAAGTGGTATATCTGGTTTGTGTCCCTTGGGTAATCTGTAAAATCTTGGGGTGTTGTTGCTTTCTGGTTTCAACCTTTGTTGGGCAATCCTGGTTAATCAGTCTGTGCTTTTTTGTAGGTTCTGTAGTGTTTGGGTTACCTGAGGTATGGGATCACATTCCCTCTGTAGGTAGGTGTTGGTATCTGCAAGTAGTTAATCTGCTTTCTGAATATATTCTGTCTTGTCTGTAATAACCGCCATTCTGCCTTTATCCCTTGGTACTATGATTATGTCCTTGTCATTTTTGAGTGTTTTCAGAGTTTCTGTTTCTTTGGTGTTGAGGTTACATGTTTGCCTTTTCTTTATTAGCAAGGGTACAATTGTTTGTCTGACTGCTTGTTGTGTCTCTTAGTTAATCCTTTAGTTCTGAGCATGCATTCTCGTGCAGCTAGGAAGTCTGTTGTTTTTACGACCGTGTGGTTGTAGTTGATTCCCTTGGCTAGTATGGCTTTTTCTGTTTGTTGGAGAGGTTTCTTGCATAGGTGTTTGTCGTGTTGTCTTCCCTGCTGTTAGTTAGCTTGGTCATTTTGTATTATAGTGCTGTTTTCTTTCTGTATGTGGTTCTGTTCTGTCCGATGGTGATGGCCTGTTCAGTTGTCGCGTTCCATTTCTGATTGGTAGTTTTTGAAATCAACAATTTTTGGCGTGCAGTTTCTTATCTGTACCTGTGTAGTCTGTTGTGTGCGTCTGTACTTGTAACCTGGATCATTCTGAGACCGTTTTGACTGACTATGTTTTTCTGGCTTGTGAGTTGTTAATGGTCATCTGTATATGACATGGTGGTAGTATTTGATTCCTTCGGTATCCACATAGGAATTGGAATTGTTCATAGGTAGAGTTTAAGCAGTTGGCGCAGGATTCCCAATTTCTTGCATGTCTAAGCATCTCTCGCCTGTAGGTGTTCAAGCTTTGCATAAAGATTTACACACATGGACCAGATTCTGAACTACAACAGCAACCACCCAAACACACACAAGAGAGGCTGCATTAGGGCCCTGTTCACTGCAGCACTCCCAAAGAAAGAAGATGACCACCTCTACAGAGTCTTCAAAAAGAACAGATGTCCCCACAACTTCAACCACTGATGGATAACAGACAAACAATTTGACAAGCATATACCATGACCCAACACACTAACCACTCTACCTTATTTAAAAAATGTCTCTGAACTGGCAACCAGACTTCTCCAACCAGTCTGATGCATAACAGCCCATAAACTGACAGCCACGCTAAGACAACAATACAGCAGAACAAAAGAACCTACACCTATCATGAGCAAGACAAATGTGATTTACAAGGTTCTGTGCAAAAACTGCACGAAACACTATATAAGACAAACAGGCAGAGAATTAACAATCCACATCGAACATCAACTAGCCAACAAATGCCATGATCAGCTATACAGATGACAAGGACCACAAATTTGACTGGAACAACACAAGGATCATAGGACATGCTAAATAGAGGGCAGTCAGAGAATTTCTAGAGGCTCGGCACTCATTCAGAGACTCCACCAACAAACACCTAGACCAAGACCCAATATATCAGACACTACAACAAACAACCAGAACCAGCAAATGGAAGTGGCAGGAATGGAAATAAAATAAATTTCCAGAAGATATAGTACCACAGCGCTTCATGGGAGGCTCCAAAGCACGGAAAATGTCGCCTAAGTAGGGGACGAAACATCTACAAATCAACTTCCTCACTCGGTAAATGTATCCACAACGATGGCAACTGGCACTTGAGCTACAAATCTTTACGCAAACCTTGAGTCATAGATCTGTTGTACTTTGGCCTTGATTTATGAATGCACTGTAGGGAGAACCAAGCTTAATGTATGAGTTTCTGTCTATCACAGAGATGGAATTTGTGGCAATAACCATGAAAAGCATTTTTCTTCAGGATTTATGAAGCCAGCTAAAGATGTCTGTGTCAAAGACTGGAAAGAAGCAAGTTATTGGGATGGATTTTCTGAGAAGTGGCAATTGGATACATTGTCACTCATTCTTTTGTTGTGAAACTTAAGATCTTAATTTCTGGCACAGAGTGATGGATCATGGTTTACTTAATTCCAGTGGAATTCTCTGATTTAAGTAGATATTTTTAGACGGTTCCAGGCATAGGAGAATTACCCAGGACAATCTTTGATTTCCTCAGCAAACCTGCTACAGTGTGGATTCCATAGAGTGCCATTCTCAACTTCCATCTGCTTCAGAAATAGCTGTCTGACCACTGGGAAAGCTGGATGATTACATATGGCATAGAAATAGCTCCAGTTGGATCAGGCCTTTTAATCTTGTTGGCACAGTGGCTCAATGATTGGCACTGATGCCTCACAGGACCCAGGTTCAATTCCAGACTTGGAAGACTGTCTGAGTGGAGTTTGCATATTCATCCTGTGTCTGTGTGGTTTTCTCTGGGTGTTCCAGTTTTCTCTGACAGTCCAAAGATGTGCAGGTTAGGTGGATTAGCCATGGGAAATGTAGGGTTAAAGGAGTAGGGTAGGGGGGTGAGTCTGGGTGGGATGCTCTTCCGAGAGTCGGTGTGGACTTGCTGGGTTGAAGGCCTGTTTCCACACTATTGGGATCCTATAAATCTAATTTTTCTGACCCTGCCAGTTTTACTCAATTGGCTTGCCCATGTTGTTCAGGCACTGGGGAAGTTCCATAGTACTTGTATTCATGTATGGAATCTAATGTGTTTTGGATGATGGCACAGAAGAACAGCATCACCTGAAAGTGCTCCAAGTAAAACGATTCACTTGACATTAATTGTCCTTTGTAAGCAGTTCCATTTCCATCAACTAACTGAAATTTCACAGTTGTTTTTAGCTCACCTAGTGCTCTATTAGTTCCTAAAAGTTTATATTGTACTTTCTTTTGTCTATGTCTTTCAGCTGTTAAAAATTGTGTTATGAGTATAATATTCAGAGTGCTTATTCTGTTTTCACTTTACCTGTGGCTACTGCTGAATTGTCTGAACCGGTTAAATCAATTTCAATGGACCTTGAGTAAAGATGCAATTAAGCTTCATTGTGATATCTGAATGATAAAACAACTATCCATCACCTAGGCTTGCATATCAACTTTGGTTAGTAAAGTGAGTTATTGGTTGAGGGATGAGCGTTTGTACCACTGTAGAACACAAATAAGCACTCAGTAGAAGGAAGTGAGGGATGATATGAATAAATACTGCAAGAGATAAGTAACCTTGAGATGCCAAGATGAAATCTGCTTCCTAGCACAAGGTGGTGCTCCTTCACCATAAACCAACTCAGAAGTCACCAAAGTCTCATAGAACCTAAGGAAATAACATGCTCTTAATAGAAAAATTTGAGTATGTTACAGCCTGAAAATACAACAGTAGCATTTTTTAACTGATTCAATAAATTACAGATGATCTTGCTGCAGAACTGTTAGAGGCATAATTTGGATTTATATAGCAGCTTTAATATACTAAAAATGTGTCCTAAGGCTAGAGCAAAGTGATCAACAAGCAACTGAATGCCCTCCTGAGCATTTGCTCTGACCACAGTTTTCTGCGAGCAAGGATTTACAGTATTATTTCCCTTTGTAGAAATCTTGAGCCTTTGCAAATTGAAGAGGAAGCCATCTGTCCTGAATTGAACATGTACTTCTGTGTCAAGATCTTTTAAGTGCATACTCTAACTTGGCCGAGAAGTACATGGCAAACAGTTGGAATCTTGCTCGTTGTCACTGGTAACAGGGAAGGCATCCCGTGATTTTTTTTAACTCAGTCGTCGGGCATGAATGGCCCTGCCTGGATAACATTATTAACTGTCCCTAGTTGCCCTTGAAGGTGGGTTGTTTTCTTGCATTGCTGCAGTCCATATACAGTAGGCTGACCCACATTGCTGTTTGAGAAGGAATTCCAGGATTTTGACCCAGTGACAATGAAGGAATGTGAGGCCAGGATGGTGAGTGGCTTGGAGGAGATCATACAGGTGATGGTGTTCCCAAGTTTCTGCTGCTCTTATCCTTCTGCAACCTAAACATATCTGAGAAAGTGAGGACTGCAGATGCTGGAGATAAGAGTCAAAATGTGTGGTACTGGAAAAGTACAGCCAGTCAGGCACCATCTGAGGAGCAGGAGAGTCGACATTTCGAGCATTAGCTCTTCATCAGGAATGTGGGGGGCCAAGGGTGCTGAAAGATTAAAAAAAGGAGTGGTGGGGCTAGGGGGAAGGTAGCTGGGAATGCAATAGGTAAGTGAAGATGGGGAGTGATGGTGATAAGTCAGAGTGGATAGGTGAGAAGTAAGATGGACAGGTAAGATAGTTCAAGAAGGCAGCGCAGAGTTGCAGGGTTGAATCTGGGATAAGGTGGGGGGAGGGGAGATGAGGAAACTGGTGAAATTGGCATTGATCCCGTGTGGATGGTGGATCTCAAGGTGAAGATGAGATGTTCTCCTCCAGGCATCAGGTGGCTAGAATTTTGTAGTGAAGAACGCCCGAGGTTTGCATGTCTTTGGCGGAGTGGGAGGAGGAGTTGAAATGTTCAGCCACAGGGCGGTGGGATTGTTTAGTGTGTGTGTTCTCTGAAATATTCTCTAAGTTGGTATCCTGTCTCCCCAATGTCACTATTACTCTGTTCCCGTTGCCCACTGGATGCCCACATCTTGTCACTGCCCGTCAGGGATACAGGCATATTGGCAAGCAGTTAGTCAATTCCAAAAGTGAGCTTTACATCAAATAACACCCACCATGGTCCTCTAGACTGCTTTTCTGTTGTCCGCTGCCAATAGCACACCACATTCCCGCTGTAGCCTACCATGCTATTCTGCCTACACTCGTGTCAGTAGGCTGACCCACATTGCTGTTTGAGAAGGAATTCCAGGATTTTGACCCAGCGACAATGAAGGAATGTGAGGCCATGGCAAACATACTGCACGTTTATTAACCAAATGGGTTGTAATGGGTTGGGGCTGGACCTTAGTCCAGTAAAGGGTGGGCCACTGTAAGTGGGTCCCAGTATTGTCAGTCAAGGGCAGAGTTTGCACACTATCAAGAGGCTTGGTTGTGGTCAGTCATCCGCTTGGGCTCATCATAAACTGGACATATGAACAGTTATGCTTAGTGGAGCGGGCAGGAAGAGTCCTGCACGGCCATTACAGCTAGGAATTACAAATTATCCATCTAGGAGCTACAAATGCATCAGTTGGTTCTGGTTAGTCATGTGTAGGTGTTGCTCGTTGAAGTCACCCAGGTCCATCTATTGCTTGTTGAGGGGCTGCATCGGTGTAGGGTAGGGGTAATGAGGGATCATTGCCAAAGAGGTTTGGGAAATCAAGGCTGAGGGGCACATGGGAAAGCAGAAAACAGACCGTTGTAAAGGTGTAGATAAGGATGGTGACAGGACAAACTCAAGGGGTGAGAGGACTTGAGTGTAGGCAGAAAAGAATGCTAGACTACAGCGGAGATGCGGTGTGCTATTGGCAGTGGATAACAGAGAAGCAGTCTAGAGGACCATGGGTATTGTTTACAATGTAAAGCTCATGTTTGGAATTGATGAATTGGTTGCCAGTATGCTTGTGTCTCTGATGGGCAGTGACAAAATATGGGTGTCCAGTGGGCAATGGGGACAGAGTGATGGTGACTTAGAGAAGCTGTTTAGATGGGATGTAGCTAAGGACAGATAAATCGTGACCCTCATAAATAAACAGTAATTAAGGTGAGAGAATGGGTTCTAAGTATGAGGAACTGTGAGCCATGTCAGCTATGTGCCAATACGTTGATTGCGAGAGGCAATTGTGATTGTGCACCTAACCTTTTAAAGACAGTACGAGTGCAAGATATTCCACTCTTTTGGCAGATATCTTCTCAATGGTGAGTTGTCCTGAGGACAGAGTTTGGTAAGATGGACCTAGAGTAAGGCAAGCGAAACAAGGAAAGTAGTTAATATGATAAGTTTGATAAGTTACAGCAAGAAATCTTACTCGACCTTGTGGCAAAATATCCTTCAAAAGTCTGCGCTACTCTCACTTGGCTAAAAAAACACAATATTCAGCTTGATATTAATTTACCATTCAAATGCATTCATTTGTTCAGTGTACTAATTCTTCTAAATCTTTTGTGTAAAACAAATCCCAGAAATGGGTGTGCAGGTCGAAATAAAAAAAGAGAAATATTTTCTGCCTTATTTTCTGCATCACAAACTTCCCTAAGATGTATATAAAGCACAAACAGATGTGAACCTTAATTGTGAATGTTGTCTTCAGTACTTTTGTTTCAAACTCTGATTTTGAATTTCTTAGGTCTTGTTGAATGCAGAATAGAGGCATGCTGTTTTATAGGTTGATTTTTTACTGCTAGACATGTATATTGGGGATCCTAGGGAGATTTCAAATATTCTACTGGTATATCACTGTCAGGTTTATTATGAAAGCCTCATAATTCAGGACTTACTTTTGGAATGCTGTGCTTTCTCATAGCCACCTAATTAGATCTAGTTGTGAAAACACCCTGTTTCTTTTTATCTACCTATTTATTAGTACAGTTACTGCTTCAGCTAGATTTCACTTTTCTGTTTTAATACAGAACTTTAATGTTGGAATTTAGTGAATGTATTCTGAAAATCAAGGTACTTAGAAAGGGTTGTTAGTCCTATTTGTGATGTACACTTAGTGATGTGATTAGATTAATTCTTCTCCACAGTTTCTGTACTATCATCCAGCTTGATTGATCTTATCAATCTAATTGTATTTATAAATCACTCACAGAGATGGAATGTTGGGATAAGGGGGGCATTTTCAGGATGGCAGCTAGTAACTTGTGGAGGACCTTAGGAATCAGTGCTGGGGTCATGATTTTTTAACAATATATATTAATACCTTGGATTAGGGAAGTGAACGTACTGTTGTTAAGTTTGTGACAGCATAAAAATAGTTGTGAAGGTAACTGATGAGGATGAACACACAGTCTATTCTGAGATATAGGTTAAGTGAGTGGGTAAAACTTGACAGATGACTGTTATCCTGTTTACCAACAGCTTAGTTTTCATTCTACTGTCTAGAGGGAATACTAAATCCTTCTCTGGCAAAACAGTTTGAGTAGCTACTTTGAATCTTAATACAGTTGAGGTAATATGCCTGTATCGTTTGAGGGAAAAAAAGTTATCTACCCTTTATTAAAAAGACCCTGGCACTTAACTTATTCACCTCCTACTACACTCATAACATCATTTCTTCTGGTCCTGTAGTTGTAGCAAAAGCTACAACTTGATTTCGTATTTTATCCTTTTGAGTTTCCTTTTCAGATTCACACTTAGAAATCCTAATGAGACCCAGCTTTCCTTGTACCTTGCAGCATACTGAACAAATGTGTCTCATGGTGTTCCCAATTGTTGGCATTCAACAAGGTACTCTCAAAAGGTTGCTGCATACAATAAAGGTGCATGGCATTATGGGTAATATATTAGTATGTTTAGAAAATTGGTTAACTAGCAGAATGGGGACAAATGGTTGTTTTTCTGGTTGGTGATTGGTCCTTAGTGATGTGCCTCGGGGATCAGTGTTAGGATCACAGTTGTTTAGAATTTACTTAGATGATTTAGAATTGGGCACCAAATGTAGTGTGTCAAAGTTCGCAGATAACACTGAACTGAGTGTTAGAGCAAAGTGTACTGAGGGCACTGAAAGTCTTCAGAGGCAAATGGATAGGTCAAGTAGTGGGCAAGGGTCTGGTAGATGGAGTGCAATGTTGGTAAATGTGAGGTAATCCGTTTTGATAGGAATAACTGCAAAATGGACTATTATTTAAATGGTGAAAAATTGCAGCATGCTACTGTGCAGGTAGACTTGGATGTCCTTGTGCATGATGCACAAAAAGTTGGTTTGCAGTGCAGCAGGCAATTAAGGCAAATTGAATATTGTCCTTCATTGCTACAGGGATGGAGTTTAAAAATGGGGAGGTTATGCTGCAGCTGCGTAGGTGCTGGTGAGGCCACACCTGTGTACATTATAGGTCTCTTTTCTTGAGAAAGATGTACTGGCACTGGAAGAGGATGCAGAGGAGGTTCACTAGGTTGATTCTGGAATTGAGAAGGTTGCCTTATGAGGAGAGTTTGAGTAGACTGGGACTATACTCACTGAGATTTAGAAGAATGAGGGGTGATGTTATAGAAACATACAAAATTATGAAGGGACTACATAGGATAGAAGCAGTGAGGTTGTTTCATCTGGGGTGTGGTTTTAAAACTAGAGGATGGAGCCTCAAAATAAAGGGAAGCAGATTTAGGACTGGATTGAGGAGGAACTTCACCTAAGGATTGTGAATCTGTGGGATTCCCCTGCCCATTGAAGCAGTTGAGGCTACTTTTAATGCAAAGATAGATTTTTGAACAGTAAAGGAATTAAGGGTTTTGTCAGTGGGCAGGCAAGGGGAGCTAAGTCCACGTAAAGATCAGCCATGATCTTATTGAATGGTGGAGCAGATTCAATGGGCCAAATGGCCTACTCCTGCTCCTATTTCTTATGTCCATTCTTTACCTTAGTTATTCGCTTTCCTTTAACTCTCCCATTTTGTAGTATTTTCGAGTTTAAGCAATATTAGGGATATTTATGCGACTTTTGGATAGAGACACGAATGATAGTAAAATGTAGGGTAAATTGGTTAGTTTGATCTTAGAGTAGGATAAATGTTCAGCACAACATCAAGGGTCAAAGGGCCTGCACTGTGTTGTATTGTTCTATGTTTATGGAAGTAATAGAAAAGCAGTTTTATTTTATGTATCAGCTTATAATCATCAACTATTACTGCCGCCTGTCCCTCTGAGATGTTAAGGGGTTAATTTGCTCTGCTGACCTTGGAGAAATTGGATGTCCCGGAGGTAGGGTGGTATGTTTATCTGTCTGCAGGGTATTATCATCTTCTATTATTCAGAGTAAATTTACTTTATCATCCCCTATTCAGAATCAATTTGAACATCGCAATTAAAATTCTGACCACATCCTGTCGTTAAAAAATGACTTACAACAGATCTTGCCATTAAGGGATGATTTACATTACATTGTTTCTGGAGATGATCAGGCCACTCCATTGTGTCTTGAGTGGCATGTGACTGTTGGGTTGTCTTGTGGGCATTACTGACTGTGATAAGATTTTGTATAAAGCAAGAACTGGTTCCTTTGTTCAGAGAGCTTCTCTTGATACAAAAATTGCGTAAGAGTGTTAACTTCCAAAGCTTGAACTTAATAAATTTTGACTATTCACAAAGTTGGCGTATTGCAGTTGCATCAGTGTGTAAGAATCTCCAAGAAAAAGAACCTAACATTTGGTGGCAGCGGTCGGATTCCAACATATACAGATCATCTAGATGGATTGAGTAAGTGATCGCCTGCATGATAATAACATGAGACGGATGGGCCCACTTGGTAAGATTTACCTTGATCTCTCTCACTGACCCCTCATCTCCTGGATCTCTAGTGACGGAATCACTGAGCTAACTTACGCACTTGCAAGCAAGCCAATGAGCTTGCTTTCAGAATCATAAGTTCTTGGGAAGGGAGGTTGGAGTCTACGTGGAATTCGGAGGTTTGAGTCCTCTAATAGCAAGGTTTGAGGTGCCGGAACATAGTGCATAAGATGAAAAAATAAATATAACAACAAGTCTATCTCAACCACCCTGCCTTAGACCAGTTGTTAAAAGGGGAAATCCTCCACGCAAAGGTTGGGACCCTGAAGTGGGTGTGGAGACTGAAGATACTGGACTAGTATATCGAGATAAGCTAGGAAATTGAAACTTTAAAAGTGGGACAAGCATTCCTACTGCAGGTTTTAAATGCAATAGTCTTTTATTTGCATAAGTCTAGTCAGATTTAAGTTTTAGTTGTCTGTGTTCACTATGCATGGTCAAAATTTAAAAAAAGTTTATAAGACCAGTCAAACTTGCAAGAGTTGAAACTGTTGAAACATGCAAGGGAAAACCATGCTAAAGACTTCCAGCATTTTCTAAAACCCAAGAGGAATGATTACCTGATACAATAGCATTGTCTTTATTCAGGGAATAAGGAATGAATTGGCAGAATATTTTTAATTACAGACAACTAGTTTTATTACATAGGGAGTGCGGGGGTGAAACCCAAAATCCTTTTAAGTAGCTGTTTTGCTTTACTTGAATTAGGATTTCAATTCATTATGTTTTGTGGGCGATGTAATAGGGTAAATTTTACATTAATATTATACAACATTAGGTCCTTTTTAAAATTATCAAATGTGTAAGCTTAAAACAAATTGATTAAGGGCCTTGAGTCCTTGATTTGTTTGAAATTCTGCAATGCCTGCTTCAAAAAACAATTGTCAGTGGTCATGCTTTAGCCACATGAGGGTATAGCATTAAAATATCTTTGCTGTTTTTTTAATGCAGAATGTTCACAAAAAGAAGAGTGCATTTTAATTTTGATGTTTTGTTAAGATTTAAAGGATATTAGAACTTGAGGCTGAGCTGTTTCAGTTCTGTCAATTATTGTTAAGACTTCATTGGCCCCCTTCATATTGCAAATTCAAAGAATGTTGATCTCTACCAAAGTTGTACTGGTCTGTACCCTCTGTAATTTGGACTGCATATTTAACTTCCCAAACAAAACAATGTCAGTTTGTCAGCAACCACACATTCTAATTAAAAACACTGATCATGAAATTAAAAAATAAATTAGGACTTTTTTTGTCATTGTCAGACCTTTGAACTATATCTGAATTTGGATTTAATACATATATATGTGGCAATGGGTTATTGTTTGCTTTAACAGAGAAATTATAGAGTTTTCATTTGGAGAACATAATTTAATAAATTCTGCATTTGTTTCCCACGAATATTTGAGATTTAAATCTGAACGGAAACTGTCTCTTCAATGACTAAAGCACAGGAAACATTTTATTTTCTTGCTGTTCCAGATTTTTGAAATACTTTTCCTGACAGCTTTCACATTAGCCAAGTCAAAGGAAAATAATTTTTGAATAACCTGAATGGTGTCCCCCGAGGGTTTGACTTTAGGACCACCGGCGGTTGTTTATATAGGATTGAATTGTTTAGGCGGTACAATTTGGAAGTTTATGGATTATATCAAACATGACAATGACATAAATTTTGAAATGTCCTCTCTAGAGTTTCTCCATTCACAAGTAAAGCACGTCTTCGGATCACTGCCCACCCCTCCACAACCTGATCCAACAGACTCAATCAGCTCCCTAGTCATGAGTACGAAAAGTGCAGAAATTGACAATGGTGAAGAGGAGGTCTATGCTTTTTGTCAGTGGCGTTCTTGTGGATATTAAACCACGTGAGCTTTACCTTCTCTTTCAATCATTTAAGGGATATGAAGGTTCACTGATCAAGCTAACATCAAACAGCCAGTTGGCTTTGTTACATTTGACAGCAGAGCGAGAGCAGAAGCAGCAAAGAATGCTGCATTCACCTACCCTTCTGTTGCAGCTGCCACACTTCACACCAGTATCCTCCATCTGAAGCATCTCTGCAAGGATAGGAGTCTTGTCAGTTTTGTTAAATTATCCAAAAATCCAAAAACTGCCCTTATCCAAAAATTCAAATTTCTCCGTGGAGTAATGAGCAAGGACAGACAGGATTTTTTTTTCAGGTTGGAGTTTACTGAAGGAGATTTTGGATAGCCGGCTTGTTTCCACTCAACTTGGAGGGGGTGCAGTGGTCACTAAGGACTGTGAATTTAAGAACTTTACTGATGAACACTTTTTTTTTCCATGTGGGAGGATCCTGTGGATCCTATCTACTGCATGGGCTACTAATTTTCATTGTTAAAATAATTGTATGTTGTGTGTCAACGACTTGCTTAAATACTGACTGTCCCATTCTTATAAATAAGCTGGTAGTGCCTTTTAGATAGTTATCATGGAATGATAAAAGGAGGGAATGAGATGAAAGGGGTTAATTTGCTCTGCTGACTTCAAGAAATTTGATGCCCCGCAGGTAGGGTGGTATGTTTCTCTGTCTTGCAGGTATTATCATCTCCTATTATTCAGAGAAAATTTATATTATCATTTCCTATTCAGAATCGATTAGAACATTGCAATTAAAATTCTGACCACATCCTGTAGTTAAAAAAACGATTTACCACAGATCTTGCCATTAAGGGATGATTTACATTACATTGTTTCTGGAGATGATCAGGTCACTGCATTGTGTCTTGAGTGGCATGTGACTGTGGGGGAGTGGTCGGGGGTTGTCTTGTGGGCATTACTGACTGTGATGAGATTTTGTATAAAGCAAGAACTGGTTCCTTTGTTCAGCGAGCTTCTCTTGACAAACTTTGCACTTGCTTAATACATTTTGACTGTTCGCAGAAGTTGGTGTAATGCAGTTGCATTAAGTGTGTAAGAATCTCAAGCAAAAGAACCTAACACCTCTGGTCTTCAACATGGGTTCTTAGTTCAAAAACAAATGAGTGCTTCAGTTCTTCGAGGAGAACAATCTTCCCAAGAGGTTTATGCCAATTTTCAACTCCTAATACTCAAATTCACCTATCAAAATTAGTTTGCATCACCCTTTCAAATTTAATGTGAGTTTTCAGTGGTCAGGAAGGACAGATCGCATTCAAAGTGAGGCACAGCCTATATACATATATATATTATATATATTTCTGGGAATTTGGAGCGGGGAATAGCATGAGTAAACCTTTATTTTCTTTTTCATTCTTAAAATTAGATGACTTACAATGTGGAAACAGGCCCTTCGGCCCAACAAGTCCACACCGACCTGCCGAAGCGCACCCACCCATACCCATTCCCCTACATTTACCCCTGCATCTAACACTTCGGGCAATTTAGCGTGGCCAATTCGGGTCTCTCGTGCTGTGAGGCAGCAGTGCTAACCACTGTGCCACTGTGCCGCCCACAGTTTTACATTCTGTAATTTAGTTAGAAGGTTAATAAAGTAGCTGATAAAGAAACAGTTATCAATCATGTAAAGCCTGTGAATAGGGCCTCAGAAGGTATTAACTACAATTGAAACTTAGCTAATGGAAGTCACCTCAGGTTCACTCAGTCCAGCTTAAGAGATGGACTATAGAGAGTGCACAATCTTTGATGATCAGGAAGTAAAGATCACTCCGGAGTGAGGCACAACCCAAGTGAGCTTTTTAAAAAACTTCCCTCCTGGGACATAGGCATCACTAGCTAGCATTTATTGCATATCCTGAGTTGCCCTTTAGACGGTAGTGAGCTGTCTTCTTGAATCCCTGTAGTCCACTTGCTGAGGGTTGACCCACAATGTTCTTAAGGAGGGTAGCACAGGATTTTGACCCAGCAGCAATGAAGGAATGGCGATATATTTCCAGTTGCATATATACAGCTTCCTCAACCACTTAAGCACATCTGAAAATTCAGCATTTAATTTTTAAAAGTGTAATCACTGTTGTAATATTGGCTGAGATTTCACAAGGAGAGTTGGCCCAATCCATCAGGTCGAAGGTTGAGAGCAGTCCTACATCTTATGGTCATGAATTAACATGCAGTGATTGACATGTAGCTATGGGCGCTACCCTTCAAAAAGAGTCCAGCCCTATTCCGAGAGCTGCCAATCAATCATAGTGTAAACTTAGAAATTCTCAGACCACTTGTAGGTTGCAAAATAGCAGAATTATTGTAATTAGCTGGCAAGAGATCAATAGACAAAAATCCAGGGTATCAATCAGAGATGACCCTTAATGTGCTAATAACTAGTCTTTAAAGCTTAGTAAAGTGGCAGCATAATTTATACTCTTAATCTGTGTTATTATCTCATTTTCTCTCATTCTCACCATATAATGTTTGTTTATCAATTAAGTTATCAGATAATTAATAAATTTAGTATCGTTATATCAAGCTGCTAATGTGCTTTTATCTGTGTCACTGTATGTGAACCAGATAATTAATGCTTTCAGTATAGTTTCACATAGGTTAAACAAAAACCATTTATGTAGCACTATTTACTTCAGTTATAGATTAACGCCTAGGTTGCAATCTGTATTCTTAGCCAACTGTCATGAGAAAGAGATAAATGCTAGCCTTTGCCAAAATTCATGCATTTTATTCTCTTCCCATGGTCGCCAAGGTTAGCCATTTTTAAAATCAAGTTGTTATTACAACATGGAGGATTGTATCTATTATTTCTTCAATACCTTATCAATAGGACTAGCAGCCTCCCGACACACACACGTATGCGTGCACACGCAGACACTTGTACGCACGTACACTGCACACGCACGCGCACACTTACACACGTACGCACACACATACAAGCTGCCAGGATATATCTGGTAGTCTGCCCATATGGTGCTGATAGTAAAATAGTATTGATATAAAAAGGTTGTTGAATTGGCCATCAGTTGATCCATTGAACAATCTCACCTCATCTATTTCTGACTCCAGCAGAGATTTTCCTGCACATCCACCCACCTCATCTACTGCGTTTGTAACTCTCAATGTGGTCTTCTATTCATCAGGGAGACAGGACACCAATTTGTGGAGCGTTTCAGAGAACATCTCTGGGACACACGCACCACACAACTCCACCACCCTGTGGCCGATCATGTCAAGTCATCCACAAAACCAAAGCCACCTGTCAGCTGGAGGAAGAATACCTCATCTTCCTCCATGGGACTTTGAACCACAAGGCATCAGCATTCACTTCACTAGTTTACAAATCTCTCTTCTCTGACCTCATCCCAGATTCAACCCACCAACTCAGCACTGCCCTCTTGACCCGTTCTATCTGTCCATCCAACTTCCAATCTATCTGCTGTACCCTCCCTACTGACCTATCACAATTACTCCATCTGCATCAACCTATTGCCTTCCATCCTTTCCCAGTTTCTCCCTTTCCATCACATTCATTCAGATGATATTACCTTCCACCAGGCAGTCTACGAAATGATTGCCTTTTCCCAAAATTGCCCCCTCCCCATTGTGGTTGACAGGTTCTTGAACCATGTCCGAACTATCGCCCATATTTCTGTTCTCACCCTATGTCCTCCTTCCCTGAGCCTGATGGAGTTCCTTTATTCCTTGCTTTCCATCCCACTAGTGTCTGCATTCAAAGGGTCATGTTCCATCTCTTCTGCTTCAGCAGGATGTCAATACCAAACACATCTACCCCTCCTGTCCACTGTCAATATGCAACAGGATCTGTTTCCTCCATGATACCTTGGACCACTCCTCCAACACCCCAGCATTTCCTCATTTCCATGTGGCACCTTTATAAATTGCAGAAGATGTAAATTTGTCAATTTATTTCCTCTCGCCTTGCTGCCTGAGGTCCCAAACACTTCCAGCATTTCACTTGTACTAATTTCAATGTAGTCTACTGCATTCACCGGTAACATTGTGTTCTCTTTTGATGCGACCAAACATGGACTGTGTTGCTGTTTTGCAGAGCATCTCTGTTCTGTCCTTAGGAATAACTCTGCCATCCCGGTTGTTTGCCATTTCAGTAGACCACCTTGATCGCACAGGGAGGTGATGGTTAGTGGAGTTATCACTGGATTGTTAAGCCAGAGACTCAAGTAAAATTGTGGAACCTGGGTTCAAGTCCAGTCGTGGAAGATGAATTCAATCAAAAAGTCTGGAAATAAGAGTCTTGAATGAAATCATTGTCGATTGTCAGGGGAAAACCCATCTGATTGACTAATGTCCTTTAAGGACGGAAACTGCTGTCCTTGCCTGGTCTGACTTACATGTGATTCCAGACCCACAGCAGTGTGGTTGACTGGATTGCCCTTTGGGATGTTAAATGCTGGTCTAGTCAGTGATGCTCTCAGATTTTGAATGAATAAATAAAAAAAAGACATTTCTGCCTTGGCCTTGCGGCAATGTTTGAACAAAGGATTACACCTTTGTGGGCGGCACGGTGGCACAGTGGTTAGCACTGCTGCCTCACAGCGCCAGAGACCCGGGTTCAATTCCCGCCTCAGGCGACTGACTGTGTGGAGTTTGCACATTCTCCCCATGTCTGCGTGGGTTTCCTCCGGGTGCTCCGGTTTCCTCCCACAGTCCAAAGATGTGCAGGTCAGGTGAATTGGCCATGCTAAATTGCCCGTAGTGTTAGGTAAGGGGTAAATGTAGGGGTATGGGTGGGTTGCGCTTCGGCGGGTCGGTGTGGACTTGTTGGGCCGAAGGGCCTGTTTCCACACTGTAATGTAATGTAATCTAATCTAATAACCTCATTTTCTGCTTAGCTACTTGACAGCCTTGAGGTCTCAGTATTGAATTCAATAACTTCAAAAACTTTATCTGTCCTCTATTGTTCTTGCCTTCTTTTTCCCACACCCTGGACCTGCAGCCATATCGAGTTTGTATTTTGTTTACTTTGCACTTAATAGCAAGGCCTAATTCTCTCTCTTTTGTCCCTTAATTTACACCCCTTTTTATATCTCTTTTCTCTACTATTAACAACCCCTTTGTCTTTTGCATGAGACCTCTATACCTTCTGGTCTACTGCTCTTCCTTTGCCTCTATCAAAAGTATTTAAAACAAAACAGTTTTCCAACACCTTGCAGCTCTGAAGAAGTCAGACTAGATCATTGAAATTTAACGCTGTTTCTCCACAGTTGCTGCCAAATCAGTTTCTCGAGTGTTCTGTGCTTCTATCAGTTGAGCTTCAACTAATCTAAAGGTGGGCAGGTTGGCATGACAGTGGAACTATGACAAGATAAAAATCCCCACCATCCAACTTGATTTTATACCTACCCTTTCTCTCACATTATGTCTCACTGGGCTGGAAATCAAGACCTGTTATTCCCAGAGTCATCACAAATATTAAACCTGTTAAAGAAGTATATAACATTTCCTGATTTACCTGATTTTCAAAATACAGGTTGACAAAACAGAAAGAAGATTTCTGTATTTAACAGGAATGACTATTTATAATATGTGAATAGTCTTTAACTATGGGTAAACAATTCTGAGTTGTTGGCATATAACTCTAGTTAAAACTAATACTCTTAAACCTCTTCTTATAGAAAGAAAAACGTAGGAGTTATTGATGGAAAGACTGGAAAGGCAATATATTGGATTCTGTTCACAGAATCTAATGAGATAGATTTTGTGCTGATCAGAATGCATCTTCTAGTTTTTCTTCTCCAGATGCTTTCATTGGTTTGCTGGAGGCATGGGGTGATTGACTTACACTTATAAATGAGATTTCACAGTACTACTGGAGGAAAAGAAATTAAGGCTTTGAGGAAAGTCTGCCTATTCTTCAACTATCAGCTATCTAATTTCTTTAATTGGACAAAATCATTTGCGTGCATGTATCTATTATGAAAAATAAAAGTCTATTTAGATTTAATTTTCAGCTCACTTATATATGTCAAAGACCAGATGCCACTGACCTTTCATCTGCACAAAGAATCATCCACCAGCTTCAGGCTTAACTTGAATTCATGTTCAGCTTTAAATTTTGGCATACATCCCGTCAGCACTCATTTTCTGTTAAGACGAGGTTAGGAAAATTTTATTTGATCTCGTGACATAAGAATTTTAACTTTTAAAAATTACCCACAAGTGAGAAGAAACGTAATAACTTGCATAATACAAGTTGTGAAATCTAGGATCACATTATAGACTAGCTAGCAAAAACAAAAAAAAATGAAATTGGAGTTTCATATTTAAAATGCTTTAGAATTTTCAAGTATTTTGCAAAGCAATTTACACCCTCTTGAATGATTTTAAATAAATGTGTTTTCAAGGAAGCTGTTCAATATAATTTCCTTGATCTTGTATCCTGTGCCCTATTAATAAAATTTAGGATACTGTTTACTAACTGCTCTCTCATCTTGTCATGCCATTTTTAATATCTGCATTTTATTTTCCATTGTCTCTCTATAATCTTTTTATCAAAATGTATGACCTCACACTTTTTTGCATTGAACCTCATCTGTCATATATGCTCCATTCTCTTAATTTCTATAAGTCCTTTAGGACACCATCTCCAGAGGTGGGGCATTCTCCCTCTGAGGGATGGCAGTACCACTCTTAAGCTCACTGGCAGAATGTTATGGCAATGGCACCCCCCCCCCCCCCACCCCACCCCCTGCAGAACACCCATTAAAACATTATCTGTGGTCCCATAACAGTTGGCAAATACAGAAATTGGGTCATTGTCATGACCTGTAGGCAGCTTGAATTAATGGCAGTGGAGATTTAGTTAACATGGCCAAGGTTTATCCAAATGGCTTGACTGCTTTCAAAGAATATCATGTGCATTACTTCCTTATGATCACTAAACAAAATAGTTGTTCTCCAGGGCAGTCAGTTTCACCTCACCTCAGAATGTAGAGTAATGAGTCTGGGAGCTGAGTAAGTTGCCAGTGCTGAAGTTCAGCATTGGTGAGCAACTGATGTTTGATAATGCAGTTAAAGATATTGTCCATTATTTGTAAATGACTGAGTTAAAGAGTCATGACAAATCAGGATGAAATTTGGTCCACTGAGTCAGTGGAAGAACATTTAGGAGACAATGATCATTGTATTATAAGGTTCAAGACAGTAGAATGCAGTGTTAGAAAAATCAGTTGTTAGAGAGGTGACTTCATTGGAGCAAGAACAAAGCTTGGTAGGATTAACTGAAACACGAGGTTGATGGGTAAGACTACTTTCAATTAGCTACTTAAAAGAGCAGGTGATTTGGATTCAGTTGAAATTTATTCCCTCGAATGGAAACTGTAGCATGAACAAATCCAAAGTTCCTTGATAAAAAGGTAGACACTAACATTGGAAGGAGTGGAGGTGATGTATCAAAACATTTTGAAGGCGGTAAGCATAGAAATTGGACAGGTACTGGCTATATTCTTGCAGTCTTTCCTGGTCTTCTGATGCCAGAAGTTTGGAGAATTACAAATATGAGTGTCTTGTTCAAGCAAAGTTAAGTATAGTTGCAGCAATTGCAGGCCAGTCAGTATAACTTCGGTAGGGAAGCCTCTAGAAATAATGATTCAATATAGAATTACTGGTCTAATGGAAAAAGGTGAGTTGCTGAGGAAGAGTTATCATGGTTTTAGAAAAAGGAAATCCTGTTTATCTAACATGCTGTGTTTTTTGAAGAGGTAACAGAGAAGCTCTGTGAGGATAAAGCTGTTGATGTTGTATACATGGATTTCAAGGTGGCGTTTGATGCAGTGCCACACAATGGACTTGTAAGGAAGGTTATAGGGCATGGTATAAAGGGATAGTATCTGGATTAGTGGTGCTGGAAGGGATAGAAGCAGTGCGCTTACAGAATTGGCTGAATGATAGGAAACAGAGTTTTTGGGCTGGACAAAGGTTTGTAGTGGAGTTCCCCAGGGCTTAGCATTAGTGATAGAGTCCAACAACACTACAGGTGACCCCACTACGCTATACATTCCTTCACACACATGCACTCCCGCACACGCACACTGTTAAACATAATCACACTCACCCTCTCTCATACGCATGCTCCCTCTCAAACATATCCACACTCATGCGCAACTACTCTCTCAGGCGTATACTCAGTCACACTTGTACACACACGATCAAGCATGCACACATACTGTCTCCCCCCCCCCCCCCCCCCCTTCACACACACACACATTCTCTCTCCCTCACACATTTATTTTTGAGCACACCTACATATATAAATCTGTGGGGTGAATCTACATTTACAGGTTTGTATTTCTAGATGCAGTCTATTTTGATTTTTAAAAAAGCAGACATTCCTGATGAAGGGCTTATGCCTGAAATGTCAATCCTCCTGCTTGGAAACTGACTCACCTGCTGTGCTTTTCCAGTGCCAAATGTTTTGACTCCACAATCTATACGCAGTCAGTCCATGTAAGATTTTATAAATTCCTACTTTGGAAATAGAAACACTCTGATCATGGTTGGAATACAGACAGACTCTAACCTCACACCTTTAATGCATTGTCTGAACTGAGATGTCACCTTTTTGTTTTAATAAAACCTTAAATTATTTCAGGACTGTGACTTCAAAGAAGTTCTGGGATTTACACATTAATGAATCAAAACCTGCACCCCATTCTAAGTGATTAATGACTTAATAGCAATAGCCTTGTTCAATACATCACATCAGTTGTATGACACTTTGTTCTTTTACTTTAAATCCTGTGTCCTATGATGCTGCCCCACTAACTACCTGACAAAGGAGCAGTGCTCTGAAAGCTTGTACTTCCAAATAAACTTGTTGGAATATAACCTGAAGTTGTGATTTTTAACTTTGTCCACCCCAGTCCAACACTGGCGCCTTCACATCCTGGCTACCATCAATGCCACCAACTGCTGGCTCAAAGTGGAGAGGATTTCCAGGAAAATTGCGGATATCTACACAGACATCAAGTTGCTGCAGAAATGCAAGAAAGCAGAAAAGGTCCCCGAACAACTGTGGGTCACAAACCTACTCAAGTTTACCTACAACACAAACTCCACTGAGAAATTTTGCCGTCACACCTCTCGCAAACTAACTCTACAGTAGGTGCCTTAACCTTGAAATCGCGATACAGTCCATACTCTCAGCTTGTGCTCAAGATCCAGCAGTACAGCTATGATCACTGCCAAGAGGACAAGGTGATGAAAGTGCACCACGTAGGCGCACACCAAGAAAAGTAAACAGGAGAAACTTGACATCACCACCAGCAGTAGCCAACCTCCCCTGGCACCACAAGAAAATCAATCGGCAGCTTTTTGGATCACACCCTTCAACCAGAAGACATCGAAATTCTTAGCCAAAGGCTCAATTTCTGCCCCATCACCAAAATGGACTCCATTGATCTTGCAGCAGAAAAGGAGGAATCCGTCAGATGAATGATACTGTGAATTCTTTCAGGATTTCAGCTGTGAGCCCAGTGAGACAACCAACAAATCAGAACAGTCATCAGAGAGATCCATAGTGGAGCGACTAAAGGAGTCAATTTGGACCCCTCCAGAGGGCTGCTACCCTGGGCTTGACATGTACGCTCAAACCGTCAAGGAATATGTAAATGCCAGATTTATCAGCTGCACTCACAAAGTAAAGCAAGATGTCACCCAATCACAACACAGCCCATTCATGCTATCAAGACCAATCACAACATTTTCATCAAGCCAGCAGACAAAGGAAGAGACATTATCATTTGGAATAGAATGGACTGTTGCAAGGAAGTGTACTGACAACTGAACAACCGGGAACACTACAGGCACCTACTGGTCGATCCAACCAAAGAACACACCCATGAACTAAACAGACTGACCAGGATTTTTGATGCAGTCCTTCAAAGTACCCTACGCATCTATTCTCATGTACTTCTCATATAGGGGAATTCTATTGCCTTCCGAAGATACACAAAGCCAAAGCACCTGGATGTCCCATTGTATCAGGTAATGGGACCCTATGTGAGAACCACTCTGGCTATGTCGAGGACATCTTGAAACCCATTGTACAGAGGACCGCTTCTGTCACAACACTACAACTTTTACATAAACTCAGCACCCATGGACCAGTCGAACCAGGAATGTTCCTTGTCACAATGGATGTTTCAGCACTCTACGCCAGCATCCCCCATGATGATGGCATCACTGCAACAGCGTCAGTACTCAATACCAACAAATGCCAATCTCCAGGCACCATCGTATAACTCTTCTACTTACTCCTCAACCACAACGTCTTCACTTTTGACAACCTGTTTTTCATCCAGGCGCATGGAACAGCCATTGGGACCAAATGTGCACCCTAGTTTGCCAACATTTTCATGCACAAGTTCAAACAAGACGACTTCGCTGCACAGGACCTCCAACCAACACTAAGCACCTGATACATTGACAACATTTTCTTCCTCTGGAACCATGGCAAGGAGTCACTAAAACAACTTCACAGTGATATCAACGAGTTTCACCCCACCATCAGACTTACTATGGACTACTGTTTAGAATCAGTCTAATTCTTGGACGCACACATCTCCATCAAGGACTGGCACCTCAATACCTCACTCGACAGCAAGCTCACAGATAACTTCACTATGCTGCATTTCTCTAGCTTCCATCCTAAATGTATTAATACAGCCATCCCCTATGCACACACAAGATCTATTCAGATGAGGAGGAATGCAATGGACACCTGAAGATGCTGAAGGACGCCCTCATAAGAACTGGATAGTTCTTCGCAGCCTGCAGCGCATTACCAGTGAGGATGAGCACCTCGCCAAGATCTTCCCTATGCCTCCACTTCTCAGCTTTAAACAACCGCCAAACCTTAAACAGACCGTTGTTAACAGCAAGCTGCCCAGCCTTCAGGACAACATAGACCCCAACACCATACAATCCTGGATGTAAGAACCTCAAAGCAAGAAAAGAACAAAAAAACTTTACAGCCCAGGAACAGGGTTTTCAGCCCTCCGAGCCTGTGCTGATCCAGATCCATTGTCTAAATCTTCCCCAATTCCTAAGGATCTGTATCCCTCTGCTCCCTACCTACTCATGCATCTGTCCAGATGCACCTTAAATGTATCTATCAAAGCTGCCTCTACGACTTCTGCTGGCAATGTATTCCAGGCACCTTACACCCTCTGTGTAAAGTACTTTCTACATGTATCCCCTTTAAACTTTTCTCCTCTCACCTTGAACGAGCGACTTCTCATTATTGAATTCCTCACCTTGGGAAAAAGCTTATCTCTATCCACCTGTCTACACTCTTCATGACCTCAATCAAGCCCCCCCTCAATCTCCTTTTTGCTCATGGAAACAATCCTCACCTACTCAACCTCTCTTCATAGCTAGCACCTTCCATACCAGGCAACATCCTCATAAACCTTCTCTGCACCCTCTCTAAAGTGTCCACATCCTTTTGATAATGTGAGACCAGAACTGTCCACCTTATTCTAAATGCGGCTGAACCAAAATCTTGTACAATTTTAACATGACCTGCCAGCTGTTATATCCAATACTCTGTCCGCTGAAGGCAAGCATACCATATGCCTTTTTGACCACTCTATCCACCTGTGCAGCCACCGTCAGGGTACAATGGACCTTAACTCCCAGATCTCTCTGTTCATCAACTTTTCCCAAGGTTCTTCTGTTTATAGTATAGTTCGCGCTAGAATTAGACCCTCCAAAGGGCATCCCATTACATTTGCCTGGATTGAATTCCATCTGCCACTTCTCAGCTCAACTCTCCAGTCTATCTATATTCTCCTATATTCTTTGACAGTCCCCTATGCTTTCTGCTACTCCACCAAACTTCGTGTCATCTGCAAACTTACTGATCAGACCACCAATGCCCTCTTCCAGATCATTTGTGTATATCACAAACAACAGTGGCCCTAGCACTGATCCCTGTGGAACACCGTTAGTCACCTTTCTCCATTTCGAGAAACTCCCTTCAACTACTACTCTCTGTCTCCTGTTGCTCAACCAGTTCTTTATCTACCTAGCTAGAGCACCCTGCACACCATGTGACTTCACTTTCCCCATTAATTTACCGGGGGAACCTTATCAAATCCTTACTAAAGTCCATGAATATGACATCTACAGCCCTTCCTTCATCTATCAACTTGGTCACTTCCTCAAATAACTCTATTAAATTGGTAAGGCACAATCTCCCCTGCACAAAACCATATTGCCTAACGCTGATGATAAGCCTATTCTCTACTCAATATAAATAGATCCTATCCCTCAGTACCTTCTCCAGCAGCTTTCCCTCCACGTCAGGCTCCCTGGTCTGTAGCTACCTGGAATATCCCTACTACCCTTCTTGAACAGGAGGACAACATTAGCAACTCTACAGCCCTCCGGTACTTTACCTGTGTTTAAGGATGCTACAAAGATATCTGTCAGGGTCCCAACTATTTCCTCACTTGTCTCCCTCAGCAACCTGGGATAGATCTCATCCAGTCCTGGGGATTTGTCCAACTTAATATCCTTTAGCTTACCCCAACACATCCTCTCTCCTTATGCCAACGTGATCCAGAGTAAATAGCTATCTCCTAATCTCAATATTCATCATGTCCCTCTCCTCGGTGAACACTAATGCAAAGTAATCTCGCCCATTTTCTCAGGTTTGACACACAACCTTCCTTTCTTACCCTTTAGTGGACCAACCCTTTCTCTAGTTACCCTCTTGCTTCTTACATATGAATAGAAGGCCTTGGGATTCTCCTTAATTCTGCTCACTAAAGTTATTTCGTGAGCTCTTTTAACCTACTTGATTCCTCATTTAAGATTAGTCTTACTCTCCTGATATTCCTCCAAAGCGTAATCTACTGCTTGGACCTTATGTACACTTCCCTTTTCCTCTTAGCTGGTCGCACAATTTCTCCTGTCCACAGTTCATGAATCTTGCCTTTCCCATCCCTTGTTTTCAAAGGGACATACCTATCCTGCACTATCTTCAAACTATTTTTGAAAGCCTGCCACATATCAAATGTGGGCTTACCTTCAAATAGCTGCCCTAATCCACATTTCCCAGCTCCTGCCAAATTTTGATATAATTGGCCTTGGCCCAGTTTAGTACTCTTCCCTTAGGATCACTTTCATCTTTGCGAGTATTCTAAAACTTACAGAATTTTGGTCACTATTCCCAAAGAAATTTCCCACTGCAACTTCTACTACCTGGCCTGGCTCATTGCCCAACACCAGATCCAATATGGCCCCTTCCCTAGTTGGCCTATTGGCATACTGCTCTAGAAAACGTCCTTGGATGCTCCTCACAAGTTATGCCTCATCCAGACCTCTGACACTAAGTGTATCCCAGTCAATGTTGGGAAAATTAAAATCTCCCATCATCACCACCCTGTTTCCTCTACACCTTTCCATAATCTGTTTACCTATTTGTTCTTCTACCTCACACTCACTGTTGGGAGGTTTGTAATACAGCCCCAACGATGTAACTGCACTGCACCCTTCTTACTTCTCAGCTCTACCAATAATGCCTCACTGCTCAAACCCTCCATAGTGTTCTCCTTTAGCACACCATGATATCATCCCTGACCAGCAATGCGCCTCCTCCCCCCCCCCCCCCAATTTTACGCCTCTCCCTGTTCTGTCTGACACATCTATATCCTGGAACATTTAGTTGCCAATGGTGCCCTTCAACCGAGTCCATGTGATCGCAATAACATCATACTCTCAGGCACCAATCCAAGCCCTAAGTTTGTCTGCCTTACCCACTACTTGCATTGAAGCATATGCACTTCAGACCACCAGTTCCTTTGTGTTAATCTGCTCTCCGCCTACTTTTCCCCTTGGTAATGCTAACTTCATGATCCTGTTCTTTACAGTCTCTACTTTCCACCACACCATCTGCTAGTCTTCTCTTCTGGTTCCCAGCCCCCTGCCACATTAGTTTAAACCCTCCCCAACAGCAGTAGCAAACACTCCACCAAGGACATTTAGTTTCAATCTGGTTCAGGTGTCAACCATCCAATTTGTAATGATCCCACCTTCCCCAGAACTGATTTCAATGTCTGACAAATCTGAACCCCTCCCTCCTACACCATCCCTCAAGCCATGTGTTCATCCTGCCTATTTTTTCATTTCTAGGTTAGAGTGGTGCGAGAAAAGCACCCTATTTTTTCATTTCTACCCTGGCTAGCACTGGCAGCAATCCTGAGATCACTACCTTTGAGCTCCTCCTCTTTAACTTGGCTCCTAGCTCCCTGAATTCTGCTTTCAGGACCTCATCTCATTTTTTACTTATATCATTGGTGCTTATATACACCATGACAACAGGCTGTTCACCCCTTTCAGAATGCTCTGCAGCCGCTCAGTGACATCTCTGACCCGTGCCCCTGGGAGGCAACATACCATCTAGGAGTCTCGTTTTCAGCCACAGAACTGCCTATTTACTCCCCTTACAGTAGAATCCCCTATGACCATGGCCCTACGAGTCTGATTTGTATCTCAGCCTGAGCTACAATTTTTCTCAAAACTCGCTACCATACAATCCTGTCATGGCAAATGTTGCAAGATGTGTCCGAGTGTTGACATGGATACTACCATTACATATGGGGACACCACTCACCACATGCTTGGGAGGTAGTTGTGATTCAACCAACATTGTCTATCTTATACCCTGCTGGCAAGGATGTTTCAAGGCATGGTATATTGACAAGACCAAGCAGACACTACAATGGATGAACGGACACCATGCAACAATCGCCAGACAGGGACATTCCCTCCCAACCGGGAAACATTTCAGTTGTCAAGAACATTCAGCCTTGGATCTTCGGATGACCATTCTCTAAGCTAGTCTTCGGGATATGCAACAACACAGAGTTGCTGAGCAGAGGCTGATAGCCAAGTTCAGTACCTATGAGGATGACCTCAACTGACATCTTGGGTTCATGTCACGCTATAGATGACCCCACTACACTACACTGTCACACAAGTATGTAGACACACAAACACACACTCTTGCAGGTGATTTCAGTCACACACACAAACCCTCGCTCATACATGGTCACTCAGAACCGCACATACCCCTATACACTTATGCGCACACCCTCTCACAGGCATATACTCTGTCATACTTGTACACATTCCTGATGAAGGGCTCCTGCCCAAAGCGTTGATTTTCCTGCTCCTCAGATGTTGCCTGACCTGCTTTTCCAGCATCAGTCTAATCTTGGCATCTGCAATCCTCACTTTTGCATACTCGTACACATACTCCCACCTATGCACACTCCCTCATGCGCACACATACACCTAAGTCTATAGGGTGAATTTGCATTTACAGTTTTGTATTTGCAGATACATTGTATTTTGTTCAAAAAACACACTCTGCACATAGTCAGTTCATGTGACATTTTATAAATTCCTACTTTGGGAATAGAGCCAGTTTGACTCAAGGTTGGGATACAGACAGACTCTAATTTCACAATTTTAATGCACTATCTGAGCTGACATGTCAACTTTTTCTTTAATAAAACCTTAAATTATCTTGGGACTGTGACTTGATAGATGTTCTGGGATTTACATATTAATGAATTGAAACCTGCATCTCTATTCTAAGTGATTAAAGACTTAACAGCAACCTCAGCTTATTCAATACATCACATCAGTTGTATGACACTTTGTTCTTTTACTATAAATTCTGTGTCCTATGATCCTGCCCCGCCAGCTACCTGACAAAGGAGCACTGCTCCGAAAACTTGTACTTCCAAATAAATTTGTTGGATTATAACCTGGTGTTGTGTGATTTTTTAACTTTGTCCTACAGCACAAAGACAGATCCTTTTGCCCAAACTGATCCATGCTGACCAAAATGTTCATCCGTGCTAATCCCATTTCCTTGCACTTGACCCATATCCTTCAAAATCTTTCCTATCCTTGTATTTGTCCAAATGCCTTTTAAATGTTGTTCCTATAACCCCCTCAATCTCTTCAGGCAGTTCATTCCATATGCGTACCTGTAAAAACATTGCCCCTCAGGTTCCCTTTTATTCTTTTCCCTGTAACCTTAAACTGATGCCCTGTAGTCTTTGATTTCCCAACCCTGGTAAAAAGACTAAGTGCATTCACCTTATCCATGCCTCTCATAATCTTTTAAGTTTCTATAAGATCCCCCCTCAGTCTCCTTTGCTCTAAAGAAAAAGGTTCTAGCTTGTCCAACCTGTCTTTATAGCTCAGACTGTTAGTCCTGGTAACATGCTTGTAAATTTCCAATGCGCTCTTTCCAGTTTAATAACATCCTTCCTATAGCAAGGTGACGAAAACTGAACACAATACTCCATGTGGCCTCGCTAAACATCCTGTACAACTGCATCATAACTTCCCACTGCAGACAACCGTGCATCTGAACCCCAAGGTCCCTCTGTTTCACTAAACTCCTTAAGACCCTACCATTCACCATGAAACTCGTACCTTGATTTGACTTTCCAAAATGCAAGACCTCAATTATCTATGTTAAACTCCATTTGCTACTTCTCGGCCCACTCCCCAGCTGATCAAAGTCCTGCTGCAATTTCTGATAACCTTGCTCACTGTCTGCATTATTGCCTACTTAACTTTCATCTGCAAACTTACTAGTCATGCCTTGTACATTCTCATCCAAATCATTGGTATCAGTGATCTGGATTTTATTGTTCCAGATAAAATATCAA
This sequence comes from Chiloscyllium punctatum, assembly GCF_047496795.1. Classification (NCBI taxonomy): domain Eukaryota; kingdom Metazoa; phylum Chordata; class Chondrichthyes; order Orectolobiformes; family Hemiscylliidae; genus Chiloscyllium; species Chiloscyllium punctatum. The sequence goes on from NC_092775.1 coordinate 7,399,954, forward strand.
AGTTTACAGATGATATATAATTGGATGAATTGTAAATTGAGAGGAAGACTCTGTAGAACTCCAAAAGGACATAAACAAACTGATAGAGTGGGTGATTACGTGGCAGCTGAGTTTCAATGCAGAGAAATGTGAGGTAATGCACTTTGGTAGGAAGAATGTTCAAAGAATGCAAAATAAAGTGCATAATACTAAATGAGGTACAGGAGCAGAAGGACTAAGGTGTATGGCTCACGTTGGAAGTGGCAGGATAGGTGTAGAGTGCACTAAGTAAGCATGCAGTGTCCTTGGGTTTACTAATAGGGGCATAGAAAATGAGAGCAAGGAATTGATGTTGAAATCATATATGATACTTTTAGACTTCAGCTGGAATATTGTGTATGATTTTTGGAGCTGTTTTGTGGGAAAGATGTGAATATATTGGAGGGAGTACAGAAGAGATTTTAAAAAATGTTTCCAAGAACAAGAAACTTCAGTTACGAGGACAGATTGAAGAATTTAAGACTTTTCTTTGGAGAGAAGACAGAGGAGATTTGATGTAGGTTTTCAAAATCATGAGCTCATTTGACAGTGTTGATAAGGTGAAGCTATTTCAGCTTGTAATAGGAGGGAAAATGAGAAGCCATAGATGTAAAGTGATGTGCAAAAGAAGAAAACATTTTCGTACCACAAGTGGGACTAGATTGGGTTGGGATATCTGGTTGGACGAGTTGGACTGAAGGGTCTGTTTCCATGCTGTACATCTCTATGACTCTAGTGAGTATGAAATGCACTGCCTGGAAGTATAATAGAGACAGGTTCAATCAAGCCATTCAAGAAGGCATCAAATGATTACTTGGATTAAAATCATGTGCGAACGGATAGGGAAAAGAAAGAAAATGGCCACCTGATGAAGGAATGGCGCTCCAGAAGCTAGTGCTTCCAAATAAACCTGTTGGACTATAACCTGATGTTGTGTGATTTTTAACTTTGTGCACCCTAGTCCAGTTCGGCACCTCCAAATCAGGAAGTGATGGCTTTGTTGTTGGAGTAGTAAACCAGAGACTCCATAATGATCTTGGGACTCAAGTTTGAGTCCCACCCATGACAAATGCTAGAAATTGAAATGTTTAAAAATCAACAATTAAAAGTGTATTGATAACCAGGAAATGATTGTCAATTTAAAAACAATCTAGTTTACAAATTCCCTTTTGGGTGGGACATCTAGTAAAGCATTGTGTAACTCCAGTCCCACAGCAATGTGGTTGATTCTTAACTGGTATGGACTCAGTTGCATCAAATTACTAAAATAAAAACTTCAAGAAGGGAACAAAACTGGATCAAACACCTATCAGTGACAAAGTCAGTCCTTTCGACTCTACAAAGTCTTCCATACTAACATTGGGGCTGATGGCATCACTAGGTGACCTATTTCAGAGACTAATCAGAGTCATTCTCACCTTACAGATGCCATCACAAACTTTGTATGCACCTTTCCCATCAGCAGAACAGACCGAGAAGTAGATGTGACACTGGCACACAGGAAGGAATTGTACTGGAAATGTCTCTGGACCTGATAAAATCAAATGACCTCAACTCTCATGTGAGCATTGAAAACTTGAAGGTATTTACAACAATAACACCTTAGTCCTCACTCCCTCAGCTGATGAATCAATACTCCTCCATGTTCACCAACACATGGAGGAAGCATTGAAGGTGGTAAAATGCAGAATGTATTCTGGATGGTGGGCTTCAATGTTCATCACCAAGAATGGTCTCAGTAACACTAATACTAGACATGCTGGTCAAAGCCTAAAGGGACTAGCTGGTAACTGGGTGTGCAGTTGATGGTGAGAGATAAGCAAAATTGACCTCTTCCTCACCAATCTTCCTGCTGCAGATTCATCCATTAGTATCAAGAGGAGTGACAACTGCACACTCGTTGTGGACAAGATATTCTGATTTCAAATCCTGAACAAACTCCATCATACTGTGTTGCACTAACTGTGGTAAATTGGATGGATTTTAATTTGCAGCTCAAGACTGGGCATCCATGAGATGTTATAGGCCACCAGCACAAGATGAAATGTACTCAAACACAATGTGGAACCTCATGACCCACTCTAGCATTACCATCAAGTCACAAGATCAACTCTTGTTTAATAAACAGTGGAGGGGGACATGCTATCACCTGTATTAGGCATACCTGAAAATGGTTTCAACTGATGAAGCTACAAAACATGGCTATTTAAATGCCAAAAAACATAAGCAGCAAGTGATGGACAACGCTAAGTGAACCTGCAACCAACAGACCAGAGCTAAGATCTGCAGTCCTGCAACATCAATTCGTAAATGTTGGTGGACACTTAAGCATCACATTGGATAATGAAACTCAACGAGTATCCCCATCCTGAATGATGAAGGAACTTGGGCAGCAGTGCAAATGACAAGGCTGAAGCATTTGCTACAATCTTTAGCTAGAAGTGCCGGGTGGATGATCCAGCTCAGACTCCTTCAGAGATCCCAAGCAACAAAGATACCAAGACAAATTGATACACTTCATGTGATATTAAGAAAAGGCTGAAGGTATTGGATTTTGTAGAGGCTAGTTTCCCTGGCATTTTGGCAATAATACTCAAGGTTGTGTGCCAGAACTTGCGATACTGTTAATTAAGCATGATCTATTACAGCTACCACAATGATATCAACCCAACAATGTGGAAAATTGCCCACAAGCACTGTTCTGTTGTTCTGTAAACAAAAAGCAGAACAAATATAACCTGGCTAATTACTTATCCACCAATCTATTCTTGATTGTCAGTAGTGATGGAAACAGTCATCAACATATGCAACACTTGCTTAGTAACAGCCACTGACCCTGTTTGCTTTCTGCTAAGGCCACTCAGCTCTTGAGCTCAGTACAGCGTTTGTTCAAATCTTGACAAAAGAGCTGAGATTGAGATTGAGTGACTGCTTTTGGCATAAAGGCTGTATTTGACTGACTGTAGCATTGAGGAGTCCTAGCAAAACTCAAGTCAATAGAAATCAAGGGTTTACTCTCCGCTGATCAAAGTCATACCCAATGCAAAGGAAGATGGTTGTTGGAGGCATTTCAACTCACGGCATCTCTTAAGGCATTTCTCGAGGTAATGTCCTAGACCCAACAATCTATAGCTGCTTCATCAATGACCTTTCACCATCATAAGGTTGAAGTAGGAATGTTGTTGACTGCACAACATTCAGTATCGTTTGCGACTCAGATTCTGAAGCAGTGTCCAAATACAGCATAGCCTGGGCAATATCCAAGCTGACAAATAGCAATTATCATTCATACCACACAATTGCCAGCCAAATACCATTTCCAACAAGACTGATAGTAACCATTTCCCTGTGACATTCAATGGTAATGCCATTGTTGAATACCCTAAAACCAAATCCTGGAGCTAATAGAAACTCAAAACTGATCTGAACTTGCAGCAGAAATGCAGAAATACAATGGTGACAAGAGCAAGTTGGGAATCATTCAGTGAATAACTTAACTCCTGACTGTCCATAGCCGGATCACCATCTGTGAGGCATGCTGAATGTGATGGAAAACTCCACACTGCCTAGATGAATGCACCTCTAATAATACTTAAGAAGATTGACAACATCAAGGTCAAAGCTGCTAGCTTTCTTACAAACATTCACTTCCCTCCATTGTATGTTGCAAAGAAAAAAAAATGAAAAATCTATATTTCATGTATATCTATTTACAGAAACTGGTGGCAATCATGTAAGAGATATAAAATACTTAAAAATAACTATGCTGAGTTTGAATCTGGAAACAAATTTATCAGTTTAATAATTCAAGTTTAAAAAAATTTGTATCTACCATTCACTTACTTATTCTGCTTACTTAGGACAGTCAGAGGGCTAAGAAATATTTAGACATTTTTAAAGAAACTGCAACATATTTGATTATGAGGTATTTGCTTACATAATTCTAATGTGCTTCAAGCCATTTGGAGACCTTCGACTGACAATCTAACCCTAATGGTTCTCAGCAGCAACATATAGCTTAGTATCTCCCTCCACAGGTGACATGTGGATTTTGTTTCACATGTTGTATATAATTCCATCTGACAAAACTGTGACCGAAATATGAATTTCTGTCATTATTTGACATGACTTTATATAGTGAGGGCATATGTACATTAAAAGTGGCATTAACTAACTGTCTGTCTAAAATGTGTATGAAACTTTCTATGGTTCTTGGCAGTTAGTCTTCAGGGGGCCAATGCATATGGCTGAGGAAAGGCAAACAGATATTGCAACAGATACAGCAAATTATTTGCTGTAAATGTTTGGCCTGACTGTTATTTTGTGGAGTTATATACCTATCAGTTTTTGTGCCATTTCTTCACAGCCCATTTTACATAAATTTGATCCATTGAAAAATGTAGGGATAGAATTAACTGGTTATAATAGTCCAGCAAGTGAGGACTGCAGATGTTGGAGATCAGAGTCAAGAGTATGGTACTGGAAAAGCACAGCAGGTTAGGCAGCATTCGAGGAGCAGGAGAATCGACAAGCTTATGCCTGAAATATCAATTCTGCTGCTCCTCAGATGCAGCCTGATTTGCTGTGCTTTTCCAGCACCATACTCTCTTCCATAATAGTGCAGCCCCAGTATAAGGAGGGAATTAGAATGGGGTTGAATGCATGCTGTCAAGTGAACTAATTTTTTTTTGCCTTTGTGTTGTCACTGCATAATCCAATATGCCATGCCTCAAAAACACTTACAAATCTTCAAGTAATATCAAAGACTGATGGAAACAAATAATATTATGTCTCACTGGCTGTAATCAAGTCCCTTTATTCCCAGATCCCCAAAAATTATAGATTTTGGAATAATATGCAGAATTTCCTAATTTACCTGTCTTTTAGATGCAGATTGACAGAAAGTACAGACAGGGCTCCTGTACTTAATAAGAGTATATATTTATTATAAATAGAGACTAACTAAGATAAACAATTATGAAATATAAAAATAACAGGAAAAGTTAGTCCATTTTTTGACGATATGAATTACCCAAAAAAAAAGGATTGTTTCTGGATAAAATAATTTATTTCTTAAGCTTAGCAATAGAAATAGAAATATTTAAATATTAGGTTAAGAGACGCTGAGCTTAATGTTGGTTCTCTATAAATTTAACAGGTCTGAAGAGACTTATTCATATGAACTGCATTTCTTTGGGGTATTTAGTTGAGAGATTTGTGACAAAAAAATTCAGTTGTTATTTCAGTTGAGTTCAGTGTTGCAACCATGCAATATATAAATCATTCTCATGACACTATAACTTAGCATTCGAGTGCAACTTAGAGTAATGTTCCAGAGTTAAGCAGAGGAAGTGAATGTTGTTCTTGCCAAACTTTCTCTGACTGTAGAAATTAAATCTTTGTCTACTACAGGAGAAGAAGCTGGTTTATTGATGGGTGTCTGATAAGCAATTTAAAGTTTTATTCTATTTATAAGAATCAAAATAGCATAGCATCTGATGATAAGGTGAATAAAATATATGAAAGCATAGCTAACTTTAAAGTTGAATAAGTTCCTTAAGACAAATTGAGGATGGCAGGACACTAATATTAGATTAGATTACTTACAGTGTGGAAACAGCCCCTTCAGCCCAACAAGTCCACACCGACGCGCAACCCACCCAAACCCAATCCCCTACATTTACCCCTTCACCTTACACTATAATTTAGCATAGCCAGTTCACCTAACCTGCACATTTTTGGACTGTGGGAGGAAACCGGAGCACACCCACGCAGACATGGGGATCGGTTGAAAGTACAGACAGGTCAAACTCCACACAGTCAGTTGCCCGAGGTGGGAATTGAACCCGGGTCTCTGGTGCTGTGAGGCAGCAGTGCTAACCACTGTTCCACTATGCTGCCTACAAATATGTTACAGTTGCATCATGTGGGAGTTCATGAATACTAGTTTGGTCCAAAGTAAACACATCTTTCCTGAAGAAGGGCTGATGCCCGAAACGTCGATTCTCCTGTTCCTTGGATGCTGCCTGACCTGCTGCACTTTTCCAGCAACACATTTTCAGCGCTAAACACATCTTTGGCAAAGATTTGAAGTTTGAGTAGCTTTGGCTCAAACGTCTTGCTGTGCCAACCTGTGGAACCAATCTGAAGCCTATCTATCCTATACTATTCCATTTTCATCCATATGTTTATCCAATGACCATTTAAATGCCTTTAAAGTTGGCGAGTCTAATAAAGTTGCAGGCAGGGCATTCCGTGTCCCTACTACTCTCTGAGTAAAGAAGTTACCTCTGACAACTATCCTATCATTATGAATGATACAACACGTCAGGGAGAGGGAATGTTACTTGGCTTCTTTGTATAAGGAGGCAGTCATACCTATTAGAGTTAGATTGTCTGAATTGCTCAGTGTTCAAGGACAAGAAGTTATGACAGTGAGTGAGGCATTTAAGGACGCCCAGAGGACAGGAACATAAGAGCCCAGAAATCTCATACTTTGCAATTTGAGATTCTTTCAGCTTGCCTAGATGAGAGTGAGCACTACAGGATAGATGAGCTCACTGCCTTAGGCACTACGGTATCAGAAACCACTCAAGAAGGGGGAATAAAAAGAACTCTTGTGGTAGTAGGGGACAGTATAGCAAGAGGGGATTAATACTGTTCTCTGAAGTAAAGAGCAGGAGTCCACGTGACTATATTGTCTATCCAGTGGTTGATTTAAGATGTCTGGTGAGGGCTAGAGAGAAATTTGAAGGGCAGATCGGGATCCAGTTCTTGTGGTCCATGTAGGTATCAATGATGTAGGCAAAGCAAATAAGGAGTCCTTGCTGAACCTATATGAAAAAAATAGGCATCAAATTAAGAAACAACATCAAAAGTCATAATTTCTGCATTATTACATGAGCAGCACGCAAATTTGTACAGGATAAATCAAATTAGAGAGATGAAAGAGAACTCAAAGACTGTTGTGGAAAAAGCAAGTTCTAGTTTGTGGAGCACTGGCACCAGTTTAGACCAACAGTATCTAAGAGGTTCAATTCCTGTATCGTCCAAGGTCTCCATGAAGATCCCATCTTCTCAACCTTGCCCTACCTGTGGGGTTAAACCACTACTAATCATCTTTCTCAAATGAGAGAGCAGGCCAATGCTCTGTTCCCTCACCTGAGTTTTGGTAGCCCTCAGGTTAAATCATCACCAATCTCTTCTCTCTAAGAAGAGAGCAGCCCCGTTAGTCTGGTAAGACTAAGACGACACACAGGATGACCTATTAGAAGAAATTTCACATCCAGCTTATTAACATGAGTCAGGATCTTATACACTTAAATCGTCAAGTCTCACTCTTCCAAACTCTAGTGGAAATGAGTCTAGCCAGTCCAACATATGCTCATTAGACAACCCATTCATATCAGATATTAATCTAGTAAACATTCTCTGAATCTCCTTCATTAGATTTACATGCTTCCTTAAATAAGTTGACAAAAACTGCACACAGTACTGCAGATGTCTCAGTAATACTCTGTGTAACCGAAGCATAATATCCTTTTTTGAACTGAAAACCAAAACCGCTGGAGAATCACAGTGGATCAGGTAGTACCCATGGTGAGGAAGCAAGCTAATGTTTTGAGTCTAGATGATTCTTCAGAGCTGAAGTAAAGTGTGGATGGGGCAGCTCTTATCATTTTAGCATAGTGTTATGCTCACATGCCCATTTGTCTGTCCTCAGAATGCTGCAATGCTGCAGCGAATCACAATGAAAACTGTAGGAGCAACATCTCATCTTCAAACTAAGCTTTTTAAAATCTTCTGGGCTCAATATTGAGTTTAGCGCTTTGAAATTGTGAGCCCATACCTTCTATTTCTTTTAGCTTTGCTTGTTACATTCCCTGACACCCCCTCTCTCCTTCCCCCCCATGCCAACAGGACTGTCGCTTTTTCCAGACCGGCAGTCAAACACACCATTGCTCTCTCCATGGATGCTGCCTGACCTGCTGTCATCTCCAGCATTTTTATTTTCAGTTCAGATTCCGGCATCTGCAGTAATTTCCTTACTTTTATGTTCAATTTTTCTCAACAAAGGCTGACATTCTATTCATATCCTTAATTACATGTTGTACCTTCATATTAACTTTGTGATTTGTGTACCAGTGCATAAAAACCCTTTGCACCTCAAATTCTGCAATTGTTCTATTTAAGTCATATTCTGCTTTTTATTCTTCCTATCAAAGTGAATTGCTTCACATTTTCTTACATTGTACTCCATCTGAGATTTTTGACCACTCACTCAGCCTTTATTCCTGATGTAGGGCTTTTGCCCAGACATCGATTTTCCTGCACCTCGGATGCTGCCTGACCTGCTGTGCTTTTCCAGCACCATTCTAATCTAGACTCTGATCTCCAACATCTGCAGTCCTCACTTTTGCCTATCTATCTGCCTCATCTTCCTCCTCTTTGTCACAGCAGGCATACAATATATAGCAAAAAATACTTCTTCAGATGAGTGCAAATACAAAACATTTAAGGAGCTTGCCACCATCCAAGATTAAGCTGAACTGCAAGAACTCTCTAAGGTTCCTTTGACAACATCTTCCAAACCTATAACCTTTGCCATCTAGAACAAGACATCAGATGCACAAAAACACCACCACCACCACACGCAAGTTCCCTTCCTAGCTACACACCATCCTGACTTAAAACTCCATCATAATTCTTTCACAGTTGCTGGGTCAAAATCCTGTTCAAAAACTTGAAAGAACTGCAGATGCTGGAAATCAGAAACAGAAAAACATCATCTGTGGAATGAAATCAGAGTTAAATTTTTGAGTCCAGTAACTCTTTTTCAGAAAAAGGTTTGTTCTGAAGAAGATTCACTGGACGCAAAATGTTAACTCTGATTTCTGTCCACAGATGCTGCCAGACTTGCTAAAATTTTCCACCAATTTCTGATTTTATGTCAAAGACTAGAATGAATTATTGCACTTTTAAAAGCAAGTTATTGAAATTCATTGTATATAATGTTTACACTGTTGTTTTGTTTAAGCTTTTTTTTCACTCATTTGTGGGATGTGGGTGTCACTGGCTGGCCAGCATTTCTTGCCTATCCCTAGTTGCCCTTGAGAAGATGGTGATGAGCTGGCTGATGAACTAGTAGTCCACCTGCTGGGGTTGATTCACAATGCCATTAAGGAGGGAATTCCAGAATTTTGAGCCAGTGACAGTGAAGGAACAGTGATGTATTTCCAAGTCAGGATGGTGATTGGCTTGGAGGGGAACCTGAAGGTGATAGTGTTCCTATATGTATGCTGCCCTTGTCCTCCTAGATGGAAGTGGTCCTGGGTTTGGAATGTGCTATCTAAGGATTTTTGATAAATTTCTACAATGCATCTTGTAGCTAGTACACACTGCTGCTACTGAGCGTCAGTGGTGGAGGGAGTGGATGCTTGTGGATATAGTGCCAATCAAGTGGGCTGCTTTATCCTGGATGTCAAGTTTCTTGAATGTGGTTGGAGTTGTACTCATCCAGGAAAGTGTGAAGTATTCCATCACACTCCTGACTTGTGCCTTGTAGATAGTGGACAGACTTTGGAGAGTGAGGAGGTGAGTTACTTGTTAACAGTATTCCTAACCTCTGAACTTGTGTTGTAGTCAATCTATTTATATCAGTAGCCCAGCTTTGTTTCTGGTCAATGGTAACTCCAAGAATGTTGGTAGTGGGGGATTCAGTGATGGTAACACCATTGCTTGTCAAGGAATGATGGTTAGATTTTCTTTTGTTGGAGTTGGTTATTGCTTGACATTTGTGTTGCACACATGTTACTACTGTTCACTTTTCAGCCAATGTATTGATGTAGTCCAGATCTTGCTGCATTTGAAAATGGGCTACTTCAGCATCTGAGGAATTGTGAATGGTGTTGAACATTGTGCAATCATTGGCGAACATTCCCACTTCTGACTTTATGATGGAGGAAAGGTCATTGAAATAGCTAAAGATGGTTTTGTCGAGGACACTGCCACAAGGAACTCCAGTAGAGGTGTCCTAAAACAGAGGTGACTCATTTATTGGTTAGGTTGAATTTGTTCTGCTTTTGGTATACAGGACATGACTGAGTAATTTTCCAGATTGTCAAGTAAATGCTAATGTCATTGTTGTACTAGAACAGCTTGGCTGGGGATGCACTGAATTGTGGAGCACAAGTCTTCAGTACGATTGCTGGAATGCTGTTAGGACCACATCCTTCACTTAAACTGTGTGTGTAGATGATAATCCAGTGGAGAACTGTGTCAGTGCTACATTGGGAAAGCCATAATTTGGATAACATGGGAATATGTGTAGGCCATTCAGTCCCTCAGGCCTGTTCTGCTATTCAATGGGATCATGACTGATCTGTGGCCTAAATCCATATTATCTTAACAAACAACTTATCAATCTCAGATTTAAAATTAACAGCTGATCAAGCATCACCTGCCATGTGTGGAATTCTACAATCTACCACCCTTTGTGTGTAGAAGTGCTTCCTATCATCTCTCCTGAATGATCTGGCCCTAATTCTCTGACAAAGCGCCCTTGTTCTAGAATCCCTAGAATCAGAGGAAAATGTTTATCTTTATTTACCCTGTCTTTTGCCGTTAATATCTTAAGACTTCCATCAGATTCTAGCTTCTTGAGAGAACAGGCATAATTTGTATAATCAGAAACAAAAACAGAAGTTGCTGGAAAAGCTCAGCAGGTCTGGCAGCATCTGTGGTAGTTCTGGGTCTGGTGAGGATGGGCCGCACATACTACCAGACCTGCTGAGGTTTTTCAGTAATTTCTGTTTCAGAGCTATAGCATCCGCAGTTTTTTTAGTTTTTGCTGATTTGTATAATCTCTCCTAAAGTCCAGGTATCATGCTTGCAAACCTACATTATACTCACTCCAAGGTCAACATATCCTTCCTAAGGGATGGTGACCACAGTATTCTAAGGGTGGGGGTTGGGGGCTGTCTAACCAGAGTTTTGTGTTAATGCAGCATTACTTCTGCATCCTCGTACTCCAGTCTTCTTAATATAAAGAACAGCATTCCATTCACTTTCTGGATTATTTTTTGCACCTGTTTGTGACATTTCAAAGATCAAAATCCAATGCCCCCAAGTCTCTTTGGACACCCACTGTATTGAACTTTATACCACCTATAATGTATCCTGATCTATGCTTTTTAGGTCAAAAATGAATAATCTCACTCTTGCTTACATTAAAAAGTCAGTAAACTAAGTTCCTGTCTGTTGTCTTAGCTGGATGTAAAAGTACTCATTATGGATGTAGGTTTGCTAGCTAAGCTGGAAGGTTCATTTCCAGACATTTTATCACCCTACTAGGTAACATCTTCAGTGGGCCACCAGGCAAAGCACTGCTGATGATTCCTGCTTTCTATTTATAAGTTTGGGTTTCTTTGGGTTGGCAATGTCATCTCCTGTGGTGATGTCTTTTCCTGTTCTTTTTCTCAGGGGGTAGTAAATGGGGTCTAACTCAATATGTTTGTTGATAGAGTTCCGGTTGGAAAGCCATGCTTCTAGGAATTCTTGTGCGCGTCTCTGTTTGGCTTGTCCGAGGATGGATGTGTTGCCCCACCGAAATGGTGTCCTTCCTTATTTGTATGTAAGGATACTAGTGAGAAAGGGTCATGTCGTTCTGTGGCTAGTTGATGTTCATGTATTCTGGTGGCTAGTTTTCTGCCTATTTGTCCAATGTAGTGGTTTTTTTCAGTTCTTGCATGGTATTTTGTAAATAACATTAGTTTTGCTTGTTGTGTGTATAGGGTCTTTCAAGTTCATTAGCTGCTGTTTTAGTGTGTTGGTGTGTTTGTGGGCTACCATGTTGCCAAAAATTTACAAAATACATTTACAAAATACCGTGCAAGGACTGTAACAAACACTACATCGGACAAACAGGCAGAAAACTAGTCACCAGGATATATGAACACCAACTAGCCACAAACACAGCCACTACCCTCTCTCACTACTATCCTCACATACGGATGAGGAACGACACCACTTCGACTGAGGCAGTACATCCATCCTCGAGCAAGCCAAAAAAAGACACGCACAAGAATTTGCTAGAAGCATGGCATTCCAACCGGAACTCTATCAACAAACACATCGAGTCAGACCCCATCTACCACTCCCTGAGAAAAAGAGCAGGAAAAGACATCACCACAGGAGATGACATCATCACAGGAGATGACAAATCCAAATATTCAAATAGAAAGCAAGAATTATCAACAGTGCTTTGCCTGGAGGCCCACTGAAGATGTTACCTAGTAGGGTGACGAAATGTCTGGAAATGAACCTTCCAGCTTAGCGAGCAAACCTAAATCCAGAATCTCAACCTGAGCTACAAATCTTCTCAAAACCTGCTAGTACTCATTATAGTATAAGTGTTTCAGGACCCTGGTGAAAACTTGCAAAAATGGCATGGGGCCGAATATCACTGTATATAAGTAGACGTGGGAGGAGTTAGACACACTAGAAGGAGATCTCTGGAAAACACACAGGTGAAACATTTGGGGAAAGAAAAGAGCACATGAACATAAACACACAAAGAAGGTAGATTAGTTCTTACCTAAAGTAACAGTAAGTCAAAGCCTGGTATAACTATGTGTTTGGTATTAATGTACAATAACTAATGTTACTTTAAAGTCTGAGCCTGAAGATAATCTTGACTTTGCCTACTCCTTGAGCAGTCTGTTGAAATCAAATTCAGTGTGGCAACAAATCACAATAAAGGATGGTGGCAGCTGTGGAATTCACTACCAAATCATTGAAAAGTCAGTAAACTAAGAATCATGGTACTGTAAAGTTAAAAAAAGAAGCAGATTGTATGAAGGAGTGAAGAATTTTTTTTAAAATTACTTTCACAAAATAATGTGTACAGCATTGAGATCAACTGGCAGCTTAAAAAAAACATGGTGCTTAACAGAAGCTGTGAAGGAACTATCTCAAAACAGAAACGATTGTGTTTTATGCTTCTTTTTTAGGAAATAAGCTACAGTTGCTTCTGACCCCATTCAGGTCTCCTCTGAACTGCCCCAAAACTCTCAGGCTCTGAATTTTTAAAGTGAAAATCAATTCTTGATTTTCCTGAACCAAAACAGCTAATGTTCATTAATATATCCCCCAGCTGTTGTAAAACCACCATAGTTAAAATTACCTTTCATTAACTCTGCTGCTTTCTGATACGTTTTGTGTTAGGTCACTATTTCAGAAAGGCTGTTTTAAGTTAGTTTTTTTTAAAAACCCTTCAGAAAAGTAACTAATCCCATATGCCACTATTTTAAATTCTAATCTCTAAAAATAATATATATGTACAAATCAGAAAGCTTTAGGTCAACTGAATTGCTATAGTTGGGCAATTCCCCCTGGCTTTGTAGGCACAGAGCCTGAAACTTTGACAGAATTACATTGCTCCAAAATTTCATGCTTCACATGGCAAGGGGCCACTACTGCTGTCCATTCAGATTTTGGGTTAAATCCTGGTGTCTTTAAAGCTCAAGCTATATTTTTAAAAGAGTCCTTGTGTTTTGGGCCATTCTAAATTGCTACGGGAAAGGACTAGGTTCATTGCTTATTTTAGATATATTTTCTCATCATCCTGTTTTGACAGTTGCTAGTGAGTTACCAATTAAGCCGTGAATACAGTGGGAGAAACTAATTCAAATAGTAGTGCTTTCAGCTATTGCTACCCTGATTATTGATTTTCCAGGCCGGGTAGTGCCACAGGCCTCAGTTGATAACATCGAAGACTTTTATGGAAACAGATCTCTGCCCCCTTAGCCTTAATTGTGTCTTGTTCCTTTAGAAGTCCCTTCAATAATATTTGTTGTTGAAAATATGTAATCCTGTGGTTCAGGCCATCCATTTACAATCCTAAAACCTTGATAAATTTTCTCTGGAATTCTTTTGTAAACTATTGCACACTTCCCATGTACAGTGACAATTTTAGGTTATCAATGAAAAGAATGAAATTAGACTATAACAAAAACTGAAGCAACGGTTCTCTGACAAATCTGAGTTAACAAAAAATCTGAAATGAGAAACATATGGCTTTTTTGTTACCATCTCAAACCATAACCTAAACTTCTTTTTAAAAGTTTCAATAGGCATTCACATTTGTTTTTAATTTTAAAGGTTTAAAGTTTGCGTAGTGTTTCATTTTGTCTGCTATTTTTCTTTTTAAGTTTATGATCACAGCAAGCAGTAATTTACCTTCATTGCAACTGCACTGTTATTTAGGGCCCACAGTGACATGATCTATGCCGAGAAATCTGGGATAACCGTGTGCGTAAAGACTGTCTTGATGTTGGGATTGTATTTTCAAACACTGTTCCAGATATCAAGATGAACTACTTGCTGTGGTGTGGCAAGGGGCTGCTCATTAACAGGTGATTATTGTTTGTTCTCACCTTCATTAACTACAAATCTCACCTCATTAAAATGTACTTGCAGTCATACCAGGTGACGGATAGAAACTAGACATTGGGAGTCCTTGGCATGAAAATCAAAATAGCAGCCTCTAATTCCTCTGGACCGCCATATTGGGCACTATGGGCATGCTGCAGAGCATGCGTCTAATATCCACAGAAGCTGGCATCTGACATTTGACAGCTTCCCTGCGCCATCATAAAAAGCCATAGGGAACATCCTAGCCAAATGCATCACTGCTTGGTATGGCAACTACTCTGCCCAAAACTGCAAAAATACAGCCCAGTTCTTCATGCAAACCAGTCTTCCTTCCAGTGATTCCATCTATACTTCCTGCTGACTCAGGAAAGCAACCAACATAACCAAAGGCCCTTCCCACCACAGTTATACCTGTACTCTCTTCCAACTGGCAAAAGATTAAAAGGTTTGAAAACATGTACTAACAGATTCAAGAACAGCTTCTTACCCGCTGTTATCAGACTTAAGAATGGACCTCTCATATATTAGAGTTGATCTTTCTCTGCACCTTCTCTGTAGCTGTAACACTATATTCTATATTCTGTTGTATTAATTACCCTGATGTACTTATGACAAGGTATGATTTGTCTGGTTAGCACAGTAACAATACTTTTCACTGTATCTTGGTACATGTGACAATAAAACAAAACAAATCATAGCACACCTCTTAACTGCTTATAATATATTCCTATACTTCAGTCCTACACTTCAGAGATCACTAGCAACTATCATTGCAATACTGCTGAAAAGACATTTGCATACAAGGGAGGGCTCTCAACTCACACCTGTACCATCCTGCATCTCTGGGCTGCTTACAAAGTCTAAAAGGCCTCCCCTACTTAGTGCCTCGCCAGATGTTCAAAGCATCCTTACTTTGTGCTATCCTGCCTGTGCTTTGTGTCCTCAGCTGCAGTTTAAAGGCTCACATCATTGCCATATAGCCTTGATGGGCAGTGCAGACATAAAGCCAGGCAGCTTGTCATCTTGCTGTACAATCCATTCTTGCTTCAGTCTCACAGCTGCACCACATGTGAGCAGCTACATGGCACACAAAATGCATATGCTACAGGAAAATGAACAAAACTCAGTCTATGGGGAATTGTCTTCACCGAAATCCAAGGAAATCCTTATCAGACGGTGGGGAGGAGGTTTTCCAGTGGAGTAAGTCAACGGGAAGCTCCGACATCAATCCAGTGACTTGGGGACTCTCATACAGCCGCTCTAGTTGGTCAGAGTTAGGATCCTGTCAACACAGGGTGGGGTCAGCTGAACGTCAGCCTCGTTTTGCTATTCCCGTCTGGATAGAGAGAAAAGGAGGAGATAGTAACACTTATCCAGAGGTCTAGAGAAGGCCATTAAACTTCTTCCGACATCGTTTTGTCTTCCTCAAGAGGGCTGAGACCGCACTGCCCAGGGTGGCAATTATGGACCAAACTAGAGCAGGTTCTGGTTTAATGAGTTCCTCTGGTGTCCCTGGGAAGAGAACATCCTTCTTCTACACCATCTTTCCATCAGGATTTCCAGATTCCAGGTCACAATGTGAGCACCAATTCCTTTTTACCATCTGTGGGGCAAATGTCAGAAACTATGCAGTGCGGTTTCAGACTTATTTCAGTATAGAATATATTTCAAAATCTCTGCCCAGCCAGCATAAGTTCTTCATCTCTCTCCAATAGGATTTTGATTTGAATTTTTCTTCTTGTTCACCATCAGTACATTTGTCTTTCCACCTCGTCCTTGACAAGGTATTTGCCAAAATTTGTTTTCATAGACACATCGCATTCCTTAGTGACTGCTTCTGGCTAAGATTCACCCCATGTCTATTTTAAATGAAGTTTTGTCTCTCCTGTTTGAATCCATCCAAGGCCACAGGTATCTCTGATGTACAGTGCTCCTCAGGCAGCTGTTCTCACCACATCCTGAGATCCACACTCAATGCTATGTGTCCTACATGCACACTTTCGACCTCTGTCTCTATTAGCATTGCCTCATGCTGGCTCAGAGCTATCCTGCTCCCCAATTCTACTTCATTCTTCGGCTTGTTCGATGTTGAAGAAGAAATTGTTTCTCTTTCTTTAATGCATTAAGGGGCACAAGCTTCAATAACTCAAAGGCATCCAGGACTCTCTGGAATTTTCCTCCCTTTCCCTCTCTCTGAACCCACATCTTGTCAGGTATTTATCATTCCTGCTGATCTGCCATTCTCTGATATTGAACAATCTGGTCAGCAAGGGACTTAAGGACTTAGTTTTATCCATTTATACTCCACTTCAATGAATTTCGGGCATGACATAACATCCAACATTTCTTCCATTGCCATAGGTGCTGTTGCTATCGGGCTGAGTGCTATCTGTTGTACACCTCCTCCTATCTCTCATGGACCATGACCCCACTACTGAACATCAAACTCCTTTTTCCATGACCGTCATTAACCTCGTCTCATCCGAGGATCTCCCACCTCACAGCTTGCCAACTCAGTGACCCAACCCTGTACTGCCTACTTCTATCTTTCTACCTGAAAAAGTAAACCCTTCTTTCAACCTGTTCCTGCCTCATGGAAATTAATTCCTCCTACCTTGACTCAATTTTTTTTTCTCCCTTATTCACTGTCTACCCACTTTCATTCAAAATTCTTCTGCATTATATTGGTTTCAAAACTTCTAGTTTGCTGGCACCAGTTGCCTCCTCTCCACTATGGACATGTAATGCCTCTACATGTCTATCTTCCATTGGGATGGTTTGAGGGCTCTTGAGAGAAGACTATCCCCATTACATTCATGTACCTGCATCATCTTTGAACAACTTTTCCTTCAAGTTCTCTCATATCCTTCAGGCAGAAGGAGTGGTCATGGCTACCTGCATGGGCCCCAGTTGCGTCTGTCTGAGGGTCACATGGAACATTCCTTCTTCCAGTCCTATTTAAGTCCTCTCCTACAACTGTTTCTCCAGTAAATATCCTTGGTACTGCATCCCTCTTTCACCAGAATTCAAAAGATTTATCAATTTTAATTCCTATTTCCACCTTACTTTCATTTTCATTTGGTCCATCTTTCATTCCTTCCTCGACATCTCTGTTTCCATTTCTAGGGTTAGGCTGGTTACTGATATCCACTACAATTCTATTAATTCAAATTGTTACCTTTACTATATATCTTCACACCTTGCTTCCTGTTGGAACTTCATTCCATTCCTCCTGTTGAGCTATCTCTGTTGCATCTGAACCAATGATGCCACCTTCCACTGGGGCAGCTTCAGAAATGTCCACTTTCTCCTCAATCAAGGATTCCCTGCCATTGTGGTTAACAGGGCCCTGAGCTGTGATTCACCCATTTCCCATCCATCTGCCCTCATCACTTCCCTTTCCTCCTACAACAACAATAGAATTCACTCTGATACTCTCTTCCCATCCCACTAACCTCTGCATCCAAAGGATCATAAGCCACCATTTTTGGCATCTCCAGTAAAATGCTACCACTGGACACAGGTTCTTCTTCCCTCCTTTGTCAGCCTTCTGCAGGGACCACTTACTCCAGGACATCAAGGTCTAGGCCATTCAGCTTTTTCCACCATACAGCAAAATCATGGTTGATCTGTGGCCTAAGTCCACATCGCTGCCTTTGGACTATAGCCCTTAATCCCTTAGCATAACAAAAATTATCAACCACTGATTTAAAAATCACTTATTTAGCATCATCTGCCATTTGTCAGAGAGAGTTCTAAATCTCTACCACCCTTTGTGTGTAGAGGTGCTTCCTATCATCTCTTTTGTACAGTTTGGCCCCAATTCTCTGACTATTTCCCCGAGTTCTAGAATCTGCCATCAGTGGGAATGGTTTATTTTTATCTACTTTGTCTTTTCTTGTCAATATTTTGAAGACTTTGATCAGATCAGCCCATAACCTTCTAAAGTCTCAGGAAAACAGCCCTAAATTGTTTGATCTCATCCTCATAACCAAAGCCCTGAAGTCAGGTATATTTTTGTAAACCTACATTGCATTCCTCCAAGGTTAATACTTCCTTCAATCACTTCTCCACTCCAAGCGCCTCATACCCCCATGGCACCTTGATTGAGTTTCTTGAAGAAGTAACAAAGAGGATTGATGAGGGCAGGACGATAGCTGTGGTCTATGGACCTCAGTAAGGCTTTTGATAAGGTTCCTCATGTGAGACTGGTTAGCAAGGTAAAAAGCTGAAAATGTGTTGCTGGAAAAGCGCAGCAGGTCAGGCAGCATCCAAAGAGCAGGAGAATCAACGTTTCGGGCATGACCCCTTCTTCAGGACTCATGCCCGAAACGTCAATTCTCTTGCTCCTTGGATGCTGCCTGACCTGCTGCGCTTTTCCAGCAACACATTTTCAGCTCTGATCTCCAGCGTCTGCAATCCTCATTTTCTCCTAGCAAGGTAAAACCAATGACTGCAGATGCTGGAAACCAGATTCTGGATTACTGGTGCTAGAAAAGCACAGCAGTTCAGACAGCATCCGAGGAGCAGTAAAATCGCCGTTTCGGGCAAAAGCCCTTCATCAGGAATACAGGCAGAGTGCCTGAAGGGTGGAGAGATAAATGAGAGGAGGGTGGGGGTGGGGAGAAAGTACCATAGAGTACAATAGGTGAGTGGGGGAGGGGATGAAGGTGATAGGTCAGGGAAGAGGGTGGAGTGGATAGGTGGAAAAGAAGATAGGCAGGTAGGACAGGTCATGGGGAGAGTGCTGAGCTGGAACTTTGGAACTGGGGTGAGGTGGGGGAAGGAGAAATGAGGAAACTGTTGAAGTCCACATTGACGCCCTGGGGTTGAAGTGTTCCGAGGTGGAAGATGAGGCGTTCTTCCTCCAGGCGTCGGGTGATGAGGGAGCGGCGGTGAAGAAGGCCCAGGGCCTCCATGTCCTCAGCAGAGTGGGAGGGGGAGTTGAAATGTTAGGCCACAGGGTGGTGTGGTTGATTCGTGTGGGTGTCCCAGAGATGTTCCCTAAAAGCGCTCTGCTAGGAGGCATCCAGTCTCCCCAACGGAGAGGAGACCGCATCGGGAGCAACGGATACAATAAATGATATTGGTGGATGTGCAGGTAAAACTTTGATGGATGTGGAAGGCTCCTTTAGGGCCTTGGATGGAGGTGAGGGAGGAGGTGTGGGCGCAGGTTTTGCAATTCCTGCGGTGGCAGGGGAAGGTGCCAAGATGGGAGGGTGGGTTGTAGGGGGTCATGGACCTGACCAGGTAGTCACGGAGGGAACGGTCTTTGCGGAAGGCGGAAAGGGGTGGGGAGGGAAATATATCCATGGTGGTGGCGTCCATTTGGAGGTGGCGGAAATGTCGGCGGATGATTTGGTTGATGCGAAGGTTGGTAGAGTGGAAAGTGAGCACCAGGGACATTCTGTCCTTGTTATGGTTGGAGGGGTGGGGTCTGAGGGCAGAGGTGCAGGATGTGGGCGAGATGCGTTGGAGGGCATCTTTAACCACGTGGGAAGGGAATTGCGGTCTCCAAAGAAGGAGGCCATCTGGTGTGTTCTGTGGTGGAACTGGCCCTCCTGGGAGCAGATACGGCGGAGGAATTGGGAATACGGGATGGCATTTTTGCAGGAGGTAGGGTGGGTGAGGTGTAATCCAGGTAGCTGTGGGAGTCGGTGGGTTTGTAAAAAATGTTGGTGTCAAGTCGGTCGTCATTAATGGGGATGGAGAGGTCCAGGAAGGGGAGGGAGGTGTCAGAGATGGTCCAGGTAAATTTAAGGTCAGGGTGGAATGTGTTGGTGAAGTTGATGAATTGCTCAACCTTCTCGCGGGAGCACGAGGTGGCGCCAATGCAGTCATCAATGTAGCGGAGGAAGAAGTGGGGAGTGGTGCCGGTGTAATTACGGAAGATGGACTGCTCTACGTAGCCAACAAAGAGACAGGCATAGCTGGGGCCCATACGGGTGCCCATGGCTAACCCTTTGGTCTGGAGGAAGTGGGAGGATTCAAAGGAGAAATTGTTAAGGGTGAGGACCAGTTCAGCCAATCAAATGAGAGTGTCAGTGGAAGGGTACTGTTGGGGACGTCGGGAGAGGAACAAACGCAGGGCTGGGAGGTCCTGGTCGGGGCGAATGGAGGTGTAGAGGGACTGGATATCCATGGTGAAAATGAGGCCTAGGGGGCCGGGGAAACGGAAGTCTTGGAGGAGGTGGAGGGCGTGGGTGGTGTTTCGAATATTTGTGGGGAGTTCGTGAACTGGGGGGGATAGTACAGTGTCGAACACTTGTTCTGCCGTCTCCGCCTCCGAGCTTACTTTCACAACCAAGACTTCCGCCCACCTTCCGAGGACCCCTTCGCCCACCTCCAACACACTCCATCCACCTGGACACCCCGTGCTGGCCTATTACCCGCCTTCGACCTCTTCATTTCCAACTGCCGCCAGGACATTAACTGCCTCAACCTGTCTACTCCCCTCCCCTACTTCAACCTCTCACCCTCACAACGCGCAGCCCTCCAATCCCGACCTCACCATTAAGCCAGCAGATAAAGGGGGCGCAGTGGTAGTCTGGCGCACTGACATCTACACCGCTGAAGCTAGGCACCAACTAAAGGACACCTCTTCCTACTGCCCCCTCGACCATGACCCCACCCCCATCACCAAACCATCATCTCCCAGACCATACAGAACCTCATCACCTCAGGAGATCTCCCACCCATAGCTTCCAACCTCATAGTCCGGGAACCCCGCACTGTCTGGTTCTATAAGATCCACAAGCCTGACCACCCTGGCCGACCCATTGTCTCTGCAGGCTCCTGCCCCACTGAACTCATCTCTACCTACCTTGACACTGCCCTATCCCCCCTAGTCCAGGAACTCCCCACATGCGTTTGAGACACCACCCACGCCCTCCACTTCCTCCAAGACTTACGTTTCCCCGGCCCCCAAAGCCTCATCTTCACCATGGATATCCAGTCCCTCTACATCTTCATCCGCCAAGCCCTCCGTTTCTTCCTCTCCCGACGTCCCCAACAGTACCCTTCCACTGACACTCTCATTTGTTCGGCTGAACTGGTCCTCACCCTTAACAATTTCTCCTTCGAATCCTCCCACTTCCTCCAGACCAAAGGGTTAGCCATGGGCACCCGTATGGGCCCCAGCTATGCCTGTCTCTTTGTTGGCTACGTAGAACAGTCCATCTTCCGTAATTACACCGGCACCACTCCCCACCTCTTCCTTAGCTACATTGATGACTGCATGGGCGCCACCTCGTGCTCCTGTGAAGAGGTTGAAGAATTCATCAACTTCACCAACACATTCCACCCTGACCTTAAATTTATCTGCACCATCTCTGACACCTCCCTCCCCTTCCTGGACCTCTCCATCTCCATTAATGACGACCGACTTGACACCAACATTTTTTACAAACCCACTGACTCCCACAGCTACCTGGATTACACCTCTTCCACCCTACCTCCTGCAAAAATGCCATCCTGTATTCCCAATTCCTCCGCCTCCGCCGTATCTACTCCCAGGAGGGCCAGTTCCACCACAGAACACACCAGATGGCCTCCTTCTTAGGAGACCGCAATTTCCCTTCCCACGTGGTTAAAGATGCCCTCCAACGCATCTCGTCCACATCCCGCACCTCCGCCCTCAGACCCCACCCCTCCAACCATAACAAGGACAGAATGTCCCTGGTGCTCACTTTCCACCCTACCAACCTTCGCATAAACCAAATCATCCGCCGACATTTCCGCCACCTCCAAACGGACGCCACCACCATGGATATATTTCCCTTCCCACCCCTTTCCGCCTTCCGCAAAGACCGTTCCCTCCGTGACTACCTGGTCACGTCCACGCCCCCCCTACAACCCACCCTCCCGTCCTGGCACCTTCCCCTGCCACTTCAGGAATTGCAAAACCTGCACCCACACTTCCTCCCTCACTTCCATCCAAGGCCCTAAAGGAGCCTTCCACATCCATCAAAGTTTTACCTGCACATCCACCAATATCATTTATTGTATCCGTTGCTCCCGATGCGGTCTCCTCTACATTGGGGAGACTGGACACCTCCAAGCAGAGCGCTCTTGGGAACATCTCTGGGACACCCACACGAATCAACCGCACCGCCCTGTGGCCCAACATTTCAACTCCCCTTCCCACTCTGCTGAGGACATGGAGGTCCTGGGCCTCCTTCACCGCTGCTCCACGAGACATCTGGAGGAAGAACGCCTCATCTTCCGCCTCGGAACACTTCAACCCCAGGGTATCAATGTGGACTTCAGCAGTTTCCTCATTTCCCCTTCCCCCACCTCACCCCAGTTCCAAACTTCCAGCTCAGCACTGTCCCCATGACTTGTCCTACCTGCCTATCTTCTTTTCCACCTATCCACTCCACCCTCTTCCCTGACCTATCACCTTCATCCCCTCCCCCACTCACCTATTGTACTCTATGGTACTTTCTCCCCACCCCCACCCTCCTCTCATTTATCTCTCCACCCTTCAGGCACTCTGCCTGTATTCCTGATGAAGGGCTTTTGCCCGAAACGTCGAATTTACTGCTTCTCGGATGCTGCTTGGTTAGCAAGGTTAGACATCATGGAATATAGGGAGAACTAGCCATTCGATACAGAACTGGCTCGAAGGTACAAGACAGAGGGTGGTGGTGAAGGGTTGCTTTTCAGAGTGGAGGCCTGTGGAAAAATGGTGTGCCACAAGGATTGGTGGTGGGTGCATTGCTTTTATCATTTATATAAGTAATTTGGATGTGAACATAGGAGGCCCAGGACCTCCATGCAGAGGACACCAAAATTGGAGGTTTAGTGGACAGCGAGGAAGATTACCTCAAAGTACAGCGGGATCTTGATCAGATGAGCCAATGGGCTAAGAAGTGGCAGATGGAATTTAGATAAATGTGAGGTGCTGCATTTTGGAAAAGCAAATCAGACTGGGAGTTATACAGTCAATAGTAATGCCCTCTGGAGTGTTGCTGTACAAAGAGGCCTTGGAGTGCAGGTGCATACTTCCTTGAAAGTAGAGTTGTAGGTAGATAGGATAGTGAAAAAGGTGTTTGGTATGCTTTCCTTTATTGGCCAGAGCATTGAGTATAGGAGTTGGGATGTCATATTGCAGCTGTTCTGGTCCTATTCTTATCGGAATGATGTTGTGAAACTTGAAAAGGTTCAGAAAAGATTTAAAATGATGTTGCCAGGGTTGGAGGATTTGAGCTACAGGGAGAGGCTGAATAGGCTGGGGCTGTTTTCTCTGGAGCTTCGGAGGCTAAGGGGTGACCTTATAGAGGTTTATAAAATCATGAGAGGCATGGATCGGGTATAGGCTCTGTCTATACAAGGTCTTTTCCCTGGGATGGGGGAGTCCAGAACGAGAGGGAATAGGTTTAGGATGGGAGGGGAAAGATATAAAAGGGACCTAGGGGGCAACTTTTTCACGCAGAAAGTGGTGGGTGTGTTGAATGAGCTGCCAGAGGAAATGGTGGAGGCTGGTACAATTACAGCTTTTAAAAGGCCTCTGGATGAATATATGAATAGGAAGGGTTTAGATTAGATTAAATTTGATTCCCTACAGTATTGAAACAGGTCCTTCGGCTCAACAAGTCCACACCAACCCTCCAAAGAGTAATCCAACCAGACTCATTTCCCTACCCTACATTTACCCCTGACTAATGCACCTAACACAATGGGCAATTCAGCATGGCCAATTCACCTGACCTGCACATCTTTGCATTGAGGGATATGGGCCAAGTGTTGGCAAATGGGACTAGATTAGGTTGGGATATCTGGTCAGCATGGTCAAGTTGGATCGAAGGGTCTGTTTCTATGCTGTACATCTCTATGAATTTATGTAATTGCAGAAGACATCAATATCCAAGGCACCAGATACAGTTTCCAGAAGAAGCAGCGATTTACCTGCACTTCATTCAGTCTAATCTGCTGTGTTTACTGCTCACAATGTGGTCTCCTCTACATTGATGTGAATGTGCCAGTGTTGGACTGGATAACCTTTTTTTGTCCTCCAAGATAGCCTTGAAGACACTCAATAACACAGAATTGCTGAGGAAAAAGCTAATAATTATGTTCTGTACCCATGAGAATAGCCTTAACTGTAATCTTGGAATGATGTCAGGTTACATGTAACTCCACCATAGTGTTCTAGTTTGCAAAATCTTCCTCACTGTTCTGTTTTGACACCATCATCTCGATAACTTGTTATTATCTCTTTATTTTAATTAGTTTGTACAGTTTTAGATTATTTGTTACTTTAGTTAGACCCTCATCATACGTCTGTTATATCTATCATGTTATTCCAGTTATTTGGTTTGTCTCCAGCACCATCTTATTAATTTTTTAGAATTGTCTCTCTGCCTTAATTAATCACCCTTCACTTGCTATTCAGCTGTTGACACTTTATTCGTGCCATTTGATACTTGTGATCACCTAAAAAAGTTGTTATTCAGCCTGGTGAAACTCCATTTGGACTAGCTTTGACACTCCTGGTTAACTGGAATTATCTTGCAATGATCTTTCCACTTATAAATTCTGAGCCTGTGCGCTTCCCTCCACTTCACTTGATGAAGGAGGAGCGCTTCGAAAGCTTGTGATTCCAAAAAAGCCTGTTTTAGTAAAAGCTGGTATTGTGTGATGTCTGATTTTGCCCTCTACACTGGGGAGACGAAATTTAGACTGGGTGACCATTTTATAGAATACCATAAAACTGACCCTGAGTTGCTAGTTGTCTGCCACTTCAACACTCCATTGTCTTCCCTGACCACCATTTTTGTCTCGGGCCTGACGCAATGCTCCAGTGAAGCTCGATGCAAACTGGAGGAACAAAACCTCATCTTCCACCTAATTACCTCAGGACACAACATTGAGTTTCACGATTTCAGGGTGTGAACCCTCTTCCATGGTTTTTAACCACCCTTCACATCAAGGTCATGTTGTGTTCTCAGCACAACAAACCTATTTTCAACTGTTCATACTTGTTTTTAGCACCCGATCAAGCATTTATCTCTCCCTTGGTTTATTATCAGCAATCACTTTGCTTACCTCCTTTTTTGTCTCTCTCAGCAGCATTCCTTCACTCCTCCCTGTCATCAGCACAAATACCACCATGTCCCAGTGCCTCCTCCCCAGTCATCAGGACAAATTCCCTGCTGCTTTCAGTGCTGACGAAAGAGCTTTTTTTTCTCTAAGGGTGTTGTCAACCCTATTGAGTTTCTTTTGCATTTTCTGTTTTTGTTTCAGACTGCTTGACTGGGTGCATGATGGCCTGTTAAAGATGACATTGATGTTAGGCACCTTGGGATATCCTGGAATATTCCAGCACTGAGAGTTCTTACAGCTCTGGTGACTGGGCAAATTGGAATAGCGCTGGTCAAGGGGGCCGTAAGAAATAGTTAATGAGGGGAGTTAGGGTGGCAGTAGTGTAGAGAAGCTCTCCATGAAACTCAAAGAAGCTCGCACTTTACGAAAATATTCAGCCTAACCTGTCTGTCATGAACAATCCAAGAATGCATTTAATTGCTTCAGTGACCTCGAGGTTTAATCATTTATGATTTTTTAAGTCAGTTTAATTTCCAGTTCAAAATATTTTTTGCAATCTGTTCATGGAGTTTTCAGAACAGCGAGCCAGGATTTATACCTCATATCCTTTTTCTGGCCTTTGTTCTATATTCCTTTATCTTCTTTCCTAACAAAAACGACCAAACTCAGAACTGAATATTTTAATTTACCAAGCTGTTTTTTTCACCTGTAATGCAACAGACAATGGTACAAATAGCATTTTTTTCAAAACAACTATCATTCCCTCATTTATTTCAAAGAGCTAACTGCTAGTAGAGGGACAGCTTAAAGCATTTGAAAGCGCCATTGATGATGTCTGCCTTGTGAATTGGAGTACTCTAGAATCAGGCTTCTGAAATCTGTCACAGAAGAATACAGGCCAGAGCGGGATAAAAAGTTATCAACTTGAGGTATGAACTTTGTTTCTCTCCAAGATGCAGAATGACTTGCTGATTATTTTTGTTTTCATTTCAGATTTCAGCAAAAGCAGTATTTTGTTTCTCAACATCATAAATCCTCTCTGCACTCTCTCGAGTACTTGGACTTGATTTTAATAATATGACAACTCAGATTTGCTTGCAGTACTTACAGTGTCGTGTAATCAAGCTTTCAACCAGGTTGAACACTTCCTACTTTTCAAGTGATGTATTACTGTTAGACTCAGGTAATATTCTAAGGACCTGTCATGGCAGATGTTGGAATTTGACTTCAGTTAAAAAAAGCTGTGGAATTAAGAATCTAATTATGCTGGTTATTGGAAAAAACCCATCTGGTTTCCTAATGTCTTTTAGGGGAGGTAACTGCTGTCCTAATCTGGCCTGGCCTTCATCTGACTCCAGACCCACAGCAATGTCATTGACACTTAATTGCTGTCTGGGCAATTAGGGATGGGCAATAAATTCTGGCCTAGCCAATGATGCCCTCATCCTGTTAAAAAAAATTCCTGGCCCTCTAGTATTAAGGCCTAATGCTTAGATTCTTTCTTTTAATTACTTTGTGGTGCAACATTTAGAGGTATTTGTACTGTGTGATTTTTTTATTCTTCCACAGTCTCCACCACATAGACAGGCATCTTCCAAGTAATAAAAGACTCCTCTATCATACGCCTCCCTACTGATATTTCTCAAATCAGAATGTATTACCTCACATTTATCTGTGTTGAACTCTATTTGCTCATTCTGTAGAGGATATTAATGACCTCTATATTTTTTTTCGGTCCCTCTTGGCAGTGCCTCCACCCCCTTCCCAATTTGACATGAACCAAAGTACAGAAATTGGGTTTTTGACTCTAAGTTCAAAATTGTTAAAGTAACAATTGTGAACTGTGGTCCCAGCGTTTCATGCTGAAGCCAAACTGTTTTTTTTTAATAGCTTTACAACTTAAGGAGCTTTGGTTGCATCTTGTTGGTAGTAATAGAAAGTGCTGGAAGGAGTGGTAATCAAAATGGAGGGTTGAGTTGTTAGTCTTCAGGTGTTGTATTCAATTTTGAGTCCTAAAGTCTATAAAATGCCGAAATGGAAAAAAAGATGTTGTTCTTCCAGTATGCATTGAACGTCACTGGAACACTGCAACAGGCCTACAGCAGATCTGTGACCATCCGAGCAAACTGATATTTTAAAATGAAGGAAGTTGGAGTGTTTGGAGGTGCACTCCTTAAAAGAGAAAAGGGTTCCTTGTTTCTCAACTGAAATAAAGAATGAAATAGAACTGGGGACCTGGACAACTTTGACTTAGTATGAAGATGTGCTAATGGAGAGAGAAGCCAAGGGTGTGTATGTAGCACTGCATGGCACTGAATGTGGATCTCAGTATACAGTGAGAACAGCAGTCTGAGAAATGTTCTATTTCTTGGGGGTACCTGTGATTCTGGGTGCACATGAAACATAAAGGACAAACCTCAGTTGGAAAAGACAGAGGGTAAGTAGCAATTTGAGACAGTGAGGAAGGAGATGTGGCTGTGAAAGTGAGTTTTGGCAAAAATCTTATGAAACACCAGAAGGGAAATAGAAAGCAACACAGGTATTAGGGAGTTTTTTTTTATTAACAAGGTTTCCTTGAAAATTCATGACTGCATGTTCTGCTGTAGACAGCTGGGTTTTGAACAGTGACTGGATAGAGAGAGAGAAAGTGTATGTGCTTGTGTGTTTGTTTGCGTGTGCTTATGTGTGTGCACATGCGTGTGTCCGCTAATGTGTTGTACATGCAGTGAAACCTGGTTGGATGGATCTTTTCTTTCTAAAGCTTGATGTAGTCTACTCTCCCAGTCACAGTCTTAACATTTTCATCATTCAAATGCCTGTTCTATATGTCAGGAATTTCTATGGCTCCTTTAAGATTACCCTATGCCCAAGCCTGGAATTTGAGCTGAAAATGTGTTGCTGGAAAAGCGCAGCAGGTTAGGCAGCATCCAAGGAACAGGAGAATCGACGTTTCGGGCATAAGCCCTTCTTCAGGAATGAGGCGAATCGACATTTCGGGCATAAGCCCTTCTTCATTCCTGAAGAAGGGCTTATGCCCGAAACGTCGATTCGCCTCATTCCTGAAGAAGGGTTTATGTCCGAAATGTCGATTCTCCTGTTCCTTGGATGCTGCCTGACCTGCTGCGCTTTTCCAGCAACACATTTTCAGCTCTGATCTCCAGCATCTGCAGTCCTCACTTTCTCCTCCAAGCCTGGAATTTGCATAGTTTGCTTCTTTCCCTCCACTCATGCCCTCCCTCAATTTGTCTATTCCATGAAATTTATTTCCTGTGATGTTAGTCCTATTCCACTAAACTGCTGACCACCCAATTTCCTTTACTGCTAATTCCCATATTGGCTGATATTGTGAAAGGTTCTGTCAATTCAGAAATCCTTTCTTTGAAAGATTTGAGACATCATTCCCAACTATCCTCTGATTGGTTGGGAAACCCAGAGTCATGTTGTTACAGAAGACATTGAAGAGCTTCAGTAAAGCCTGTTGACTGATCCAGTGGATTAACAACTTTTTCAGTCTCCTTTCCATATGCAGAATAAAACTCTGCCCACTGTTTCAACTGAGAAACTACTGAGAATATTAAAGATATTTTATATTTTTATAGAGTCATACAACACGGAAACAGACTCTTTGGTCAAACCAGTCAATGCCAACTAGTTCTACCTGCCTGCCTTGGGAAAAATCTCTGGGACGCACGCACCAAATAACTCCATTGCCCTGTGGCTGACCCCTTCACCTCTCCCTCCCACTCTCCAAGGACATGCAAGTGCTGGGCCTCTTCCACCACCATCTGAACGCCAAGGTCTCTCTGTTCAACTTACACCCCTTAAGGCCTTACTATTCACCATGAAACTCCTACCTTGATTTGACTTTCCAAAATGCAACATCGCACATTTATCTATATTAAACTCCATTTGACATTTCCCGGCCCACTTCCCCAGCTAATCTTACTCACTGTCCATGATACTTATTTTACTGTCATCTGCAAACTTACTAATCATGCCCTGTACATTTTCAACCAAATCATTCATATAGATAACAAACAGCAATGGGCCCAGCACTGACCCCTGAGGCACTCCACTAATCACAGGCCTCCTGTCCAACAAGCAACCTTCCACTATTACCCTGTGCTTCCTACCATCAAGCCAATTGTGTATCCAGTTTGCCAGCTCTCCCTGGATTCAATGCAATCTAATCTTCTAGAGCAGCCTACAGTGTGGAACCTTATCAAAGGTCTTACTGAAAATCCATATAGACTATGTCTCCAGCCCTGCTCTCATCAATCTTCCTGGTCACTTTATCAAAACAAATCTAACAAATCTGTGAGGCATGATCTCCAATGCACAAAGTCATGCTGGCTACTCTTAATCAAACCCTGTCTTTTGAAATGCATGTATATCTTATCCTTCAGAATCTTCTCAAGTAACTTAACTACCACAAGTGTTAAGTTTACTGGTCTATAGTTGCCAGGTTTTTCCTTGCAACCCTTCTTGAATAATGGCACAATATTTGCTACCTTCCAGTCATCTGAGACCTCATCCTTGGCTAACGATAATGCAAATATATCAGTCAGGGCCGTTGCAATTTCTTCTCTAGTCTCTTGTAGTGTTCCAGCTATATCTGGTCAGGACCAGATTTATCCACCTTTTTACATTCTAATATGTTGAATACTTCCTCTGCTGTGATATGAACTGTCCCCAAGATATCACCACTAACTTCCCCAGGTTCCCAAGTCTTCATGTCTTTCTCCATGGTAAACACAGAGGACAAATATTCATTGAGGACCTTGCCCATTTCCTGTGGTTCCACACATACATGTCCACTTTGGTCCTTGAGGCATCCTATTCTCTCTCTAGTTATTCTTCTTCTTTTGGTGTACTGAAGGAATCTCTTTGAATTCACCCTAATCTTCTCGGTCAATGCTATCCTGTGCTCTCTTTTTGCCCTCCAGATTTCCTGCTTTAGTAAACCCCTGTGTTTTCTATATACCTCCAGGGATTCCCATACCTGTACCTGAGCCATACATCCTTTTTTCTGGTCAAAGCTTCATTATCTCTTGTCATCCAGGGTTCCCTACTCCTGTCAACCTTGCCCTTCACCCTCACAGGAACATATAGACCTTGAAGTCTAGCTATCACACTTTTAAAGGCCTCCGACTTATTAGAGGTTCCCTTTGCCTGCAAACAAACTACTCCAATCAACAGCTGCAAGCTCCTGTCTAATTCCATCAAAATTGGCCTTGCCTCAATTTAGAACTTGAACCTGTGTACCAGTTTTGTCCCTCTCTATAACTATTTTGAAATTAATAGGACTATGGTCACTGGTCCTAAAGTGCTCCCCCGCTGACACCTCAGTCACCTGTCCTGCCCAATTTCCCAAGAGTAGATTGAGTTTGACCTCTTCCCGAGAGGGACCCTCTATATACTGCTTGAGGAAACTCTTGCTGATGGGTATTCTCAAAGAATCCCTTTATCCAGGAGGTTCCTCATGTTAGTTTCTTATGAATGAGGATCTTAATACATTAGGAATGGGAGGACAGCTGATGTGTGATTTCTGCAACATATGGGAACTCCTAAATGCCATTTTGGTCTAAGGGAAACAAGTTTACAGTCCTGTTTGAAGTTTGTGTAATTTTGGCTGAGCAACTATGAGTTGGACATTGAATTAGAGACACTGTGATTCATTAAGGGGGTTTTCTGGATTCTCTGTACCAGGAGGCAGTCACACTTCTTAGTATAGGGTACTCTGATATGATCAGTGCTTGGGACAGTACAGTATGATGGTGAGTGTGGCAGGTAAGTTGATCCAGAGGTATTCAACAGACTTGAGATTCTTTCAGTATGTTTCGATTAGAGTGGGGCTGTCAGGTGGTCAGCTAAGTAGCCATGGCACTGTTTCAGTAAATACAGAGTAGATGCATTTCATAAAGTAAGAAAAGTTTCCAAGATGGACCCAGACTAGACAGTGGTGAATTAGAAATGTTAAAAATAGAATCAAATTTAAAGAAAAAAACAAAGAATGGTGCAGCTGCAGGTGGTAGGCCTGAAGACTGAGCAAAATATAAACAGCAAAGAATAACAAAAAGAATGAGGGGAAAAGTACAGTATGAGAAAAAGTTAAGCAGAAATATAAAAACAGATAGTTAAAGTTTCTATGAATATTTGAAGAGTTTTTAAAAATGAGTAACAAAAACAGAAGTTGCTGGCAAAGCTCAGCAGGTCTGGCAGCATCTGTGAAGATAAATCAGAGTTAACGCTTCAGGTCCGGTGACCCTTCCTCATAACTGGATTTTGGTCATTAAAACAATGAGTGTTGGTCCTATAGAAAGTGAGATTAGAGAATTAGTAATGGAAAATAAGGGCATGGCAGATGAATTGAACAGATATTTTGCATCAGTCTTAACTATAAGGGAAATAAGTAACATTCTAGAAGCAATTATAAATCAGGAAATGGAAAGGAGGAAGGAACTCAAAAAGATCACAATCACTACAGAAATGGTACAGAGTAAATTGTCAAAGCTGCAGGCTGACAAGTGTTTGGGTCCGGATGGGCTTCATCCTAGCATCTTAAAAGAAGTGGCTAGTGAGATAGTTGATTCATTGGCATTAATTTTTCTAAACTGTCTAATTCAGGAATGATCCCATTCGATTGGAAAATAACAAATGTATCTCCTTCATTCAAAATTGGAGGGGCACAGAGAGTAGGACCATTAAATTCTAAAGATATTAAAAATATATAAACTACAAGTCAGTAAGCTTACCATCTTTTGGATGTAGGTTTGCTCACTGAGCTGGAAGGTTAATTTCCAGACATTTCATCACCCTAGTAAGTAACATTTTCAGTGAAAGATAGAAAAATTGAACGCAGGAATCATGTACAGTGCTTCGCCTGGAGGCCCACTGAAGATGTTACCCAGTAGGGTGATGAAACGTCTGGAAATGAACTTTCCAGCTCAGTGAGCAAACCTACATCCAGAACCTTAACCTGAGCTACAAATCTTCTCAAAAGTCGCTATTACCATCTTTTAAGGGGAAAATGTTAGAAGCTATCATTCAATACGTAATAGCATGGGAATTTAGATAACTTCAGAGTAATCTGACAGATCAGCATGATTTTATGAAAGGGAAATTATGTTTAGTCAATCTATTGGAGTTCTTTGAGTAAATAACTTGTGCTGTGGGTAGAGGGGAATGGGTTGATGAACTATATTAGATTTCCAGAAGGCACTTGATAAATTGCCACATTAGATTACTTACAGTGTGGAAACAGGCCCTTCGGCCCAACAAGTCCACACCGACCCGCCGAAGCGCAACCCACCCATACCCCTACATTTACCCCTTAACCTAACACAACGGGCAATTTAGCATGGCCAATTCACCTAACCTGCACATCTTTGGACTGTGGGAGGAAACCGGAGCACTTGGAGGAAACCCACGCAGACACGGGGAGAATGTGCAAACTCCACACAGTCGCCTGAGGCGGGAATTGAACACAGGTCTCTGGCGCTGTGAGGCAGCAGTGCTAACCACTGTGCCATCATGCCGCCCACATGTAAGGTTATTGTGGAATATAATGCATAGTATAGTGCGTGTAGTATGGTGCAGCATTATTGGCATAAATAGAAGATTGGATGGATAACCAGAAGTAGAATATAAGCATTAATGAATATTTTTCAGGTGAAAAAAGTGGTGTGCCACTGAGATTAATACCGAGTTCTCACAAGTTGACACTTTACAAAAATAATTTACGTGAAGGCTGGAATAGTTGCCAAATTTGCTGATGCCTCAAAGCTTGGCAGGAAAGTAAATTGAGGAGGAGACATACGGAAAGTACTAAAATATTTATACAGGTTAATTGAGTGGCCAAAGATCTGGCAAATCAAGTACAATGTGGGAAAATCAAATTTTGCATTTTGGCAGCATATGTGAAAAGGCAGTACAGTACCCAAATGGTGAGAAATTGCAGAGCTCCGAGATGAAGATGTACCTGAATGTCCTGTTGTATGAATTACAAAAGGCTCATAATAAAATATAACAACTAATTAAGTAAGCTAATAAAATGTGGTCATTTATTATTGCAAGGGGAGTTACATAGGACAGTAAAGAAGGTACGTGTCAGTGATACAGGGCACTTGTGAAGCCACGTCTGGCATACATACCATCAATGGAAATCATTCAGAGAAGGTTTAAAGGACTAAAACCTGGAAAGGATTTTTTTTAATGAAGAAAGGTTGGACTTATACCTGTTGGGTTTAGAATGATAAGAAGTGACTTGATTTAAATATCAGAGAACTCCTACAGTGTGGAAACAGGTCCTTTGGCACAACAAGTTCACGCCGACCCTCCAAAGAGTAACCTAGCCAGATCCATTCCCCCTCCTTACATTTACCCCTGACCAATGCACCTAACCTACCCATCCTTGAACACTATGGGCAATCTGCACATCTTTGGATTGTGGGAGGAAACCAGAGCACCCAGAGGCAACCCACACAGACATGGGAGAATGTGCAAATTCCACACAGACAGTCGCCTGAGGTTGGAATCAAATCTGGGTCCTTGGCACTATGAGGTAGCAGTGCTAACCACCAAGCTACCGTGCCACCCAGTTATAAAATCCATTGGGGTATTAGATTACTTAAAGTGTGGAAACAGGCCCTTCGGCCTAACAAGGCCACACCGCCCCACCGAAGCGCAACCCACCCATACCCCTACATCTACCCCTTACCTAACACTATGGGCAATTTAGCATAGCCAATTCACCTAACCTGCACATCTTTGGACTGAGGGAGGAAACCCACGCAGACCCAGGGAGAATGTGCAAACTCCACACAGTCAGTCACCTGAGGCGGGAATTGAACCCAGGTCTCTGGCGCTGTGAGGCAGCAGTGCTAACCACTGTACCACGTGCCGCCCCGAATTGGTGGGATAGATATGGAGATGGTGTCTTTTCTTGTTTGAGGAACTAGTACTGGGATAGGGATGTTCACTGTTTAAAAATAAGCCATTACCCCTATTTAAAACAGATCAGTCTTATCCTTTTTCTCTCAGAGTATTGTGAGTCTTGGAGCTGTTTTCTGAGAAAGGTGGTTGAAGCAGAGTCTTTGAATACTTTTAAGGTAGATAAATTCTTGGTAAGTACGGAGATGAAGCTTTAATCAGAGATTTGCAGAAATGTGGATTTGAGGTTATAATTAGATCAGTCGTGATTGCATTAAACAATGGAGTAGGCTAAAGAGCCCAATATCCTATTCCTGCTCCATGTTTGTATATTTGTATAACCAGCATTTCCTATTAACAGGTTGAAAAATTATAGAACTTAAGACCTAAGAAAACTGACTTAAATCAATGCAAAAATTTATTATAATATTACAGAGAAGCAGATAACAGGAAGAGCAAAACATATTGTAATCACAAGTGAAAAAAATCAAACAATTTCTATGCACACAATATTGATTACATTGACAATGCATGGCTGTCAATTGTGTAAGACATCACTGCTTTAAAATCAGCACTGATCAAAATATGAATAGTGAATTTGGTTTCAAATGTAGCCTAGAGAATGATGGATTGAAGGCCTAATGGGCCTGCTGCCGTCATGTTTTCTATCTTAGAAGGAATCTGAGGCAATATTAGTCTGGTTCCTATTGGACATGAGCCCTTAACATAAACCAATTATATACCAGTAGCCTCATTCAAAGAAAAATGTAATTTGCTTTGAAATAATGTTTCAGAATATCTCCAATCACTTTATGGCCAATTAATTTATTTTATTCCTCCGACAATATAGCACTATTGAACAGAAGTATCAGCCAAGATTATATTTGAATTAGGGTTAGAGCCTACAATTGTCTCTAACAGACATGCATACCATCACTGGATGAAGGTAAATCAATGGGCTGAAAGATTATTCAGCTGGTAGCAATAGGGTATTATTTACTGAGGTTGGACTGACCACATTAGAAATGTAAAGATGTTCTACTGTGCACCTACTGTAATCACAATACAGGGAAAATTCTATTTCTCAAAAACACACTTTGATGACTGCAAAATTCACAAAAACATGCAAATTGAGTATAATTTTGATGGTCTCAAAAGGCAGTAAATGTAATGAACATCAGTTAACTGCCATGCCCCATTTCGTGCACTGGTTCTTATTAAGACTTCTGTCTTGAATCCTTTTTTTGGATTGGTCCACAAAATAAACAAAACCATGAATAACATTTCATAATCCTGAACCACAGCACAAACCAACAAATTCAATGTAAATATAAACATATGTGTGTATCATAATAGCTTTGTATTTCACTTAAAGTGAATATGAATATTAAAAATATATAGGAATACTGAATTGACTATTTGCATTTGTACCACAGAATTTGCATTGTATCCACAGAAGAACATGAATGGTATTATGTTTTCTTTGAATCCAAATTATTAGTGTATATTATGGATTTCACAGAAGACACAGTAGGTAAACCTTTGACCTAGCAGAATTGACCAGGTCTAATGAGATTAATAGTGGGTTAGAGTTTGTTTTGTCCCATCATCAAGTCTGAAGACAGAAGTGCTGAGAAAATTCAGCAGGCATTTCTGGTCATTACCTTTTTGCTCATAATCACCCAGCTGAAATTTTACAGGAGCAGTTGACATGTTGGGCAGTCCTCTCTCTCTTGGGCCTATTGGTATTTTATCCATGATGGAGGAGGGCCCGTGCCAAATGGAAAGCCAACAATTTTAACAGCAGTTTTCTGTTATGAACGATGAAGGATCCCCTTTGGGACCCATCACCACCAGGTTTTCTCTGGCCTCTTGGACTTGTCCCCAAAGGTCATGGCTGAGATCCTTGAACCCAGACTTGCTTGGACTAGAGGTGACACTGACTGTAGTCCCACTTCTAATCAGGATGTAGAGGACCCTGTTAGAAAGTGAGTTTGCGTGGATGTTGACGACACCAGAATTGAACTTAAATTTGCTCCATCCCAGCCTAATAATACGCAGCATTGAGGATCTAAAATAATGAAATGAGTGATCTGCTCTTTGGATATGGATAGACTATGCATTTTCTGCACTGCCTCCTTAAAAGTGTGTGGGTTTGAGGTAGGTTGATCTTCTGCTTGTGATTTTATTGTTACATTTTAATATACTTCTGGTATTTCGGGTTAAAATATCCCCAAAGGTGTCAATTTACACAAGTTGGAGCAATAATTTAGTATGTCGTTGACTTCAGAAGAGTAATGAAAATGCTTGCAAGGATTTTTATGTGTTCTTATTCCATAACAGATTATTATATTATTCAATTAATTTTGTAGATTCTTACTTGTGCTCTTTATTACTCCTTGTGGAGTTCTGAATCCATGTTTAAATTATAACTTATTGCAACGTGAATAGGATATGAAGTGGAGATGTTTTGTTACAGTTGAACAAAGCATTCATGAGAAAATATCTAAAATATCGTATATAGTTTGCTTTCCTTAAAAAAGGACATAACTCCATTAGAAGCAGTTTAGAGAAGATTCACTTGACTGATTTCTGGAATGACAGTTTCATTTATGAGGAAGATTATTGGACAGATTGGGCTTATATCTTTTGGAGTTGAGAAGAATGGGAAGTGATCTCATGGAAACATATACAAACCTGAAGGGACTTGACAGAATGGATGCTGAATGGATATTGTAAATGAAATAAACATTACCTGTCCCTGTGTTACACTTTATTTCTGTACCTATGCTGATAATTATTCATGTAATGGTACTTCTTCCTATGCTGGGTCTTTGTTACAATGTCAGTATCTGTACCTGCCTGTTGGCTTTTATCCTTGCACTGAAATCTATTCCTTTATCAGTATCTCCACTTGCTGATATATAAATGTGGCCTACCTGTACGTGTGGTACTGTTTATTCCTGTATCTGTCATTGACTAATAGTTATTCCTTTGTCAGCATCTGTTCCATGCTATTATTTATTTTTGTGCCAACGTTTGCATGCCTTCTAGATATTCCTGTCTCAATATCTAGAATTTCTTTTGCTGTCACTCTTTGTTATATGCTGGAATCCAACAAATATTGGTGTGCTTGCATCTCATATTTTTCAGGCATCTGATTTTGCTACTTGATATAATATGGACACCCTTCCTGTCCTGGTCTGGTATCTGATGTTGTATATTACTCCATTGAGTTAGTATTTGTACCAGTGTCCATATCTGCTATTTTCTCAGCATCAGGCAGACACATGAACAGGCAGTGAATAGAGTGATACGGATCATGTGTAGGAAGGTGAGATTAGTTTAGAATAACATCATGGTCAGCACAGATATGGTAGTCTGAAGGGCCTATTCCTGTACTGTACTGTTCTATGTTCTATCTGTGCCTCTCTTAATGGCTGTTTCTGTATATTCATTTATTCCTGTTTTATGTAGTGCTATCTGACACTATGTTGTTGCTGTCATTGTATTGCATTTTGCTAATCTTATCCCTGCAGTTAGTTCTTTATATGTATCTGCCACTGTCCAAGTTTCTCCTTCTGTGCTTCATCCATTTATAATTATGTTTAATCAATCTTTTTGGATATGTCATGAAACAGCTGCAGTGCAGGTGGGAGTTGAACTCAGACCTCTGGGCCACTACCACAGTATCACAAGGTTCCAACATATTATGGAGCCTTTGTTTGTCCTTCAGGTACATCATGCTGTACACAACTGTGCCAGTAATAATTGACATTGCTCAAGTTCTGAAACCTTATGATGAGTAAGCAATCCCTAATTTTATAATATTAATGATGTTTCTTTGTTATTTTATCCCCAAGCTTACCTCATACTGTTTCATCACCCTCCAAAAGAGAAGACATGAGTTATTAATTCCTTTTCTGACTGTTCCTCCTGACCTGGTACTTCACAATCATAAAACAAAAAATGCAAGTTGGAAACAGATGAATTCATTATTTTCTTTACAGCCTGCCAATTAAATTCTCACCTCCAACTACCATGTGAGTTAAAAAAAAGACAGAACTCTTTCAGCTGAGGCTAGAATTTGGCTGAAATTGGCTAGGCAATTCTATTTTACCAGAAAGGGAGTTGAAATAACACAGAATGTGGGCATGCAATGCACAAAAGAGCATTGTGTCCTAGATAATAATATATAAATGGAACTTCAGCTTTTATGTAGGTCTGTTGACTCCTTGTGCAAGGCAAGTAAGCTGTGACTCATTGGAGTGAATTTGTTGCATCTTGATATGTTGATTTGAGACTGGGACCATGACTAGAAACTCTGCAGTATATCATATTCCAGAACATTGTTGATAAGCGACCAGTCAGGCTGACTCATTGATAGGAATATGAGCAGACATGCCATTAAAAGTAAATACTCAGCTCCAAATAATCCTGTGAACCAATGATTCAATAGCTTGACTAATGAAAAAAATGCTGGAACAATGAAGACATTCATTGCTATACCATGTTGGTAAAAAAAAGTTTCAACTTGTCAACAATACTCTTCTTCAGTACTGTCTAGGTGTCCTTCCCTTATTAGACCTCCCAAAATCCATCACCTCGCATTTATCAGGATTAGATTCCATCTGCCATTGCTCTGTCAAATATACCAACTGATCAATATCAAACTGTGACCATCCTCCTCACTATCAACAATGCCACCAATTTTTATGTCATTTACAAACTTACTAGCTTTACCGTCTGCATTCACAGCTGACTTGTTAATATACATAAAAAAAGTAAGGATCCCAACACCAGTGGAACGCTGCCAGTGACAGGCTTAGACTCACAAAATCAACTCTTCACCTTCACTTGTTCCTCCTGTCTGTGAGCCAATTGGATCCAGTTTGCCAACTTGCCTTGGATCCCATGGGCTCTTACCTTTTGCACCAGCCTTCTTTCTGGGATCTTGTTAAGTACTCACCTAAGTCCAGATAAACCATATCAGTTGCAAGACCGTCATCAATATATTTAATCACCTTTTCAAAAAAACTCAATTAAATTAGCCAGACAGGCTCTCCCTCTAACAAATCCATGCTAACTATCCCTGACCAAATCCTGTCTTTCCAAGTGTTGATTAATTCTATCCCGCAGAATTTTTTCAAATAATTTCCCCACAGTGACATCAAACGAACTTGCCTATAATTACTTGGCCTATCCTTGTTGCCCATCTTGAACAAAGGAACAACATTAGCTATCCTCAGTCATCTGGCAGATCACCTGCAGCCAGGGAAGTATTACATGTATTTGCCAGAGCTCCGGCAATCTCCTCCTTTGCCTCCCATAGCAGCTTGGGATACATCTCATCGGGCCCTGAGGATTTATTGACCTTTATGCTTGCTAAACATCAATAACCTCCTTATTAATCTTAACATATTCTAGAACCTCTCCATCCTATCTGAAATCTCCAGTTACCATGTCTTCTTTGTGAATACAGGTGAGAAGTGTTCATTTAAGACCTCACCCATATCCAATGGTTCCACGCATAAGTCTCTAATACATCCCACTCTTCCCCGGTAATCCTCTCAGTTTTCATATATCTGTACTTCTAAAAAGCCTTGAGGTTTTCCTAATCTACTAAATATATTTCATGACCCTTCTTTGCCTTCCTAATTTCTTTTTTAATCAGCCCTCATACTCTGTATTTCTGAACGGCTTCCACTGTTTTTATTGCTCTGTACCTGACAGATGCTTCCCTCCTTTTCTTTACCAAACTCTCAATATCCCTTGACATTCAGGGTTCCCTGAACATTCTGCCCTTGCCCTTTACTCCTAGAGGAGCACATTGACCATAAATTCTTGCTATAATACTTTTAAAAGACTACCACTTTCCAAATGTAGACTTACCTGCAAGTAGCTGCTCCCAGTCTATGTTTGCTAGTTCCTGTTTAATAATATTGAAATTGGCCGTCCCCCTGTTTAGACACTTAACTTGCACACTATCCTTATCCCTTACAGCATTATGGTCACTAGTCCCAAAGTGCCCATCCACTGAAACTTCAATTACTTAACTGGATTCATTCTCAGGATTAGGTCCGGCACTGTCCATCTCCAATACTAGATATCGACGTACTGGCACAAAAAGACCTCCTGGATGCACTTTAAAAATTCCACCCTATCTAATCCTTTCACACTAAGATCATCTCAGTTAATGTTGGCAAATGTTGAAATCCCCTATAATTATAACCCTGTTTCGCTGCAATAATCTATAATCAAATAATTAATTTAATGTAACTTAATTTCGGGTGGAAGACAGTCTGCATTTCCACTGTTGCACTTGATATACATACCTACAGCATGAATTAGAAGCAGGGAGAATAGGCTAATTAGCCCTTGAACCTGATTTGACATTTAATAGAATTATATGAAAACAAAATACTATGGATGCTGGAAATCTGAAATTAAAAATGGGAAATGCTGGGGACTTTCAGTCAGTTTGGCAGCATCTGTGGACAGAGAAACAGTTAAATTTCTCCAACATTTTCTGCTTTAATAAAATTACTGTTGCTCTGATTGTGGCCTTTGCTTTCCTGCCTAACCATATATCATTGACTTCTTTTTTAGTCAAGAATCTATTTAACTCAACCTTAAAGATATTTGATAATTCTGACTTCATTGTTCTCAGAGGAAGAGAATTCTGCAGATCAACAGTACTTTGAGAAAAAAGCATTTCTCTTAGTCTGTCTCATAAATGGGACATTCCTTATTTTTAATCAGTATACACTAGTTCTGATCTCTCCCATTCATGAAAGATAACCTTTCAGCAAGCATCCTGGCACATTCCCTCACCTTCCATTCTGTATAATGAAGTTTGTGCTTAATTATTGTGAAATATTATTGATCCAGAAATCATTCAGAGATCTGCCTGCTTTCAGACAGTACGCTGTTCACTCTTATAAGAGATCACATATGACCTCTTCAGACGTGTCAGTCTTGACATTTTCTTCAACATTACTTAACAGATCTTTTTATGTAGCTCTTTTGGGAGTGAGTTCAGACACGATGGGTAAAATGGTCCCTTCTATACTGTAAAATTCTATGATTTTGACAAAATGTTGATCACAGCTACTTGGGGAATGTACAGTATATCTGAAATCTAACAACTCCCTTGTAATACAGACTGGTTGAAAAATTCAAACCATGACCCTTTTCCTTGCTGGTTGACATATTCTGAGATTTGAAAATTCAGCAGTACAGACAACCACTTTGACAGCTCATGCAAAAGGGTAAGTGTGGTGCCAGGTGTATAGGATTTCAGGTGGGTAGGTACAAGTTAATTAATGGAGTGTTTTAATGGCGATTGGAGAGACTGGATTACTATATCTGGTGGCAGAGAATGTATCCTGTTGGGTCTGAGAATTGGGAGAGGATTGGGTTGTGGATGTTGGGTTTTCAAGTGGGAGAAAGGGATGTTGTGACCCAGTGAGGAGGGGAAGAGGATGTCAGGTCACATTGATGGGAGGGAGTGCAGTTTCAGTAACATAGAAAATTTTATCTTGATGGGGAACGGGAAGGATACAGGACTGGGGAGGGGGGGCATGAGAAGATGTCAGGTCACTGGGGGAGAGGGATAATTGGTCTGGATGAGAAGGGGCTGTCAAATCCAGGTCGGGAGGGAAGTGTTGTGTCCAGTGCTGGGGCTTTGCAGATCTAGTGATGGAGATGTGGGTTAGGGACCATGAAGGGAGGGGAATCATTGTGCTAAAGGGGTGGGGGCTCTCAGGTCACAGTGAACAGGGGATTTTCATGTGAGGTCAGAGTCTGGTGGGCATATGAAATCTAAGAGAGCTATAGGTGGGGGAATGAATAGTGCGTTATGGAGTCAGTTTAATAGTTACCTGGGAGTTTGACTAAATTTCCAATCTTTTGACATTTTCATGTAATTCTCAGGCTAACTGCAGTCAAACCTCTAAATTATCTGATTTAAATTGATACTTTTGGAATTGCTATTGGAATCGTTGAATCTGTTACTTCAGGGTTTCAAGAGGGACCTTTGCCCATCTACAGAAATAATTGTCTATTGGAAAATCTGAGCCAGTGCTGTAGACTGCATTAAAAAGCAGACACTCAATTTTGTGAACAGAACAAATAACAGAAGGCCATTTTTGTTCATTAAATCCACACATACTCAAGAGAACCTTGATTGAAGTTGAAGGAAAGTTGGATTATTGGCATATGGAAGATCATGATTGTTTCCTGGAGAAAAATGTAATTCATCAGAGCGATTTCCTGTTTGTATACATTTATCAACTGCCAAGAGGGTAGGGAAGGAAAATGGAGTTAAATTCACAATCAGATTAGGCATGATCTTACTAAATGGGGACACAGGCTCAAAGGGAAAAAAAAATCTACTCCTGCTCCTGTTTCTGATGTTCTAATGTCAGCTGTAAAGTTCTGTGTTCCATGATAGACTACAATATGGATAAATATTCCTCCAAGGACAAGCAAAATTTGGACAATGAACTAGATCTTGCACTGTGTTTTCTATATACGAGAAAACACATTATTACATAAGATGATCATGCTATTGCTCTGAAAAAAAATTCCAATGACAATAGGCTCCTGCTAAAACTTGAGAATCAGAGGTATGATAGGAAGTTAAGTGAAATGTTATCACTTTTTTTTGCGATTCTATTAAATTTATTTTTATTTATGAAAAAAAGTGTTGTGTGATTATTTGCAAAGGTGGTGTAAGTCACATTTTTGTATTTGCAATTGATAAATGACTCTCTTGGTGTTCTTTCCTCCACCCCAAAACATTTACCAAACTTTTTTTTAGATGTGGGCTTGTGAGCCTTCAATTTCACAGACATAGCGCAAAACAATGAAGGTTCTGTATTTTTACTGTTGATTTGTAAATAATTCTCAATCAATTGGAATACCTTTACCCTTATCCATAATTTGATTTGACAGTGGCCAACAAGAAGACATGCATAGTATTTACTTTTAATTTTTTATAGCCAGGTGGCTGTGCTATTCTTCATCACGGGTGCAACTGCTTACATTTTGTCCAAACACTTGGCATTTAGCTTCCGGCAATAGCAGACAGTATTGAAAAATCGGCAGTGACAGAAGGCACAGGGGTTGCAACATGGTGGAGATGGTGGAAGACACATTCCCCAGAGTGGCACACAATGACCGTTCTCTGGTTTTAGCTTCTTCACCTTATGAGCCATTGCAATTCTGTTATTCTGTATTTAAGGAGATGAGAAAATTAAAGATGAGAAGTTTGCAATACAATAACTAAAACAAATATCCTTATAAAAATTTATTAAATCTTATTCCTTTACTGATATGCATTCTGCACATAATGAATGGTAGAACCAAGGTGAAAGGAGAAAGTTTCAAATTCAAGACAACAACAAAGAGTGAAGAGAGCAGTACAAAAAATTAACGGAAGTCAAAACACAGGAATTGGTAGCATTAAGTTTGTGTTTTAAATAATTATACATTATAGGAGAAAATGAAGATTGAGAAAGGAAAAGAGTTCCTTATGTTCCAGACTGGATTGCATACAATTTAGAGACTTCAAAATAATTCAATTAGACAAAGACTAAAGGAAGGGAGACCATATTGAACTGTGTACCTGGGGATTTGGGGAAGAGGAATAAACTGTAATATTGATAATTGGAGGAAGAAGCAATTAAGATTTCAATTGAATTCATCACTATTTTCTTGCTCCTTTTTCTTCATTGCTATTAACTTGGTCAACATATAAGGAAGATGAAACGCATCATAATGCACTGTGAATACCAACTTTATATGTATCACTTGGGAAATTGGTTCACGTTAACTCCAAAAGGTGATTCTCTTTTCTGTAGTTCTAATCTGTGGAAAATTGCTTTTTCCCATAGAGACAAAATTGAGATCAGATTCAAAGACAGTGTTCCTGCTTGCCACTCTGTAGCATAACTATTTAGTATTCCAAAATGCTGAACTGCAAAGATGAGAAAAAGCTTTGATATCAAGATGCATGAAAACTTTGCCAGTGATGAATTTCTCTATTCTTTGGTTTCACTATCATCCTTAATTAATAGAGTTCATGATTGGAAAGCATCAGAGATGTTGTTAGTGATTGAGATACCAAATATAATATTTGCTTTGAATCCATAATGGATTTAAGTAAGACTGTGCTTGCTTAAAGTTATCAAATCAAATGCTTCCTGCAAGGTACTTAGGAACACTTAATTCTTGCAAAAGCAGGATTTTTGACTGTTAAGAATTTGGTTGATTCTTTGATGGGACAGATATTCTGTTTGTGACAAAGGCAGCCAATTTGTTACATTGGTGCAGTGCATTGAACCATGGAATGTGGAGATAGCCTCAGAAACCTCCTGCATGTTTACTGTGTTAAGCTGTCTTTAGAGT
Organism: Chiloscyllium punctatum; assembly: GCF_047496795.1. Lineage (NCBI taxonomy): Eukaryota > Metazoa > Chordata > Chondrichthyes > Orectolobiformes > Hemiscylliidae > Chiloscyllium > Chiloscyllium punctatum. The sequence continues at coordinate 7,444,795 of NC_092775.1, forward strand.
AGTCAAGAACAAAAATCTTTAGGAATAGTTTTAAATCATGGCAAATTATTCCAATAGGCCCCAAGATCTATTCATCCACTGAGAAAAGTAGATCTTTGCAAACAAAGTAGCTCAGACGAGAAACAGGTGTATCCTATATACATAGCATTTCTATTGTAATAAGTGAGAGGATTAAACTTTATGACATTTTCTCATTCTATTTGTGTGTGTAATTGATCTGAGGGCACTGTTGTTAGTTTGCAGATGACACAAAGATAGGTGGAGGGACAGGTAGTGATGAGAAAATGGGGTAAGCATAATATCATAGAATCCTGACAGTGCAGAAGGCCATTCAGCCCATCAACTCTGCACTGACCCTCTGCAGAGCTTCCCGCCCAGATTTAGCCTGACTAGTATTCCTGTAACCTGCATTTAGATTAGATTAGATTACTTACAGTGTGGAAACAGGCCCTTCGGCCCAACAAGTCCACACCGCCCCGCCGAAGCGTAACCCACCCTTACCCCTACATCTACATCTACCCCTTACCTAACACTACGGGCAATTTAGTATGGCCAATTCACCTGACCTGCACATCTTTGGAGTGTGGGAGGAAACCGGAGCACCCGGAGGAAACCCACGCAGACACGGGGAGAACGTGCAAACTCCACACAGTCAGTCGCCTGAGGCGGGAATTGAACCCGGGTCTCTGGCGCTGTGAGGCAGCAGTGCTAACCACTGTGCCACCGTGCCGCCCATAAGTAGTAATCCGCACAGCCTACACATCACAGGGCAATTTAGCATAGCCAATCCACTGACTTGAACATCTTTGGACTGTGTGAAGAAAGTGGAGTGTCCAGAGGAAACCCATGCAGACGCAAGGAGAACGTGAAAGACAGTCAACCAAGGCTGGAATCAAACTCCAGTCCTCGGCACTATGAGGCAGCAGTGCTAACTACTCTGCCATCTAGATGAGGCTACAGAAGGACTTGAACAGGCAAGGAGAGTGGGCAAACAAATTCCAGATGGAATACAATGTGAGGAGGTGTGATGTTATGCACTTTGGTCAGAAGACTAGAGGCATTGACTATTTTTTAATTGGGAAAGGCTTCAGAAATCTGAAGCACAGAGGGACTTGGGAGTCCGAGTTCATGATTCTCTTTGAGTTAACAAGTAGAGTCAATTGGCAGTCAGGAAGACAAATATAAAGTTAGCATTCATTTTGTGAGGGCTAGAATATGAGAGCTAGATGAGGCTCTGATCAGACCGCATTTGTAATGTTGACTCTGTATCTAAGGAAGGATGTCCTGTCATTGGAGGAGGTCCAGAGGAGTTTTACAAGAATGATCATGGGATGAAGGGCTTGTCATGTGAGGATCAGTTGAGGATTCTGGGTCTGTAGTCGATGGAGTTTAGAAGGGTGAGGGGGATCTGATTGAAATTTACAGAATATTGAAAGGCCCAGATAGAGTGGACATGGAGAAGATGTTTTCACTGGCAGGGGAGATTAGGGTCAGCAGGAACAGTCTCAGAATGAAGAACTTAGGTGAAGAATTTCTTCAGCCAGAAGGCAGTGAATCTGTGGAACTCATTACCATGGAAAGTTGTGGAGACCAAGTCATTCAGTGTTTTTAAGGGATAGATGGGTAGGATTTGATTAGTAAGGGAATCATGGGGAGAAGGCATGTTAAGGAGCTGAGAAACCTACCAGATGGAGCAGACTCGATAGACCAAATGGCCTAATTCTGCTCCTGTGTCTTAAGGTCTAAGTCAAATGCAGTAATCGCAGGTAGGACGGAAACAATAGTTCCTGATTATTGTTATTAATGTAAATACAGAAGGGGGTGAGTATTCTAGTGTGTCTGTGCTGAATGTGTGGCAGTACTTTCCTGCAAACTGTGTCACATGGCACTGCCTCATCCAAGAAGGAGTATACCAGTTGGAAACTTACTGCAGAAACTGCATTGTGGGAAGAGACAAAAGAAGAAAGAAAGTGAGAAGAACCCTAGCTTGGTACTCCCTTCTTTAAGGTACTAACGGTCTGCTAACGGTCAATGGTTCCAGAATTAGCCTGAGAGTTACCTGAGGACATGCAAACCACAAAGCTTGGCAGATGCCTTCCTCACCTTGGAAAACCAGTTACTGATTGGTGAGAATAAGGGCCCCATGTCAGGGATTATGAATATTAATCTGTGACTCCTGCAAAATAGTTTTGATCCCTAAGTAAACTTGTGAATTTCATGGACATGTGACTTATTGGGCAGTAACTTTACCAATCTAGTTACTTGCAAGACTAAAATGTTTTAATTCAGATGGAGATAACTGCAAAGATCAATTTACAAAAAACTGGCTAATATTACTTACTTTTTTGTGTGGATTAGGGCTCATTCTTCTACCATCTCTTCTGAAATTTATTTTTCTACTATTTGGCAGTTCTGTAAGGAAAATGTGAGAAGGTTGGGAAACAGAGGAGTCAAATTTGAAGCACAGTGTTAGCTGCTTTACCAGGAATTAAAACTTCTGAAGTGTAACAATAACTTATTTGACTGAGGAGCTGAATAATCATATTGTCTCCTTGCCACTGTGTTCTACCAAGTTTCTGCTATAAACATAAGTTGTAAACTGTGTTGTGTCAGTTTTAATTTCATGGTTATCATGAACTCCAGACTTATAGTGATGTCATGAAGAACACTAGAGCTGAAGAGTACTCAGCTTTCAACAGTCCTGCACTTGCAATATCTCCTCAACTTCATGCAATACTCTTTGTTATGTGGTAGTTGGATTCAGTCAATCGGCATTTAAACCCTCCCATTTAAACTTAGGTTAGTGCTATTCTCTGTGTTTGGATACAAAAACATCTGCCAGAGTGCAATATCAGTTTGAAAAGCTAGATTGACTTTAGGCATTATAACTCACTGAAAGGAGACATACTGGTAAAGCATTAAGAGGTTCAGTACAATTTCTAGTTTCCCAAACAGGAGCATATAAATTTGAACTTGTATGAAGGGCTGTTTGGGCCATATCTACGAAAACTACTTTTAGCACTATACTTAGAAAGTATATTAAAGGTATAGAGTATGTGTTGAGTAGATAAAAACTAGATGTAAAAAATTATAGTTATTTAGATGGACTTACAACTATATTCATAATACAAATGATCCCAATATGCCTTCATTTTATATGCTGCTTTATCAATTTGTCCTAGTTTGTTCAATATTTTCTGAATGATACGGTGTGGTTGGTAATCTTAAATCCAAAATGAATCACATCACACTTTGTTGCATTAAATTTCACTTGCCATGTGTCCTCCTGTTTTAGTAGCCTGTCCATACCCTCTTGATCTCATACACTCCTCCTTATTGTTCAGTACATTTCCAATTTTGTGTTATCTGTAAACTTTAAAACTATGTTCCCATACTCAAGTCTAGTTTACTAATAAATACCAAAAAGAATAATTGTGTATCATCAATTCCAATGGACCACAGTATATACTTTCTTTTGAATTTGAAAATCAACTACTACTCTTTGCTATCTCAGCTAATTTTAATGTGAAGGTTCCGGTATTGGACTGGGTGGGCAAAGTCAGAAATCACATGACACCAGGTTATAGTCCAACAGGTTTATTTGAAATCACAAGCTTTAGGACTGTAGCCCCTTCGTCAGGTGAAGTGAGAGGGAAACACACAGAACACAAGATTCATGTGCAGATGGATCAAGAGCAGAGAGATCAAAAGATCCTACAAATGGTGTGAGTGGACTGTCAAATAATAAGTCTCAGCAGGTGACCGAGAGTGTTAGAGGTAATTAAGGTAGAGTGATAATAATAGTTTATCAAGGTAATCGTGTCAAAATAGGACATTAAGGAAGATTTTCCAGATACAGAACAGTGTGGTGGAGTCACGTAGTGTGACATGAGCCCAAGGCAACGGTGAGGTCACTTTCATGGCTATGGAACTTGGTTATCAGTTTCTAACAAGTCTATTACATGGTCTATTAAATGTCATTTGAAAGTTCATACAGGCATCACCTGATTTATCTTCATTAACCCTTTCGGATAGTTCATCAAATAATTCTGCAACTTTTGTCCAATGTAATTTATCTTTAAAAATGCATTCATGTTTGTTTTATTCATTCACAGATGGGGCGTTGATGGCTATGCTGGCATTTATTGCCCATTCCAGAGAGCAATCAAGAGTCAACCATATTTCTGTGGGTCTGGAGTCACATGTAGGTCAGACCAGCTAAGACTCTTTATAAGAGTTTTTAATAATTCATAGAATCGTACTCTTATCTGTTCATATGTTCTTGGCCACTAGTCACACAGTCACAAACTTTACAACTAATGCAGCCTTACCGTTGCCCATTCAAACTATTTAAATAATTCTATACATACAACTAAAATTATACAAGGTCTGATGGGAATTCTACTCCATTGTGCTTTCTTGCCGAGAGTGAAACTTCCCAGAAATTTGTCTCCTAAGACTTGTGAATAACTATTGATAGAATGATTTATTCTCTTAAAGCTAAATATTCAGAGTTTAGATTAGATTACCTACAGTGTGGAAACAGGCCCTTCGGCCCAACCAGTCCACACCGACCCTCTGTAGAGTAACCCACCCTGACCCATTTCCCTCTGACTAATGCACCTAACACAATGGGTGATTTAACATGGCCAATTCACCTAACCTGCACATCTTTGGTGCTATGGGAGGAAACCGGAGCACCCGGAGGAAACCCACACAAACACGGGGGGAATGTGCAAACTCCACCCAGACAGTTACCCGAGGCTGGAATTGAACCTAGGACCCTGGTGCTGTGAGGCAGCAGTGCTAACCACTGAGAATTAATTAACTAATATATGAAACAAATTAGAATAATTGATCACCAAGTTGAGAGTATGCATGCTAGTACAAGAATAGCAAATCAGGTCAAAAAGGACAGACCCCATCTCTAATAGATCACTACAACTTTAAATAACTTGATTTTTCATATCAAAAGTGATTTTCAATGTTCTTCTCTTGACTCTTAGTCAAAACAACTAATTTAAAATACTTTCTGTTCCCTTCCACTTACCACTATCCCCTCAGGTATCATACCCAATGATCTCATGACTAACCTACAATGGAGATGCCAGTATACTTGGATTCCTGCTCAGGATGGAGACCAGAAATATTCTTGTTTTGTGGAGTTTCTGGGTCTTTTTCTTCAATAACCAGATGTGAGTACACAAGGAGGCAGCAGGTGTATTGGAGAATCCAACAAAAGTACATAGTGCGAGCCATCTTGAATGTTGATGAACTAAAGGATAGGCAAAATAAATAGATGATTACTTATGCATTAACAAAGATGACAACATAATTTTCAATGATAATAAATAACTTGCAATTATAAATGAATGCAGCCCAAACCAATTTTACAGCTGATAATATAGAGTCATAGAGATGTACAACATGGAAACAGATCCATCGGTCCAACCCATCCATGCCGACCAAATATCCCAACCAATCTAGTCCTACCTGCCAGCACCCAAGCCCATATCCCTCTAAATCCTTCCCATTCATATACCCATCCAAATGCCTTTTAAATGTTGCAATTGTACTAGCCTCCACCACTTCCTCTGGCAGCTCATTCCATACATGTACCACCCTCTGCATGAAAACTTTCCCCCATAGGTCTCTTTTATATCTTTCCCCTCTCACCCTAAACCTATGCCCTCTAGTTCTGGACTCCCCCATACCAGGGAAAAGACTTTATCTATTTATCATATCCATGCACCTCATAATTTTGTAAACCTCTACAAGGTCACCCCTCAGCCTTCAACGCTCCAGGGAAAACAGCCCCAGCCTGTTCAGCCTTTCCCTATATCTCAAATCCTCCAACCCTGGCAACATCCTTGTAAATCTTTTCTGAATCCTTTCAAGTTTCACAACATCTTTCCAATAGGAAGGAGACCAGAATTGCATGCAATATTCTAACAGTGGCCTAACCAGTCCTGTACAACTGCGAATTGACCTCCCAACTCTTGTACTCAATGCTCTGGCCGATAAAGGAAAAAGTACCAAATGCCTTCTTCACTATCGTATCTACCTGCGACTCCACTTTCAAGGAGCTATGAGCCTGCACTCCAAGGCCTCTTTGTTCAGCAACACTCCCTAGGGCCTTACCATTGAGTGTATAAGTCCTGCTAAGATTTGCTTTCCCAAAATGCAGCACCGTGCATTTATCTAAATTAAACTCCACCTGCCACTTCTCAGCCCATTGGCCCATCTGATCAAGATCCTGTTGTAATCTGAGATAACCCTCTTCACTTTCCACTACACCTCCAATTTTGGTGTCATTTGCAAACTTGCTAACTATACCTCTTATGCTCACATCCAAATCATTTATATAAATGACGAAAAGTACAGGACCCAGCACCGATTCTTGTGGCACTCCACTGGTCACAGGCCTTCAGTCCAAAAAACAAACCTCTACCACCACCCCATGTCTTCTCCCTTTGAGCTGGTTCTGTATCCAAATGGCTAATTCTCCCTGTATTCCATGAGATCTAACCTTGCTAACCAGTCTCCCGTGGGGAACCTTGTTGAACATCTTGCTGAAGTCCATTTAGACCACCTCTTTGTTATTTCTCTAAAAAACTCAAGTCACATTTGTGAGACATGAATCCCCACGCACAAAGCCATGTTGACTATCCCTAATCAGTCCTTGCCTTTCCAAATACATGTACATCCTGTCCCTCAGGATTCCCTCCAACAACTTGCCCACCACCAATGTCAGGCTCACTGGTTTATAGTTCTCTGGCCTGTCCTTACCACGCTTCTTAAACAGTGGCACCACATTAGGCAAACTCCAGTCTTCTGGCACCTCACCTGTGACTATCGATGATATAGATATTTCAGCAAGAGGCCCAGCAATCACTTCCCTAGCTTCCCACAGAGTTCTAGGGTACACCTGATCAGATCCTGGGGATTTATCCACCTTTATGCGCTTCAAGACATCCAGCACTTCCTCCTCTGCAATATGGACATTTTTCAAGATGTCACCATCTATTTCCCTACATTCTATATCTTCCATGTCCTTTTCCACAGTAAATACTGATACAGAATACTCGTTTAGTATCTCCCCCATTTTCTGTGGCTCCACACAAAGACCACCTTGCTGATCTTTGAAGGGCCCTATTATTCTTCTGTCCTTAATGTATCTGTAAAATCCTTTGGGTTCTCCTTAACTTTATTTGCCAAAGCTATCTCATGTCCTCTTTTTTTGCCCTCCTGATTTCCCTCTTAAGTATACTCCTGCTGCCTTTATACTCTTCTAAGGATTCACTCAGTGTATCCTGTCTATATCTGAGACATGCTTCCTACTTTTTCTTAACCAAATCCTCAATTTCTTTAGTCATCCAGCATTCCTACCAGCCTTTTCTTTCACCCTGACAGGAATATACTTTCTCTGGATTCTCGTTATCTCATTTCTGAAGGCTTCCCACTTTCCAGCCGTCCCTTTACTTGCGAACATCTGCCCCCAATCAGCTTTTGAAAGTTCTTGCCTAATACCGTCAAAATTGGCCTTTCTCCAATTTAGAACTTCAACTTTTAGCACTGGTCTATCTTTCTCCATCACTATTTTAAATCAAATGGAATTATGGTCGCTGGCCCCAAAGTGCTCCCCACTGACGTCTCAGTCACCTGCCCTGCAATACTTCCCAAGAGTAGGTCAAGTTTTGCACCTTCTCTAGTAGGTACATCCACATACTGAATCAGAAAATTTTCTTGTACACACTTAACAAATTCCTCTCCATCTAAACCCTTAACACTATCGTAGCTCCAGTCTATGTTTGGAAAGTTAAAATCCCCTACCATAACCACCCTATTATTCTTACAGATAGCTGAGATCTCCTTACACTTTTGTTTCTCAATTTCCTTCTGACTGTTAGGGGGATCTATAATACAATCACAATAAGGTGATCATCCCTTTCTTATTTCTCAGTTCCACCCAAATAACTTTCCTGGATGTATTTCCGGGAATATCCTCCCTCAGAACAGCTGTTTTGCTATCCCTTATCAAAAACGCCACTCCCCCTCCTCTCTTGCCTCCCGTTCTGTCCTTACTGTAGCATTTGTATCCTGGAACATTAAGCTGCCAGTCCTATCCATCCCTGAGCCACGTTTCTGGATTTGCTATGATATCCCAGTCCCATGTTCCTAATCATGCCCTGAGTTCATCTGCCTTCCCTGTTAGGCCCCTTGCATTGAAATAAATGCAGTTTAATTTATCAGTCCTAGCCTGTTGTCTGCTTTGTCCCTGCCTGCCCTGACTGACTCACGTCTGTTCTCAACTGTACCAGTCTCAGATTGACTTCTTTCCTCACTATCTCCCTGGGTCCTATCCACCACCGCCCCCCCCCACCACCGCCATTCTTACTAGTTTAAATCTTTCCAAGCAGCTTTCACTTGTATATTAGTATATTAGTCCCCTTCCAATTTAGGTGCAGTCTGTCCTTCTTGTACAAGTCACTTCTACCACAAAAGAGATTCCAAAGATCCAAAAATGTGAATCCTTCTCCCATACACCAGCTCCTCAGCCATGCATTCATTTGCTCAATCCTCCTATTCCTGCCCTCAGTAACTCGTAGCACTGGGAGTAATCCAGATATTACCACACTCGAGGACGTCTTTTTTAAATTCCTGCCTAACTCTCTGTAATCTCCCTACAGAATCTCAACCTTTTTCCTTCCTATGTCGTTGGTTCCAATGTTGACAATGATCTCTTGCTGGCCCATCTGCACCCTCTGTGAGACATCCTTGATCCCGACATCAGGGAAGCAACACACCATTCTGATTTTTCGCTGCTGGCCCTAGAAACGTCTGTCTGTACCTCAGACTAGAGAGTCCCCTAACACAATTGATCTCTTGGAACCCAATGTACCCCTAATTGCATTACAGCCAGTCTCAATTCCATAAACTTGGCTGTTCGTGCTATGTTCCCCTGTGAATCGATCACCCTCTACTTTTCCAAAACAGCATACTTGTTTGAAATGGGGATAGCGCAGAAGACTCCTGCACTAACTACCTATGTCTCTTCCCTCTCCTGGAGTTAACCCATCTATGTGATTGGATCTGCAAGCTTTCCCCCTTCCTATAACTGCCATCGATCACATACCGTTGCTGTTGCAAATTCCTCATTGCCTCTAATTGTCTCTCCAACCGATCCATTCGATCTGATTGGATTCACAACCAACAGCATTTATTGTGGATATAATCCACAGTAACCCGTAAATTCTCCTTATACTCCCACATCTGACAAGAAGCGCATTTCACTCTACTAAAGGCCATTTTTGCTCCTTTACAATCTACAGACCCAGAAAATAACACCATCTTATTCCTCTGCAAAACACTGCTCCAGGTTAAATGAATAGTTATGGCTTATATTTTAAGTTTAATCATATCTCAAAAACATATAATCGAGAAAAAACTCACTCTACTCACTACTGCAGACTTTCTGTCAGTCACAGTTAAAATTATTGACTTATCTGCTCCTGTGCTGTGACTTCGCCCAAACAATTCCTCCAAGATCAGTTGTGAATTTCACTATTTGTTAATTTTCCCAGACGCACTCCAATGCCCAAACATACATGAATTCAAACAGCAAAGGCAGTAACTGTACAGGTTCACTGTGCTGTCAGTTTCTTTCTCTCTCTCTCCTGCACTGACCTCACCATGTGCTTCCTTTGTCTGTTCTTCTCCCTTTTAAAATTGCTGTTGTTTTGACTTTTTTTTCCCCAAAGTTCCAAAACAATGCAACAGCATATAAAACAGTAATTGCTCCTCCTGGAATTCAAGGAAATATATTTTGACATGTAATCACTTTTCATATGTAGGTGTACAAGCCAGTTGATTTGGGCATGGAAAGATTTTATAACTAGTAATGAATAAATGACCAGTTTAGCTATTGCATTGGCTGTGTTTGTAGCTGGTCAAAGATGAAATGCCCCAGCTACTGGCACCCAAAGGACTGGTGGAGACCTGGCACCTGCTCATCTCCAAGAAGAGGATCTCACGGTACCGGAATCCAGGAGTTCACAAACTCTGTAAACAGATATGGGAGTAACATGTTTGTTAGGTGTACCAGTCAGTTGTACACAATGAATGAAGAAGTGCAACAACACCATAAGGATCCTACTGTCTTAGGTATATGGTCATCTGGCTGCTTCCGTGAACTTGTTTGGTTCTTTGTGTAGCATCAAATGCAACCACTCATCTATATCTCTAGATGGTGTGCCTTTGACCAAGGTACGAAATCAGCAATTGTGCTCCATCAGTATGTAATGTGAATCGCAGGTCCCTGTGACGTTGGCAACTAAACTCCATCTTTCCATGTATTAGTGCGGTTCAGCTGTTAGCCTGCATGAAAAGACATGAGTGTAGTGTGAAGGAGTTGGACTGCACACAGTAGATTAATGCCAATGGTTACAAGGAATGATGAGCTTGCAAGAAGTTTTCTTCCTCACAGCGTGGGTGAATGTCTATTGGAGTTCCCTTTGAAGGGTCCCACATATCTACATCTTGCAGACCCCTCCATCATTGAATGAAGCACTTACCCCACCCATTCTAGGTTAGGTCCTAACCCTTTTCATTTCTATTACACATTTGTGATTGTCAAGATAATGAAAGGTAACAGTGGTTCCTCGAACCATGAGATGTCAGCTCAGCCTCACCAAACAGGTGAACCCTCAGACATCAAATCTCCTTTCTGATGGCCAAACTCATCAACCTCATAGGTGTCGTTTAGCAACCTGTCTGAGTCTGAATCTGCCTACCTCCCGAGTCTTGGGTATATGAGGTGAATATGTCAGATCTTGTAGTTCACTGTTCCTTCCTTGGCAACCAGGTTGCTGCTCACCATCAACAACCCTCTTACATTCTAGCACCTTCCTTCTTACCCTTGAATATTGTGTGCCCCCCTTCACTTTTGAAATCTCATCTGCATCCAAGCATTCTACTTGCACTCCAGTAAATTCCCCACCCTCCTATGTACCAGACCCTGAAAACCCCCATCCCTCCTTGATGTTTCATAAACGAACCCTGCACTGACCATGACCTACTCCCTTAAGCAACTTAGCCCCAAACAATGATTGACCAGACCTCTGACTGATATCAGTATAACTCCACATCTGTGTTCTCACAACTTCTCAAATGAGTGTACAGCCTGTTGAAAGGTTCTGACCTGAAACATCGACTCCCATGCTCCTCTGATGCTGCTTGACCTGCTGTGCTTTTCCAGCTTCACACTTTATCGGCACAGACTCACAAAGCTGACAGTGACAACTCCCTGTACTGTACTTGTATCAACCCCCTCACCAGATGCCTGACTGTGCCCAAATCAGGACTGATGTTGGAAGCTGCCTTTAACTTACTGTGCCAGGAAGCTTTGATTGATGAGTGCCCCCCTTGAGACATGTCTACTTGAAGCAAATGCAATATGATTGCTCATGTGACTAACACATAGAAGTGAGATTATGTAGCAGTGAGATGTATGCATAATATTCACCTCCATGATTGTTGACAGCTAATAACCATAACAAGATTCCTTTCTTTTTATTCACATGTGGGACATGGGCATCACTGCCTGCCCTGCATTTATTACAATCCTTAGTTATCCTTGAGAAGATGGGGGTGAGCTGTCTTCTTGAAATGCTGCAGTCCATGTGTTGCAGATAGACCCACCATGCCCTTAGGGAGGGAATTCCAGGATTTTGACCCAGTGACAGTTAAGAAAGGGTGATATATTTCCAAGTCAGGATAATGAGTGGCTTGGAGAGTAACTTGTAGGTGGTGGTCTTCCTATGTATCCATTGTCCTTGTCCTGCTAGATGAAAGCAGTCATGGGTTTGCAAGGTGCTAAAGATGACTTATGGTGAACTTCTCTAGTGCATCTTGTATTTAGTACACACTGGTGCTACTGCGCATTGGTGTTGGAGGGATTGGATGCTTGTGGATGTGGTGCCAATCAAGTGGGCCACTTTGTTCTGGATAGTGTAAGACTTGAGTGTTGTTGTAGCTGCACCCATCCAGACAAATAGAGTGTATTCCATCACACTCCTGACTTGTGCCTTGTAGATGATGGACAATTTTTAACGGGGAGGTCAGAAATTGAGTTACTCACCACAGTATTCCTAGCCTCAACTGCTCTTTTAGCCACTGTATTTATATGATGAGTCCAGTTGAATGTCAGGTCAATGGTAACCCCCAGGATGTTGGTAGTGGGAGATGATAACACCATCAAATATTATCTCTTATTGGAAATGGTCATTGCCTTGCACAAATGTTACTTGTCACGTTTCAGTGCAAGTCTAAATATTTTTCAGATGTTATTGCATGTGGACATGGACTGCCATTTCTTGACACAATGGGGGATAGTGAAAAGTGAAAATATTTACAAACATGCTCAACTATTCTTGTGTTTTCCAAATTTCTCACTTTCCAGGTTCTGCCTTAATGTTCAAGTTTTGGAAGTAATGAGTTGAACCTAGAGTTTTCTAACTTAGAGGAATTATGTCTTGCTTCTGATCCATGGCTGTCACTGTTTTTTTTTTCCCAACCCTCCTTTGGGTGGCAACACTTACACAGCTGAGGTAATCTAATCTCATAAAATCTTTCCAGTGTGGAAGCAGAATATTCAACCCATCAAGTCCATGCCGACACTCTGAAGAGCATCCCACCCAGACCCACCCCATTCCTGTATTTCCCATGGCTAATCCACCCAACCTACACATTCCTGGACATTACAGACAATTTCCCATGGCCAGTCCACCTAACCTGCACTTCTTTCGATTGTTGGATGTAACTCACACAGACACAGACAGAACATTCAAGCTCCCCACAGACAATTGCCTGAGGTTGGAATTGAACCCAGGACTTTGGTGCTGTGAGGAAACAGTGCTGACTACTGAGCTACTATGCTGCCTTAGTGAAGGTTATATCTTAGTGTGGGTTCATCTGTTGTTCAAATAAACTCAGGCCAAACCTCAAGATTTTCTTTAAACAGTGTTTAAAAACAATATATTCACAATGTTCTAACAGCATTCATTGCTGCCAAGAGCAACTCTGGTTCCACCTTCTCTTAGGGTCCCTCTCACATGAGTACTAAATTCATAGTTCCATCACAGCATACCTCAAAAGTTCATCTGCATATTTATTAACCCCTAGCTCTAGAAATTAGAGATCAAAATCGGTATTTAATTTTTCTGTGTGGATTAGATCCATACAAGTCATTGCAGTTGACTGCTAATTGAAAGTTTTGAATATGTTGTTGCTGTAAAACATTCATTACAATGTTTGTTAGTGTCCAGTCTTTTTGTACTATAAGCTACTGTCTGACATCAGCTGAAATATTGACGACTTGAGAGATACTCTTGCCATTTATTGACATAGCCCTGGGACATCTATGGACATAATTGGCACACAGGAGAGATTTCTTTCCTAATAACCTCATGGTAATTTATTTGAAACCTCTTTTGAAAATCTATGGTTAAGTTTGAAAAGTTTTAAAGGAAGTATTCTGTAATAAATACCTCTTGACTGCAGGCACCAGATGTCTCCAGTCTAGTAAAACCACAGTTTAAAGCATTTTGTCAATACTATATTAATTCCATTTCCTACAAGCTAAACTAATCTTGGGTTGAGCTGTATAGGATGTTATTCATACTTGAGGCACTGAAAAGTTATTCATTATCAGTACCAGCCACTCAGTGGGTAAGAGAGGAAGAACATCTCATATGACTTTATAGCAAACAATATAAAACAATAGGGTATTCATTTCCCTGTCATCTGCATTAATTTACTTCCAAAAATAGGTGTCCTGAAATTTCACTAATATGATTCAGATTGTCAGCTTTAAAAGGATCAATTCAGAAGTTGTCATCATTTTTTTTCTCTTTTAATTGTGGGTCCCCATTATTAGCCTGTTGGGGATGTAAGAAATCAGAGAATGATGATCCCAGTGAAGGCACATGACCCTGTAAATGTGGAATCATTTTAGAACTTTATATTTAATGAGTCAAATGTTAAAGTGAAAGAAAGAATAGAAAAATTCAAAGAAATAACAGCATACTTGAAACAGAAATTGATGTAAAGCAGTCTAAATTTAGACCTGGAGTAGGAACAAGAAAAAGAGTACAATATTTGACAGTAAAACAATCTCCAATAAATAATTGAAAGTAAAGAAGAACATTCATATATGCTTTATTATTAATTAATTTGAAAGGAACTTGAATTGTATTTGTCACTAAAGGTTGATAGACATGTTACTGAAATGTGATAATGACAATATAAGATGTGATATTTATCCACAGCCTACATGGGGATGAAAAAATGAAAATCAAACTAGAAGGGGGCAATCTAATATGTTTCAAGCAAAGAGAATAGTGAGTCAAGACAGTATATTGTTACCAAATTTATTCAGTCTGTACACAGAACAAATATTAAGAGGATTAGACATACATCTAGGTTATAAATTGATAGAAAGAACATTAATTTGCAGTGTGCTGACAATACAGCATTACTCTCAGAATCAGCAGAGGTCCTGGTAAACATTGTAGGTAAGTAAAATCTAGAAGTACAGACTATCATTCAAGAATGAGCATCAAGAAGAAAAAAGAAATTGTAGTTTGAAGAAATACATCAGGAAAAACTAACATGAAGATTGAACTGGGTGGTTTCATGCTAAAACAAGAAGATACATACAGATAAGGAAGGACACCACTTCAACTGGGACAACACATCCAGCTTAGGACCAGCCAAACAAAGACACGCACAAGAGAACCTAAAAGCATGGCATTCCAACCGGAACTCTATCAATAAACACTTCAAGTCCCTGAGAAAAAGAACAGGAAATTACATCACCACAGGAAATGACATCACCAACCCAAAGAAACCCAAGCATATAAATAGAAAGCAGGAATCATGTACACTGCTTCACCTGAGGCCCACTGAAGATGTTACCTAGTAGGGTGACGAAACGTCTGGAAATGAACCTCCCAGCTCAGCGAGCAAACCTAAATCCAGAACCTCAACCTGAACTACAAATTTTCTCAAAACTTGTTACAAGAAGATAAGTCTGTCTATTCAGTACAAACGATAACTGAAAATGATAGATGCAATGCCAAATGAGAAGAAGGATAGAGATAGCCAGAAGTAGTTTTACAAAGGTGAAGAATATTAACAGGAGGAAAGCTAAGGTTAGTAAAATGGAGAAAAACCGTTAAGATGTTGTTGTCTATCCAATTTCCTTGCCTGCCTCAGAAACCTAGATGACCAGTGAAGGTGGATGCTAAGGTATAAACTAAAAAATAACGCAAAAAGTTACTTGAAATTGCAAGAGTAAAAAATGCTAAAAAAAGACATTCCAAAATGTGTAATTTGATCTGAAGCTGCACAAATCCCTTCCAGAGGGTAACGTGAAAAGCAACAGAAAAAAAGGTTGACTTAAGTGTGGTTGGATGATGGATGTCATGGAGCAATTACAGACAGGCTATAGATGATGTATAAGGATGGTACGACAGACAAGCACAGCATACCATGACATACATTTCCTGGCAGGAAGAGCTATAAGGATAGTCGCATGATTTTTAATTCTGTTAATAATGTGATAGTTTAATCCAAACTTGTGAATTAACCCACATTGCTTTTGCATGAAAATTGCTTCACACATCCAGCATAGTGAAGGAAACAAATTGTTCTTCTCTGAGATAGGAGCAACATTGCAAATACTAGCATTCCGGTTTTTAATATAGATATTCTTATCATATAATTTCGATATTTTTGGATATTAATAAGTTTCTTCTGTAGCCTTGTGTAATTAAAAATTAATCTTAATTACTCAGCCTTGCTGAGATTTTAAAGGACCAAGACCCCACCTCCCCCCCCTCTACCACAACCTACCCACCCAATGAAGGTAAGTTAAATTTGCAAGTTCGTCTTTGTAATTGGAACAGGAAGCATAAATTCCAAAAACATCCTTGTTAATTTTAGAGTCATGGTGATGTACAGCACAGAAACTGAACCTTTGGTCCTAACGTATTCATGCCAACCAGATATCCTAACCTAATCTAGTCCCATTTGCTAACACTTGGCCTATATCCCTCTAAACCATTCCTATTTATTTCCTATCCAAATGCTTTTTAAATGTTGGAATTGCACCAGCCTCCACCACTTCCTCTAGCAGCTATTCCACACAAGCACTACCCTCTGCGTGAAAAAGTTGCTCCTTAGGTCTCTTTTATATTTTTCCCCTCTCACCCTAAAACTATGCCCTTTAGTTCTGGACTTCCCTACTCCAGGGAAAAGACCTTGTATAGACAGGATCTATACCCTATCCATGCCCCTCATGATTTTATAAACCTCTGTAAGATCACCCCTCAGCCTCTGACGCTCCAGGGGAAACAGCCACAGCCTATTCTGTCTCTCCCTGTAGCTCAAATTCTCCAACCCTTCCAACACCTTTGCAAATCTTTTCTGAACCCTTTCAAGTTTCTGATAGGAGGGAGACCAGAGTTGCACACAATATTCCAAAAGTGGCCTAACCAATTTTCTGTACAGCTGCAAATGACCTCCCAACTCCTATACTCAATGCTGTGACTAATAAAGGAAAACATATCAAAAGCCTTCTTCAGTATCCTATCTACATGTGACTCCACTTTCAAGGAACTATGAACCTGCATTCCAAGTCTCCTTTTTCAGCAACAATGCCCAGGACCTTACCATTAAGTGTATAAATTCTGCTCTGATTTGCCTTTCCAAAATGCAGCACCTCACATTTATTTAACTTAAACTCCATCTGCCAATCCTCAGTCCATTGGCCCATCTGATCAAGATCCTGTTATACTTTCTTTGAAACCTCTTTAAATGATCAAGATACTTTTGAAGGTTGGATGCAGAAAAGTGCACATAATACCTTAAATATGCCATCACTCAATAAAATGCCTTGTTTTTTTCTTATAGGAACTTGACATGACCTGAAACTGAGTAATTAGATTAATTTTGTTCATAGTAGCTTCACAGTGATATGAAATCTTCAATGAAGAATCAGTAATTACATCCATAACTGCTTCAGCTTTTAATTGTATATTTTATACTATCTAACAACTTGTATTTGCACAATCCCTTTAATATTGTTAATCATCCCAAATTTCACAATGAAAAGGATGCTTAGGACCTCTGACTGGGTGACTCCTAGTTCTGTCCCACATTCTGTCATTTGCCAAGACACCATAAAAGCAAATTATTGCGGATGCTGGAATCTGAAACCAAAAAAGAGAAAATGCTGAAAAATCTCAGCAAGTCTGCAGCAGATGTAAGGAGAGAAAAGAGCTGACGTTTCAAGTCTAACTGACAAAGGGTCAGTTAGACTCGAAACGTCAGCTCTTTTCTCTCCTTACAGATGCTGCCAGACTTGCTGAGATTTTCCAGCATTTTCTCTTTTTTGGTGCCAAGACACCATTATGCTCTGTGACAAAGAAGAAAATTCAAGAGAAAACCTGACCTTGCACTGAAAAGGATTTGAAAACCTATCAAAAAGCACTTGAATTCACACATGCCAGTTGAGAAAATAAGAGCAAATTTTCACACACCTGGTATTAAGTTACTATCTGGGCAGATAGAGTCATGGAACACATGCAGAATAAATGTCCAATTCGTCAACATTGATCCCAGCTTCTAATTCTTGAAAATGGTGGCTATGCTCAACTGAATCTATAGTGGACATGGATGATACTGCCAATTGCTCCACGTGTGAAAGATGAGAGACAACCCGAAGGGCTGTTTTGACTGTGGAACACTTTACATTATTATGCACACTGAGATCTGCTGTAGATAGTGAAATAATTCTATAGAGGTCAGAGTCCGTTACAAAATCACCCTTTATTTACACATGAACAGTCCTTGACTTTGGTACCTGACTCTAAATGAGGCAGTAATAAAGTGTCAGTATCTGTGATACTCCCCTTTTTTTGTGAACAGAACCTCTGACATTCCTGTTTTTTTTCTTCTTTTAACACCCACACTACCGCCTAACTGCGGTAATGCTTATTTTTTCCCCAGCACCCATGTTGTGTGTGTGCAGGTGTGAGACACACAGTGAGAGACACAAGGTGTATGAATCTTTATTCAATTTCCACTACCAGGAAGAAAGGAAACACCCGAGTGGCCAGTGACAAGCAGTGCCCTACACAAAAGGCAATGCTGTGTGATCAAACAGTGAAGGGGAGGGTAGGGATTAAACCAAAATAGAGTTGGAGGGGGAAATAATGCACTCCACTCCCTGCGGCACCCACCTCTCCCTGAAAAACTCCAGGGTGTCCGTGGAGACCGCATACTCCTTCTCCAAGGACACCCGGGCTCTAACGTAACCGCAGAAGAGGGACAGGCAGTCGGCCCTAACGACCCCCTCCACGGCCCGCAGCCTGGACCTGTTTATGGCCAGTTTGGCCAGGCCCAGGAGCAGATGCTCCCCCTTTTTTTTCAATTTCCACCACCAGAAAGATAGGAAAACACCCAAGTGGCCAGTGACAAGCAGTGCCCTTCACAAAAGGGCAATGCTGTGTGATCGAACAGTGAAGGGGAGTGCAGGGATTAAATCAAAATAGAGTTGGAGGGGGAAATAATGCACTCCACTCCCTGCGGCACCCACCTTTCCCTGAACAACTCCAGGGTGTTGGTGGAGACCACGTGCTCCTTCTCCAAGGATACCCGGGCTCTAACAAACATGCCTGCTTTAATTTTCTTTTTTCTTCTTAATGCTTATTTTTTCCCCAGCACCCATGGTGTGTGTGTGTGCAGGTGTGAGACACAGTGAGAGACACAAGGTGCATGAATCTCTATTCAATTTTCACCACCAGGAAGATAGGAAAACACCCGAGTGGCCAGTGACAAGCAGTGCCCTTCACAAAAGAGCAATGCTGTGTGATCGAACAGTAAAGGGGAGGACAGGGATTAAATCAAAATAGAGTTGGAGGGGGAAATAATGCATTCCACTACCTGCGGCGCCCACTTCTCCCTGAACAACTCCAGGGTGTTGGTGGACACCGCATGCTCCTTCTCCAAGTCACCCAGGCTTTAATGTAACCGTGGAAGAGGGGCAGGCAGTCGGCCCTAACGACCCCCTCCACGACCTGGACCTGTTTATGGCCAGTTTGGCCAGGCCCAGGAGCAGATACTCCCCTTTATTTTTTCGTTTTTTTTCTCTTTTTTTAATTTTTTCCCCAGCACCTATGTTGTGTGTATGCAGGTGTGAGACACAGTGAAAGACGCGAGGTGCACGAATCTTTATTCAATTTTCACCACCAGGAAGATAGGAAAACACCCAAGTGACCAGTGACAAGCACTGCCCTTCACATCAAAGGGCAATGCTTTGTGATCAAAACAGTGAAGGGAAGGGTAGGGACTAAATCAAAATAGAGTTGGAGGGGGAAATAATGCACTCCACTCCCTGCGGCGCCCACCTCTCCCTGAACAACTCCAGGGTGTTGGTGGACACCGCGTGCTCCTTCTCCAAGGACACCCGGGCTCTAACATAACCGCAGAAGAGGGACAGGGGCATTCGGCCCTAATGGCCCCTCTACAGCCCACTGCCTGGACCTGTTTATGGCCAGTTTGGCCAGGCCCAGGAGCAGATACTCCCCTTTTTTTTTATTAACCCCCACACTACCACCTAACTGCGGTAGTGCTTATTTTTTTCCCCAGCACCCATGGTGTGTGTGTGCAGGTGTGAGACACAGTGAGAGACACAAGGTGTATGAATCTTTATTCAATTTCCACCACCAGGAAGATAGGAAAACACCCAAGTGGCCAGTAACAAGCACTGCCCTTCACATCAAAGGGCAATGCTATGTGATCAAAACAGTGAAGGGAAGGGTAGGGACTAAATCAAAATAGAGTTGGAAGGTGAAATAATGCACTCCACTCCCTGCGGCACCCACTTCTCCCTGAACAACTCCAGGGTATTGGTGGACACCGCGTGCTCCTTCTCCAAGGACACCCGGGCTCTATCATAACCGTAGAAAAGGGACAGGGGCATTCGGCCCTAACGACCCCTCCATGGCCCACTGCCTGGACCTGTTTATGGCCAGTTTGGCCAGGTCCAGGAGCAGATACTCCCCTTTTTTTTTCTTTTTTTTCTTCTTCTTTTTAAATTTAACCCCCACACTACCGCCGAAGTGCGGTAGTGCTTATTTTTTTACTCCCCTTTTTTATATGTCAACTAGAGCTCCCTGATTGGATCAGATTAATAGCCCTAATCAGTGAATTCATATTCTATTATGTCTTTGTTACAGTAACTAAAGGTGGCACCTAATATTTCTATTTGGTATCTTTGGAGGTCATTTAAGCGGATATTCAAACTAGATGACTAATCGTTCCCTTTCTCTGCCTTTTGGAAATTCACAGGATAGTTACTTGAGAAAAGTAGAAATGTGAATTAGAGAAAGACAAAATCAGTTTTCTTTTGTTTATGGAAAACTAGTAGCTGTGGAAAAAAGCTGAGTGTCCATGTACAAAGATCACCAACATATTCTGGACAAGTAGAAACAGTAATCAAAAGACTCTTGGAGCATTGGCCTTTTATTTAATAGGATTACATCACAAAATTAGGGCAGTCATACTTGTACCGAGCTTTGAATTGACCACCCTTGGAATATTCTGTTTTGGCAAAACTTGATCACAATGATACACAGACTCACCAAAATTTTACAGGCATTCAAAGGATTAAAGCTTGAAAATTGTATTATCTTGGTTTGTAATCCCTTGAGTTCAGACAATTGAAGCATGGATTGAGGTCTTTAAAAACATAAAGAGATTTGGTAAGGTGCATATATAGAATCATAAAATGGTTACATCAGCCATATTCAATGCATTGATTCAGTACAGACTAGTTGCAGAAGCATTTTAACTAATCCTAGTTCCCTACTCTTGACCCAAGCCCTGCCTTTATTTTCCCTTCTCCAGCTCCACTTTGAAAGCTACATCTCAATTTGCCTTCACTACTGTTGCAAGCAGTGCATTCCAAATTGTAACCACTCACTTTGCAAAGTAGATTTTTCTTTGTGTCATCTTAGGATCTTTTACCAAGCACTTTGATTCTGTATTTGATTATGACTTCTCAACCCTCCTACCAGTGGGAATAAATTTTTCTCTATCTACTTGGCCTACATCACTCATAAATTTGAACATCTCTTTCCTCTTAACCTTCACTTTTTTAAGGAAGAAAAATGGTTCTTTTTCTGATGGCAGAATGTGACAAGTGGAGTCCCACAGGTATCTATGGTGAGCCCTCAACATTTTACAATTTATATGAATGACTTTCGTGAGGGGATTGAAAGCATGATGGTTAAATTTGCAGATGACATAACAATAAGTCAGAAAGTATATTGTGAAAATGGCATAACAAGAACACAGACTGATGTAGATAGGTTAAATAAGTGGGAACCCGGTAGGTGGAATAATATATGGGGAAATGTGAAGTTGTTGAATAAGAAAGCAGAGTATTACATAAATGGAGAATGAGTGCAGAATTCTGAGACAAACAGGGATCTAGGTGTTCAAATGCATGAATTGCAAATGGTTAGTATGCAGGTACAGCACATAACCAGGAAAGCTAAAGGGATAGAGTCTCTGTTACGAGAGGAAATGAACGTAAAAGTAAGGATGTTATGCTTCATTTGCACAGGGTCAAAAAGTGTGGTGCTGGAGAAGCACAGCTGATCAGGCAGTATTCAAGGAGCAGGAGAGTCAACGTTTCGAGCATATGCTTCAACACCACACTTTTTGACTCTGATTTTCAGCTTCTGCAGTGCTCATTTTCTTTCAATTGTACAGGGCATCGGTAAGACCACACCTAAAATACTGTGTACAGTTTTAATCTCCCTCGAGTAAAATTCCCAAAGGAGGAAATTTTACTCTTGTGGGTGAGTCCTGAAATAAGGACACTGTTTTACAATTAGGGGTTATCCTTTTAGGGCAGAGATGAGGGGATTTTATTTTGTTAGAGGGTTGTGTGACTTCGGCACCCTCTGTCTCAGAAGGCGGTGGAGGCACTGAATATTTTAAAGGCATAAATGGATCAATTCTTGTTGGGCAAGGGGATCAAAAACTATTGGGGAAAGGTCAGAATGTGGAAATTGAAACATAAACCGATCAGCCATGATCTGATTGAATGGCAGAACAGGTTTTAAATGCGGGATGTTCTACTTCCTTGCCTAATTTGTATGTTTGCATATAATACTATTTTCTCTAGTTTTCTCACTGAAGTTTCTCATTCTTGGAACAATTTGCTGCCCCATCTTTAAAGCCTTCACATCTTTTGTGAAGTGTGATGCAGAGAATTGGACAGCCAAGGATCTAAATGTGGCCAGGTCATTGTGTTATACATAATTGGCATAATAATTCTTCACTCTAGTGGTTGTACAATCACCTTTGGACCAATAACACTTTCAGAATCTCAACTGACAAATGAACTAAGTACCTGGATGTCATCTTATGACCACAGGCTATGAACTCTTCATGTATAGTTTGTGTTTAGAAATTACTTTGTACTATAAGTATTAGTTTAGTTGTAAAGAAACCTAAGTAAATAGAATCCATGTATCTCATTTACATCATATTTAGATATTATGTAACAATACAGAATTCTTTGAAAATTTCTCTGAAAAAAACAAGAAGAAACAAGCCTTACAAACTTAAAGACCAAGGGGGAAACAACAGTCAAGAAGTCCGATTGTAGAGAAAACAGAGAGAAAAAAAAGATGATTTTGCAAGCTGTGAGTGCCTTAAAGCTGGCCAGCTCTGTTTTAGTGTCTAGCTGATTCAAGCCCAAAGGCTATTTCAAATTTGAAAGGAGGCGGCCTTGCAATGTAGTAAGAAAACATGTTCCGACATTCACACAACAAAAAAATATGGCCCATATTCAAGTACAGTGCTGAAAGCAGATGGATGGATTCCAAATTCCCCACAATGCACTAGATAACAATGAATCTCCTATCTAAGTTCCAACTTTTTAAAGAATATGGCACAACTTCATAGATCAAGCTATTTCAGAACTACTTAAATAAGCCATCAAAATACTCATTGTAGTTAGGGCCTTCACTGAGACAATGCCTTTTACTTTTCTGAAAGATCCTGTAAGGATATGTAAAGTCTTGCAGGTGACTGTTCTCTTGTAGAGGGTGTGATTCTGATCTTTTGTTCTATGTATAGGTAAGTTAACTTCACACCTGCATTCAAGTCATGCACCATCTTCATACTCCCTTTTTGTCATAGAGTACTAAAGCATGGAGACAGGTCCTTTGGCACAAACTGGTCTGTGCCGACCAAAATGTCCATGCAGAGAAGCGCATCCGGAATCTCAGAGAATTTGGGTATGGGTAGCTCAACAAGATCAAGGTCAATTGCCTTCTGACCATAATCCTTGTCGGTGTTGGTCATAAGTATCCAGAGGTGTGGCCCTGAGGTTTCACATGGCAACAGGAAAATCTTGTTTCGTCTTACATTTCAGGATAAATGATTTAAAGATGCTTGGTAAGGCTGTTTGATATGGGGTAGTTTCGTGAGGATGTCACATGATTCATGTCCCATTTGAAGCATGCATCCTTTAAAAGGTTTGCCTGAATATTGGTTATTAGAAATGATTTCTTGAGACTGAATCTGGTACTCAGTATATATCTCACTGTCATGTTTAAGCATTCTTTAGCTGTTTGACAATTGGAAATTTCACAAAATAATCAGTGATTAAGATGGTATCATCTCCATTCACTGTAAATAAATCAGTAGCGACTGATAGCAACAGAAACCTACTCTAGATTCTATGGTAGCTGGAAACCTTTGTACAACCTCTAACTTTTGACAGTCATTGTTTAGCCTTGACCAATAACTATAGTTAGGAGCAAATCATCTTAATTTGTGATGTTGGTGTAGTTGTGACAGTATGTCATGTTGGGCAGCTTCAGCATAAGTAGTTGTTTTTATTTGAAGATACCAAAGATACTCGAGATTTTGAGCTTGTCTCTGTAAAGCCAAAAGCATCTGAGAGTATCTGGCACCTTTTTTATGGTGTCAGACCACCTTCAATTATACTTCTCCACAGTGACTTCTGTTGTGGATCATAAGCTGTTTCCAATTGAAGGTGATCATGTTTATACTGACCCAAAATACCGTAGATCAAATTAGACACATCTTCCACCTTGATGTCCATATCTGTTAACTTGTATTTTCAGTGGATGTTTGTATCCTTAATCAGATTTGGCAATCTGTTCAGTGTATTTGAGATGACCATTTTGGTACCAGGTTTGTAGTCGACAGCAAATTCATGGAACTAATCTAGGTAGTTCATTTGGTACAATGGTTTGGCACAAATCATTTCCAATACTTTATGATTGGTTTCCACAGTGACTTGCAGGTATGTATGGATGCTGTGATACTGAATACCAGAACAAATGTTCTATGCTCTTTGACAAAATAATTTGATTGGAATCAAATGCAACTGGCTTACTATCTTGTATAATGCACATTCCTAGCCCTTCTTGTGAAGTATCAACTTAAAAAGTCATTTTCCTGCTTTGGATTAGAGTGCAGTTTTATGCTGACGATACCTGTTTGTTTCTGAGACTAGAACATAAGTTGATGGTGTCTCCTGCCCAAAATATGGTATGTCTTGCTTTAGGAGCTCCCTGGACAATGATGTTTTGTGGAAAATGTATAGTCTCAAGAAGTTGAAGAATTCAAGGCATCTATGTAGATCTGCTTTGGCTTGTGATATAGGAAGTTGATTTACATCTTTGACTTGGTCTGGGTTTGGAGAGATATAGAACCAAAAATTTTTATCAGGACCTGCATTCACCTGGCATGTCTTGTTTTTAGAAATGAATCCTTTGTGGTGACTGAAGGTTCTGATCATGCTCTTCTTTGACTTTGCACACGATGGCCATATCATCAGCAATGTGTGTGCATTTGGGCCCATTTTCTGTACTGCTGTCCATAAGTTGCTGGAACAGATTTTGACTGGCAGATAAATGTAAAAGGAGTGTTGGGAAACAATATCTTCCAAATGGGGTTCTGAATGTGTAGTGATTTCCTGAGATTCCTTGGATAAGTGCACTGACAATTGACTGCTTCCTTCTTTAGCATACACGCAGTTCTTCTATAATGTGATGGTTGCGTTCTTGTGCAACCCTGCATTATAGAAAAATTATGGTTTAGAAACAGCACTTAGTGTTGGTGATGTAATCACGTTACAGCCAGCGCATGTTTTAAAAGTTTGTGCTTTAGAAAAATGTCCCCAATTTGTCAATCATGTTACAGTGAATTTGTGTTAAAAAATGTAAGTTACTGCAGAACGACCTGTCCATGTAATTGAACTGCACCTGCCTGTTGGTAATCCATAGGGCAGATGATGCCATTGTATTCCATGTAATGCAGTTCAAGCTTAAACTTTCCTTGTGTGTGAACATTGCCCTTTCAGGGAAGGTCAACTGTCGGAATTTCATCTTCAGTAATACCATACAGCATTGGCTTTGAACTTTCCCTAGAGTAAAGCCTGTCCAGGGACAATGGTTGTAAATTCTGGACTGATTCAACATGAGCATTCTTGGTCTTCTCTGCCACCATAGGTGTCTTGGTGATCTCATGTGGTAGTCGTGCCACTGTTAGTTCGCTTGTGTCTAACAGGTGAAATATTTGCAGTTTTGATGCTAAATTCCCATGGCTGCATTGCATCTGCAACTGCTAGTGCATTAATGCATGAATTTGGTGACCCATTGAATGCAGTTCATTTATTAGTTGTTGGTTGTACCATTGAATTCCAACTATCCTAGTAAATACTTCTCTCTCTTGTTTGAAGATGGTCATTGCCAGACATACGTTTAGCATGCGTTTTACTTGCCCTCATTAGCAAAGCCTCAATTAGTCCAGAATGTGCTGCATTTTGACATGGACTCCTTCAGTATCTGAGTGGTGACAAGTGGTGCTGAATCTTGTGTAATCATTGGTGAAAATTACATTTCTGACCTATGGAGGAGCAAAGTCATTGATGTAGCAACTGAAGAGATGGATGGACCTATGACACTACCCTTAGAAACTTCTGCAGTTGTGTCTTGTGGCTAATACAACCTGTAGTCATTGGAAGTCAGTTGTATCTCCATAATCTGGACATTTTTGCCCCATCAACCTCTATAATATGGCAATTTTTTCAGGCGCTAACTCCAAGTATTCCAGTTTTTTGCAGAGCCCATAATCTTTCTGGATGTCCAGAATTATACTGACAAGTAAAGAGATTACTTGTACTCTCTAAAGTAACTGTTCTGCATCTCATTATATGTTGCGCAGCATTACTTAGGTTTAACAACTCCCATGCTGATCCTAACAGTTGGTCTTCCCTAGTTTGGCAAATTCTATGGTCTGCCAAAGTCCCAGTCTAGAATATTAAGAATGTACCATCTTCTTTTGTGCTAAATGTGACTTCAATTCAGTCTACTTCCCACTTCCAATAAACTCCAGTTTTGCTCAGGCTCTATGATGCCATACTTGGTCAAATGCAGCCTTGATGTCATGTACCCTCTTGAGTTCAGCTCTTTTTTCCATGTCTACTTTGCTTATTCCATGTGGATTATATAAAAAAAAGCCCTTCTTATTTTAGCTCCATCCACGACGTATATACATCAGCATCCCTTGAACTATTGTCACACTGCATCCTGAAATCCACACTATCAGGAAGTGCTATGACATGCGCATTCTCTTCAGCAGGATCAATTCACTTTATCTCAAAGGTATCCTGGCCCACATTTCTATTTCATTCTTTACTTCATTCTAACTTTCAAGACATTTTGAAGAAATGAAAAATTACAAGCAACTCATCAGGGTCGACAATCCTTTGAATACCTTCTCCTTCACTTCCCTCTGACCCCATCCCTTCTTTCAACCTTAACTCCTGTCATCTGTTCACAAAACCCTTTGACTGTCCCCTCTCTGATTCTGAACAATTTGTCTTTAGCATAGACCTCAGCTTCATCCCCTCAGGCCGAACTCAAGGAAGCTCTGAACAATGCTGAGCATTCTGCTGTTGCCTTATCCTGCAAGTTTACTTCTTTATCTAGGACTCCTTCCTTCACTCAGTGGACTCTTTTATCCACCTCAGTATTTTCCCTTCATCTAGCCATCTCCTCTGATCACTTACAATCTAGAGTTCTTTTCTTTGAGAACAGCTGGTATGACATTGATTATCTCATTTTTCTATGGTCTCATTTATCTTCCTCTGGCTTTCTTCGGTCGAGCTCTAAGATTATTATCAAACATGCTGATGAGAATGTCACTGTTATTGCCGAGAATATTGACCTCTATCTACAGAGATTTAAAGCCACTCACATGACACTTGCTCTAATGTCACACTGGGCCTTAACAGTACCACCAAAAATCAAACATTTCCAGGACCATTGTTGACCTCATCTCTTCTTGTCACCCTCCAATTTACTAATCCTTCAACTCAACAATCTGCTTTTACCTCAAACAAAACCAGAAGTTCCTGGAGCAACTCAAAAGCATCTGTGGAGAGAAAACAGAGTTAACGTTTTGGGTCTAGTGACTTTTCTTCAGAATTTTTTTTTCTCCACAGGTGCTGCCAGATTTGCTGAGTTTTTCTAGCAATTTTTGGTTTTGTTTCAGATTTCCAGCATCCAAAGTTTTTTTTTGTTTAGCCTGCTTCTACCTATTTCCTACAATCCACAAACTGAACTTCCTTGGTTGGCCTTTTGTTTCAGCCAGGTTAACAACATTTTTTCTACCCTCAGTCTCTTCCTCCCTCCATCTGTGACTCTTCAAATTCCCTCTGTTAGTTTGCAGTTTCCCATTTCCTGCCCCTAACATCTCCTTTACATTGTGAACCATTTGTACCCTCATTTCCCACCAGAATAATCGCAGAATCACAAAGTTGTTATGATGCAGAAGAAGACCATTCATAATATTGTGTCCCCACAGGTTGTCTGAGAATTTTAACTTAGTGCCAATCTTTGGCCTTTTCCCTGTGACCTTATAAATTGTTTCTATTTAAATAATCAGCCAAAGCCCTCCAAAATGCCTCAAATGAACCTGCAATGACACTGTTTCTAGGCAATACATTCCAAACCGTAACTATTCGCTGTGTGAAAAAGCTTTTTTCACCTTTTACAACCTACCTTTAAAAAGGTGGCTTCTGTAATGAGTGAGAATAGTTTCTCCCTATTCATTTTGTCCAATCCCTTCATGATTTTTCAATTTTTCTATGAAATCTCTTTTTAACCTTCTCCTCCCCAAGGGAAACAGTTCCAAAGTCTCTAATCTTTCCTCATAATTAAAGGGTCTCATCCCTGGGACAACCGTCACAAACCTCTTATGCATTGTCTTCAGTGTATTCACATCCTTCCAAAAGTTACACATAATAGACCAGGTGTGGTTGTATATAACTTCATCATAACCTCCCTGCTGTTATATTCTGTGCTTCTATTCATGAAACCTAGAATACTGTATGCTTTATTAACTACTCTGTCTATCTATCCTGCCATCATTAATGACTTACGCACACATACATATCGGTTTCTCTGTACATGCACCCTTTGGAATAGTATCCTGTGTTTTATGCCAACTCTCCATGTTCTAAGTATCAAAGTGCTCTGATCTTCATCTGCCACCTACTTTCCCATTTCACTAACTTGTCAATATCCTTTTTGAAATTCTACACTGTCCTCTTCGCAAAACTTGAAATTGTCCCCTGCATATGAAGAGTTAGATCATTGATGTTTATAGGAAAAGCAAGGGTTCTAATACCAACTCCTGGGGAACTTTGCTCCAAACCTTCCAGTCTGAAAAATACCCATTGACTATTACTCTGTGTTTCCCTTCACTCTGAGAAGAGTTGCAGTTGGATACACTCACTGCAGACATCATTGTCAGGGACATTTACTTCTATCTGAACTCCAAAGGAGGAGCATACCATAGAGTCATAATTACCATTACTACCACTCTAATAACTGTTGGATTAAAAGAAAAGGAAAGACCTCACCTTGCTGCTCACCCTCCCCACTGAAGCCACCTCTCACCTTCCACCAAGGTGTCTCCATCCTAGGATTTGATGGATCCTCGAATTTTGAAAGAAGTACATTGCAAATACCTTCACTATAACCATCTAAATTTGACTTCATTTGGAATCTTATTTTGGAAAATTCCACGTCACTTTATTATTTAAGAAGGAGGAAAGGGAAAGCCAGGAATTATTTAATGTCTGTTTTTAGGAAATTATTGAAGTTTATAATTGAAGAAAGCTTTACAATGCACCTTGAAAACTTTCAGATGATCAAAGACTCAGCAACTATTTGTAAACAGCAAATCATGCCTGACAAACCTGATAGAAGTTTTTTGAAGTGGTACTAAATTAAGGGTTAGATGAACGTGTATGATATTTGATGTTCAAGGAATTGTAGGCAAATTATTGACTTGTTTCGGAAATTTGCTGAGCAGTAGGAAACAAGGAATAGGGTTAATCCACAGGATATGATTAGTATTGGAGCACAAAGATCTGGCATATTGTGAACAAATCTTTGGTATCATACCTAAACAAGGATATTTAGTCTTGAAGGAAAGCAGGTGCATTGCCAGAATGATATGTGGACTGTGAGAATTAAATGATCAGGAGAACTTAGACAATCTGGGCGTTTTATTCCTTGGAATTTGAAGGCTCACGGTCGTTTTTTTTAAAGTTTGCAAAAAAATTGAGGAGAGTACATAGGGTGGATTGATATTGTTTTGCTCGTTGGTGAATCTAAGACTGAAGGCATAGTCTAAATTAGAGTTAGGTTGAAATTATTAACAACTATTTTAATAGCAATCAAAAATTTACACACTTATGACCAAGTGTCCAGATATATTTGATCATTGCTTTCAGTCCTTAATATTATAAGAATCAGTTGTTGTGAAGGTGTAGAAGTGTACTGTACCTTTTAAATAGTGAAGGACTTAGCAAGCACACAGAGTACTGGAGAATTTACAATGTAACATTTGGTCCAGCAGCTAGCACTGGCTGAGTTGCTATGTGACAAAAAAAAAATTGAATTTGGTCAATCAGTTTAAATCGTACGCCAAAATATCAACCCCTAATCAAGTTTGAATTTAGTATATTGCCTATATTAAAAACCAATGAAACAATCTGATGCTTTGGGGGTATAAGGTCATGGAAAATTGAATAGTTGAGGGGAGAACTGCCAAGCCACCAGCATGTACAGCTTGCCCAAACCACAGCTCTCTTAAAGGTACCATTATCTATCAATAACAGACATCCCAAAGAAGAAGGAAATCTACAGAGGAAGATACAAAGGGAAGGTTCAACAGCTGCTTGGTTTTGAAATTTGAATTTTTGGTAAATCTTACTTGGGGGTTTTATTGGGCTAGTATTATAGAAGGGAAAGTAAAAGATAGGTTAGAGGAAAGGGTTGTAAATGGTGGTTAGTTAATTATTCTCTGTTATACTTTAGGAAATAAAGTTGTTAATTTTTACTTTCTCAAATTTTCACAGATTACTGCACAAGATCAATCTTTTCTGTATTGTTAGTTTTAATTAAGCAGGGAGGTTTGCCCATTTCATAACAATTTGGGGGCTCGTTGCTAGGATTTGAACTGGTTCAGACAGATTTGAATAGATTTGGGGGTACAAAAAATCCCAGCAGATTTAAACAATAGATCTTCAAATGAGATAATTTGTTTAATTTTATGACGTGGTTGATTAAATTAAAAGTGAGAGAAATGGCTCTGAAAATTGTTAAATGGTTCTGGGATTTAAAGATGAATCTCAAATTTGTCAAAAAGTTTAGAAGGAAAGAAAAAGGCCATACTTTTAGAATTAGCAAATAAGTTAGATTTGGGTTAACCAAGGACAAAAGTAAAGCTGAAATTTTCGGGGAATTATTCAAACACTTAGATGTGTTAGCGAAACAGACAAGTATAGCAGAGGTAGAAAAAATTAAATTACAATTGAGGAAGATGGAGTTAGAAGATAAACAGAGGGAGAGAGAAAGAGAGCAGAGAGAGAGAAGGTTCTTGGCTGAGCAAAGAGGGAAAGAAGAAAGAGAGAGAGAAGAAAGGGAGAAACAAAAAGAGAGAGCATTTGAACTTGAGAAGTTGCAAATTAGCCAGCAAAGTCAAGTTAACAGGATAGAGATTATAGACATGTACAGTATGGAAACAGACCCTTCAGTCCAACTCGTCCATGCCAACAAGATATCCCAACCCAATCTAGTCCCACCTGCCAGCACCCAGCCCATATTACCTCCAAACCCTTCCTATTCATATACCCATCCAAATGCCTTTTAAATGTTGCAATTGTACGAGCCTCCACCATGTCCTCTGGCAGCCCATGCCACACACACTCACCACCCTCTGCTTGAAAAGGTTGCCCCTTAGGTCTCTTATATATTTTGCCCCTCACACCCTAAACCTATGCCTTATAGTTCTGGACTCCCCCACCCCAGGGAAAAGACTTAGGATCAATAGACAAACTATACCCCTCATGATTTTATAAACCTCAACAAAGTCATCCGTTAGCCTCTGATGCTCCAGGCAAAACAGCCCCAGCCTATTCAACCTCTCTCTATGGCTCAAATCCTCCAACCCTGGCAACATCCTTGTAAACCTTTTCTGAACCCTTTCAAGTTTCACAACATCCTTTCCAATAGGAAGGAGACCAGAATTGCATGCAATATTCTAAAAGTGGCCTAACCAATGTCCTGTACAGCCACAATATGACCTCCCAACTCCTGTACTCAGTACTCTGAATAGTAAAGGATAGATACCAAACTATCCTATCTACCTGTGACTCTACTTTCAAGGAGCTATAAACCTGAACTCTGAGGTCTCTTTATTCAGCAACACTCCCTGGACCTTACCATTAAGTATATAAGTCCAGCTAAGGTTTCCTTTCTCAAAATGCCTCATTTCGCATTTATCCAGGTTGAACTCCATCTGCCATTTCTCAACCCAGCTCTGCATCCTATCTATGTTGCACTGTAGCCTGCAATAGCCCTCAAAACTGTCAACAGCATCTCCAACCTTTGTGTCATTGGCAAATTTACTAGCCCACCCCTCAACCTCCTCATCCAAGTCATTTATAAAAACTACAGAGAGCAGAGGCCTAAGAACAGAGCCCTGCGGGACACCACTCACCACTGACCTCCAGGCAGAATACTTTCCAACTACATCCAGTCTCTGCCTTCTGTCAGCCAACCAATTCAGGCAGCCAAATCTCCCTGTATCCCATACTTCCTGACTTTATGAATGAGCCTACCATGGAGAACCTTATCAAATGCCTTGCTGAAAAACATATACACCATATCCACTGCTTGACCTTCGTCGATCTATCTCGTCACGTCCTCAAAGAACTGAATAAGATTTGTGAGGCATGACCTGCCCCTCACAAAGCCATGCTGACTGCCTTTAATCACACTATGCTTTTCCAAATAGTCATAAATCCTATCCCTCAGAATTCATTCAAAATCTTGCTGACCACAGACATAAGACTGACTGGTCTGTATTTGCCAGGGATTTCCCTATTCCCCTTCTTGAAAAGAGGAACAACATTTGTCTCCCTCCAATCCTCCAGTATGACTCCCATGGAGAGTGAGGAAGCCAAAGATCTTCATCAGTGGCTTAGCAACCTCCTTTCTCGCTTCCTGGAGCAACCTAGCATAAATCTGGTCTGACCCGGGAGACTTATCAATCTTAATTTTTCCAGCATTTCAACTTCATCAATCTTGATGTGTTCAAGCCTGTTTCCCAACTCCTCAAAGTTCTCATTCACAACAAGGTCCCTTTCCTAATGAAAGCCAAAGCAAAAAACGTATTTAGGGCTTCCCTTATCTGCTCAAGCTCCACGCACAAGTTCCCTATGCTATCCCTGACCAGCCCTACCTTCTCGCTGACCAATCTATTACTCCTCACGTATGAGTAAAATGCCTTTGGGTTCTTCCTAATCCTTCCTGCCAAGCCTTTATCGTGCCCCACCCTGGCTCTCCTCAGTCCATTTCTGAGCTCCTTTCTAGTAAGCCTGTAATTTTCTGAAGCTGTGCTAGATCCTTGCTTCCTCCACCTTATGTACGCTGCCTTCTTCCTTTTGACAAGAAGTTCCTCTGTTCTCATCATCCAAAGCTCCTTAATCTTACCCCTTCTTGCCTGTCACCAAGGAACAAATTTGTGCATCACTCACAACAACTGCTCCTTAAACAGTGTCCACATGTCTGCTGTGCCCATTCTGTGGAACAATTGCTCCCAGTCTGTACTTCCCAACTCCTGTCTGATAGCATCATAATTTCCTTTTCCCCAATTAAATATCTTTCTTTGGTAACTGCTCCTTTCACTCTCCAAGACTATGCTAAATGTGAGACAATTGTGGTCACTGTCACCAAAGTGCTCTCCCACCGCAAGATCTGACACCTGTCCTAGCTCTTTGCCAAGCACCAAATCCAAAATGGCCTCTCCCCTCGTCGGTCTGTCTGCATACTGAGTAAGGAAACCCTTCTGAACACACCTGACAAAAACAGCTCCATCCAAGCCATCTGCACTAAGAAGGTTCCAGTCAATATTGAGAAAGTTGAAGTCACCCATAACAACAACCCTGCTACATCTGAATTTTTCCAAAATCTGCCGGCCTATGAGTTCTTCAATCTCCCAACTGTTATTAGGGGGTCTGTAGAAAACCCCCAATGAGGTGGCTTCTCCCTTGCTGTTCCTAACTTCCACTCGTACTGACACAGTAGACAAACCTTCCTCAACACCATTCGTTTCTGTAGCTATGATGCACTCTCTGATTAGCAATGCTACACTCCGTCCTCTTTTTCCACCCTCCCTGTTCTTTTTAAATGTTCTAAACCCTGGAACATCGAGCAACCATTCCTGCCCCTGTGAAACCCACGATTCCGTTATGGCCGCAACATCATAGTCCCAAGTACTGATCCATGCTCTAAGTTCATCACTCTTATTTCTGACACTCCTTGCATTAAAGCAGACACACTTTAACTGACCCCATTGTTTCATCGCATGAATAACCTTCTCGATAGATTCACTACATCCTGTTACTTCCCTATATCTAACTACTCCCCTCTCAGATATGTAGCTTTGGTTCCCACCCCCCTGCCAAACTAGTTTAAACCCTCTCAAACCACACAAGCAAATCTCCCACCCAGGATATTTGTGCCCCTCCAATTCAGGTGCAACCCCATCCATCATGTACAGGTCCCACCTTCCCCAGAAGGCATCCCAATGGTCTAAATATCTGAATCCCTCCCTCCTGCACCAGCTGCACAGCCACGTTTTAAGCTGCACTCACTGCCTGTTCCTCAACCTCACTATCTCGTAGCAAACCTGTGAACACTACTCTACTCGTCCTGCTCTTCAGCTTCCAACCTAGCTCTCTGTCGTCACTTATGGTCGCTGGTCCTGAAGTGCTCCTCCACTGACATCTCAGTCACCTGCCCTGCAATATTTCCCAAGAGTAGGTCAAGTTTTGCACCTTCTCTAGTAGGTACATCCGCATACTGAATCAGAAACTTTTCTTGTACATGCTGAACAAATTCCTCTCCATCTAAACCTTTAACACTATGGCAGTCCCAGTCAATGTTTGGAAAGTTCAATTCTCCTACCATAACCTCCCTATTATTCTTACAAATAACTGAGACGTCCTTACAAATTTGTCTCTCAATTTCCCTCTGACTATTAGGGGTCCATAATACATTCCCAATAAGGTGATCATCCCTTTCTTATCTCTCAGTTCCATCCAAATAACTTCCCTCGTTGTATTTCCAGGAATATCCTCCCTCAGCACAGCTGTAATGCTATCCCTTATCAAAAATGCCACTCCCTCTCCTCTTTTGCCTCCCTTTCTATCCTTCCTGTAGCATTTGTATCCTGGAACATTCAGCTGCCAGTCCTGCCCATCCCCGAGCCATATTTCCGTAATTGCCATGATATCCCAGTCCCATGTTCCTAACCATGCCCTGAGTTCATCTGTCTTCCCTGTTAGGCCCCTTGCACTGAAATAAATGCAGTTTAATTTATCAGTCCTAGCTTGTTGTCTGCTTTGTCCCTGCCTGCCCTGACTGTTTGACTGGCTTCTGTTCTCAACTGTACCAGTCTCAGACTGATCTCTTTCCTCACTATCTCCCTGCTTCCCACCCCCACCTTACTAGATTAAATCCCCCCGAGCAGTTCTAGCAAATCTCCCTGGCAGTATATTAGTCCCCTTCCAATTTAGGTGCAACCCATCCTCCTTGTACAGGTCACTTCTACCTCAGAAGGAATTCCAATGATCCAAAATTGTGAATCCTTCTCCCATACATCAGCTCCTCAGCCATGTATTCATTTGCTCTATTCTTCTATTTCTACTCTCACTAGCTCATAGCACCAGGAGTAATCCAGATATTACTACTCTTGAGGACCTCCTTTTTAAATTCCTGCCTAACTCTCTATATTTTCCCAATAGAATCTCAACATTTTCCCTTCCTATGTCGCTGGTTACAATGACCTCCTCCTTGGCCCTCTCCCCCTTGAGAACATTCTGCACCCTCTCTGAGACGATCTTTATCCTGGCACCAGGGAAGCAACACACCATTCTGATTTTTCGTTGCTGGCCACAGAAACGTTTGTCTGTGCCTAGGACTAGAGAGTACCCTAACACAATCGATCTCTTGGATGCCGACGTAACCCTCATTACATTAGTGCCTGTCTTCACACCAGAAACTTGGCTGTTCATGCTACATTACCCTAAGAATCCATCACCCGCAATGTTTTTCAGAACAGAATACTTATTTGAAATGGGGATAGCCATAGAAGACTCCTGCACTACCTGCCCACCTTTCTTACCTTTCCTAGAATTAACCCATCAATGTGACTGCATCTGTGAATTTTCTCCCTTCCTATAACTACCATCCACCACACCTCCTTGCTCTTGTAAATTCCTCATTGCCTCTGTCGCTCCAACTGTTCCATTCGATCTGATAGGATTTGTAACCAATAGTATTTATTGCAGAAAAATCCTCAATAGCATGTAAACTCTCCGTAAACTCCCACATCTGACA
The DNA here is from genome assembly GCF_047496795.1 of Chiloscyllium punctatum. Lineage (NCBI taxonomy): Eukaryota > Metazoa > Chordata > Chondrichthyes > Orectolobiformes > Hemiscylliidae > Chiloscyllium > Chiloscyllium punctatum. Next base: position 7,480,896 of record NC_092775.1, read on the forward strand.
AGAAGAGCATATTACTCTACTAAGGTCCATTTATGCCTCTTTCAATTTGCAGACCCAGAAAATGGCCCCATCTTATTTCTCTATAACACTGTTCCAGGTGAACGTAATACTTATGGCTTATATTTTTGAGTTTAATCAAGAGACATATTTCAATAAACATATAATCAAGAAAGAACCCACTCTATTCACTACTACAGACTTACAGCAAGGCCCCAAGGCCACACTTAAAACTATTCACTTATCTACCTCTGTGCTGAGGCCTCTCCCAAACAGGTTCCTCTATGATCAGTTGTGAATTTCACTATTTGTTAATTTTCCTAGATGCACTCCGGTATCTAGTGATACATGAATTAAACAGCAAAAGCAGTAACTGCGCAGATTCACTGCTGTGTCAGTAAGCAGTGTAGGCTTCTTTCCTTCTCTCTCCCCTGCACGGATCTCACCATGTGCTGCCTTTGTCTGTCCTGCTCCCTTTTAAAAGTGCTGTTGTTTTGATTTTTTTTATTCCAAAATTACAAAACAATGCAATAGCATATAAAACAGTAATTGTTTCTCCTGGAATTCGAGGAAATCACCTCAAATACCTCAAAAAAGGAGCAGCCTGTTTACAACCAGAAATTTTTTCCACCCTCCAAAAGAGAAGGTAGTGATATATACAAATATGTCAAAACTGCCACATTTTGATGAGAAAGATGTTGAAGCTTTTTTTATTTCATTTGAAAAATTGGCTCGGCAGATAGAGTGGTCCGAGGATTTATGGGTAATGTTAGTTCAAACTAAACTGGTAGGCAGAGCTAGTGAGGTATTTGCCATGCTGTCAGATGAGGTGTCAAAAGATTATGAAGAGGTTAAACAGGCTATTTACGAATTGGTACCAGAAGCATATAGACAGCAGTTCAGAAACATAAAGACGGAACCAGGACAGATTTATGCTGAGTTTGAAAGAATTAAACATAGGCATTTTGATAGATAGGTGCATGCTTTGAAAATAGATAGGACCTTTGAGGCTCTACAAGAGATTATTCTGCAGGAGGAGTTTAAAAACTCACTTCCAGAGATTGTAAGAATTCACGTGGGGAAACAGGAAGTTCAGGAAGTGAGAAGGGCAGCAGAATTAGCAGATGAATACGTGTTGGTGCAAAAGACAAGCTTGCGGCCAGAACCTCATCCTAGGAGGGATAGAAGTTGGGGGAAGGGGAGATCCTACACTACGAACCCAAGAGTAGAGATCACTGGTAAGTGTTTATCACAGGATATAAAAGAAGCCCAAGAGGGTGGAAAGGAGGTGAAAGGCCTCAGGTGTTTCCACTGTGGGAAAGTGGGATATGTGAAGTCACTGTGCTGGTCATTAAAGAAAGGCACTGTGGTAAAAAAAACCTAAGCCAGTGGAATTAGTGAAGGTAGTAAAGGATACCCCAAGAAAAGCCAAGGAGCTACAGGAGAGTGTACAGCCTGGGCAGCGACTGGGTATGGAGTTAGTACATGATCTGTACAAACAAGCCACCTCTGTGGGTAAAGTTTACTCAGAAAGAGCAGAGGAAGAAGGACAAGAAGTTATAATTTTGAGAGATACAGGATCTAACCAGTCTCTGATAGTAAGAGATGAGCGAATATGCACTCTTTGTGATCTGTTACCCGAGAGAGGGATAGATGAACAGAAATTTAATCTTTCCCTAAGATCAGTCTGGAGTGCCAACTGAAGACTGGGAAAGTTACAGGAGTGATTGACAGAGTATCAATTCCAGGAATTCAGTTTGTTCTTGGGAAAGATTTGGCAGAATCCAAGGTGGAAGCAACACCACTTGTTGTGGAGAAGCCCAAGGAAGACCAAGAAACTAAGAAGTTAAAACAGAAACATCCTGGTATTTTCCCAGACTGTGTAGTAACCAGGTCCTACTGTCATAAGTCACAGCATGAAGTGAAAAGTAAAGAGAAAGATGAAGGAATTAAGGTTCAATTAGCAGACACTCTGTTTGAAGCAGTGATGCAGGAAAAACCTGAACAGGCAGAGGGTCAGACAGAAGTGTTTAGTCCTGAAAGGCTTAGAGCTGGAAATGTGTTGCTGGAAAAGCGCAGCAGGTCAGGCAGCATCCAAGGAACAGGAGAATCGACGTTTCGGGCATAATTTTCAGCTCTGATCTCCAGCATCTGCAGTCCTCACTTTCTCCTGAAAGGCTTAGAGACTTGCAACCGTAAAATAAAACGATAAAAGGTACGTATGTAAATGCGTACTCTGAAAAGGAGGCAGAGAATATTCCTGAGGGTTATTATCTGAAAGATAGAATCCTAAGACGGAAATGAAGACCACGGCAGGTTCGTGCAGAGGAGAAATGGGCCAAAGTGCACCAGATTCTGTTGCCAGTAGCATACAGACAGGTGTTATGGGTAGTATATGAACTACCTGTCAGAGGTCACCTAGGTCTACGAAAGACTCAGGCTAAGGTACAAAAACATTTTTATTGGCCTGGAATACACAAGGATTTGATTAACTTTTGCTGTATGTGTCATACATGCCAAATGGTAGGCAAGCCACAATTGGAAACAACGCTAGCACCATTGTTGCCAATTCCTGCATTTGAAGAACCTTTCACATGGGTTATAATTGATTATAATAAAGTGGGAACCAGTACTTTTTAACCGTAATAGATGTGTCTACCAAATTTCCAGAGGCAATTCTAGTACGGAGCATCAAGGCAAAAAGGCTAATAGAGGAGTTAGTAGCTTTCTTTATATGGTACAGGCTACCCTGAGAGATTCAGTCAGACCAAGGGTCAAATTTTACTGCTAAGCTGTTTAAGGAGGTTATGGATAGCTTAGGTATACAGAACTTTAAATCCAATGTGTATCATCCTGATTCCCAGGGAGCTTTAGAAAGATGGCATCAGACATTGAAGACCATGTTGAGAGCATACTGTCAGGATTACTCGAATGATTGGGATAAAGGTATCCCATTTGTATTGTTTGCCATTAGAGGTGCCCCAAATGAATCTACATAGTTCACTCCCTTCGAGTTAGTTATCAGGCATGAAGTGAGAGACCCTTTGAAATTAATTAAAGAAAAATTGACAGGACTAAAGTCAGAGATCTCACACTTAGATTATGTATTGGAGGTGAGGGAGAGATTAAATTGAATAGGCGAGTTAGCTAAACAGCACCTGAAGAGGACACAGCATAGAATGAAGCAGGTGGCAGATAAAAACTCTGAGACTTGGATGTTTTCCTGAGGGAATGATGTGTTAGTACTGTTACCAGTGATAGGAGATCCCTTCAAAACTAGGTTTAGTAGTCCCTATCAAATTGAGAAAAAGTTGAGTCAGGTGAACTATCTTGTAAAGATGCCAGATATAAAAAAATGTATTGGATATGCCATGTGAATAATGTGAATATAATATTATACTATAGCGAAGGAACTGGAGAAACAGGTGTTAGTTACTGCCCTGCAGAGTGAGGAATCAAATCCAGATGATGTGGATTTTGATGTGCCTCAAAACAGATTAAAAAATGAAGTCCTTGAGGAGTGGGATAGGTTAGTAAGCTATCTGTCTCAGGAGCACAGAACACAGTTGAAACATTTGTTACTGCAGTCTAAAGACATATGTAAGAATCAGGTGGGGAGGATTACGCTATTATACATGAAATAGATGTAGAGAATACTGCTTCGATAAAACAACAACCTTATCAGCTTAATTCTTGCAAAGTCGGATGTTGCCAGTAGGAGTGGAGGCCATGCTTGATGAGGTTATCATCAAACCAAGCCAGATCGAGTGGAGTTCGCCAGTCATCTTAGTTCCAAAATCGGATGGATTCAAAAATTCTGCATGGATCATGGAAGTTCAATGCTGTTACAAACTCGGATTCCTATCCAATTCCAAGATTGGAGGACTGTAGCAAGAATGTTGGACAAGCCAGTTACATCCCCGAGGAGGGGAAAGTGAGGGCTGCAAATGCTGGTGTTCAGAGTCGAGAGTGAGATGCTAGGAAAGCACAACAGGCCAAGCAGCATCCGAGGAGCAGAATAATTGATGCTTTGGGCAAGAGCCCTACATCAGGAATGACTGCTCCTTGGATATTACCTGACCTGCTGTGCTTTTCCAGCACCCCACTCTCAACTCAGTTACATCACCAACTTGGAAGGAAAATGCATGGTTGCTGGCATGTATATTTATCAAAGACAGCGAAAGAAATTTCTGCATTTGTAACCCCAAATGGTGTATATCAATGTAAAGTGATGCCCTTTGGAATGAAGAATGCACCCGTCACATTCCAAAGACTTATGAACAGAGTTGTGGCTGGGTTAACAAAATGTGCAGTCTATTTGGATCTTTAATAAGTCCTGGAAAGATCACCTGGTATAATTGATAGAGCTCTTTAAATGACTACGAGAAGCAAAACTGGTAACAAACTTAAACAAAACTGAATTCACAAAAGCAGACCTTCTTGGGACATAACATCGGTTATGGAACGCAAAGATGAAGGCCATTGAGAAATTTCCACAACCAACCTTAAAGAAAGAGGTGCTTCGATTCTTAGGACTAAACGGATTCTATCAGTAGTTTGTTCCAAACTTCAGCAGTGTAGTGGGACCGTTAACTGACTTGCTGAAGAAGAACACAAAGTTTCAGTGAGAGAACACGCCAGGAGGCATTCGGCCATTTGAAAGCAATATTATCTACCAAAACAGTTTTAGTTACATCAAACTTTTCAAAACTTTTTAAAGTCACCATCGATGCTAGTGACATAGGAGTTGGAGCTGTACTCCTACAGGAAGGTGAGGATGGGATTGAACTGCCAGTTGGTTACTTTTCAAAGAAACTCAACATCCACCAGAGGAAATACTCCACAATTGAAAAAGAACTATTGAGTTTGGTACTGGCTGACAAGTGGCAAGTAATATTTGTGCCACAAAAATGCCAAGCAATGACCATCTTCAATAAGAGACAATCTAACCACTGCCCCTTGACATTAAATGGCATTATCCACACTGAATCTCCCACTTTCAATGTACTAGGAGTTACCATTGACAAGAAACTCAAGTGGACTGCCATATAAATACAGTGGCCTTAAGAGTAGGTCAAAGGCAAGAAATCCTCAGTGAGTAACTCACCACCACCAAGCCTGTCCACCATCTACAAGGCCGAAGTCTGGAGTATGATTGAATACGCCCCACTTGCCTGGATGGATGCAGTTCCAGCAATACTCCATAAGCTTGACATCATCCAGGATAAAGCAGCCCATTTGATAGGCAGCCCATCTGGAAGCAATCACTCCCTCCATTCACTGAAATTAGTCAAAGAGTCTGGCATATCACCTTCCAAACCCATATCCACTTCTATCTAGAAGGACAAGAGCAGCAGATACAAGGGAACATCACCACCTGTAAGTTCCCCTCCAAGCCACTCATGACCCTGACTTGGACACATATTGTCTATCTTTCACGGTCACTGGGTCAAAGTTCTGGAATTTTCTCTCTAACAGCGTTGTAGATCAACCTATTGCAACTGGACTGCAGCGGTTCAAGAATGCAGCTCACCAGTTATTTCACCAGCATTTATTGGACAATATTAATTGCCCTTGAAAAGTGGTGGTGGGCTGTCTTCTTGAAACATCACAAGAGATCCAGGATATGAATCGACTGCAATATATATTTGCGGCTTTGAAGGCAACTCCTTCTGGAAATATTGGGAGAGGTTGTGGGTTTGATAAATTCTGTCAAAGAAGGTTTGGTGAGTTTCTGTAGTATAATTTGTAAATTGTTGCTGCAATTGTGTATCAGTGATGGAGGGAGTAAATGTTGGATGCAGAATCAATTAAGGGTGATGCTTTGTTCTGCTTGGTGTCAAATTTCTTTTGTGCTGTTGAACTGTGATTCGATCTGCAGTCACCTAAATGGAGAGTATTCTATCATACTCCTGACTTGTTCTGCATAGAGGATAGACAGGCTTTGGAGAATCAGATGGTGAGCTACTTTCTGCAGAACAGCCTGCCCTGATTTGCACATGTAGCCACATAAATTAGACAGATATTGCGGACAAAACACTTCCCTCCCTGATGCGCTGAATGATTTCTATGCTCAGTTCGAGCAGAATGCCAGTGGCACGGTGTCACCTGGTTCGATAGCACCGGATGCATCTGTTCCCTCGGTCAGTGCTTCTGATGTCAGATCGGTCTTCCTGAGAGTAAACCTGAGGAAAGCAACTGGCCTAGACTGAATCCCTGGCTATGCACTTAAATCCTGTGTGGACCAGCTGGCAGAGGTATTGGCTGACATCTTCAACCTCTCCTTGCTACAATCTGAAGTCCCACCTGCTTCAAGAAGACTGCCATTTTCCCAGTACCAAAATAAAACACTTAAAACATGTCTCAATGACTACTGACTAGTGCTTGTGAGTTCTATTATCATGAAATGCTTTGAGAAGTTGGTCATGGCCCACATCAATTCTCGCCTCCCAGCCTGCTTCAATCCCCTGTAAGTTGATTAATGGCAAAACAGGTCAACAGCGGACTCCATTTCTACACACTGGAACATATAGATAACAAGGACATGAGAGTAAATCAAATCAAAATCAAATCTCAAAAACAGCTGCCTTCATAAGTCTTCCCTTTCCAAAGAAAAAGCATATGTCTTTTTCAAAGTACAAGGGAACTTAGGAGTAGTGGTAGGTCACTTAGCCCCTCAAGCGTACTGCACCATTCTAGATTTTAACTGACCATCTATTTTAATACCATTTTTCCTGTGATATCCCCATATCCTTGATGTCATTACTGTATAGACATTTGTTAGTCTCTACTTAATGACTGAGTTTCCAAAGATTCACTATATTCTGAATAAAGAAGTTCCTCCTTTGTCCAGTCTTAAGTTGCTTGCCTTTATTCTGAGGCAGGAGAAATATCCTTTCTGCATGTATCCTTGAACACTTCTTTCTACTTTAATGAGACCATCCTTCATCCTTCTAAACTTTGGAGAATACAAGCTCAGTATATTAAATCTCTCCTCAGAGGACAGTCCTGCCTTCCCAAGAATGAGATTGAACTCTCCATGAGGAGTATATCCTTCCTAAAATAAGGGAACCAAATCTGCATACAATAATAAGCAGATATTGCTGGAAAAGCTTAATACGTCTGACAGCATCTGTGGAGAGAAATCAAAGTTAAAGTTTTGGGTCTTCGCTTTTCCTAAAAAAAATGAAAGACACACATATGGAGCTATTTTTGGGATTTGATTTTGATTTGATATATTGTAGTCACATGTACCTAAGTACAGTGAAAAGTTTTGTTTTGCAAACAATACAAGTAGATAATAGCAAACAAGGACATACAGATCATAGGGTGCTTAGACAAAGTGAGGCAAACAAGGTTACAGAATGTTAGACCCTGAAATTGAATAACTAATTATAAGAGGAAGAGGCTTCATCTTGTCCTCCTCCTGACATTCCCTCTAATGCAGCTGCCAGTTTTCAGCTAATGTGATTCTCCATATGGCAGCAAGAAACAGCTGAAGGCACTTGAAAATTCAATACTCTGATAACATTCCATCTCTAATCATGATGACTTGTGCTCCAGAACTAGCTGTGCCTTTACCCTATTCTGGTGTATCTACAATACTGGCATCCAACAATGTAGTAATTGACAAACTTGAATGAGTTCTTGAAGGAGGTGACAAAATTGATTGATGAGGGCAGGGCAGTTTCCTGTGTGGACTTTAACAAGAACTTTGACATGGCAGGCTGATACAAAAGATAAAGGTATATGGGATCCATGGTAAGATGGGATACAGAACTGGCTTAGTCACAGAAGGCGCAGAGTAGCAGTGGTGTTTTTCTAACTGGAGATCTGTGACCAGTGGTATTCCTCTAAGGAAGGGTCACTCGACCCTAAACATTAACTTTGATTTCTCTCCACAGATGCTGCCAGACCTGCTGAGCTTTTCCAGTAACTTCTGTTCTTCTGATTTACAGCATCCACAGTTGTTTCAGTTTTTACACAATATTCGAGGTTCTATACAACTAAAGCAACAAATTTAAAGTTGGTGGAGTAGGATTCTTAGTTGGAGCTTATTCTCCTCCATCTATTTCTTTTTTTATATCTCTTTCTTCTTGGCAATGTCCTGAATTCCTGGTCTCGGTGTGAACCCAGTGTTGTAATCTCTTGGTGGTCTGGCAATGTGGTGTTTTGGCCTGGTGTGGCCTCAGCATGGACTTCTAGACTCAAGGTGATTTCAGAGCAGTCCTCCAGCCTCGATGGCCTCAAGGTGAAACCTGGCACAGTCTGGAATCAAGGCCTAGTGCAGACTAGAAACTAGGCGCTGGCGTAGACTGGGTTGGAAAGACCGTTGTTCTGAACATTTTATAACTTTATTTTTCTAATTTATTTCTATGTTTTGTAATGCTGGATATTTTATTTCTTTAATTTGCTCATATTTTCCCTTAAGAATTTATACTGAAGAATGTGTGCCTAGGTACTTTGTACCTAAGATGACATCATAAGTAAACCTTTCACTGTACTCATTTGAGTACATATGACAATAAAGCTAATTCCAATCTAACTGTACATTTTTACTTCTGTACTCAAATCTCTTGTGATAAAGGCCAACATAGCACTTGTCATCCTATTTGCTTGCTGGTAGTACATGATAATTTGATTGACCTGTGAGGAAGGAAACCTAGGTTTCTCTGGACATCAACACTTTCTAATTTCTCACTATTTAATGCTCTGTACATCCATTCTTCCTACCAATGTGGATAATCTCAAATTTATCCACATTATATTCAATCTATGATGTTCTTGCCCAGTCATTAGCCTGTTCACATTCTCTGAAGCCTCTTTGTATCTTCTTCACAACTTTTATTCCCATCCAGTTTTGTCTCATCCAAACACTTGAAAATACTACATCTGTTCCCCATTTATAAATCATTTATAAATCATCCAAGCTTGTGAATAGCTAGAGTGATTCTTGTAGTACCTGACTGAAAATGATTCATTTATTTCTACTTTGTTTTCTTTCCAATAAATAATTCTCAATCCATGTCAGTATATAATCCCTATCCCAGGTGCTCCAATTCTTCAGGTAAAGACTCTCTCACTGTGCCATAAGAGGCCCATTTCCTTCAAATTCATCACCTTAACAAATAGGCCTTAACTACAGGACTCGTGTACTGGTGTATTCATAACTCAATCAACCATAATCTCAGACTCTTTCACTTAATAATCCATTTATATATCTTGATTGTGGATCAAAAACTATAAGACCACTGACTTACAATGAAAGCCCTGTTAACCAATTAGAAAGATATCGCAAGCAATACAGGTCATCCTGCTATAACGCATGTTTCATTAATACAAATTTGCTGTCACACGATTGAAGAATTTTGGACACTTTCTAAAGCACAAACTTTTAAAACATGTTGGCTGTAATGCGATTACATTGCCAACACTTTAAGCGCTGTTTCTAAAGCGTGATTTTTCTATAATATGGGGTTGCACAAGAACACAACCATTGCATTATAGAAGAACTATCTTTCTTAATTTGTTTAGGTTCCAGTTTTATAACATCATTAATTATTTTGACTAATGACACTTTAACAGAGCAGCCTTTGTTGTGCCAAATAATGCAGTACCATGAAAATTGTGCATCATCAGCAAACATCCCTTTTTTAAATCTTGTGATAACAAAAGATCTGCTGTGAAATGAGTAAAGATAGTTTGCCCAAGTACAATGCCCTGAAGAATTCATCAGCAATGTCCTGGGACTAAATTGATTACACCAATTACAATCTTTTTTTGTGGTGGATATGACTCCAACCAATGGAGACCCTTCTTCCAATTCCCATTGACATCTAAACTATTGACATAAGTTTTGCTTCGCAGCTCAAAGCCAGATTTAGTTAAATGCTGCCTTGATGTCAAGGCTAGCCACTCTCACTTTACTTCTGTAGCCTTTGACCTCCTGAGGAAAAGGGTGTTCAAGGACAACAACATCAGATCTGACATCAAGCTTATGTTTTGTAGAGCTTTAGTGGTTCCTGTCCTCCTGTGTGGCACTGAGACATGAAATTTCCAAAGCAGATGTCACAAGACATTGCAGCAGTATCACCAATGCTGCCTGTGCAAGGTCCTGAGAATCTGCTGGGAAGAAAGACGCACCAAAATCAGGGTCCTCAACCAACCTTCCCAGCTGAAAAGGAACTGACCACCCTTGTTTGGTTACTATAGTCTGGGCATGTCATCTGCATGATCGACACGAGACTCCCAAGCATGTGCTCTATTCTCAGCTTCAAAATTGCAGGTGAGGTCCAGGTGGACAAAGAAACATTTCAGTTATATCCTCAAGTTCTCACTGGTGAAGTGCAGCATTCCCACAGACACCTGGGAATCACTGGCCCAAGACCATCCAAAGTGGAGGAAGACCATCCAGGAAAGCATTGAACACCTCAGGACTTGCTGTTGGGAAAAAGTAGAATCCAGGCAAAAACAGTGATTGGAGCACGCTGCCACACCAATGCCACACCTAGCCCATCCCATGACCACTACCTGCCCCAAGTGTTTCAGAGCCTGTAGTATCCACATTGGTCTGCACATCAACCTACAGACTCACCCTGTGAGTGGACAAGAGTCATCTTTACCTGTAAGGGACCACCAATGAATGAATGAATGACCTCTGAAGTTCAGCTCTTTTGTCCATGTTTGGATCAAAGCTGTAATGAGATCAAGAGCTGGACGGCCCTGGCAGAAGGCAAACTGAGCATCACTGAGCAGGTTTTGGCTGAGCAATTGCTGCTTGATTACACTGTTGACAACACATTTCATCTATTTGTTGATGATTGATAGTAAACAGTTGCAGTGATAATTACCCAGGTTCATTTGTTCTGGTTGTTGGGAACATGCGTGGGCAATTTTCCACATTGCTAGGTTGATGCTGAGACAGCTGAACTAGAACAGCTTGGCTTGGAGCATGGCTAGTTCTGGAACATAAGTCATCAAAGCTTTTTCCAGAATGTTGTCAGGGCACATCGCCTTTGCAGTATTCAATGACTTCAGCGTTCTTCAATATCAGGTGGAGTGAGTAGTATATGCTGTCTGTACAGAACATCTGCTAGAGATTAGAGTCATGTGCAATATAACTTCTCAGATCATAACTGTTCTTAACAAACTTGCACCTATGTTTCCTTTGAGTTGCACAACCAGCAACTCGTGTGGCAAACATGTGACGTTTCTGTACATAGTCTCAATTCCTGAGCATAGCATACTCATACTGTGCATTGAAACTAAAACCAGAGTAAAATGTTATGTTTGTATTCAATTTTTCCAATCTTGTAAATTTATATAATGTGGTTAATATGTTAAGTGCAAGGTTTTTTGACTGGCAATTAAACAGTATAATAGTAGTATAAAATTTAAATATTGCTAAGAGACATACTATCAAAGCTTTTCAAGAGTACAAAACAAAAAGAGAATAACAATTCATACAGCGAAGAAAGAGGGTCCTGATTAATTGGTTAGTGGACTCTAATCAGTAAAGGCGATTCTATGATGAATGAACAAGGGATCAGTTCACAGTCGAGCTTTTATTTAAATTGCAACTGCATAAGTCTATTTTGATCAGTTAAGGTTTACTAGAGGAAATGCACCAGGTAATAGTTGTCACCTAAATTTTTGTAGTTTAAAACACGTGTAAATTATGGACACAGTTTCTCTGTGTACATAGCACAGGGCCCTGCATTTGAATATATCTAGGTTCTACATGTGCATGTAAGCCACAATGCAATAAAATTAAATTCATTTCCAGTCCATTTCTTAGCACAAACAGAACTGGTTGGCAAATGTTATCCAATCATGGATACACATATAATGCTGAACAGGTGAGGTGCCGGAAGACTGGAGGTTGGCTAGCGTGGTGCCACTGTTTAAAAAGGGTAGTAAAGACAAGCCAGGGAACTATAGACCAGTGAGCCTGACGTCAGTGATGGGCAAGTTGTTGGAGGGAATCCTGAGGGACAGGATGTACGTGTATTTGGAAAGGCAAGGACTGATTAGGGATAGTCAACATGGCTTTGTGCGTGGGAAATCATGTCTCACAAATTTGACTGAGTTTTTTGAAGAAGTAACAAAGAGGATTGATGATAGCAGAGCAGTAGATGTGATCTATTTGGACTTCAGTAAGGCGTTCGACAAGGTTCCCCATGGGAGACTGATTAGCAAGGTTAGGTCTCATGGAATACAGGGAGAGCTAGCCATTTGGATACAGAACTGGCTCAAAGGTAGAAGACAGAGGGTGTCGGTGGAGGGTTCTTTTTTAGACTGAAGGCCTGTGACCAGTGGAGTGCCACAAGGATTGGTGCTGGGTCCCCTACTTTTTGTCATTTACATAAATGATTTGGATGCAAGCATAAGAGGTACAGTTAGTAAGTTTGCAGATGACACCAAAATTGGAGGTGTAGTGGACAGCGAAGAGGTTTATCTCAGATTACAATAGGATCTTGACCAGATGGGCCAATGGGCTGAGAAGTGGCAGATGGAGCTTAATTCAGATAAATGCGAGGTGCTGCATTTTGGGAAAGCAAATCTCAGTAGGACTTATACACTTAATGGTAAGGTCCTAGGAAATGTTGCTGAACAAAGAGACCTTGTAGTGCAGGTTCATAGCTCCTTGAAAATGGAGTCGCAGGTAGATAGGATAGTGAAGAAGGCGTTTTTTATGCTTTCCTTTATTGGTCAGAGTATTGAGTACAGGAGTTGGGAGGTCACGTTGTGGCTGTACAGGACATTTGTTCGGCCACTGTTGGAATATTGCATGCAATTCTGGTCTCCTTCCTATCTGAAAGATGTTGTGAAACTTGAAAGGGTTCAAGAAAAGACTTACAAGGATATTGCCAGGGTTGGAGGATTTGAGCTATAGGGAGAGGCTGAACAGGTTGGGGCTGTTTTCCCTGGAGCATCGGAGGCTGAGGGGTGACCTTATAGAGGTTTACAAAATTATGAGGGGCATGGATAGGGTAAATAGACAAAGTCTTTTCCCTGGGGTCAGGGAGTCCAGAACTAGAGGGCAGAGGTTTAGGGTGAGAGGGGAAAGATACAAAAGAGACCTAAGGGGCAACTTTTTCACACAGAGGGTGGTACATATATGGAATGAGCTGCCAGAGAAAGTGGTGGAATTGCGACATTTAAGAGGCATTTGGATGGATATATGAATAGGAAGGGTTTGGAGGGATTTGGGCCGGGTGCTGGCAGGTGGGACTAGGTTGGTTTGGGATATCTGGTCGGCATAGACGGGTTGGACTGAAGGGTCTGTTTCCACGCTGTACATCTCTATGACCCTGTGACTCTATATGGTAAGTTAATTTGCCCAAGCTAGTGAATAATTGAAAAGTACCTAATATATCCAATATATGTCACTGGCTATAATATTACAGCCTTCCCTGGACTTTAGGGAGGTGCCAAAAGAATTGCCAACATTACAGCTTTGTTCAAGGAATGTTGTAAAGCTAATCCTGATAATTACAGACCACTTAGTTTAACTCCAGCAGTGGAGAAACTTTTGAAACAATTATTCAGGATAGGAATAGTTGTCACATGAAAAAATGTAGGTTGTTTAGGAAGAGTCAGCATGAATTTCTAAAGGGGAAATTGTTTATCTGATTTGTTGGAGCTTTTTGTCGTGGTAACAGCCAGGGTTAATTGGCTTTTGGCCTGTCCATAGCACCAGCAGTAGGTTCATGACTCTCAAGCCTGCATTGTTTCTGAAGCCTTGACTGTTATTCTTCTAATGAATATTCCCAGGCAACTATGTCAATCAATGTTCCATATACAAGACAGTTGCCTCATCTAATTCACCCTCACCTTTCTCCTGACTTTTTTGAGTCTGGTGGAACTGAGTTTTCCTCCGAGGGCAAGAGATCAGGAAAACTGGCCCTGTAGCCTGATAACATACTTGTCTCAATTATCTTTTTTTGGAATTGCATTGTCCAATGTACAATTCAGCCACACAAACCTGTGCAGGTTCTGGGTTTGCTCTTAACCATTTCAGTGTAGGATCTCGGGAACTAGCCTCTGTTTCAAAGAGGACTCTTGCTCCCATTTGATATCCATTAACTATTGCTGAAAGATGTTAGTGTATGAACATTGGGAGTGGACAAGGTCACCTGGGGTTATGATTTTTCTTTAAATCATAAGCATTAAAGTCCATCTCTGATGCATGTTAGTAATGTAAATTACTGGAGAATAGCTCCCGTAATGATAAAAATCACACAACACCAGGTTATAGTCCAACAGGTTTAATTGGAAGCTCCTTCATCAGGTGATGCTCCTCCAAAAGCTAGTGTGCTTCCAGTTAAACCTATTGGACTATAACCTGATGTTGTGTGATTTTTAACTTTGTACACTCCAGTCCAACACCAGCATCTCCAAATCATACCTATAATGAAGTCCCATATTCAGTAAGCAATAGGAACAAAGGATATGGGGAGGAAATGTTTGGCCTTAAAGTCTGTGTTTTTCTTTAAATAAATCTTTTGGCTTTCTCTTTTTACCCTTCCTTTCCTGAAGAGACCAATTTGTGCTGAAATAAAGTTCTGCGATAGCTCTGTAATACTTTATCCAAGTGTCCATGAGTCGCACAGAACCGTAGAATGATCCAGAATAAGGGAAGGCATTTCAACCTTTTGGTTGAGCTATTCAATAAATCCCATTCCCCTGGTCTTTCCCAAAGTCCTGTTCTTTTTTCATTTAATTATTACCTAAATTCCTTTAAATATCACTGTTGAATATATTTCCATTCCTTTCAGACAGCACATTCCAGATTACAACAATTTGCTATGTATAAAAGTATTTCCTCATGACTCCTCTGGTCCTTTTGTCAATCACTTTAAATGCCATAAATTTGATTTATAGACATGAACTCAATTATAGTCAAGAATTCTGATCTTACAGAGCTTTATAAAATAATGAGGGGCATAGATAAGGTGAATAGCAAAGATCTTTTCCCCAAGGTGGGGGAGTTCAAAAATGGGTGGCATATATTTAAGGTCAGATGAAAAAATTTAAAAAAAGACATGTATGTACCAGGCCAGACACCACCAAAACATTTCACGAAAGTAGCCTTGACCCTAACTTTGTTTGTTGTTTTCAGCAGGTGCAAAAAAATGAACCGTCAATACTAAAGATGGCTTCATTTTAAAATCCCTTAATCTTAAGTTGTTAGTACACAACAACATCTATATACATTGCATTGATAATAAATGTGCAAACATGCACTACTATATTCTATTTCAGTCTGTTTACTCCTGCTACCGAACCCCTCCGTTGCTCATTCAAGTCTCAACAATGTGTCAGCAATCATGTTTCCTCATCCTGCCACATGCACAATTTTCATATTGAATGGCCATAACAACCAAGCTCTATCTAATCAGTGTGGAACTTTTGTCCTTAAATTTCTACACTAACTTCAATGGGTTATGATCAGTGTATATGATTGTCTCAGATACATTACTGGTAACATAAACATTGAAATGTTGTAACACCAACACCAAGCTCAAAGTCTCCTTCTCAAGATTTCTGTTGATGAATGTTTAATTTCCTGGAGAAATACCCAATAGGTCTTTCTATCTTCTCGTCGTCTTCCTGCAAGAGCACAGCACTAACACCCACATCAAGGTAAAAACAATGACTGCAGATGCTGAAAATCAAATACTGGATTAGTGGTGCTGGAAGAGCACAGCAGTTCAGGCAGCATCCAACGAGCAGCGAAATCAACGTTTCGGGCAAAAGCCCTTCATCAGGATTCCTGATGAAGGGCTTTTGCCCGAAACGTTGATTTCGCTGCTCATTGGATGCTGCCTGAACTGCTGTGCTCTTCCAGCACCACTAATCCAGTAACACCCACATCACTTGCATTGATAGCCACCTTGAATGGCTTTGTGTAATTAAGTGTGGCTAATACAGGGGAAGTGGTTAACACAGCTTTCAGGCTGTCAAATATCTTCTGACAGTCTGCTGTCCACTGAAACTTCTTGCCTTTCTTTAACAATTCAGTGAGTGGAGCAGCCACACTGGTAAAATTTGGACCAAATTTTCAATAAAATCCTCTCAACCCCAGGAACTTTAGTACTGTTGTTTTTGTCGATGGTATGGGAAACTTCCCAATTACCTTAGTTTTTGCATATCATGGAGTCATTCATCCATGTCCAATAACATGGGTTTTGGCAAATTCACTTCTAGCCAGGTTTATCACCAAGCCTGCCTTCCGAAGTCGATCGAATAAGTCTGACAAATATTACAAATGTGACTGGCACATTTTTCAGACGAAATGGCATGCTTCAAACTGACACAGCACATTTGGCATTACTAAGGCCAAAGTTGTCTTCACTCTTTCAGATAAAGGTACCTGTCAGCATAGTCTGAGCAAGTCCAACTTAGAAATATAAGATGCTTGTCCCACCTTTTCAATACAGTCCATCAAACATGGAATCAGATATGCAGCAGTTTTTGTAACTGCATTGACTTTGCGATAGACCACACATTATTGTTGGGTACCATCTCATTTTGGCACCATTACTATGGGTGAGCTCCAGTCACTGTAACTCACTTCAATTATGTCACCTTGGACTTGGACTTGGACTTCAATCTCCTTTTGAACCTGTGCCAACATTAGAGGGTTATGCCTATAAGGATGTTGCTTAATCAGAACAGCATCTCCTATATCTACGGGTGAAAGCGGGTACTGCAGGTGAAAGCAGGTTAGAGTCAAGATTAGAGTAGTGCTGGAAAAGGAATTCTGATGAAGGGCTTTTGCCCAAAACGTCGATTTTCCTGCTCCTCGGATGCTGCCTGACCTGTTCTGTTTTACCAGCACTACTCTAATCATATCTACATCATGCATAATTAGGTTAGTACTTCTCAGATTATTTTCACTTATCTCCACTTGTGATAATAATAACTCTTTCAGGTTATTTCAATTTTCTTCTGGAAGGTAACTGAATAATTTATCCCAATTTTTAAACAACTTCCTCATTGTCCAATTTAATTTGAGGAATGTCCATGTAATAATCCTCTGAACTGGGTTCTTCACTCTGTGTTTAACCAATAATAGTTTCCTTTTGCATTCTTTCCATGTCAAAATATCTTTTGAGCATATTCACATGTCACACTCTGTGAGATTTTCTGCCTGGAACCTTATCAAATAGTTCACCTCACTCAATTTCCTTTCAAATTGATAAGGTCCAAAAATCCTTGCTTTTAAACATTCACCTATCACTGGAAGTAACACTAACACCTTATCTCCAATAGCAAGATTGTGAGTTTTTGATTTCTTGTCTTTCTCCTGTTTACAATTTATGCTGTGATACTTTTAAATGCTGTCTAGTCAACTCCCCTGCTCTATTTAATTGTTCCCAAAAATTTTGACACATAGTTCAAATCTATGGTCTCTGACTTATGACTTACCAATTTCCCAAATTCCTCATTAAGACATTATTTTTAAGATAGTAGAATTCAGGGATACATTCAGATTCTTTTTCTGGTGTATGCCTTTTGATACAATCACTTTAAATTTTCACCTGCTGTAACTCAGTTAATTTATTTGAGCTAAAGATGTCTGCATTGTCATCTATCTGCTCCTGGTTTGTATCAACTATCTGATCAAACAAGTTCCTGCTAATTCCACTTCAACTTGATTACCTGTATTCTTTGATCTCTCCTGTTTCAACTGGTGCATATGTGACCTTGTTACCACACAGTCAAGAAAACTCCCAGGATATGTGTCCTTCAATAGTTCAGTTGCCTGTGTTTGCACTGGCTTTTCAACCACAGGACACAGCACTACTACCTGTTAACCAGCGATATCGTTAGCAAGGACAAATTGTATTCTTGGAGCTGAGAATTTGTCCAGTACTCCTACCATGACTTCTCCATTCTTCACTGGACACTCTAACCTCACTCTACATAATTGAGTGCTTCTTGTCTCACCATGAATTCCCATTATTAGTACTTTTTCTGGCAACAGTCCTTCAGAGGTACATATCTCCTCACCTTATATCTCTTGATATTGTAACTTCTTTACCTGCTGCTCCTAGCCAATGTGAGTAAACTTTATCGTTGTGGGTATATGGTTTAAGAAGATCTGGGCACTTCCTCATGAACCAACCTCCAATCAGGATGTACATTGTGATGCAGATTTCTAGCCTCCAATGTGCTTTCCATCACCACTCTAACAAAATTCACTGGCTTATCCTGTTTTCCTACATCTGACTTTCCGGTGCTTTTCCTAACCCACCAACACTGTGATTTCATGTGGTCTACATTTTTGCAGTGAAAACACTGGAGCTTTTTAACTTGTCTTTCCCCTTCAAAGGTTTTCTCTTTACCCTGTGTTATGTTACCCTTATGATCTTCACCAAGATCTAACTTTCCCTTTCCACATGAGGATTTCTCTTTTCCCAAATTTCTATCCCTCACAGACTGAAACTGATTTTGGAAGCCAAACTTTGATTTATGAACCAACTCATAATCACTAGCCATTTCAGGTGTGAATCTTGCCATTTTAACTCTCTGCTCTTCCACATGGGTTCTCACCAGTTCAGGAAGTGAATTTTTGAACTCCTCCAAAATAATTACCTGTCTAAGGGTTTGTTCTATTTTTAATGCCGTTATCCATCTATCAAAATTATTTTGTTTGATCCTTTCAAACTCAATGTAGGTTTAACCAGGGTCCCTCCTTAGATTCCTGAAACATTGTCTGTAGGCTTCTGGCACAAGCTCATATGCACTTAAGATGGCTTTCTTCACCTCCTCATAAGCCCCAGATAGCTCCTCTGATAGTGATGTGAATACCTCATTAGCTCAACCAACAAGTTTTGTTTGGATCACAAAACCCACATGGTCACTGGCCACCACTTCTGTTTAGCCACCTTTTCAAATGAGGTGGAAAAGCTTCTACATCCTTCTCATCAAATTTAAGCAATGCTTGAATATATTTAAACAGTTTCTCACCAGGCCTATGGTTACCATGGGTTTGCTCATCCTCACTAAGCTTACTTTCAGCATTCATCTTCATCCTTTTAAGCTGACTTTCCCATCTATGCGCCAATTTCTGAAGTTCAAACTCCCTCTTTCTTCATTTCTTCTCTCTCTCTTACTTTCTCTTCTCTTTCTACTTTCAATTGTAATTCAAACCATTTGTTTTCTGTTGCCCTTTCTTGTCTTTGGCCTCTAACTCAGGCTGCTTCATTTTCAACTGAGTTTTAGCCATGTCTAAGGATTCTGATGGCATTTCCAGCAAATTTAAATGGTGAGCTATTGCTGTAATTATCTCTTGTTTTCTCATGGAAGGAGGCAGCTCCAACTCCAGATTGCCTGCTAATTCTAACAGCCTGACCTTATTCACCTTTTGTAAAACCCCCAAAGTCACTTCTTCCACCCCCTAAAAACTCTTAGTCACTGAAAAAGCCATTGCTATCCGAAGCACTGTTCAAACCAACCAACATCAACACCCAGAACAAAAGACACTAACCCCTGCCACTTGCAGCTTTTGAGTCCAACAACCTTAATCTCAGTTTGAAACTATGGAACAAATTCCAGACAAGACCCCAGTCTGTTATGAACCAGGCCAGAACCTCTCAAAACATTTCAAGAAAGTCGCCCAGACCCTAATGTTGCTAATTGCTTTAAGCAGCTGCAGAGCGAATATTCCAGGAGTGATGCAGCTGGCCCAACCACTTAAATTTAAACAAAAGAGAATTTATTTGCAAGATTACCAAATGAAACTCAAACAGACAACAGAGTACAGAATAACTTAATCTATCCCACAATCAAACAAACTATCCCAACTTAATAATGCTGTTCCAAATACTTGCAACAATCCCCATAAACACCCCTTTGCCAAAAAAAGGAAAAGTCCAACACAGGTTCTTCCAGGAGAGATGTCAGAGAGAGGGAGAATCAGCATGGACCTGCTTCTTTGGGTTCAGCAGCTTCACAATCTGCTTGCTAAAAACAAACTAAACCCAAACAAGAGAAAAGCTGAGCTGGGAGAAATGGCCACTCCCCTTTCATTGTATAAGTTTTTTTAACTTAAAAGCTTCTTGAAGTAGATCAACCCCAGATATTTCAGAATTGCTGCTATTATGACCTCTCTGAAAAAACAGCCAAGGATAGCATTACCTTGTTAAAGGAGTAGCATCATCACAGACATGAGAGGCAACTTTTTTTACACAGAGTGGTTCTTATGTGGAATGAACAGCCAGAGGAAGTAGTGGATGTAGGTACAGTTACAAGGTTTAAAAGATATTTGAGTAAGTCCATGAATAGGAAGGGCTTGGAGGGATAAAAGCCAAGTGCAGGCAGGTGGGACTCGTTTAGTTTGGGAACATGGTCAGTATGGACTAGTTGGACTGAAGGGTATGTTTCCATTCTGCATGTCACTATATCTCCATCAATATCATAAGCTCTGAAATTCCATTTTACATTTTCCCATTTTAAGACATTTCTTAAAAACTACCTCCTTGACAACGTTTTTGTTTATCTGTGCACATATACTTTCTGTAGCTTGACATCGAACTTCTGTGAAATTCCTTGCTGTGTAAATATATTATTATGCAAATACTGTGCCATTTTTCATTTTAGAAAGGAACTGGTTGCACCATCTCCTTTGTCATTCCAACCAGTTCCATAGATAATTGAATCAAACCATGCCCCACCAAAGATAACTCTTGATCTATTTTGATGGATCGAGGGAAGCACAAAAATAACCTTGGCTGTAGTCACCCTCGGGATCACCAACCTTCGAAATCTTAACCTCCTGCCATGACCCACAAATAAGGCCATAACAATGGATGAATTTCAAAACAGTCAATTGCCTATAAAGTGCTTTGAGAGATTCTTCATAGCAAATAGCTCCATTAGATCAGAAAACTGAATATCACTATTTTAAAATCCTGGGGTAGGGAAATCAGGGAATGATCGACAGTCTAGCATCTGATATTGGGTAATTCCGGGAATCAATCATTTAAGGTGGAGTAACTGATATCTGAAAACTTTTCATTGATCAGGAAGAAAGAGCATAGATTGTAAAGAATTTGTCACTCCTGATGAAGCTGAAAAGTGACTAAAATAATGGACATGTCTATGGATCTGATTTACATTCAATTCTGGAATACATCGTGTAAGGGAGTGTAATATTTAACATTATATAACTAAAGTTGAAGCTCACAAAATTGAAAATTGAGAAATTGGCTAAGTGACAGGTGATAAAAAGTAATGTACTCTAATTTGCAGAATATGCCCAGCACCATCTCATAAGGATCTCAGTTACAGCTCTCAAATATTCATCGCATTTATTAACAATGCACATGGGAATGCAAAAATCCAAGTTTGCCCCAATGTGCTGAAAATGAGGTAAATTCTAAGCAGTACACATGAAAGCCTAAGCAAATAGCTCAAACTGCCAAATAGATTTCAAGGTGGATAAATTAAGTCACCCATTTTGGATCTAAAAGGGACATTTCAGGGTACATTCTGAATTGTGAAAAATTCAAAGCTGTGGAGGTCTAAAGAGGCCAGACAGGGAAGAAGTTTATGTACATGAGTTATTAAAAATATCACAAATGGGTACTGAAAGTATTCAAAAAGGCTAATGGAATGCTGGGCTTTATGCCTAAAGGTCAAATCATATGTGGAATATTGATAGACATTCTGGACACCACATCTTGAGAAGGATATATTGACCTTTGAGGGACTGAAACATGGGTTTACCAACGATACCAGGACTCCAAGGGCAAAATCGTCCTGTATCTTAGCTAAGATAAAGGGAGAGGCTGAACAGGCTGAAGCTGCGGGGTGACCTTATAGAGGTTCATAAAACCATGAGAGGCATGGACAGAGTGAATAGCCAAGGTCTTTTTCCAATGTTGGGGGACTCCAAAACTAGATAGCATTGATTTAATGTGAGAGGGGAAAATTTTAAAAGTGACCTAAGATGCAACATTTAGGTGGTGCATGTGTGGAATGAGCTGCAGAAGAAGTGGTGGAGGCTGGTACAATTTAGAACATTTAGAAAGCATCTGGATGGGTATATGAATAGGAAGGGTTTAGAGGGATATTGGCTAAATGCTGGCAAATGGAATTAGATTAATTTAGGATGTCTGTGTGGCATGGACAAGTTGGACTAAAGGGTCTGTTTCCATGCTGTACAGCTTGATGACTCTTAAGTGTTATTTTCAGGGAGTTTTATGATGAGTTTCCCACTATGGCTCATGGTAATTTTCTTATGTAATCTCTGATCCTCACTGTGCTAATTATGCATCCAGGCTCAATTGTGCCCTTCTTGTTTAACCATTTGGTCACAAAAATACCAGTGTTTGCCACTGTCAGGTCCATACTCTGTGCCAACAGACAGGATGCAACACCTGCTTTTTCACCATTGGCCTTCTCATCATTTAGGGCTCCAATACTCCTTTCAGGTTTAATGCCGATTAATCTTTACTTCTTTGAATTTGGTTTAGGGTATTTACACATGATTCAATCACCACTACTCTAATGAGACTAATTGCAAATTGAGGTACTGCAAATTCTCAGCTGCCTGTGATCTCTGTCATCAGCTGCCGACAGTTGGTCAGTGTTGTTCAATACAAGTTTGGGGAAAGTATCTTTACTGAATAGGCACATTACAGCCTTATAGCTTGTGTTGTTAGAATCATAGAAGTGTTATACTGCAGAAGGAAGCCATTTGGCCCAGTGTGCCTGCAGTAGCTCTTCAGAAGAGTATTGTTACCTCGTGCCAATCTTGCTTTTTTTCCTTCATATTGTTGCAAGCTATTCCTATCCAAATAATTTTCCATTGTCAACTTAAATGGCTCAGTTGAACCAGCCTCTGCTTACTTTCCAGGCAGTGTATTCCATACCCTAACTACCCACTGAGTGAAAAGGTGTTTTTCTCACATCACATTTGCTCCTTTTGCAACGACTTCTAATCTACGCTGTCTCATTCCTGTTCCTTTATTGAGTTGAGGTAGTGAGGGCTGCAGATGCTGGAAAGTCAGAGTCGATTAAATGTGGAGCTGGAAAAAGCACAGCAGGTCAAGCAGCATCAGAGGAGCTGGAGAGTCCATGTTTTCAGCAGGACCCTTCATCAAGAGTGGAACAGTTTCTCCCTAACCACTCTACTTGGCTTGCTCATGATTTTGAAAATCTTTATCAGATCTCATCCTAGTCTTCCTCTCTCCAAAAAGAACATTTAAAATCCTGAGGGGACTTGACTAGGTGGATATTGAAAGGATGTTTTGTTTTGTTGGAAATCCTACAACTAAGAGTCATAGTTTAAAACTAAGTGGTCGCCCATTTAAGATTAGTTTTGTTTTATCTGGAACAGTGAGTCTTTGGAACTCCCTTCTTAAAAAGGGTGCAGTATCTTTAAATATTTTCAAGGCAGAAGTAGATAGATAGGGTTGACAGATTATTGGGGATATGCAGGAATGGAGAGCTGAGGTTGAAATCAGGTCAGCCACGATGTGATTGAATGGCAGAGCAAGCTGGAAGAGCCGACTCTTGTTTCTTGTTCATCTGAAAAAAAAAGTGCAGATCTACAGGAAAAGGAAGAGGTGATTCAGTTGAAGGGTGAAATTAGGGTCTCTGGGAATTTTCCTGGATAGATTATTCAGACTAAATCGCAGGTTTTATCCATAACTATCTTATGATTTAGTGACTAAGTTTGACTTGATGTGAATGTCTTTCTGAGTTCTGATCTTCTCTCTGTCCATGTCTGTACTATAACCTTTGTGCAAGATGATTTACAACTGCGTTACAAAACCAGCGGGGGTTAACAAGCATCCAATATCTAGGTTCCTTAAACATGCTGAGCAGTCATATATGCAAAAGTGGACATCAGGATAGTTTGACTTCAAGTTTTAATCTGATCCCAGGAACACATTTTAAATCGTTACCAGATTAACATCTAGTCAGCCTGATTTTGAGTTTATTTCTGTATGTCATTATAAATGTAGAAAAATGCGAATCTGGACACAGCACAGCACGATGACACTGGCTTCTCATGTTTGAGAACTTTGCAAAAGCAACTCATTTCATCCCCATAGCCTACTGTCCCCCGCAGCCATGCAAATATTCTCTGCATATACTGATCCAATTCGCTTTCGAAGCGTCAATGGAATCTGCCTCCATTTCATGCTCAATCAGTGCATTCCATGTCCGAACCACTCAGAGTAAAAACATTTCTCCTTTCACGGAATCCTTACAGTGTGGAAAACAGGCCCTTTAGCCCAACAAGTCCACACCAACCTTCCGAAGAGTAACCCACCCAGACTCACTCCCACCCTGTTACTCTACATTTCCCCTGACCTAGCCTGAACACTACGGGGAATTTAGCGTGGCCAATTCACCTGACCTGCACATTTTTTGGATTGTGGTAAGAAACAGGAGCACCCGGAGGAAACCCACGCAGACACGGAGAATGTGCAAACTCTACACAGAGTCGCCCGAGGCTGGAATCAAATCCAGGTCCCCAGCGCTGTGAAGCAACAATGCTAAACGCGGAGCCACTTTTACAGAAAGTCACCTTAAGTACCACCCACATTCAATCCAGATCCCAGTTTAAAGTAAAACTACGTTATTTCTGTGAGACAGGAGCCGATATTGGGGTTTCCACCCTCCAGCTGTCCGAGGGGACTTGACTAGGTGGATGTTGAAAGGAGTTACCTTGCTTTTAGTAGTTTCTTTGTGTCCACAACATTTAAAAAGCTCTTTCTTCCTAACGTCCGTCGTTCAACCCCATAGATTTTAAATGGAATATAATTTAAAATGTCAATTTGATTTCCCCATTCCTAACTTGTCGCGTGTTCTCTCTGCTGTGAATTCCCCCGAAGCTGGGAGTGGAAGCTCCGACTTTCCATGGAGACATCACATGGCAGAATACCCGCCGTACTCAAAACAATACAGAGCAGATCTTACCGTCAATGAACAGACAAAAAAAACTGTGATGCTGGAAACTAGAAACAAAATCGGAAATTGATAGGAAAACTCAGCACGTCTGGCAGCATCTGTAAAGAGAAAGCAGAGTTAACGTTTCGGGACCAGTGACGTTTTCAGGACGTTTTGGAAAGACACTGCTTGATTAGGGACAGCCAGCAAGGATTTGTGAGGGGTAGGTCTTGCCTTACAAGTCTTATTGAATTCTTTGAGGAGGTGACCAAGCATGTGGATGAGGGTAGAGCAGTGGATGTAGTGTACATGGATTTTAGTAAGGCATTTGATAAGGTTCCCCATGGTAGGCTTATGCGGAAAGTCAGGACGCATGGGATAGTGGGAAGTTTGGCCAGTTGGATAGAGAACTGGCTAACCGGTCGAAATCAGAGAGTGGTGGTAGATGGTAAATATTCAGCCTGGAGCCCAGTTACAAGTGGAGTTCCGCAGGGATCAGTTCTGGGTCCTCTGCTGTTTGTAATTTTTATTCATGACTTGGAAGAGGGAGTCAAAGGGTGGGTCAGTAAATTTGCAGATGATACGAAGATTGGTGGAGTTGTGGATAGTGAGAAGGGCTGTTGTCGGCTGCAAAGGGACTTAGATATGATGCAGAGCTGGGCTGAGGAGTGGCAGATGGAGTTCAACCGTGTCAAGTGTGAGGTTGTCCATTTTGGAAGGACAAATAAGAATGCAGAATACAGGGTTAACGGTAGGGTTCTTAGTAAGATGGAGGAGCAAAGGGATCTTGGGGTCTATGTTCATAGCTCTTGGAAAGTTGCCACTCAGGTGGATAGAGCTTGTAAGAAGGCCTATGGTGTATTAGCGTTCATTAGCAGAGGGATTGAATTCAAGAGTTGTGAGGTGATGTTGCAGCATTACAGGACCTTGGTAAGGCCACATTTGGAGTATTGTGTGCAGAACTGGTCGCCTCATTTTAGGAAAGATGTGGAAGCTTTGGAGAGGGTGCAGAGGAGATTTACCATGATGTTGCCTGGAAAGGAGAATAGGTCGTATGAGGATAGGTTGAGAGTGCTCGGCCTTTTCTCATTGGAACTGCGAAGGATGAGGGGTGACTTGATAGAGGTTTATAAGATGATCAGGGGAATAGATAGAGTAGACAGTCAGAGACGTTTTCCCTGGGTACAACAGAGTGTTACAAGGGGACATAAATTTAAGGTGAAGGGTGGAAGGTATGGGGGGGATGTCAGGGGTAGGTTCTTTACCCAGAGAGTGGTGGGGGCATGGAATGCACTGCCTGTGGGAGTGGCAGAGTCAGAATCATTGGTGACCTTTAAGCGGCAATTGGATAGGTACATGGATGGGTGCTTAAGCTAGGACAAATGTTCGGCACAACATCGTGGGCCGAAGGGCCTGTTCTGTGCTGTATTGTTATATGTTCTATGTTCTGTTTTTGTATCTGATTTCCATCAATCACAGTACTTTACTGGAGATCACAGCAGGTCAGATAACATCCAGAGCTCCGATAAAGAGTCATCTCGATTTGAAACGTACGCTTGCTCTGCCCCTGAAGAAGTGTTATACCTGAAACATTGACTTCTCCACCTCCTGATGCTGCCTGGCTTGCTGTGTTCTTCCAGCCTCCTGCCTGTCTACTTTAGTTCTAAGGAAGGGTCACTCAACCTGAAAGGCTAACTCTGCTTCCTTCACACAGATGCTGCCAGACCTGCTGAGGTTTCCAGAAATTTCTGTTTTTTGATCTCGTCTTCCTTTTTTATTCTAACAGGGATATCGCTGCCTGGCCTGAAGGTCGGTATATACAATGCATAAATATTAACATGAAGGCAGTTTTACACTCTGACATAAACTGCAGTTTCATGAAGGCATTGATAATCAGGTAATACCTATGACTGTCAAATACAAAGGGCCGTTTAAATCCTGAGCATGGTATTTCACTTTGCTAAGTTGTGACAAAGTTTGAAACTTAGTTTCTAAAAATAGAAACATACAAGATCTTCGGCAGAAATTGTTCCCACAGGGAGCTGCTTTTAGACGGCAATCGATGTGAAAAAATGACAGGCTGAGTAAGGGTTACTGGACACAAACGGACTGGCATCACTTTCCTTTGTGCTGTCTACAATATAACGGCCATCAATGTCATAAATTGAATTTTCTTCCAACTCTTCAAATGTTAAATGGCTTAAATGTTGAAAAAGAAAACAAAAGCAAGAGGGATTCTCTCTGGAACTATCTGAAGATATTAATTTGTATCGCCAAGGTCAGCGCTACCTGGTTAGGTCCACGCCCCCCCTACAATCCACCCTCCCATCCTGGCACTTTCCCCTGCCACCGCAGGAACTGAAAAACCTGCGCCCACACCTCCTCCCTCACCTGTATCCAAGGCCCTAAAGGAGCCTTCCACATCCATCAAAGTTTTACCTGCACGTCCACTAATATCATTTATTGTATCCGTTGCTCCCGATGCGATCTCCTCTACATTGGGGAGACTGGGCGCCTCCGAGCAGAGTGCTTTAGGGAACATGTCCAGGACACCCGCACCAATCAACCACACCGCCGCGTGGCCCAACATTTCAACTCCCCCTCCCACTCTGCCGAGGACATGGAGGTCCTGGGCCTCCTTCACCGCTGCTCCCTCATCACCAGACGCCTGGAGGAAGAACGCCTCATCTTCCACCTCAGAACACTTCAACCCCAGGGCATCAATGTGGACTTCGACAGTTTCCTCATTTCCCCTTCCCCCACCTCACCCTAGTTCTAAACTTCCAGCTCAGTAACTGTCCCCATGACTTGTCCAGAGTTGTCCTACCTGCCTATCTCCTTTTCCACCTATCCACTCCACCCTCTCCTCCCTGACCTATCACCTTCATCCCCTCCCCCACTCGCCCATTGTACTCTATGCTACTTTCTCCCCACCCCCACCCTCCTTTCACTTATCTCTTCAGGCTCTCTGCCTTTATTCCTGATGAAGGGCTTTTGCCCAAAACGTCGATTTCGAATCGTACAGACCTGTAAATAGGAATGATTACTCTTTTTTTCGGTATGCAAACAAATGGAATGTTTACATATGTATGGCATGTCCAGTTGTACAGATCATTAAAGTATTTTATGAATAAAGTATATGTTATGAAATAAAAAAAGATTTCAAAGCTCCTTGGATGCTGCCTGAACTGCTGTGCTCTTCCAGCACCACTAATCCAGAATCTGGTTTCCAGCATCTGCAGTCATTGTTTTTACCGCTCTGTATATAACACAGACTGCACGCTCCTTAGCCTTATTCACCGTGACAAAAGCCCAGGGAATATGGGAATTCGTTATCCTTAAGAGTACAACTACAACCTGAAATAGCAGAAAGAAAGGTCTGCACACCGTGGCTGAGAATCAGTTGCATTTTCTGCGATTTTGTCTCTACACTGGTCACTTGATCCTTGGTTGGGATTGGTGGAGATGTGGGGGCATTGAACGCTGTAAATGTTTCAACACTAAACCAGGAGAAAGTGAGGACTGCAGATGCTGGAGATCAGAGCTGAAAATGTGTTGCTGGAAAAGCGCAGCAGGTCAGGCAGCATCCAAGGAGCAGGAGAATCGACGTTTCGGGCATGAGCCCTTCTTTCCTGAACATGTTCATTTCCGAAACGTCGATTTTCCTCAACACTAAACTACCTCGGTATTATTATTCAGCAAAAAAATCCCGCCTCTCATTCAATCTAAGGCTAGTAAAGGATTTGAAGCTCGGACAATGTAATCGTGTTGGTCTTTCATTATTTTTAAATTTAAAAAAAATACAATTTCACATTCAGGTTTGACAAGTGGATAAATCTAATTATTTCATATCCATTAAGCGGCAAGAACCGCCCTCGATTTCTCAGCCACGTTCCCAAACACCAGTCTGCCTGTTTTCCAGTGTGACTTCGCTCAGTCAGAAGTCTGTGCGAATTTATTGTCATTGCATCTAAATTGTACACCTTTCCCTGTAGCCGGTAAAGTTCCATCACATTGTTCACTAGCCTCAGCGGCTGGGGATAATGCAGTGTGAGCACTGGGTCTCAGTGACTTCAGCCGCAATCTCTGGTGGAGATATGCAGCTCCCATTGCCCTCAGACTGTAACCCTCACAATCCCCCGGCTCTGCAATCTCCTCATTCTGAGTCCTGAAGAAGGATTACACCCGAAGCGTGGCCTTCTCCCCCTCCTGATGCTGCCGGGCTTGCTGCTCCTCATTCTCGGCCTCTCCCACACCCTGGCTCTCAATCTCTCTGTCATTTACGCCCTGGCCTTCAGTTGGCGGAGCCCAGACTTCGCACTCCGCTCCTTAAACCTTTCTCTCTCTCAACCTCCTTTATTAAACAACCTACCTCTGAAAATAATACTGCAAGTGGCTCAGTATTAAATTGTATTCGCATATCTCTCCCATGAGACATTCGGGGGGAGCTCAGCTGTTAAAGGCGCTGTCTAAATTCAACTTTATTGCTAATTTCGTTTAGCTTTCCGTGATTGTTAACAATAAAGGAAAAAGCAACAAACGTTTTGTGGACAATTTATTCCTACAAATAGCAACCGTCAATTGAGTGCTCTTCGAAACCGTGTAAAAGGAAAATATGTCCCATTTTACCTACTCTGAATCATCAAGCGATACGGGGTCGCGGTTTAACGTTGTAGTCTATGACACACAATACTGCAGTTTCCTCAATATCACATTGAGATGCCGAAAGTTTGCGTAAACGCTGGTTATGACACAAGTTATCGACTAATTTTACTAACTTCTGACGGACAATGGTGACACAAAAGGAAAAGACGGACCTTACTCTGTGCAAACATCTGATATAGAGGCAAAGAGTTTAAGAGGGACGGAAAGCGCTCACTCTAAAGTTAGGTTCGCCTCTGTAACGTTGGCACAAAGAGCTGTTCTTAACTGCTGACCCAGGATATTCCTTCATCCCCGGCCGCACGATTCACTTTGTCGTGTATTCCTTAAGGTTTTCGCGAAGAGTTGTGTTCTCGAAAGCGGAGTGAACCTGCCCCTTTTTTAGAGTGACCGGCCAATCGAGCTTGGAATTCTGCTGTGGCTATGCCTGGTGATCAAGATTTATTCCAGGTCAGTCTGTATGGTCCTTCCGAAATAGCTACTTATTTTTAAAGTTCACTTACTGTATATACTGCTAAAATATTTAGCTATGTCCCACATTAAGGGTAATTTTAATGCATTGCGCGCGTTGTTGTGTCTCGGGATTTATAATGAAGGATATCTGGTCGATCGTTACCCAAAACGAAATGTAAAGTTTACGCTGTATATAGGATAGTTGTACGGACAGGGTTAAGATGCATTAATTGAGTTAATAGGATGACCGTACATTAACAGGGCAACAGGATTACTTGGTAAAGTGAAAACTCTTCTGCTACGAAGCGAATTTGTATCGAATTTCCTATTTTAGACAGTTTGCCGGAATAGAGGATAACTTTCTTCCATTGCATTTCCACTTCACTGGGAGACTAATCAATCCAATGCTACATCCGCAAATACAGTTTCCAAATCATATATAGGGGTATATTTCAGACTGCTACGTACTCTTTTTCTTAGAACTTTCTTTTAAACTAGCTGAAGATAGCAACTGATCTATAAATTCCGGAAAAAAAACTCAACGTTGAACGCGTTTAAGAAAACAATAAGCGTCCAGCATCATTTCACTTCAATCCCATTTGCCCAACAGTACTAGTTCCTGGTGAAGGCGTTTTGAATGTGCGATTTTGACGCTTTCATGTCCGGACTGATTTGCGGAAAAAGTCAATCAGGACCCCATTCTGTTCGCCCCACCCACCTCCTAACCTTATTATAAATGAATATTTTCGTTTCACGAACTTTGCATGAGACCAAAAGGTCGAATCTTTGCAAGGAGCACCAGAAAGAAAAAACTTCTACAAATTAGGGTTTAAACTTCAGAAGGCTTTTAACATCGGAATTAAAATCACTCATGGAACCAGATCACACACATACTGATAGAGTGCATACACTCTATCAGTCCCTTCTCCTGCAAAGCATTGTTTTAAAGAACAATGTTTTGTCAAATTTAATTCACACTTCTGGTGTCTCCCCAGTGGCAAATTAAAGTCCAAACAAGTTCAAACGTTTGTACACAGACTGGTGAGGGAAGGCGTTCACCTACCGGCTGACACTGCCTCGTTGCTCAGGCTTTCTGCTAGTGTACTGTTCAGCCATCTGGGAACGACTTAAATAAACACTCTTTTTCTCTCAGTCTCCTATTCTGAAAACAGCCTGGAAGCAGGAGCTTGTTTCCCTTCATTCCCTGCCTTCCCCCACCCCCTTTCTCGGGGTCTTGGGGGAGGGAGAAGAAAAAATGACGTATCACATGTCAACAAAAGACAAACATTTGGGAACCGGCCAATTAAAGATTGGGAGTCAAAGATAGTTTTTTTTCCCCTTAAAGATAAATCATTTACTGAAATTGAGTGTTAGTGTTTAGAGTTCACAATCGCATAAATTTCAACAATTTCAAAGATATTTAGGTTTCTTTTGTAAACATGAAAAATCATTGAGGGAGGTGATCATTTAACAATTAGATTAGATTACTTACAGTGTGGAAACAGGCCCTTCGCCCCAACAAGTCCACACCGACGCTTAACCCACTCTCCTACATTTACCCCTTCACCTAACACTACAGGCAATTTGCTATGGTCAATTCACTTAACCTGTGCATTTTTGGATTGTGAGAGGAAACCGGAGCAAACCCACACAGACACTGGGGAGAATGTGCAAACTGTACACAGTTTGGCGGGGAAATGAACCCAGGTCCCTGGTGCTGTAAAGCAGCAGTGCTAACCACTGTGCCACCGCGCAGTGACTGCTCAGTTAGAAGGTGTATTGGAGATCTCCAATATTTTTTCTAACTGACGTGGATAAATAAATCATTGGAGGTTTGTTAACTTGTGCAGGATTTTATAAACGTCCAGTGAGTTCATTTTACGAGCGTCCAGAAGCCATGCAGTCGTTCGGGGCCTGTTAATGATGTTCTTTTCTTCCACTTTACAGTACAATGATTCATTTGACATCACCTTTCAACAGCGCTCCGACCTGTGTAATTAAAAGTATACTACCAGGACACAGAACCCTCACCATCAATACTTTCATTTGACGTGGTGTCAGAAAGGATGGCTGCATTAAACAAACGTCCCTTTACTTTGATTATTTGTCTGTTGGATTCCACGACTATATTCCACAAATATAAACATATCCCTGTGGGAAATACGGTCAAAAACTGCGTGATTTTTATCGAGTGCAGCGCAAAATGCAGACTTGGACAGATGGATTAGAATTTGCTTTGAATTCAGGACTTCGCAATTTTCAATTGGAAAACAAAATCGAGAAAATTCAGTAATTTTCTGAGCAGAAACTGAGTCAAAGTTTGCGCACACTGCTTTTAAAAAAAGTATAAGGTTGCAAAGATGACTTTTATGTGTTTCATTTATTTTACAAGCTGTAACTTAAGTGATGAAGAGTCCTAGCAGTTACTGAAGCAGTCATCTCTTTACCCGTTTAAAACGTAAACGTCCTTTCATAATCATGGCTTAAACATTCAACATAACTTTAAATCAATCTCCAATTTTTCTCTTTTTTTTCATACAGCTGTTTTATTGAGGTCATCAGCTCACAAGCGTCTCTTCTGATTAAGGGAAGTATCCTTTCACAAGTTGGGAAAGACTTTCCGCCGATATTTTATTTATATTTAACTAACCCTGTAAACAGGATTTCAGTCGAGTCTCAATGGATTTAATTTCACCAGTGAACTTCCCGTGCAGTATTTAAGGAACAGGATTGTGTACACACGCGTGTCTGTGTCCTGTCTAAGTTTTTTATTTTTAAATTCGTTTTAAGTTAATTTAGTCCCAAACAGTTTCCTGAACGAGATTAAAATATTCTGAACATGCACTTTATCGTCTATTAATAAACAACTCTCAAAGATAAAATAATCTGTTATTGTTTTTCATCTCTCCTGCTTTGTTGTATCAAAAGGTTTTTTTTAAAAAAGAAAACATACGTTTGTAAACGAAGACTTCGCCGCGTTTTAAAATTAATTCGATATTCACAACCATCAATGACGAGAATTAGAAAGGATTGGACACTTGCGTCAAATAACCGAAAATAAAAAGTTTGGGTGAAGTTAAGTTCATACTTTTTGAAATTTTCAACTGCAATTTTTTTCGAAATGCATTAAAGCCGATTACTTCGAAAGAGAAAATACTCAGTTACGGGGCGAAGAATATGAGTGTTAATATTTAAAAGTTTGGAGAAAGAGCTTGCATTTGTTAAAAAATTTTGGAGGTCGAAGAATTCATTTTAAAACAAAAAAAGCACGATACAGTTTTCGATAAGTTTAGAACACGGAAGTGGAGTCAGATAGCTTACATTTCAATCGTTAATTAAAACCAATCATACCATTTACCCCTGTAAGGAGAAGAGGTTAATAAAAAGAGAATATTATGTTTATTAATCCTTTACATGCGTGATTTCTTAACGGTGGACTTGTCATGAAACCAGCGAAACATATTAAAGTTCTTAGGTGTAATTGGGAAAATTGATAAAACAGGGAATGGCAATAAAACGAGTTATTAGTCACTACAATCGTCTAGTATTCACTGCAACTATGATGTAGAATATGGCAATTGCTTACTTATTCCCTTTGCTATAAAGTGATGTTTAATACACTCCGAATAATAAATAAGGGACGTTTAACTCACGCATGATGATGTGGAGTTGAGCAGATTTACTCAGTTTTTTTTTGTAGTTTTTACTTTACATAGTTTGATGCCTTTGCTATATTTCTCTAAATTAATTCACAGTGTAATGGAATATTCATTATGTTATTTCAGTATAGTATTTATTGAATTATATAATGAAATGTTTATTTTATTCACTGGAATACGATTGAAATACAATACTTAGGAATAAGAGTAGGCCCTTAGAACCAGATGTGCCATATAATAAGATTATGGCTGATCTGATTATGGTCTCAACTCAACTGTACCTTCCCGTCCATATCCATTCCCCTCCATTCCTTCCTCTATCAATGAAAATGTCGAATGCAGGCTAAATTTAATGATTCCAGACTGGTCTATTGTCTCCAAAAGGGAATTTTACAGATTATTGACCAACTGCACCACCCCAGCCCCTCACCCACCCCCACAAAAAAATCTAATCTCCATCTTAGAAGGGAGACATTTTATTATTAAACTCTGACAACTAATTCTGGTCTTTCCCACAAGGAAAATCTTCTCCCATTGTCTAATGTCAGATCCCCTCAAGGCCTTGTGTGTTTCATCAAGATCACTTCTCATTCTTAAAAACTCCAATGGTTATCGGTACATCTGTTCAAATGTTCTTCATAGGACAAGTCATTCCAGGAATGAGTTAACTGAACTATCTCTGAACAGCTTCTAAGACAGTTGTATCCTTTTAAAAACATAGAAGCCAAAACTGTACACAGATGTCACCTCACCAAAGTAGTAAACGTTCCCTACTTTTTACATTCCAATCCCATTGTCTTCCTGATAACTTGTACCTATATCGTAATCTTTTTTTGATTTATCTATTAGGGCATCCAGATGCTCTGCATCACAATTGCCCTAATCTCTCTTGACTTAAAAAGCATATTGTTTTTGTATTCTTCCTGCCAAATTGGTGAGTTCATATTTTCCAAATTGCTTGTCCATCTGCCAATTTCTTCCCACTCACTTGAACTATCAACTTTGGTTTGTAGACTCTTTACCTGCTTTAGTCAACTTACATTCTTACCCATCTTAGTGTCATCTGGAACCCCAGCTACCATACATATGTTCATTTCATAGAGTCCTACAGCACAGAGTCAGGCCATTTGGCCCACACTGGTCCATCCATACTAATCCAGTTTCCCTGCACTTGGCCCATATCCTTCTAATCTTTTCCTATCCATGTAATTGTCCAAACGTCTTTTGAATGTTGTTAATGTACCTGCCTCAACCACTTCTGCTGGCAGCTTATTCCATATGATTAGATTAGATTCCCTACAGTATGGAAACAGGCCCTTCAGCCCAACAATTCCATACTGACCCTCCAAAGAGCAACCCATCCAGACCCATTCCCCTAGCCTATATTTACCCTTGACTAAATGCCCTTGCACTATGGGCAAATTAGCATGGCCAATTCACCTGACCTGCACATCTTTGGGAGGAAACCGGAGCACCTGGAGGGAACCCACGCAGACACGGGGAGAATGTGCAAACTCCACACAGTCACCTGAGGCCAGAATTGAACCCGGGTCCCTTGCACTGTGAGGCAGCAGTGCTGACCACTGAGCCACCGTGCTGCCCCTCTGTATGCATACCACCCTGTAAAAAAAATTCCCCCAGTCTCCCTTTTATTCTTTTCCCTCTAACTTTAAACTGATGCTCTCTAGACCCCATTTCCCCAACCCTTGGAGAAACACTGAATGCATTCACCCTATCCATGCCTCTCATGATCTTACACTACGACAGGATTCCCCCTTCAAGTCTCCTACGCACTAACGAAAAATGTCCCAACCTGTCCAACCAGGATTTGAACTACAGGGAGAGGCTGAATAGTCTGGGGCTGTTTTTCCTGAAGCGTAGGAGGCTGAGGGGTGACCTTATCGAGGTTTATAAAACCATGAGGGGCATGGATAGGGTAAATAGACAAGGTCTTTTCCCTGGGGGGGGGTGGTGGGGGGGGTGGTGGGAGTCCTGAACTAGATGGGTGGCACGGTGGTTAGATTAGATTAGATTACTTACAGTGTGGAAACAGGCCCTTTGGCTCAACAAGTCCACACCACCCCGCCGAAGCGCAACCCACCCATACATTTACCCCTTGCCTAACACTTTAGCATGGCCAATTCACCTGACCTGCACATCTTTGGACTGTGGGAGGAAACCGGAGCACCTGGAGGGAACCCACGCAGACACGGGGAGAATGTGCAAACTCCACACAGAGAGTTGCCGTTGAGTCCTGGTTAGCACTACTGCCTCACAGTGCCAGAGACCTGGGTTCAATTCCCACTTCAGGCGACTCTCTCTGTGGAGTTTGTACATTCTCCCTATGTCTGTGTGGGTTTCCTCCCACAATCCAAAACTGTGCAGGTTCGGTGAATTGGCCATGCTAAATTGCCTGTAGTGTTAGGTGAAGAGGTAAATGTAGGGGAATGGGTCCTGGGTGGGTTGCGCTTTGGCAGGTCGATGTGGACTTGTTGGGCCGAAGGGCCTGTTTCCACACTGTAAGTAATCTAATCTAGATGGCATAGGTTTTGGGTGAGAGGGGAAAAGTTTAAAAGGGAAGGAAGGGGAAACTTTTTCACGCAGAGGGTGGTACATACATGGAATGAGCTGCCAGAGGAAGTGGTGGAGGCTGGTAGTTACAACAGAAAGAAGGTATTTGGATGGGTATATGAATAGGAAGGATTTAGAGGGATATGGGCTGGCAAGTGGGACTAGATTAGGTTAGCGTATCTGATTGGCATGGACAAGTTAGACCGAATGATGTGTTTCCATGCTGTCCATTTCTATGACTCTATGACTCTCCCTATTGCTCAGACCGTTGAGTCCTGGCAACATCCCTATAAATTTCTTCTGCAATCTTTCCAGTTTAATAACATCCTTCCAATAACAAAGTGACCAAAACTGAGCACAATACTCCAAATGTGGCCTCACCAACGTCCTATATAACTGCAACATAACCTCCCAACTTCTATCACTGACTGATGAAGGCCAGTGTGTCAAAAGCCTCTTTCACTGCCCTATCTACCTGTGACTCCACTTTCAGAGAACCATGCATCTGAACTCCAAGGTCTCTCTGTTCCATTACACTCCTTAAGGCTCTACCATTCACCATGAAATTCCAACCTTGATTTGAATTTCCAAAATACGACACCTCACACTTATCTATGTTAAACTCCATTTGCCATTTCTCGGTCCACTTCTCCAGGTGATCAAGGTCCTGCTGCAATTTATAATAACCTTCCTCACTGTCCACGTTACCACAAATTTTACTGTCATCTGCAAATTTACTAACCATGCTTGTACATTCTCATCCAAATTATTAATACAGATAACAAACAGCAATGGGTCCAGAACTGACCATTGAGGCACTCCACTAGTCACAGGCCTCCAGA
The DNA here is from genome assembly GCF_047496795.1 of Chiloscyllium punctatum. Classification (NCBI taxonomy): domain Eukaryota; kingdom Metazoa; phylum Chordata; class Chondrichthyes; order Orectolobiformes; family Hemiscylliidae; genus Chiloscyllium; species Chiloscyllium punctatum. The sequence continues at coordinate 7,517,998 of NC_092775.1, forward strand.
ACGACAAGCATCCTTCTACTGTTCCCTCTGCTCCCTAACATCAAGTCAATTGCGTATCCTATTTGCCAACTCCCCCTGGATTGCATGCAATCTAATCTTCCAGAGAAGCCTACCATGTGGAAATGTACCAAAGGCCTTACTGAAATCCATATAGACTACATCTACTGCCCTGCCCCTGTCAACCTTCCTGGTCACTTCATCAAAGAACTCTAACAGATGTGCGAGGCATGATCTCCCACACACAAAGCCATGCTGACTATTCCTAAACAAACCTTATAATTCCAAATCCATGTATATCTTATCTCTCTGAATCTTCTCAAGTAACTTACCCACCACAGATGTTAGGCTTACTGATGTATAGTTCCCAGGTTTTTCGTTGTTACCCTCCAATCTTCCAGGACCTCACCCGTGATCAACAATGATGCAAAATATCAGCCAGTGTTCGAGTTCTTTGATGAAGTGACCAGGAAAGTTGACGAGGGCAGGACGGTAGTCTATATGGATTTCAGTAAGGCCTTCTTGAATAAGGACACACCATTCGCTACCCTCCAATCTTCAGTTTTTTGGGAGCTCACTCGTCGCTAATGATGATGCAAAAATATCAACCAGTGGCCCCCAATTTCTTCTGTAGCCTGTTGCAGTGTTCTTGGATATATCTGATCAGGACCAGAAGATGTATCCACCCTCATGCCTTCTAATACATCCAACACGTCCTCTATTGTGATATGGACTGTCCAAGTTCCCATGTCTTCATGTCTTTCTCCACAGTAAACACAGAAGAGAACTATTCATTGAGGACCTTGCCCAGCTCCTACAGTTCTACCATACATGTCAGCTTTGATCCTTGAGGGGACATATTCTTTCTCTCTAGGTATTTTTTTTTCCTTTTATGTATTTAAAGAACCTCATTGGCTTCACTCTAAGCTTTTCAGCCAAGGCCATCTCATGCCTCTTTTCACCCTCCTGATTTCCTTCTCCAATAAATTCCTGTATCCCTTGTAAATCTGCAGGAATTCCCTTGATCCCAGCTGCCTGTCCCTGAGCCATGCCTCCATTTTCCTGAACAAAGCTTTAATATCTCTTATCATCCAAAGTTCCTTTTTCCTTTCAACCTTGCTTTTTACCCTCACATGAACATATAGACCTTGAACTGTAGCTATCTAACTTTTAAAGGCCTCTCACTTGCCAAAGGTCCCTTTTCCTGCAAATAAACTACTCCAACCAACCCCTGCAAACTCCTGTCTAATTCCACCAAAATTGGCCTAGCCCCAGTTTAGAACTTGAATCTGTGGACCGGTTTGGTCCCTCTCCATAACTATTTTAAAATCAAATCATTTGCATAGATTGTAAGTAGGTGAGGCCTTCACACTAATCCCTGTGGCACTCTACTAGTTATAGCTTGCCAACTTGAACAGTATCAATTAATGCTTACTCATTGCTTCCTGTCAGCCAACCAATTCTCTAGCTTTGCTAATGTGCTATTTCCTCGTGCTAGTGGTGATGTGGCAGTATATGAAATGACTTTTGGAAATCCAAGTTCAGCACATCTACAAATTTCCTTTAACCATCTAGCTCTTACTTTCTCAAAGAACTATTAACTTTTAAATATTGCAACACAATTTCCTATTCATAAGACTATGTGGATTCTGGTTGATTGCATTATGATTTTTCTAAGCTCCTTACTATAACCTACTTAATGATGGACTTTAACAATTTGTGCATTTATATCCACTAACAAGATGACAGATTCAGATTTTGCAATAGTATTTGCACAGAGTGTTGTGGAATATATAACTTATTGTAATCTCAGCTCTATGTAGTGTGATGTGTCATTGTATTTTGTAATCAGCAATACCCTACTCATGGTATGAAGTATTTATTTATTATTTCACAGGAGCTGGCTGTCATTGGCTTGGTCCCAACTGATTCCCATCTTTAATTATCTTTGAGAATGTGATGGAAAGTCACTTTCTGAACAGCTGCAATGCATGGAGTGAAGATGCATCCACAATGCTGTAACAGAGGGATTTCCCAATGACTGTATGGACATGACATATATAACTGAAGAGAGAGACATGTTGTTTAAAATCTTTGCTGTCACTTATCAGAACAAGCATAAGAATGCTAAATTTCAAATGATTGCAACAATTTATGGTGCAATAGAAAAGGGATGATGTTTGTTTATCAAATCATCTGTGATTTCGCAAAGCATTGGCATAGAGAAAACAACAGGGAGTTAAAGGCCCACGCCAAGCTTCCGTGATTCAATTACGGTGCAAGGCCTGAATGTATTCCTTCTGTTTGCAGAGAATGGATCGTGCATATTTAAACTACATCCAGGAAACAACATTTCTCCATCTGTCTATAACAGGAAGAGAACAGACCATTCTCAACCAGCATACTGCTTAGAATCATTAAATATCAAACTGTTGCAAGAGGTGTACCCAGGTGAGATTCCTGAAGGCCAGCATACATAGGTTAGAGTTAATGTTTACAATCTGCTTGACTGTCTGAGGGTAGCACAGTGGTGCAGTGGAGGGCAGCACAGTGGGGCAGTGGAGGGCAGCAAGGTGGGGCAGTGGAGGGCAGCACAGTGTTGCTGTGGAGGGCAGCACAGTGGTGCAGTGCAGGGCAGCACAGTGATGCAGTGGAGGGCAGCACAGAGCTATTGTGCTGCCCTCCATTGCCCAACTGTGCCTACTTCCACAGCACCAGTATGCTGCCCTCCACTGCACGACTGGGCTGCCCTCCACTGCACCACCGTGCTACCCTCCACTGCCGCATTGTGCTGCCCTCCACTGCACCAGTGTGCTATCCTCCACTGCACCACCATGCTGCCCTCCACTGCGTCACTGTGCTGCCCTCCACTGCATCACTGTGTTGCCCTCCACTGCAACACTGTGCTGCCCTCCACTGCACCACCATACTGCCCTCCCGACCTTCGGAGAGGGAGATGGAGCAGATAGATGGGAAGGAAGATGGACAGGTCAGGAGAGCAGTGCCAACTTGGAGGCTTGAGACTGGGTTAAGGTGGGGGGAGGCCAAATGAAGAAACTGGTGAAATCCACATTAATCATGTGTGTTTGGAGATTCCCAAGGCAGAAGCTGAGGAGTTCTTCCTCCAGGCATCAGGTGGTTAGGGTTTGGCAATGGAGGAGGACAAGGACCTGCATGCCCTTGGTGGGGTAGAAGGGGGTATTAAAGTGTACAGCCACGGGGCAGTAGGGTTGGTTGGTGCAGGTGTCCCAGGGATGTTCTCTGAACTGATCTGCAAGTTGGCGTCCTGTCTCCCCGATATAGAGAAGACCACATCAGGTGCTACGGCTACAGTAGATGACATCTGTGGAGGTACGTTTCTGTCAGATGTGGAAGGAGAAATATGGGTAAGTTCCTGTCAGATGTCCAAGACACCAAAGGATCCTTCCACATCCGACAGTACCTCTACAAATGTCATCGACTGTATCCACCAGTTTCCTCATTTCCCCTCCCCCCATTTTACCCTAGTCCCAAGCCTCCAACTCAGCATCACTCTCTTGACCTGTCAATCATCATTCCCATTTATCTGCTCCACCCTCCTCTCTGACCTATCACCATTACTCCCACCTTTATCTTCCTATCACATTCGCAGCTACCTTCTCCCAACCCCTCCACCTCCTATTTATCTCTCAGCTCCCCCCCCCCCCCCCCCCCACCCCTCCACTCCCCACAAGCCTCATTCCTGATGAAGGGCTTATGCCCAAAAAGCCAATTCTCCAACTCTTCGGATGTTGCCTGATCTGCTGTGTTTTTCCGACACCACACTCTTGCCTCCTAGATATCAGCAAGGCTGCCTATGTGTGGAAGCACAGGGGATAGGGGAGGTACTAAGCATGTATTTTGCATTGGTGTTTACTGTGGAGAAAGACATGGAATGTAGAGAACATGGGGAAATAAAGAGCGATATCTTAAAAAATGTCCATATTACAGAGATGGATGGGCTGGAAGTCTTAAAATACGTAAAGGTGGATAAATCCTCATGCTCTGATGAGGTCATAGAGTCATGGGGATGTACAGTATGGAAACAGTCTTCAGACCAACTTGTGTATGCTGACCAGATATCCTAACCTAATCTAATCCCATTTGCCAGCACTTCACCCATAGTCCTCTAAACCCTTCCTATTCATATACCCATCCAGATGCCTTTTAAATGCTGTAAATGTACCAGCCTCCACCACTTCCTCTGGCAACACATTCCATACACGCTCCACCCTCTGTGTGAAAAAGTTGCACCTCAGGTCCCTTTTAAATATTTCTTCTTTCACCCTAAACCTATGCCATCTAGTTCTAGACTCCCCTACCCCAGAGAAAAGATCTTGTCTATTTACCTTTTCCATGCCACTCATAATTTTATAAATCTCTATAAGGTCACCCCTCATCCTCTGAAGCTCCAAGGAAAACAGCCCCAGTCTAGTCAGTCTCTCCCTATAGCTCAAATCCTCCAATCCTGGCAACATCCTTGTAAATCTTGTCTGTACCCTTTCAAGTTTCACAACATCCTTCCGATAGGAGGGAGACCGAGAACTGTATGGGAAGCCAGGGAAGTGATTACTGGACTCCTTCCTGAGATATTTGCGTCATTGATAGCCATAGGTGAAGATGCCAGAAGACTGGAGGTTGGCTAACGTGGTGCCACTATTTAAGAAAGGTGATAAGGAAAAGCTGGGGAACTATAGACAAGTGAGCCTGACATCACCGGTGAATGAGTTGTTGGAGGGAATCCTGAGAGGCATATTTACATGTATTTTGAAAGTCAAGGACTGATTAGGGATGATCAACATGGCTTTGTGTGTGTGAAATTGTGTCTCCCTCACTCGATTGCTTTTTTTAAAGAAGGAACAAAGAGGATTGATGATAGCAGAGCGATAGACGTAACCTATATGGATTTAGGTAAGGTGTTCAACAAGGTTCCTCATGGTAGACTTGTTAGGAAGATCAGATCTTATGGAATACAGGGAGAACTAGCCATTTGGATACAGAACTGGCTCAAAGGTAGAATACAGAGGGTGGTTGTGGAGGGTTGCTTTTCAGACTGGAGGCCTGTGAGCAGCGATGTGCCACAAGGATCAGTGCTGGGTCCATTGCTTTTTGCCATTTATATAAAAAATTTGGATGTGAACATAAGAGGTATGGTTAGTAAGTTTGCACATGATACCGAAATTGAGGTGTAGTGGACACCAAAGAAGATTACCTTAAGGTACAACAGGATCTTGATCAAATGGGCCGAGGAGTAGCAAATGGAGTTTAATTTAGATAAATGTGAGGTGCTGCATTTTGGAAAGGCAAAGATTTATACACTTACTGGTAAGGTCGTGGGGAGTGTTGCTGAACAAAGAGACCTTGAAGTACAGGTTGAGTCACCAGTAGACAGGCATTTAGTATGCTTTCCTTTATTGATCAGAGCATTGAGCAGAAGATTTGGGAGGTCATGTTGTGGCTGTACAGGACATTGGTTAGGCCACTTTTGGAATACTGCATGCAATTCTGGTCTCCCTGTTATAGAAAGGATGTTGTGCAACTTGAAAGGGTTCAGAAAAGATTTACAAGGGTGTTGTCAGGGTTGGAGGATTTGAGCTATAGGGCGAGTCTGAATAGGCTGGAGCTGTTTTCCCTGGAGCGCCAGAGGCTGAGGGGTGACCTTATAGAGGCCCATATAAATCATAAGGGGCATGGATAAAGGAAGTAGACAAGGTCTTTTCCCAGGGGTGTGAAAATCCAAAACTATAGGGCATAGGTTTAAGATGAGAGAGGAAAGATTTCAAAGGGACCTAAGGGAAACTTTTTCAGCAAAGGGTGGTGCGTGTATGGAATAAGTTGCCAGAAAAATTGGTGGAGGCTGGTATAATTACAACATTTAAAAGGCATCTGGATGGGTATATGCATAGGGTTTAGAGAGATATGGGCCAAGTGCTGGCAAATGAAACTAGATTAGTTTAGGATATCTGGTCAGCATGGATGAGTTGGACCAAAGGATCTGTTTTTGTGCTGAACATCTCTATGCCTCTATGAATCTCATTCCTTGGTTATAGATCTTAGTTGATTTTCTGTTGTAAGTGGTGAAAGGATGGAAGGGTTGATTTATCAGACTAACATCAGTCAAGAATTATGAAATCTTTATTGGGCTGGAGGATCATCCCTCATCTCTGATATTAAAGGAATCACAAATTTGGAGATCACATGGTAATGGATTTTGTGAAACTGATAACATAAGATTCTACATGATTTATAATTTATCAATAGTAAATACAGTCGATAAATCCTTAATGGGTTTAATAGATGCTGAATCTAAATGTGCTAAGGTTGTGAATAAAGGTTCAGTACCAGTGGCATGAGAGGGTGGGGAAGAATGTCAGAAACAGATAGCATTGTGAAGGCAGAAGAAAGCAGTTTCGGTAATAGAAGGAGTGTGAAAGGAACTCAGCTCAGGACTGCTCAGTCTCTAAAAGACCACACCTAACCTGCATGGCAATCAACAAGGGTAAAAGAGGTCAGTATTTACAGTTATGAGCCAAAGTCAAACCCTTCATTTTACTGGTAAAGTAACAGTTGACACAAGATAGGGATTTAAAAGTTTATATATTGTTCGAAAGATAGAAAGGAGGAAAAGTGAATTTTCAAGTTTTGTGCCATCAGACGGGGTGAATTTGAACAGAATGTTCTGCAGTAAATTTGGCCGTCAGGATTCAGAATGAAACATTACGTATTGGCCCAGGGATTAAATGGAAGAGGACATTTATAGTGTGTAAAGCACTATTGTTTTCTTGTTGCACAGCACCTCAGAATTGACAGTAACTTGCTTCCCTTCCAGTATTCTAGATTCTGAAATGGCTGCTAATTCAAATGGATGATTTGTAGACTCTACCACATTCACAGTAAATGCTACTTGAAGGTAGGATAGATGAGTTATTTGAGACTTGTACTGTCCACGAGACAACTCAAGCTTGCCCTGATACCATTCTAGAGGGAGTTACCTGATGTATTTGGTACTTTTGCAATTAAGCATTCTCTATTTTGGTCAAACACAAGCCAGATTCTCCCATGAATCAGCATTTATGTTCAATCTGTTCACTACTTTAAGATGCACAGTTATTTCAGGAGTTGGTATCAGGGATATATGTCACTTAGTGCAGCTTGTTTTGATGCCAAACAAGTTAGCTTGGGAGAAGACATTGTTGTTGGACTGTCTTTCTTGGCATTGGATTTACCTGACACAAAGGAAGGTGTTTATCATTGTTGGAAGACAGTTATCTCAGCTTGAGAACATCTCTATAGGAGCTCCTCAGGGTCGAGTCCTCAGCCCAACCATCTTCAGCTGCTTCATCAATAAGCTTCCCTCCATCCTAAGGTCAGAAGTGGGGATATTTGCCAATGATTGCACAATGTTCAGCACCATTGGCAATTCCTTAGATACTGAAGCAGTCCACGTCTAAATGCAACGAGACCTGGACAATATCCAGGCTCTGGTTGAAAAGTAAAAAGTAACATTTGTGCTGTACAAATGCAGGCAATGTTCATCACCAACAAGAGACAATCTAACCTCTGTCCCTTGACATTCAATGGTGTTACCATCACTGAATCTCCACTGTCAACATCTTGGGGATTACCATTTACCAGAAACTGAACTGAACCCGCCACATAAACACAATAACTACAAGAACAAGTTAGACACTAGAAATACTGCAATGGGTATCTCACGTCCTGACTCCCAAAGCCTGTCCATCATCTACAAGTAACAAGTCAAGAGTGTCATGGAATACTCCTCACTTCCCTGGATGGGTGCAGCTCCAACAACACTCAAGGAGCTAAACGCCATCCAGAACAAGGCAACCTGCTTGATTGGCACCAAATCCACAAGCATCTACTCCCTCTACCACCAAAGCTCAGTAGCAACAGTTCTACTATCTACAAGATGCACTGCAAAAATTCAACAGAATTCTTAGATAGCACCTTCCAAACCCACGACAATTTCTATCTCTAAGGACAAGGTTGGCCTATACATGGGAGCACCACTACCTGCAAGTTCCCCTTCAAGCCACTCACCATCCTGACTTAGAAATATATCACTATAACTTCCATGTTGCTGGTTCAAAATCCTGGAATTTCATTCATAGTGGGTCTACCTCCAGCATATGGACTATAGTGGTTCAAGAAGGCGGCTCCCCACCACCTCTTAAGGGCAACTAGGGATGGGCAATAAAAGCTGGCCCAGCTAGTCACACTCACATCTCCTGAGTGAATAGAAGAATGATAGTAATGATGTACTTTCCAGTGCTTTGGAGTTTCTGATGTAACTGGTCTGAGTCTCCAAAGCCTGCAGGAGCTTGGGAATCATTGATGCCCAGTAAACTATAACCTTAGTCTCAAGTTGAACTCCTGGTCCTCAAATAATTGAGAGGGGCATAAAGAAGATTTTAACTGTGCAGCAAGTAATCAGTTCGAGCAACAGCACTAACCTCTGTATGTGGCCTTATCTGACATCACAACAGTCTTTGACTCTTCACCATGAATGCTGCCCTCACCATCCTCCATCTACTTCATTGCAACACTCGAGCCATTATGCTTATCAAAGGAACTGCGACAAATCCCACCTCATTGACAACTGGGGTCAAACAAGGCTGTGTTGTTACACCAAGTCTCTTCTTCATTTTCCTAGTGGCACTGTTGCACCTCATCTCCGATAAATTATCCAAAGGTTGTGATGTTCTATACAATCAATGGTAAATAACTGCTCCTTCAAACCAAAACTAATTAACACTCTATCCTGTTTTAGGGTTCTACTGTGCAGATCACACAGTGTAGGCACTCACTCAGAAGCTGAATTTTAAATATTTTTCTGAAAAATGTGTTGCTGGAAAAGTGCAGCAGGTCAGGCAGCATCCAAGGAGCAGGAGAATCGATGTTTCGGGCAAGAGCCCTTCTTTAGGAATGAGGAAAGTGTGCCAAGCAGGCTAAGATAAAAGGTAGGGAGGAGGGACTTGGGGGAGGGGCATTGGGAATGCGATAGGTGGAAGGAGGTCAAGGTGAGGGTGATAGGCCGGAGAGGGGGTGGGGGGTGGAGAGGTTGGGAAGAAGATTGCAGGTCAAGAAGGTGGTGCTGAGTCTGAGGGTTGGGACTGAGATAAGGTGGGGGAAGGGGAAATGAGGAAGCTGGAGAAATCTGCATTCACTCCTTATGGTTGGAGGGTTCCTAGGCGGAAGGTTGTGTTGCCATGGTCTGGCGATGGAGGAGGCCAAGGACCTGCATGTCCTTGACGGAGTGGGAGGGGGAGGTAAAGTGTTCAGCCACGGAGCGGTTGGGTTGGTTGGTGCGGGTGTCCCAGAGGTGTTCTCTGAAATGTTCCGCAAGTAGGCAGTCTGTCTCCCCAATGTAGAAGAGGCCGCATCGGGTGCAGCAGATGCAGTAACTGATGTGTGTGGAGGTGCAGGTGAATTTGTGACGGATATGGAAGAATTCCTTGGGGACTTGGAGGGATGTGCGGGGGGAGATGTTGGTGCAAGTTTTGCATTTCTTTCAGTTGCGGGGAAGGTGCCAGGAGTTGCTTTTCCAGCAACACATTTTCACCTCTGATCTCCAGCATCTGCAGTCCTCACTTTCTCCTTGTTGATTTTAAATCTTCTTGACTGCTTCACTGAAGCTTGTGTGAGAAAATGGGCCTCATGAAGTACCCATAAAGCTAAGGCCCTCTTTTACCCAACTTCCAGAGTACCACACCTCCCACATTCACTAAAATCAATTGTAGACTGTTTTCCTTGTCTCGGGAGCCTCCTCTTGATGAAGACAGCCATCAATTATGACATTCACGTCACTTCCAATATGCCAACTCAACCATGGCAAAGCCAGCTATAATTACCCTTGATCAAAGGTGATGGAGAGCTGTGAACACTTGCCCCATTAGCCCGGGCTACTAGTTTAGAGATATTACCATTATTCCTCCACCTCTTCTAAATGGCACACAGTGCAGCTAAGGCAGCTCAATGGTGGATGGAGCAAATGTTTAAAATGCTGGAAGCATTGCCAGTCAAATGGTCAATCTTGTCCCGAATAGTGTCTCAACAGAGGACTTTGAAGCTGCACTCATCTTTTAATTGACTCCTGAGTGTGTTGTATGGATCCTGGGAAGGATTTAGGGAGTTAAGAGTTGAGTCATTCACTTGTGAATAACTAGCCTCTAACTTGCTCCTGTTTGCACAAATATTAAGGTTAGACTTTCTCTCGTTGGAAATGTATGATCTAACATTGCCTTACATTTCAGCCTATGACTGGCAATTGAACAAATCATACTGCAAGTGAGTACACAATTTGTCATCTGGGGAGAGGAGAATAAAATTTAATTATGAGCAAATGTACTTCCATCTGACCTTATAATGAAGGAAAGACCATCAATGAAGCAGTTGTAGGTACTTGGACCTTGGGCGCTGGCCTGGGGAAAACTGAAGTAATGTTTTCTTTAATTCCTGTCTGGGAATTTGAGGCAAATCATCTGTTGTGGAAAATACCATTGTTCAGGATGATAATCATTTAATCAGAATCCATTTGGACTAATAGACTGCAGATCCTAGGAATTAATTTGCTTTTCCCTGGAACTAATTTTTCTTTCAAACAAACGTGGCTTTGCATCAATTCTGCTGGAATAAGATTTGAAAACACCATCTACATGCCCAAAGGCATTAATGTTTTTAATTCAGGTCGCTTATTGCATGATTGGCTCACAAAATAATGCTTAATGTATTTGTGAGGACTTTTTTTTATAATTAATTGGGGATTTCAATTTTGACTTGTTTTGCCAGCTGTAGCCTACTTGTATTTCTTGCCTTAACTGCCATGAACATCAGTCTCTGGACTGGTAGTGTCTCTACCTCTGGGTTTAGATACCTAAATTCAAATCCCACCGACTCCAGAGCTGTGTAATAGCATCTCTGAACAGGTTGATGAGAAAAAATAGGTTACATTTTTAAAAAGCCTCCATGTGCATATAAAGGCTTTCTTTTGGTGCAGTGCTAGTGTCACTACTCTGGGCCAGGAGGCCTGGATTAAAATCCCATCTACTCCGGGGATTCATCACAGCATATTTGAACATATTAATTAGAATGTTTTTTTCCCCTGGAGAACCTTTATGTAGTACAATTAAACTCATGAAATTAATCAATTTTCATTCCAGATATTTGAACATATAATTCAGATTGGTACTGAGACAGTTCTGCACTGTTGGATATACTGTGTTTTAGATAAGATTTATTCCAGGCTGTATGTAACAATGTAGATAAGTATTTTTGGATTAGTGGTGCTGGAAGAGCACAGCAGTTCAGGCAGCATCCGAGGAGCAACAAAATCGAAGTTTCGGGCAAAAACCCTTCATCAGGAATAAAGGCAGTGAGCCTGAAGTGTGGAGAGAAGCTAGAGGAGGGTGGGGGTAGGGAGAAAGTAGCATAGAGTACAATAGGTGAGTGGGGGAGGGGATGAAGGTGATAGGTCAGGGAGGAGAGGGTGGAGTGGATAGGTGGAAAATGAGATAGGCAGGTCAGACAAGTCATGGGGACAGTGCTGACAGTGGGGACACTCCACCCCCATTCCCCCCACCACCACACCCACTCCAGTTACTGGTTCCGCCCCCACTCCCAGCTCCACACCCACACCAGATCCCAGCTCCCAGCCCTGCTGAGTTTTCATCATCCCTCCAGACTTTCCCCTCACTGAGGACAAACGATCAGTCCTTAGCAAAGGACTCCCCTTCATCCCCCTCCGTCCACGCATCAATGAATTTAATACACACCGTGATGTCCAACAATTCTTCCGTCGCCTCTGCCTCTGAGCTTACTTTCACAATCAGGACTCCTGCCCACCTTCCGAGGACTCCTTCGACCACCTCCAACACACTGCATCCACCTGGACACCCCGCACTGGCCTATTACCTGCCCTCGACCTCTTCATTTCCAACTGCCGCCGGGACATTAACCGCCTCAACCTGTCTACCCCCCCCCCCCCCACTCCAACCTCTCACCCGCACTGCGCAGCCCTCCAATCCTTCTGCTCCATCCCAACCTCACCATCAAGCCAGCAGATGAAGGGGGCGCAGTGGTAGTCTGGCGCACTGACCTCTATATCGCTGAAGCGAAACACCAACTCGAGGACACCTCTTCCTACCACCCCCTCAACCAGGACCCCACCCCCCCATCACCAAACCATCATCTCCCAGACCATACAGAACCTCATCACCTCAGAAGATTTCCCACCCACAGCTTCCAGCCTCATAGTCCGGGAACCCCGCCTTGCCCAGTTCTACCTCCTTCCCAAGATCCACAAGCCTGATCACCTTGGCCGACCCATTGTCTCAGCATGCTCCTGCCCCACTGAACTCATCTCTACATATCTCGACACTGTCCTATCCCCCCTAGTCCAGGAACTCCCCACATACGTTCGAGACACCACCCACGCCCTCCACCTCCTCCAAGACTTCCGTTTCCCCGGCCCCCAATGCCTCACCTTCACCATGGATATCCAATCCCTCTACACCTCCATCTACCATGACCAGGGCCTCCAAGCTCTCTGTTTCTTCCTCTCCCGATGTCCCCAACAGCACCCTTCCACCGACACTCTCATTCGTTTGGCCGAACTGGTCCTCACCCTCAACAATTTCTCCTTCGAATCCTCCCACTTCATCCAGACCAAAGGGGTAGCCATGGGCACCCGTATGGGCCCCAGCTATGCCTGACTCTTTGTTGGCTACGTAGAACAGTTGATCTTCCGTAATTACACCGGCACCACTCCCCACCTCTTCCTCCGCTACATTGATGACTGCATTGGCGCCACCTCATGCTCCCGCGAGGAGGTTGAGCAATTCATCAACTTCACCAACACATTCCACCCTGACCTTAAATTTACCTGGTCCATCTCTGACACCTCCCTCCCCTTCCTGGACCTCTCCATCTTCATTAATGATGACCGATTTGACACTGTCATTTTTTACAAACCCACTGACTCCCATAGCTCCCTGGATTACACCTCTTCCCACCCTACCTCTTGCAAAAATGCCATCCCGTATTCCCAATTCCTCCACCTCCGCCGTATCTGTTCCCAGGAGGACCAGTTCCACCACAGAACACACCAGATGGCCTCCTTCTTTAGAGACCGCAATTTCCCTTCCCACGTGGTTAAAAATGCCCTCCAATGCATCTCGTCCACATCCTGCACCTCCGCCCTCAGAGCCCACCCCTCCAACAGAATGCCCCTGGTGGTCACCTTCCACTCTACCAACCTTCGCATAAATCAAATCATCCACCGACATTTCCGCCACCTCCAAAAATATATCCCACCACCAGGGATATATTTCCCTCCCCACCCCTTTCCGCCTTCCGCAAAGACTGTTCCCTCCATGACTACCTGGTCAGGTTCACGCCCCCCTACAACCCACTCTCCCATCCTGGCACCTTCCCCTGCCACCGCAGGAACTGTAAAACCTGTGCCCACATCTCCTCCCTCACCTCCATCCAAGGCCCTAAAAGAGCCTTCCACATCCATCAAAGTTTTACCTGCACATCCACTAATATCATTTATTATATCCGTTGCTCCCGATGCGGTCTCCTCTACATTGGGGAGACAGGATGCCTCCTAGCAGAGCGCTTTAGGGAACATCTCCGGGACACCCGCACCAATCAACCACACCGCCCTGTGGCCCAACATTTCAACTTCCCTTCCCACTCTGCCGAGGACATGGAGGTCCTGGGCCTCCTTCACTGCCGCTCCCTCATCACCAGACGCCTGGAGGAAGAATGCCTCATCTTCTGCCTTGGAACACTTCAACCCCAGGGCATCAAAATGGACTTCAACAGTTTCCTCATTTCCCCTTCCCCCACCTCACCCTAGTTCGAAATTTCCAGCTCAGCACTGTCCCCATGACTTGTCCTACCTGCCTATCCTCTTTTCCACCTATCCACTCCACCCTCCTCCCTGACCTATCACCCTCATCCCCTCCCCCACTCACCTATTGTACTCTATGCTATTTTCTCCCCAGCCCCACCCGCCTCTAGCTTATCTCTCCACACTTCAGGCTCTCTGCCTTTATTCCTGATGAAGGGCTTTTGCCCGAAACGTCGATTTTGCTGCTCCTTGGATGCTGCCTGAACTGCTTTGCTCTTCCAGCACCACTAATCCAGAATCTGGTTTCCAGCATCTGCAGTCATTGTTTTTACCCAATGTAGATAAGTAGCCTATTCTTCCATCCCACTTCAGATAACTCTTTCTTCACCCTTCTGTAATTGTCCTTATTTAAGTTGAGGACACTAATGTGAAACATAAGTTGCTCTCCCTCAAACAGAAATCGAAATTTGACCATGTTGTGATTGCTATTCTGTAGAGGATCCTTAGCTACAATATGTCTTAATAATCCTACCTCATTACACGTCACATGTTTAAAATAGCCTGTTCTCAGGAAACAGGAACATACAGCAACTTCTCTAAGAATCAGTTCCTGGTGCAGTCCACAAATTTGTTTTCCTTGCTACCCTAGACTATTTGATTTATTGTGTCAAATTGCAGATTAATTTCACTTGTGAACATTGTAATGCCCTTCTTACGCATCTCCACTATTTTCTGATTTATATTTTGTCCTTCAACTCCTACCTATTACCTCTTTTCCTTTTTATTCCTTATTTAAAACCAAAAGACATAGGAGTGGAAGGAAGGCCATTTGGGCCATCAAGTCCACTCTGCCATTTAATCATGGCTGATGGGCATTTCAACTCCACTTACCCGCATTCTCCCTGTAGCTCTTAAATCCTTGCGAGATCAAGAATTTATCAATCTCTGCCTTGAAGACATTTTACATTCTAGCCTTCATTGTGCTCCGTGACAATGAATTTCACAGGCCCACCACTCTCTGGCTAAAGAAATATCTCTTCATTTCCACTCTAAGTTGACCCCCTTCTAATTCTAAGACTGTGCCTGCAGGTCCTAGTCTTTACATCCAAACTGATTCCACATCACAATCTATTGCACTAATATCACTACTCACCCCTGTATTGATACCATCCTTTATTAAAGGATGATGATTTTAGTGATACCCTTTCAAAATAATCCCATTGTTCTACAGTAGGGTCTTGTTCTTTGCACAAATCTGTTTATTTTCGTGGGTAGTCAGAGATGTATTGTGTATTTTCAGCTATTTTGTTAATCCATTTGGGGGAGCCTGGATTTGTCTGTAAAGACTCTCTGTTAACCCCTCATTAACCACACCCATCTCTACCATATTGAAGAGGATTCAGTTGGAGGGTAAATTACATTGGTTTTCTCTTGAAGAGAGTTTACTTGGATTTTGGGTCATTAAATGTACTCATTTGCTTTGTTGTGCAGTTTATAATGTTTGCATTTCAAATTCCCCCAATTATTTGTAGTTTCCACAATGTTTCCATGATAGAGACAGTCTTACACTCTAGGTGGAATTTCTGTAACTGTAGAGTTGCAATTTATCTTGTAACATTTTTGGATTTTGTTTTTTACATTTTGGAGACTTGTATTCTGCAGTTTTTCCTACTTATCTTGGAAGCCACATCTGTAGCATTGTTTGTCTTGGTGAAATCAAAGTGTCAAATGACACCCCCCGTTGTTCTTAAGCCCATATGTAATACTCCTTTCACCAACATTGATAGACTGTTACCATAAATTCACAAATCTTTCCTCCAGACATTGTGACATCTTTTATCCTATCTATATTCATGCATCTACTGCTAATAGAATTACCGATAACGTTAAATTAGATTCTTCCAGTTGCTATGAAGATGTAGAGGCACTGTACCAGTAAAAGAGTTGAAAAGCGAGCAAAGACTAAGAGACGCACAGAGAGTCCAGAATTAGGTAACAATGTAACATTTGGTTGAAACAACTAGCTAAGAGCTGTGTTGCCTGGATACAAAAACAATTTCAAATCCGGCCAATCAGTTTAAATTATGCCCCAAGATACCAAACTCCAATCAAGTTTGAATTTAGTGTTAAAACCAATGAAAAGATCCAATGTTTTAGGGTATAAGTATCAGACATTTTGAACAGTTAGCCAGAGCAGCAAAGAGAACTGCCAAAAAACCAACAGATGTTGGCTGCTAGTGAGAGCTCTCTGAGAGGTACCTGTCTGGAGAAGGAGTTTACACAGAAAAAAACATTGAAACCGACCTGGAGATAGAATCCACAGAGGAAACTCTACAGAGGAAACTCGGCAAAGCTGACTGGTTTTGAAACTGTTTTTCTTGTAAATTATTATCAGGATTTTATTGGACTGGTATTATAGAGTGGGAGGTAAAAGATAAGTTTAAGAGAAAGGAGTTATAAATAGTTGTTAGTTAATTATTCTTTATTAGACTTTAAAAAAATGTTAATTTTTACTTTGAATAGTGACTTTTGGAATAGTTGCCTCTCGAATTTTAATTTAAATTAGCAGAGGTTTTTACACCATGTCATAACAGTTTGGGTGCTCATCGCTGGGATTTGAACAGTTTGGGTCTCAAATTCGTGATTTGAACAGGTTTAGACAGATCCAGTCTGAGATTTGGACAGATCTGAATAGATATGCGGTATGAAAAAGCCCAGTAGATTTAAACACTTGCAGGTTAGTGTCCTAGATCTTTAAATAAAACATAGGTGAGATAATTTGTTTAATTTTGGTGACTTGTGATTGATTAAATTAAAAGTGAGAGAAATGGCTCAGAAAATTGCTACAGAGGTTCTGGGAATTAAAGATGATTCTCAAATTTGGCAAGAAAGTTTAGAAGGAAAGAAAAAGGCCATACTTTAAAATTCGTGAATAAGTTAGATTTGGGTTTAACCAAGGGCAAAAGTAAAGCTGAAATTGTAAGGGAATTACTCAAATGCGTGGGTGTATCAGAGAAACAGACAAGTGAAGTAGAAAAAGTTAAATTACAATTGTGGAAAATTGAGTTAGAAGATAAACAAAGGGAGAAAGAAAGAGAAAGAGAGAGAGAAGAAAGGGAGAGAGAAATAGAGAGAAGAAAGAGAGAGAGAGAGAGAGAGTAAAGAGAAAGGGAGAAGGTTCTCAGCTGAGCAAAGAGAGAGAAAGAAGAAAGAGAGAGACAAAAAGAGAGAGAATTTAAACTTGAGAAGTTGTGACTTAGTCAGCAAAATCAAGTTAACAGGATGGAGATTAAAACAGAAGGTATTGATATAGACAAATATGGCAAAATTGCCACATTTTGATGAGAAAGATGTTGAAATTTTCTTTATTTCATTTGAAAAATTGGCTAGGCAGATGGAGTGGTCCGAGGATTTATGGGTAATTCTAGTTCAGACTAAACTGGTAAGCAGAGCTGGTGAGGTATTTGCCATGCTGTCAGATGAGGGGTCAAGAAATGAACAGGTCAACAGGCTATTTTAAGTGCTTATGAATTGGTACCAGAAGCATATAAACAGTGGTTCAGAAACATAAAGAAGGAACCAGATCAGACTTATGTTGAGTTCGAAAGAATGAAACATAGTAATTTTGATAGATGGGTGGGGGCCTTAAAAATAGATAAGACCAATGAGGCTGTAAGGGAGATTATTCTGCTGGAGGAGTTTAAAAACTCACTTCCAGAGATTGTAAGAATTCACGTGGGGGAACAGGAAGTTCAGGAAGTGAGAAGGGCAGCAGAATTAGCGGATGAATATGTGTTGGTGCAAAAGACAAGCTTGCGGCCAGAACTTCATCCTGGGAGGGATAGAAGTTGGGGGAAGGGGAGATCCTACACTATGAACCCAAGAGTAGAGATCACTGGGAAGAGTTTACCACAGGTTGAAGAAGTGCAAGAGGTGGATAGGAGTTGAAAGGCCTCAGGTGTTTTCACTGTAATGGAGTGGGACACAGAAAATTACAGAGCCGGTAGTTTCAGAAGGGCACTGGGAAAAGGTGTTTTCACTGCCAGAAAGTGGGACATATAAATTCCCAGTGCTGGTCATTAATGAAAGGTACTGTGGGAAAAGATGTGGTAAAAGAAGCTAAGCCAGTGGCATTAGTGAAGGTAGTAAAGGAGACACAGGGAGAGTGTGCAAACTCCACACAGTCAGTCGCCCAAGGCTCTCTTTCTGATCTATTACTCGTGAGTGTGGTAATTTGTGGGATGGATGACAGAAATTTAGCGTTCCCTACGTAAGATCAGGTTGAGTGCCAACTGAAGACCAGGGAAGTTACAGTGGGAGTGATTGACAGTTCTAGGAATTCAGTTTGTTCTTGGTATGATTTGGCAGGATCCAAGGCGGAAATGACGCCCCTTGTTGTGGAGAAGCCCAGAAAGACCTAGAATTGTGGGCGGCACGGTGGCACAGTGGTTAGCACTGCTGCCTCACAGCGCCAGAGACCTGGGTTCAATTCCTGCCTCAGGCGACTGTCTGTGTGGAGTTTGCATATTCTCCCCGTGTCTGCGTGGGTTTCCTCCGGGTGCTCCGGTTTCCTCCCACAGTCCAAAACTGTGCAGGTTAGGTGAATTGGCCATGCTAAATTGCCCGTAGTGTTAGGTAAGGGGTAGATGTAGGGGTATGGGTGGGTTGCGCTTCGGCGGGGCGGTGTGTACTTGTTGGGCCAAAGGGCCTGTTTCCACACTGTAAGTAATCTAATCTAAAAAAAACTGAGGAGTTAAACAGAAATATCCTGGTATTTTCCCAGACTATGTAGTAACCAGATCCTACTGTCATAAGTCACAGTGAAAAATAACGAGAAAGATGAAGGAATTAAGGTTCAATTAGCAGACACTCTGTTTGACGCAGTGATGCAGGAAAAACCTGAACAGGCAGAGGGTCAGACAGTAGTGTTTAGTCCTGAAAGGCTTAGAGACTTGCAACCGCAAAATAAAATGATAAAAGATATGTACGTAAATGCATACACAGAAAAGGAGGCAGAGAATATTCCTGAGGATTATTATCTGAAAGATAGAATCCTAAGATGAAAATGGAGACCATGGCAGGTTAGTGCAGAGGAGAAATGGGCTGAAGTGCATCAGATTGTGTTGCCGGTAGCATATAGACAGGAGGTGTTATGGGTAGCACATGAACTTCCTATTGGAGGTCACCTAGGTGCATGAAGTACTCAGGCTAAGGTACATTTTTATTGGCCCGAAATGCACAAGGATGTGGTTAACTTTTGCCGTATGTATCATACATGCCAAATGGTAGGTAAACCACAGGCGGTAATAAAGCCAGCCCTTTGTTGCCAATTCCTGTATTTGAAGAACCTTTCACACGGGTTATAATTGAGTGTAGGTCTCCTCCTGAATACTAAAAGTGGGAACCAGTACTTGTTAACCAGAATGGACGGATCTACCAGATTTCCAGAGTATCAAGGCAAAAAAGGGTAGTAGAGGAGTTAGTATCTTTCTTCACATGGTCTGGGCTATCCAGAGAGATTCAGTCAGACCAAGGGTCACATTTTACTGTTTAAGGAGGTTATGGATAGCTTAGGTTTACAGCATTTTAAATCCAGTGGGTATCATCCCGATTCCCAGGGAACTTCAGAAAGGCGGCATCAGACCTTGAAGACTATGTTGAGAGCATACTGTCAGGATTACCCGAATGATTGGGATAAAGGTATCCCATTCGTATTGTTTGCCATTAGAGATGTCCCAAACAAATTTATTCAGTTCACTCCCATTGAGTTAATATTCGGGCATGAAGTGAGAGGCCCTTTGAAATTAATTAAAGAGAAATTGATAGGACCAAAGTCAGAGATCTCATACTTAGATTATGTATTGGAGGTGAGGGAGAGATTAAATTGAGTAGGTGAGCTAGCTAAACAGCACCTAAAGAGGGCACAGTATAGAATGAAGCAGGTGGCAGATAAAAGCTCTGAGACTTGGACGTTTTCCCGAAGAGATGATGTGTTTGTACTGTTACCAATGATAGGAGATCCCTTCAAAGCTAGGTTTAGCAGTCCCTATCAAATTGAGAAAAAGTTGAGTCAGCTGAACTATCTAATAAAGATGCCAGATAGAAAAAAAAGTATTGGATTTGTCTTGTGAACATTTTGAAACCGTATTATACTATAGTGAAGGAACTGGAGAAACAGGTGTTAGTTACTGCCCTGCAGAGTGAGGAATCAAATCCAGATGATGTGGATTTTGATGTGCCTCAAAACAGATTAAAAAATGAAGAAGTCCTTGACAAGTGGGATAGGTTAGTAAACTATCTGTCTCACACAATTGAAAGATTTGTTTCTGCTGCTTAAGGACCTACGTAATAATCAAATGGGGAGGACGAATGGAATTGTACATGAAGTAGACGTAGGGAATATTGCTCCGATAAAACAGCATCCCTATTGGCTTAATCCTCTCAAAATCAGGCAGGTTCAGATGGAGGTGGAGGCCATGCTCGACGAGGACATCATTGATCCGAGCCAGATCACGTGAAGTTTGCTTACCATCTTAGTTCCTAAACCGGACGGGACTCAACCATTTTGAGTAGATTATCGTAAGGTCAACGCCTTTACAAAATCGGACTCATATCCAATTCCTCGATTGGAGGACTGTATCGAGAAAATTGAACAAACCAGTTACATCACCAAGTTGGATTTAATGCATGGTTACTGGAAGGTTCCTTTATCAGAGACTGTGAATGAAATTTCTGCGCTTGTAAACCCCAAATGGTCTATATCAATTAAAGTGATGCCCTTTGGAATGAAGAACGCACCCGCAGCATTCCAAAGACTCATGAACAGAGGTGCAGCTGGGTGAACAAACTGCGCAGTCTATTTGGACGATGCAGTGATTTTTAGTAAGTCTTGGAAAGATCACATGGTACGGTTGGCAGAGCTCTTTGAATAACTATGAGAAGCAAAACTTGCAATAAACTTGAACAAAATTGAATTTGCGAAAGGAAAGTTGACGGTACAGTCATAGATTCATAGAGATGTACAGCATGGAAACAGACCCTTCAGTTCAACCCATCCATGCTGACCAGATATCCTAACCCAATCTAGTCCCACCTGCCAGCACCCGGCCCATATCCTTCCAAGCCCTTCCTATTCGTATACGCATCCAGATGCCTCTTAAATGTTGCAATTGTACCAGCCTCCACCACTTCATCTGGCAGCTCATTCCATGTACGCACCACCCTCTGGGTGAAAGGGTTGCCCCCTAGGTCTCTTTTATATCTTTCCCCTCTCACCCTAAACCTATGCCCTCTGGTTCTGGACTCCCTGACCCCAGGGAAAAGACTTTGTCTATTTATCCTATATATGCCCCACATAATTTTGTAAGCCTCTACAAGGTCACCCCTCAGCCTCCGATGCTCCAGGGGAAACAGCCCCAGCCTATTCAGCCTCTCCCTGTAGCTCAGATCCTCCAACCCTGGCAACATCCTTGTAAATCTTTCTTGGGATATAACATCAGTCATGGAAGGTTGACCCCATGGAAGGCAAAGACAAAGGCCATCAAGGAAGTTCCATAACCAACCTTGAAAAATGAGATGCTTCGATTCTTAGGACTAAATGGGTTCTATCGGAAGTTTGTTCCAAACTTCAGCAGTGCAGTGGCACCGTTAACCGATTTGCTGAAGAAGAACTCAAACTTTTGGTGGACAGAACAATTCGATCATTCAGTCACAGGAGTGTGCTGGCAAACAGCAAACTGGTTTGAAGTGTGTCTACTTCAATGCCAAGAGTATCCACAATAAGGTAGGTGAGCTTGCAGCATGGATAGGTACCTGGGACTTCGATGTTGTGGCCATTTCGGAGACATGGTCAGGAATGGATGTTGCAGGTTCCAGGGTTTAGATCTTTTATTAAGATCAGGGAAGGTGGTAAAAGAGGGGGAGGTGTGGCTTTGTTAGTCAAGGACGGTATAACAGTGGCTGAAAGAACTTTTGACAAAGACTCGTCTACTGAGGTGGTATGGGCTGAGGTTAAAACAGGAGAGGAGAGGTCACACTTCTGGGAATATTTTATAGGCATCTGCAAAGTTCCAGGGACGTGGAGGAGAGGATTGGAAAATCGAATCGGAGCAGGAGTGAAAGAAACAGGGTGGTCATTATCGGGGACTTTATCTTCCCCAACATTCACTGAAAATGCTATAACTCTACTATGACAGATTGATCAGTTTTTGTCCAATGTGTACAGGAGGGTTTCCTGACACAGCATGTCGAAGGGCTAACAAGAGGGGAGGCCACACTGGATCTGGTGCTTAGTAATGGACCAGGCCAGGTGTTTGATTTAGTGACAGGTGAACACTTTGGAGAGAGTGACAATAATTCAGTTTTGTTTAGTTTAGCGATGGAAAGGGTTAGGTACATGCCACAGGGCAAGAGTTATAGATGGGGAAGGGCAATTATAATGCAATTATGTAAGACTTAGGAGACATAGAATGGGGGAGCAAAATGCAGGGGATAGGGACAATCAAAATTTAGAATTGGTCTAAGGATCAGATATCGCGTGTCTTTGATAGGTATGTCCATGTCAGGCAGGGAGGAAGTGATAAGGTAAGGAACTGTGGTTTACTAAAGAAATTGCATCTCTTGTTAAAGCGGAAGAGGGAGGCTTATGTGACGTTGAGGCGAGATGATTCAAATGAGACAATGGAGAGTTACAAAGTAGCGAGGAAGGATTAAAAGAGAGTTAAGAAGAGCAAGGAGGGGACATGAGCAGTCTTTAGCAGGTATAATAAAGGACAACCGTAAAGCTTTCTATAGATATGTGAGGAATAAAAGGATGACTAGCGTAGGAATAGGGCCAGTCAAAGACAGAAGTAGGAAGTTGTATGGGGACCCTGTGGAGATTGGGGAGGTGCTATACGAATGTTTCTCATTTATTTTCACTCAGGAAAAGGAGAATATTGTAGAGAAGACTGAGATACGGGCTATTAGACTTGAAAGGATTGAGGTTAGTAAGGAGGAGGTGTTATCAGTTCTAGAAGGAATGAAAGTAGATATGTCCCCTGGGCTGGATGGGATTTTTCTGAGAATTTTCTGGGAAGCTAGGGAGGAGATAGTGAGCTTTTGGCCTTGATCTTTGGGTCATCATTGTCTATAGGTTTAGTACCAGAGGACTGGAGGATTGCAAATGTGCCCTTGTTCAAGAAGGGAAGTAGAGATGACCTAGGTAATTATAGAGCAGTGAGCCTGACGTCTGTTGTAGGAAAGGTTTTGCAAAGGATTGTGAGAGATAGGATTTATAATCATCTAGCAAGCAATAATTTGATTGGAAATAGTCAACATGGATTTGTCAAGGGCAGGTCATATCTCACAAACCTCATTGAGGTTTTTGAGAAGGTGACGAAGTGTGTGGATGAGGGCAGGGCAGTTGACGTGGTGTACATGGACTTCAGTAAAGCTTTTGATACGGTTCGGCATGGTAGGCTGTTGGAGAAAGTGCAGAGGCATGGGATTGAAGGTGATTTAGCAGTTTGAATTAGAAACTGGCTTTCTGTAAGAAGGCAGCGAGTGGTGGTTGATGGAAAATATTCAGCCTATTATAGAGGTTATGAGTGGTGTACCACAAGGATATGTTTTGAGACCATTGCTGTTTATCATTTTTATTAGCAACTTGGACACAAGCATAGATGGATGGGTTAGTAAGTTTGCAGATGACATTAAAGTTAGTGGAGTGGTAGACAGTGTGGAAAAATTTTGCAGGTTGCAGGAGGACTTGGATAAACTGCAGAATTGGGCTGAGAGGTGGCAAATGGAGTTCAATGCAGCTAAATGTGAGGTGATTCACTTTGGGAAGAATATCAGGAAGGCAGTATACCGGGTCAATGGAAAGATTCTTGGTAGTGTGGATGTGCAGAGGGATCTTGGTGTCCACGTACATAGATCCCTGAAAGTTGCCATCCGGATTGATCGTGCTGTTAAGAAGGCACACGTTGTGTTAGGTTTTATTGGTAGAGGGATTGAGTTCCAGAGCTGTGATGTCATGCTGCAACTGTACAAAATGCAAGTGTGGCCTCACTTGGAATATTGTGTACAGTTCTGGTCTCCCCATTACAGGAAGGATGTGAAAACATTAGAAAAGGTGCAGAGGAGTTTACCAGGATGCTGCCTGGTCTGGAGGAAGGTCTTATGAGGAAAGGCTGAGGGATTTGAGTATGTTCTCATTGGGGAGAAGAAGACTAGGAGGGGATTTAATAGAGACACACAAGATGATCAGAGGATTAGATAGGGTGGACAGTGAGAGTCTTTTTCCGAGGATGATGATGTCTGCTTGTATGAGGGGGCATAGCTACAAATTGAGGGGTGAAAGAGTAAAGACAGATGTCAGAGGCAGGTTCTTTACTCAGAGAGTGATAAGGGTGTGGAATGCCCTGCCTGTCAATGTAGCTAACTCAGCCACATTAGGGGCATTTAAACAGTCCTTCGATAAGCATAAGGATGATGATGGAATAGTGTAGGGGGTGGGATTAGATTAGTTTGCAGGTCGGTGCAACATCAAGAGCCGAATGACCTGTTCTGCACTGTATTGTTCTATATTCTGTTTGAAAGCAATATTAACCACCGCACCAGGTTTAGCTGCACCAAACTTTTCAAAACCTTTAAAGTTGTCTTCAGTGCTAGATTAGATTACTTACAGTGTGGAAACAGGCCCTTCAGCCCAACAAGTCCACACCAACCCACTGAAGCACACCCACCCATACCCATTCCCCTACACCTAACACTATGGACAATTTAGCATGGCCAATTCACCTAACCTGCACATCTTTGGACTGCGGGAGGAAACCCACGCAAACACAGGAAGAATGTGCAAACTCCACACAGTCAGTCGCCTGAGACGGGAACTGAACCCGGGTCTCTAGCACTGTGAGGCAGCAGTGCTAACCACTGTGCCACCGTGCCGCCCACTAGTGCTAGTGACATTGAAATTGGAGCTGTACACCTCTTGGAAGATGAGGATGGGATTGAACTGCCAGATGATTACTTTTCAAAGAAACTCAACATCCCCCAGAGGAAGTACTCCATGATTGAAAAACAACTATTGAGGTTGGTACTGACCTTACAACATTTTAATTGTATGTTACGAACAATGTGTTAGAGACAGTTGTGTACACAGATCACAATCCACTTACATTCTTAGAATGCTTTGAAGACAAGAACATGAGACTATTTCACTGTTACAGACTTTTAATTTACATATTATACATCTTGCAGGTCATAAGAATATAATTGCAGATGTGTAAACGCGGATTTAACTAATAAAGTATAGATAACATACATCTATTCAATGTTATATATAGTTGGGAAGAAGTTAATATGAACTTAGATTAAAGTCATATGTATGTCATGATATTGTCATTAAGGATTGGAGAAAAAAATTGAAGCCATCTTTTCATTATAGTGGTTCATTTTTTTCTTAAGGGGAGACGTTTTATGAAGATGTAGGGGCACTGTACCTTTAAGAGAGTTGAAAAGCTAGTAAAGATTTAGAGAAGCACAGAGAGTCCGGAACAAGGTAACAATGTAATATTTGATTGAAACAACTGGTTAAGAGCTGTGTTGCCTGGATACAAAAACAAAATCAAATTCGGCCAATCAGTTTAAATTATTTCCAAAGATCCAAACTTTTTCAATCAAGTTTGAATTTAGTATTTTGACAATATTAAAACCAATGAAAAGATCCAACGTTTTAGGGTATGAATGCCAGACATTTTGAACAGTTAGCCAGAGCGGCAAAGAGAATTGCCTAAAAACCAACAGATGTTGGCTGTTAGTGAGAGCTCTCTGAGAGGTACCTGACTGGAGAAGGAGTTTGCCCAGAAAAAGATCATTGAAAGTGACCTAGAGATAGAATCCACAGAGGAAACTCCACAGAGGAAACTCTACAGAGGAAACTTGGCAAAGCTGGCTGGTTTTGAAACATGATATTTTTTATAAATCATTATCGGGAGTTTTATTGGACTGGTATTATAGAGTGGGAGGTAAGAGATAGGTTTAAGATAAAGGACTTGTAAATAGTTGTTAGTTAATTATTCTCTGTTAGACTTTTGAAAAATTGTTAATTTTTACTTTAAATAGTGACTTTTGGGATAGTTTTTTCCCTCTTGAATTTTAACAGATTACAGCACAGGGTGAATCTTTTCTGTGTGACTGGTTTAAATTATCAGAGGTGTTTAGCCTGTGTCATAACACAGTGCTCAGTTTAATAAGAGCTTCACTTAGGTCTACTTCAAAACATAGAGGAGTTGTGGATTGGAGGGAGGCCACTTGGCCAGCTCACTGCGAGCACAATTTAGCAAGTCCCATAGAACATAGAACAATACAGAGCAGAACAGGCCCTTCAGCCCTCAATGTTGCACCAACCTATGAACTATTCTCAGCTCATCCCCCTACACTATCCCATCATCATCCATGTGCTTATCTAAGGATTGTTTAAATCTCCCTAATGTGGCTGAGTTGACTACATTAGCAGGTAGGGCATTCCACGCCTTTACCACTCTCTGCGTAAAGAACCTGCCTCTGACATCTGACTTAAATCTATCACCCATCAATTTGGAGCTATGCCTCTCGTACACGCTGACATCATCATTCTAGGAAAAAGACTTTCACTGTCTACCCTATCTAATCCTCTGATCATCTTGTATGTCTCTATCAAATCCCCTCTTAGCCTTCTTCTTGCCAATGAAAACAGATTGAAGTCTCTCAACCTTTGCTCATATGACCTTCCCTCCAGACCAGGCAACATTCTGGTAAATCTCCTCTGCACTTTTTCCAATACTTCCACATCCTTCCCGAAATATGGGGACCAGAACTGTACACAATATTCCAAGTGTGACTGCATCAGTGTTTTGTATAGGTGCAGACCTTTGCCCATAGCCCTGTGATTTCTTATCCAGAACTTTCTTTCTACCATTAACTTGAGTAGAACATTAGATGCACAATATCTCTTATTAAAATTATAAGCCTTAAAATATAAACAGAAAGTGTTGGAGAAACTTTGCAGGTTTGGCAGAATCTGTCTGATATGACTCTTCTTGTGTTCCAAAGTAGAGCCTCAATGGTCATACAGAATAAACATTTGATCATAATCCATCCAGAAAAATAATAATTGAGAATCAGGTAGGACCTGCCAATAACCATAAATAAATACACCTCGGACATTCTACTGGTCTGGACGGGAACTGAGTCGAGATAAGGCAGATATCAAGAAATTACCCTTGTATGGATCTCAGCATTCCTGGTCCACAGTCTTGTATATTTTGGGATACTCATGTTACTTTGGTGAAATTTCTCCAAGTTGTGTGCCCAATAGGAGACCAGAACAACAATTTCTCATCATGTACTGGCAAAACCATCCACAAAAAGGGAGTACTTCCTGCCTCAATTTAAATGTAAAACTCATAGCTTTTCTAGTCAGTTTATTTGGTTTCAAATCATCCTTCCACAATTAGAAACTTTCTCGAGCTTCCTCAGCCTGACACTGACTCCCACTGTGATCCCCATCTTTCCCTGGAGAGTGCCTGCTACAAACTGCTTGACATTTGTTTATTTGAGCAATCTCTTCCAACCTGTTCTTGGACTATTAAATACTTTTCGCCACTTGTTTTTCACTTTTCTACCCCTTGGTCACCAGGGCATGACCTCTGATTGGGAGTGCACAATTTTTTACTTAAAGTTGTCTTTCTGGGGAACTGGATTTTTTAATGCTGCCGAATGTGCCACTAAATCAATTTTGTGCCCCCCTTTACTTCACCAGTTCCCTGACTCCTCGAAGTCTATGATTACTGCATCAAAAGTTTCTTCACAGAGTACCATGTCTTTGTAAGTTGATGTTCTCATTCTCTCTGGCTCCTTCTCGACTGTGAAGCAGTTTTGGTGTTCATCCATTCATCTCTTTTCGGATTCTGCCAATTCTGGCATCATAATTTCAGATTTGATTTTCCAGGTTCATGGTGCTTGAATTTGAAGTTTTCTGGGGTCCTTTGCAGTTGTCACTGTTTTGTTTTTATTTACTCATTTTTTACAGGATGTGAACTTTGCTGGTTGGCCCAGTATTTACTGTCTGGCTCTGTTTGCCCTTGAGAAGGTAGGGGTGAGCTGCCTTCTTGAACTGCTGCTGTCTGTGTGTTATGGGTTGACCTACGATGCCATTAAGGTGGGAATTCCAGGATTTTGACTCAGCGACAGTGAAAGAATGGTGATATATTTCCAAGTCGGGATGGTGAGTAGCTTGAAGGGGAACTTGAAGGGGTGGTGTTCCCATGTATCTGATACCTTTGTCCTTCTACATGGAGGTGGTCATGGCTTTGGAAGGTGCTGTCTGAGGGTTTTTGGTGAACTTCTGCAATGCATCCTGTAGTTGGTACACACTGCTGCACTGAACATTGATGATGCGGTGAGTGAATGCATGTGGATACAGTGCCAATCAAGCAGGCTGCTTTGTCCTGGATGGTGTTGAGCTTGAGTGTTGTTGGGGCTGCACTCATCCTCTCAAGTGGGAAGTATTCCATCACGGTCCTGACTTGTGCCTTGCAGATGGTGGACATGGTTTTGAGAGTCAGGAAGTGAATTACTCACCGCAGTATTCCTAGCCTCTGGCCTGCTTTTGTAGCCATTGCATTTATATGGTGAGTCCAGTTAAGTTTCTGCTCAATGATAACTCCCAGGATGTTCATAGTGGGGGATTCAATGATAATAACACCATTGAATATCAAGGTGTGGTGGTTAGTTGGTCTCTTGCTAGTGATGGTCATAGCCTGGCATTTGTGAGGCACATATGCCACTTGCCACTTGTCAACCCAAACCTGGATATTTTTCAGATCTTGCTGCATTTGAACATAGACTGCTTCTGAAGAGCCGCGAATGGCACTGAACATTGTGCAATCATCCCCACTTCTGACCTTATGATGGAGCGAAGACCATTGATGAAGCAGATGAAGATGGTTGGGCCGGGGACACTACTCTGAGGAATTCCTGCAGAGATGTCCTGGAGATGAGTTGACTGACCTCCAACAACCACAACCATATTCCTATGTGCCAGATGTAACATCAACCATCGGAGAGTTTACTGCTGATCCCCGTTGATTCCAGTTTCGCTAGGGTTCTTTGATGCCACACTCGGTTAAATTCAGCCTTGTTATCAAGGGCTGTAACTCTCACCTCCCCTCTGGAATTCAGCTCTTTTGTCCATGTTTGAACCAAGGCTGTAATGAGGTCTGGATCTGAGTGGCCCTGGCCAAACCCAAACTGGGTGTTATTGAGCAGGTTATAGCTGAGTAGCTGCTGTTTGATAGCACTGTTGATGACACCAATCGTCACTTTACTGATGATTGAGAGTAGACTGATGGGCCAGTAATTGGCCAGGTTGGATTTGTCCTGTTTTTTGTGTACAGGACATATGTGGTCAATTTTCCACAGGTAGATGCTAGTGTTGTAACTGTTCTGAAACAACTTGTCTAGGGGAGCAGAACAAGTTCTGGAGCACAAGTCATCAGTAAAATTCACTGTAGGGATTCTATGATTCTATATAGAATAGGGGAATCGGTCTGAGTGGGTTACTCTTTGGAGGGTTGGTGTGGACTTGATGGCCTGTTTCCACACTGTAGGGATTCTATGATTCTATTGCTGGAATGTTGTCAGGGCCCTGAGTCTTTGCAGTTATCCAGTGTCTCGAACCATTTCTTGATATTGCATGGAGCGAGTTGAATTGGCTGAAAACTGGTATGCTGGGAATGACTGGAGGATGCTGAGGTGGATCATTCATTTGGAACATTATTGGGCGGCACGGTGGCACAGTGGTTAGCACTGTTGCCTCACAGCGCCAGAGACCTGGGTTCAATTCCCGCCTCAGGTGACTGACTGTGTGGAGTTTGCACATTCTCCCCGTGTCTGCGTGGGTTTCCTCCGGGTGCTCCGGTTTCCTCCCACAGTCCAAAGATGTGCAGGTCAGGTGAATTGGCCATGCTAAATTGCCCGTAGTGTTAGGTAAGGGGTAGATGTAGGGATATGGGTGGGTTGCGCTTCAGCGGGGCGGTGTGGACTTGTTGGGCCGAAGGGCCTGTTTCCACACTGTAAGTAATCTAATCTAATCTGATTAAAGATTGCTGTGAATGCTTCAGCCTTATCTTTTGTATTAAAATTTACTATTTTACCTTTGTCTTCCTGAAGCCTTAGTGACCTGTCATGAGAATTGTGTGACAACTCATAAATTTCGTTGTGATACCTAATGAATTACTGCCCTTTCTTCATCAGCTAGTATTTGAGGTGGTCTCTATTTCCTCATTAATATCTTGTATTAAAGTAATAACACTCAGGTATTGTTTCTGATTCAATCTCAGAGTAGGCTTTTTGCTATAACACTTGCAATTCAAAATCTGTTGCATTTCTATTGAAGAAGATGGGCTAAATTAATCAGCAGCATTCTGTTGCTTATATCCTTTTTATTTAAATTTTCAACAATTGCATCCAATAACAGAATTGTCAAATCATCTCCCTGCTTCATACTCTGGCTTTTTTCCGATTTCATTGTGTGGGCTGAGATCTAGTCACAATACAGTCCGAAAATAATCCAGATACACTTCGTTAGTACCCTTTTTCTCCACTGGCTATTCTGCTAACCTTGCCAGATAAATTGCCAAAATAAAGCCAATTCCTTTCATCAGAATTCATTCACTATTCCTACTACAACGTCTCAATTTTCCAAGTCCCTCTTTAATCCAACTCTGTGAAATGAGACTAGTTTGCAATCTCCAATTAATACTTTCTCCTTCATCAATCACTCTTTAAAATAAGTAGCATCAGCCAGCATCAGTGACTGACTTGCTCCAGTGTCTCTAAATGTCTTTATTGGTTTAACCCTTTGATTTGAAGCATAAAGAAATATTTCCCCTTTTGAGATAAAATGCTCAGAACCTCCAGTAGTCTGATTCTCTTAGTCACTTCAAACAAATGATTTTTCATGATTGTCCCTTCTTATTGTCTTGCAAGGAAACATGTTCTGTATGTACTCCCACTACAGATTGAATGCCCACTTCCTTTCCTGATGCCTCTTTTTCAGAAGGTTCCTTAGACATTTCTCTTGTTGCAATCATTCTTACATTTAACTTCTAACAATTGGCTGCTGTATGTCCATTCTTATTACAATGCAGGCACGTTACTTCCTATATATCAGTTGTTGGTGATAACATAGAACATGGAACATTACAGCTCTATACATGCCCTTTTGGCCCTCGATTTTGCGCCAACCTGTGGAACCAATCTCAAGCCTACCTATCCTACACTATTCCATTTTCACCCATATGTTTATCCAATCACCATTTAAATACCTGTAAAGTTGGTGAGTCTACTCCTGTTGCAGGCAGTGCATTCCATTCCCCTCTACTCTCTGAGTAAAGAAACTACCTCTAATACCTGTCCCAGATCCATCACCCTTTAATTTAAAGCTATATCCCCTTGGCTAGCCACCACCATCTGAGGAAAAAGGGTCTCACTGTCCACCCTATCTAACCCTCTGATTATCTTATATATCTGAATTAAGTCACCTCTCAACCTTCTTCTCTCTATCAAAAGCAGCCTCAAGTCCCTCAGCATTTTGTCATAAGACCTTCCCTCCATATCAGGCAACATCCTAGTAGATCTCCTCTGAATCCTTGCCAAAGCTTCCACTTCCTTCCTATAATGTAATGACCAGAACTGTACACAATACTCCAAGTGTGGCCGCACCAGAGTTTTGTACACCTGCAGCATGACCTTGTGGCTCCAAAACTCAATCTCTCTACCAATAAAAGCTAACGCATTGTATGCCATCTTAACAACCCTATCAACCTGGGTGGCAACTTTCAGAGATCTATGTACATGGACACTAAGATCTCTCTGTTCCTCTACACTACCAAGAATCTTACCATTAGTCCAGTACTCTTTATTCCTGTTACTCCTTCTAAAGTGAATCACCTCAAACTTTTCCACATTAAACTCCATTTGCCACCTCTCAGCCCAGCTCTGCAGCTTATCTATGTCTCTCTGTAACCTGCAACATCCTTCAGCACTATCTACAACTCCACTGGCCTTAGTGTCATCTGCAAATTTACTAACCCATCCTTCTATGCCCTCATTTAGGTCATTTATAAAAATGACAAACAGCAGTGGCCCCAAAACAGATCCTGTGGTACATCACTAGTAACTAAACTCCAGGATGACCATTTCCATCAACCACCACTCACTGACTTCTTTCAGCTAGCCAATTTCTGATCCAAACTGCTAAATCACCCTCAATCCCATGCCTCCATATTTTGTGCAACAGCCTACCATGGGGAACCTTATCAAATGCCTTACTGAAATCCATATACACCACATCAACCACTTTACTCTCATCCACCTGTTTGTTCACCTTCTCAAAGAACTCAATAAGGTTTGTGAGACACAACCTATACTTCACAAAACTGTGCTGACTGTCCCTAATCAACTTATTCCTCTCTAAATGATTGTGAATCCTATCTCTTATAACCTTTTCCAACACTTTACCAATGACTGAAATAAGGCTCTCTGGTCTATAATTACCAGAGTTGTCTCTACTCTCCTTTTTGAACAAGAGGACAACATTTGCTCTCCTCCAGTCCACTGGCACTATTCCTGTAGACAATGACAACATGAAGACCAAAGGCTCTGCAACCTCCTCCCTGGCTTCCCAGAGAATCCTAGGATAAATCCCATCTGGCCCAGAGGACTTACCTATTTTCACACTTTCCAGAATTGCTAATGCCTTCTCCTTGTGAACCTAATAGTCTGTAACTCAATAATCTCCTCGATAAGATTGTCTTTTTCCAGTGTGAATACTGACGAAAAATATTCATTTAGTGCTTCCCCTATTTCCTCGGACTCCACGCAAACTTCCCACTACTATCCTTGATTGGCCCTAATCTTTCTCTAGTCATTCTTTTATTCCTGATAAACCTATAGAAAGCCTTAGGGTTTTCCTTAATGCTATTTGCCAATGACTTATCATGTCCCCTCTTGACTCTTCTTAGCTCTCTCTTTAGGTCTTTCCTGGCTAACTCTCAAGTGCCCTAACTGAGCCTTCACAACTCATCCTAACATAAGCCTTCTTCTGCCTCTTGACAAGAGATTCAACTTCTTTAGTAAAACACAGCTCCCTCACTCAACCACTTCCTCCCTACCTGACAGGTACATACTTATCAAGGACACACAGTAGCTGTTCCTTGAATAAGCTCCACATTTCAATTGTGTCCATCCCCTGCAGTTTCCTTCTGCCTCCTATGCATCCTTAATCTTGCCTAATCGCATTGTAATTGCATTTCCCCCAGCTATAACTCTTGCCCTGCGGTTTATACCTATCTCTTTCCATCGCTAAAACAAACATAACCGAATTGTTGGTCACTATCACCAAAGTGCTTACCTACCTCCAAATCTAACACCTGGCCAGGTTCATTACCTAGTACCAAATCTAATGTGGCCTCGCCCCTTGTTGGCCTGTCTACATACTGTGTCAGGAATCCCTCCTGCACACATTGGACAAAAACTGACCCATCTAAAGTACTCGAACTGCAGTATTTCCAGTCAATATTTGGAAAATTAAAGTTTCCATAACAACTATCCTGTTACTCTCAGTCCTGTCCAGAATTAACTTTGCTATCCTTTCCCCTATATCTCTAGAAGTATTCAGAGGCCTATAAAAAGTGCCAACAGGCTAACCTTTCCCTTCCTATTTCTAACCTTAGCCCATACTACCTTAGTAGACAAGTCCTCAAACATCCTTTCTGCCAATGTACTACTGTCCTTGACTAACAATGGCACAACTCCCCCCCTTTTACCACCTTCCCTGTTCTGACTGGAACATCTAAATCCCGGAACCTGCAACAACCATTCCTGTCCCAGCTCTATCCATGTCTCCAAGATGGCCAAAACATCAAAGTCAGGTACCAACCCATGGTGCATGTTCACCCACCTTAATCTTTCTCCTTTAACACTTTAGCATCCTTCTTTCTGTTTTCCAAAACTGGCATGTCTTCTATCCATAGGTACTATCTTGTTCCAGTTTCCTTGTGGATTTCCATTGGACCATCTTGCAACCTGTAATTGTCTGTGTGAGATATCTTAGGTATCTGCCTGAATAACTGTTCCTTTGATCTTGAATACTTGATGCTTTTTAAAATAGGAAGAATGCTGTTTCTGAATTCTTTGATAATTATAATTTCCCTTGTATTCTCAAATTATTTTCTTAAGAGATCTAAACCCTGATCATGCAGAATTTCTTTCTCCCTGACAACTTTGACAAATGCCTGATTAGATTTCTCTCTAACAGTCCTAAATTTTAATTGATAAACTTCAGACAAGCTCATAGTGTTATATATTTCCTCTTTGGCACTTTTGTAATTTATTGATTGTTCTTCTGACAAACTGATGTACACAGTTATAGCTGCACCAGTCCAAACAGTTACTAATATTAAGGTTCGGTGTTCTTATTTCTGGCTACCTTCTCAAATGAGGTAAAATACCTTTTGACTTAGCTCAGTAATTTTATTCAATATATGTAGATTCTTAGTTAACTAAATTCATTATTAGATCCAGAATAATCCTTCAGATTATTACCACCTCCTTACCTACTTACTCTGAGGTTTTACACTACCAACTCATGTTCTTTAATTTTCCTATATTTTTGGAGTTTAAGTATTTTTAATTCCATTTTGCTTTCCTTTTCAGGATTTCTTAATTCTTTGACCCTTGATTTCTCTCTCTCCTCAATTTCCACCATTCTCTGTTTTCCTTCTAATTAAAATCTTTTCAGTTCGAGCTGTATTTTAAATAATTCCTGCTATGACATCCCATTTTTAGGTTGTTTGATTCATTCATGGGATAATGGCATCACTGACGGGGCCAACATTTATTGCCCATCTATAATTGCCCAGAGGGCAGTTAAGAGTCAACCACATTGCTGTGGGTCTGGAGTCACATGTAGGCCAGACTAGATAAAGACAGCAATTTCCTTCCTGTAATGACTGCATAGAGGCGAGTATCCCATCACCAAATCACCCCTTATTTACATGTGCACTGTACATGGGCTGTGACCCGCCAGCTCAAAACCAGTCCCTACACTGAGGAGACCTTCAATTTCTACCACCAGGAGGAAAAGAAAAATCCCCAGTTTATTTTTTTCTTTTCCCTACACTACCATCTAACTGCGGTAGTGCTTAGATTTCCCTCAGCACCCACATTGTGTGTGTGCAGGTGTGAGACACCGTGAAAGACACAAGGTGTACAAATCTTTATTCAATTTCTACCACCAGGAGGAAAAGAAAAATCCCCAGTTTATATCTGTCAGCCAGGACTCCCTGACTGGCCCAGCTTAACAACTCCAGTCAAGAATCTCATAGTCAAGGAGATCCACCTGGCCATGGTTCCAATCACGACATTTCCCTAAAGAACATTCATGAACCAAATGGAGAGGCAATGACCTAGTGGCATTTTCACTAGACTATTAATCCAGAAACTCAGCTAGTGTCCGGGGGATCTGAGCTCATAACACAACCATGGCAGATAGTAGAACTTAAATTCAGTAAGAAATGAGTCTGGAATGAAGAGTCTAATGATGGCCATGAAGCCATTGTCGATTGTCAGGAAAACCCATCTTGTTCACTAATTTCCTTTAGGGAAGGAAACTGCCATCCCTACCTGATCTGGTCTATATGTGACTCTAGACCCACAGCCATATAGTTGGCTCTCTGGACTATTAGGGAAGGGTAATAAATGCCAGCGATGTCCTCATCCTGCGAGTGAATACAAAAAGGCTTCCACCAATACTGCTAACTGCCCAATAGAAACTAAAAAGCTTCTTTTATCAAGTTAAGGATATTTTCCCTCAACAAAAGAAGAAGAAAATCAATCTCTCACCGTTCTATACTGAAAAAATAAAGAATCTCTGTTCACTCACAAAAATGTCCCAACTTTAACAAATTCCCATTAGCCTCCCTGAATTATTTCTCTCAGACTGTTCTAAAAAAAATTGCAATGGGTACAGAAATAGCTACAATTAACCTTTAAACTGCTTTCAGATACCCAGAACACCCATATGTCACTAGTTCACAATTCAAAATTCCAAAAGAAATTATGTTAAATATATATATGAATCACAGACCTTACTGACATCCTCTAAGGATTTTTAAAATTCACTTGTGGGACATGAGTATCCCTG
Organism: Chiloscyllium punctatum; assembly: GCF_047496795.1. Taxonomy (NCBI): domain Eukaryota; kingdom Metazoa; phylum Chordata; class Chondrichthyes; order Orectolobiformes; family Hemiscylliidae; genus Chiloscyllium; species Chiloscyllium punctatum. Next base: position 7,554,123 of record NC_092775.1, read on the forward strand.
GCTGGATCAACACTTATTGCCCTTCCTAGTTGCTCTTGAAACGTTGGGTGGTGAGCTGCCTTCTTGAATTGCTGCATCTGTATGCTGTAGGTGGGCCCATAAGGTTGTTAGAGAGGGAACTCAAGGATTCTGACCCAACAACATGAAGGAACGGTGATATCTTTCTAGGTCAGGATGCTGAGCGACTTGGAGAGGAACTTGCAGGTGCTGGTGTTTCAATGTTTCTGCAGTCTCTGTCCTTCTATATAGAAATCTTTATGGTTTTGCAAGGTGCTGTCTCAGCAACAATGGTGAATTACTGATGTGCATTTTGTAGATGGTACATACTGCTGTTACTGAGCGTTGTTGGAGAAAGTGGATTCTTATGAATGGTGTCCAGTTTCTTGAATATTGTTTGAGCTTCACCTATCCAGACAAGTAGGGAAATATTCCATCACACTCCTGACGTATGCCTTATAGATGTGAACAGGCTTTGGAGAGTCAGGAGATGGCTCCCCTTGCAAAGTTAGTGAAAAAAAAACATTAGTATAAAAGTGCTGTCTGAAAAAATCATTACTTTCAAAATGAAATTGGTAGGTACTTAAAAGCAAGAATTGCAGCACTGTGCAGAAAGCTAACTGATGTGTCTTTCAAAATACTAACACAGGAACAAAGAACAGAGTGGTTTCTAGAATGACATGATTTTAGAATACCTCATCTTCACCACCTTGCTTTAAGAATCAATTGTTAGACCGCTGTAAAAGTTTAAAAAGGATACTCAGAACTTTCTCTGTTTTATTTTTGACCTAATTTAGAGAGGAGTCCTTAACAATTTTTTAAAATTCCATTTTTGTATTCCTTCACAGGATATGAGTGTCAATAGTGTTTATTGCCCATACCTAAATACTGATATAAAGTGATCGTAACAATCCATTGACTTGCTGGATCTCTTCAGATGGGAGTTAAGAATCAACCACATTGCTGGGCTTGTGGAATTATAAGTAGGCATCAATAGGTAAACACAGCAGTTTTCTGTCTGAAAGGAAATTAGTGAAGTGAATGAATTTTTGCAACTGCTTTACAATTTTTGCTTATAACTTAATTTAAATTCCCCAACTACTGTGGTGACATTTAAACTATCAGTTCTAGGTTATTAAAAACTGAAAGAACTGCAGATGCTGGAAATCAAAAACAAAAACAGGAATTGCTGGAAAAACTCAGCAAGTCTGGCAGCATCTGTGGAGAGAAAGCAGAGTTAACCTTTCAGGTCAAGTTCTGAGGAAGGTCATTCCACCCAAAACATTAACTTTGATTTTTCTCCACAGACACTGCCAGACCTGCTGAGCTTTTCCAGCAATTTCTGTTTTTGTTTCCTCTAGAGTATTGTCTGGGTCTCTTGATTCCTAGCCCTCTGTTCCATCAATCCTGTATACCCATACCAGTATGAGTAAGACACCTAATGCTATTTGAAGTGGCTGGTCATATGCATTTCAGGTGTCCACGATGTGTGTAATAACCTCACAAAATTGAATCTTTGCCTTTTTTTGCAGGCAAAAGGTATTTTTTAAAAGGTAAATATGAGGTCCAATATATTGCCATTTTATCATTGTATCCCAACAATTATTTATAATTTCTGCTGTTGTTTTGTCAGCTCTGGGCATCCAGCAGTCTTTCTCTATGGCTTCTTTGACTTCCTTAAGTGCCAAAACGTTGGTTCTTTCAACCTCAACTTCATTCTAGGCATGTGCAGATAGAATTGCATCCTTTTTATTGCCTTTTTAAAAACTTCAATGATAAGAATAAAATGAACTCAAGATGTTGCTGTAAATCAATCTCTGTTGCTGTTCCATTGTTAAACAGTATATGCCAGACTAATGGAAGGTAAGACGAAGCATCGAATGTCTGGTTTATGACCTTTAGGCCTCAGTATGAAGAGCTGTAAGTCTGGTTTATAACCTTTTACCCTCAATAAACTTCAGTAACTTGGAGTACAGTTCCTTGCTATGCCAAGGTTGATTGGATTCCAGGAGCTGTGTAAATGTGTGCAGGAAAGTACAGAACATTAGTTAGAATACACGCAGGAACATATAAGAACTAGAGTAGGCCATTCAGCCCTTCATGCCTGTTCCACCATTCAATAAGTTCATGGTTGATCAGTAGCCTAACTCCAGATAACTGCTTTTGGCCCATATCCCTTAACACAATTACTTAACAAAAACGTTATCTGTCTCAGATTTAAAATTAACAACTGATCCAGCATCCACTGCCATTTATGGAAGACTCTTCCAAATCTCTACCATCCTTTGTGTGTAAAAGTACTTTTCAATTTCTTTCCTGAACGGTCTGGCCCTAATTCTCAGACCATGCCCCCTAGTTCTAGAATCCCTAACCAGTGGAAATAGTTTATCTGCCCTGTCTTTTCCTGTTAATATCTTGAAGCTTTCAAGCAGCTCCCTCCTAAACATTTAAATTCTAGAGAAAACAGGACTAATTTGTATAATCTCTGTTCATAATGCCTGAAGTGCAGGTATCATTTTTGTAACCCTCCTCCCAAGGCCAATATATCATTTTTAAAGTGTGATGCCCTATCTCCTCACAGTACTCCAAATGGAGTCTAACCAGGGTTTGATATAACTGCAGTGTAACTTCTGCATCTTTATATTCTAGTCCAGTGGATACAAGACTAAATCCCAACTTTTCAATTTCCATTTTCCAAGAAACACTTTGAGCTATTTTGACAAAGTGGTAATGCCATTTTATAAATTGGATATGATTATTTATTAAAAAGCCACTTTAAGCTGAAAAATACCAAGTCCAGGTTTGCATCATGTCACTATGTAGTGCCATGGTGGATGTAAAATCTGAGAGGAAATTCACTACCCATTTACATCATTTAAAATAGGACATTAAGTAGAAATGTGTGAAAATTTGTTATAGTTTAGCAAGCACTTCATTGCAAATGTAATCATATCTAAAGTTGATACCTAGATATCCAAGATTTTTCCTACATGAGACCTTTAAGCTTAGTAGCAGCTAATTTTGTGCAAAAACATTTTATTTAAACTGTGACTAAGTGCAGGGAAGTGTTTTCTCAAAGCACTAATACAAATAGAGTTAGCTAAGTAAATAAACCAAAACATTTCATAGGTCATGGAAATGCATACAGGAATTGTGGGATACACTCAGCAATCAACCAGAATCTGCTGGAAGAATAGGCAGTTGGAATGTTTCAGGTGAGGATCTCTTATCAGAATGACCAGACTTAATGAAAGGTCCGTGATGAAAACATTAATGTATGTTGACTCACAAGCATTGGGAAGAATCATATAGTGGTCTGAAAGACGTGGGCTATGACAAAACATATAGCAGAACCAGGGGTGAACTCCAGCAAGGTCCAAGTCAAAATCATTTCTTCTACACCTCACAAATATGCAAAGTGAGAATCTCGTCAGGCAGCAGGGAGTTGCCATGTTGGGGATAATGCTCATTCAGTTCCTTGTTGTTTGCCCAACTCACTTTATTAATATTTCAGGTTCTGATTCTTATTAAACTCAGCCAATATACCATATGCTGGGAAAGCCCCAGTATTGGAATCAGAGTGAGTACTTGGCAGATTTAACTCACTTCTTGCTCCAAACCACCTCTATGTTGGAAACCATCACCAGCATCTCAGGGCACACTCCTTGGGCACTGACCACAAGCATTACTTGTTCATGGACATGGGCATCTAACATGTGCCAACTATAAGAGCCCTGACTGCACACCTCTGATCCACCAACAGGACACTTCTGCATTTTAATGGTGCACCTTGGGCTGCACCGGTAACTCTCACTGTAATGCTGCAGCAAGGATACTGTGCGCTCAGGGACTGGACCAGGCATGAAGGGCTTATTCCCGAAACATCAACTCTCCTTGTCTTTGGATGCTGCCTGACCTGCTGTGCTTTTCCAACACCTCACTTTTCAACTCTGACTCTCCAGCATCTGCAGTTCTCACTTTCTCATAGTCCCTGTATCTCTGATCTCTACTCATAGTGCTCACTCATTCTGATCCTGCCTGGAAGCTCACAGCATCCCTGCCTTACATTGCATTGCCTTTCTGCACTTTAACCCCTCAGTCAGAGACATCAGAATCATATTAATGCTAGCTTGCCATGCTGTTTAACACAGACACATAGCTAGGAATCTTTCATCATTGTTGGCAGGCCTCTGTCCAATCAAAGGGCATAGCTCAGGGTATGTACCAATGCAGAAAGTCTAGGACAGCCTCCCATACCAATCTAGGCCCTGCTTGGACTGCCCACAGTCAGGATACTCTCCTCAGATAGGGTTGAGGAGCTGATTGATAGGCAGTCCACCACTTGTCTTGAATGTTTCTGCCTGATTGTGTACTGTTTTCTTCTTAAAATATGAGACAGGCAGGGCATACGGTGGCTCAGTGATTAGCACTGCTGCCTTACAGTGCCAGGGACCCGGGTTCATTTTCACCTTTAGGCAACTTGTGTGGATTTTGTATGTTCTCCCTGGGTTTTCTCCCATAGTCCAAAGATGTGCGGGTTAGGTGGGTTACCCATGCTAAATGTGTGGTTATGGGGAATATGGTGTGCGGACAAGATACTCTTTCGAGGATTGGTCCAGACTTGATGGACTGAATGGCCTCTATCTTCTATGAATACAGAAGATGAAAGTGGGTGGCGCAGCTGTTATCAATGGTTTGGGCAGTGAAGTGTCCTGTGCAAGTGAGTAGGCAGCACAGAGGGCATGTATGGTCAGGGGTTAGAGTGGGTGACAGTGATGAGAAAAGCCCTTGCAGGCAATAGTGAAAGTTGTCGAGCTTGACTCTTACTGGGAGGCGAGCATAGTAGCACAGAGTGAGCATGGAATATCACAGAGAAGGTAATGTTTATGATAGTGAAATGGAGAAAGTCATTAACCTCCTCCTGACTGTACTGTGTACTCCTCTGGGTAAGACTGTTTTAAGCTGGATAGTAACCTGGGGCCAGTATGGCATGATCCTATATTGCCTACTGCTGGTCTTGGATGGAAGAGGAAGTCCTGTGTTGGCACCAATCTGTCCAGTAAGCTCTACAGGACCCTATATGCAAAACAGGGTGCCATTTTTCCCCTTGATTGCCATGTGAGGGGCAAGTATTTGGAACCATACAGGGTCACTCCAGATTGATAGTGATTGTCCAGGTACACAGTGGGGCTACTAAAATACCGCAGGTGTTGGTTAAGCCAGGATATCTGCTGTGTGGTTGCTTGTCCCTGGAGCATCGGAGGCTGAGGGGTGATCTTATCGAGGTTTACAAAATTATGAGGGGCATGGATAGGACAAATAGATAAAGTCTCTTCCCTGGGGTGGGGGAGTCCAGAAATAGAGGGCATAGGTTTAGGGTGAGAGGGGAAAGATATAAAAGAGACCTAAGGGGCAACCTTTTCACGCAGAGGGTGGTATGTGTATGGAATGAGCTGCCAGAGGAAGTGGTGGAGGCTGATACAATTGCAACATTTAAGAGGCATTTGGATGGGTATATGAATAGGAAGGGTTTGGAGGGATATGGGCCGGGCGCTGGTAGGTGGGACTAGGTTGGGTTGGGATATCTGGTTGGCATGGACGGGTTGGACCGAAGGGTCTGTTTCCATGCTGTACATCTCTATGATTCTATGACTCTATGAATGCTGAGTGGTAAGATGGAATGGAATTGAATACACCAGAGAGGTGTGGTAGGCAACTAATGAGTTGGGTTTGGTAAGCTATGGCAAGAATCTCTCAACACAACTTGATACAACTTGCACTTAGTCAAAATACATAAGGATTCGGTCTATTTTTACTGACAGTCCACTGAACATTCCCAGAATACTTTTATTATAATTGCATATAAATTATATTTGAAGGAACTGGTTTGTACACTTTGCTGAAACACTTTTTATAAACATTTATTTATTGAATATGAACATCACTGCGTAGACCAGCATCACTAATTCCAATAAAAAGCAACGAAATATGCAGAAAATGCCTCAATAATTATGAGAGGAAGATATGAATGTACCTTGTCCATAATAAACGTCAACAAAGATGGCCATGGAACATTCCTTTGAATTTTCCCTCTTTCTGTCTTAACTGCTAGCATAGAGAAGGCCAAGCAATAAGCACAGATGGCAAAGATCACTTGGTATACTGTATCTCATCCAATTACAATGAACATTAAGTTTTGCAATTACATCATTCAACAGTTTTTAAATGATAAATTGTTGTTCCTCCCTTCATTACCTTGCCCTGGACCTTGCTCACTGTCAACATAAAGGCTGAGAAATTGGTTTAAAAAGATGCAGACATGAAGACACTTGCCTCGATTTCAATTTTGATAAGTTGCCCTTAAACATTATCATGTCAGTCGCTGTACAACCTTTCTCCCCTAAAGGCTGTGGATGTAAATGCAAGCATGGACAAGAGCACTGAATTCCATTTGCCTGGATAATTGCAGCTCCAAAAACGTTAGAGCAAGTTGACATCATCCAGGGCAAAGCAGTCCACTTGATTGGCATCACATCTACAAGCATTCAAGCTCTCCACTGTCGACGCTCAGTACCATTTTTTAGATGTGTACCATTTACAAGAAGCTCTGCAAAAATTCAACAAGGTTCTTTAGACAGCAAATCCATAATCACTTCCTTCTAGAAGGACAAGGATAACAGATACATGGGAACGCAACCACCTGCAAGTTCCCCTCCAAGCCACTCACCGTCCTGATATGGAAATATATCACCATTCCTTCACTATTGATGGGTTATGCTTCTGGAACTCCCTTCATAACAACATGGTGGGTGTATCTACATCAAAAGAGTGTCAATGGTTCAAGAAGGGAATGCACCATCACCTTCTCAAGAGCAATTAGGGACAGTGTCGTCCAAATCCTCTGAATTAATTAAGTGGAACTTTACAAATTACGCTCAGTGAGTGTTTAATAGTTAAGGAATATGGAACAAAGAGCAATTGAGTCATGATGTAAGATCCAAAGGACTGTGTTGCCTACTGTTGTAATGTCCTTGCATTCATAATGATGTTAATTATATCTAATATAGCTTAATGCAGAATGGGGACCAATAGAATATTGCCACGGACTGATTTCTTTGATATTCCTAAGTCTCTGAATGAAAAATAAATCAAGAACAGCTTTTAACATGTGTGTTGAAAAAGTTCCCATTTATGGTTCAGAGTTTCTTTTTGTCGTTCAGAGTTCCTGTCATGATCGAAGGGCTTTCTCTAGTCCCAAAGCAAGTACCATAACCAAGTTTCAATTATTTTAAAAGGAAACCACTGCAGGAAGGTGTTCTCAAACTTAGACCAATTTGTTATTCAGTACTGTAGGGAAGGAGTCAGTCTCAGGCCAAGCTTAGTTAATATCCCCCATGTGAGGAGCTAGATTACACAGTTAGCAATGAGTATACATAAAAGCAACTTGCAATATGGATGTTTAGAATACCAAGGGGGCTGGCACATATTAAACTATCTCACTCGGTCAATTCGTTCATGCTCAATACAGATATCTATGTTCCTACCGCAGGTGACTTCAAGGCTTAATGTAATAACAACTTGTATTTATGTGTGACCTTAAACATAGAAGAACATACAAGGCATTGGACAGAGATTTAATGTTTGGCCAATCAGATTGAACTTGTCTAGTTGAACATTTAAATGTGGTGGAAAACCAAGCCATTATTAACTGGAGCAATCCCCATCAATACCTTTACCAGAGTCCATTTGCCAACCAATCAGCATTCTCCTCTCATGCTATGTAAATGTTTTCCCTCTGCTTTGATATTCTTGCAAATTATCCTGATAAGTATAAAATGAGAAGCTTCAACAATGCTTTTGGAGGGGCAATTCCAAAGATAACACTTAGATAATTAAAGACACAACTGCACTAATGGTTACAATTGCTTGGAGTATCACTTATATGGTGAAATTGAGATGTTAGGCTTATGTAAGGCATGCCTGAAAGATTCGAAACAGTGGAAGATTGTGGTTGGGGGTGGGTTGGTGGTGAACTGGTGGTGGGAAGAGATGCGCGAGTAGGTGGACATGAAACCCAGAGAGAAAGAGAGAGAGAGAGAGAGAGAGATGAAAGGGGAAGGTAAATGAGGGAGTTATGGATGGCAGGCCAAGGTGGGAGAGAAGTGGAATTAATAATAATGAGAACTGATGGTAGCCGAAAATAGGTAATCTGTGCTGAAAGCGACCCATGTACTGTAATAATAGGTCTGAGAGTGTGCGTGAAACGGTTGTCTATACTAAAAGCAACCCATGTCATGTCAAGACTGGGTGTGGGATGGGTAAAAAGCATGTAAGGACAGAATTAAGTACTAAACTTATTAGACTCAGTATAGAGTCCTGAAGGCTGCAGGGTCCCCATGCAGAAGATGAGATGTTGCTCTTCCAGCTTGCATTTGAACATGGATTGCATCAATATCTGATGAGTTGCAAATGGTGCTGAACAAAGTGTAATCATAATTGAACATACCCATTTCTGACCTATGATGAAGGGAAGATCATTGATGAAGCAGCAGAAAATGGTTGGGCCATGGACAGTACCCTGAGGAACTTCTGCAGAGTTGTCCTGGAGCTGAAAAGACTGACCTCCAACACCCACAACCATCTTCCTTTACATTACCTTGAGAACTCCAACCAGTGGAGAATTTTCCCGTGATTCCCATTAATTCCAGTTTTGCTAGGGCTCCTTGATGTCACACTTGAGCTGAACGTGAGTTGATGTCAAGGGCTATCACTCTTACCTCACCTCTGGAATTCAGCTCTTTCATCTATGATTGAACTAAGGCTGTAATGGGGTTCAGGAGCTGAGTGGTCCTGGCAGAACCCAAACTGGGTGTCACTGAGCAGATTATGACAGAACAGGCGCTGCTTGATAGCACTGTTGTTGATGCATTCCATCACTTTACTGATGATCAAGAGTAGACTGATTGGCCAGTAATTGGCCAGGTTGGATTTGTCCTGATTTTTGCATACAGGACATAGCTGGACAATTTCCACATTGTCAGGAAGAGTAAGCTCTGGAGCACAAGTGTGATGATATTATGGCTTTAAGAGGTGTATTTTGTCTGGTTTTATTTGAACAGAGATTTTAGGTCAGGGGTACTGAGCTATGAAAACCCATAAAGTAAACAGTTTGTGGGGCCTTGAGTTTATTTTAAAGTAGAAACAAGAGAATCATCCTCAATGAGTATGATCAACAATGAACACCAACTAGCCACAAAACGACATGACCCTCTCTCACTCATATCCTTACGTACAGATAAGGAAGGACAACACTTCAACTGGGACAACACATCCGTCCTAGGACAAGCCAAACAGAGAACGCACTAGAATTCCTAGAAGCATGACATTCCAACCAGAACTCTATCAATAAACACATTAACTTGGACCCGATTTAACACCACCGAGAAAGAGAACAGGAAATGACATACCCATAGGAAATCACTACAGGAAATGACATCACCAACCCAAAGAAGCCCAAACATATAAGAAGAATGTAGGAATCATCAGCAGTGCTTCGTCCGGAGGCTCACTGAAGATGTTACCTAGTATGGTGACGAAATTTCTGAAAATGAACCTTGCAGCTCAGCGGCAAACCTATATCCAGAACCTCAACCTGAGCTAGAACTATTCTCAAAACTCACTAATCTATTATTCTGTGAAGTTTTCCAATAGAGTTAAGTTATTCCAATTTCTTCTTTCGTTCGTTGTATTTTAACCATAGCATATAGAGTGTGTTTTTTCCCAAATCTGGTAGTTTGACCAATCAAGTTGTATTTGGAATGAAACGGCTGGCACTTCCCTTTAAAATAAGAAAAGGTGAAGGTGTAGACTGTCTTCTGAATGTATCTTGAGGGGTCTGCTCTGCTCCATAACACAAGTCTTCAGTACCAATGCTGGAATATTTTCAGGGCCCATAGCCTTTGCGGTATTCAGTGCCTCTAATCATTTATAATCATGTGGAGTGAATTGAATTGGCTGAAGATGAGTATCTAGTATCTGTAATGCTGGGGATCACTAGAGAAGGATGGGATTGATCATCGACCTGGCATTTCTGGTTGAAGACTGTGGAAAATACTTAAGCCTTATCTTTTGCCCTGATGTATTGAGCTCTTCCATCATTGAGGATAGGGATATTTGTGAAGCATCCTCCTCCAGTGAGTTATTTAATTCTCCAACACCGTTCATGACTGGATCTGACACACTGCAGAGCTTAGATTTGATTTATTGATTATGGAATCGCTTAGCTCTGTCGCTTGCTGGTAATGCTGTTTGGCACACAAGCAGTCCAGTTTGGTAGCTTCACCAGGTTGACATCTCATTTGTCGGTATGCCTGTGCTGTTCTTGGCACACCCTCCAGCACTCTCCATTGAACCATTGCCAATGAAATCATGGTGCACATTGCACCTTTGATTCCAAATTATTTTTTAAAACTTGAATTCAAAATTTTGCCATTCCATCTTGGGATTTAAATGTGGGTCTCCACAGCATTACCTAGGTTTTTGGATTTGTTGTTCAGCAACAGTAACCCTCCTGCCATTTGGGGAATTGCACCAATTCTCAAGCCCAGAACTCCCAGGATTGTGAAAAAAATTAATGACTTACACAAACTCTCCAATTTACCTACCAATGAGAAATAAAGGAAACATTGACCATGTTCCTGTACTTAATTTAAGAAATGACTGTTTATTATAAGTGAGTATATTCTAATCACAAATATACAACTGTGAACTATCCACATATAGTTCTACTAGATAAAACTTTAAACCATTTTTAAAACCCCAACATTTAGATACAGACAATTTAAAAATAATTGGTTTTATAATTGTAAAAAACTGGAAAATGCAGTTCAATATCTCCTGTCCACAGGTCTGTGGAGATGTTCCTTTTGCTCCCAATGATTTCTGTTCTTGAATCTCCTTTTGCCTGCGCAAAGAAGGCGCAGGGTGATTGGTACAATATTCACGCAATCTCTTAGACACTGGTTGCTTACAGTTGACTTTTTTCAGGCTTCAGGAGTTTTTACAGGAGAGAGAGAAAGACACACACACGTGTGCACACATACATGCACATACAAACACACGCACACAGACACGCACACACAGACACACACACACACCACTTGTCCTTCCTGCAGCTTAAAGGCTTCTCACTGAATCGTTCACACCCTCAAGCTGCTCAGCTACCCAGGGACCAAAGAGAGAGTTCTCATCATGCTAACGTAACTGGTCACAATTACACAAACTAATCAGCTATCCAAATCACACGGCACACAGGCCCCTTCCGCTGGGCTGATTACAAACATTTTTTCCCACTGCTTGATTGAAACAGCTGTGTAAACAACATACATGATGAGTTTCAGTATGCTTTTAAACATGTAGCAATTCTTTTCACAATTCTTGGCTTTTAAAACATCGTTATTTTCCCTTTTAATCCTTAATCAAAAATACAGTAGATAAAATATGCTTTATCCACATCTTTGGCAGGATTCAAACCCCAGAACATTACCTGGCTTTATGGATTACTAGCCCAGTAACACTACGACTACCCCATCAATCCCCTCACCCCCAAACATATTGCGGAAGGTTAAGATGCAGGTTAAATAAATATTCAGGAAACCTAATTAAATGGTAACATTTGTTGTGAGGGAAATCGAATATAAAAATAAGGGCATTAGTGGGTCACATCTGAAGAGTATGGTATTGGTTTCCCTATTTAAATTATGTTGTAAATGTGTTGGAATCAGTTTAGAAAAGACTTGTATTATTAGCTGGAATGGGTGGGTTTTCATGCAAGGAAAGTTTGCACAAGCTAGGCTTGTATCTGCTGGAGTTTAGAAGTGTAAGATCAACTTACAGAGTTGGAAACAAAGTCAGGATTAGAGTGGTGCTAGAAAAGCACAGCAGGTCAGGCAACATCCGAGGAGCAGGAAAGTCAACGTTTTGGGCTTTTGCCCGAAACGTGGATTTTCCTGCTCCTTGGATGCTGCCTGGTTTGCTGTGCTTTTCCAGCACCACTCTAATCTTGATTGAAACAGATCTTTCGAGTGCTTGTGGAGAGGAAGTTTCCTCTTGTGGAGTCATAGAATTGGACAGCACGGAAACAGACCCTTTGGTCCAATTTGCCCTCGCTGACAAGATATCGTAAATGAATCTAGTCCCATTTGCCAGTATTTGCCCTTATTCCTCTAAACCCTTCCTATTCTGTACCCATTCAGATGCCTTTTAAATGTTCTAATTGTACCTGCCTCCACCAATTCCTGTTGCAGTTCATTCCAAATATGCACTACCCTCAGTGTGAAAAAGTTGCTTCTTAGGAGCCTTTTAAATCTTCCTTTTATGAGAAAATCTAAAACGAGTTGTTACTGTTTAAGAAAAAAGGGGTCACCCATTTAAGACAGAAATGAGAAGAAATTTGGAACTCTCTTCCTGAAACTGTGGTGGAAACAGAGTCCCTGAATATTTTTAAGACAGAGATGGAGAGGTTCTTGCTGAACAAAGAGGTGAAACTTATTCAGGGTAAACAGAAATGGGGAGTAACCACATCAGCCATGATAGTGGACACAAAGCAGGTTTGAAAGACTGGGGAGCCAACCACTCTCTTTATTCTTAGGTTCATATGTTTATGTATGGAATTCTCCTACCAAGAAGGTATTAAAGGCTGTGTGTTCAATTTTTTCCAAAGATGAGTTATGTAGATTTTTGATGGACAAAGGAGTTAAGACAAGAGAGTGGAGATGAAAGCTCAACTCAATCAGCCATGATCTTATTGAATGGTGAAACAGACTCAAAATGCCAAATGGCCTGTACCTAAACATTATGTTCCTCATTATTTTTAATCAATGTTTTCAGGGATGTTAAAATGCACCTCTGGGTCATTTGGGATTTGATTTAGACCCTTGGCCCAGAGGTCATAACGAAGTCCAGTGTCTGTAACTATATCCCATAATGTAATGTAGATTCAGGGTAAATCCTTGTGGGAAAATGTATAGCAGACAGAAGCTTTGAATAAATGGAAGTTACAGATTGATCTTATTATCACTGAACAAGTGATGTAGAGAAAGGAAATCCCTTAAAACTAAATAGGTGTATACAAGTCATCAATAGTTTGATCGGATAAAAGCAAAATACTGCAGATGTTGGACATATGAAATAAGAACAGTGTGCTCGAGAAACGCAGCAAGTCTGGCAGCATCTGTGGAGAGAAAAACTAAGCTAATGTTTTGACTACAAAATTAGATTATTTTTCACAATAGTGTTTTGGGACTGGAGGATTCTGGGAAGTGAGTTTTTATGCTGTTGACAAAGGGGAAGATGGAGCGAGTGGAACAGATGGTGGTGGGGTTGTGGAGGTATTTAATCAAAATGGATGACGGTGTTCATGCTCTGAAGTTTCTGATTCTTGAAGGTTGTAAAATGCCTAAGCAAAACATGAGGCACTGTTTCCCCAGCTGAGCTTTGCTGCAATACTGCAGTAGGATTAAGACAGAACTGTTAGACTGATGATGAGGTGGTGTTTTGAAATGCTGTTTGTGATACCTTCCTGTGCACAAATTGGCTTCTCCATATATGCACTGAGCTTCTTGAGAGGCTTGGTACTTACATTGGTCCTGAAGGATGCTAGATAAATGCAGGTTATTTTGTTCTAACCTATCTTGTGGCACCATTACAAAAAAAAATGATTATTAGCACATGTGCTTCATCACTAGGTATTTCGTCGGAACTGGAAACATTCCACTTTCTTCCCTCCGCGCTACAATCTGCTGGCTTTTCATGTTTTAGCCCTTCTCCACTTCATCCTGTTTCACCTTGCACTGAGTTCTACTTCTTCAGCCAGCTTTCCCGAGGAGGTTTCCCAGTGATCCCAGTCCAGAGAAGTGCTTTTTCTCATTCACAATACACAGAGTCAACTACAGCTGTGCTTTTATTTAACATGATCATAAACTCACAAGACATCCTGGAATTTAGTGAAAACTTAGAAAATCACTACCACTTGCTTTTGATATTCTTTATATTCTGCAGCTGCCAGAGAGATTTACTGCACTATCAATGTCTTCCTTGACATACTCTCCTGCTGATGGATCTAATAAGTACATTTAATAGAAGCAGCCAGATGCTGAAACAGTCAAACAAATTAATACTTTCAGGATTAATATATTTCCTCAAGATCTTAAAGGTCAATAGTATTCTGTGTTGTTTAGGATTCCTTCAGATTTGATCCAATTATGTTATCAGATACCCTTTCTCTGCAAAAAAATATTGCTCCTTCTTTGATCTGAAGACTAACACAGAAACAAGGGATTACAGTAAATTAGATGCATATTAATTTTGGTGAGTTTTCTGGAGGATTTCTCTACGAAGCTGACTCTTTCCTCCCAAGCTTAACAGACTTCTCACAATAAAATTGTTAATTAACTCTTTCCCTTTGCCCAAGACCATCTCTTGGAAAAGTTGTTCCCTGGTTTTGGCATAATTCAGATTCCAGTAAGAGCCCAGGACTTGTCCCTCCATTTGGTTTTTTCTTTTTGTTGATTTCTTTTACTCTTTTTCTTCCTTTTACTTATCTGTTGTTGAATACCTTGGTTGCATCGTGACATTAGTCACAGCGAATTAACTCTGCGCCGACATGAGGTGGGCCCAGTGCCGACTCGTGGTGGTCAGTGAGTGATCCCAGTGCAGACTCGTGGTGGTCAGTGAGTGATCCCAGTGCAGACTTGTGGCGGTCAGTGAGTGATCCCAGTGCCGACTCGTGGTGGTCAGTGAGTGATCCCAGTGCAGACTTGTGGCGGTCAGTGAGTGATCCCAGTGCCGACTCGTGGTGGTCAGTGAGTGATCCCAGTGCAGATTCGTGGTGGTCAGTGAATGGATGCAGTGCAAGCACATGGTGGTCATTGAGTGAGCCCAGTGCAGACTCATGGTGGTCAGTGAGTGATCCCAGTGCAGACTTGTGGCGGTCAGTGAGTGATCCCAGTGCCGACTCGTGGTGGTCAGTGAGTGATCCCAGTGCAGATTCGTGGTGGTCAGTGAATGGATGCAGTGCAAGCATATGGTGGTCATTGAGTGAGCCCAGTGCCGACTCGTGGTGGTCAGTGAGTGATCCCAGTGCAGATTTGTGGTGGTCAGTGAATGGATGCAATGCAAGCACATGGTGGTCATTGAGTGAGCCCAGTGCAGACTCATGGTGGTCAGTGAGTGATCCCAGTGCAGACTCGTGGTGGTCAGTGAGTGATCCCAGTGCAGACTCGTGGTGGTCAGTGAGTGATCCCAGTGCAGATTCGTGGTGGTCAGTGAATGGATGCAGTGCAAGCACATGGTGGTCATTGAGTGAGCCCAGTGCAGACTCGTGACGGTCAGTGAGTGATCCCAGTGCCGACTCGTGGTGGTCAGTGAGTGATCCCAGTGCAGATTCGTGGTGGTCAGTGAGTGGACCCAGTACAGACTCTTGGTGGTCAGTGTATGGACCCAGTGCAGACTCATGATGACCAGTGAGTGGACACAGTGCAGACCCATGGTGGTCAGTGAGTGGACCCAGCGCAGACTCATGGTGGTCAGTGAGTGGACCCAGTGCAGATTCATGGTGGTCAGTGAGTGGACCCAGTGCAGATTCGTGGTGGTCAGTGAGTGGGCCCAGTGCAGACTCATGGTGATCAGTGAGTGGACCCAGTGCAGACTCGTGGTGGTCAGTGAGTGGGCCCAGTGCCATCGTGTGGTGGTCAGTGAGTGGACCCAGTGCATCCCATGGTGGTCAGTCAGTGGATCCAGTGCAGACCCATGGGGGTTAGTGAGTGGACCCAGTGCAGACTCGTGGTGGTCAGTGAGTGGGCCCAGTGCAGACTCGTGGTGGTCAGTGAGTGGACCCAGTGCAGACCTGTGGTGGTCAGTGAGTAAGGCCAGTGCAGACTCGTGGTGGTCAGTGAGTGGACCCAGTGCAGACTCGTGGTGGTCAGTGCGTGGACCCAATGCAGACTAATGGTGGTCAGTGAGTGAGCCTAGTGCAGACTCGTGGTGATCAGTGAATGGGCCAGAGTAGACTGGTGCTGGTCATTGAGTGGAACCAGTGCAGTCTCGAAGTGAGCCCAACACTTTTGTATTGGCGAGTCAGCTCTAATGCCAACTCATGCCTGCCATGGCAGCAGTGAATCTGGTTTCTCAGCGACGTCTGCATCCAGTGCAGGTTCATGGAGGCAGGTTTGGGCCAGTACAAGACCTGGTGGCGTCAGCAGCGGCTGCATTGGTGATGTGGGCCTGAAGCAGACTCATGGTGGCGGTGGAGTCACGATTGTGCCGTTGCAGTGCTTGGCATAATCAGTCGTGTCTGTATCTACGAGGTCCAGTGAGGACTCAGAATAAAAACAGAAAGAACAGCTGATTCTATAAATCTGAAACAAAAACAGATTTGCCGGCGGTAACTGTGGAAAGAAGTCAGAGTTAATAATTGTGGGTTGAGTGACTCCCCTTCCATTCTGAGGAAGGATCACCCACCTGAAATGCTAACTCTGATTTCTCTCCACAGATGCCACCAGACCTGTTGAGGACTCAGTGACGGGGACGTTAGTGGAGAAGAGATGGCACAGAAGCGACTCTTGTTCCAGCAGTGGAGGCATGGCACAGGGGCTGGCCATCAGGCCCACCGGTCCCATTCATTCCCGATCCCATTCATTCCCGGTCCCATTCACGTCCGGTCCCATTCATTCCCTGTCCCATTCACCCCTGGTTCCATTCACTCCCGGTCCCATTCACGTCCGGTCCCATTCATTCCCGGTCCTATTCACTCCCGGTCCCATTCACCCCTGGCCCCATTCATCCCTGCAGAAGGATCTTGAAAAAGGATTTTCCATTTTTTTCTCAGATAGCTGGCTCCAAAAGCAATTTTAATAAAGAAATTAATAAAGAAGGACTGTAAAGTTGAACACTTTTTTCTTTATTTCTTTATTTTTCTGCCTTGGTGTTCTGTGTTTTGATTTACTTTTCTGGGTTTTAAGATGGTATCGGAGAGTGGCAACATTATTAACACATTTTGCCTGAACTTTTGTAACAAAATACACTTGGTGATAAATATATACATTATACACACATTCATAGATACGTTTGTTACTCAATGTACTGGCTACAAAAAAAAACCTTCCACACACTCCAGGAATCTATCAGCCACAGGATTATTGCTAATGTGGTTTGCCCAGTCATTTCTAATTATTTATCAGGTCGATGGAGGAGTGAGTCAGAGCATTGTGGAGGGAATAGTCCCTGTGGAATACTGACAAGGGTGGAAAGGTGTGACATCCTGCAGGAGGTAGCAGTAAAGCAAAGGATGATCCTTTGAATAGAGACTGGTGGAGTGGAAAGGGAGAATGGGGATGTTCTGAGAGGGAATACAGCAGGGATAGAGCCAGTCCCAATCCCATAAATCTTTTCTGCGCTCTCTGTAAGATCTTCACATCCGTTCTGAAGAGGGTATTTAAAGGTAGGCACAACACTCCAGTTGATCTAAGCCAATGTTTTATAAAGATTCATTGCAGTACACTTGATTTCGTACTCTACCCCTACATTAATAAATTCCAGGATTCTGTATTTTTTAACCACTTCTCCAATCTGTCCTGTCACCTTCAATAATGTTAATCAGTGCACAAAAAGCATCTGGGTCCCACTGCTTCCCCACCTCCTTTAAAAGTCTATATTTTGTTTTGTATTATCTGTCTTTGGTCCTTCTTCTAAAATGTATCACCTCACATTTCCTGCATTTAATTGCATCTGACACATGTCTGAACATGTGTTGCTGGAAAAGCGCAGCAGGTCAGGCAGCATCCAAGGAACAGGAGAATCGATGAAGGGCTGATGCCCGAAACGTCGATTCTCCTCCTCCTTGGATGCTGCTTGACCTGCTGCGCTTTTCCAGCAGCACATTTTCAGCTCTGATCTCCAGCATCTGCAGTCCTCACTTTCTCCTCTGACACATGTCTGGCTACTCGTCAGCTTTTATGTAGAGTCATGGAATCATACAACATAGACACAGACTCTTCCATTCAACTCATTCAAGCCAACCAAGTTTCCCAAACTAAATTGGTCCCATTTGCCGGCATTTGGCTGACATGTTTCTAAACCTTTCCTATTCGTGTACCTATCCAAATGTCATTTACGTGTTGTACCTGTACCTGAATCTACCACTTCCGCTGCAGTTATTCCACGCATGAACCAACTTCTGTGTGAAAACTTTGCCCCTCAGGTCCCTTTAAAATGTTTTCCCTCTCAACTGAAAATCATGCCCTCCAGGTCTGAATTCACCTACCCTATGGAAAAGACCTTTGCTATTCACCTTTTCAATGCCCCTCATCTTTTATTAACCTTTATAAGGTCACACCTCAATCGCCTACACTCCAATGAAAAATAATCACAGCCGATCCAGCCTCTCCTTATAACTCAACGTCCATTCCTGGCAACATTCTGGTAAATCTTTTCTGAACTCTTTCCAATTTAATAATATCCTTCCTATAGCAGGGCAACCAGAAGTGTACGCAATACTTCCAGAGTGACCTCACCAATGTCCTGTACAACCTCAACATGATGTCCCAACCCTTCACTCATTGGTCTGAGCCTGTGATGCAAATTTCATAGAACTATGTATCTAAAGCCCTTGGTTTCTCTTTTTGACAACACTACTCAGAGACTGACTATTAACTGTATAAGTCCTGTCTCTTGTTTTTTTAACAAAATACAATACCTCACATTTGACCAAGTAAAACTACATTTGCCATTCTGCAGTCCATTGGTCCAATTGATAAGGATGGCTTTGTAATCTTAGATAAATATCTTCACTGTGGACTATACCATCAATTTTGGGTATCATCTGCAAACCTACTAACCAGGCCTCTGAAATTCTCATCTAAATCACTTATATGTCCCCTTCAAGTCATTCACAATCCTTTCACTATTCACAACAGTTCCAAGTTTTATTTCACCCAAAAATTTTGAAAGTTTGCCCTCTTCACACAAAGGAATGAATATGCATCAATAAAACCAGAGGTCACATCCCAATTCCTTCAAACCCCACTGTGAACATTTCTCTATTCTGTTCACGTTTGCTCTCTGTTTTCTGCCCGTATTATGACCCTAACAGGAATGCACTGGTAACCAATGCACTGGTACACTAATTGCTGAGCACATCAATGTTATTTGATCACAAATATGATTAATTTTGTCGAACTACCAAGAATAAAAGAAATGTTCATCAGGCTGTCATCATTAACTAAAAAAAGTTGTTTATTTGAAGCAAAACAAAATTCTTACAATAAGTGATAAAGCTAGTTAACTGATAAGCTGCAACATAAAATGAAACTATATCCCTTAATCCCCAATGCATGCATCCAAATGACAGACTCAACATGCTGCTGTGAAGGGATGATATTGGAATTTTTTAAAAAGCAACAAAATTAATAATGAGCCTAGAGTCCAAAATCAAAGGATAAAAATGGGATACTTCTCATAGTCCAGTTGATTTCCTGTTGATGAAATCGACATGTTGCCATCTGTAGAATTCATGAGATCTCCCACTTAGATTTGGCTTCATATGAGAATCAGTTATAAATGCTGACATTCATCATCCCAGGTTCTCACAATATTTTGTCCGAGAGAGCACAAACCTTTTAATTGGTTCTCACTTTAGACTTTAGGAACAAGAATGTTATATAACACTTTGTCCAAAACCTTTTATATGTTCATACAGACTTGCTATCTGCATTGTCCTCATGTAATAAATGTGTAATTATAGGCTGTGTCTTACTAGAATTCAGTTAAGTGTTTTTCATCAGGTTTTGTGGAGGATTTCACTCTGTGAGCCTAGTGGTTTCTCTCACACTATCAGAGAGAAAATAGTTAGATGATTCAACGTGAATCTGGTGGCAGTCATTTCTCATTTCCATTGCACACCTGTGGTTTGAACCAGTATGGAAGGCTATACCAGTAATACTTCATGGAATGAGTCACATGGTCAGCTTCTCAACTGAGGTGATTGTGCACCAAATCCTTAACATTGTCTTCTTCCTTACACTCTCTGTACATGTCAACAGGACTGAACTTCAACACATCCCACCCAACTCTTTTATTTAAATCATCATCTTTCTACTTTACCCTCAAGTCCCAGATCTCTAGCTTGTTAATGCCTGCCATTATGACACTCTGCCCCTCCATGGAAGCTAGGATGGTGATGACTGTCAATGAGTCAATGGTGTTTTTTTCATGAATTCGGTCATATCTTGGCGGCCAGGTTAGCTAGTGCTACAAGGGAGGGTTTAAACTAGATTGGCGGGGGTGGGGGGGGGATCCTGAACAGCAGGGAGGCAAGTGCAAGGCTGACAGGAGATACAGTAATCAGAATAGTAAAGTGAAGAGACAGGTCAGACTGGAACATGATAGGGAGCAAGGAATGCCTGTTGGATTAAGTTGCATCTGTTTCAATGCAAGATGGCTGACAGATAAGGCCAACAAACTCAGGGCAAAGTTAGGTACGTGGGACTGGGTACAGGTACCTTAGGCAGGACAGAGGTGGTGGAAGAAGGGGAGGGGGAGTTGCGTTTTTGATGAAGGTGAGTATCACAGCAGTAATCAGAGATGAAATAACTGAAGGATCATCCAGTGAGGCTTTGTAGGTGGAGCTAAGAAATAAGAAGGGAATGGTGACTTATTAGGGTTGTACTATAGGCCCCCAAATAGTCAAAGAGAATTAGAGGAACAAATATGCAGGGAGATTAGGGAGACTTGCAGGAGCAATAGGGTTGTCATAGTAGGGGATTTTAATTTTCCTAACATAGACCAGGACTGCCATAGCGCGATAAGGTCTTAGATGTGGTGGAATTTGTTAAGGAAATTTTCCTCAAGCAGTATATAATGGTTCCTACTCGGGGAGGGGCAAAACCCGACATGCTCTTTGGAAGTAGCCTGGGCAGGTGGCTGAGGTGACAGTGGGAAGCACTTTGGGGTCAGTGACGATAGCTCTATTAATTTTAAAATAGTTATGGAGAGGGACAAAACTAGTCCACAGGTTTAAGTTCTCAACTGGAACAAGGCCAATTTTAATGGAATTAGACAGGAGCTTGCAGGGGTTAACTGGAGTAGTTTGCAGGCAAAGGGAACCTCCAGCAAGTGGGAGGCCTTGAAAAGTGAGATAGCTGGAGCTCAAGTTCTGTATGTTCCTGTGAGGGTGAAAGGCAAGGGTGACCAGAGTAGGGAACCCTGGATGATAAGAGATATCGAAGCTTTGATCAGAAAAAAGGAGGCATGGCTCAGGTATAGGCAGCTGGGATCAAGGGAATCCCTGGCGGTATTTAGGGGATACAGGAGTTTATTGAAGAAGGAAATCAGGAGGGTGAAAAGGGGGCATGGGATAGCCTTGGCTAAGAAGATTAGGGTGAATCCAAAGAGGTTCTTTAAGTATATAAAAGGAAAAAAGAATAACTAGAGAGAGAATAAGACCCCTCAAAACCAAAGTGGACGTGTATGTGTAGAACCACAGGAGTTGGGCAAGGTCCTCAATGAATATTTCTCCCCTGTGTTTACCATGAAGGAAGACATAAAGACTTGGGAACTTGGGGAAGTTAATGGTGATATCTTGGGGAGACAGGCTGCCTACTTGCGGAACGTTTCAGGGAACACCTCTGGGACACCCGCACCAACCAACCCAACCGTCCCGTGGCTGAACACTTTAACTCCCCCTCCCACTCCGCCAAGGACATGCAGGTCCTTGGCCTCCTCCATCGCCAGAGCCTGACTACATGATGCTTGGAGGAAGAGCGCCTCATCTTCCTAGGAACCCTCCAACCACACAGGATGAATGTAGATTTCTCCAGCTTCCTCATTTCCCCTCCCCGCACCTTATCTCAGTCCCAACCCCGGATTCAGCACCGCCCTCTTGACCTGCAATCTTCTTCCCGAAATCTCTGCCCCCACTCCCACTCCGGCCTATCACCCTCACCCTCACCTCCTTCCACCTATCCTATTCCCAGCGCCCTTTCCCCAAATTTCCTCCCCCCTACCTTTTATCTCAGCCCGCCTAGCACACCAGCCTCATTCCTGAAGAAGGGCTTATGCCTGAAATGTTGATTCTCCTGCTCCTCGGATGCTGCCTGGCCTGCTGCGTTTTTCTAGCACCACATTTTTCAACTCTGGTCTCCAGCATCTGCAGTCCTCACTTTCTCCTACTATATCTTGGGGACAGTCCATTTCACAGTAGAGGAGGTATTGGATGCATTAGAATGTATGCAGGTCGATTAATCTCCTGGTCCTGACCAGATATATCCAAGAACTGCAAGAGGCTAGAGAAGAAATTGCAGGGGCCCTGGCTGATATTTTTGCATCATCGTTAGCCATGGATGAGGTCTCGGATAACTCGAGGGCAGCAAATGTTGTGCCCTTATTTGAGAAAGGCTGCAAAGAAAACCTTGGGAACTATACATCAGTAAGCCTAACATCTGTGGTAGATAAGTTACTTGAGAAGATTCTGAGAGATAAAATACACATGCATTTGGAAAGACAGTGTTTGAGTAGAAATAGTCAGCATGGCTTTGTGCATTGGAGATCATGCCTCACAAATTTGTTACAGTTATTTGATGAAGTGACCAGGAAGGTTAACGAATGAAGGACAGTAAACCATAGTCTATATGAATCGCAGTAAGGCCTTTAATACAGTTCTGCATGGTAGGCTGCTGTGGAAGGTTAGATTGCCTGGAATCCAGCAGAAGCTGGCAAATTGGATACACAATTGACTTGACAGTAGAAAGCAGAGGGTAATAGTGGAAGAATGCTTGTTGGACTGGAGGCCTCTGCCTCGTGGAGCGTCTCAGGGGTCAGTGTTGGGCCCATTGCTGTTTGTTAGCAATATGAATAATCTGGATGAGAATGTACAAAGTATGATTAGTAAGTTTGCAGATCACAGTAAAATAGGCGGTATCTTGGACAGTGAGGAGGGTGATCAGAAATTGCAGCAGGACCTTGATCAGCCGGGGAAGTGGGCCAAGAAATGGCAAATGGAGTTTAATACAGACAAGTGTGAGATGTTGCATTTTGGAAAGTCAAATCAAGGTAGGAGTTTCATGGTGAATGGTAGGGCCTTAAGGAGTGTGGTGCAACAGAGAGACCTTGGAGTTCAGGTACATGGTTCTCTGGAAGTGGAATCAGAGGCAGACAGGGCAGTGAAGGCAGCTTTTTACACACTGACCTTCATCAGTCAGGGCATTGAGCATAGAAGTTGGGAAGTTACATTGCATTTGTACAGGACATTGGTGAGGCCGCACTTGGAGCATTGTGTTCAGTTATGGTCACCTTGCGATAGGAAAGATGTTTTTAAACTAGAAAGAATGCAGAATTTCTTTTAAACAATACAGCGCAGAACAGGCACTTCAGCCCTCAATGTTGCGCCAACCTGTGAACTAATCTAAGCTCAACCCCTACACTATCCCATCATCATCCATATGCTTATCCAAGAACATTTTAAATGCCCCTAATGTGTTTGAGTTAACTACATTGGCAGGCAGGGCATTCCATGCCCTTACTACTCATCCAAGTATGACCTTCAAAGAGCCATTAAGACAGCCGAGGACTGATACCAATCCAAACTAGAGACAGTGACTATGGCAAGGACTGAATGACATCTCAGGTTCAAAAAAAGAGTCAGTGCAGGATAGCAGACGATGATATATCCCTCCCAGATCGCCTCAACACCTTCTATACTCGCTTTGAGCAGAATTTCGGTGGAGAGGTAACACCTATTCCAATAAGTCCTGATGAACCTATCCCAATAGTCACTGCATCAGAGGTCAGGTCAGTTTTCCTTCATGTGAATCCAAGAAAAGTGAAAGGACCAGATAGAGTACCAGGCCGTGCACTCAGAGCATGAGCAGATCAACTGGCAGAGTTCTCCTCGGACATCCTCAACCTATCCCTGCAGCAGGCCACTGTCCCTACCTGTTTCAATAGGGTCAACATCATCCCTGTGCCTAAGAAGGCTCATGCAGCATGTCTTAATGACTACTGCCCTGTGACCCTAACTTCGGTGGTTATGAAGTGCTTTGAAAGGCTGGTCATGGCATTAATCAACTCCAGCCTCCCCATTACTCTTGACCCACTCCAATTTGCCTATCAGACCATCAGATCCACGTCAGATGCCATACCACTTGCCCTTCACTCCTCCCTGGAACATCTTGACGCCAAGAACAGCTGCATAAGAATCCTACTGACTGACTACAGTTCAGCCTTCAACACTATTATCCCCTTGAGACTGATTATGAAACTTAGTGACCTTGGACTAAGCCCACTCTCTGCAACTGGATCCTCAGTTTCCTCCCACAGGCCACAATCAGTGAAGATTGGGGACAATATTTCATCCTCACTAACATTCCACACTGGAACCCCTCCACCCCCCCCCCTACCCCCCAGGGGTGCGTACTCAGCCCCCTACTGTACTCACTGTATACCCATGACTGCGTCACCAAATACCAGACTAATATCATCTACAAGTTCGCTGATGACACCACTGCAGTCGTTCGAATCTCAGATGGCGATGAAACAGACTACAGACGGGAGGTGGAAAACCTGGAGAAATGGTGCACTGAGAACAACCTAGCTCTCAATGCCGGCAAAACCAAGAAACTCATTATTCACTTTCGGGGAGTGGGGTGGGGGGGTGGAGGGGAGGGGTTGGGGGGGGATGCAGATGTTACTCATGCTCCCCATGCATTAACAGCACAGAGATGGAACAAAGTGGAGAGTGTCAAGCTCTTGGGAGTGTTCATCCACAACAAGCTTTCTTGGACTCTTCATATGGATGCGCTGGTCACAAAGGACTAACAACGACTCTTCTTCCTCAGGCAGCAGAGGAAGTGTGCCATGACGGTGAATACCCTTGCCAACTTTTATGTTGACAACCACCTGATGAAGGAGCATCGCTCCGAAAGCTAGTGCTTCCAATTGAACCTGTTGGACTGGTGTTGTGTGATTTTTTAACTAAGTTTACTAAAATTGTGCAAGCAGTAAGACAAGCTGGAGTAAGGAAACATGGGAGTCTTTGTTTGAGCCAATGCAGGGGCTTATGGAAAAAGAGGCAGTGTAATATGTCAGGCACAAAAGCAAAAGTCCATCAAAGCTAAAGCCCAATGGATATACCAAGAAACGGCCAGCTGATACCAGGCTGCAGTGTTCTTGCTGTGGTGGGAACAGTTTGTATTGGCATAAAGTTTGTCTAGCCAACAACGCAGGATATTTAAATTGCAAGAAGACAAGTCATTCAACAACAGCTCATCATAGTAAAAAAGATTTTCACCACAAATTTAGAAAGAATAGCCCATAAGAAAGAGCAGCTTCCAAGGGACGGCAAGTCAAACAATGAATAAACATCTTTAGGTGAAATAAAACAATCCAAAGGGAAGTATTTGGAATATTGCCATTTAAATTAATGTGTACCAAATGAATTTACAACGTGACACTGGAGAAGGTGTGTCAATCCTTTTAGATGCAGTAAAATGGGTCAATCAAGAAATACTTGAATAAGTTACCATTCAGGTCCAGAGAATAGCAGTTATACAAATGAAAATCTGATATGATTCATTGGTTCTTCAGCTCTGAAGAAGAGTCATATAGGACAATTTCCACAGATACTGCCAGACCTGCTCACTTTCTCCAGCACACTCTGATTGGTTTGACATTCTCTCACGATTAAAGGATGATTCACAGAGTGCAAATGAAAACTTGGACAACCCAGACCCTCAACCACCAACTAAGAACAACACCAGTGAAAGCACCATAAAGTTTATCCTTCCGAAACACAGATTTTGAAGAGGAAGATTTTAAAGTATTTTTGAGAATTTAACTGTGATATAAAGGCAATGATTTTGAGGAGATGTCAAGTAAAGGATTAATTCTTAAATAAGTAATTAATAAGATATGTCAGTAATTATAAAAAGATCACAAGATTATAGAGAAATTGCGAACTAAACTGTAAGAGTGCAGAGCTCATACTAAGTCTAAAGTGTTTACTGTATATAGTAAATCAAATATGGAATAGACTACAGTAACCTCCTCCAAGCTAGTCCTATGATAATAAACAGGAAACCATAAAACAGTGGGCAACAAGGCAAAATGGAGTTCATTCTGAGGTAGGACACCTGAAGAGGGCAATGTTTTAAGCAATTTTTAAAGAAAAATGTACTTCACTGCAACAAATCCAACAGGGGCGGCACGGTGGCACAGTGGTTAGCACTGCTGCCTCACAGCGCCAGAGACCCGGGTTCAGTTCCCGCCTCAGGCGACTCTCTGTGTGGAGTTTGCACATTCTCCCCGTGTCTGCGTGGGTTTCCTCCGGGTGCTCCGGTTTCCTCCCACAATCCAAAGATGTGCAAGTCAGGTGAATTGGCCATGCTAAATTGCCCGTAGTGTTAGGTAAAAGGGTAGATGTAGGGATATGGGTTGGTTGCGCTTCGGCGGGGCGGTGTGGACTTGTTGGGCCGAAGGGCCTGTTTCCACACTGTAAGTAATCTAATCTAATCTAATCTAAAACTCTGCATTAACATGTAGAGAATTGTTCCAGGTCATCAACATTTCCATTAACAATTGCAGGGCCAACCTCTCTGGTCCACCAACAAGCTCTCAAAGGAGTTTATTTTGTTTTATTTATTCATTTTGTGGGATGTGGGCATCGCTGGCTGGGCCAGCATTTATTGCCTGTCCCTAGTTGCCCGTTGAGAAGGTGGTGGTGAGCTGCCTTCTTCATCTGCTGTAGTCCACCTGCAATGGGTTGACCTATAATGCCATTAGGGACGGCATTCCAGGATTTTGACCCAGTGACAGTGAAGGAATGGCGATATATTTCCAAGTCAGGATGGTCATTGAAGAAGAACTTGAAGGGAGTGGTGTTCCCATGTATCTGCTGACCTTGTTCTTCTAAATGGAAGTGGTCTTGGGTTTGGAAGGTGCTGTCTGAGGATCTTTGGTGAATTTCTGCAGTGTATCTTGTAGATAGTACACACTGTGGCTACTGAGCATTGATGGTGGAGGGACTGGAGGCTTGTGGATGCAGTGCCAATCAAGTGGGCTGCTTTGTCCTGGATGGTGTCAAACTTCTTGAGTGTTATTGGGGTTGCACTGATCTTGGCAAGTGAGGAATATTCCATCACACACCTGAATGGTGGACAGGCTTTTGGGAGTCTGAGGTGGGAGGTGAGTTTCTCGCCACAGTATTCCGAGCCTCTGACCTGTTCTTGTAGCCACTGAGATCATGTGGTGAGTCCAGTTGAGTTTCTGATCAATGATAACTCCCAGAATGTTGATTGTTGGGGATTCAGTGATGGGTACACCATTGAATGTCAAGGAGCATTAGTTAGATTGACTGCTATTGGTGATGCTCATAGCCTGGCATTTGAGTGACATGAATATTACTTGTTGCTTGTCAGCCCAAGTCTGGATATTGACCAGATTTTGTTGCATTTGGACTTGGACTGCTTCAGTACCCGAGGAGTCATAAATGGTGCTGAGCATTATACAATCATTAGTGAATATCCCACTTTGGACCTTATGACAAATGAAAGGTCATTGATGAAGCAGCTGAAGATGATTGAGCCCAGGACACCAGCCTGAGGAGCTCCTGCAGAGATGTTCTGGAGCTGAGATGATTGACCTCCAACGACCACGGCTCATCTTCCGACATGTCAGGCATGACCCTAACCATCGGAGAGTTTGGCCCCTGATACCCATTGATTCCAGTTTTTCTTGGCCTTCTTGATGCCACACTCAGTCGAATGCAGGTTGAATGTCTCCTTAATTGGAGAAAACTGAGTCCCCCATTCTATTCCCCCTAGCCATCAAGTCATTGAAATTGAAAACTGCTCTGACTATGTTGAGAATCAGGGCTGACCTCAGGGATTGTAGTTCTAAAATTGCAGCCTACCAGGTTGCAGACTTTTGTAGGTCTTTAAAAATCCACCTCATTTTCTTTCAGAGCTAGATTGGCAGGATGAAGGCATTATCGGTCTTGCTCTGTAAATTGGGACTCTTTCTTTTCTCATCGAGTTGAGAATGTATCACCATGCAGCCTATTCCTTTGCCCATCTAAACTTTGTATTCAGCCTTATACATTTAACATATGTCCAAAAGTTCCATTGCCCTTCTTTCATGCATAGAATTATGCGCATTTCTTTGAATAGATGTATTTTTATAGGCTTGTAAAACTAAGCCAAATATAGATGTTAATCATTTTTTGTGTATTTCCTCTTCTCACTCTTAAGTAAGTGGAGTTGCCATGGTAACATATTTTGTAAAGGCGACACCAGAGCTCTGAGATATGCCGCTATTCCATGCAATTTTAAAATTAAATGTGCACTGTCTGAGATGGTGTTCATTAACACATGTGGATACCTGTCCTGTGTTTAAATCCCACTGTTCAAGGCCTTGTCCATTGCACCTCTGCAACCTCCTCCCATTGTACAGCTGCCGCCAGGCCCCTCGACCTTTCTAAGCTGTGTGTTCTTCACATTTGTTCGCTTCTTCACCTCATCTTTCCTTTTGCCCTATAAATGGAATTGAGGCAAGAAGTGTGCATTCTTCTGAAGCCCCTATCTTGAGGTGGCATGATGGCACAGTGATTAACATTGTTGGCTCACGTTGGCAGGGATCAAGGTTCAATTCCACCCTTGGGTCACTGTCTTTGTGGAGTTTGCACATTCTCTCCGTGTATGTGTGGATTTCCATTGGGTACTCCAGTTTCCTCCCACAGTCCAAAGATGTTCAGATTAGGTGCATTGGCCATGTTAAACTGTCCATAATATCCGGGGATGTGCAGGTTATGTGGATTAGGTAAAAACAATGACTGCAGATGCTGGCAACCAGATTCTGGATTCGTGGTGCTGGAAGAGCACAGCAGTTCAGGCAGCATCCAAGGAGCTTCGAAATCAACATTTCGGGCAAAAGCCCTTCATCAGGAATAGAGGCAGGATGCCTGCAGGGTGGATAAATAAATGAGAGGGGGGGTGGGGGTGGGGAGAAAGTAGCTTCAGGGCAGAGGAGATGACCAGGGGGTTGCAGTGAGAGGCACCCTGCCTCCATTCCTGACGAAGGACCCCTGCCCGAAACGTCGACCCTCTTGCTCCTCGGATGCTGCCCGACCTGCCGTGCCCCTCCAGCACCACTCTAATCCAGACTCGAGAATTTTAACTACAACCGAGTTGTAATCCAAGTTTTTAATCCAAGTCTCAAGATTGCATCGGCAATTATGTTTTGTCATTCTGCCACATGAATAATTTTCAAATTGAATGCCTGCACTAATCAGCTCCATCTAAGCAGTCTGGAATGTTTGTCCTTAAATTATTCCAAAAATGTTAATGGGTCATGATCAGTTTGTATGATTGTCTTAGACACATTACTGGCAAAATAAATATGGAAATATTGTAACACCAACACCAAGCTCAATGAATCCTTTTCAACATGTTCAATTTCCTGGAGAAATATCCAATAGGTCTTTCTATCATATGGGGTAAAAACAATGACTGCAGATGCTGGAAACCAGATTCTGGATTAGTGGTGCTGGAAGAGCACAGCAGTTCAGGCAGCATCCAAGGAGCTTCGAAATCAACGTTTCGGGCAGAAACCCCCCCCACCAGGAATAAAGACAGTGAGCCTGAAGCGTGGAGAGATAAGCTAGAGGAGGGTGGGGGTGGGGAGAAAGTAGCATCGAGTACAATGGGTGAGTGGGGGAGGGGATGAAGGTGATAGGTCAGGGAGGAGAGGTGGAGTGGATAGGTGGAAAAGGAATTAGGCAGGTAGGACAAGTCCGGACAAGTCATGGGGACAGTGCTGAGCTGGAAGTTTGGAACTAGGGTGAGGTGGGGGAAGGGGAAATGAGGAAACTGTCGAAGTCCACATTGATGCCCTGGGGTTGAAGTGTTCCGAGGCGGAAGATGAGGCGTTCTTCCTCCAGGCGTCTAGTGGTGAGGGAGCGGCGGTGAAGGAGGCCCAGGACCTCCATGTCCTCGGCAGAGAGGGAGGGGGAGTTGAAATGTTGGGCCACGGGGCGATGTGGTTGATTGGTGTGGGTGTCCCGGACATGTTCCCTAAAGTGCTCTGCTAGGAGGCGCCCAGTCTCCCCAATGTAGAGGAGACCACATTGGGAGCAACGGATACAATAAATGATATTAGTGGATGTGCAGGTAAAACTTTGATGGATGTGGAAGGCTCCTTTAGGGCCTTGGATAGAGGTGAGGGAGGAGGTGTGGGCACAGGTTTTACAGTTCCTGCGGTAGCAGGGGAAAGTGCAAGGATGGGAGGGTTAGCCATGGTAAATGCCGAGTTACAGGGATAGTTTGGGTCTGGGTGGTATATTCTTCGGAGGGTTAGTGCAGACTTGATGGCCTGAGTGGTCTCTATCTGCCCTGTAGGGATTCTATGATTTTTCTCTATCCCACTTTTCCAACATCTTTGCCCAATTTGCAGTAAATGTGTCGAAGCTCATCTACTCCACATTGACATCAATTTCTGTCTGAAGGGGAAAAGGGTGTTTTCTTACATGAAAGGTACTTTGTGAATGCAGGTTGTTACAGTGTGACACTGGGGAACAGCAAGCCTTTGTATATTCTGTGTTCAGAAATTGTGAATGTGAAATTAAACAGAGTTAACCAGGGATCATGCATTCTACAGAACATGATGGCTGTCATAAAATAAAATAAAGAACTGTGGAATGTTGAAAATCTGAAATTGCTGGAGAAACTCAACAGGTCTGACAGTATCTGTGGAGAAAAAGTAGAGTTAATGCTTTGAGTCCTGTCAGTCTTCTCCAGAAGCTGATGGTTCCCATGTTGCTGAAGGGCCAGTGGAATTAAAATTCAAAGAAGACTACACTGTTCTAAAGAAGGGTCACTGGACCCAAATGATCACCCTGCTTTTTCTCTGCAGATTCTGCTAGACCTGCTGAATTCCTCCAATGCACTAGGTAGTGCAGAAGAAACCAATCTAAAGCCCATCTAGCCTACACTATTCCATTATACATCCATGTTTATCCAATGATCATTTAAATGCCTTTAAAATTGGCGAGTCCACTACTGTTGCAGGCAGGGCATCCCACACCCTTACTACTCTCAGGATAAACAACCTACCTCTGATATTTGTCCTATATCTATCACCTCTCAGATTGCTTGCCTTTATTGGTCGGTGTATTGGGTACAGGAGTTGGGAGATCATGTTGTAGCTGTACAGGACATTGGTTAGACCACTTTCAGAATACTGTATTCAATTCTGGTCTCCCTGCTATAGGAAAGATGTTGTGAAAAGTATCAGAAAAGATTTACAAGGATGTTGCCAGGGTTGGAGGGTTTGAACTACAGGGAGAGGCTGAATAAGCTGGGGCTATTTTCCCTGGAGCGTTGGAGGTTGAGGGACGTCCTTGTAGAGGTTTAAAAATTATGAGGGGCATGGATAGGGTGAATAGCCAGGGTAGGGAAGTCTAAAAGTAAAGGGTACAAGTTTAAGGTGAGAGGGGAAAGATTTAAACAACAGAAGAGAGAAGAAGGTTAAGAGGTGACTTAATAGAGGCATACAAGATGATCAGATAATCAGAGGATTAGATAGAGTGAGCAGTGAGAGCCATTTTTCTTGGATGGTGATGGCTAGCACAAGGGAACATGGCTTTAATCTGAGAGGTGATAGATATAGGACAAATATCAGAGGTAGGCTGTTTATCCTGAGAGTAGTAAGGGTGTGGGATGCCCTGCCTGCAACAGTAGTGGACTCGGCAATTTTAAAGGCATTTAATTGATCATTGGATAAACATGGATGTATAATGAAATAGTGTAGGCTAGATGGGTTTTAGATTGGTTTCACAGATCAGTGCAACATTGAGGGCCGAAGGGCCTGTACTGCGCTGTAATGTATATTCTATGACACTTGAGGGACAGCTTTTTCGTGTAAAGGGTGGTGCACGTGTGGAATAAGCTGCCAGAGGAAGTGTTGGAGACGGTTACAATTACAACAGTTAAAAGGCATCTGGATGGGTATATGAATAGGAAGGGTTTAGAGGGATATGGGCCAAGTGCTGGCAAGTGAGACTAGATTAATTTAGGATATCTGGTCAGCATGGACATGTTGGACTGAAGGGTCTGTTCCTGTGCTGTACATCTTTATGACTGACTCAATTCCTAATTTCCAGCCACTGAAGTTCTTTGGTTGTTTTTTGTTGGTTGGTTGTGCTGTTCCTGCACAAGCTGTATGTTTAATTGAAGGCTTAAAGAAAAGTTGGCAAAATATTTTTGTGAAATAAGAATGTGCAGAGATGTAAAGGCAGGCAAATGTAGTTGATCTCAGTGAATGGCGGAACATATTTGTAGGGCTCAATAGTCTATCCCTGTTTTTAAGATGACGATTGCTCTGGAAGTTTTTACTGGATTCCCTTCACAAATAAAAGATTCCAGTTAAAATCTTCCAGTCCCAAACGATGTCAGGAGGTAGGAGAATGGGGAAAGTTATTTGCACAGGAGGCCGAAATTCAGAATCTAGACTGTGGGATAAACATTTGCAATTCAAAGGCAGATTAATCATCCCACTTACAATGTATGAAAAACCTATTTGTGTGTATTTGTATCTTATTAAAAGGCTAGTTCATCAGAATTAAGTGCCTCTTCCCAGTTAAGTTTTTCCCTGTGGAAAAATGTTTGTGTACAATACCCGGGCTTAAGGGATATAAAAGGATGTAGTCACAATCATAAGAATAGAACATAGAACATAGTTCTATTCTAATATTATAATAAAGACTGATACAGAAATTGCTGGAAAATCTCAGGAGGTCCGGCAGCATCAATGGAGAGAAATCAATGTTAATATTTTGAGTCCAGAGATCCTTCTTCAGAACTGATGGTAGCTAGGAAAAGGATGATTTTTACCCAGAAGATGAAGTGGTGGGAGGGAGAGTGGAGAATAAGTGATAGGTGGAGAGAAACACAGTTGAGCAGACAGGAGTAATTAAAGTTGTAGCAGCTCATGTGTTGACCAGTCCTGGTGTATGGGGATAGGGAAAAGCATGGGAAAGGTGCTCAAGCCCTAAAGTTGTTGAACTTGATATATTTTGTCCTTCCATTTAGGTGACTGCAAAGTGTTTTAAAACTGGGCAAACACTAGATGGTGTTCTGCAACCTAGTCATTGTAAAACAATTTGACAATAACATGGCAATATTATTTGTGTAACTGTTAAAGAAATGAACTTGTACATTTTTAATATATTGTTGACTCTGCTACTTTTACCCTCAAGTAGAATGGGCTGGAGTAAGGTAACAATGGAACAGTAATTATTTGTGAATAATATTTACCAGTCCAGTCTGTAGTAATTCACCATTTCACTTGAATATGCAATCCATAAATCCTGTCATTACTAATAATATTTGACTCATTTTACTGACAGATGCATTCCAGAGTCACATTCATGTTTAGGGAAATATGTGCATGATGTGGCAAGAGAACAGAAAACATATTTGATGACTGAATGAGTCTAATTCGGTTTGTTTTAATGCTTGTGGTCTTGGAATGTGTTCTGCAATGTTGTCATTTTTCTTTCAGAAACAAGCAACAGATGATTCAACAATAAAATTTTTAAAGTACTGGCCACTTTCATGATTTAATATTAGTGCTATTTTGCAAGAATGTTGATTATGTTATTGACTGATGGCTACATTATGTAGCATGTGATATATTTAAAGTGAAAGCAGCAATTTTAAAACCATCTGCAAAAGTTCCTACAAACTCATTTTCTGTCCTACAACATTTACAGCAGAATTATAATATGACGTATGACCAGGGCACATCTATTAGCATCCTGGGAGCCACATGATATATTCATTATGCAGTTTTGGCTCGAGTCGTTTTGATGCTGAGCCAACCAGCAATATGTGACTAGTAACAGTCATGGGTAAGCAGGTTCAAAAGTGTTCAGTAGGAATATCCACTTTTTAAATTTCTCTTATTCACTCAAAGGACAAGGGCATTATTAGCTGGGACAGAATGTATTGCCCATCTCTAGTTACCCTTGGGAAGGTGGTGGTGATCTGCCTTCTTGAACTGCTGCAGTCCATTGACCCTTGGGGACGGCATTCCTGGATTTTGACCCAGTGACAGTGAAGGAATGGCGACATATTTCTGAGTCAGGATGGTGAGTGCCTTTGGGGGGAAATCTGCAGGTGGTGGTGGTCCTATGGGTTTGCTGCCCTTGTTTTCTAGATGGAAGTAGTCACGTGCACAGGTGCTACTGAGCATTGGTTGTGGAATGAATGAATATTTATGGTTGTGGTGCCAATCAAGTGTGCTGCTTTGGCCTGGTTGCTTTAAAGCTTCTTGAGTGTTGTTGGAGCTGCACTCATCCAGGCACGTAGGGAATATTCCATCATACTCCTGACTTGTGCCTTGTGGATGGGGGGCAGCCAGAGTTACAGACAGGCCTCCAAATAGTAGTCAGGTGCTGGGGCGCAAGATACACCAGGAGATAGAAATGATGTGTAAGAAAAGCAAAGTTGCAGTAATCATGGGGATTTCAATATGCAGGTGCACTGAGAAAATCAGGTTGGTAGTGGATTTTAAGATAAGGAATTTGTGGAATAGCTATGAGATGGCTTTTTGGTCCAGCTTGTGGTGGAGCCCATGAGGGAACAGGCAATACTGGATTTAGTGTTGTACAATGAGGCAGACTTGATAAGGGAGTTTAAAGTGAAGGAACCCTTAGAAGGCAGTGATTATGACTTGATGAATTTATGCTACGATTTGAGAAGGAGAATTTAGAATCAGAGGTAATGGTATTACAACCGAATGAAGGCAACTGCAGAGGCATGAGGGACTAGCTGGGTAGAATTGACTGGGAGAGGAACTGATCAGGAAAGACAGTGGAACAGCAATGGCAGGAGTTTCTGGGTGTAATTGAGGAGACACAGCAGAGATTCATCCCTAGAAAAAGAAGCCTGGCACAGGGAGGATGAGGCAACCATGGCTGACTAGGGAAGTCAGGTATAGCATAAAAGCAAATGAGAAAGCATAGAATATGGCAAAGGGCAGTGGGAAACTAGAGAATTGGGAAGCTTACAAAGACCAACTGAGGGCAACAAAAAAAGAAATAAGGAGGGAGAAGATTAAATATGAGGGTAAGATAGCCAGTAATATAAAGGAAGACTTTAAGAGTTTCTATAAATATATAAAGAATAAAAGAGAGGCAAAAGCTGGAAAATGATGCTGGACAGATAGTAGAGGGAAGAAGAAAATGAATGAGGAACTGAATAATTACTTTGTGTAATTACTTAACGATTGAAGACACGAGTAATATCCCAAAAATTCAAGATAGTGAGGGGACAGTGCTGAATATCATGACCATCACCAAGGAGAATGTGCTAGAAAAGCTGAATAGTCTGAAGGTGGATAAATAACCTGGACCAGATAGACTACACCCCAATGTTCGAAGGGAGATAGCTGAAGAGATAGTGGAGGTGTTAGCGGTGATCTTTCAGGAATTACTAGAATCAGGAAGGGTCCCAGAGGACTGGAAAATCGCTAACATGACACCCCTGTTTAAAAACAGAGCAAGGCAAAAGACGGAAAATTACAGACTGATTAGCCTAACCTTGGTCGTGGGTAAGATCCTGAAATCCATTGTGAAGGATGGGATTTCTGAATACTTGGAAGTGTATGGTAAAATAGGGCAAAGTCAGCATGGTTTCATCAAGGGGAGGTCATGCCTGACAAATCTTTGAGGAAGTAATAAGCAGGTTAGATCAAGGAGAGCCAATGGATGTTATCTATCTGGACTTCAAGAAGGCCTTTGACAAGGTGCTGCACAAGAGACTATTGAATAAGATAAAGGCCCATAGTGTTAGAATCAAGGTGCAAGCATGGATAGGAGTTTAGTCTTCTGGCAGAAGGCAGAGAGTGGGGATAAAAAAGTCCTTCTCAGGGTGTCAGCCAGTGACAAGTGGCATTCCTCAAGGCTCACTGTACATAAACAAGATGGTGGAACTGAGGGCATTCTGACTAAGTTTGCAGACAATACAAAGGTAGGTAGAGAGAGATGGGTAGCATTGGGGAGGCAGGGAGGCTGCAGGACTTTTTGGACAGGTTAGGAGAGTGGACAAAGTAATGGCAGATGGAGTACAATGTGGGAAAGTGTGAGGTCATGCACCTTGGTAGGAAGAATAAAGGCATGTACTATTTTCTAAATGGGGAGAAAATTCAAAAGTCTGAAGTGCAAAGACACTTGGGTGTTCTAGTCCAGGATTCTCTCAAGTTAAACTTACAGGTTGAGTCAGTAGCTAAGAAGGCAAATGTAATGACAGCATTTATTTTGAGAGGACTTGAATATAAAAGCAGGAATATATTTCTGAGGTTCTATATGGCTCTGAGTATTGTGTGAAGTTTTGAGCCCCATATCTCAGGAAGGAAATACTGGCTTTGGAATGTTTTCAGAGGACATTCATGAGAATGGTCCCAGGTGAGGAACATTTGAGGACTCTGGGTCTATACTTGAGTTTCAATGGATGAGGGGGGATCTAATTGAAATGTGCTGAGTACTGAATGGCCTGGACAGAGTAGATGTTGGGAAGATGTTTCCATTGATAGGAGAGACTCGGACCCAAGAGCACAGCCTGAGAGTAAAGGGAAGACCTTTTAGAAAGGAGATAAGGAGAAACTTCTTCAACCAGAGAGTGGTGAATCAATGGAATTCGTTGCCACAGAAGGCTGTGGGGGCCAGGTCATTAAATATATTCGAGACTGAGATAGATATGTTCTTGAGTATCAAGGGGATCAAGGGTTACAGGGAGAAAGCAGGAGAATGGGGTTGAGAAACTTATCAGCCATGATTGAATGATGGAGTAGACTCGATGTGCTGAATGACCTACTTTCTGCTCCTATGTCTCATGGTCTTTGGGAGTCAGGGCATGAATTATTAGCCACAGTATTCCTAGCTTCTCGCTTGCTCTTGGAGCCACTGTCCAGTTCAGTGTTTTGTTCCACCTTGCTGATGGTGGGTGATTCAGTGATGACCATACCGTTGGATGTCAAAGGGGTGACAGTTAGATTACCATTTGCTGGAGATGGGTATTGCCTCGCATTCTTGTGGTACAAATGTTGCTTGCCATTTTTCAGCCTAATCCCAACAGGTCGTGTTGCAATTGAACATGGATTCTTCAGTCTCTGAGGAGTCAGGAATTAGTACTGTGCAATCACCAGTGAACATCCCCATTTCTGATCTTATGATGGAGGCAAATACATTGATGAAGCAGCCGAAGATGGTTGTACCTATGACAACACTGAAGAACTCCTGCAGAGATGTCCTGGAGCTGAGATGGTTGAACTTTAACTGCCACAACCATCTTCCTATGTGCCAGGTATGACTCCAACCAGCAGAACATTTTCCCTCTAATAACCATTGATTCCAATTTTGCTATGTCTCCTTGATGCCACATTCAGTTGAATGCAGCCTGGATATCAAGGGTCTAATTTCACCTCTGGAATTGAGTTCTTTTGTCCATTTTTTGAACTGTAGCTACAATGAGGCAGGGTTCTGACCTCTGGCTCTTCCCCACTGTGCTATTAATGTATGGGGGCAGTTGCTGAAAAACTCTTGGGTTCTGTCTTGATCGCATTTTGTTATTTTATATCTGTGGTCTGAGGTGATCACTCACATGCCTCCTATCCATGTTTACAACACATCAGTTCTGGTGCTGGAAATAGTTGCTTTGTAACTATTGTATTTTAGTCTCAGCATTATATAGTAATTTTTGCCGTTTGTTTAAAATTGTAAAGTCTTGTAAGTAATTATTTTAACAAGTCTTCTGGATCTCCTTCTGTCTACTTTGTTCATATGTATGTACCAGTGTTGGACTGGAGTGGACAAAATCAGAAGTCACATGACACCAGGTTATAGTCCAATAGGTTTACTGGAAATCACAAGCTTTTGGCACACAATTTATTTAAACATGATAGTTAAAATTCAACAAAAGAAAGAAGAATTTGGATTAACTCAACTCTGTTGGAAAACTGTATAATAGACACAATACCTATTATTAATTAATTGTTTCAATATAGTAACATCCCATAAACACATCCCTTGGCAAAAAGGCAAATTCAGAAATCAGATTTTCTCACATGCAACCCAGCAGCAGAGGGACAGAAAAAATATCAAATGAAAACTCAGAGACAGTAGCAGCAAATAGACCTTTACTGCAGTTTCCAACTCTGTTGGGACTCCAGCAACAACTGATGCTGAACCTCAAAGCTAAAAAACTAAAAGTTAGAAATCTTGGTCTGTGAGAGCTGGCCACACCCATCCAGGTTACCTCTATTGTTCCAACCTTTCTAAACAAAACCCAGCCTCATAAGCTGGCTACTTTCCTGGCATTCCAACTGGACAGCTCAATATCTCTGTCTTAAAACCTCTCTTTAAAAAAAACCCAACAAAATAACCTTTTAAAGCCACAGCATCATCGCAAAGGGATTGTTCTATCAAATTTATTGCATAGCCATAATATGGTTGGAAACTCACTAGCTCTTCTTCCAAACAATGTTGTTCATGGGATCTTTTTTATCCTGTGAGACCTTATTTTAATATCTCACCCAAATGATGACGTCCCTGATGATGCAGCAATACCTCAGTACTGCATGAGAATGTCAGCCTAGAATAAGTACTCTGGTTTCTTGAATAGTGTTCAAACCCATAGCAGAGCCTTCAGATGCAGAGATAATAGTGCTATTTACTTTGTTATGTTGTTTTATACCCATATCTGAGAGTTTGGCTCCAAGACAGAATGATGGAAGATAAGGCAACATTAAGAACTGTGTTCAGGCTTACAGTTCTTTAGAAATCTGCTTATTATATCAACAATAAATATAACTGTACATGGTATTCAGAGATATACCAGGCTCGACACTTACGGCTACATTATTAGGACAATGTTGTCTGCGTATTCTGCTCTCTGCAGTCTACCAAGCTCCACCTACACTGTGCCATTTATAGATTCATAGATTCATAGAGATGTACAGCATGGAAACAGATCCTTCAGTCCGACCCGTCCATGCTGACCAGATATCCCAATCCAATCTAGTCCCACCTGCCAGCACCCAACCCATATCCCTCCAAACCCTTCCTGTTCATATACCCATCCAAATAGCTTTTTAAATGTTGCAATTGTACCAGCCTCCACCACTTCCTCTGGCAGCTCATTCCATACATGTACCACCATCTATGTGAAAACGTTGCCCCTTAGGTCTCTTTTATATCTTTCCCCTCTCACCCTAAACCTATGTCCTCTAGTACTGGACTCCCTGACCCCAGGGAAAAGACTTTGTCTATTTATCCTATCCATGCCCCTCATAATTTTGTAAACTTCTATAAGGTCACCCCTCAGCCTCTGACGCTCCAGGGAAAACAGCCCCAGCCTATTCAGCCTCTCGCTATAGCTCAAATCCTCCAACCCTGGCAACATCCTTGTAAAGTTTTTCTGAACCATTTCAAGTTTCACAACATCTTTCCAATAGGAAGGAGACCATAATTGCATGCAATATTTCAAAAATGGCCTAACCAACATCCTATACAGGCACAACATGACCTCCCAACTCTTATACTCACTGCTCTGACCAATAAAGGAAAGCATACCAAATAACTTCTTAACTATCCTATCTACCTGTGACTCCACTTTCAAGGAGCTATGAACCTGCACTCCAAGGTCTCTTTGTTCAGCAACACTCCCAAGGACCTTACCATTAAGTGTATAAGTCCTACTAAGTTTTGCTTTCCCAAAATGCAGCACCTCGCATTTATCTGAATTAAACTCTATCTGCCACTTCTCAGCCCATTGGCCCATCTGGTCAAGATCCTGTTGTAATCTGAGGTAGCCCTCTTCGCTGTCCACTACACCTCCAATTTTGGTGTCATCTGCAAACTCACTAACTGTACTTCTTATGCTCGCATCCAAATCATTTACATAAATGACAAAAAGTAGAGGACCCAGCACCGATCCTTGTGGCACTCCACTGGTCACAGGCCTCCAGTCTGAAAAACAACCCTCTACCACCACCCTCTGTCTTCTACCTTTGAGCCAGTTCTGTATTCAAATGGCTAGTTCTCCCTGTATTCCATGAGATCTAACCTTGCTAATCAGTCTCCCATGGGGAACCTTGTTGAACACCTTACTGAAGTCCATATAGATCACATCTACTACTCTTCCCTCATCAATCGTCTTTGTTACTTCTTCAAAAAACTCAGTTAAGTTTGTGAGACATGATTTCCCACGCAAAAAGCCATGTTGACTATCCCTAATCAGTCCTTGCCTTTCCAACTACATATACATTCTGTCCCTCAGGATTCCCTCCAACAACTTGCCCATCACCAACGTCAGGCTCACTGGTATATAGTTCCCTGGCTTGTCCTTACCGCTCTTCTTAAACAGTGGCATCACGTTTGCCAAACTCCAGTCTTCTGGCACCTCACCTGTGACTATCCATGATACAAATATCTCAGCAAGAGGCCCAGCAATCACTTCTCTAGATTCTCACAGAGTTTTAGGGTACACCTGATCAGGTCCTGGGCATTTATCCACCTTTAACCGTTTCATGATATCCAGCACTTTCTCCTCTATAATATGGACATTTTGAAAGATGTCACAATCTATTTCCCTACAGTCTATATCTTCCATATCCTCTTCCACAGTAAATACTGATGCAAAATATTCATTTAGTATCTCCCCCATTTTCTGTGGCTCCACACAAAGGCCACCTTGCTGATCTTTGAGGGGCCCTATTCTCTCCCTAGTTACCCTTTTGTCCTTAATATATTTGTAAAAACCCTTTGGATTCTCCTTAATTCTATTTGCCAAAGCCATCTCACGTCCCCTTTTTGCCCTCCTGATTTCCCTCTTAAGTATACTCCTACTTTCTTTATACTCTTCTAAGGTTTCACTCGATCTATCCTGTCTATACCTGACATATGCTTCCTTCTTTTTCTTAACCAAACCCTCAATTTCTTTAGTCATCCAGCATTCCCTATACCTACCAGCCTTTCCTTTCACCCTGACAGGAATATATTTTCTCTGGATTCTTGTTATCTCATTTCTGAAGGCTTCCCATTTTCCAGCCGTCCCTTTACCTGCGAACATCTGCCTCCAATCAGCTTTCGAAAGTTCTTGCCTAATACCGTCAAAATTGACCTTCCTCCAATTTAGGACTTCAACTTTTAGATCTGGTCTATCCTTTTCCATCACTATTTTAAAACTAATAGAATTATGGTCGCTGGCCCCAAAGTGCTGAAGGAGAGCAGATTTGTGACTGCCTTGACAAATGTTTGCAGGATCCTAACACCCTTACACAGCTCTACTCATTGAGAAACTGCCGTGATTGCTTTTCTCTGTATTACAAATGAATAGGTTTCTGAGTGTCTTTTTAAGAGTTTCCGTATTCTTTTTCCTAAATTTATTTTATATTGAGTATTTGAAGGACAAGAAATAGCAAAAATTACATTTGAAGAGATGATAAGATTGCAGATGACATTTAATTGCTTGC
Organism: Chiloscyllium punctatum; assembly: GCF_047496795.1. Classification (NCBI taxonomy): domain Eukaryota; kingdom Metazoa; phylum Chordata; class Chondrichthyes; order Orectolobiformes; family Hemiscylliidae; genus Chiloscyllium; species Chiloscyllium punctatum. The sequence goes on from NC_092775.1 coordinate 7,595,694, forward strand.
ACACTGGTTTTAACAGCAAACAATACACTTGGAATGTGGCCTGATGTTCAGAATGCCTGTCACCAGCAGAACCTTTCTGTCACCAACAGATTTTTTTTTGCTTTGAGGACAAAAGAGGCCAAAAAAGAACAGCAACAATAGTAAATAAAACAAACATTCAAAGGAATTGCATTATTTTAAAATACATTTCTCATCAACCATGATCTAGAATCCCGACAGTATGGAAACAGGCCATTTGGCCCAACAAGTCCACACTGACCCTCCAAAAAGTATCCCACCCAGACCCATTCCCCTGACTAATGCACCTAACACTATGGGCAATTTAGCATGGCCAATTCACCTGACCTGCACATCTTTGGACGGTGGGAGGAAACCAGAGCACCCGGAGGAAACCCACACAGACAAGAGAAGAATGTGCAAACTCCACACAGACAGTTGGCTGAGACTGGAATCAAACTCAGGTCGCTGGCACTGTGAGGCAGCAGTGCTAAACATTGAGCCACCATACCAATCTTATTGAATGGCAGAGCAGGATTAAAGGGCCAAATAGCATCAGTTTTATGTGTTCCCCCTAGCACATGCATTTGACATAAGCATCAAGAATATAATGTTATAACATGGGGTAACCCCCTCTGCTAATTTAAACCAGCCACACAGAAAGGGTTAACCTCACACCATAATCTATTAATTCAAGAGGCAAAGAACTATCCCAGAGGTAATTATTTAAAGTAAAAATTAACAATTTTATTCTTTAGGTCCAATAGAGAATATTAAAACCAACAACTATTTCCAAATCCTTTCTCTTAAACTTATCATTTACCTCCCACTCTATAATATTGGTCCGATAACAAAGTCGTGATTAAGATTTACCAAAAAAAAATCACGTTTCAAAAACCAGTCAGCTTTGTCGATTCTCCTTTGTAGGTTTTCCTCTGTAGATTTTCTCTAAGTTGGTTTTGATGTTCTGCTGCACAAACATCTTATAGACAGGTACCTTTCAGAGAACTCTTCAGCTAGTGTCTATGTTTATGGATGTCCTTGGCAGTTCTTCTTTGAACTGTTGAAAATGTCCGATTTTATACCCCAACACATTGGATCATTTCATTGGTGTTAATATTACCAAAATACTAAACCCAATTTGGTATCTTGGGGCATAAGTTAAACTGATTGGCTGAAGTTGAATTTGTTTTTTTTGTTTCATGGCAACTCAGCTGCAGCAATTTGCTTCCCAAGTGTTACCTTATTACTTTGTTCTGGACTCTCTGTGCTTTGTCAGTCCTTGCTAAATTTTCAATTCTTTTAAAGGTACATTACACCTCTACACCTTCATGACAATCGAACCATTTTAGAATGTTTGCCATCATATCACCACCTCACAATACAGCACCATGTATCCTACGGTTCTGGATTAGTGGTGCTGGAAAAGCACAGCAGTTCAGGCAACATCCGAGGAGCAGTAAAATCGACGTTTCGGGCAAAAGCCCTTCATCAGAAATACAGGCCTGAAGGGTGGAGAGATAAATAAGAGGTGGGTATTATCTCTCCACCCTTCAGGCACTCTGCCTGTATTCATGATGAAGGGCTTTTGCCCAAAATGTTGATTTTACTGCTCCTCGGATGCTGCCTGAACTGCTCTGCTTTTCCAGCACCATTAATCCAGAACCTAATTTCCAGCATCTGCAGTCCTTGTTTTTACCGTGTATCCTATGGTGCCAATTCCCAAATAGAGCAAGAAATTAGCTGGTAGGGCTAGATCACATTGGACCAAATTTTCCTGTTTATGCCAGGGTTGGAGTGCTGTAATGTTATGTGATTCCTGAGCCACAAGGTCACAATGTGCCTACCGGTTACCTGCTAGAACAGCTTCAGGAGGCAAACACCCAACGGTGTTCAACAGGGATAGTGCTGGGTTCACTTTTGTTTGTAATTTATTTACATAATTTGGAGGAGAATTTAGAAGGCTTGGTTAATAAGTTTGCAGATAACACCAAAATTGGTGGTACAATAGATAGTGAATAAGGATATCTATGTTTACGGGGGATCTTGATCAATTGGGTCAATGGGCTGAGGAGTGGCAGATGGAGTTTAATTTAGATAAATGTGAGACATTGCATTTTGGTAAAAGACAAAAGGGAAGGACTTCTACAATTAAAAGCAGAGCTTTGGGTAATGCTGTAGAACTGAGAAACCTAGGGTTTCATGTACATAATTCTTTGAAGTTTGTGTCACATGTAGACAGGGTAGTAAAGAAGGCATTTGACATGCTTGCCTTCATTGCTCAAACCTGTGATAATGGGAGATTGGAAGTTACATTGAGCTTTTTACAGCACGTGGGCAAGGCCACTTCCAGAGTACTGTGTACAGTTCTGGTTGCTCTGTTATAAGAAGGATATTATTAAGCAGGAGTGAGTTCAGAGAAGACTCACCAGGATCTTGCCAGGATTGGAGGGTTGAGTTATAAGAAGAAGCTGGTTAGGCTGGGGCCTTTTTCTCTGAAGCATAGGAGATTGAGGCGTGACCTTATAGAGGTTTATAAAATTATGATAGGTAGACATAAGGTGAATGGCAGGTATCTTTTTCCTAGACTTGGGAATTTCAAGACTCCAGGGCATATTTTTAAGGTGAAAGAAAGATTTGAAAAAAACAAGAGGGCAACTTTTTTGCACAGATAGTGGTGTGTATGTGGAATTAACTTCCAAAGGATGTGAGAGTGCGGGTACAGTTATATTGTTTCAAAGAAACTTTGATAAGTACATGAATAAAAAATGTTTGGAGGGACATAGGCTAAGCGCAGGCAGGTGGAACTCATTTACTTTGGGATTATGCTTGGCATAGACTGGTTGGACTGAAGGTGGATTAGTGGTGCTGGAAGAGCACAGCAGTTCAGGCAGCATCCAACGAGCAGCGAAATCGACATTTCGGGCAAAAGCCCTTCATCAGGAATAAAGGCAGTGAGCCTGAAGCGTGGAGAGATAAGCTAGAGGAGGGTGGGGGTGGGGAGAGAGTAGCATAGAGAACAATGGGTGAGTGGGGGAGGGGATGAAGGTGATAGATCAAGGAGGGGAGGGTGGAGTGGATAGATGGAAAAGGAGCTAGGCAGGTCGGACATGTCCGGATAAGTCAAGGGGACACCCGCACCAATCAACCAAATCGCCCCATGGCCCAACATTTCAACTCCCCCTCCCACTCTGCCGAGGACATGGAGGTCCTGGGCCTCCTTCACCACCGATCCCTCACCACCAGACGCCTGGAGGAAGAACACCTCATCTTCCACCTCGGAACACTTCAACCCTAGGGCATCAATGTGGACTTCAACAGCTTCCTCATTTCCCCTTCCCCCACCTCATCCTAGTTTCAAACTTCCAGCTCAGTAACTCTCCCCTTGACTTGTCCGGACTTGTCCGACCTGCCTAGCTCCTTTTCCACCTATCCACTCCGCCCTCCCCTCCCTGACCTATCACCTTCATCCCCTCCCCCACTCACCCATTGTACTCTATGCTACTCTCTCCCCACCCCCACCCTCCTCAAGCTTACCTCTCCACGCTTCAGGCTCACTGCCTTTATTCCTGATGAAGGGCTTTTGCCCGAAACGTCAATTTCGCTGCTCATTGGATGCTGCCTGAACTGCTGTGCTCTTCCAGCACCACTAATCCAGAATTTGGTTTCCAGCATCTGCAGTCATTGTTTTTACTTGGTTGGACTGAAGGGTCTGTTTCAGTGTTCATGACTCTATGGCTCACCCCCAGCCTGTTTGCCACTAAAGGAGGGAGATGGGAAGGATCACACAGAAGGGACTGTAGCACGGGAAGGCAGTGGCCCCACTGAGAGTCGTGTAGTTGCTCAGGGAGAGAGTGTGACTGTACTCAGCCTGGATGTATTCCAAGATGTCTGCTGAACCTGGTTTCAGAAAGCCCTGGTCGTTCTCAGCCTGGACACTCAGCCAGTAGATCTTTGAGACACTCTCCTCCAATGGTACTCCTGTAACTTGTCTCTTCTGTTCAATTTACAGGCTTCAGGTCCACTACTGGAGGGGGGGTTATGGCCTCTGACCTCGGTATTGGCATAAAGTATTTGTAAAGCCCAAAATAGAATTGATCATATTTCAAGCACCCTTTGTCAAAAATCCTTATTTTTTTTACTTGCCATGACAAAAAAAAATCCCAGTCTTTTCCATTGTATTGATACAGAGGTACAAAATATCTTTTTGGATAGGATGAGGTGAATGAAGTGGATGCCACTAAGGACAGGGTCTACAATTCTGCATTTGTTTTCCTGCAATCCGGAAGGAAATTTCATGAGAGGCCAAACCTTCATCCTGCCTGGCTTCATGCACCATCCCTCCTATTCACCAGAGACCTATTACATGATCACTGGGCTTTGTGATGCGTGTGATCTCTGTTTTCAAAGACACGTTGTGTAATTTGCCTTCCTGTTCTTTTAAAGCATGGATTTCATTCTTGTTTTACAAACATGTTATCTTCAAGATCTCTTCCTTACTTGGAAACATTCGCTTCCTGAATGCCCCTTGTGCTAGTATCACAAAATATAAAGAATTTTATTGTTCATTAAAATACTGCATTAAGGACATAAGACATAGGATCAGAAGGCCTTTTGGCTCATTGAGTCTGTTCCATCGTTCAATGAGTTCACAGCTAATCAGATAATCTCAACACAATCTTCCTGTCCTAGACCCAGAATCCACAATTCCACTTAGTGATTAAAACTCTGTCTTTCTCACGCTTCAATATACTGAACAACACAGTCTTGACGGCTCTCTGTGGTAATGAATTCCATAGATTCACTACGGTCTGAGAGAAGAAATTCCTTCTTGTCTCTATCTTAAATTGGTAACCCCTTATTCTAAGATTATGCCCTCCGGCCCTAGACTCTTCCACAAGAGGAAACAACCTTGCTTCATCCTGCTTGTATAATGAATATTGTCTCCTCTGAGGCTGAGCATTCTTGTCATGCCCTTAAACACTATTTTCTTGTTCTGATTATTGTTCAACCACAACAGTTAAAACTGAGGTATGGGCTTTCAGCCACACGTCCTCATTTCATGAAAATGGAGGAAAAAGAAGGCATGATAATTCTTCACTGGTTAGAAAAAAGCCTATTATGATGCTCCTTTTTCAAGGTTTTAACAGTCTGCTACTCCCACAATAGACCCTATCCCGTGGCGTCAAATGGAATTTAGGTAAGAGAAATTATAATCAACATTAGATTATTCTCTCTTCCTTCCTGTGATTTTCTTCAAGACAGTCAAGGCATGTGATATAAGTCAATAGAGGCTGGTATCCCATCACCAAGTCATCCTTTATTTACACATGGAGAGTCCTTGTGTAAAACTCCCTCAGAGGCAGTTCTCAGAGTGAACAGGATGTTTGACACTCCTTATCTGTCAGCCAGGGCTCCCTGATTGGACCAGACTAACAGCCTCAATCAGGGAACTCAAATCCATGAGGTGCACCTGACTGACCTGTTACAATCTCTATAGCACAAAAGAGGCATTGCTGTTTATTCAGTAGCATTGTTAAAGTTCACCTTTCTACAATGTTCCACCTGACTGACCTTGGTAGAATGTGTTTCATTCATTCCAATTTGTGAATAGTGTTAACATTGCTGCTGGCATTGCAGTTATTGAAAGCACAACCATGAAGCACAGAGCACAATGCTATCTCCATCCCAATAAGACAATAATTGGTGATCATGTATATTAAGCATTGCCTGGTGTGGCTCAGGAACCATACTCTGGCTTGGCAGGCTCTGTCGAGGAAGACCATGGACTGAGAAAATCCACCATTTACTGGCCTCTCGTTTCCCTTGCCCACCTCAATATCCAGAGGTAGTACTATCAGTGTTTACCACCTTGCTATTAGAAAATGAGGACTGCAGATGCTGGAAATGCACAGCAGGTCAGGCAGCATCCGAGGAGCAGGAAAGGAAAACTTTCTGATGAAGGGCTCCTGCCCGAAACATCAATTTTCCTGCTCCTCGGATGCTGCCTGACCTGCTGTGCATTCCCAGCACCACTCTAATCTTGACCTTGCTATTAGTGTTAATGCCTACCATCTTCATGTCTCACTTATAGGTGTCATTTGAGCAGAGATTTGTGTTTTTGTTTATACATGTGGGGTGGGCATCACTGGCTAGGCCAATATTCATGGGACCATCTCTACTTGTTTCAATTTTTTAAAGCAAGCTACCAACAATGAATGGGTGGCACGGTGGCTCAGTGGTTAGCACTGTTGCCTCACAGCGCCAGGGACCCAGGTTCAATTCCCGTCTCGAGCTACTGACTGTGTTGAGTTTGCACGTTCTCCCCGTGTCTGTGTGGGTTTCCTCCGGGTGCTCCAGTTTCCTCCCACAGTCCAAAGATGTGCAGGTCAGGTGAATTGGCCATGTTAAATTGCTCGTAGTCGGGTTAATGTAAGGGAATGGGTCTGGGTGGATTGCTCTTCGGAGGGTCGGTGTGGACTTGTTGGGCCGAAGGGCATGTTTTCACACTGTAGAGAATCGACTGAATGCAACTGCAGTTTATGTTGTTGTTTGTTTAGCCTGTGGGGCAGATCTCATTGCAGACAAACAGGTAACAGGGAATAGGTACAAAGTGGGACTTGGCAAGCAACAAATAGTTGATTGGTGTGTGGAGTGATGACCAGTTGTTGTTGACAAAAGCCAACAGCAATGCAAATTGTTCCAAGGATATAAACAATGTAGGCCAGGAGACTTGGTACCTCCAAACAGGGATGAGACAGTGAACACTTACTCTGACCATTACTCTCTACGGTAAAAAACACACAAGGCTTTTTATTTTGCGTCATCAGTTACTGCAAGCTGTGACTTCCAAATAGTAATGGAGAGACTTTTTAACTTATGAACCAATCATTTTGTGCCTCCTTGAAGCACGAGAAAAGTACCTGCAGAAGGAAGATAAAGGAATGAAATGTCCTGACAAGTTAAAGGACTATCTCAGCAAACCATGTGTATATACACCACGGAATGGCCGACCCAGTTCTTCCCTTTGCCCATAAAACCAATTTTTTTGTGTCTATCTGCATGTGCCTGTGTGTCTGTGTAGGCAAGTTTAAAATGAGGCTAAAGTATTAACTAATAGAGATTTATGCTAGCAGTCCATAGTTGTTTACCTGTAGTTAAAATATATTTATTTGTAAAAATAGTTATTTTTGTTAAGTGCAATAACATTGTCTGTCCTTTCTGTCAACCTCGGTTTAAAAGACAGGTAAATTGGAGAACATTTTGTACTTTAATAAAATCTTTAACTTCTGTGATGACTCCAGGAATAGCTGAACTTGATATTGAGCATGTTTCCTCAGTGAGGATTACAGCTTTTAGTGAGGAATTTCCAGGATTTTGACCCAGCGACAATGAAGGAACAATTAGATATTTCCAAGTCAGGATGGTGAGTGCCTTGAAGAGGATTTTGCAGGTGGGGTTGTTCCAGGTATCTGCTTCCCTTGTCATCTTCATTGTAGGTATTACACGTTTGGAAGGTGCAGTCGAAGTAATCTTGGTGAGCAGCTGCAGTGTACCTTGTGGAGGCCACACTATGCTGCCACTGTGCATTGGTGGTGGCTGGAGCAAATGGTGATACTGGTGCTTGTGGTGCCAATCAAATGGGCTACTTTTTCCTGCATGGTGTTGACCTTCAGTGTTGTTGGAGCTACACCCATCCAGGCAAGTGGGCTGTCCAATATTACTTTTTTTCAAAACTGGGAGAGGTTGGGAAATAGTGGTTGTCATGCTGTCAACACTGGAGATGGAGGTATGAGTGAAAGAGATTGTGAAAATGGAGGATGAATTGAAAAAAAGAGAAAAGGTTTCCATTTATATAACACTTTCATGACCTTCACATATCTCAAAGTGCTTTATGGGCAATTAGATACTTTCTGAAGTAAATTATTGCAGGGAAAATGCAGCAGCTAATTTGGACACAAACAATACTGTCATGATGACCAAATAATCTGGACTGAATTGTGCTGGTTATTGGCAGGTCCCACAGCCAGAGCCAGAAGTGTGGTGACCTTGCTTTGGTGATTGATGGGACTCAGGATAGTACAGGGCCAGTGGTAGCCCTGTAAGCGATTGCCACTAAAACCACCATACAATGAAAGGCAGTGGCCCAAGGCCAAGACGTACCAGTCTGAATAGAGGCCCTGCTGGCAATGGCATTACTGATGCTGCACACCCAGAAAGAGAACATATCAATGGCAGGCACTCTCAAAGATTGGTAAATTATGGTTGAGGGAGGTTAGGGCTTCTTCAAAACGGGGCAAAGAAATTTGTTTCTGCAGGCAACTTGGGGTATAGGGCAGTGACCATTGCAAATCAGTCCCTGATCTTGTCTATTTTTTAATTCACTCACAGGGTGTTGCTGACTGTGTCAGTATTCATTGCTCATCCCTGGTTGCCCTTGAGAATGTGATGGGGAGCTGTGTTCTTGAACCACTGTAGTCCATTGGCTATAACGACACACACAATGCCATGGATTGTGACTTAGTGACAGCATAGGAATGGCAATGTAGTTCCAAGTCAGGGTGGTGAGTGTCTTGAAGGGGAACTTGCAGGAGATGGTGTTCCGATGGATTTGCTGCTCTTGTAGCTGGTAGTGGTCGTGGTTTGGAAAGTGATGTCTAAAGATCTTTGGTGAATTTCTGCACTGCATTTTGTAGATGGCACGCAGTACTGCCATTGAACATCAGTGGTAGAGAGAGTGAATGTTTGTGGATGTGGTACCAATCAAGTGGGCTGCTTTGCCCTGGATGGTGTCAAGCTTCTTGAGTATTGCTGGAGCTGTACCTATCCAGTGGGAAGTAGGGAGCATTCCATCACACTCCTGACTTGTGCCTTGTAGATGATGGACTGGCTTTGGGGAGTCAGGTGATGAGTTACTTGCTGCAGGATTCCTAGTCCTTGACCTTTTCTTGTAACCACTGAATTTATATGGCAAGTATAATTCAGTTTCTGGTCAATAGTAGTGCCCAGAATGTTGATCGTGGGGGAGGGAGTGTGGGAAGGGGATTCATTGATGGTGTGGACAGAGGTGAGTGGGTTGTGTGGTCTTGGAATTCTCAGTCTCAGCATGTGTTGGAGGTAGATTCAGTGAATGTTTTAAAGACTGAATTAGGTTATTGCCAGACAAGGGAATCGGGCTGTGGAGGACAGATAGCAATTTTGAATTTGAAAGACATAAAGAGATGGAGCAGGTCAGAGGAGCTGGTCTGCTCCTATTTAGAGTCCATATGTTCCTAAGATTCTCCTCTTTCATAAAGATGCTTTCACTGCAGGTTCTCCAATGCCTAAAACAATCCTGTCTTAATAGATTGCCTTCTGATTTTCCAAATTCACAAGATTTTGCAAGCTATAAAATGAAGTAGTGAAGTTTCCACCCTCGGGTGACTGTGTGGAATTTGCACATTCTTCCCATGTCTGCATTGGCTACCTCCTGGTGCTCCAGTTTTCTCCCACACTCTAAAGATGTGCAGGTTAGGGTGGACTGGTCATGCTAAATTGCCCATAGTGTTCAGGGATGTGCAGGTTAGGGTTAGATTAGATTAGATTAGATTAGATTCCTTACAGTGTGGAAATAGGCCCTTCGGCCCAACAAGTCCACACCGCCCCGCCGAAGCGTAACCCACCCATACCCCTACATCTACATCTACATCTACCCCTTACCTAACACTACGGGCAATTTAGCATGGCCAATTCACCTGACCTGCACATCTTTGGACTGTGGGAGGAAACCGGAGCACCCGGAGGAAACCCACGCAGACACGGGGAGAACGTGCAAACTCCACACAGACAGTTGCCTGAGGCCGGAATCAAACTGAAGTAGACTGGTCATGCTAAATTGCCCATAGTGTTCAGGGATGTGCAGGTTAGGGTGCACTGGTCATGCTAAATTACCCATAGTGTTCAGGGATGTGCAGGTTCGGGTGGAGTGATCATGCTAAGTTGTCCATATGTTCAGGGATGTGCAGGTTAGGGTGGACTGGTCATGCTAAGTTGTCCATATGTTCAGGGATGTGCAGGTTAGGGTGGACTGGTCATGCTAAATTGCCCATAGTGTTCAGGGATGTGCAGGTTAGGGTGGACTGGTCATGCTAAGTTGCCCATAGTGTTCAGGGATGTGCAGGTTAGGGTGGACTGGTCGTGCTAAGTTGCCCATAGTGTTCAGGGATGTGCAGGTTAGGGTGGACTGGTCGTGTTAAATTGCCCATAGTGTTCAGGGATGTGCAGGTTAGGGTGGACTGGTCGTGTTAAATTGCCCATAGTGTTCAGGGATGTGCAGGTTAGGGTGGACTGGTCGTGCTAAGTTGCCCATAGTGTTCAGGGATGTGCAGGTTAGGGTGGACTGGTCGTGCTAAATTGCCCATAGTGTTCAGGGATGTGCAGGTTAGGGCGGACTGGTCATGCTAAATTGCCCATAGTGTTCAGGGATGTGCAGGTTAGGGTGGACTGGTCATGCTAAGTTGTCCATATGTTCAGGGATGTGCAGGTTAGGGTGGACTGGTCATGCTAAGTTGTCCATAGTGTTCAGGGATGTGCAGGTTAGGGTGGACTGGTCATGCTAAGTTGTCCATAGTGTTCAGGGATGTGCAGGTTAGGGTGGACTGGTCATGCTAAATTGCCGATAGTGTTCAGGGATGTGCAGGTTAGGTGGACTGGTCATGCCCATAGTATTCAGGGTTGTGCAGGTTAGGATGGACTGGTCATGCTAATTTGTCCATAGTTTTCAGGGATGTGCAGGTTAGGGTGGACTGGTCGTGCTAAGTTGCCCATATGTTCAGGGATGTGCAGGTTAGGGTGTACTGGTCATGTTAAATTGCACAGAGTGTTCAGGGATGTGCAGGTTAGGGTGGACTGGTCGTGCTAAGTTGCCCATAGTGTTCAGGGATGTGCAGGTTAGGGTGGACTGGTCATGTTAAATTGCCCATAGTGTTCAGGGATGTGCAGGTTAGGTGGACTGGTCATGCTAAATTGTCCATAGTTTTCAGGGATGTGCAGGTTAGGGTGGACTGGTCGTGCTAAATTGCCCATAGTGTTCAGGGATGTGCAGGTTAGGGTGGACTGGTCATGCTAAATTGCCCATAGTGTTCAGGGATGTGCAGGATAGGGTGGACTGGTCATACGAAATTGCCGATAGTGTTCAGGGATGTGCAGGTTAGGGTGGACTGGTCATACGAAATTGCCCATAGTGTTCAGGGATGTGCAGGTTAGGGTGGACTGGTCGTGCTAAGTTGCCCATAGTGTTCAGGGATGTGCAGGTTAGGGTGGACTGGTCATGCTAAATTGCCCATAGTGTTCAGGGATGTGCAGGATAGGGTGGACTGGTCATACGAAATTGCCGATAGTGTTCAGGGATGTGCAGGTTAGGGTGGACTGGTCATGTTAAGCTGCCCACAGTGTTCAGGGATGTGCAGGTTAGGGTGGACTGGTCATGCTAAATTGCCCATAGTGTTCAGGGATGTGCAGGATAGGGTGGACTGGTCATACTAAATTGCCGATAGTGTTCAGGGATGTGCAGGTTAGGGTGGACTGGTCATGTTAAGCTGCCCACAGTGTTCAGGGATGTGCAGGTTAGGGTGGACTGGTCATGCTAAATTACCCATAGTGTTCAGGGATGTGCAGGTTAGGGTGGACTGGTCATGCTAAATTGCCCATAGTGTTCAGGGATGTGCAGGTTAGGGTGGACTGGTCGTGCTAAGTTGCCCATAGTGTTCAGGGATGTGCAGGTTAGGGTGGACTGGTCATGCTAAGTTGCCCATAGTGTTCAGGGATGTGCAGGCTAGATGGATTAGCGTTGGGAAATGCAGGGTTACAGAGATAGAGTGGGTCTTGGTGGGATGCTCTTTGGAGGGTCAGTGTGGACTTGATACCGTAGGGATTCTATGATTCTAAGTCACATGGTAATTAATGAACTCTTTTACACCATGCATCCTAATATTTAATATCATTCATAAATTACTTACAATTGAGATTCTAATACTTTGAGCCTTCCAAAATCTGTGACCTGTTTTTTCACTGATCTTTTGAGACATTCAGGATGGTCTACACTTTGATGTCCTTGGCCAACAATGTAAAGAATGTAGTTACATGTAGCTATGCCGGTTTGCTCAGGAGATCTATTGCAATTTTCATAACTTGGCAAAGTGCATTGAAAAGAAACCCTGCCAGTTTTGTTCCCTATCACTTTCAATTTCAATCAGTACTGAAAGAAAATTTGCAGAGATTATGTCTTCTCCAATATTTCAGTTGTAAATTGCTTCTTTCTCCCTTTTCAGTGATTTTCTGTAGCAGCTTTCACACTTCTGAGTGTTCCTGTATCTCTCGGTGTTTCTGCAGTAGCTATGGTTCTATATACTCTTCAAAACCATCAGTAACCACACCAACTACCCCCAATGTAGTTTATTATCTCTAGTTTTTACATGCTCATTGTATGGGTTTCACATCCTAAGAAGGAATATTTTGCCCCTGGCAGCACCAGTCCACAAGTTTGGTCAAATTCATAGAACATTTAGACCATAAGAAAAAGGAACAAGAGTGGGCTATTTGGCCCCTTGAGCGGAATTTGCCATTCAATAGGATCGTGGATGATCTGACAGCCTTATCTGTCTCAGCCTTAAGTAGAACAGATTCTGCCCTCCTAGCTATCTGCGGTAAGGAGTTCCAAAGACTCACAACCCTCTGAGAGAAGAAATTCCTCCTCATCCCATTCTTAAATTGGCACCCCTTAATTCTGAGACTGTGCTGTCTGGTCTTGGACTATCCCATGAGGAGAAACATCCTCTCAGCATTAACCTTGTGAAGCCCATTAGGAATCCTATAAGTTTCAATGAGATCACCTCTCATTCTTTAAACTCCAGTGAGTAGAGTGCCAACCTGTTCAATCTTTGCTCATAAGACAGTCCCTCCATACACAAGGGATCATCCTAACCTTTTCTGAACTGCCTCCACTGAAATGAGATCTCTCCTTAAATAGGAGACCAAACCTGTTCACAGTACTCCAGCTGTGGTCTTCCAGCACCTTGTACAGTTGGAATAAGACTTCCCTCCTGTTATATCCCATTGAAATAAGGGCCAACATTCCATTAGCCTTCCTGATTACCTGCTGTCCCTTTGTGCTAGTTTTCTGTGGTTTATGCACAAATCCCCCAAAGTCCTTCCATGTTGCAGCTTTCTGCAGTTTCTCTTCCTTTATACAATATTCTATTCTTTTGTTCTCCTTTCCAAACTGAATAAGTTCACATTTTCCTATATTATACTGCATTTACCAATCTTGTGCCCAATGACTTAATCTGTCCAAATCTCTCTGTAAACTGTTGGTATTTTTGTATCATGCCTTTCCACATTTTATTTTAATTCACTTGTGAAACGTAAACGTTTCTAGCTGGCCAGCATTTATTGCTTGTCCCTAATTGCCTTTGAACTGAGTGGCTTGCTAGGCCGTATCAGAGGGCAATTGAGAGTCAACCGCGTTGCTGAGGGTCTGGTGTCACATGTAGACCAGATCAGATGAGGATGGCAAATTTCCTTCCCTGAAGGACATGAGTAAACCAATTGGGTTTTTCCAATAATTGACAATGATTTCATGATTATCAGTAGATTATTAATTCCAGATTATTATTGAATTCAAATTCCACCATCTGCTGTGACAGGGTTCGAACCAGCTTCCCAGAACATTACCTGAGATTCTGGATTAATAGTCAAGTAATGATTCAACTACGCCATCGTCTCCCCCAGTCTTGTGTGATCTGTTAATTTGGCAACAGTATATTCATTTCTTTCCTGCAAGTCATTATTTATGTTGTAAGCAATTGTGGTCCTGGCACTGATCCCTGTGGAAACCTGCTGGCTGTACGTCAACAACCTAAAAAAAAACCCTTGTTATTTCCTGCCCATTGGCTATTTCTTTATCCATGCCTATATTATTACAGCCAGCACCATGAGCTATTATCTTTTGACTTAACCCTTCATGAGGTACCTTTCCAAATGCCTTCTGGAAATGCAACTTCATTGGCTCAGTGGTTAGCACTGCTACCGCCCAGCGCCAGGGTCCCAGGTTCAATCCCAACCTCGGGTGACTGTCTGTGTAAAGTTTGCACATTCTTCCATGTGTCTGTGTGTGTTTCCTCTGGGTGCTTCTTTTCCTCCCACAATCCAAAGATGTGCAGGCTGGGATGATTGGCCATGGGAAATTGTGTTCAGCTAAGGTGCATCACTTCGGGGAAATGTAGGAGAATGGGGTCTGGGTGGGTTACTCTTTGGAGGGTTGGTATCGACTTGTTGGGCAAAGTGGCCTGTTTCCACATTGTAGGAATTCTATGATCAATGATTCTACATCTACTGGTTCCCCTCTATCCTCTCTGGTTGATACTGTCTCGAAAAACTCTAATAAATTAGTCAGATACAATTTCCTTTCTTGAAGTCACGCTGACTCTGCTTGATTAGGTTATGATTTTTCAAATGTTCTGTTATTACTTCCTTAATAATTAATTCCAATACTTTTCCAACAAAGGATGTTAGGCTAATTGGCTGTTAGTTACCTGCTTTTTGCATCCTCCCTTTCTGAATAGAGATGTCAGATTGGCAATTTTCCAATCTTCTGGGACTTATCCAGAATCCAGGGATTTTTGGAAAATTACAACCAATGCATCCACTAGCTCTGTAGTTGCTTCTTTTATGATAGTACAATGCAAGCCATCAGGGCCAGGGGCTTACTTGCCTTTAGCCCCATTAGTTTGCCTAATACCATTTCTTAAGTGATGGTAATGGTACTTTATTTCTACCCCACATCCTTTAGTTTTAACAGAATGCTTGAAGTATCTATAAGGACTGATACAAAATATTTGTTTAATTCAACTGCCATTTCCATATTCCCTACAACTATCTACCCAGATTCATTTTCACATCGGCCTATATTCACTTTGACCTCATGCTTCCTTTTCATGGATTTAAAGAAGCTGTTATTGTCAGTGTTAATATTGCTTGCTGGCTATAGAGTCATACAGCACTGAATCAGACCCTTCAGTCCAACCTGTCCATGCTGACTAGGTTTCCTAAGCTGAACTAGTCCCATTTGCCAGCATTTGGCCCATATTCCTCTAAACCCTTCCTGTTCATCAACCCATCCACATGCCTTGTAAACGTTGTAATTGCAAGGCAGCAGTTCTAACCACCGAGCCTTTGCGCTCTTCTTTCCCTCGCTTCTTTCAACCTCTGTCCTCATGGACTCCACATCATTGAGCTTTTATTGTCCCTCTCAACTGGCCTCATTTCATTTAACATTAACAGTGCTATATCTTTGTTTTTCCATTCCTCTCATATTTCCAAAAGGGCAAATGTCCTTGAATGTTAAGTTCTCATTTTTATGTCCTTATAACCATGTCTCTGTAATGACTATGAAATCATATTCATTTACCTTGATTTGTGTCATCAGTTTGACTACCTTATTCCAAGTCCTTTGAGTATGAAGATATGAAGCCTTTAAAGTGTTCCGTTCCTGCACTTTTATGCTTCTTTGTGCAATATGACATTCACACATTTATCCCCTCACTTTATTTTCTGGAAACAATCAGCCCGTGACTAACATACAATTCTACTTCCTATTTTACCTCTGATTTCCTAATTTTCCATACTGCTGGACCCCATCCCCCACACCCACCTCCCCACTCTTTAATTTATATCCCTATCTGCAGGACTCTGGTCCTTGTATGATTTTAGGTGGAAACGGTCCCATCGGAACAGCTCCCTCCTTCCCCATGATTTGGAGATGCCGGTGTTGGACTATAACCTGGTGTTGTGTGATTTTTAACCTCCTTCCCCAGTACTGGTGCCAATGTCCCACGAATTGAACTCCACCAATCTTTGAGTCATGCATTTACCTCTTTAATCTAGTTGACCCTGTGCCAATTGATTTGTGGTTCAGGTAGTAACCCAGAGATTATTGCCTTTTTGGTTCTGCTCTTTAATTTAGCTCCTAACCACTCACATTCCCTCAGCAGAACCTCATTCTAGTTATATTGTTGGTACCTATGTTGACCACAACAACTGGGTCTTGCCTCTATAGCCCAAATGAGATAACCTGAACTCGGGTACCAGGCAGGCAACACATCCTTCAGGACTCCCAAACCAGGCTGCAGAGAACTGTGTCTATTTCCCTGATTATACTATCTCCATTTGCAAGTACATTTCTCTTTTCTCCCCCCTCTTGAATGGCTCCCTGTATTATGGTCAGTTTGCTCATTCTCCCTACAGCCCTCACTCTCATGCACACAGGGAGCAAGAATCTCAAACCTGTTCAGTGAACTCAGTGCTGAAGGAGCCTCAATCCTTATCAGCTGGATCCTTCCTCCTGCCTCACTCATAGTCACACACTCCTGACCCTGACTGCTGACCAAGTTCAAAGTAGTTAATCTAAGGAGTGTGATGACCTCCTGAAATACAGTATCCAGATAACTCTCCCCTCCCTGATGTATAGCTGTGTTTGAAATTCAGACCCAGCTCATCAACTCTGAGCTGGAGTTCCTCAAACAACCAACAATTGCTACAGATGTGGTCACTCTGAATCACAATGAAGTCCACCAGCTCCCACATGATACAGTTACAACACATTGTCTGGCGTAACATCTCTATTGTATTAATCCAGTTCCTAATTTGGTTTTTATTAAATTTCATGCTGGTCTTTCAATTTTTAATCTGTAAAATATTTCTCCTATTTATCTTTAATCAGAAAGGAACTTAAAATAGATAGTCAAATTAGAGCCTATTCCCAATTAATGAACGTACAATTTTCCTGTCATCATGCTTCAGTTTGTACAACCACTGCTCCCATTATGTCAGTACGTTTAGCCTGTTGAAAGGACTTCTCAAACTTTGAGCTAATAAAAGAACAAAATGTATCTGTTCCCTCTGCACTGAATTTCCACAATGCTCCAAAATACACAGTCATTCAGGTTGTGCCTCACTCCCAATGTGATCTCTCCTTTTTTGTATAGGGTAGTAGCCACTTAGTTAGTCAGTGAGAAGAGTGGGAGGTGAATAGGGTGGTCGGTATGTAGGGTGGGAGCCAAGTAGGGTGTTAATGGAATTGGGTGTTAGGGGAGTACGGTGTTAGGGGAGTACGGTGTTAGGGGAGTACGGTGTTCAGGGAGTACGGTGTTAAGGGAGTAGGGTGTTAGGGGAATAGGTTGTTAGGGGAGTACGGTGTTAGGGGAGTACGGTGTTAGGGGAGTAGGGAGTTAGGGGAGTACGGTGTTAAGGGAGTACGGTGTTAAGGGAGTACGGTGTTAAGGGAATAGGTTGTTCGGGAATATGGTATTAGGTTGAGTAGGGTGTTAGGTGAGTAAGGTGGTCGGTATGTAGGATGGGAGGCAAGTAGGGTGTTAGGGGAATTGGGTGTTAGGGGAATAGGGTGTTAGCTGAGTAGGGTGTTGGGTGAACAGGGTGTTAGGAGAATAGAGTGTTAGTTGAGTGGGGTGTTGGGTGAGCACGGTGTTTGGTGAGTAGGGTGTTAGGTGGGTAGGGTGTTAGGGGAATAGGGTGTCAGGAAAATTGGGTATTTAGGAGAATAGGGTGTTAGCTGAGTAGGGTTTTGAGTGAGCGGGTGTGAGGTGAGTAGGGTGTTAGGGGAATAGGGTGTCAGGAGAATAGAGTATTAGAAGAATAGGGTGTTAGCTGAGTAGGGTATTGGGGAATAGGGTGTAAGGTGAGCAGAGTGTTTGGTGAATAGGGTATTAGGGGAATAGGGTGTTAGGGAAATAGGGTGTTAGGTGATCAGGATGTTAGGGGGAATAGGGTTTTAGCTGAGTAGGGTGTTGGGTGAGCAGGCTGTTAGATGTGTAGGGTGGTAGAGAAATAGGTGTTAGGTGAGCAGGGTGCTGGGGAATGGGGTGTTAGCTGAGTAGGGTTTTGGGTGAGTAGGGTTTTAGGTGAGTAGGGGATTCAGGGAATAGGGTGTTGGGGGAATAGGGTGTTAGTTGAGTAGGGTGTTGGGTGAGCAAGGTGTTAGATGAGTAGGTTGGTAGATGTGCAGGGTATTATGGGAATACGATGTTCGGTGAGTAGTGTGTTAGGGAATAGGGTGTTGGGTGACTAGGGTGTTAGGGGAGTAGGATGTTAGGTGAACAGGGTGTTAGGGGAGTAGGGTGTTAGAGGAATAAGGTGTTAGAGGAATAGGGCGTTGGGGAATAGGGTGTTAGGGGAATACAGTGTTATAGGAGTAGGGTGTTAGGGGAGTACAGTGTTAGGGGAATACAGTTTTGGGGGAGTAGGGTGTTAAGTGAGCAGAGTGTTAGGGGAGTAGGGTGTTATGGGAGTAGGGTGCTGGGGAGTATAGTGTTAGGGGAGTAGGGTGTTAGGTGAGTAGGATGTTAGGTGAGCAGGGTGTTAGGGGAGTAGGGTGTTAGGGGAGTAGGGTGTTAGGGGAGTAGGGTGTTAGGGGACTATAGGTAAAAACAATGACTGCAGATGCTGGAAACCAGATTCTGGATTAGTGGTGCTGGAAGAGCACAGGAGTTCAGGCAGCATCGGAGGAGCAGTAAAATCGACGTTTTGGGCAAAAGCCCTTCATGATAGGGGAATAGGGTGTTGGGGAATACAGTGTTAGGGGAATACAGTGTTAGGGGAATACGGTGTTAGGGGAATAGGGTATTGGGGAATACAGTGTTAGGGGAATACAGTGTTAGGGGAATACAGTGTTAGGTGAGCAGTGTGTTAGGGGAATAGGATGTTAGGGGAATAGGGTGTTAGGGGAGAAGGGTGTTAGGGGAGTAGGGTGTTGGGGGAATACAGTGTTAGGTGAGTAGGGTGTTAGGTGAGCAGATTGTTAGGGGAGTACAGTGTTAGGGACATATAGGGTATTAGGGGAGTAGAGTGTTAGGTGAGTAAGGTGTTAGGGGAGTAGGGTGTTGGGGGAATAAGGTGTTAGGGAAATACAGTGTTGGGGGAATAGGGTGTTAGGGGAGTAGGGTGTTAAGGGAATACAGTTTTGGGGGAGTAGGGTGTTAGATGAGTAGGGTGTTGGGGAGTATAGTGTTAGGGGAGTAGGGTGTTAGGTGAGCAGGGTGTTAGGTGAGCAGGGTGTTAGGTGAGCAGGGTGTTAGGGGAGTAGGGTGTTAGGGGAATAGGATGTTAGGGGAGTAGGGTGTTAGGGGAGTAGGGTATTAGGGGAGTAGGGTATTAGGGGAGTAGGGTGTTAGGGGAGTAGGGTGTTGGGGGAGTAGGGTGTTAGGGGAATACAGTGTTAGGGGAGTAGGGTTTTGGGGGAATAGGGTGTTAGGGGAATACAGTGTTGTGGGAATAGGGTGTTAGGGGAGTAGGGTGTTGGGGAATACAGTTTTGGGGGAGTAGGGTGTTAGGTGAGTACAGTATTAGGGGAGTATAGGGTGTTGGGGTGCAGGGTGTTCAGGGAGTAGGGTGTTAAGGGAGTAGGGTGTTAGGGGAGTAGGGTGTTATGGCAGTAGGGTGTTAGGGGAGTAGGGTATTAGGGGAATACAGTGTTGGGATAGTAGGGTGTTGGGGAGTAGGGTGTTAGATGAGTAGGGTGGTAGGTGAGAAAGGTTGGAGGTGAATAGGGTGTTCAGTATGAAGAGTGGTTAGTGAGTAGGTGGTAAGTAACGTTTCATGCATAATTTTTCAGATATATGAATCCAAAACCCCCAACATTTCAGACTCTAACTCAGAGTTGGTCAGTGTTTCAGACATCAGTAACTGCCTACCAAACACGCAAACATCTGTATGGTCCCAGTTTGCAACTGCCATTTAATCCATGCAGTGACTAATATCAATGATCTACGTCATGGCAAGAAAACGTGTTTTGCAAAAGCACATGGTGGTGAGGCAGCAGCAAGGAAACATACTTCAAGGCCTATTAGTTTTCAGTAGTTAAGTTTGTCTGTTCTTTCTGCTACCCTTAAAACTGTCAAACTTTTAACCTACTGTCAAGCCTCTCCCTTTTACTAGTAGGTGATGCATTTTATAATCCTCATCATTTTCTTGATCTTTCAACTTCCCTTGGTATTTTAATTAGGACCTCACAAAATCAACTGCTCCAGTAAACTGTTATTGTTGCTCCCTTCCAGATGGGATGATTTTGCAATCTCCCTTAACTCACTCCATAACTTTTAATTGATTCAATAACAATTTGAGAAATAACATGAATCTGCCTGAAGGCTTGAATAATCTTTAGTTGGCAGGAGCATTGCATTAACAACAAAGCAAGGATAAAAGCAGAAATGTTAGCCCACTCTTATCCTTTATGTAGAAGTCTTCCATTCTGCTAACTATATCCATCTGTCTCTGAAATACACAGGAGTAAATAACATTAAAATTGGAGAAATGTTGTTTCGAATCATAACTGACAAACGTGCTCCTGATTCATTATTTTTCAGTGATGATGTCTGTGGCCTTTTTTTTTAACCAAGAGATCAGTAACGTTATTCTGGGTGGATCTAACTTGGATCCTGACTTGGCCAAGGTTATGGTCTTTAAGCCTCTATTTAATATTGTAACACACAGAGGAACAGGACATTACAAACATTCTTAGACTTTTACTATTTCATTCACATACATCACAGAATTAATTTTTGTAGATTCTAAAAACTAATTTCATGGAGCATTGTTAAACATGATCTCACTCTGTTAATAAATATACTCTGTGTTGCTGCCCAGAGAGAGCAGGAGTAACACAGGCCAGAGACCATGAAGTTCGGATCTCAGCCTATTTTAAATTAACAAATCGTTTTGGGTAGCAGTGATGGTGGACACACAGAGGCAGAAAGAGAAAGAACAAATTCAATTTAGAAATGGGGTGGGCTTTATGTAAGCTTCTGATATGCTTATAAGGATCAAAAGTCTATATTTTGTGGGAAACAGTGAGTCATTCCATACTTCATGTCAATTCTGATGAAGAGTCATCTACACACGAAGTGCTAGCTTTCTCTCCATGGATGCTGCTTGACCTGTTGTGATCGCATGCATTTCCAGTGAATCATTCCATGTGACTTTCCACAGAACAGCCAATCAATGGCCAAAAGCCAGGTGGATTTTTTTAATTCATTCATGGGATATGGGTATCACTGGCTGAGCCAGTGTTTATTGTCCATCCCTAATTGCCCAGAGGGCAGATAAGAGTCAATGTAGGATGGCTGTTTCCTTGCCTAACAGACCTTACTGAACCAGATGGGTTTTTCCAATAATTGAGAATGGCTTCATGCTCATCCTTAGACTCTCAATTCCAGAATTTTATTGAATTCAAATTCCATTATTTTCCATGGCAGGTTTTGAACCAAGGTCCCCAGAATATTACCTCCATTCAAGATTAACAACACAAAGGAAAACAGAAATTGCTGGAAAAGCTCACCAGGACTGGCAGCATTTGTGGAGAGAAATCACAGGTCCAGTGTCCCTTCCTCAGAACAGATTAACAGTCCAGCCATAATACCACTAGACCATTGCCTGCCCTAATTAGGAATAGCAGGTAGCCAAGGGCAACAGATACAGTGCAGGAATGCAAGGAAAAGGACGCTTTGAAACAGAGGTGCTTTCTATTCAGTTGTTTCAAAACATGAATAAAAAATGGCCTTTGCAGTTTTGCATTCAAAAATGGATATGGAACAGTTAGGACGAAGGATGAAGAAGGATCAGTGCTCTGAAAGTTTGTGATTTCAAATAAACCTATTGGACTATAGCCTGGGGTCTTGTGACTTCTGAATTAGAAGGATAAGGGCAGCAGATACATGGGAACACCACCAATGTAGTCCACTGTTTATTGTTGAGTCTGTGGACCATTTATATATTGGCTATGGGTGGTTGTACCCCCTTTTTAAATTTTGAAAAATTTTTTGTTGTGGTTT
This sequence comes from Chiloscyllium punctatum, assembly GCF_047496795.1. Classification (NCBI taxonomy): domain Eukaryota; kingdom Metazoa; phylum Chordata; class Chondrichthyes; order Orectolobiformes; family Hemiscylliidae; genus Chiloscyllium; species Chiloscyllium punctatum. Next base: position 7,617,569 of record NC_092775.1, read on the forward strand.
TGCTTGCACCTCTGCCCCATGCTACTGATCTTGAGAGGGGTGTGAGTACGTGGGCAGTTTAGAGGACATTCTCATGGGACTGCTCCTGGGCCTGGCCAAGTAACAGACAGTGGATGGGGTCAGATCTGCCAACTATCTGCGGCTACGTTCATGCCTGGCTGTTGTTAGAGAAACTGCATGTGACGTCCACTGATACCCTCAACGCTTTTAAAGAAAAGAAGTCATCTCAGGGAGTGGAGTACTTTATCTTCTCCTCCTCCAATTCCATTTTGACTTAGCCTCTCCCTCTCTCCCTAGTTCTCCTTCAACTTTAATGGTCTTCATTTCTCTTACTAAGTTGATTTATTAGAAAATACAAGTGATGAAGTAATGGTGGATAATATGTGAAAAGAGCCTTGGATGATAATGTGGTGAGAAAAACCATGTTTCTGCTACTTGTAACTGGAGATTAGATTAGATTTCCTACAGCATGGAAACAGGCCCTTCAGCCCAAACCAACCCTCCAAAGAGTAACCCACCCAGACCCATTTCCCTCTGACTAATGCACCTAACACATGGCCAATTCACCTGACCTGCACATCTTTGGACTGTGTGAGGAAATCAGAGCAAACCCACACAGACACAAGGAGAACGTGCAAACTCCACACAGTTGCCCGAGGCTGGAATCGAAGTTGGGACCCTAGCACTGTGATGCAGCAGTGCTAACCACTGAGCCACCACGCCACCCTATACTGAGCTTCAATCCTTTGGAAAGGGCTGTTGTGCGGTAGCAGTATTTTCATCTCTGGTCCAGAAAGTCCAGGTTGAAGTCCCACCTCCGCTAGATCAAACAGGTTGAATAAGAATATCACTTTTTAATAATTAAAATGTAAATAAGGGAGAATTATCTGGAAAGTTGGACAGTTTTATGGTGTATGGTTGGTTGTTAAAAAGTAAATCCAACTAGAAACTTTTTGCCTGAACTTTGTCTAAGATTATTTAACTTGCTGAAACCTCAAATCCATTTTATCTCCACCTTCAAAGCTATTTTCCCAAATGATATCAAAATGTTATACATGTTCATCACACCAATGAAACCTCCAGAATTTATGAAGTCAGTGAGTTGCATGGTGGGGGGCATCATTGTATGTATAATTACAAACACAAATGGATAATTATTAATTATGTATAAATAATTGTGTATTAATACTGGTCAAAATGTGTGGTGCCAGGCATTGCATAAAGGTGTGAGTGTGTGAAGGAGTTAATACGAAGAAGTCTGTCAAGACGTATACATAATGGTGTCATCTGGACTTTTGGGCAGGACAGCCTAGGATCCCAAAGAATAGAATTAGAATTAGAATTGCTGTTATATGAGTACAATGAAAAGTTTACAAGTCGTTACTTATGGTGCCATTTTAGGTATCTAAGTACAGATTCTTAATTACAAATTCCTAAGAAAACATTATTAAAAATAAAGAAATACTACTTATTCAATATAAAAACCTCTTCTGGTTAGATCAGTAAATGATTCTCTTTTACCACAATAGATAAAGCAAGGACTGTAGAATACTGTACATTTAGAGAGGATAGTGTCAACCAAGCTATGCTATGCTGAGTTGCAGATTTGGTTAAATAGTACATACGTTAAGACTCTGACCTACTCTTGTAGCCACAGTATAAAAGCAAATTACTGCAGATGCTGGAATCTGAAACCAAAAGAGAAAATGCTAGAAAATCTCAGCTGGTTTGGCAGGAGAGAAAAGAGCTGACATTTCAAGTCTAATTGACCAACATGTCAGCTTTGACAAAGGGTCAGTTAGACTCAAAACATCAGCTCTTTTCTCTCCTTACAGATGCTGCCAGACCTGCTGAGATTTTCCAGCATTTTCTCTTTTGGCTTGTAGCCACAGTGTTTGTGCGACTGGGCCAATTCCATTACTGATTGATGATAACCACCAAGATAATAATGCTGGATTCAGTGTTAGTAATGTCAAAGGGAGGTAGTTAGATTCTTTCTTATTGGTCATAGAGTCATAGAGATGTACAGCATGGAAACATACCCTTCGGTCCAACCCGTCCATGCCGACCAGACATCCCAACCCAATCGAGTCCCACCTGCCAGCACCCGGCCCATATCCCTCCAAACCCTTCCTATTCATATACCCATCCAAATGCCTTTTAAATGTTGCAATTGTACCAGCCTCCACCACATCCTCTGGCAGCTCATTCCATACATGTACCACCCTCTGCAGTAAAAAAGTTGTCCCTTAGGTCTCTTTTATATCTTTCCCCTCTCACCCAAAACCTATGCCGTCTAGTTCTGGACTCCCTGACCCCAGGGAAAAGACTTTGTCTGTTTATCTTATCCATGCCCCTCATAATTTTGTAAGCCTCTATAAGGTTACCCCTCAGCCTCTGATGCTCCAGGGAAAACAGCCCCAGCCTATTCAGCCTCTCCCTGTTGCTCAAATCCTCCAATCCTGGCAATATCCTTGTAAATCTTTTCTGAACCATTTCAAGTTTCACAACATCTTTCCAATAGGAAGGAGACCAGAATTGCATTCAATATTCCAACAGTGGCCTAACCAATGTCCTGTACAGTCACAACATGACTTCCCAACTCCTGTACTCAATACTCTGACCAATAAAGGAAAGCATACCAAATGCCTTCTTCACTATCCTATCTACCTGCGACTCCATTTTCAAGGACCTATGAACCTGCACTCCAAGGTCTCTTTGTTCAGCAATACTCCCTAGGACCTTACCATTAAGTGTATAAGTCCTGCTTAGATTTGCTTTCCCAAAATGCAGCACCTCGCATTTATCTGAATTAAACTCCATCTGCCACTTCTCAGCCCATTGGCCCATCTGGTCAAGATCCTGTTGTAATCTGAGGTAACCCTCTTCGCTGTCCACTACACCTCCAATTTTGGTGTCATCTGCAAACTTACTAACTGCACCTCTTATGTTCGCATCCAATTCATTTATGTAAATGACGAAAAGTAGAGGACCAAGCACCAATCCTTGTGGCATGCTACTGGTCACAGGCCTCCAGTCTGAAAAATAACCCTCTACCACCACCCTCTGTCTTCTACCTTTGAGCCAGTTCTGTATCCAAATGGCCAGTTCTCCCTGTATTCCATGAGATCTAACCTTGCTAATCAGTCTCCCATGGGGAACCTTGTCGAACACCTTACTGAAGTCCATATAGATCACATCTACTGTTCTGCCCTCATCAATCTTCTTTGTTACTTCTTCAAAAAACTCAATCAAGTTTGTGAGACATGATTTCCCATGCACAAAGCCATGTTGACTGTTCCGAATCAGTCCTTGCCTTTCCAAATACATGTACATCCTGTCCCTCAGGATTCCCTCCAACAACTTGCCCACCACCGAGGTCAGGCTCACCGGTCTATAGTTACCTGGCTTGTCTTTACCGCCCTTCTTAAACAGTGGCACCACGTATGCCAACCTCCAGTCTTCCAGCACCTCACTTGTGACTATCGATGATACAAATATCTCAGCAACAGGCTCAGCAATCACTTCTCAAGCTTCAAAGTTTGTGAGAAGATTTGTAGCTCGGGTGCTCGTTGTTGTGATTCTGTTCGCCGAGCTGGGAATTTGTGTTGCAGACGTTTCGTCCCCTGTCTAGGTGACATCCTCAGTGCTGGGGGGCCTCCTGTGAAGTGCTTCTGTGATCTTTCCTCCGGCATTTATAGAGGTTTGAATCTGTCACTTCCAGTTGTCAGTTCCAGCTGTCCGCTGCAGTGGTCGGTATATTGGGTCCAGGTCGATGTGCTTATTGATTTGAATTTGTGGATGAGTGCCATGCCTCTAGGAATTCCCTGGCTGTTCTCTGTTTGGCTTGTCCTATAATAGTAGTGTTGTCCCAGTTGAATTCATGTTGCTTGCCATCTGCGTGTGTGGCTACTAAGGATAGCTGGTCGTGTCGTTTCACGGCAACACCAACTAGCCACGAAACGACACGACCAGCTATCCTTAGTAGCCACACACTCAGATGACAAGCAACATGAGTTCGACTGGGACAACACTACTATTATAGGACAAGCCAAACAGAGAACAGCCAGGGAATTCCTAGAGGCATGGCACTCATCCACAGATTCAATCAATAAGCACATCGACCTGGACCCAATGTACCGATCACTGCAGCGGACAGCTGGAACTGACAACTGGAAGTGACAGATTCAAACCTCTATAAATGCCGGAGGAAACATCACAGAAGCGCTTCACAGGAGGCCCCCCAGCACTGAGGATGTCACCTAGAGTTCTTGGGTACACCTGATCAGGTCCTGGGGATTTATCCACTTTTAACTGTTTCAAGACATCCAGCACTTCCTGCTCTGTAATCTGGACATTTTGCAAGATGTCACCATTTATTTCCCTACAGTCTATATCTTCCATATTCTTTTCCACATTAAATACTGATGCAAAATATTCATTTACTATCTCCCCCATTTTCTGTGGCTCCACACAAAGGCTGCCTTGATGATCTTTGAGGGGCCCTATTCTCTCCCTAGTTACCCTTTTGCCCTTAATATATTTGTAAAAACCCTTTGGATTCTCCTTAACTCTATTTGCCAAAGCTATCTCATGTCCCTGTTTTGCCCTCCTGATTTCCCTTTTAAGTATACTCCTACTTTCTTTATACTCTTCTAGGGATTCACTCGATCTATCCTGTCTATACCTGACATGTGCTTCCTTCTTTTTCTTAACCAAATCCTCAATTTCTTTAGTCATCCAGCATTCCCTATACCTACCAGCCTTCCCTTTCACCCTGACAGGAATATACTTTCTCTGGATTCTCGTTATCTCATTTCTGAAGGCTTCCCATTTTCCAGCCGTCCCTTTACCTGTGGACATCTGCCTCCAATCAGCTTTCGAAAGTTCTTGCCTAATACTGTCAAAATTGGCCTTTCTCCAATTTAGGACTTCAACTTTTAGATCTGGTCTATCCTTTTCCATCATTATTTAAAAACGAATAGAAGTATGGTTGCTGGCCCCAAAGTGCTCCCCCACTGACACCTCAGTCACCCGCCCTGCCTTATTTCCCAAGTTGGTGATGGGAATTTCCTGGTACTTGTGTGTTGTGAATGTTATTTGCCACTTATCAGCCAAACCCAACTATTGTACGGGTCTTGCTATATTTGGACACAGACTGCCTCAGTATCTGAGCAGTCGCAAATGGCAATGAACATTCTGCAGTCATCAGTTATCATCTCCACTTCTGACCTTATAATGGAGGGATGGTCATTGATGAAATGGCTGTAGATGGTTGGGCCATGGACACTGCCCTGAAGTATTGAGGGGCCTGAAGAATTATGGCGCAATAGCAGTGACCCTACTTTGAAGCTAAGTTCCTGGGTTCAAGTCCCACCTGTATCAGAGGGAAGTCCATAGACCTAGGAGTCTGACATCAGTGGTGGCTAAGCTGTTCGAGGGGATTCTGAGAAATAGGATTTAAATGCATTTGGAAAGGCAGGGACAGATTACAGATACTCAGCGTAACTCTGTACTTGGGAAATTGTTTGAGGATGTAACAAAAAGATTGGTGAGGGAAGAGCAGTAGACATTGTTTTACTTAAGCAAAGCCTTTAACAGGGTTCTACACAGTATATTATTTAGTAAAGTTAGATCACATGGGATTCAGGGAGAGCTCGCCAATTGGATACAAAATGTTAGGAGATGGAGGGTAGTGGTGAAGGGTTGTTTTTCAGACTGGAGGCCTGTGACCAGTGGTAGGAGTAGAGATTGGTGCTGAATCCACTCTTGGTTGTCAGTTATATAAATGATTTGGATGAGAATTTAGGAGGCTGGTTAGAAAGTTTGCAAATGACACCAAAATTGATGATGTAGATGACAGTGAAGAAGGTTATCTCAGATTACAAAGTGATTTTGATCAATTAGGCCAATGGGCCGAGGAGTGGCAGATGAAGTTTAATTTGGATAAATGCAAGGTATTGCATTTTGATAAAACAAACAAGGCCAGGACTTAGAACATAGAACATAGAACAACACATCGCAGAACAAGCCCTTTGGCCCTCGATGTTGTGCTGACCTGTGAAGTATTCTCAATTCGTCGACCTACACTATCCCAAAATCATTCATTTGCTTAACTAAGGATTGTTTAAATCTCCCTAATGTGGCTGAGAATACAGTTAATGGTAGGGACCTAGATAGTGTTGTCAAACAGAGGGACCTAGGGGTTCAGTACATAGTTCTTTGAATGTTGTATTACAGATAGACAGAGTCATTAAGAAAGCATTTAGCACACTGGCCTTTATTGCTCAGACAGTCGAGTACAGGAGTTGGGCTATCATACTGAGGTTGTACAGGATGTTGGTGAGGTCACTTTTGGAGGACTGTATACATTTCTGGTCACCCTGTTATAAGAAGAATATTATTAAGCTAGAGAGGGTTCAGAAAAGATTTACAAGGATGTTGCCAGGTCTGGAGGATTTGAGTTATAAGGATTAGCTGGGATCTTTTTCACTGGAGCGTAGGAGGTTGAGGGCTGACCATATAGAGGTTTATAAAGTCATGAGGGGCATAGAAAAGATGAAAGGCAAAGGTCTTTTCCTTAAGATCAGGGTGTTCAAAACTAGTGGCATCTTTTTAAGGTGAAGGGAGAAAGTTTTAAAAGAGACCTGAAGGGCAACTTTTTCACACAGAGGGTGTTTATATGTGGAATGTACTGCCAGAGGAAGTGATAGATGCAGGTACATTCCTAACATTTAAAAGACATTTGGACAGGTACATGGTTAGGAAATGGTAAGAGGGACATGGGCTAAACGGAGGCAATGGGGCTAGTTTAGATTGGGAAATTTGGTTGGCATGGTCGCATTGGACCAAAGAGTCTGTCTCCATGGTGTTTGACTCCATGACTCGATGACTCTGAACGGGTTGATTTGAAAATAGCTACCATGAGGAACTCTTGCAGAGATGTCCTGGAACTGAGAGAATTGACTTACAATTATTACAATCTGTGGTAGACAATAATCCAACCAATAGAGAGTCCCTACACCTTCCCTCTCCCCCATCCCTTTAAATGGAGTATGCAGGAGTAGGCCATTCAGCCCCTCAAGCCTGTTCCTCTATTAAATGAGATCATGGCTAATCTGTGGTCTAACTCCATATTCTTGCCTTTGACCCATTTCCCTTAATACCTTTGCTTAATAAAAAATTATCTATCTCAGATTTAAAATTTACAATTGAATCACCAGCATTTGTGGAAGGGAGTTCCCAACCTCTACCACCCAGTATGCATAGAACTGCTTTCTAACATCTCTCCTGAACAGGCTAGCTCTAATTCTCAGACTATAGTCCTAGTTCTCAAAACTCCAACCAGTGGAAATAGTTTACCTTTATCTACCATGCTTTTTCCTGTTAATATCGTGAAGGCTGTAATCAGATCACCCCTTAACCTTCTGAATTCTAGAGAAAACACAGATCTAATTTGTATAGTCCCTTCTCACGACTTAACCCCTAAAGTCCAGTTATCGTGCTTGTAACCCAATATTGTACTCCTTCCAAGGCCAATCTATCCTTCCCAAGGTGTGGTGCCCAGATCTGCTCACAGTTCTCCAAGTGGGGCCTAACCAGGGTTTTGTATAACTGCAGCATAACTCCTGCATCCTTGTACTTCAGTGCTCTCGATATAAAGGCCAGCATTCCATTAGCTTTTTTGATTTGTTTCTGTACTTGATTGTGATATTTTAAAGATCTGTGCATCTGAACCCCCAAGTCTCTTTGGACGTCCACTATATTTAATTTCATATACCTGCCTTTGGTCCACATCCCTTAATGCCTTTGCTTAACCAAAATTTGTGTATTTCAGACTTACCTCAGCTACAAGGTGCTATGTTCCGGGTTGGCAGGATGCTGGTCACCTTTAAGTCGGAGCCATGTAGCATCCAATTCCCTGTTATAGCTCTCCCTTTTTTACTTGAACTCTAACATTGCTCAAAAGTCTGTTGTATAGCACTATATCAAGTGGTACAGTGGGTTAGCACTGCTGTCTCACAGTGCCAGGGACTCAGATTCTATTGCAGTTTTGGGTGACTGTGGAGTTTGCACATTCTTCCTTGCCTGCATGTGTTTCCTCCGGGTGCTTTGGTTTCCTCCCACAGTCCAAAGATGTGCAGTCTCGATGTATTGGCCATGCAAAATTGCCCATAGTGTCTAGGCATGTACAGGCTAGATGAATTAGCCGTGATAAATGGGAGTTACAAGGATAGTTTGGGGTGGAGGTGGGTGTGGGTAGGGTGCTCTTTGGAGAGTTGTTGAGGACTCAGTGGGCCATTGGCCTGTTTCTCTACTATAGGGCTTATACAAATGCAAGATTAATTGATATGTCTCCTCAAAGTTCACGTCCACCAATTCAACACCATTGTCTTCGTTAAATCTCTCTGTTGTATCATTGGTAAACTCAAACAGATTAGCTCAACATAATTTATACCTAAAAAGGCAACACTGGCTTTTTTTCTTTACTTCCCAGCATTTTCACAAGTGATTATCAATCTTGTTCCGTATCACCATTTCTGAAAAAAGTTCCCACCATTAAGGTTAAATGGTCTGTAGTTGTCGAGCTTGCCTTTTCTGAATAAGAGCATAAAACTTGCAATTCTCCAATCCTCTCCTATTGTCTTTATATCACAGAACATAGAACAAAATGGCACAAAACATGCCATTTGGCCCTCGATATTGCACCGACCTGTGAACTAATTTAAGCCACTATAGCCACTATCCCATTAACATCCATATGATTACCCAAGGACTGTTCAAATGCCCCTAATGTGACTGAGTTAACTACACTGGCAGGCAGGGCATTCCACACCCTTACCACTCTCTGAGTAAAGAACCTGCCTCTGACATCTGTCTTAAATCTATCACCCCTCAATTTGCAGCTACGCCCCCTTGTACAAGCCGACGTAATCATCTTCGGAAAAAGACACTCACGGTCCACCCTGTCTAATCCTCTGATCATCTTGTATGTCTTGATTAAATCCCTTCTTAGTCTTCTTCTCTCCAATGAGAACAGACCCAAGTTCCTCAGCCTTTCCTCATAAGACCTTCCCTCCATACCAGGCAGCATCCTGATAAATCTCCTCTGCACCTTCTCCAATGCTTCCATGTATCGAAAGGAGATTGAAAAATTTGTGGCCAGTTCTTAGAGTGTAAAAAACAAGGAAGTGATGTGATGCATCTACAAATCATTGGTCAGACCACATTTGGAGTAGCATTTTCAGTTCTGGGTACCTTATTTAAGGAAAGATGTTAAAGCACTGGGGATTTACGAGAATGATACAAGGAATGAGAGATTTTAGATACAGCAAAGATTAGAGAAATTGGACTTATTCTCCACGAAACAGAAAACATTATGAGGTGACCTTATTGAGGTGTACAGAATTATGGACAATTTTGACAGGGTAAAGGATACTCTGTTTTCACCAGTTATTCTGTCAGTAACCAGGGAGTCACAATTTCAAGATTATCAGCAAGAGAGCTAGGAGTGAGATAATGAGGAACGTCTTTACTCAGACAGTTGTCAGGAGTTGGAATGTGCTGCCTGGGAGAGTGGTGTTGGATTTCATATGAGGTTTCAAAAGAGAGCTGGCGATATATTTGAAAGGGATACAGTTAGAGGGCTACAGAGACAGGGCTGGAGAATTGGATGAGATAATTAGCTCTTTTGAGGCTCTTCAATGGGGCAAATCACCTCCTTCTGTACTGAAACTTCTATGATTCTTTGATTCTTCTGCGAATTCCTCTCTTTCTTAAGTATACTTGGATGTATCTTATCCAGTCCTGTTATGTTATTAACTTCTGTACCTCTTTGGCTGGCCCAGTTAATTTTCTCTTATTATGAAGTCAACAAACAACCTATCTACAACCTATTTATGCTTTTAAAAAGTATCAAAGTCTATACAACCAGTTAGTCCATACAGTGTTGGTGGGTAAACAAATGGCTACATGAGTTTTGTTAGCACTTAGCTTCTACTGAAGTTTTTCTGAAAGTAAATTGTGTCAAAATATTTCATTCGACACAGGAAAAAAAAACAAATTAATCCTCCAGTACAGCCAAGTAGAAAAATGGTTAAACCCCCATTAAATCAAAACTGCACTTAGAGGTTTCAGTGATTTAAGAAAAGGAGATGATATGCATTCCGCTCACAGCATTCCCACTTAGTTTCCTACCAGCATCTAGAGATGCTGACATCAACTTTTCCAAGATCTGAAAATCTTCCCTAAATTGACGCTTGCTGGCTTCCAGTTATGTGTGAGCTGTCATTCTGAAATCTAGCTAAAACGTGAACCTTATGGTTGCAATTTGTTACGTAAGTCCCTGGATTACACAGGAGAACAGTAAAGATAAAATCAGTTCTTAAACAGAATGTTAAATGGTTGAACTCAGTCATGACATGCTGGCAACACTTTTAAGTTCAATGTGGTAATGATGGATAAAGCTTGCTTTATTCTGTTTTCTGAAAAGTCAATAGAAAAGTAATTGCTTTAGAAAATCTAACCAAAAACAGATCTAATTTAATTAAGTCATTAAAGAATTAGGCTCATACTCTGTCCTTTCAAATCTGATTCCAAGAATTTTGAAAATAATACTGAGACTTGAAACCTTATTTTATGATCTATAATCACACTTCACTGATGTTATTTCATCATTTCAGAGATGAGAGTAACACTTTGGGACCACTTCTTAAATCCCAGTTAGGAATTGGCAATAGTAATTAATTACTAATCGAACTCATCACTGAGCTGGACAGGGCAGCTTAGTTCCACCTCCCCTCTGACCTACTTTAAAGAATAAGTTATTCATTTTTTTTAAACTGTGATGTGGACATTGTTGTTATGGCCAGGGTCACAGCTGCCTTTTTGAACCTCGACAGCTCTATTTGATACATAGACTGCTGTTAGGAAGATACTCTAGGATATTGAGAATGTGGTACTGAAGGAACAGTGACATCATTTCAAGTCAGAAAAGCATTTAGTTAAGAGGGAAATGTGCAGGTAGTAGTGTCCTTGTGCATCATTTGCCTTTTTTCTTTTAGGTGTTAGACATCATCACAGGTTTGGATGGTGCTATCAAAAGAATCATGATGAATTGCTGTAGTAGATCTTGTATGTGGTACACCTAGCTGATGCTGTATGTAAATGGTTTAAGCTGATCGAGCAGACTGCTTCGTCCTGGGTGGCATTGATTGAACTTGTCTGGTGTTCTTGGAGCTGCACCAATCTAGGTATGTGGAGAACATTCCAACACATCCTTGACTTGCTTCTCGTAAATGGTAGAGAGGTTTTGAGGAGTCTTTAGGTGAGTTACCATTGCAGGATTCCTAATCTCTGACTTGCTCATGTTGCCACAGCATTTATATGACTGTTAATTAAGTTTCTGATCAATGGGAACCCCCAGTAATTCAATTCTGGCATTGGTGAGGTCACATGAAGGTCCCATCTTTGCAACATTGCTCCTTGCCTGAAGCATAGTAACGGTCAGGTGGAAACACCACCAGTTATCTCTAACAGGAGAGTGGAAATATGGCAACTTTATCTTTACCAGTAGGGTGGAGCATAAGGTAAAAATATAAGAGTTTGTCAGAAAGTCATGTGAGATTTTTTAAAAAATCAAATTGACAAAGGTAGCTTAGATGAGTTAATTGAATGCTTCTGGATATCTCTTAGACTAACATGTTCTGGAACTCACCAGACAGCATGCTATACTGGACTTGGTATTGTGCAACAAGATAGAATTACTTAATGATCTCATTATGAAGGCAACCCTAAATAATAGTAACCATAATATAATTCAATTTTATATTCAGTGAAGGAGAGGGCAGTGGGTCTGATAGTTTACTTTTAAGTTAAATAAGGTGGATTATGAAGGCAGGAAAATAGATGTGGCTAAAGTGAATGAGCAAATTAGACTAAAGGATAAATCAGTGGAGATTCGATGGCAGACATTTAAGAGAATATTTCAGAACTTATAGAATAAACACGTTCCAATGAGAATGAAAAATTCCAAAGGACAGACATACCATCAGAGGTTAATGTGAAATGATAAAGCAAGTGTCAAACGAGAAGAACAAGCATATAATTGTTTAAAGACAGGCGGCAGCTTAGACATTTCGGCAGAGTATGAATAAAAAGACCAAAAGAGTAACGATGGGAGAAAAATTAGAATACAAGAGAAAGCTAGCCAGAATATTTTAAAAATAGTTTCTATAAATATTTAAAAGAAAATCAACAAAGTGACCTTTGATCCTATAGAAAGTGAAACTGAAGAATTAATAATGATAAACAAGGAAGTGACAGAAGATTGGAAAAGAAATTTGCATCTCTCCTCCTTGTAGAGAGTACTAAAAACATCCCAGAACCAGAGGTAAATCAGGAAATGGAAGGGAGGGAGGAACTCAGGAAAATCCCAATCACCCGAGAAGTGGGACTGAGTAACTATTGATGCTGTGAGCTGACAAGTGCCCAGGTCCCAGTAGACTTCACCCTCAGGGTCAGAAAAGAAGTGACTATTGAGATAGTTATACATTAGCGAGTTTTGAGAAGATTTGTAGCTCAGGTTGAGGTTCTGGATATAGATTTGCTCACTGAGCTGGAATGTTCATGTTCAGACGTTTCATGAAGAGGTTACCTAGTATGGTGACGAAACGTCTGATCATGAACCTTCCAGCTCAGCGAGCAAACCTACATCCATAGTTATACATTAGCTTTTACTTTTCAAAACTCCCTTGATGTACAATTGTTGTACAATTATTGAATTGACAATACATGCCTATGTAAAAACATGCATATCTCTGGGAGATCAATTTTTATCTTTGGTAAAATGGGAGATGTTGTATTATGTTTCATGGCTAATATGTCTCTGTTCCTTTAAGAGACGTGCTGGTGATGACATCACTGAATGTGACCTGACATCTCACACTGCAATCACTTAAACTGTGTTACTCTCTTGAAATCTAATCACTTTAGTAGTGATTAAGCAGCTTGTTAGCACAAACATGTATTTGTCTGTCAATGTACTCTGGGTGGGGATTTCAATGTTCACCACCAACAGTTGCTCGGCAGCAGAACTACTGACTGAGCTGGTTGGCTCCTAAAGGACATAGGTGCTGGGCTGGGTCCCGAACAGGTGGTGAGGGAACTAATGAGAGGGAAAACCATTCTAATCCTTACCAATCTGCTGGCTGCACACGACAGTAAGAGTGACCACTGCACAGTCATTGTGGAGACAAATCTCACCCTCATAATGAGAATATCCTCCATTGTGTTGTGTGGCACTATCACTGTGCTAAATGGGACAGACTTCAAACAGATCTAGCAACTCAAGACTGGGCATCCATGAGGCACTGTGAACCATCAACAGCAGCAGAGCTGTACTCCAGCACAATCTGTAACCTCATGGCCTGGCATACCCCCCACTCAACCATTACCATCAAGCCAGGGAATCAACCCTGGTTCAATGGACACTGCAGGAGGGCAAGCCAGGAGCAGCATCAAGTATACCTGGAAACGTGATGTCAACCTAGTGAAACTGCCAAACAGGTCCACTGTGATCTAAACAGCATTAACAACTAAGTGATCTCACAGCCAACGGATCAGATTCAAGCAATGCAATCCTGCCACATCAACTCATGAATGATGGTGAACAATTAAACAACTCACTTGAGGAGCATGCTCCACCAATATCCCCATCCTCAATGATGGAAGAGCCCAACACATCAGGGCCAAAGGTCAGGCTGAAGCTTTCACTGCAATCTTCAGCCAGAAGTGCCGAGTGGATGATCCATCTTGGCCTCCTCCAGTCCTCCCCAGCATCACAGATCCCACTCTCCAGCCAATTCAATTCACTTCACATGATATCAAGAGATAGTTGGAGGCACTGGGTACAGCAAGGTCTACAAGCCCTGACAACATTCTGGCAATACTACTGAAGACTTGTGTTCCAGAACTTGCCATTCCTCTAGCCAAACTCTTCCAGTACAGTTACAACACTGGCATTGACCTGACAATGTGGGAAACTGTACACAAAAAGTAGGACAAATCCAACCCAGACAATTACTACCCTAAAAGTCTACACTCAATCATCAATAAAGTGATGCAAAGTGTCATCAATATTGCTATCAAGCAACACGTGCTCAGCAATAACCTGCTCAGGAACACCCAGTTTGGGTTCTGCCAGGGCCACTCAGCTCCTGATCTCATTACAGCCTTGGTACAAACATAGACAAAAGAGCTGAATTCAAGAAGTCAGGTGAGAGTGAAAACCCTTGACATCATGGCTGCATTCGACTGAGTGTGGCACAACGGTGCCCTAGCAAAACTGGAATCAATGGATAGAGGGGGCAGACTCTCCACTGGATGGAGTCATACCTGGTAAAAGGAAGATGGTTGTGGGTGTTAGAGGTCAGTCATCTCAGCTCCAGGGCATCTCTGCAGGAGTTCCTCGGGGTAGTTTCCCAGGCCCAACCATCTTCAGCTGCTTCATTAATGACCTTCCCTCCCTCATAAGGTCAGAAGTGGGGATGTTGACTGATGATTGCACAATGTTCAGCACCAGTTGTGCGTCCTCAGATACTGAAACAGTCCATGATAAAATGCAACAAAATCTGGACAATATCCAAGCTGAAAAGTGTCAAATAACATTCACGCCACACAAATGCCAGACAATGATCCTCTCCAGTAAGAGACAATCTATCCACCAACCCTTGACATTCAATGGTTACCATCACTGAATCCTGCACTATCAACATCCTGGTGATTACCATTGACCAGATACTCAACTGGACTCCCTTGATAAACACAGTGGGTACAAGAGCAGGTCAGAGGTTAGGAATACGGTGGTGAGTAACTCACTTCCTGACCCCCCCAAAGACTGTTCACCATCTACAAGGTACAAGTCAGGAATGTGATGGAATACTCCCCACTTGCCTGAATGGGTGCAGCTCCAACAACACTCAAGAAGCTAGACACCATCCTGGACAAAGCAGCCCACATTGTCCACAAACATCCACTCCCTCCAATCTCCGTGCTCAGTAGCAGCAGTATGAACGATTTGCAAAGTGCACTTCAGAATTTCGCAAATGATCTTTAGACAGTATCTTCCAAACCTATGACCACAAGGACACATGCAACAGATATGTGAGGAGACCATTACCTGCATGTTCCCTTCCAAGCCACTCATCATCCTGACTTCAAATATATTATCATTCCTTCAGAGTCATTGGGTCAAAATCCTGAAAAATAGAAACATTGAAAAGAGGTGCAGGAATAGGCCATTCAGCCCTTTGGACCTGTATCACCATTCAATATGATCATGGCTGATCATACAATCTCAGTATCCCATGCCTGCCCCCTTCCCATACCCTTGATTCCTTTAGCTGCAAGAGACACTTGCAGCTCCCTCTTGAATATATCTATTGAACTGGCCCCAACAGCTTCCTGTGGGAGAGAATGCCACAGGTTCACAACTCTCTGAGTGAAGAAATTCTTCCGTATCTCAGTCCTAAATGACTTACCCCTTATTCTTAGACTGTGACCGTGTCTGGACTAACCAACATTAGGAGCGTTCTTTCTGCATCTAGCTTGTCCAGTACCATCAGGATTTTATATGAGATCCCCCCTCATTCTTTTAAATTGCAGCAAATACCAGCCTGGTCGATCCAATCTTTCCTCATAAATCAGTCCTGGCATCCCAGCAATCAGTCTAGTGAACCTTCACTGATCTTCCTCAATAGTAAGAATGTCCTTCCTCAGATTAGGAGACCAAAACTACACACACTACTCAAGGTGCGGCCTCACCGAGGCCCTGTATAACTGCAGCAAGACATCCTTACTCTAATACTTCACCTCTCTCACTAAGAAGGCCAGCATGCCATTAGCTTTCCACACCACCTGCTGCATCTGCATACCAACCTTCAGTGACTGTTCCACCATGATACCCAGGTCTCATTGCACCTCACCTTTTCCTAAACTTCCACTATTCAGATAATAATTTGCCTTCCTGTTTTTGCAACCAAACTGGATAACTTCACATTTATCCACATTATATTGTATTTGCTAAGTCCATAATGGCATTATGAGTCGACCTACAGCACATGTACTGCAGCGGTTGAAGAAGGCAGCTCACCATCACCTTCTCAAGAGCAACTAGGGACAGGCATTAAATTCTGCCCAGCCAACAAGGTCTATGACACCAATATCCTGAATAACCTCTATATTCAAAGTTCTGAGCGTTAAAGGTAAATATGCTGAACACCTTCTTAACCACCCTGTCAATATGTAATGCATACTTTAAAGAATTATGTACATGAATCCCTAGGTCTCTCTGTTCTATAACACTGTTCAGGGCTCCAATTTTAATTGTATAAGTCCTGCCCATTCCCGACGAAGGGCTTATGCCTGAAACATCAACTGTCCTGCTCCTCGGATGCTGCCTGACCTGCTATGCTTTTCCGGTGACACACGTTTTGACTCTGACCTCCAGCATCTGCAGTCCTCACTTTCTCCTAAGTCCTGCCCTTGTTTGTTTTACCAATATGCAATGCCTCACAAATTAAACCCCATCTACCACTCCTCAGCCCATTGACCCAATTGATCAATACTTCTTTGTAATCTTGAATATCCTTCTTCACTGTCCATTATACCACCACATTTTGGTGTCATCTACAAACTCCCTAACCATGTCTTCTGTATTCTTATGTAAATCATTTCTATAAATTAGTAACAAAAGTGGCACTGATTCCTATGTAACATGCCTCCAGCCTGAAAAATAACCCTTCACCACCACTCTGTATACCCTGCTGTTAAGCCAATTTTGTATCCAATTGGCAAGCTCACCCTGAATCCCAGATGATCCGACCTTATTAATTAGTATATCAAGTGGAACCTTGTCAAAGGCTTTATTAAAGTCCAAGTAAACAATATCCACTGCTCTGCTCTTCTCAATCATCTTGGTTACTTCCTCAAAAAACTCAATCAAGTTTGTGAGACATAATTTCCCTCACACAAAGCCATGCTGACAATCCTTAATCATTCCTGTCTTTCCAAGTGTATATAAGTCCTCTCTTTCAGAATCACCTCCAACAACTTATCCACCACCAAAGTCAGACTCTCACAGGCCTATAGTTCTCAGGCTTCTCCTTTCAGTCCTTTTTAAACAAAGGCATAACATTAACCGCTCTCCAGTCATCCAGCACCTCACCTGTAGTTACAGACAGCACAAATATTTCTGCAAAGGACCCTGCAATTTCCTCCCTAACTTTCCACAACACCCTGGGATACACTAGATCAGGTCCTGGAGATTTATCCACTTTAGATCTTCAAAGACCTCCAGCACTTCTACTTCTGTGGAATTGTTTTTATAACATAAATATTTGTTTCATTGAGGTCGGTAGCCTCCATTTCTTTCTCCACAGAAAAAACAGATGTGAAATATTCATTAAATATTTCTCCCAACTCCTGAGGTTCTCTGTTCTTTAAGGGTCATTACTCTTTCTCTAGTTGCTCTCTTGCTCTTAATATATTTGTAGAATCTGTTTGGATTATCTTTAACCTTATCCACCACAGCTATTTTATATCCTCTGTTTGTTTTCATGATCTCACCCTTAAGAATGCCCCTAAACTCTCTATGCTGATCAAGAGATTCAGTTGAACCCGATTGTCTATATCTAATAAATAATTCTTTTTTTATTCTTGACTAGAAGCTCAATATCATTATTCATCAATTGTTCCCTAATTCTACTAACCTCAGCTGTCACTCTGACAGGAACCTAATGACTCTGAAGTACTCCAGGATGATACCCAACTCTAAAGACTTTTGCCGGTTGATCCAAACTTCCTCCTAGTGATGGAATGGGATCCAGTGGTAAAGAATCTTTACTGGACAGTCATCATTCATCACAATCCTGTCGCTCACTAGGTTACAATACCCAGCTATCATCAACATCCTTACTAAATGTCGCCCTGTACTTGGTGAATGTAAAAGCTAACTGCCTCTTCTGGATTTCCTCCAACTCATCAATCTCCAACTTTACATGAAAATGTAAGACCTAGGAGCAGGAGTAGGCTATTCAGCCCCTCGAAACTGCTCCACCGTTTAACATGATTGTGACTGATCTCAGCTTGGCCTCAATTTTCCTGCCTCCTCTTCATAGCCCTTCAACCCATTATTAACTAAAAATCTGTCATCTCTCCCTTAAATTTATTCAATGTCCTGAACAGGTACTGTATACCGAGGTAGTGAATTCCACAGGTTCCTTTGAGAGACATAATTCTTTCTCGGCTCTATATTAAATCTGCCAGCCCCTGATCCAAAAATGATTACTTCATGTGCTAGGTGCCCCACTTGCGGAAATATCCTCTTTATTTCTTCCTGGTCAATCCCCTTTTGCAAGTTATATACCTCAAAGAGGTCTCCTCTCATTCTTCTAAACTCCAGAGAGTATAGGCCTAAATTGCATGGTCTCTCTTCAGAAGACAAACCACTCAAATCGGGGATCAATCTAGTGAACCTCCTCTGAACTGCCTTCAATTTAATCCCTCAAGTAAAGGGACTAAAATCATTGGAGATGTGACCACCAGTCTGTCTACTGTTCCTGACTGCAGCAGGCTTAAAGAAACTGGTGGGGATTCCTGGTCGGAGATAAATATCTTTGTCACTGAAACTGGAGATCTGCCCAGTATCCTCCCAATTTCTCCTTCAGTGATCAGAGTTACTCCCAGAGTTACCCCAAGGGGACACTCTGCTCCAACAGGCATGTGACACTTTAGTAAGGCCTGGTGTTGACCAGCTTCAAACAGCTAATGGAGTTTCCCCGAGCAGTAACGATGCGGGCTGGTATGAGAACTGCCCAATTTGCTGCTGCACCAACAGTTGCAGGGTCCCACACACTCTGATACATCTTGAGCACATGGAGCAAGATCAAAGAATCCTGAGACTAAACGACTGACCTGGTAATATGTTGCTCTTAGCAGCTACTATGCATGCCAAGGATGGCTCGATATTTCTGAACAGGTTCCACCCAAACACCAGGAGTATTTTCAACTTCCTTCCTTTCACTGGAGCATTGATTGGGTCATGAACCAGCAGAAACTCCAAGCTATGAAGATGTGTGATTGAGTACACAAATAGGGAACTGTCAATGTAGCTGTGACAAGGAGGGGTCTGACACTTGGGAAATAGAGACCAGGTTGAGGGAAAAAACAGCATTCAGCTCATACTCCTGAGCCAAATGCTCATGGAATAACCAGTGTTTAACAGATATGGGGCTACTCCTGGGTCAATAAGGCACAACACTCCTTCCTTTGTTTAATTCATTCATGGGATGCAGGTGCAGCTGGTTGGGTTAGCATTTACTCATCAACCAAATTGCCCCTAAGAAGATAGAGGTGAGCTGCCTTCTTAAACCACTATAATCTACGTGCTATATGTTGACTCATTATGTCATCAAAGAGGGAATTCCAGGATTTTGACTCAGCAACATTGAAGGAATGGTGAGTGCTTGGAGGAGAGCCTGCAGATGGCAGCGTTCCTATTTATCGGTTGCCCTTGTCCTTCAAGGTGGAAATGGTCATGGATATGAAAGGTGCTATCAAATTTCTACAGGGCAGGTGGTAAATGATTCACATTGCAGCCATTGAGCATGAGTTGTTTGAGTGAATGAATGTTGAAAATGGAGGATGTGTTGTCAATCAAGCAGCAACCTTATCCTGGATGGTGTCAAGCTTCTTGAGTGTTGTTGGAACTGCCCCCATCCAGGCAAGTGATAAGTATTTCATCACATTCCTGACTTATACCTTGTGGACAGGCTTTGGGGAGTCAGGGGGTGAGTTGCTTGCCACAAGGTTCCAAGCCTCTGACCGGTTCTTGTAATCATTGTGTTTATGTGGCTAGTCCAGTTAAGTTTCTGGTCAATAACCCTCAGGATGTTGGTAGTGGACGATTCAGTGATGGTAACACCATACTCCTTACCAAACCTCTGCTATGGCTGTGATGGGTGACCACTGCCATCATTATGCCTTGTCAATAGCTCCAAGATACTCTCTGGACACTGGGAACATCTAAACCTCTTTGCAGAATTTCCTGCACAGGTGCTTAATCTGGAACACTGCTCACTCACATTGAGACACTGGATATGATAAAGCTGGTGTCCTCAATCAACTCTTCAAATGTGGGATCAATGGGAGTTCTCAGTTGTCTGCTGGCTCCCCAATTATTGGCAGGTACACTGTCTCCTTCCTCCCTAATGTCATGGAAACACACACTGGGAGCTTCTGCCTGAGTTTGTCCGAGATCTAGTTTTGCTCTCCCAGTGCCTGGGTGTCGAATACATCTGAAATAGCTTCAGCCTCCCTCACGGACATTCTCAGTTTCTACTCCTTCACCATCCTCTTCATCTCAGCCAGGCACTTTCCAGCCTTGTACACCACTCTGCTCTCGTTCCTCCAGGACCCTGACATCCCACCCTCCATCCCAATCACTGATTTCCATCCAACCATCACTTCCCTTTCTCCAGGGATCCAGCAATATTCCTAAGTGAAGGTCCAAGTGTGTTCCAATCTGCAGCAACAGCACCCACTGCTCTCAGTAACAGATCCATTGTTCCCAATACCAGCACCCACTGTTCTCAGTAACAGCACCCACTCCTCTCAGTAACAGCACCCACTGCTCTCAGTAACAGCACTCACTGCTCTCAGTAATAGCACTCACTGCTCTCAGTAACATCATCCACTGCTCTCAGTAATATCACTCACTGCTCTCAGTAACAGCACCCACTGCTCTCAGTAACATCACCCACTGCTCTCAGTAACAGCACCCACTGCTCTCAGTAACAGCACCCACTGCTCTCAGTAATATCACTCACTGCTCTCAGTAATATCACTCACTGCTCTCAGTAATATCACTCACTGCTCTCAGTAACAGCACTCACTGCTCTCAGTAATATCACTCACTGCTCTCAGTAATATCACTCACTGCTCTCAGTAACATCACCCACTGCTCTCAGTAACAGCACCGACTGCTCTCAGTAACAGCACCCACTGCTCTCAGTAACAGCACCGACTGCTCTCAGTAACAGCACTCACTGCTCTCAGTAACAGCACCGACTGCTCTCAGTAACAGCACCCACTGCTCTCAGTAACATCATCCACTGCTCAAAATTTGGGAGAAGATTTGTAGCTCGGGTGCTCGTTGTTGTGGTTCTGTTCGACGAGCTGGGAATTTGTGTTGCAGACGTTTCGTCCCCTGTCTAGGTGACATCCTCAGTACTTGGGAGCCTCTTGTGAAGCGCTTCTGTGATCTTTCCTCCAGTATTTATAGTGATTTGTCTCTGCCACTTCCGGTTGTCAGTTCCAGCTGTCCACTGCAGTAGTCGGTATATTGGGTTCAGGACGATGTGCTTATTGATTGAATCTGTGGATGAGTGCCATGCCTCTAGGAATTCCCTGGCTGTTCTCTGTTTGGCTTGTCCTATAATAGTAGTGTTGTCCCAATCGAACTCATGTTGCTTGTCCTCTGAGTGTGTGGCTACTAAGGATAGCTGGCCATGTCGTTCCGTGGCTAGTTGGTGTTCATGGATGCGGATCGTTAGCTGTCTTCTTGTTCGGCCTATGTAGTGTTTTGTGCAGTCCTTGCATGGGACTTTGTACACTACATTGGTTTTGCTCATGTTGGGTATCGGGTCCTTCATCCTGGTGAGTTGTTGTCTGAGAGTGGCTGTTGGTTTGTGTGCTGTTATGAGTCCTAGTGGTCGCCCTATGGGTCTGAGTGGGATGTCTGGGTTTGTGCACTTTAGGTAGTCCATAGAATTTGGTGGTGGTGTTGCTTTCAGGTTTCATTCTCTGTAGGTCAAACCTGGTTATCTGTCCACTTTTTTGTAGGTTCCTCAGTGGGTTATTTAACCTGTTGGTGAGCTATGGGGTGGGGTCAAACTCCCTCTTTTGGTAGGTGTTGGTATCTGTAAGTAGTTGTTGCGCTTTTTGGATGTTACTCTGCTTTGTCCAGGATGACCGTCATTCTGCCTTTGTTGTGTCTTTGAAGAGACACAACAAACAGTGAGACAAAGTATTGTACCCCTGATAACAAGGAAAAGACAAACACACAACTTCAACCCCAAAGAGAGGGATGCACTAAAAGCACTAAGAAACTATAAGAACATAACCATACTACCAGCGGACAAAGGCAGAATGACGGTCATCCTGGACAAAGCAGAGTACGTCCAAAAAGCGCAACAACTACTTACAGATACCAACACCTACCAAAAGAGGGAGTTTGACCCCACCCCACAGCTCACCAATAGGATAAACAACACACTGAGGAACCTACAAAAAAACAGACAGATTACCAGGTTTGACCCACAGAGAATGAAACCTGAAAGCAACAACGCCCCCAGATTCTGTGGACTACCTAAAGTGCACAAACCAGACATTCCACTCAGACCCATAGTATCACTACCAGGGACACCATCACACAAACTGGCTAAGGAACTACAGCAGAAACTGAAACACCTGATCAGCGGATCCAGACACACTATACAATCAACACAGGAATTCTTGGACTTCATCAGAAATATACACATAGACAAGGAAGTAATTATGGTCTCATTCGAAGTAACAGCACTGTTCACCTCTATCGACCAAACCCTAGCCAGAGAAACAATAGCCAACCTGCTGGACATACAGAACAGACAACAAAACGGTGAACCTATCAACAAAAACGGCATACTCAAACTACTGGACCTGGGCCTCACAACACACTTCACATTCAACAACCAAATATATGAACAAATCAACGGCACACCCATGGGCTCACCCATCTCTGGACTCATAGCAGAAGCAGAAATGCAAAGGTTAGAACAAACAGTCTTACCGCACATTCAACCCAAACTCTGGGTCAGATATGTAGATGATACCTTTGTAATCATTAAAAACACAGAAATAGAGAACCGGATCATCAACACCACACTCACAGGAATCCGATTCACTAGAGAGGAAGAAAAGGACAACCAACTCCCATCCCTAGACGTGATGATACAGAGAACACCGAACGGAGAATTCACCACAAAGGTATACAGGAAAGGCACACACACAGACCAAGTCCTGAACTACGAAAGCAACCACCCCATCACACACAAAAGAAGTTGCATCAAGACACTGTTCAAAAGGGCCACAACACACTGCAGTACACCAGAACTGCATAAAGAGGAAGAAGAACACCTATACAATGTATTCGCCAAAAACAGATACCCCCACAATTTCATCAACAGATGCCTAAGGGAAAGACAACGGAACGAGGACATGCCACAACCCAAAGGACTAGCCACACTACCATACAACAAAAACATTTCTGAACTGACAGCCAGACTACTGCGACCACTAGGACTCATAACAGCACACAAACCAACAGCCACGCTCAGACAACAACTCACCAGGACGAAGGCCCCAATACCCAGCATGAGCAAAACCAATGTAGTGCACAAAACACTACATAGGACAAACAGGAAGACTGCTAACGATCCACATCCATGAACACCAACTAGCCACGAAACGACATGACCAGCTATTCTTAGTAGCCACACACTCCGAGGACAAGCAACATGAGTTCGATTGGAACAACACTACTATTATAGGACAAACCAAACAGAGAACAGCCAGGGAATTCCTCGAGGCATGGCACTCATCCACAGATTCAATCAATAAGCACATCGACCTGGACCCAATATACTGGCCACTGCAGCAGACAGCTGGAACTGACAACCGGAAGTGGCAGGTACAAATCACTGTAAATGCCGGAGGAGATATCACAGAAGCACTTCACAGGAGGCTCCCAAGCACTGAGGATGTCACCTAGACAGGGGACGAAACGTCTGCAACAAAAATTCCCAGCTCGGCGAACAGAACCACAACATCATCTACTGCTCTCAGTAACATCGCCCACTGCTCTGTTACTGTTAATGAGAGCAGTGGGTGCTGTTACTGGGAGCAGTGGATGATGTTACTGAGAGCAGTGGGTGCTGTTACTGAGAGAATTAGGTGCAGTTACTGGGAGCAGTCGATGCTGTTACTGAGAGCAGTGGGTGCTGTTACTGAGAGCAGTGGATGATGTTACTGGGAGCAGTGGATGATGTTACTGAGAGCAGTGGGTGCTGTTACTGAGAGCAGTGGGTGCTGTTACTGGGAGCAGTGGATGATGTTACTGGGAGCAGTGGATGATGTTACTGAGAGCAGTGAGTGCTGTTACTGAGAGCAGTGAGTGCTGTTACTGAGAGCAGTGGGTGCTGTTACTGGGAGCAGTGGGTGCTGTTACTGGGAGCAGTGGATGATGTTACTGGGAGCAGTGGATGATGTTACTGAGAGCAGTGAGTGCTGTTACTGAGAGCAGTGAGTGCTGTTACTGAGAGCAGTGGGTGCTGTTACTGAGAGCAGTGGGTGCTGTTACTGAGAGCAGTGGGTGCTGTTACTGGGAGCAGTGGATGATGTTACTGGGAGCAGTGGATGATGTTACTGAGAGCAGTGAGTGCTGTTGCTGAGAGCAGTGGGTGCTGTTACTGAGAGGACTGGGCACTGTTACTGAGGACAGTGTGTGCTGTTAATGAGAGCAGTGGATGATGTTAATGAGAGCAGTGGGTGCTGTTATTGAGAGGACTGGGTGATGTTACTGAGAGCAGTGAGTGTTTTTACTGAGAGCAGTGGGTGCTGTTACTGAGAGCACTGGGTGCTGTTACTGAGAGCACTGGGTGCTGTTACTGAGAGCAGTGGGTGCTGTTACTGAGAGCAGTGGGTGGTGTTAATGAGAGCAGTGGGTGGTGTTACTGAGAGCAGTGGGTGCTGTTACTGAGAGCAGTGGGTGGTGTTAATGAGAGCAGTGGGTGGTGTTACTGAGAGCAGTGGGTGCTGTTACTGAGAGGACTGGGTGATGATACTGAGAGCAGTGAGTGCTGTTACTGAGAGCAGTGGGTGGTGTTAATGAGAGCAGTGGGTGCTGTTACTGAGAGCAGTGGGTGGTGTTAATGAGAGCAGTGGGTGGTGTTACTGAGAGCAGTGGGTGCTGTTACTGAGAGCAGTGGGTGCTGTTACTGAGAGCAGTGGGTGGTGTTAATGAGAGCAGTGGGTGGTGTTACTGAGAGCAATGGGTGATGTTACTGGGAGGAGGGGGCGCTGTTACTGAGAGCACTGAGTGTTCTTACTAAGAGCAGTGGATGATGTTACTGGGAGGAGTCGGTGCAGTTACTGAGAGCAGTGGATGATGTTACTAAGGACAGTGGGTGCTGTTACTGAGGACAGTGGGTACTGTTACTGAGGACAGTGGGTACTGTTACTGAGAGCAGTGGGTGCTGTTACTGAGCAGTGGGTGCTGTTACTGAGAGCAGTGGATGATGTTACTGGGAGGATTCGGTGCTATTACTGAGGACAGTGGGTGCTGTTACTGAGGACAGTGGGTGCTGTTACTGAGGACAGTGGGTACTGTTACTGAGAATAGTGGGTGCTGTTACTGAGAGCAGTGGCTGCTATTACTGAGAGCAGTGTGTGCTGTTACTGAGAGCAGTGTGTGCTGTTACTGAGAGCAGTGGGTGCTATTACTGAGAGCAGTGGGTGCTGTTACTGAGAGCAGTGGCTACTGTTACTGAGAGGAGTGGGTGCTGTTACTGAGAGCAGTGGGTGATGTTAATGAGAGCAGTGGATGATGTTACTGGGAGGAGGGGTTGCTGTTACTGAGAGCAGTGGCTGATGTTACTGAGAGCACTGGGTGCTGTTACTGAGAGCAGTGGGTGATGTTACTGAGAGCAGTGGATGATGTTACTTAGAGCAGTGGGTGATGTTACTGGGAGGACTGGGTGCTGGTACTGAGGACAGTGGGTGATGTTACTGAGAGCAGTGGGTGTTCTTACTAAGAGCAGTGGGTGCTCTTACTGAGAGAATTGGGTGCAGTTACTGGGAGCAGTGGGTGATATTACTGGGAGGACTGGGTGCTGTTACTGAGAGCAGTGGATGATGCTACTGGGAGGACTGGGTGCTGTTACTGAGGACAGTGGGTAATGTTACTGAGAGCAGTGGATGTAACATCATCCACTCTCAGTAACACCACCCACTGCTCTCAGTAACAGCACCCAGTACTCCTAGTAACTTCACCCACTGCTCTCAGTAACATCACTCAGTGCTTTCAGTAACAGCACCCAGTCCCCCCAGTAGCAACACCCACTGCTCTCAGTAACAGCACCCACTGCTCTCAGTAACAGCACCCACTGCTCTCAGTAATACCACCTACTTCTCCCCATAGGAAATAGCTCACATAAACTCACAGCTTACAGATTTCCTGTCTCCTGAGGACATCCTGCAGTTCGATATTTGCCAAGAGTCCCAAATGCAGGGTTTCTGTTTCAAATGAATGATTTAATTCTTTGTGGTTCAGCATTATAACTTTGGAATTAGGAACAGGAGTAGGTAATTCAGCCCCTTTGAACGCAATCTGCCATTTAAGATGATGATAGCTAGTCTTATCATGGTCCCCACTCCACTTCCCTGCCTAGTCCCTATAGCTCTTTATCTTGCTTTTCATCAGAAACAAATCTATTTCCTTTTTGAATCTGTTGATTGGTCCCATCTCCACCGCACTCTGAGGCAGTGAGTTCCACAGATTCACAACCCTCTGAGAGGAGTGGTTTCCCCTAACCTTGGTTCGCAACCTACCTCCTCTCACTTCAGAAGATCAGCAGGGGCCAGTTTTGGACCCTGCAAATTCTACCAAGGAGTTCGGTCACAGTTTGGCCATGATCGCTTTGAAAAGCCGGACATTCCCAAAAGACTGAATGACCTCCTCCACTTCCTCAAGCTTCCTCTGAAGCAGCTTCACCATCTGCTGAAACACACAAATAGAATGCTTGCCAGCCCTGTCAGAGACAACCACAGTCCAAGGATGAATTAACAAAGGAAAAGTCATAAATAGTGGCAAGCAAGATGGCCTCGGGTCTCCCTTTAACTCTAGAAGGAAATTGCCCAGAATTAGGAAGCAGCAGATGTGAAATTAAGTCATTTTCTGTCATCTTAAGATAACCAATAACAAGTTCAGTGCAGCTGCCATTCCAAGGGGTTATGTCGCCATGGAAAGTATTTGTCAATGATTTTCTTGGCGGCAGTGGGAAAGTTTCAGAATTATACCTGTTAATGGTGAATAGGTGTCCAGGCGAGATATTTTGATGCAATCTACATCATTTTTGATGTTTTCTTTTGAAAGAGTGAAGAAACCAAAAAAAAAGAACATACGTATCGATCGCAGTGAAGCGTGAGGTCAGCATTTATAAAAGGGAAGTGTGGGTCACTGACCTTTCCAGTGGATCCTTTTTTCTGACGAATAAAACGGTTATTCTGTCCCATTCCACACCGTTGCTGATTTCTAGTCATTGCCTTTTATTTTGCCTCCAGCTCCAAATAAAAAGTGACTCTTCTAACTCTCTTCCATGGGAATTCACAAAGCTGTCTTTTGAAACCGTTTCTTCCTCCCACAATCCCACAGGTTTGAGCCGAGATGTAATGATTAAGTGCCTTGGGCTAGTCCCTTAATAGCACAGCCTGTAGTGATTTTCAGATGGAAGCATCACAATAGCTCATGAAAGAAAACAGACACCATACACACATCCTCTCTAGGGATAGAATCAGGCACAAGTCAACCAGCAATTTTCACTGCATGAGGCCCTCTAGATGGGGCTGGCATTTTAATGATAATCAGGCCCACTTGGGCCTTAGAATGATGCCGCATTTTAGAGAGGCTATTTGGCCCATCACGGACCTGCTGGCTCTTTGAAAATACAAGCCAATTTGGCACACAGTCTCATTCTTCCTTGTTCTTTCACCTCTTCAGGCCTTTATCCAGTTCCTTGTTTGAATATTGACCTCCCTCATCACTCTTTCAGTCGGATATTCCTTGTTGTAGCAGCCGTTTACAAGAAGAATGTTGCCCCCTGCTGGTCTTCTGGTGGCAGATGTAGTCGAACACTCACGGCAGAATCTCATGGGAGTTCACCAATTCGGCCTATGATTGAGCCAATTATCGCTGGGACCAACAGAATTCAGTACTGAATGTAGGAATTACAAGCATGTTGGCACACATTTCCCACATTTGCCTGAGGCCTTCATATTCCGGGGGCATTCTCCCTGTTTCAAGTGCACTCAGTGTTAATCAAATGACCTGGCATTGGGGAGGGTGGTGGTCACGAAAGCACCCTTTATTTCAACATGGAGAGTCCTTGTCAGAACCATCTTTCAGCGTGAACAGGATGTCTGACACTCTTGTTCTTTTTATTATTTTATTAAATAATACAGTTTATAAAACAGTGAACATTAACAGCCGTACACAGAGAAACAGCAATTTTACAAGGGAGAGGAGCAGCAAAGCCAAGCCCCAAACCCCACCGTTCAACCAGTTTACAGAGAAATGAAGACAAACCTCAAATCCTGACACTCTTGTTCTTTTTTTTCTCTTTTTTTTCTCACAAGCAGTGCCCTTCATCATCCTTTGTTTTTTTTTCTTTTTTATTAACCCCCACACTCCCGCCTAGCTGCGGTAGTGCTTATTTTTCCCCAGCACCCATGGTGTGTGTGTGCAGGTGTGAGACACAGTGAGAGACACAAGGTGCACGAATCTTTATTCAATTCCCACCACCAGCAAGATAGGAAAATACCCGAGTGGCCAGTGACAAGTAGTGCCCTTCACATCAAAAGGGCAAGATACTCTTGTTCTTATCTGTCAGCCAGGGCTCCCTTGGAGCAGATTAACAACCCCAATCAGGGAACTCATATTCTATGAGATCCACCTGGCTGACCACATTACAATCACTGCGCTACTCTCACTCATTTGTGGCTTGGTTCCTACCCAGGTCCCGAGTTCTCATAAGGAACAGTACTTGGAAGCACCTAGAGGTTGCTGGTAATGCTGTCTGTAATATAGAGCTAAAGAGACAAAGAAAATGCAGATGCTGTAATCCAAAGGCAGGAGGCTGGAAGAACACAGCAGGCCAGACAGCATCCTGAAGAAGGGTTACATTGACTTCTCCACCTCCTGATGCTGCCTGGCTTGCTGTGTTCTTCCAGCCTCCTGCTTGACTACTTTGAGTTGGCAGCATCTGATTGGCTGGCAGCTCTCAGTGAGTGGAATTTCCTTCGCCAGGATGCTAGATCCCTGGGAAGGCCCAATACAGTCCAATTATTGTGGAAATTTTCCAAGTTATGAGGAGGACCCATATTGGGAACATTAAATCCAACTCATTGTGATGGAAAGTGTGTAACTTACATCTATCCCTCTTTTATAAATTAGATTTTTAACTAGTGGCATGTATTTTTTTCACAAAAGTTTTCAGTAACTAACTTGAACAGTCTTTCCATGATTCTAACCCAGTATGTGTCTGAGAGCAGATGATTAAAGGCCTCCTGAATGGTTAATGGATATTTGTATATACTCAAGTTTTATGACAGAAGGGGGAAAATATCGGAATACATTAGCTTGCTTTTGGGTTTAGGATAACCAAGGATCGATTGTGGCTTGGTCTGAAGAAGATCTGATCGGAGACAGAGGCAAGTATAACTCCTCCCAGCAAGATCAATGGCTCGGAGAAGTTAAAGGGAATAAATTACCAATCAGTATGAGGGGTGTGGTTTGTGAAAACTTTCAGGGCAATAGTGTTTGGTTAAAACTGCAGATTGTTAAAGGCCTGAGGAAGTCTAAGTTCTCAGTCATGTGCGTGGTCAATGGAAAATGTTTCACATCTCTCACAGCTCCAGATCCAGAAAGGAACAGCTCAGGCACCTACAGACTTGAAAGGAATGAAAAGTTTCTCTGGATTTTGGTTAACTGCAGAGTGTTGGTGTTGATTGAGTTTTGTTTTCCTGTGTGTTTGAAATCTTTTACATTGTTACGTATTGATAACTTAATTTATTTTGTTGTATTTTTCTTTATTTGGTGTAAATATCCTTCCATTTTATTGTTAAAACCAGATCTGCAGCCTGGCATGTTGCTGTTTCAAATCACCATGTTAATTTTGTTTTTAAAAAAAAACAAAATATGATCTTTCAAGCCAGACTTTATTCTGGGATCTAACTGATCCAGCAGTAAAATCAGCAGAACATTAGCCAATGATTTCCTTTTCAAATCCATTGCAAATTTCCCAGAATCATTATATCGATCTTCATTCATTAACTTGCTTAAAAAAGAATGCTTCCCCACAGAAAAACTACTATCCATAGATTATAGCCAAACAACACACTCAGACCACCATTTACATTTTATAACTGTTTTGTCTTCACATTATGTTATTGGCAATTTTACTGTTTAAACCAGCACTCATGACAAACTAGTTGGAGATCCCATAGAAATATTTAACTTTAAAATCTTAAGACAAATAGAAAGAGGAGACTTTTTAAAATTCACTTGTGGGACATGGGCATCTCTGGCTGGGCCTAGCATTTATTGCCAGATCCTAGTTGCCTTTGAGAAGCTGATGGGGAGCTGCCTTCTTGAATTGCTGCATTCCAAGTCCTGTAGGTAGACCCACAAAATCATTAGGGAGGGAACTCCAGGATTCTGACACAGTGACACTGAAGGAACAGTCAAGATGGTGAGTGAGGGCAACTTGCAAGTGGTGTTGCTCACATTAACCTTTCTAGGGGCGGCACAGTGGCTTGATGGTTAGCACTGCTCCCTCACAGCACCAGGGACCTGGGTTCAATCCCACTCTTGGACAAATGTCTGTGTGGAGTTTGTACATTCTCCCTGTGTTCTGCTTTCCTCCCATAGTCCAAACATGTGGGCGGCACGGTGGTACAGTGGTTAGCACTGCTGCCTCACAGCGCCGGAGACCTGGGTTCAATTCCCGCCTCAGGTGACTGACTGTGTGGAGTTTGCACGTTCTCCTCGTGTCTGCGTGGGTTTCTTCCGGTTTCCTCTCACAGTCCAAAGATGTGCAGGTCAGGTGAATTGGCCATGCTAAATTGCCCGTAGTGTTAGGTAAGGGGTAAATGTAGGGGTATGGGTGGGTTGCGTTTTGGCGGGTCGGTGTGGACTTGTTGGGCCGAAGGGCCTGTTTCCACACTGTAATGTAATGTAATCTAATCTAATCATGTGCAGGCCAGGTGTATTGGCTATGCTAAATTATCCATAGTATCCAGGAATGTTCAAGCTAGGTGGGGAAACCATGAGGAAAGGCACGGTTGCAGGGATAACATAGAGGGTTGTGTCTGATGGGATGTTTTTCAGAGGATAGGTGTGGATTTGATGGGCTGGATGACCTGCTTCCACACTGTAGGGATTCTAGTCTTACAGCAAAAGAATAGTGTTCAACCTACTTTGCTGGAATGTAGATTGGGCCTGACTCAAATTGCTCAGACTGTGGGTGGTCCATTATAATTTAACACAATAGCAGAAAAGTGAAGAATGAGGTGAGAAGCAATGAGTCAGAGCAGATGGACATCAGAGAAATATGAGCTCAGCAGAATGGACATTTCCTGCTGTGACAAATAAACCAGGTAAGAAGAATATGAAAGTTGACAATCCAAAAATTATAATTCAGTGGATTGAGTAAAGTTGGGAGTGATGGAATTAGATTAGATTGCCTACAGTGTGGAAACAGGCCCTTCAGCCCAACCAGTCCACAATGACTCTCCGAAGAGTAACCCACCCAGACCCATTTCACTCTAACCAATGCACCTAACACTACGGGCAATTTAGCATGGCCAATTCACCTGATCTGCACATTTTTGGACTGTGGGAGGAAACCGAAGCACCCGCAGGAAGCCCACGTAGACACGGGGAGAATGTGCAAACTCCACACAGACAGTTGCCTGAGGCCGGAATCAAACCTGGGACCTTGGTGCTTTGAGGCAGCAGTGCTAACCACTGAGCCACCATGCCACCCAAAATCACCCTCTGAACGTAACATGGGCTGGTGTAAACAAAAGCAGGAAACATAGAGCCAAAGTGAAAGCACTGAGTGAAAATCAGGAAATGGTTTGCTGAGGTGGTGGGAGTTCTGTTATTTTTTTAACTGCATGTCAGAGATTCTAGTCTGGCCATCATTCAATGTCTATCCCTATTTGCCCAAGGTTGTCATAGAACTTAGCTTTGAACCACTTGTAGTTCCAGTGCTGCTGCCCCACTGGTGTCAGAGAGGGAGTGCCAGCATACTGCTCAATCAGAGCTAAAGGAATGGCAGCATCTGTTGGAGTCAGGATGATGTTGGAAATGTCAGCTGTTCTTGTGTTATTGTTGTTCTTATTCTTCCCAGCAGTGGGAGTCATGGTCAAAGCAGACCTGTTGCTATTTAAATGATGTATTTTAATATAGTATTATTATATGGTGCACAAGTTGAAATGGCCCAATAACACTCGAAGTTTATTTCTTCCTAAATTTATCACAACGTTTGGAAAAATTGTCCATTCGTCCACCAAAGGAGCAGAACTCATCATTTGACAAGTATTTTCTTCATTTTTCCAATATGTAATGCCATATCTTTTTATTAGATTCATTTAAGGGATGTAGATATTGATTCCTGATTGCCCAGAGTTAAAAGTCAGTGATATTGCCATGGATCAGGAGTTATATGTTGGCCGAACCCCAGGTATGAACAGTAAACTTTCTTCCGTTGAGGGCATTAGTGAATCAGATGAGTTTTTCTGACAATCAACATGGTCATCATTAGACAAGCTTTTTTTTATCATTTTAAATTTCAGATTTTTGGATTAGATTAGATTAGATTATTTACAGTGTGGAAACAGGCCCTTCGCCCAACAAGTCCACCCCGCCCCACCGAAGCGCAACCCACCCATACCCCTACATTTACCCCTTACCAAACACTACGGGCAATTTAGCATGGCCAATTCACCTAACCTGCACATCTTTGGACTGTGGGAGGAAACCGGAGCACCCGGAGGAAACCCACGCAGACACAGGGAGAATGTGCAAACTCCACACAGACAGTCGCCTGAGGCAGGAATTGAACCCGGGTCTCTGGCGCTGTGAAGCAGCAGTGCTAACCACTGTGCCACCGTGCCGCCCAAAAATTTTAAAAACTTTTTAAATTCCAGAACATTAACATGGGGCTCTGGATGACCAGTCCTATTACTAATATGCTACTATCTCCCCTTGGCATGCAATGACTCCATCTTTGACAAACCATTGCCTTAACTATTTGATCATTTCTTTCCAAGTGTACAATACATGGGCTTTGACCAGCCAGCCCAGAGTCATTACTTAGAATCAAGAGACTCTCCGAATCTCCTGCTTATTTTATTCAAACATTTTCTGATGAGTGTATTTCAGCTATCAATCATTTATACTGGTTACCTTTAATGATCTCTGATTGTTTCAAATTGCTTTATGCAATGAAGTTGTTGTAATGCACCACACTCAATAACCAATTGATTCACAGCAAGTTCCTACAAATAACAGCAATCCAGGATAGTAACCAGATACAGGCTGTGCCCAAATTGCAAATGGGGTTTATTATGGAGTCTGTACACAAGTCGATTTGTGAGCAAGCCAGAACACAATATAGGACAATGTAAAGCAGCTATTTGTTAATACAGGAAGTTTTCATATGTGGGTCATTACAATTACACCCCTATATGGAATTATATTTGTAAGTACAAGCATTCATAAGTCGGACATTCATATATCAAGAATTCCCTGTGATCTGTTGTAAAGAGTTTTCCCTGATTTCCATTCATTTCTGTCTTGATCAGATTCTTTGATGATAAACCTGGTCAAATACTGCCTTGATGTTAAGGGCAATCAACTCACACTTCGCCATTGTAATTAGATTAGATTACTTACAGTGTGGAAACAGGCCCTTTGGCCCAACAAGTCCACACCGCCCCACCGAAGCGCAACCCACCCATACCCCTACATCTACCCCTTACCAAACACTACGGGCAATTTAGCATGGCCAATTCACCTAACCTGCACATCGTTGGACTGTGGGAGGAAACCGGAGCACCTGGAGGAAACCCACGCAGACACGGGGAGAATGTGCAAACTCCACACAGTCAGTCGCCTGAGGCGGGAATTGAACCCAGGTCTCTGGCGCTGTGAGGCAACAGTGCTAACCACTGTGCCACCGTGCCGCCCAAAATTCAGCTGTTTTGTCCATTTTGGACTAAGGCTATAATGAGGTTAAAACCCAAGTGGCTCAGTCAGAATCAAAATTAAACCTTGGTGATGAATAAGTGCCCATTGATAAAACTGTCAATAATACCTTGCATCAATTTGCTGATAAATAAGGGGAGGCTAACACAGCAGTAATTGGCTGGATTGGTTTGGCTTGCATTTTATGTACAAACATAACTGGGTAATTTTCCACATTTTTGGGTAGACATCAGTGTTATAACTTTACTGGAGCAATATACCTAGAGACACATTTAGCTCTGAAGCACAAGTCTTTAATGTTACAGCCAAATGCTGTTTAGGCATTTCACTTTTGCTGTATCTAGTATCTTCAGTCATCAAGTAAACTGTTTGAAAACTTGGTAAAAACAATGACTGCAGATTCTGGATTAGTGGTGCTGGAAGAGCACAGCAGTTCAGGCAGCATCCAACGAGCAGCGAAATCGACGTTTCGGGTAAAAGCCCTTCATCAAGAATAAAGGCAGTGAGCATGAAGCGTGGAGAGATAAGCTAGAGGAGGGTGGGGGTGGGGAGAGAGTAGCATAGAGTACAATGGGTGAGTGGGGGAGGGGATGAAGGTGATAGGTCAAGGAGGAGAGGGTGGAGTGGATAGGTGGAAAAGGAGATAGGCAGGGAGGACAAGTCCGGACAAGTCATGGGGACAGTGCTGAGCTGGAAGTTTAGAACGAGGGTGAGGTGGGGGAAGGGGAAATGAGGAAACTGTTGAAGTCCACGCTGATGCCCTGGGGTTGAAGTGTTCCAAGGCGGAAGATGAGGCGTTCTTCCTCCAGGCGTCTGGTGGTGAGGGAGCGGCGGTGAAGGAGGCCCAGGACCTCCATGTCCTTGGCAGAGTGGGAGGGGAAGTTGAAATGTTGGGCCACGGGGCGGTTTGGTTGATTGGTGCGGGTGTCCCGGAGATGTTCCCTAAAGCGCTCTGCTAGGAGGCGCCCAGTCTTCCCAATGTAGAGGAGACCGCATTGGGAGCAATGGATACAATAAATGATATTAGTGGATGTGCAAGTAAAACTTTGATGGATGTGGAAGGCTCCTTTAGGGCCTTGGATAGAGGTGAGGGAGGAGGTGTGGACGCAGGTTTTTCAGTTCCTGCGATGGCAGGGGAAAGTGCCAGGACGGGATGGTGGGTTGTAGGGGGGCATGGACCTGACCAGGTAGTCACGGAGGGAACGGTCTTTGCGGAAGGTGGAAAGGGGTGGGGAGGGAAATATATCCCTGGTGGTGGGGTCTGTTTGGAGGTGGCAGAAATGTTGGCGGATGATTTGGTTTACACGAAGGTTGGCAACCTTATTTGAAATAAAATATAAGTTCACTGTCAAAGATTGTCAGAGCCAATATCCAAAACTAGATATGATCAGATGTGTTTAGCATGCCTCCTGTGTTGTAGCTTCACTAAGTCACTGTTGCTGCTGTTGACCCTCAGCGCCTCATGGTAATCCAGTCTTGAATGTTTTCGTCTGTTGTGAACTATCCCATTTAACACGATGATGGTACTATTCAATACAAGGGGATAATCCTCACTGTGAAGATAGGATTTTGTCCCTTTCAGGCCTAGAGCAATCAGTCTGAAGATTCACATACGTTGGGAGCTGTACGGATATCAGTATACCCAGTCACTCATCAGTCATAGAGTCTTATAGCATGGAAACAGGCACATCTACCCAACTAGTCCATGCCAAACAGGTTCCCAAACTAAACTCCTCCCACTTGTCTTCATTTGGCCCATATCCCTCCAAACCTCCAAACCAAACCTATCCTGCATCCACCATTTCCTCTGGTAGTTCATTCCACACATGAACCACACTCAGTGTAAATACGTTTCCTCTCAAGTAAGTCCCTTTTAAATCTTTCACCTTTCATCTTAAAAATATGTCCCTTAGTTTTAATTCCTCTACCCTCAGGAAAAGACCTTTGCTATTCACCATATCTATACCCCTCAACCTCAACTTCCTACACTCCAGTGAAAAATGTCCCAGCCAATCCAGCCACTCCTTATAACTCAAACCCTCTAGTCTTGCCAGTATCTTCGTAAATCTTTTCTGAACCCTCTCCAATTTAATAATGTCTGTCCTATAACAGGATGACCAGAACTGTACACTATACTCCAGAAGTGGCCTCACCAACGTCCTGTATAACCTCAGTATGATTTCCCAACTCTTATACTCAGTGGTCTGAGCAAGAAAGACAAGCATGCTAGATGCCTTAACTCCCCTCTCTACCTGTGACACAACATTCAAAGAACTGTGCACCTGCACTTCTAAGTCTCTCTGTTCAACAACACTACTCAAGCCCCTACCATTAACTGTATAAGTCCTGCCTTTGTTTGTCTTACCAAAATGTAATAGCTCACATTTATCCAAATTAAATTCCATCTGCCACTCCTCAGCCCATTGGCCTGATTAATCAGAACCCTTTGTAATCGTAGGTAACCTTCTTCACTGTCCGTTTGAGGGACATTACCTCTTGATTCCTTGCCAAGTTACATATCCACATCAAGAGTAATGTAGGTAGGAGTAACTGGATTTCATGAATTTTCTAACTCTTATTTATGACCCCAAGTAGCTGGATATGCCCACCAGTAAACATATCTGGGATCTCAACTTAGCAATCAAGCAAAAACACAGTGTGGAGCCCATCTATTTCAGGTGAATATGTGGGGGTGTGTCACTTGTTCTAATGTAAACACATTGTGGGAATGGTGCATAAGGCAGAACATCTTAAGTATGTTTAAGGCACCATAAAACAGCGCCATTTAATTGCATAAATTAAGAAATGATACAAAGTTAAAACAAATGTCATTCTTTGTTCATTCCATGCCCTCTTGGTCTCACGAAGTGGTCAAAGACGAGGGCCTGTCCAACTGCCAAAGACCGGGAGCTTCTCAAAACTGCCAAGAACTGGGTGCCTTACAAAACTGTTAAGGCCCGGGGTGGGTGTCCATCAATCTACCTAGGACCAGATCTTTGAAGCTTCCAAGGATAGGGGCTGCTATAACTGCTGAGGGCCCAGCGTCTGTTGATACTACTGAGGACAGGAGCTACCAAAACCGCCAATGACCAGGGGCCCATTCAAATCACCAAGGACTGGAGCCTGTTCAAATCACCAAGGACTGGGGCCTGTTCAAATCACCAAGGACTGGGCCCATTCAAATCACCAAGGACTGGGCCCATTCAAATCACCAAGGACTGGGGCCTGTTCAAATCACCAAGGACTGGGGCCTGTTCAAATCACCAAGGACTGGGCCCATTCAAATCACCAAGGACTGGGGCCTGTTCAAATCACCAAGGACTGGGGCCTGTTCAAATCACAAAGGACTGGGCCCATTCAAATCACCAAGGACTGGGGCCTGTTCAAATCACCAAGGACTGGGCCCATTCAAATCACCAAGGACTGGGCCCATTCAAATCACCAAGGACTGGGCCCATTCAAATAATCACCAAGGACTGGGGCCCATTCAAATCACCAAGGACTGGGGCCTGTTGAAACTGCTGATGATAGTAACCCGCCAAAACTGCCACAGAACCCAGGTTTGTCCAAATGAGAATGCTGCACCTCAGCTGTAGAAAGAAGAAAAAATGAATTTGATACAAATGATGAAACTAAGAGATGATAATTTTTTTTTAAAAAGAGAAGGATGTCACCAGGTAGCTGAAAGGGATTAGGCGGGCCAGGAACCTGAACACCAGCTAACCTGCTGTCTTAATTAACTTAAGAAGTTAATTAGGAAGTAATTTGCCAGAAATGAATGAAGGAGCTAAGACCTGACCCAGCATAAGTCCCATAGTTAGACGTAAAATTCCAGGACAGCAGAAGTCCCAGTAGGGGTTGCTACAAGCAGGAAAAGCGGAGAGTCGCAGCTGTGGTAGTGCAGCCTACTATCAGTGTGGCATTGAAGCATTTTGTGTTTAAATCCAGAGTGAGATTGTAACCCACAACTGACACACACAGAGACATAGAGAGTACAACTGAGTGCAATTTCCTAAGTAACCAGAAAATCATCCTGCACAGATAGAGCCCAGCACCACAGCTTCCTGCATAGGTAGATCCCAGCATCACAGCCTCCTGCATAGGTAGATCCCAGCATCACAATATCCTACACAGGTAGATCCCAGCATTACAATATCCTACACAGGTGGATCTCAGCACTATGATCTCCTGCACAGGTAGATCCCAGCACTATGATCTCCTGCACAGGTAGATCCCAGCACTATGATCTCCTGCATAGGTGAATCCCAACACCACACTGTCCTGCATAGGTAGATCCCAGAACTATGATCTCCTGCTCAGGTAAATCCTAACACCACGATCTCCTGAAAAGGTAAATCTCAGCACCATGACCTCCTGCACAGGTGGATCCCAGCACCATGACCTCCTACCATTATAGGTAGGGCAAGGATGCACATCCACAATCCACTCTAACCTGAACAGGGACCAACTGCATGCTGTTAACATGAATCTGAACAACTGCAACTATTCAAATGAGCCAACTGCCACCCATCTCCAAGGAGCACATGTTACAGTATACATGTTATAGCCTGAGGCTTTCACTAGTTATGGTCAAGGCTCCTATTTCTTTCTAGCAAACAGAAATCCAGGAATCTTACTGCCTGCCAGTTGTGGCTGTTGGAAGGATTTATAAGTTGATCCTCAACTTCTTTGGCCATATTATAACTGCAGCTTTTGTGACCCTGAAGAGTGGGAAATTAACCCATACTTCTGGCTCACCACTGTGCCACATTTAAATTAACCCATAAATATTCCACATTAGGTTGGACTTTCAGTTGTGTAGTCCTTTGAATTTAACTACAAAATATCCCACAAATCATTTTCGTGTTGAATATGCTGTCTGGGCAATGTTGTAGAACAGAAAGACCAAGGGGTTCAGGTACATAATTCTTTGAAATTTGCATCACAGGTAGACATGGTGGCTAAAGAGGGACAGTGAACATGCTTGCCTTATTGCTCAGACCTTAAAGGAAAGGAGTTGAGACATCTTGTTGAGGTTGTACAGGACATTGGTGAGGCCTCTACTGGATTATTGTGTGCAGTTCTGGTCACTCTGCACAGGAAGGATACTATTAAACTGGAGAGGAGAAAAGATTTACCAAGATGTTGATGGGAATGGAGGGTTTGAGTTATAAGGAGAAGCTGGATAGGTTGGGATTTTTTTTTACTGGAGCGTAGGAAGTTGAAGGGTGATCTTATAGAGGCTTATAAAATCATGAGGGTCATATATAAGGTGAAGAGCACTTTTCCTTAAGTGGGGGATTTCAAGATTAGGGGGCATACTTTTAAGGTGAGGGGAGAAAGATTTAAAAAGGACATGGGGACAACTTTTTTACACAGAGAGTGGTTAATGTGTGGAATCAACTTCCAGAGGAACTGGTAGATATAGGTACAGTTGCAACTTTTAAAAAATATTTGGATAAGTACATGAATAGAAAAGATTTGGAGGAATATGGGCCAAGTGCAGGCAAGTGGTACCCAGTTTAGTTTGGGATTACTGTCAGTATGGACTAATTGGACCAAAGGGTCTGATTCTGGGCTGTCTGACTTGATAATGACATTTTGCTTATCTTCTGAAATGCTTTGAAAGGGTAGGCATGATTATCCTGTTGTACAACATTGTTCTGGGAAAACCCCAATTTGTAATTATCTCTTTATTATACAACTATCCAGCCATATTGCAGAAAGTCATCAGCAGTTTCTGCTGCTTCGGAACTTGTTCCACTTAGCAAAGTTCAACTCATTAAAATACGTCTGGTTTAATTGTTAGACCAAGGAGCCCTGAATCAATGGACCTACAGTGAACATTACCAACTGGTTCACTCAAAGGCACAACACCTCCCCCCCACCCCCCCCAACACCTCCACACACCCCCACCCCATGCCCATTGGACACATGAGATTGATTGCTTCATTCAATGTTTGATTAAGATTACTCTGGGATCTTTATTTGGACAGATTGCTTGTGATATCCTTGTAGGTGTGCTGTACCAATTTAATCAATTACCGGTCTGTAACAATGTGGCTTTGTGATATCATTGCCCTTTT
Organism: Chiloscyllium punctatum; assembly: GCF_047496795.1. Lineage (NCBI taxonomy): Eukaryota > Metazoa > Chordata > Chondrichthyes > Orectolobiformes > Hemiscylliidae > Chiloscyllium > Chiloscyllium punctatum. Next base: position 7,657,802 of record NC_092775.1, read on the forward strand.
ACCTGACCCCTTCTTATGTTGTCCCAGTGGACATTAGCCCTTGGGCTATATTGGATTTTCTCAAATCAATTTAACTTATGGTATATAGTTAAGATGGATAAAGAACTCTTTGGAAATAGAGTAAACACAAAACAGGTTTCTGCTTTTACATTTAAAAAAATCCAAGTCCTTTGAAGAACTTAGGATCCCTCTAATTATACTGGTTAGCAAACATAAAATCAAGCTCACAACTGTTTAATGTCAAGATAATGTATAAGGGACATTGTGACGATGAAGCTAGGATCAGACTCATGGGAAATCTAACACCTTTAATACTTTCACTCACCTAAGCCCAGCTTTGAAGCAAAGCTTTACTGACTGGTTTTAAGTGACTGCAACATTTGCTTTTAATTTTTGTTAATATTTCTTGGACTACTTTGATGAACAGCCATTCAGTTTCACATCTGCCTGACTTTTTTTTGTGTCGTGGGGAGGGGAGATCCGCTGGAAGGTTAGAATAGAAAATCCCTTGGTGAAATTAAAACAGAGAAGAATTTATCAACTCAGAAGCATGGGCAGTGGGCAAGACACTGTCATTTGGAATGTTAAATCGGGTAAGGGAGAAAAGATAAACTGAGAGAGCCCCTTTATATAACAAGAGAAGATTCAGCACTGTGAGTATTATATAGCTTTTGGGAAAGGTTTGTATGAATAATATCTTAGCTGAGCAATCACAAAATATTTTTGTCGCAAAAACATAAAATTTTTAGATCAAACTGCAGAGAAAGACAATTTACCCAGAAAGAGCTTTATTTTTGGAGTTTAGATTATTTCCAGGTGGTCCTCTATGAAAGAATAACAATTTCCATAAACAAACCCAGAACATAATATTGACATGAATGGGTAACTCCTTTTACGAATCCAGCAACACCCCCTGATTTTATAAGATGACTTGCTGTCTCTGTCTGGTGTTTATCCTTCCTAATGGCCTCCAAGTTACCATGGACAAAGTACAAAAATTGTCCAGGTATCAACTGAGAACATTACTAATTAAGTCCAAGTATTGATTTGAAAGAATGTTAACTGTTTTATTCAAAATTCCACAACCAGCCATCCTTTTCCAAAATAAACCTTTACTTTATATGTTTCTCAATGAATTGTCAAAAATAATAGCAGTAATCCAATCAAAATTTTCATGAAAATTTACATGTATTTTTGCAATTGATTTTTCAAAGAAATTAAATATAATAATGAATAATAACATCAAAATATATTCAGGATTTCTGTGCAATAGTTTTCTATATTACGCTAAATCATTTTAACCTTCTTTAGATTGGGATTTTGACAGATTTAGTTGAATTTTTATAAAATATGTGTTGCATTTAAAATGCTTAAAATAACTAAATGAAATACAATCAATTCGGTATTTAAGTTTCCCAAGGGATTTTTGATTTTAAAAATCTTTCCAGTGATTTGTAAATCGTCCATTTTGTTTCTAATCCCTGGTTAGCTCATTTATGTTTCATACATTTTCAGAATTTGGAAAACTGACCAGTTAATTAACAGGAATCAAATCTGACATACAATGACCTTGTTTTTTGAACATGAAAATAAATGTTAAATAATCAAATTGATAAAGAGGAAATATCTGCAATCAGAAAAAGTTCAAAAGACTCAACAAAATCTATTAATATTTGGAATGAGAAAATGATAGTTTCTATTTCATTTAAACTAGTTTTAGCAGTAGTTTATACTAAAGATGTTAACCTGTCAGCCAGAGATTTGTTGCTAGGTTTCTGTGTTTGACCAATTTTTCTTTCACCTTCTAACCTTTAGAAACATTAAGTAAAACTTCAGTTCCTACATCAAACATCTGCCCATTGAACACAGCTTTTAACAAGCAGAAATGAGTACACAAGCAAATTGGCTGTCTTCAAATTTTTTGGTAGTTAAATTTTTTAAAAGTTCTTTCATTTCAATATCTGTTGTGCCTTGTTCAATTCAGAAATCCTTTTGCATAAACGAATGCCGACACAACAAATTGGGTTACAAAAGAACAAATCCAATAAATTCCCTTGGTAGATCATCTGAATTGAACACATTGCAGGTTGCTCAGATTTTGGTGATTAATTATCTTGTTTGACCAATTTAGGGACACATAATAAAGTCACGAAACACATTAGTGTGACTGTGATTTGCTGCAACATTAAATTAGTCTTTCCAAATAAAGCTCCCATAAAATTGAATTGTAATTTATAAGGCAAGAATCTATTTCTACCCTGACTATTAAGTAAGTTAACAAACACAAAAATCCACTAAATCTCTCTATTTTAGAACAAATTAGCTTCTGTTAGAAAGCGATTTAATTTTAGTAATAAACTATCTCTGTTATGAGATGATTTGTTGGAGATGCATAAGAGGGTATTTGTAGTGTGTGTTAGTTAGGTTAACAATGTGTAATTTAATGTAATGACAAAACAAAATAATTATTTTGTGCTGAGTATTTCGGTAAAAATGAACAATAAAAATATTTGAAACAGCACAATAGAAAGGAAACTATATTGTGGCATTTTTAAAATTGGAATTAAATATGTTATATTTTCTGATTACCAAAAATCCTAAAAACGTAGCAAAACTCAATTATGAAAGTGTACAAATAGGAATAGTTTCAGTTCCTTTATGGTTTTCTAATGTACTTTCAGAAATGTTATTTTGATTATCATCCAATATACAATTTCATCAGATTGATGAAAATATAGTGTAACTCTCAACATGGTTTAATTCAAAGGATCTGGTATCCAGTTTGTCTTGGTATCAAATCCCCACTTTGCTGTCTTCATTGTTGAACTTCAGTAATTGGATAATTAAAACTTTATTTGGAAGTAATATAAACTCTTAAGAACAGTAGATGGGCAGAATCTAACAAAATATTGCAAAGTTTATTTTGACTAGCATACATGACATGTTGCCGTGTGTGCAGCTTTAATGATAGCTGGTCTCGATGTTAACTCCTTGGTAATTTTTCACAATATTAAAATATCTGCTGTTATAAGTGAGGAACATTAAATTTGCCTGATGAATAAAATTTGACAGCTAAAATTTACAGTCAAAATTAATTTTAGCAGTTCAAAATTTCTTAAAAAGAATGATAAAACTTTGGTTTAAAAGTTTTTAGAATGTGTTTTGTTTTACACAATGTGAACTTCTTTCATGAACAAACTGCACTAAAGGTCAAAGTTGCAGCATTTTGATGTATTATTAATTAAATTAAAGTAATTGTATAAATAATTATATAGCTGTAATTATATAAATAAAATATTTTGACATGATTTATAATTATGGAATGATGCAATATTTAAGGAAGACATTTGGCCCACAGTGCTTGCGCTGACTTGATAAATAAAGTTATCTATTCAGTCCCATTTCCCTGTGATTCCCCCAATTGCCCCGCAAATGTATTTTTTTAAATATATTTTTCCAACTGGTGTTTTTGAAAATTACCTTTGAATCTGTTCCCTCCACTCTTTCAGGTAATTTATTCCAGACCATAATGATCAACTGTTAAAAATAAATTATTCTCATCTCCCCTTCGATTCTTTTTCCAAGTACCTTAAATTTGTCAGCTGTGGGAACAAGCGTTATGATACTGAAAACAGTTTCTCCTTATTCACTCTATCAAAAGCTCTATCGTTTTGAGCAGCTCCATGAAATTTCTCCTTAACCTTTCAGCTCAAAGAGCACAACTTCAGCGTCTCTAATCTTCTTAATCATAAAAGATTCCGATGTCATTTTATAAATCTCACCAGGCATGCCTTTTGTTTGATCTTCAGAGTTGGCCACAAAACTCCTACTCTCACGCATAATCAATAATTTATAAAGCTTTAACGTAGCTTCCTTATCTTTGTGCCACGTCCCTCAATTTATAAAGCCAAGGAATTCTTTAGAATGACAGACTTAATTTAATTATTGAGTTCGACTGTCAAATTTCCAACATGAGATTGAACTTATGCCCTCCTGTTTGTTAGTTCTGTCCTCTGTGTTCTTTACTTCAGTGACCTATCCAGGACAGTACTATGACCAAAAGCACCATGATTGTGTGTAATATCCCTGGGAAAAAAGGAGGGATCTGTGCCATTAGTTCACCAACATATTCCCAGTAATATTGGTTCAAAGAGATGGTGCAGAATACCAGGGAGAGCAAACTTAATCAATTGCATTTTTGCAGAGGTGCTAGCACTTAGCTTCTGATGAAGCGGCCACACCATATCCCTCTCAAAGGCAGATCCACCTGGAGGGTCTTTCCCTCCACTCAATGGGAGCTAACACCTTCCCTGCTCAGAATTTATCCTTTTTATCCATGCCTCTGGAGGTGTTCCCTGTTGATGTACACTCATGATTCTGTACCTTCATTGGGCTAGTGCCATGCAAATCAAATCTCACTATTCCCAGAGTCACCACAAAAGTGAAGATTTCAGCAAAACATGCAAAACTCCCTGATTTAAATGTCTTTTTAGGCAGAGCTTAATAGAAGGCAGAGATCGCTTTTCTGTACTTAGCAATAATTACTATGAATTACAAAACATAATTTTAGCTACAAGTAAACAATTATAAACTTACATCATGTACCTCCACTAGTTAAAACTCTCACATTCCAGATGAAGGGCTTATGCCCAAAACATTGACTCTCCTGCTCCTCAGATGGTGCTGAACCTGCTATGCTTTTCCATTGCCACATTTTTCAACTTTAAAACTCTAACCCCTTTATCAAATGCACACTATACATACAGACAGACACAAAATAAAATTGGTATTTTGGATGGAGAGAGAAATGGGGAAGGCAGTTCAATGATTCCTGTCCACAGGATTTGCTGAGATGATCCTTAGTAAACGTGATACTGTCAGTGGATTAGTAATCCAGAGTCCCAGGCTAATTTTCTGGGAGTATGTGTTCAAATCCATCTTGGCAGCTGGTAAAATCTAAATTCAATTCATAATCTAAAACATAAAATAAGATAGTTCTTCCTTCTGGATAGAAAGACGAAGCATTCAGATGGCTGGAGATAAGAAATAACAAGGAGAAGGAGGCACGTCTGACAGTAGCCTACAGACTGCCTAATATTAGTTATACTGTACACATAGAATCAATTAGGAAGTAAAGAGGGCATGTCAAAAGCCAGTACATCAATCATGGGTGACTTTAATCTTAAAGTAGATTGGGGAAATCAAATTAGCAAAGATAACCGCGAGGACTAATTCATAGTGTACTTGGTACAATTTCTTATAATAATATGTGTTGGATCCAAACAGTGATTTGGGAATGTATAATGAGGCATGTGTAATAAATGTACTCAGAGTTAGAAACAGTATTCATAACATGGTAAAATTAAACATTCAGCTTGAGTGTTAGAAAATTGGATCATAAACAACTGTATTGAATTTAAATAAGCATAATTAATCAGGGATGCGGGCAGATTTGATTGGAGTGGACTGGGGAAAGGGGTTGGTAGAAAAGATAGTTGATGGACAATGGCAGACATTTAAGAAAATATTTCATGACTCACAACAAAGATATATCCCATTGAGGATGAAGGATTTTAGGAGGGGAATAAACTAGGGAAATTAAGGATAGTGTGGAATTGAAGGAAAAAAATACAACGTGCAAAGATTAGTGGTAAGCCAGAGACTATGAAAAATGTTAAAAATGAATAAAACTCAACCAAAAAAGGCACATATTGACTTTGAGGATAAAGTAGTAAGTAATATAATATCAGAAAGCAAGAGCTTCTTTAAATATATAAAAAGAAAATGACTGCCAAAGTGAACAAAGTACCTGTAGTGATTATAACAAGGTCAGCCAGGTCGAAATAATAGAATATGAGTTCCCTAATTGGGGCTGGTTCAATCACAGAGCCCTGGCTGACAGATATAAACAGGAGTGTCTCCCCCTCCAACTCTATTTTGATTTAGTCCCTACCCTTCCCTTCACTGTTTTGATCACACAGCATTGCCCTTTGATGTGAAGGGCAGTGCTTGTTACTGGCCACTTGGGTGTTTTCCTATCTTCCTGGTGGTGGAAATTGAATAAAGATTCGTGCACTTTGTGTCTCTCACTGTGTCTCACACCTACACACACACACCATGGGTGCTGGCACAAATATAAGCACTACCGCAGTTAGGCGGTAGTGTGGGGGTTAAATAAAAAAAAGAAAAAATAAAGAAAGGAAAAAAGAAACAAATATATAACCAGGAGATAAAAAAGGAAAAAAAAGACAAAAAACAGCATTAAAAGAAAAAAAATAAACAGGAGTGTCAGACGTTCTGCTCACTCTGAGAGCTGGCTCTAATGGAGCCAGATCAATGTCAAACACTCTTCATGTGTACAAGGTTGACTTGGTGATGGGTTCCAGCCTCTGTGGAGTTATTTCAGGCCCCTTAGAGAATGAGGCAGTCAAAATAATAATGGAGAACCACGAAATGGCATAAAGTCTTGAATCATTTGTTGTACCCAACACTGCAGCACTCTTACACATCTCCACTTCCCAGGTACCTATTTGCCTTCAAAGACTCCACAGTCCATACAAGCTGCTGGAGTTGCTCAGTTCATAGTCTGCTTTCTAAACAATGCTGCCTTTGTTGGATAATGTGGAAATTGGGGGATGAACACAAAAATAGAAGCAGGAGTAGGCTATTTAACCCTCTAGCTTATGCTGCCATGGTATGTGACTGATCTGCCCCAGGCTTCAGGATGGGGGCAATAAATTCCCATGGTGTTTCCAAACGTATGATCTCCTGCTGTATTTGTGCCACAGGGCTTGAATCTACTCAACGATGTACAAGGTCTATGTGGAGGCAGCCCATTGACCCCCTTGTCGGAGGCCTTCATGTCTCAATACTGTCCAAATGTTCCTGGGTGGCTGTGACTGATGAATAATTACATTGCTGCAGAGATGCTTTGTTTCTGAAATTGCACCATTGGATCCATCCCCTGCACAGAAGTTGTGGTCATCCCTTTAGCTGCTGCACCCAGGGCTGTTCCATAAGCGGATAAGGAACACATATGTCAAGAAGCCCAGGGCCTCCAACAGGTTTAGAGCTGCTCCTTACTGCATGATCCCCAGCCAAACATGCCCTCATTTGGAGATGCAGAAGGCCCGCCCTCACTCACCTTCCATGGAATACTGTGTAGATGAAGCTCATGGCCTAGACTCTGGCTGGACGGGTGGTTGGCCAATGTATCTGTAACACAACTTCTTCATCCATTGGAACCAGTGAGAGCTGTATGATGTCTCGTCCACATGAGGGCCCCATTCAGGCCATGTCTCAAGAATTGTTGGTATACCATTCGAACAGAGGAAACCATTTAATCTTTAGATTGTCTGCTCCACAACAGGAGGAGGCTTCATGATAGTTGATAAGCAACCCCAAGGCTGCAGCTTTGTACTGGTCAAAACAGTGAAGGCCAGATGGAACAGTAGCGGCAGCATCCTACAGCACAGCAGCATCAGCCAAACCAGAGTCAGACTCATAGAATTATACAGCATGGAAACAGAACCTTCGGTCCAACTCGTCCATGCCAACCAGATATCCTAAATTAATCTAATCCCATTTGCCAGCATTTTGCCCATAACTCTCTAAACCCTTTCTATTCATATGCCCATCCAGTTAACTTTTAAATGTGGTTATTGTACCAGACTCGAACACATCCTCTGGAAACTCATTCCATATATGCACCGCCCTCTGTGTAAACAAATTGTCCCTTAGGTCCCTTTCAAATCTTTCCCCTCTCACATTAACCTATGCCCCCTATTTTTGCCTACCATAGGGAAAAGATCTTACCCTATCTATGCCCATCCTGATTTTATAAACTTCAATAAGGTCACCCCTCAGCCTCCAATGTTCCAGGGAAAATAACCCCAGCCTATTCAGCCTCTCCTGAAAGCTTAACTTCTTCAACCCTGGCAATATCCTTGTAAATCTTTCCTGTATCCTTTCAATTCACAATATCTTTCCTATAGAAGAGAGACCGAAATTAAATGCAATATTCCAAAAGTGGCCTAACCAATGTCCTGTACAGCTGCAACATGACCTCCCAACTCCTATACTCAATGCATTGACCAATAAAGGCAAGCATACCAAATGCCTTCTTTAATACCCTGTCTACCTGCAACTCCACTTTCAAGGAACTATGAACCTGCACCCCAATGTCTCCTTGTTCGCCAACATGCTCAAGGACCTATAAGTCCTGCCCTGAATTGCTTTAGCAAAATGCAGCATCTCACATTTATCTAAATTAAACTCCATCTGCCCATTTCTGCATCTGTTTGGGCAAGGTGTCTTTGTGACCCTCATTCAATGGAAATGAGCTCTACAAAGCCATCTTTCACAGATTGTAATATTTTGATGCTGCAAAGGTCAGCAGTCGCTGTGAAATTCAGTCTAATGTTTTGATCTTTTTATACTTACCCTGCTGTTTATCAAATATTTAGGTTCCAAACAGATGGAAACTTTCACAACATCTGCTGTTACCCCATTTAACATGACAAAGTTTCAAATCAGTGTGGATGCCATGGAAAAGAAAGCTATCATTCAGACTGGATCAGAACATCATGTGACAGTAAGGTTGGCTTTAATACCAGTGTTGTGCCAGACTTTCAATGTCAATGGATTTTCTTTTGTTATCTGAAGCCACATTTATAGAGTTCAACTATTCAATGGAGTTATGAAGTGCTGCTGAAAGAAATAAAATGGTGAAAATTCAGGTTATTGGTTCTATTTAGTGAAATCTACAACACGTTTGCAACAGTGATAGTGGAAATTACAAAACAGCTCATGTTTCTTTCAAGTCACACTTTACAGAACAGTCTTTTCAGTGCTGTCAGGAGCTCTCAGTCAGCCTTGTATAGTTTGAGGTTGGACGTCAACTTTTAATAAAACACAGAACTATAATGTTCTCCCATCAGTTCTAAGATCATATGAGTCTGGAACACACAGTTTCTGAGAATAAGACATTGTAGTCAGCTGGAAATTACGGAGTGAAAATAAGCAATTCTATTGTTCATGATTTAAAAAAGGAATCTTTTTCTTTTGTTCAACCAGTTTCCCACAAAAAAATTATTCAATGGGCACTCATTATTAAACCAAGTAAAATAGTCCAAGAGAAGATGTGTTTTCTAATTTAAATTTTTACAAACGTGAATGTATCATATCTCTGCAATATAGATTATGTTGATTGTAAGAGTTTTTTTTACAGAGATTATTTTAGAACAGTTTGTCTAACTCACTGCCTCCAAATCAATCGAAGTTAATAAACTAGACAGTCGTGTTCGGCGAGTTCCTGGGGAACAAGGATAAGCTGGAGATGTCTTTGGAACTACAGTAAAAGGTTAGCAGCCATCAATCTGTTTGGAATAAATCTGGCAAAGTGTGTATCCTTTAAATTCTAACGTTGGCAGATGTCAGTGCAGGAACCCACAGTTGGACGTTATTGGACAAACAAAAAATGTCATGGAATCTACTGAAGAACATAAACAGGAAAATGTGGAGGCTTTGACAATGTTTTGGTGGGCTGCAAAGGCTACTGATGTTTAAGCCAATTTTGAAGAATTGAACAGATCTGAAGCCATTAAACAGTTATGTCACACTCAGGCCAGAAGCTCATGGATTCGGGTTTCACTCCAGAGCCTTGAAAAGTGCATGTCGACATAATCCAAATAACGCGGATATCAAGAAAGTCTAGGGACAGGGGGACCTGAGAGTTCATTTGCACAGATTTTTGAGGTAGCAAGGAATATTGAGGGAGTAGTTAACGAAATATGTAGATACTTAGGCTTCATAAGTAGAGATATTATTAAATCAAAAGCAGGGAGATTAAGCTGAATTTTTACAAAGTTATGGTTCGGTCACAACTAAAGTTTTGGCCATTACATTTTAGCAAATAATGTGAGTGTCCTTGATAAGATGCACTGGAATTAAACAAAATGATTGCAGGATTAAGGGATTTTGGTGACAAGGTTACATTGGAAAATCTGGGATTGTTCTTGGAGTAAAGGAGATTGATGGGGAATTTGACACTGATATAACAGGTTGAAATAAGATATACAAAGAAAACCTAATCTCTTTGCTGATGCAAAGACCAGGGGACAAAGATATAAGATTTGTTGCCACAACTACTGAATAATGTGAAGTCATTTTTTTTCTATAGTTAGTGAACCTGAAACCTACTACCTATGAAAATGGTAGAAGAGGAGATGAGGAATGATTTCAAAGAGAAATTGGTTGGGCATTTGATTGAAATAAATCTGCAGGGCTCCAGTGTAGAGTGGAAGAATGGCACTGATTATATTGTTCTAAAAAGGCCTTAATGGGCCAATGGCCTCCTGCTGTCCCAAAATTATCCTCGAACTCTGTAATACTGCAATGCAGATCTGAAGACATGCTGCAGTATTGGAGTTGCTGTCTCTCTAATAAGACTAAACAGATAGCCTGTTTGTCCTCTCAGTAGATATAAAATTGTCCACGTATTACTTCAAAGAAAAGCTATTACTTTGAAGAACAGCGTGGGAGTTCTTCATGTATCCTGGACAATACTTATGCCTGGACTATGATCAGTAACAAAGGAATTAGCAGTTCTTTAATGAATTAGTTGCTGCATATCCTTCATTATAGCAGTGACAACCCTTTTTTCTGAAAAAAGTTAATTGTTTTTATAGAACTTTTGCAATGCCCAGTTATCTCCTTCTCTTTTGTTGTAGAGACTTGATTTGTCTTCCTTTGACTGCAAAAGATTAAGATTAAAAGATTAAATAAATTAAACACGGGGAGATAGACCAAATGTTCCTTTTTGCATTTCAACACCTAAGGAAAATCTCATTTCATTAATAATATTACACTTTTTAAACAGGCTGCTACAATAAGTATATGATTTGCCACAAAGGTAAGCAGTTCAAACGATTGAATGTTAGATTTCCAATCTCAGATTGGAAATTGCAGATAAAGGATACAATCTTAAAATTAGACCTTGATTTGAGGAAATTTGGGAAACATTTTTTTCAGATAAAGATTAACGGAAATCTGCAGTTCTCTCCCAAAAGGTTGTGGATTTTAGAGTTAATTGGAGTTTTCAAGATGACACTATTTTAAACAAAGATTATTAAGAGATATGAAACAAAAACAAATTAAAGAGCACTGATGTGCTAATTAGCTATGATTGAGAGACTGAACAGCCTTCTCCTATTCCTGTGCTAGAATTCACTGAAAAACCAGCAACGCTTTAATTGTTTCGATATAAAGGAGACCAGAGTTTCTGAAAAATTCATTTACCTGACATTTAATCTTTGCCATTCGCTGGTATTGGAAATGATAAAAGATGTCACATAAAACATGATTTGCTTGCCTGTGTGTGTTGTCATGAAAAGGACACTCTGGCAATGAAGAAATGATTCGCCCAAGTCAGAGACAAAGAAATTGAAATGTTTAAGACAGACAAGAAATAAAAAATCCCAATGATTCCAAAGTTTTTGTTCAAAAGTGTTTTACTGAAGATTTATGCAGAACAGAAACCTTTGAACTAAGTTTTTTTTTGTTTTTGGGGTTGTGGGATGTCAAAAGTCACTCATTGAGTTAAATAATAAAACTACCATTGGGATTTCAAATCTCTTGGGATATACTTGAAGCTGATTTTATCTAATGAATTCCTGAAGTTTGTTTTAATGATACTCACTTAAAACAAAAGTGCTTTAATTCTCGGCTTTCTTACTATCCATATGCATTTTGTGACCTCTGTAATTTAGATCACAATCCATGGGGAATAAACGTAAATTCTGTCCTCACAACGATAAATGAATCAAACTTTATAACAGACAAGTGGCACAGAATTTTTTTACATTAGTTGACTATTATAAACTAAAACATTGCCAGACAAAAGACAAATCTAACTCTCCACTGATCTTTTATAAATAACTTGATAGACCATTGGCTCATTCAAACAATTGCAAATTTATACGCCTAGAAATGTCAGATTGAGTGCATTCGAAGAAATAAAGTTTCTTCACAAAGATGGAAGGAAACATGTCATTTTGAGCTTCTCTTTTACATTGGAATTGTCAATCACTTCAATCATTTGAACTGCTTACCATTTTGGCAAATCGTATACTTATTGTAGCAGCCTGTTTAAAAAAAATGTAATATTATTAATGAAATGAGGTTTTCCTTAGGTGTTGAAATGCGAAAAGGAAAATTATGGATGTTTAGCAAGCAAGTGGTAAAATGGCAGTAAGTCTTAAACCAAAGGACTTCCAGAATTACAACTCAGGCAATTTTTGCAGAGCAGCTGTTGTTTATGTACATAGAATATAATTTATGATCTTGTTTAAACTCACTTCTTAGACAAGTTATGGAAGGGCGTCTGTGAAATTCCTGGATTTTTAATTTGTCCATTTTCCCCTTGAAAACGATCTTTTGTTCACATGCCCCAAAAGCCACCTAGTGAGAAAACACTTCAATTTAAGAACTTGTGTGATCCGAACAAAGAAATCCTTCTGGTATCCGGAGGCAAACCGCGTGATGCAATCAGAAAGTATGGAGGGCAGCAGTGCAGATTGGCAGAAAGCAGGGCTTAATTGAGTACAGCTGAATTGTGAGATGGGTGTCACGGGTTGCTTATTTTCATGTCAAAATGGAACAGAAATCAAATTATACTTCCTTCATGAAGTGATCTAAAGTTTCGTTTGAAGATTTTTTTTATAAGTCCATGCTAGGAAATTATTTGCATTAAAAACAACAAAAATGACAACATTTGGAATTCTCTGCTGCATACCAGTTTTTTGAGTCCAGCATTCTACATCCTTCAGAAATGGCTAACAGAGTCTGGATCTTAAACATAAAAACGTCAATCTGAAATCTGCAGTCATTTATTCTTCATACTTAAAGCTCTAACTTGGCAGAGCTTTGTTCAAAGACGTACTTATTTCAGTTGAGATAGTTGGTGGGTTGCAAGGAATTTTAACTGCAATAAACAAGTATATATGTGGACAGGTAAATGGCTAAAAGTGCTGAAGGTACCAGCATATCAGGAATATGGCAGTAACCCACTGAATTTCAACTTTAACCTGAGCACGATCCTGTACACACAGAGAACTTTTGACAGGCAGGCAAGTCGGCAATTGTGATACACGTAGTATCGATTAATCAGGCATGTGTTGTCGCAGTTTTCTGGTTTTGTATTCACTCACTACACCTCAAATTCAACAATTCCAAGGGCAAATAGTTAGCAAGATGACTTTGATTGGTTGAGTTGTCACTGTGAAGAAAACAACAATAGGCTTTCCATGCTTCCAGTTAATTCAGAAATGGCTCAGGACTTGGAATATTTTCTTTTTGATTACAAAAAACAGATTTCTGGCAAAATGAATATGTTGCTTCTGGCAAACATAAATTAGTACCTTTAAGATTTCCACTTAATATATTGTTATGGACCAGAGACAGGAAAAAAAAAACAGCTTCCATATCCAGCTTCAATACCCCAGCAGCAACTGCTACTGAAAAATTGAAACTAAAAATCCTGGTTCTGTGGGAGCTTGACCCCCACCCTTTCATGATGTTTCTATTGCTTCAGCTTATATAAAAACCCAAAACCTCACAAACGGTTTAATTTATTAGCTCTGAGTAGACTGCTCCATAACTCTGTCTCAATTTTTCTTCATAAAAAACCAAGACAAAATGCACCTCTTAAAACCATAATATGATCACATCTCACCCCTTAAAACAATGAACTATCAATATACAAAAATAATTTCATTTTTAAAAACTTTCACCCTTACGCTATTAGTACATTACATTGATTCTAAGCATGCAAACATTCAATACTACGGTCCATTTCAGTCTGCTTTTTTTCCCTTCCACTGAATGTCTCCATCTTCCTTCATCAAAGTCGCAATAATGTGCTGGCAATTACACTCTCTCATCCTGCCACGTGTATAATTTTCCAATTGAATGGCTGCAATAATAAGCTCCATCTAAACAGTCTGGAATTTTTTCCAAAACTCTAAGGAGTTATGATCCATAAACATTATTATCTCAGGCATATTACTGGCTATATAAAAGTTGAAATGTTGCAACGCTAAAACCAAGCACAAGGTCTCCTTCTCAATCATGGAATATTTCTGTTGATGATTATTCAATATTCTTGAAAAATACCCAATAGGTCTTTCTATCTTCTTGTCACCTTCTTGCAATAGTACAGTACCGACATTCACATCGCTCGCATTGGTAACCACCTTGAATAGCTTTGTATAATTAAGTGTGGCTAACACTGGGGCAGTGGTTAGCACAGCTTTCAGGCTGTCAAATACCTTCTGACATTAGTGCACTGAAACTTTCTGCACTACTTCAACAAGTCAGTCAGTGGAGCAACCACACTGCTAGGATTTGGTATGAATTTCCAATAAAAACCATTCAATGCCAGGAGTTGTAGTATTTCCCTCTTCATTATTGGTATGGGAAACTCATCAATAGTCTTTTATTTCACATTCCATCGGGCCATCTGTCCATGTTCAGTGTTTTGCAAAGCCACTTTTAGCCAGGTTTATCATCAAGCCTGCCCCTCAAAGTCGATCAAACAATTCCAAGATGGATACTCCAAATGCTCCCAGATGTCTTTAAATTTTACTTTCTTTACATGCTTCTCCTGGCATACATGAATAATCCTTAATCATGCAAGTAAATTCTTTAAAGAGATCTGGTACTTGCTTTTCAACCAACCCCTGATTCTTTTTAGCTTCCATTGTATTTTCCTTTACCACTTCAACAAAACTCACTGGCTTATCCTGTTTTCCTATATCTGTCTTCCCAATTTTTTTTCTAAACCACCAATATCGTGACTTCATGTAGTCTACTTTATTACAGTGAGCTTTTTTAACTTCTCTTTCCCCCTCACGGGTTTCCTTTTGACCCTGTGGTAAATTATCTTTACTGAGATCCTCTTTTCCTTTATTATCTCAGGATTTCTCTTTTCCCCAATTTCTATCCCTCCCAGATTGAAATTAATGTCGGAAACCAGACTTTAATTTTTGAATCATCTGTCATTTCTGCTGCTAATTTTGCAGTCTAACTCTCTGCTCTTCTACATGAGCGCTCACTACTTCAGGAAGTGACTTTTTGAACTCTTCCAAAATCGTCTCTCTAAAAATGTCCTATGTTTGATTTATTTTCAATGCCCTTATCAACCTATCAAAATTATTTTGTTTGATTCTTTCAAAATCTATGTACATTTGACCAGATTTCCTCCTAAAATGTCTCTTGGCTTCCAGTACTAGCATATATGCACTTAAGATGGTTTTTTACACCTCATCTAACTACCCAAATAGGTCCACTGATAGTAATGCAAATACCTTACTAGCCAACTTTGTTTGGATCAACAATATCTACAAGGTCACTAGCCATTCCATTTGTTTAGCCACTTTCTCAAATGAAACGTTGAATTTAGGCAACACTTGGATGTATTTAAACAAATCCCTACCAGGCCTTTGGCTACGATGGGATTACTCTCCATCACTGTTCTCATCACAATTCCAACTTTTCACCTGTACCTCTGCCATTTTCATCGACTTTGAGTTTTCAGTTCCAACTTCTGAAGTTCAAAAACTCTCCCTTACTTCCTTTTTTTCTGCTAGGGTCTTCCTTTCTTGTTGTTTTTGTTCTGCTTTTAATCCTAAATCAAGCTATTTCATTTCCATTTCCTTTTCATTTTCTTTTGCCTCAAACTCAAGCTGCTTTATTTTCAATTGAACTTTAGCCATTTGTAAAGATTCCGATGGCATTCCTGGCTATTATAAATGTTGCATGTTGCCACAATTATTTCCCCCTTTCCTCACAGATATATTCAACCCCAACTCCACCTTGTTTGCCAATTCCAAAACCCAGTCAGTTGCTTGTAGCAGGCACAGCGCAGACAATACTCAATCAGTCTAACCTTGCAAACCCAATAAAAACATTTACTGTTAGATGTGAGTCTCCTATTGACAGCACTAGCTGAAAAATGCTGAGTACCGGGATAGCTAATTAACAATCAATTTAAAATAATCAGTTGCTGATTAAGGTTTATTCATGCATGCCAGGAGAAATAATGTGGCTGTTTATGTTCGTTTGAAGTGATAACCTTCAAAGGCAGAAAGCCATTCTCTGTAAACAATCGAAACAGACGTTCTAACCTTACAAAATTTTCAAATTACCTGGGAGCCTGGGTGGTCTACTGTTGGCAAAATCAGCAACACAGCAATATTCACGTTCTGTAGGACTGTTCATTAGAGGCTGCTGTAACTTTGAAGTTTTAGTGTTAGGCTTAAAAGTTCTATCTCCAAAGCAGATTATTAATGGTTAGTTGTTAAGGGTTAATTGGACCTAGCAATAAGCATTTGAAGGAAAATACATGAAAAACAGGCTTAGTGTAAAAACAGCCTGTTCTGGCTGGAAGGTAACTGCAAAGGCCTTGGCTGGATTAGGAACAGACTGTTGTGCAAACTCACAATAGACGTCTGCAACTGTTTTTTTCACAAAGGAATTCTTGAGCACGTACTCAAGATGGCAAATACAACATATAATAGAAGTTTGAGAATAGTGTTAATACTGGAGACTTTTCCCAACTGGGGGGGAGCATTTCCCATTGGACCGGGTTCTGTGAGACTAGGGCCTTTTCCCATTGGACTGGGTTCTGTGAGACTAGGGCCTTTTCCCATTGGGCTAGGTTCTGTGAGACTAGGGCCTTTTCCCATTGGACCGGGTTCTGTGAGACTAGGGCCTTTTCCCATTGGACCGGGTTCTGTGAGACTGGGGCCTTTTCCCATTGGACCGGGTTCTGTGAGACTAGGGCCTTTTCCCATTGGACCGGGTTCTGTGAGACTAGGGCCTTTTCCCATTGGACTGGGTTCTGTGAGACTAGGGCCTTTTCCCATTGGACCGGGTTCTGTGAGAACCCAGTTAGTCTGACCTCAGTGGTGGGAAAGATGCTGGAGTCTATTATAAAGGATGAAATTACGGCACATCTGGATAATAGTAACAGGATAGGACAGAGTCAGCATGGATTTATGAAGGGGAAATCATGCTTGACTAATCTTCTTGAATTTTTTGAGGATGTAACTCGGAAGATGGACGAGGGAGATCCAGTGGATGTAGTGTACCTGGACTTTCAGAAAGCTTTTGATAAAGTCCCACACAAGAGGTTAGTGAGTAAAATTAGGGCGCACGGGATTGGGGGCAAAGTACTAGATTGGATAGAGAATTGGTTGGCTAATAGGAAACAAAGGGTAGTGATTAACGGCTCCATTTCGGAATGGCAGGCAGTGACCAGTGGGGTACCGCAGGGATCCGTGCTGGGACCGCAGCTTTTTACAATATATGTAAATGATATAGAAGATGGTATCAGCAATAACATTAGCAAATTTGCTTATGACACAAAGCTAGGTGGTAGGGTGAAATGTGATGAGGATGTTAGGGGATTACAGGGTGACCTGGACAAGTTAGGTGAGTGGGCAAATGCATGGCAGATGCAGTTTAATGTGGATAAATGTCTGGTTATCCGCTTTGGTGGCAAGAACAGGAAGGCAGATTACTACCTCAATGGTATCAAATTAGGTAAAGGGGCTGTTCAGAGAGATCTGGGTGTTCTTGTCCACCAGTCAATGAAGGCAAGCATGCAGGTACAGCAGGTCGTGAAGAAGGCTAATAGCATGCTGGCCTTCATAACAAGAGGGATTGAGTATAGAAGCAAAGAGGTGCTTCTGCAGCTGTACAGGGCTCTGGTGAGACCACACCTGGAGTACTGTGTACAGTTCTGGTCTCCAAATTTGAGGAAAGACATTCTGGCTATTGAGGGAGTGCAGCGTAGGTTCACGAGGTCAATTCCTGGAATGGCAGGATTGCCTTACACGGAAAGACTGAAGCGACTGGGCTTGTATACCCTTGAGTTTAGAAGACTGAGAGGGGATCTGATTGAAATGTATAGGATTATGAAAGGACTGGACACTCTGGCAGGAGGGAACATATTTCCGTTGATGGGGGAATGCCGAACCAGAGGACACAACTTAAAAATACGGGGTAGACCATTTAGGACAGAGATGAGGAGAAACTACTTCACCCAGAGAGTGGTGGCTGTGTGGAATGCTCTGCCCCAGAGGGCAGTGGAAGCCCAGTCTCTGGATTCATTTAAGAAAGAATTGGATAGAGCTCTTAAAGATAGTGGAGTCAAGGGGTATGGAGATAAGGCTGGAACAGGATACTGATTAGGAATGATCAGCCATGATCATATTGAATGGTGGTGCAGGCTCGAAGGGCAGAATGGCCTACTCCTGCATCTATTGTCTATTGTCTATTGTCTATTGTCTATTGTCTATTGAGACTAGGGCCTTTTCCCATTGGACTGGGTTCTGTGAGACTAGGGCCTTTTCCCATTGGACCGGGTTCTGTGAGACTAGGGCCTTTTCCCATTGGACCGGGTTCTGTGAGACTAGGGCCTTTTCCCATTGGACTGGGTTCTGTGAGACTAGGGCCTTTTCCCATTGGACCGGGTTCTGTGAGACTAGGGCCTTTTCCCATTGGACTAGGTTCTGTGAGACTAGAGCCTTTTCCCATTGGACTGGGTTCTGTGAGACTAGGGCCTTTTCCCATTGGACCGGGTTCTGTGAGACTAGGGCCTTTTCCCATTGGACCGGGTTCTGTGAGACTGGGGCCTTTTCCCATTGGACCGGGTTCTGTGAGACTAGGGCCTTTTCCCATTGGACTAGGTTCTGTGAGACCCGGACCTTTCCCCATCAAACTGGGGTCTGTGAGACTGAAGCCACGGAAACTGGAATCAAGTTCCAAGCTCCAACTACCTGGCAGAAAGCAGTGAGACTTGATTGCTGAAAATGTCTAAAGTTGTTTCAGCTCACAGATTCACCCATTAGTTTGCATATCTCCAAATTAGATTATGCAAATAAATTTGTTTTTTTTAAAACACATATATACACTTGCATTCAGAGGGGCAACGTTTTGACACACAAGATGGCTCGTGTGTGGAATGAACATAGAGCATTGAACATTACAGCACAGTACAGGCCCTTCGGCCCTCAATGTTGTGTTGACCTTTTACCCTGCTCTAAGATCAGACTAAACTACATACCCTTCTTTGTACTATCTTCAATGTGCCTATCCGAGAGTCGCTTAAATGTCCCTAATGTACCTGACTCTACTACCACTGCTGGCAGTGCATTCCACACACCCACCACTCTCTGTGTAAAGAACCTACCTCTGGCATCTCCCCTAAACCTTCCTCCAATCACCTTAAAATTATGATCCCTCGTGATAGCCATTTCCACTTTGGGAAAAAGTCTCTGCTACCCACTCTATCTATCCTTCTCATCATCTTGTACACCTCTATCAAGTCACCTCTCATCCTTCCTTGCTCCAATGAGAAAAGCCCTAGTTCCCTCAGCCTTTCTTTATAAGACATGCCCCTCCAGTCCAGGCAGCATCATGATAAATCTCCTCTGAACCCTCTCTAAAGTTTCCATATCCTTCTTATAATGAGGTGACCAGAACTGAACACAATATTCCAAGTGTGGTCTAACCAGGGCTCTATAGAGCTGCAGCATAACCTTACAGCTTTTAAACTCAATCCCCCTGCTAATGAAAGCCAACAAACCATACGCTTTCTCAACAACTCTATCAACTTGGGTGGCAACTTTGAGGGATCTATGGACATGGACCCCAAGATCCCTCTGTTTCTCCACACTGCCAAGAATTCTGCCTTTAACCCCATATTCTGTATTCAAATTCGATGTTCCAAAATGGACTGTCCTGCCTGCCGAGTTGAGTGGAGGGGCCTTGACCTTTTCCAGTCCCAGGGGAATCATGAGGGGCATGAATGGGGTGCAAGTCATTGAACACCTTTCTCCACACCATCCCAACCTGTCAAATAGCTCCTTTCACCTTGGGCTTACTTACCCACCTGCTGCTCCTTGTCTTCACTGTGCAGCCAGGAGCAATGACACAACAGTTTTAGGCAGGGAGAGATCGTACTGTCCCAGGCTGTGCTCAACTGAAAAAAACCATGGGGCATGGGTGGTCGAAGCTATCTCATTCGTAAAGAGCCACAACCTGCCCTGCACTTTCATGGGAAAACAGATAATCCTGACCAATTTCTTTGTGTGACACCTTATCAAATGCTTCTGCAACATCCACTGGGCCCCCATTTACCCACCCACCAGTTACAAACTCAAACCTCTCTCCCAGATTTGTCTACCATAATATTCCTTTCAGAGTTTCATGTTAACGCTATCTAATCATATTTTGATTTTCCAAGTGTTTAGTGTCTTAGGAACATGGAGAATGGGCACAGGAGTAGGCCATCTGGCCCTTCAAACCTGCTCTGAGATTCAATATAATCCTGGCTGATCATCCGACTCAGTCCCCTGATCCCACTTTCTCCCCTTTGATCCCGTTAGCCTGAAGAACTATGTCCTAACTCCTTCTTGAAACCATGCACATTTTGGCTTCAATTGCTTTCTTTGGCAGAGAAATCCACAGGTTCCACAGTCTATGGGTGAAGAGATTTCTCCTCATCTCAGTACTAAGTGGCCTATCCCGTGTCCTTAGACTGTGATCCCCTGGTTCTGGAATCCCTGCTCATTGGGAACATCCTGCCTGCGCTTACCCTTTTAGAATTTTATAGATGGCTGTGAGATCTTCCCTCGTTCTTCTAAACTCCAGTGAGTAGCATCCTAACTCTTTTCAAGCAGTAATCCTGCCATCATAGTCTTTGAACCACAATAGTCAGATGTCATCTTGTGGTCCAGAATGGAAATTTCTCTTGGACTGAGAGGGATCAGCAGGAACAGCAGCAACATTCTCCTCAACCATCTGCCACGTCACATGTTAGAAAGGAGGAGGAGCACAGAGAAGTAGCTCACACAAGCATTGGGTCCAGTTGAAGATTCATTGCCAGTTATTCCTAAAATCATCAGAGCCCTTAATCTCTTTACCTCCTGCCAAAGACCTCAACTGATATTGCATCCTTTATCGCACATGAGAGTACCCCTCACAGGTAACCAATATCATGCTGTTTTCAGAGCCAATGGGATTGCCTGAATGAGGAAGAGTGAAATACTGCTTCTATGGAGAATCTGAACAAAATACCCAGCAGCTCAGGCAGGAATTATGGAGAGAGAGAGAGAGAGTTAATGTGCAGAATTTTAATGTAAGCTATGAATCTGTATTTTGAGAAGATTTGTGGCTCAGGTTAAGGTTCTGGATGTAGGTTTGCTCGCTGAGCTGGAACGTTCATTTTCAGATGTTTCGTCACCATACTCGGTAACATCTTCTGTGGGCCTCCGGACGAAGCACTGCTGGAATTTCCTGCTTTCTATTTATATGTTTGGGTTTCCTCGGGTTGGTGATGTCATTTCATGTGGTGATGTCATTTCCTATGGTGATGTCATTTCCTGTTCTTTTGCTCGGGGGGTGGTAGATGGGATTTATTCCTGATGAAGGGCTTTTGCCCGAAACGTCAACTTCAAAGCTCCTTGGATGCTGCCTGAACTGCTGTGCTCTTTCAGCACCACTAATCCAGAATCCAATTCAATGTGTTTGTTGATAGAGTTCTGGTGGAATGCTATGCTTCTAGGAATTCTCATGCAAATGAATCCATATGTTAGGACTAAATGATGTCCTGAGGCTGAATATAGTGGCGGCAGCACTGGCTCAGATAAATTCCCATGGTGCTGTTCTGATTATTTACCTTGGCTCTTGCTGTCCTGGAAAGGATGGCAGAGGGTTCCCATTGCTGCTGGATGGAGCAGAGGAACTGACCGTTGGAAAGAGATGGGTGTCAGAGACCTCGAGGGCACTGAAACATCAAGGAATGCAATTAACTTCTTAAACCAGAGAGGAAAATTTGGCAGAGGTCCCCACAGGTCAGAGGGGAAACCACTGTAGATGTTCTGAAGAAGAATCAAACCAAATGCAAAATGTTAACTGTTTATCTCTCCACAGCTGCTGCCAGATCTGCTGGGTTTCTGTTTTTATTCTTGCAGATGAACAGTTGAGACAGCACGGTCTACCTTTCACAACTATGGCCCTCACTTCGACATTGATTGGAGGCACAGGTCTCTCTGCCGTCAGCAAAACACACCAGCCTTCTAAATTGTTCCTAATTGAGGTCTTAAATGTTTAAATTGGCTTCCTGCTTCTATTTGGCAGGGCAGCTTTTCCAGGTCACCGCTCTCCTTCCATTGCAAGCTCCCCCACCACCCACCCTCCAAGAGGGCCTGGGAATTTCAACAAAGTGTTTCAGGTCAATGACCTTTCATCAGAACGAGTAAAAGACAGCGATGTCACTGCAACAACGAGTCCGTGCAGGGGAGAAGAAAACAAAATCGAAGGCATGAGAGATTAAAAGACTCGAAAAGAAATATACAATCAGTGCATTGGAAGTTAAACATTTCCCTCCAAAGAGTCCACAGGACCTGAGTTTGAAACTATTGGTCAATAAAATAATTAAAGCAGAAAATTCTGAAAAGCTTCACAGCCTGACTGTGTTTGTGGAGAAAGAGACAGAGTTTCTAAATTCCATCAGGATTGAAGGTGGGATTCCCTGTCCACACTGACACTTGAAATGATCATGCCTATAATCAAGGAGGAGAAAGCGAGGACTACAGATGCTGGAGATCAGAGCTGAAAATGTATTGCTGGAAAAGCGCAGCAGGTCAGGCAGCATCCAAGGAGCAGGAGAATCGACGTTTCGGGCAGAAGCCCTTCTTCAACCTGTTTAGAGATGTTATTACAGTCCCTGAAACAGAGGGACTCAAACCTCCGGGCTCAGAGCTAGGGTCATCAATGCTGCATCATACAATCCACAACTACCTGATAAAGGAGCTGCACTCCGAAAGCTAGTGCTTCCAAATAAACCTATTGACTATAACCTGGTGTTGTGTGATTTATAACCCCATCAGGATCTGCTTCTTTCTTTCCCCAAATCACCCAGGGAAACAGCTTTTCTTTAATACAGTGAAACAGAGGAATGAAGATGATGTTATGAATAGAGTTTATTGTTTTCTTTCTCCACCAGGAAAAGAGCTCTGTGGCCAGTTCAATATTTACAAGCAAAGCCTCTTAAAGGCAATGCTAACATCAGAAAGTGAGGGTGGGTAGGGACAGAGGGAGGGGACTAAGTCAAAATTGTATTGGTAAAGCATTGAGAGCATTAGTGGACACTGCATACCTCCCTCCAAGGACACCTGGGCTCGAACATAACCACGGAAGATGGGTTAGCAGAGATGACCCCCTCCATGCCCACTGCCTTGGCCTATTTATAGCCAGCTTGGCCAGGCCCAGGAGCAGGCCCACGATGAATTGCTCCAATCTGCCCACACCCCTCCACACTGGGTGTCCAAAGATCAGGAGCATTGGGCTAAAGTGCAACTAAAAACACAACAGAAGATTTTGCAAATAATTAAAGAGAGAGTAAGAATGGTTCCAAGGATGATGAACATCAGTAACATGGATAGATTACTTTGGAGAAATGGATAGTCCACACCGCTGCAGATGTCAGAACGTGCTTTTCGAGATGGATGAGTCCCCGGCCATGCACTCAGATCCTGCACAGAGCAGCTGATAAGAGTATTCGCTGGCATCTTTAACAGCTCCCCATACTATGATCTGAAGCCCCCACCTGTTTCAAGAAGACTACCATCATCCCAGTGCCAAAACAAAACCATGTAGTGCACCTGAATGACTACCACCTAGTTGCTCTGACTTCCATAATTATGAAGAGCTTTGAGAGGTCAGTCATGGTTCTTATTAACTCCAGCCTCCCAGCCTGCCTTGATCCCTTGCAATTCGCCTAATGTCCATGATAGATGCCATCTCCCTGGCTCGACAGTCATCCCTGGAACATCTGGATAACAAGAATACCTATGTCAGGCTTCTACTCATTGACTACAGCTCCACCTTTAACACTATAATTCCAACCAAACAAATTTCCAAACCCCGAGACTCAGGTCTCTGCTTTAGCCCCTGCAACTAGATCCTCAACTTCCTGAGCCACAGACCGCAATCAGTGAGAATCGACAACCATACGTCCTCCACAATAATCCTCAACACTCGCGCCTCGCAAGGCTGTGTACTCAGCCCCTTCCTAAACTCCCTGTACACTCGGACTGTCGGCCAAATTTCACCCTAACTGCATCTACAAGCTTGCTGATAAAGCCATTGTTGTAGGCCGGAGCTCATACGATGATGGAATAAAATACAGAAAAGAGATGGCGTGCTTGGTGTCATGGTGTAAAGATAACAATCGCTCCCTCGGCATCAATAAAATGAAAGAACTGGTCATTGAGTTGAGGAAGCATGTTGGAGGGCACACTGTCTCTACATTAATGGAGCTGAGGTAGAGGTGGTCGAAAACATCAAGTTCTTTGGAGTGACGATCACCAACAATCTGTCATGATCCACCCACCTTGATGTGACAGTCAAGAAAACATAACAACACCTCTACTTCCTCAGGAGGCTAAGGGAATTCAGGATAATCATAAAGACTTACCAATTTTTATAGATACACCATAGAAAGCATTCTATCTGGATGCATCACAGCTTGGTACGGTGACTGGTCTGTCCAGGATCATAAGAAACTACAGAAAGTTGTGAACACAGCCCAGTCCATCACAAAAGGCAAATTTACACCCATTGACATTGAAGCAGCTAACATAATCAAAGACCCCTCCCACCTCGATTATAATCTCTTCTGACCTCTTCCATTGGGCAAAAGACACAAAAGTTAAACACACGCACCAACAGATTCAAGAACAGCTTCTTCCCCACTGTTATTAGACTTCTGAATGGACCATGCAATTTTCAAATTTAATGTTGATCTCACTATTCACGCACCTTCTCTGTATTGTATTCCTCCCTCTGTTCTATTACCCTAATGCACTTTGGTATGATCTGCTTGTACTGCACACAAAACAAACTTTTTCATGTACCTAGATACATGTGACAATAAATAAAATGAAATCAAGCCAAAGGCTGTAGAAGCTGGAGCTATTCTCCTTGGAGAACAGGAGAAAGAAACTGTTTCCACATGTAGAAAGATCAAGAACCTAAAATCACAAATTCACTGATCGGCGTGAGAAAAACCTATTTAACAAAGTAAGTGTTCGGGATCTGCAAAGCTCTGTATGAGTATGTGGTGAAGGAAGGTGCAACTGATGCTTTTGAAAGACAATAGAATGAGTTGTTCCTGCAGATAGCTAACATAGACATGACAGACCAAATGGCCTCCTGTAGCCATTCTGTGGTCCTATATTATGTAGGTGCAGTCTGAGGGGGACCTTGAGAAATATAGAGACAGCTTTAGAATGCATGTATGTAAACACACAAAGTGCAATGAGTTAGGTACGGTGAGTGACAGACACATAGAAATGTAATGTATTACCAATAAGATAATATAATAGCTATAACGAAATGGACTTTAATCTTCCAGGAACATTTGAAGAAAGGAGCAGCCAAAGTCAAAATCAGAAATAGCATGCTAATCAAGTTCTTCCAGCCTCCTGGTGGCTACTTTGGATTCCAGCAGCTGCAGTTTTTATGTCTCAGTCATACTGTGAGCCTGTCTGGTGCAGGTTGTCACACACAAACACATGTATCGTTTGGCCCCTCAACTGAAAGTACCACTACTCACCATAACTGGAAGCCTCCATTCAGCACCCCTCTGGCATTCAGTCCTCCAAAACCTCACTCCTCTACAGATCTGCCACTGAGAGGAAGCCTGACTAAGATCTCCCAGCATGCATCCTCTGAAAACACAGAATGGAAAACACAGAAAGTTACTCCAAAGTTCCATGTGACAGTCCCATGTGAATAGAAGGCTTTGGAAGACCAAGGTGAAAGGGGCCCTTACTCAAGTCGGTTCAGGCCCCTCCACAATTGACCTTCACTGCTTGGGCCTCAGTACGAATCCTGTCATGGTACAGTGGTAATGTTCCTACATCTGACCCAGAAGATCTGAGTCAACCTCCACCAGCTCCAGGGTTGTAAAAGAAAATTTCTACAAACCCATTATGCATTAATCAAGAGACAGAGGCACTGCTGCACTCTTACCGAGAGGGGTTCCCTCTACTAGATAATCAGCTTTAATTCAACAAATGAAGAGACAATCATTGGCTGTAGGGACTTGTAATTTCTAAATAATTGATCATTTAAAACAGAAACATGGTTTAGAACAGGAGTGACTGAATGAAGATGGCAATGGAGTAACGGCTGTGTGTGGTGAACCATCTGCTTTGGTTCTTTGTTTTACTTTTGCTCCTGCTCATTTCTTTTGCTTTATTTTCCATTCATCTTGGATTTTTCCTTTCCTCATTCCTGTGTCCTGTTGGTTAGCAGCACCAACTCGGCAGCGAGAATGGGCCGCACGTGAAGTGGTGGGTGTGTCTTGTCCCAGTGATAGGGGACAACGGGGTCATTCTCCCGGTGATAGGAGACAGGTGGGTCATTCTCCCGGTGATAGAAGACAGTGGGGTCATTCTCCCAATGATAGGAGGCAGCAGGGTCAGTCTCCCGGTGATAGGAGACAGGTGGGTCATTCTCCCGGTGATAGAAGACAGTGGGGTCATTCTCCCAATGATAGGAGGCAGCAGGGTCAGTCTCCCAGTGAGAGGAGGCAGGTGGAGTCATTCTCCCAGTGAGAGGAGGCAGGTGGAGTCATTCTCCCAGTGATAGAAGGCAGTGGGGTCATTCTCCCGTTGATAGAAGGCAGGTGGGTCAGTCTCCCAGTGATAGGAGGCAGTGGGGTCATTCTCCTGGTGATAGGAGGCAGTGGGGTCATTCTCTCGATGATAGGAGTCAATGGGGTCATTCTCCCAGTGATAGGAGGCAGTGGGGTCATTCTCCTGGTGATAGGAGGCAGTGGGGTCATTCTCTCGATGATAGGAGTCAATGGGGTCATTCTCCCGGTGATAGGAGTCAGTGGGGTCAGTCTCCCAGTGATAGGAGGCAGTGGGGTCATTCTCCCGGTGATAGGAGGCAGTGGGGTCATTCTCTCGATGAAAGGAGGCAGTGGGGTCACTCTCCCGATGATATTGAGGTAGTGGAGTCATTATCCCTGTGATAGGAGGAGGCGGGGTCATTCTACCATTGTCCTCTGGGACCTTACCTGTGACTGAACAGGATATGAAGATGTCTGTAAATGATGTAGCAGTTTGTTGTCTTGCCTCCCTCAATATTCTCGGATAGATGCCATCAGTGCCCGGGGACTTGCCTATCTTAATACCTTTTAAGATGCACAAAACCTCTTTCTTTTTAATAGCAACTTTTTAAAAACTCAACACTCCCTTCCCTGAGATTATCCTCCACCAATTCCTTCCCTTTGGTGAATACCGACACACTGTTTGTTTAGGACCTCACCTCCCTCTTCTGGCTCCTCACATAGATTCCCTCCTTTGCCCTGGAGTTGGCTAACCCTTTCCCTGGTTACCCTCCTGCTTTTTAGAGAAGTATAAAAAGCTTTGGGATTCTCCAACACTGTACTCATGTGAGTTCATGTGACAACAAGTAATTCAATTCAATGGTCGTTTATCTTGTCACTTGTACTCGACAATGAGCAACAGGGTAAGGTACAGCTAAAGCTTCAACTGTTGCCACAATCCAGTGCCATTCAAATACTTCAGGAATAAAAAGAATAAAAAGACAAAGCTAAAAGAAAGTTCATCTTCACTCTGCCGCTTCCACCATTAGTCCTGAACCCAGAGCCAGCTGACCAACGACACCGATGCTGCCATCTGCACCAGATCTACCAATATCAGAATCACCACTGTTCAGGCGCCATCTTTTCTTCGCTGGGCCCACCCCACTGACAGACTGCCAATGCTGGGTCGTGTGCTGGATCCACACTCACCCCCCCAGCCTGGTCTGCTGCTGCCACCGCTACCTCACCGATAACCAGGGGACCCCGGCTCCGGGCCCACCACACACAGGAGTCCTCAGCTCCGTGAAACCGCTGCTTCAACCATGTCTTAAGTCCCCGCTCTGGGCCTACCGCAAGCAGGGGTCCCTGGTTCCACCACCAGATCGACCATGGTATGGCAGAACCAAGTGTTAGCGCAGAGCTGCCAGAGTAGATCCGAATCATTGGAAGGCAGGTAGGCCAGAATCACCAGAGGTAGAATCAAGCAATAGAGGTCAATAAATCACTGGGGACCAGGGCAAAGTATGGCCATAAAGAGCAAGAAATTTGAGGTAGTGTTGAGCAGAAATGTACAAACCTCTCAGAAGACTGTGAAAGACTGCTGCTGAATCAACAACAGTGTGTTGAAACAATTCATTTCCTCAGCTAAGGAGTTAGAAATCCACTATGGGAGTATTTTTGTGTGTTTACATTTTTAATTTTGTAATTTAAATTGAAGAGGGTCAATGAATGGCTAGGCCCCACTTGGAAAACCAATCTTTGCACTTACTGACTGTGGTAAGCAGTGAGAGTTGCACATTTGGATATGGAAGGACAATATAGTACATTGTAGTTGCTAGGTATGAAATACAACATTTCCTTATCAATCGTCTCTAGCCTTACCTTATTCCATTGTTTCTTATGGGAGAGAGTGCCCCTATATGATTTGAATAGGCAACTTTGAAGTTTTTGCAATTGCTATCCTCATGTGTTTCCATTATTCTTATGAGGGAAAATGCCTCATATCAGTATTTTTGATATAAATGACACTTTTCTGGTACATACTCACAATTTATATCGAGAACCCCTACACTGGGGGACTTTCATTGCCAAACTATCGAATAAGACAATGTTGTAGTAAAGGGGGACATGGTAGTGTTAATTTCTCTGGTCTGATTGTCCAGGGGCCCAAGCTAATGCTGTGGGGAATCATGGTTTCAAATCTCAAAAGCTGGTGGAATTTAGATTCAATTAATAAATCTGGAAATGGAAGCCAACATCAGTAATAGGGCATTGTTGATTGTCGTGTAGACTGGTTTACTAATACTCTTTAACGAATGACATCTGTCACCCAAACCTGATATATCTTGCATGTGACTCCAGGCTTACAGCAGTGTGAACAGCCCTCTGAAATGGCAAAGTAAGCTACTTATTCCAAAGGCAAACAAGGATTGCAAAAATTGCTGACCTTGTCAGTGATGCACTTTCAATGAAAGGAGCTTTTTCTTTTAAAAAAAAGATTAGTGATGTGAGGAATTTTGAAAAGAATTGATGAGGTGAGATCTGAACCAAGTCCCCCAGGATCAGCCTGGCCCCTGGATTATCAGACCAGTAAAATGAACACTACTGTCTTCCCATGACTATAATATTACTCAGGAGGTAAAAACAATGACTGCAGATGCTGGAAAGCAAATACTGGATTAGTGGTGCTGGAAGAGCACAGCAGTTCAGGCAGCATCCAACGAGCAGCGAAATCGACGTTTTGGGCAAAAGCCCTTCATCAGGAATAAAGAAGGGCTTTTGCCCGAAACGTCGATTTCGCTGCTCGTTGGATGCTGCCTGAACTGCTGTGCTCTTCCAGCACCACTAATCCAGTATAATATTACTCAGTTGTAATCAAATTGTTTTAACAAGTAGCAAAAAGTAGACAGGTTGTATTCCTATTGTACAACTGTAAAACTTGAACTCTATCCATTTAGAAAAAAACCCAGTTACAAATACACAAAAACGGGAAAACTTGATATTATAGGAAGACACTGAAAAAAAACCAAGGAAACATAGTTCATTAGAAACAAGAGCAGGAGTAGGCCATTCAGCCCTTTGGCTGATTCTCTAACTCAGTGCCATATTTTCACTTTCTCCCCATACCCCTTGATATCTTTGAAATTGAGAAATGTAGCTGTCTCTTTCTTGAATATATATATATATAGTCACTTCTGAAGCCTTCTGAGAATTTGAATATGACAGTTTACCATGTTCTGAGTGAACTTTATTTACTTTTCAATTAAATTCGTTCTCATACTTCTAAACTCAAGTGGGAATAGGCCAGTCAAACTAATCTCTCCTTGTACGACAGTCCTACCATCCCTAATAGTACCATCTCAGACCATAGACATTGATGAGTTCTTTTCCTTCAGTTCCTTTCAATTCAATGTGTCACAAAGCTAGTCCTTTTTTCCCTTGGCTCAAGGAGACTCTGTCCTTGCTTTTTTTCAGAGCAGTAATAAACCAGACTGGGCTCTGGGCTCTGATCAGACTGGTTTGGGACAGAGATGAAAACGATTTTGAGAGGTCTTTTGTTTATATGTAAACACATGAGACTTCAGGCCAAGTGGTCATGTTTTAGAAGTGACCTGTAGAATGAAATGGGAGTGGTCAGCTCTCTAGCTGAGCAGTTTAGTTCAGTCCAGAACTGGTTGGGAGTTCAACAGGGAGTTGTGTGGAAACTCTCTTTTCTGCCCTTCTAACGTCAACCTGTAAGCATCTGACCCTTTTTTTGTACTGTGTTTTAAAGGGGGTTTGCTTATTAGGACTGTTGTGTATATTTGGAACAGCATACTAAAGTCTAGTTGGGATAGACTGAATTCTGTAGGGATTCTTTATTCTGTTCTTTGTGTTTCATTGTGTAATTTTGTGAATTAATACTTTGTCTGTTTTAAACCTGGTAGTCAACCTTGCTAACTTAATCAGTTAATTTTCACTGTACACTTAACGAAACAAATTGCAAAGTTATGGTCTGGGCTGCCTGCTTAAGAATGTTTTGAGTGGTCTGGCCTAGTCCATAACAGACTGGGGGCTCTTTGCAGGATTTTGAACAGGGAGTGGTAGGTGCTCGTGTCTTTATCCTGGGTGGGGGTTTGGTTGGGTAGACAAAGCTTGGAATAGTAATGGCTCTTTCAGTCGACCAAAGTTTTCTGGATGTGGATGCGGTGACTTTGGAGGTTTTGCAAAAAGTGAATAAGATCAAGTTGCAAGAATTAACAGAGAAGCTGAAATTGGAACTGCCCGCTTCTGTGAGAAAAGGAGAGCTAATTGCAGCAGTAGCTCAGCATTTAAACTTGCTGGAGAAACCATCAGGATCTATAGAGATGGCAAGAATTCAACTGCAAATGAAGCAGCTTGAGTTAGAGGTGAGCGATAAGGAAAGGACAGCAGAAATGAAACAGCTTGAGGTACGATTAAAAGCAGAAGAGAGGGGAAAAGACAGAGCAGCAGGGGAAGACAGAGCCGAGAGAGAAAAAGAGAGAGCTTTTGAACTTCAAAACTGACACTTAAAAAGGAAAGTCAGCTTAAAAGGCTGGAGATAAAGCCTGAGGGTAGGCTTAGTGAGGAAGAAAGTGAGGATGAGCAAGCCCCTGGTAGTCAGAAGCCTCGTGAGAAACTGTTTAAGTATGTTCAAACATTGCCTAAGTTTGCTGAGAAGGATGTGGAAGCCTTTTTCATCTCATTTGAAAAGGTGGCCAAACAAATGCAGTGGCCAGTGGCAATGTGGGTTTTGTTGATCCAAACTAAATTTGTAGGTAAGGGCAACTGAGGCATTCTCATCACTATCAGAGGACGTATCTGAGGAATATGAGGTGGTGGAAAAAGCCATTTTAAGTGTATATGAGCTTGTACCAGAAGCCTATAGACAATGTTTCAGGAATCTTAGGAGGGACACTGGTCAAACCAGTGTTTGAAAGGAGCAGTTAGAGTAATTTCAATAAATGCATAAGAGCTGAATGTAGGTTTGCTCGCTGAGCTGGAAGGTTTGTTTTCAGACGTTTCATCACCATAATAGGTAACACCTTCAGTGAACCTCCAAATGAAGCACTGGTGGTGTAGCCCACTTTCTATTATTTTTGTTTGAGTTTCCTAGGGTTGGTGATGTAATTTCCTGTAGTGACATCATTTCATATGGTGATGTCATTTCCTGTTCTTTTTCTCAGGGGGTGGTAAATGGGATCCAAGTCAATGTGTTTGTTGATAGAGTTCCGGTTGGAATGCCATGCTTCTAGGATTTCTCATGCACATCTCTGTTTGGCTTGTCCTAAGATGGATGTGTTGTCCCAGTCAAAGTGGTGTCCTTCCTCATCCGTATGTAAGGACACTAGTGAGAGAGGGTCATGTCTTCTTGTGGCTAGTTGAAGTTCATATATCCTGGTGGCTAGCTTTCTGCCTGTTTGTCCGATGTAGTGTTTGTCATAGTTCTTGCACAGTATTTTATAGATTACATTAGTTTTGTTTGTTGTCTGTATATGGTCTCTATGATGCCCTTAGAGAGGTAATTATTTTGGAGGTGATTATTAGCTGCTGTTTTAGTGTGTTTGTGGGTTTGTGGACTACCATGCTGTCAAGGGGTCTGAGTAGTCTGGCAGTCATTTCTGAGACGTTTATGACGTAGGGAGAGTGGCTAGGGTTTCTGGATGGGTTTTGTCTGCTTGTAGGGGTTAATTGCTGAGAAATCAGCGGAGTGTGTTCACTGGGTACCCGTTCTTTTTGAATACACTATGTAGGTGATTTTTCTCAGCTCTGCATAGTTCCTCTGTGCTGCAGAATCTCCAAATAGCGCGCGTGTGCTGCAACTTTTTGACGGGTTCCGCCTTTGTCCTATACAGGACAATGTTGGAGAGGTTATTTAGGGAAGGGGGGGGGGGGTTGAGGGTACACCCCTATGTAGAACTCCAGGGAAACTGTGTAGGAAGAGAAAGAGAGGGGTTGGGAGGTCAGTCAATTAGAGACGGTGCCCATGCTCCCATCATCCAGGACTGTTCTCAGCAGCACTTTTAATCACTGTAAACGTGATCAGTGTTGGATCAGCGAGCAAACCTGCATCCAGAACCTCAACTTGAGCTACAAATATTCTCAAAACTTACTATGGATAAAAGCTTTAAAAATCGAGCAAACCTATGATGCCCTTAGAGAATAATTATTTTGGAGGAACTCAAAAATTCACTGCCTGAAGTAGTGCAAACTCATGTGGAAGAGCAGAGAGTTAACATGGCAGGGTTAGCAGCTGAAGTGGCTGGTGATTATGAGCTGCTCCATAAAACTCGGTTTGGCTTCCAAAGAAGTTAAAAGCTCCAGTGTTCTCATTATAATCAAGTGGGCCACACAAAATCACAGTGTTCGTGGGCTAGGAGAAAGCCAGATGTAAGAAAACAAGACAAGCCTGGAAGTTTTGTTGGACCAGTTAAAACAAAAAGCACAAGGGAAGTTAGACAACTGCCTCAGAGTGTACAAATGATCAGAATATTGATTAAGGAGGAAGTGCCAGATCTGCTTAAAAAATATACACGCAAGGGTAAAGTTTATTCACATTTGCCAGGAGTAGCAGGTAAAGAGGTTACAATATTAAGGGACACAGAATCCTCAGTCTGTGATGCTGAAGGATGAGGAGATATGTACTCCTGAAGGACAATTCCAGAAAAGGTACTGGTAACAGGAATTCGTGGTGAATCAAAAAGTGTTCAGTTAGGTAAAGTGAGAAGTGAGGCTAGAGAGTCCAGAGAAGAGTGGAGAATTTGTGGTAGGAGTACTGGACAAACTCTCAGCTCCTGGAATACAATTTGTCCTTGCAAATAGCTGATTCATTAGTACGCATGCTGCCTACTCTAGTTGAAAAGCTGGTGGAGATGCTGGTAACTGAAGACATGGAAAATGGTTATCCAGGAATTTTCTGAGATTGTGTGATCAGAAGATCATAGAGGCACAAGCTGATGCAGGAGGGATCAAAAGGCACAGATAAGTGGCACAGAGGAGCAACTAGGTAAACATGCAAGTATCTTTAGCTCTGCTAAACTGATTGAATTACAGCAGAAAAATGAGAACTTAAAATAGTTATATCAAAGGGCATTTACAGAGAAGGAGAGTGAATGCATCTCTGTGTGTTATTAGTTAACAAATGATGTCTTAATAAGGAAATTGAGACCGTCATGCATTCAAACAAATGAGAAATTGGTAGAGATTCATCGAATTGTTTTGCCCGCAGGGTATAGAAAGGAAGTGTTGCGAGTGGGGCATGAGCTACTACTTGGATGTTATTTAGGGGTGAGGAAAACACGGGCTCAAATACAAAGACATTTTTATTGGTTTGGACTACACAAGGGTGTACTCAAAGTTTGCCAGACCTGTCATACATGTCAGCTAATTGGAAAACCATAGGCAGTAATAAATCCTGCACCTTTAATACCTATTCCAGCATTTGAGGAACTTTTCACACAAGAGTCTTGATTGATTGCGTAGGTCCCCTACCTCAAACAAAAAGAGGGAATAAATATTTATTGACAACAATGGATGTGTTGACTAGATTTCCAAGGGAGACAATCCCATTACACAACATCACAGCCAAAAGAGTTCTAGGAGAATTAATTAAATATTTTACTAAATATGGACTACCAATAGAGATCCAGTCAGACCAAGGATCAACCTTTACATCCAAACTATTCAAGGAGGTTATGGATAACGTGGGAATAAAGCAATTCAAATCTACTGTGTATCCAGAATCACAGGGAACGCTAGCGAGATGGCATTAAAGACTAAAGACAATGTTGAGGGCGTATGGTCAGGATTATCCAGATGATTGGTTGAAGGGAGTTCTGTTTGCACTACTTGTGACCAGAGAATAAATCAACCAAATTCAATCCATTTGAATTAATTTTTGGGCATGAAGTAAGAGGACCATTAAAATTGATTAAGGAGAAATTAATAAGTCAGAATTCAGAGACTACCCTTTTGGACTACGTGTCAATTTTTACAGAACAATTAAATAGAGCTGGAGAGTTGGCTAGACAGCATTTAAAAGTATCACAGCAGACAATTAATAAGAAAGCAGATAAGAAATCACAAATTCGCAATTTTGCAATTGGGGATAAGGTGTTACTTCCAGTGACAGGGTGAGCCTTTCAAAGCAAGGTTCAGTGGATCTTATTAAATAAAGAAGAAATTGAGTGAGGTGAACTACTTGTTAAGGACTCTACACAGGAAGAAATCTCACAGAGTGTCATGTGAATATGCTCAAATGGTATTTTGATAGGGAAGGAAAGCAAGAGGAGAACGTGTTAGTGATTACAGCACAGAAGGAAGAGCCAAGATCAGGATTCTGAACTGGATATTCCTCAAATCAAATTGGACAATGAGGAAATTGGACATTCCTCAAATCAAATTGAACAATGAGGAAATTGTCAAAAATTGGGATAAATTATTGGGTTACATTTCACAAGAAAATCAAAACAACCTGAAAGAGTTGGGGAGATATGCAGAAATAAATGGGGAAATACTAACCTAATTGTGCATGATGTAGATATAGAAGATGCTGTTCCCATTAAGCAAGATCCCAAAAGGCATAACCCTGTAAAGTTGGCACAGAAGGAGATAGAGCGCGTGCTCCAAGATGGCATAATCAAAGTGAGTTACAGTGACTGGAGCTCACTTGATAGTCATAGTGCCAAAGCCAGATGGTACCCGATGGTTATGTGTGGACTATCACAATGTCAACGCCGTTACAAGGACTGATGCAAATCTAATTCCACGGTTGGAGGACTGTGTCGAAAAGGTGTGACAAGGAACTTACGTTTCTAATTTGGACTTGCTCAGAGGCTACTGGCAAGTACCTCGGTCAGAGAGAGTAAAGGCAATTTTGGCTTTCATAACACCAAAATGGATTATAACAGTTCAAAGTCATGCCATTTAGTATGAAAAATGCTCCAACCACATTTCAGAGACTGACTAATAATGACCTGATGACTTTTACTCACTCATAAGAGAAACATTTACAGCATTTATCAGAAGGCAGGCTTGGTGGTAAACTGAGTTAAAAGTGAACTTCCCAAAGCCCAAGTCACCTTCCTGGGCCATGTTATTGGACATGGACAAATCGTCCCACAAGATGCAAAAATGAAAATAATTGGAAAATTTCCCACACTGTTGACGAAAAAGGCAGTACTACAGTTCCTGGCATTGAGTGGATTTTACTGAACGTTTGTGCCGATGTTTAGCAGTGTGGCTGCTCACTCACCGAATTGTTAAAAAAAAAGGGCAAGAAGTTTCAATGGACAGCATTGGACATTCCTCAAATCAAAAGGCATTTGACAGCCTAAAAACTGTGTTAACCACTGCCCCAGTATTAGCCACTCCGGATTACATGAAGCCTTTCAATGTGGCTATCGATGCCAGTGATGTGGGTGTCAGTGCGTTGCTCCTGCAGGAGGATGATGAGGAGACAGAAAGACGCATCAGGTATTTTTCCAGGAAGTTGGATGTTCATCAACAGAAATATTCAACGGTGGAGAAAGAGACTTTGAGGTTGGTGTTGGCATGACAACATTTCAGTGTTTATATTACCAGCAATGCATTGGAGACAATCGTATACATTGATCATAACCCATTGACATTTGTGGAAAAGTTTAAGGACAAAAATGCCAGACTGTTTAGATGGAGCTTATTGTTGCAGCCATTCAATTTGACAATTGTGCATGTGGCAGGTTGCAAAAGCATGATTGCTGCTGCATTATCGAAACTTGAATGTGATAGAGAGGTGTTCAGTGGAGGGTGTACCATGGCCTGAATTTGCATGTGGTAGTGCATGTTTGCATGTTAATAGTTAGTATAGTGTATCTGTGCACTTAAACTACTAACCAGGTTTTTGAAGGGTTAAAAATGAAGACATCTTTTGGTATTGATGGTTCATTGTTTTTTTAAGGGGGGAGGTTTCACAAAGCTAGTCATTTTTTACCTAAAAGCTGTTCCTTGGCTCAAGGAGACTCTGTCCTTGTTTTTTTCAGAGGGGTAATAAACTGGGCCGGGCTCCGATCGGTCTGGTTTGGTACAGAGATGAAAAGGATTTTGAGAGGTCTTTTGTTTATATGTAAACAGATGAGACTTCAGGCCAAGTGGTCATAGAGTCATAGTCATAGAGATGTACAGCATGGAAAGCTGTCAACATGTACAGCTTTGGTCCAACCTGTCCATGCCGATCAGATATCCCATTAGAAGTGACCTGTGGAATGAAAGGGGAATGGTCAGCTCTCTAGCTGAGTGGTTTAATTCAGTCCAGAACTAGTTGGGAGTTCAACAGGGAGCTGTGTGGAAATTCTCTCTTCTGCCCTTCTAACTTCAACCTGTAAGCATCTGACCCTTTTTTGTACTGTGTTTTAAAGGGGGTTTGCTTATTGGAACTGTTGCGTATATTCGGAACAGCATACTTAAGTCTAGTTTGGATAGATTGAATTCTATAGGGGTTCTTTATTCTGTTCTTCATTTTTCATTGTGTAATTTTGTGAATAAATATTTTGTCTGTTTTAAGCCTGGTAGTCAACCTCACTAACTTAATTGGTTAATCTTCACTGTACGCTTAACGAAACAAATTGCAAAGTTATGGTCTGAACTGCCTGCTTAAGAATCTTTTGAGTGGTCTGTACTAGTCCGTAACGAGTCTGGCTCTTTACTGATGATGCAAGGCGATGGTTACATTGGTTCTCAGCTTTTCACTTCCTGATCGAAAATTCACTCTTTCAGTCTCTCTCAATATGTTTTCTCATCTTTTCACTTTCAACAGGGGAAATGCAGCTTACAGAGAAAAGATGAGGGAGAGTAGCTAACTACAGTACTAGGGATTTTATTTACCACTCCACACAGAAGGGAGAGAGAGAGAGAGAGATGAATATTTTCTCTTCATAGGCTGGAGGCTTCTGCTGTATTCTCCAGGAACCAATCAAATGTTTGTTACTATGACCTCTCTTAGGTTCACAACACCTGGTGCCAAATGAAAAACAATCAAAAGACTGTCTCTGGACATAACTTTCCTGAACACAGGAGGTGCTGATCTGTCTGTGTTTCCCTACCAAAGGCAACATAACATAATGCACAATATACTCCTGCAACTTGTTTTTAAAACTACAAACTTCTTTTATGGTTTATACTAGTATTTTTTCCAATTTTTAGTCCACAGTCCAAAAAGCAATAAAACTGGACTTGATTTTTGCTTCTGTTGTCAATGACTTTAAATTGGTTTTTTTTCTTCAGAGAAAGGTGGGGAGGAAGTTTGGTAGAAAGTGTGTCGGATGATGAGAGGCATTGAGAAGGTGAAAAGGGATAGGGGTGGCTTGGTGGCTCAGTGGTTAGCACTGCTGCTTCATTGCACCAGGCGACTGCCTGTGTGGAGTTTGCACATTCTCTCCGTGTCTGTGTGGGTTTCCTCCGGGTGCTCTGGTTTCCTCCCACAGTCCAAAGATGTGCAGGTCAGGTGAATTGGCCATGCTAAATTGCCCGTAGTGTTAGGTGTATTAGTCAGAGGGAAATGGGTCTGGGTGGGTTACTCTTCGGAGGGTCGGTGTGGACGTGTTGGGCCGAAGGGCCTGTTTCCACACTGTAGGTAATCTAATCTAACTATTGGAGGGGTCAGCTCAAAGAGAGCATTGATTTAAAGTAAGAGGAGAGTTGAGGAGAAATGTATTCACCCCAAAGGATAGTAGGAGGAACTGAAAGGCTGGTTAAGTCTGAACTCCCATAGTATTTAAGCAGTTTTTAAATACTCTCTTACATTACCATAGCCTCCAATAGTTGGGCCAAGAGCTGGAAAATGAGGTTCATGCAGTCAAAGTTTTGTTAACTGCCATGGGCATCATGGGCTGAATGGCCTCTAAAAGGTGCAGTAGATGCCTATGAGTCTAAATATGAAAAATCATGAAGAGACTGGACAGAGTGGATTAGTGGAAGGAATGAGAAGATGTCACAGCTTCAAGGTAATTGGCAAAAGAAGATCTGGAATGCACTGCTTCATGTTGCTCAATTGTCCCATACTTTATCAGAATGTCCTTTATTTTAACTGTTTGTTCCATGACATGTATTATGTCTCTCTCGAATGTCTTTGGTCATACAAACATAAATATAAATGAGGCGTAGTTGGCCATTCGGTCCCTTGATGGTTTTTCTGTTCTTGTATGGGATGTGTGTGTTGTTGGCAAAGTTGACACTTGTTATCCATCCCTAGTTTTCCTGGACCTGAGCAGCTTATTAAGACCATTTTTAGGGTCGATTAGGAGTTGTAAGGGATCACAGAGTTTCCTCTTTTGGACGATAAATTAAACTGAAAGCTGGACTACCACACAGCAGAAATACCAACAAAGATTTGTAACTTTGAACAATCAAATACACACATTTTTAGCTGTGCAAGACTGTAGTGACTGAAATGAGGGCCAGTTGGATCTCATTGACCATGAGATTCTTAATGAGTGTTATTAAGCTGGGCCAATCAGGAAGCCCTGGCTGACAGATATGAACAGGAGATTGGGCACCCAGTACGGAGGAGGGAGGGCAGGTCCGAAGACCTCCTCGTGGGTCTGCTCCTGCTCCTGGGCCTGGCCAAATTGGCCATCAACAGGTCCAGGCAGCGGGCCGTGGAGGGGGTCGTTAGGGCCGACTGCCTGCCCCTCTTCCGGGGTTACGTTAGAGCCCGGGTGTCCTTGGAGAAGGAGCACGCGGTGTCCACCGACACCCTGGAGTCGTTCAGGGAGAGGTGGGCGCCGCAGGGAGTGGAGTGCATCATTTCTCCCTCCAACTCTATTTTGATTTGATCCCTACCCTCCCCTTCACTGTTTTGATCACACAGCATTGCCCTGTGGTTTGAAGGGCAGTGCTTGTCACTGGCCACTCGGGTGTCTTTCCTATCTTCCTGGTGGTGGAAATTGAATAAAGATTCGTGCACTTTGTGTCTTTTCACTGTGTCTCACACCTGCACACACACACCATGGGTGCTGGGGAATAAAAATAAGCACTACCGCACTTAGGCGGTAGTGTGGGGGTTAAAAATAAAAAAATAAAAAACATTAAAAAAAAAACAAAAAAAAAAAAATGAACAGGAGATTGGGCACCCAGTACGGAGGAGGGAGGGCAGGTCCGAAGACCTCCTCGTGGGTCTGCTCCTGCTCCTGGGCCTGGCCAAATTGGCCATCAACAGGTCCAGGCAGCGGGCCGTGGAGGGGGTCGTTAGGGCCGACTGCCTGCCCCTCTTCCGGGGTTACGTTAGAGCCCGGGTGTCCTTGGAGAAGGAGCACGCGGTGTCCACCGACACCCTGGAGTCGTTCAGGGAGAGGTGGGCGCCGCAGGGAGTGGAGTGCATCATTTCTCCCTCCAACTCTATTTTGGTTTAGTCCCTACCCTCCCCTTCACTGTTTTGCTCACACAGCATTGCCCTGTGGTTTGAAGGGCAGTGCTTGTCACTGGCCACTCGGGTGTCTTTCCTATCTTCCTGGTGGTGGAAATTGAATAAAGATTCGTGCACTTTGTGTCTTTTCACTAAAGAAAAAAAAAAAAAAAAAAAATGAACAGGAGATTGGCCACCCAGTACGGAGGAGGGAGGGCAGGTCCGAAGACCTCCTCGTGGGTCTGCTCCTGCTCCTGGGCCTGGCCAAATTGGCCATCAACAGGTCCAGGCAGCGGGCCGTGGAGGGGGTCGTTAGGGCCGACTGCCTGCCCCTCTTCCGGGGTTACGTTAGAGCTCGGGTGTCCTTGGAGAAGGAGCACGCGGTGTCCACCAACACCCTGGAGTTGTTCAGGGAGAGGTGGGCGCCGCAGGGAGTGGAGTGCATCATTTCTCCCTCCAACTCTATTTTGATTTAGTCCCTACCCTCCCCTTCACTGTTTTGATCACACAGCATTGCCCTGTGGTTTGAAGGGCAGTGCTTGTCACTGGCCACTAGGGTGTTTTTCCTATCTTCCTGGTGGTGGAAATTGAATAAAGATTTGTGCACTTTGTGTCTTTCACTGTGTCTCACATCTACACACACACACACCATGGGTGCTGGGGAATAAAAATAAGCAAAAGAAAAAAAAAAGTAAAAAAAAAGAAAAAAAATACTTTGGCCCCGCCCTTTGATGTGAAGGGCAGTGCTTGTCACTGGTCACTCGGGTGTTTTTTCCTATCTTCCTGGTGGTGGAAATTGAATAAAGATTCGTGCACTTTAAAGAAAAAAAAAATGAACAGGAGATTGGGCACCCAGTACGGAGGAGGGAGGGCAGGTCCGAAGACCTCCTCGTGGGTCTGCTCCTGGGGCTGGCCAAACTGGCCATCAACAGGTCCAGGCAGCGGGCCGTGGAGGGGGTCGCTAGGGCCGACTGCCTGCCCCTCTTCCGCGGTTACGTTAGAGCCTGGGTGTCCTTGGAGAAGGAGCACGCGGTGTCCACCAACACCCTGGAGTCGTTCAGGGAGAGGTGGGCGCCGCAGGGAGTGGAGTGCATTATTTCCCCCTCCAACTCTATTTTGATTTAGTCCCTACCCTCCCCTTCACTGTTTTGATCACACAGCATTGCCCTGTGGTTTGAAGGGCACTGCTTGTCACTGGGTGTTTTCCTATCTTCCTGGTGGTGGCAATTGAATAAAAATTCATGCACCTTGTGTCTCTCACTGTGTCTCACACCTGCACACACACACCATGGGTGCTGGGGAAAAATAAGCACTACCGCAGTTAGGTGGTAGTGTGGGGGTTAAATTTTTAAAAAATGAAAAATGTAAAATATTCTCTCCCTCCCCTTCACTGTTTTGATCACACAGCATTGCCCCTTGGTTTGAAGGGCACTGCTTGTCACTGGCCACTCGGGTGTTTTCCCCCCTTTTGGAGATTGGAAAAAAAAATGAACAGGAGATTCGGTAGGAGTACAGGGGTGGGCTGCCTTAGAGTGGCTGGAAGGTGGGAGGGACGGGGTGGGGGGCTTGCTGGGGGTTTGTATTTTATGCACCTTTTTTATGTAATTGAACTGCCTTAATGTACATGTCATTGTCACTATTTTGTGATGATTGAAACTGGGATTTGAGGTTTGTCCTCATTTCCCTGAAAACTGGTTGAACGGTAGGGTTTGGGGCCTGGCTTTGCTGCTCCTCTCCCTTGTAAAATTGCTGTTTCTCTGTGTACGGCTGTTAATGTTCACTGTTTTGTGAACTGTATTGTTCAATAAAAGAAAAAGAAATTAACAGGAGATTCAGAGAGTCATTCTAGGGACTGGCTTGCTGCCTATATATTGTGCACACGTAAATAGAGGGTTACTTGGTGATGAGGTACCTGCCTTGTTGGAGTTTTTTTTTAAAAGACAATATTCTCTTTCAAATAAATAAGGGAGATACGCTAAGACGGAATGGCGTCAAGAGTCCTTGCATTAAGGAAAATCTGCCTGAGAACAGCCTTTTGGGTTGAACTGCAGTGTGCTACAATGCTGGGCAGCTGGAGACATCCAAAATGCACAAATTAAAAATATCTCCCTTTCCGTCTCCCCTCTGTGTGAAAAGATACGAAAATTCAGAAAGTTTAAAAATAATTGTAACAATAAAATTCTAGGTCCATCCCATCAACCATCGAAGTGAAAAATGAACATTTCTTTACAAACTGTAATCAAAAGGAACTGAGAGAGGCAATTTGGTCTCTCTTGAAACCTGGACTTAAGATCTTCAGAATTCTTTTTCCTGTTGACAGTATTATTTCTCCGAGATAAAAACAATGACTGCAGATGCTGGAAACCAGATTCTGGATTAGTGGTGCTGGAAGAGCACAGCAGTTCAGGCAGTATCCAAGGAGCTTCGAAATCGACGTTTCGGGCAAAAGCCCTTCATCAGGAATAAAACCAATGAGATTGATATCAAGCTGCCTGTCTTAACCATAAATGAGTATGTATGTATTTGGGGTATTTAAAGGGGTGCAGATTAGGTCACATAGGAGATGATGAGGAATTCTTTCTTTTCTCTGT
Source organism: Chiloscyllium punctatum (assembly GCF_047496795.1). Classification (NCBI taxonomy): domain Eukaryota; kingdom Metazoa; phylum Chordata; class Chondrichthyes; order Orectolobiformes; family Hemiscylliidae; genus Chiloscyllium; species Chiloscyllium punctatum. The sequence continues at coordinate 7,700,463 of NC_092775.1, forward strand.
AAAGTTATTTTCTATTAATGGCGAAACCTGATGTGAATTGCTTTTGTCCTAAATTGTAGTCACAGGCAAATTGGGATTTTATATATTTTGTCACTGCTCATGAAACTGTGGGGCATAATTATCAGTGTGTCTTCTGAGATAAATTCTGACAACAATTTGGGGCTCTATGCTGGATATTTGAATATGGATAATGTCCGATTACAGATGGAGTTAGGATAATTGGGAAAAGATAAAGGGACTGAGACCATGTTTCTTGTACTAAAATAAGATGGTAGTACATCCTGATTCCTGAAGAAGGGCTTATGCCCGAAACGTCGATTCTCCCGCTCCTTGGATGCTGCCTGACCTGCTGCACTTTTCCAGCAACACATTTTCAGCTCTGATCTCCAGCATCTGCAGTCCTCACTTTCGCCACATCCATAAGCATCCACTTCATCTGTCCCTGTTGTTCAGTAGCAGCAATGTAAACCATCTACAAGGTGCACAGCAGAAATTCGCCAAAGATCCTCAGCCAGCACCTTCCAAACTCACAAACACTTCCACCTGGAGGAACAAGGCCAGCAGATGCATAGCAGAACCATCACCTGCAAGTACCCCTCCAGGACACTCACTATCTTGGCTTGGAAATATACCACTGTCCCTTCACTGTCACTGGGTCAAAATCCTGGAATTCCCTCCCTAATGGCATTGTGGACTGCAGCAGGTTAGGTGCATTAGTTAAGGGTAAATGTAGAGAAATAGGGTAGGGGAATGGGTCTGGGTGGGTTACTCTTTGGAGGGTCAGTGTGGACTTGTTGGGCCAAATGGTCTATTTCCACACTGTAGGGTTCTATGATTCTATGATAACAGTTCAAGAAAGCAGCTCAGCATCACCTTCTGAAAAGCAACTTGAGATGGCAATACATGTTGACTTAACAACATAAGGACTAGGAGCAGGTGTAGGCCGTCTGGACCTTCAAGCCTGCTCCACCATTCAATAAGATCATGACTGATCTTTTTGTGGCCTCAGTTCCACTTACACGCCCGCTCACCATAACCCTTAATTCTTTTACTGTTCAAAAACATTTATCTATCTTAGCTTTAAAAGCATTTACTGTGGAGGCCTCAACTACTTCCCTGGGCAGGGAATTCCATAGATTCACAATCCTCTGGGTGAAGATGTTCCTTCTCAATTCAGTCCTAAATCTGTTCTCCCAAATTTGAGGCTATGCCTTCCTGTCCTAGTTTCACCCAGCTGTGAGGTCCATGTCCCATGGCTGAATAAAAAAAGTCAGTAGCATGAGTCATGGAGAATGACAGTGTTGGTAAGAGGTAGGTAAGGTTAACTTTCACAAAGTGAACCTCCTATGGCTTGACTAACCAATACTGGAATACTGTAACTGTTAGCTAATTTTGTTTTGTACTAAGAGGAAAATCGACAGGAAGATCTAGTAAGATTATATCGAAAATTCAAGGAAATCTGTAGAGATATGCCACGCTGTACAATGTTAGCAAGACATCATCTGAATATAGGGAAATCAGTACAGATAAAACAATATCCTTATTGGTTAGGAACAGAAAAACAAACTCAACTGGAAATGAAGCTTCAATACATGCTGAAAATTGATCCCAGTCAAAGCAATCGGAATTCACTGATGGTGTGAGCTTCTAAGCCAGATGACTTAACTAGATTCTACTTAGATTATGGAAAAGTAAATGCAGTAACAAGAATAGACTCACATCTAATTCTCAGAGAGAAGACTGTGCCTCATTCCTTGCTAAGATTGATCAATAGAAGAGATACTGCCAAATATCATTAACATCAAAAGCTGAAGAGGTATCAACTTTTGTTACGTCAAATGGTTTAGATCAACGTTGAGTCAAGCCATTTGGATTGAAAGTTACCTCAGCTACATTCAAAGAATTATGTATCAAACTATTGCTAAAGTGCCTAAATGTGAAGTTTATTTTGATGATGTATTAACACATCTACAAAGGATATGTAAACAATTCAAGGGAAGAGCTGAAGAGCTGCTTAAGTAATTATGGTTCACTGGCTTTGAAATAAATCTCACCAAGAGCGAATTTGCAAATAGAATATAGAGGAAACAGACCTTTCGGGTCTAACCAGTCCAAGCTGACAAGGCATCCCAAGCTGATCTCATCCCATTTGCTAGTATTTCTCCATATCCCTCTAAACCCTTCCTATTCATATACCCATCCAGGTGCCTTTTAAATGTTGTTATTGTACCAGCCTCTACCATTTCCTCTGGCAGCTCATTCCAAACATACACCACCATCTGCTTGAAAAAGTTTCCCCTTAGGTCCCTTTTAAATATTTTCCCACTCACCTTAAACCTATGCCCTCTAGTTTTGGACTCCCTTACCTTGCAAAAAAGATCTTGGCTATTCACCTTATCCGTGCCCCTCATAATTTTATAAACCTCTTTAAGATCAACACACACACACACACACACCTTCCAATGCTCCTGGGTAGAGAGCCCCAGCATATGCAGCTTCTTCCTATAGCTCAAACCCTCCAACCCTTTCCAATCTTTTAAGAACCTTTTCAAATCTCACATCTTTCCTGTAGCAGGGAGACCAGAACTGAAGGTAACTCACCTAGGATGCATTGTAGGGTAAAGGATGTTATCAAGAACAGCAAAAGTGAAGCCTCTGATTGAATTTCCCATTTCTAAAACTAAATGGAAAATCATAAGGTTTTTGGGAATGTGTGGGAATTTATTTGGAAATTCATGCCTAACTTGAGCATAATTGTTGCACCTGTAAAAGTTGGTGATGAAAACAGGCAAAGCTAGTGTGGTCAGCAGAATATCAAGTGGTTTTTTGAGAAGCTGAATACCAGTTTCATAAATGAAACAGTATTGGCTACCCCTGCCTTTACAAAACTTATAAAATGGTGATTATTTTCAAGTGATTAGGGATAGGCGTGATCTTACTGCAAAATAATGAATCTTAAATAAAGATGCCAGAGGGATACTTTTCAAGAAAATTTAGCCAATGTCAAAAAAAGCACTCTACAGCGAAAAATTAGATTTTGGGTTTGTTACCTTAACATTTTGGATTCTATATCCATCACATGTGTAAAGAAACACTAATATTGCTATTTTTAATCAACTTATTCAGAGATGTTTTGATTAGGTAGACACCACCACTTCACTACAGGATGCCTGACATTCATGTATACTGACCACAATCTGCTACCTTTTGTAGAGAACATTCTCTTTTGCAGACAAATATAAGACTTGTATAGTAAGATTACTCCAATTGAGCGTATTGAGTGAACAAGTTAATGTGATAATTGTTCACATTGCTGGAAAAGATAATGTATTAGCAACGCTTTATCAAGAATGTGATTGTGCTGGAATACTTTAAGAATTAAGGGGGACAAATGATGGGAAATTATTTAAAAACTGAATGAGGAATAAATGAATGAATGTAATTTTCTTGTGCTGTATTGTATATATTTTATGATGCTTTGTGGTGAAATGCATTTAAACCAGTCTTTAATCTCTTTAAGCTTGGAAGTATGTAAGGAACCACATATTTTCCTTTTTGGACTATAAACTAATATGGAAGCTAGACTGCTATGTAGCTGAAATAGCCAGAGTGAGTAAATCAAGTGTGCAAGTATCTTGCTCTGCAAGACAACATTGCTTTCAATGATCTTTGGACATGCACAGCAAACTTCCTCTGGTCCTCTGTACTTCCAAGGATCCCACCACTCAATGTGTACTTGTTGGTTTTCCCAAAATGCACCACCTCACACTTTTCAGGATTAAATCCCATTTGTCATTGTTCTGCCAGGTGATCAGCCTGTCTATATTGTCCTGTAGTATAAAGTTTTCCTTCTCACTATTTACCACAGCAATATTTGTGTTATCTGTGAAGTTACTGACCATACCTCTTGCCTTCATGTCTAGATCATACAACAAACAGCAAAGTGACTGAGTGGTATGCAGCTGGACACAGACTTCCAGTAAATACACCCTTCAACCGTCACCTGCTGCTTATTGCCACAAAGTCAATTTCTGGATCACATTTGACAAATTGTACCGGATTCCATGGACGCTTTGCTTCTTAAGCAGTTTGCAGTGTGGGACCTTGCTGCAGTCCATGTCAACAACATCCCTCACCCACACACACAATCAACACATTGAAAAATTCAAATTTATCCAATTGCAACATTTAGGAGGCATTTGGGTGGGTAAATGAATAGGAAGGGTTTGGAGGAAAATGGGCCAGGTGCTGGCAGGTGGGACTAGATTGGGTTGGGATATCTGGTCGGCATGGACAGGTTGGACTGAAGGGTCTGTTTCCATGCTGTACATCTCTATGACTCTATGACATGGTCCCCTCTAACAAAGCCGTACTGTCTATCGTTGATTAATCCTTGCCTCTCAATGTAAAGATTTATTCTGTCCTTAGAATTTTTTCCAATAGGTTCCCTAGCACAGATGTTAGCTTCACTGGCTTGTAGTTTTCTAGTTAATTCCTACCATCAGTCTAAAATAATAGTACCACATTGGCAGTCCTCCAATCCTCTGGCAAATCCTGAGATTTGATCATTGATTAAGAGATCCTTATCTCCTGCAGCAGCCTGGGATACAGCTCATCTGGGCCTAGGGGTTTATCCACTTTCAAGCCTGCTAAGACTACTAATACTTCCTGTTTCTCAATGCCAGTTTGTTCAAGTACAGCACAGCCCCGCTCCCTCTAATTTCTAGACCTGATTTTGTTCAGTATTGTTAATTCTGAGGAAACGTACTCATTTAAAACCTCAGCTATTTCTTATGGTCCCGCACAGATTGTCATTTTAGGCCCTAATCTTTACCTGGTTATTCGCTTGCTCCTAATATACTGATAAAATGTGTTTGGATTTGTCATACTGTGACCCACTCATGTTTTCTCATGTCCCCTTTTCGCTATCCCAATTTATTTTTAAAGCACCCCACCTCCGCATTTCCTATACTTTTCTCAGACATGCACTTTTTAAATGTCTACTACAAGCTTCTTTTTGTTCTTATTCAATTCTGTACATCCCTTGACAATAGAGGGTTCTCTGGATTGTTGGTCCCACCCTTCACCTTTACATGGACACGTTGGTCCTGCACTCGCACTATTACCCTTTTGAATACATCTCACTGCTCTTACGTGGACTTTTCTGCAAGTAGCTACTCCCAGTTCACTTTGGCTAGATCCTGTTTAAAACTGATCTTCCCCCAATTCAGAACCTTTATTTTCATCAACATTTGTCCGTATCTATAATTACCATAAATATTACTAAATCATGGTCACTATCACTGAAAGACTCCCCCACTGCCATTTCGATCACTTTTCTGACTTTGTTCTCTAAAAAAAGGTCCTGATCTTTTTTAGGACTTCCTTTGTGCTGGCTTAAAATAGCTTAGTTGGAAACCTTTCTTAAATGGAGAAAGTGAGGACTGCAGATACTGGAGATCAGAGTCAAGATTAAAGTGGTACTGGAAAAGCACAGCAGATCAGGCAGCATCTGCGGAGCAGGAAAATCGACGTTCCTGATGAAGAGCTTTTTCAGCACCACTCTAATCCCAATTTTTCTAAGATGTCTGTCCTCTAAGCCTTACCTGCTTTGTCTATTCCATTTATTATTGGGGAAGTTTAAATTCCTAACTACTATTACCATATTATTTCTGACATGTCTGTCGAAAAATGTCGATCCATTTAACTCTTAGATTTGCGGATGCACTACTGTCCTCCAGCTAACAATCAAGCTTCAAAACCCAGCACTAAAACTGATCAACCACTGGTAATTCCAGTAACTGTGGTCATCCAGACTGCCAGGTCTATATATAATCTCCCTCATTGAGTACTGAAGACTGAGAGCCCTCAGGGAGAAAATCTTTTCCTCATCTCTGTGTCCTATTTCCTGGGTGTATTTTGGTGTCAAATACAATTCTGACATTGGAAAGGGAATTAGATCATTATCTGCAAAGCGAAAAAGAAGCAAACAAAACCAGAAATTGCTAAAAAACACACAACAGGCCTGGCAGCATCTGTGAAGAAGAAACAGAGTCAATGTGAGTCGTGTCCCTTCTTCAGACCTTTCTGCAGCATATACCTTTAAAATGCCACAAACAGGCACAAGAAAATAATCAAGAAGGCTAATGAAATTCTGACCTTTATATCTAGAGCATTGGAGTATAAGGATGCAGTTATACAAAGTCCTGGTTAGACCCCACTTGGAGCATCAGCACATCACACCTTTGGAAGGATACATGAGCCTTGGAGGGAGTACAATGTAGTTTAAAAGAATGATACGTGGACTTCAGGGTTAGGTAATGGAGAGACATTAGGTCTGTTTCCCACAGAATTTAGAAGGTTAAGGAGTGATTTAAAGTCTTCAAGATAATAACAGGAAAAGACAGGATAAATAAACTACTTCCAGTGGTTTGAGATTCTAGATCTTGGGCCATAGTCTAAAAATTAGGACCAGACAATTCAGGAGAGATGTTAGGAAGCACTTCTACAACCAGTCCCTGAGTTGTGAATGTGTTCCATTCTTGAGGCCATTCACAAGTTGGAAAACAATGCAGGACAATGGGAAGTATCTGTTCATAAGAATAGGAAATGTCCATAAAATCACAACCACGTATGGGATAAGTACAAGTGTTTATAAGTTAGATGTTTGTAAATTGGTGACCCCCATCCCCTTACACACAAAGGATAGTAGAGGTTTGAAACTTCTTCCCTAAATGGTAGGGAATGTACGATCAGTTGTTAATTTTAATTATCAGTTACATTTTTGTTAAGTCAAGGTATTAAGGGACAAAATCAGAAATTGCTGGAAAAACTCAACAGATTTGAAGGCATTTGTGGAGAGAAAGCTAAATTAATGATTTGGGTCCACTTCTTCAGAACTGATTGTAGCTGGGAAAATCTTTGTATAAATGCTAGAGAAGGGATGGAGGAAGGGTAAAGGATAAACTATAGCTGGAGATGGACCTAGAAAGAGAGAATAGTTGGGTAGACAAAGGAATGCATGAAGGAGAAAGTGAGGTCTGCAGAAGGAATGCATGAAAGTCAGCCTGAGATAATGATTAGCTAGGAGAAAGTGAGGAGATGCTGGAGATCAGAGCTGAAAATGTGTTGCTGGAAAAGCGCAGCAGGTCAGGCAGCATCAAGGGGGCAGGAGAATCGACGTTTGATTAGCTAGCAAGTTTTGACAAGATTTGTAACTCAAGTTGAGGTTCTGGATATAAGTTAGCTCACTAAGGTTCCATCTCAACAAGCAAACTTACATCCATAGTGATTAGCTGCTAACGGGCAGTGTTTGGCCATGATGTGGAGGTGTCGGTGTTAGACTGGGGTGGACAAAGTTAAAAATCACACAACACCAGGTTATAATCGAAAAGGTTTATTTGAAATCACAAGCTTTTAGAGTGCTGCTCTTTCAATAGGTAAACCTGTTGGACTATAACCTGCTGTTTTGTGACTTTTAACATTGTTTGTGGTAGCAGCCCATTTGGGGATTAGGGAAATGAAATGGGAGAAGGTGCTTGGGCCCTAAAATTATTGAACTCCATATTTTGTCCGGAAGGTGTCAGGATTTCCTAGTGGACAATGAGGTGTTGTCCTTCTAGCTTTGATTTGGAGATGCCGGTGTTGGACTGGTGTGTACAAAGTTAAAAATCACACAACACCAGGTTATAGGAGAAAGTGAGAACTGTAGATGCTGGAGATCAGAGCTGAAAATGTGTTGCTGGAAAAGCGCAGCAGGTCAGGCAGCATCCAAGGAGCAGGAGAATCGACATTTTGGGCATGAGCCCTTATTCAGGAATGTTTCGGGCATGAGCCCTTTCTGAAGAAAGGCTCATGCCCGAAACGTCGATTCTCCTGCTCCTTGGATGCTGCCTGACCTGCTGTGCTTTTCCAGCAACACATTTTCAACACCAGGTTATAGCCCAATAACCTGGTTAATTGGAATCACTAACTTTCGAAGGTCTGCGCCTTCATCAGGTGGTGGTGAAGTAGCTTGTGCTGGTATTAAGAGATATGGGCTACAGGCATGTATATGGAGTTGTGCCAGAGATCAACCATGATCATATTGAATGGTGGAACAGGGCCAATGGGCTGAATGGCCTCCTCCTGACCCTTTCATCCTTCTCTCTGGCCAAGCCAGAACCGGCGTGTGCACGAGAGCCGCGCGTGCGCAGTGGGCGGTTAGCTGATGCAATTCTGACCCCGGGGTGGGCGGGGTTAATGACGCATTTATTGACAGACTGTGAGTGTGACTAATCAGAGTGAGGGGGTCTGTGCAGGATTGGCCAATAGTAACGGTTAGGGGGCGGGGTGTGTCCTGTTGGCGGTGACAGGGAGTCGGCGAGTGAGCAGCGCGGTGCGGCAGCTTCTTTATTTATACCGAGAGAGGGGGTGAAACGTAACAAAAATTAATAATAACTAACACAAATCCTCGGCTCGATATTGTACATTTGGAGTTTACACAGCCCAGAAAGTCGCCATGTCTGGAGATGAGGTAAGTTTGAAGTTTCACGATGATAGAGAGAATGCGCCTCGGGCTCGAGTTCGAGCGGCGCCCGTCCTGTGTGAGGCAGCAGCCGGCGTCTGCCGGGCGGAGGGTCGGGGAGGAGCCTGAGGCCTACTGGGCCCCGCCATGCACTCTCACTGAATGGCTTTGAATTTAACTGTTTTACCACGTTTAGTGGGTGAAGTGAGAGGTAATAACGTCTGGGCGGAAGTTTACTGTCTTTTACGTTGTTCTCTTTTGTTTCTGAGGTTTTGGATTCACAGATTCCCTGCCCCACGTTTCGTCTAAATGTCACAGGCTGTCCCGCTGCAGTGGGCATCATATTAGACCTGGTCCTGTCCTTGTCCTAATGTTCTATAATGTACAGAATTCAAATCCCGATGTATAAGTTCTTGATTTAAATTCAGCAACTGTTGCAGTTAGAGTTGCAAACTCTAAATGTTAAATTCTTTTAAATGTTTTAAAGTGAAAGGAACTTGAGTAGCTTTCGGTTTTCTCAGTTTCCATTACTGTAGTCTTATTTTGCAAGAATTTGATTGATTAGATGCTTCCCTACAGTATGGAAACAGGCCCTTCGGAGTAACAAGTCCAAGCTGATCCCCTGAAGAGTAACCCACCCAGACTAATTCCCCTACCCTATATTTACCCCAAACTAATGTACCTAACACTAGGGACAATTTAACATGGCCAGTTCACCTGACCTGCACATCTTTGGACTGTGGGAGGAAACCGGAGCACCCGGAAGAAACCCACGCAGACACGGGGAGAATGTGCAGACTTCACACAGACAGTTGTCTGAGTCAGGAATAGAACCCAGGTCCCTGGTGCTGTGAGGCAGCGGTGCTAACCCCTGTGCCGTCTGTAGAAATTCTGACTCGTCCGGGATCTGAACCCAGAATCTCTCTCAAGTCTGCAGAGTTGAAAACCCAAAGCAAAAATCATATCTCTAGACCAACGAGCCACACTGCATCACTTGAGTGACGCATAGAGTCATACAGCATGGAAACAGACCCTTTGGCCCAACCTGTTCATGCCAACCAGGTTTCCTAAACTGAACTAGTCTCATTTGGCTGATATCCCTCCAAACATTTCATATCCATGCTCAACTGTCTTTTAAATGTTGTAGTTGTATTCGCCTCTACCATTTTGTCTCGAAGCTTGTTCCATATATGTACTACTGTGTGATAAAGCTCCCCCTCAGGTTCCTTTCAAATCTTTTTGTCTTCCCAGCAGATTTTTTAACATTTCGGGAGTAGTAGAAAATTGAGGGGAGGAACCTAGAACAAAAGGTATTGCGAGAGAAATAATACCAGGAAACCAGTGAGATTGTAAGGGCTAAAATGTTTCATGGAATGTAGATGGTCTGCATCTTCAGGTCTTTGTATCTGTGAAAGAAATATTGGTTATAATCTTCCAAATTTTCCTAGAATTTGAAAAGGTCCTCGTAGAATGGTGCTGCTACCCAAGAAAGACAATAGACAATAGATGCAGGAGTAGGCCATTCAGCCCTTCGAGCCTGCACCGCCATTCAATATGATCATGGCTGATCATTCCCAATCAGTATCCTGTTCCAGCCTTATCTCTATAACCCTTGACTCCACTATCTTTAAGAGCTCTATCCAATTCTTTCTTAAATGAATCCAGAGACTGGGCCTCCACTGCCCTCTGGGGCAGAGCATTCCACACAGCCATCACTCTCTGGGTGAAGTAGTTTCTCCTCATCTCTGTCCTAAATGGTCTACCCCGTATTTTTAAGTTGTGTCCTCTGGTTTGGCACTCCCCCATCAGCGGAAATATGTTTCCTCCTGCCAGAGTGTCCAATCCTTTCATAATCCTATACGTTTCAATCAGATCCCCTCTCAGTCTTCTAAACTCAAGGGTATACAAGCCCAGTCGCTTCAGTCTTTCCGTGTAAGGCAATCCTGCCATTCCAGGAATTGACCTCGTGAACCTACGCTGCACTCCCTCAATAGCCAGAATGTCTTTCCTCAAATTTGGAGACCAGAACTGTACACAGTACTCCAGGTGTGGTCTCACCAGGGCCCTGTACAGCTGCAGAAGCACCTCTTTGCTTCTATACTCAATTCCTCTTGTTATGAAGGCCAGCATGCTATTAGCCTTCTTCACGACCTGCTGTACCTGCATGCTTGCCTTCATTGACTGGTGGACAAGAACACCCAGATCTCTCTGAACAGCCCCTTTACCTAATTTGATACCATTGAGGTAGTAATCTGCCTTCAAAGGAGGGAGATGGAACAAAAAGTAACTTAGTTCCATTTTTCTAGCCTTTCCCCAATGTCCTGCAACTTTTTATTTTTCCACATTTCAAATCCAGTTCCCCTTTGAAAGCCAGGATTGTTGCTGCCTCAGATTTGAACTCTGATTTCTCCAGTTTCCTCATTTCCCCCCCACCCCTCGTCTCTGTCAAATCCCTTGAACTCAGCACCGCCTTCCTAACCTGCAATCTTCTTCCAGACCTCTCCGCCCCCACCCCACTCCGGCCTATCACCCTCACCTTGACCTCCTTCCACCTATTGCATTTCCAATGCCCCTCCCCCAAGTCCCTCCTCCCTACCTTTTATCTTAGCCTGCTGGACACACTTTCCTCATTCCTGAAGAAGGGCTTATGCCCGAAACGTCGATTCTCCTGTTCCTTGGATGCTGTCTGATCTGCTGCGCTTTTCCAGCAACACATTTTCAGCCTTGTTGCTGCCTCTGTCATTTTCTCTGGTAATGCATTCAAATGCAAACACTTTGTGTGAAAGTAATTTTCCTCAAATTGGCATTCACTTGAAATCAGTGATCTTTGATTGTTCTGCCAATGGCATCATATGACATCTAGTACTTGACACTCAGAAATTTCCTCCCAACTAAACATTAATAAGAGTGATTCTGGATTAGTGGTGCTGGAAGAGCACAGCAGTTCAGGCAGCATCCAAGGAGCAGTAAAATCGACGTCTCGGGCAAAAGCCCTTCATCAGGAATAAAGGCAGAGAGCCTGAAGCATGGAGAGATAAACTAGAGGACGGTGGGGGTGGGGAGAAAGTAGCATAGAGTACAATCGGTGAGTGGGGGAGGGGATGAAGGTGATAGGGCGGGGGAAGGGTGGAGGGGATACGTTGGAAAAGAAGATAGGTAGGTAGGACAAGTCATGGGGACAGTGCTGAGCTGGAAGTTTGGAACTAGGGTGAGGTGGGGGAAGGGGAAATGAGGAAACTGTTGAAGTCCACATTGATGCCCTGGGGTTGAAGTGTTTCGAGGCGGAAGATGAGGCGTTCTTCCTCCAGGCATCTGGTAGTGAGGGAGTGGCGGTGAAGGAGGCCTAGGACCTCCATGTCCTCAGCAGAGTGGGAGGGGGATTTGAAATGTTGGGCCACAGGGCAGTGTGGTTGATTGGTGCGGGTGTCCCGGAGATGTTCCCTAAAGCGCTTTGCTAGGAGGCGCCCAGTCTCCCCAATGTAGAGGAGACCGCATCGGGAGTAATGGGTACAATAAATGATATTAGTGGATGTGCAGGTAAAAGTTTGGATGTGGAAAGCTCCTTTAGGGCCTTGGATGGAGGTGAGGGAGGAGGTGTGGGCACAGGTTTTGCAGTTCCTGTGGTGGCAGGGGAAGGTGCCAGGATGGGAGGGTGGGTTGTAGGGGGGTGTGGACCTGACCAGATAGTCACGGAGGGAACGGTCTTTGCGGAAAGGGGTGGGGAGGGAAATATATCCCTGGTGGTGGGGTCTTTTTGGAGGTGGCGGAAATGTTGGCGGATGATTTGGTTTATGCGAAGGTTGGTAGGGTGGAAGGTGAGAACCAGGAGCGTTCAGTCCTTGTTACGGTTGGAGGGGTGGGGTCTGAGGGCGGAGGTGCGTGATGTGGACGAGATGCGTTGGAGGGCATCTTTAACCACGTGGGAAGGGAAATTGCGGTCTCTAAAGAAGGAGGCCATCTGGTGTGTTCTATGGTGGAACTGGTCCTCCTGGGAGCAGATCCGGCAGAGGAATTGGGAATACGGGATGGCATCTTTGCAAGAGGTAGGGTGGGAAGAGGTGTAATCCAGGTAACTGGGAGTCGGTGGGTTTGTAAAAAATGTCTGTCAAGTCGGTCGTCATTAATGGAGATGGAGAGGTCCAGGAAGGGGAGGGAGGTGTCAGAGATGGTCCAGGTAAATTTAAGGTCAGGGTGGAATGTGTTGGTGAAGTTGATGAATTGCTCAACCTCCTCGCGGGAGCACGAGGTGGCGCCAGTGCAGTCATCAATGTAGCAGAGGAAGAGGTGGGGAGTGGTGCTGGTGTAATTACGGAAGATGGACTGTTCTACGTAGCCAACAAAGAGACAGGCATAGCTGGGGCCCATACGTGTGCCCATGGCTACCCCTTTGGTCTGGAGGAAGTGGGAGGATTCGAAGGAGAAATTGTTAAGGGTGAGGACCAGTTCGGCCAAACGAATGAGTGTCGGTGGAAGGGTACTGTTCGGAACGTTGGGAGAGGAAAAAATGGAGGGCTTGGAGGCCCTGGTCATGGCGGATGGAGGTGTAGAGGGATTGGATATCCATGGTGAAGATGAGGCGTTGGGGGCCGGGGAAATGGAAGTCTTGGAGGAGGTGAAGGGTGTGGGTGGTGTCTCAAACGTATGTGGGGAGTTCCTGGACTGGGGGGATAGGGCAGTGTCGAGGTAGGTAGAGAGGAGTTCAGTGGGGCAGGAGTATGCTGAGACCATGGGTCGGCCAGGGTGGTCAGGCTTATGGATCTTGGGAAGGAGGTAGAACTGGGCAGTGCAGGGTTCCAGGTCTGTGAGGTTGGAAGCTGTGGGTGGGAGATCTCCTGAGGTGATGAGGTTCTGTATGGTCTGGGAGATGATGGTTTAGTGATGGGGGGTTGGGTCATGGTCGAGGGAGCGGTAGGAAGCAGTGTCCTCGAGTTGGCGTTTGACTTCAGCGGTGTCGAGGTCAGTGCGCCAGACTACCACTGCGCCCCCTTTATCTGCTGGCTTGATGGTGAGGTTGGGATTGGAGCAGAGGGATTGGAGGGGTGCGTGTTGTGAGGGTGAGAGGTTGGAGTGGGGTAGACAGGTTGAGTCGGTTAATGTTCCGGCGGCAGTTGGAAATGAAGAGGTCCAGGGCAGGTAATAGGCCAGCACGGGGTGTCCAGGTGGATGCAGTGTGTTGGGGGTGGGCAGGAACCCATTTGCATCTTAGAGACTGGAAAAGGCAGTGTTAGCCATTACTTGGATACACTGGTCAAAATTATTGTGGGGCACGCTTTATCATTTTTGTGTACATCAGAGTTAACCTCTGCAGCTGTGCCCTGTATGAGATTTTGGAATTGATTTTGAGTAATCACGAGAAATGACCAGTTACTGTTGAATTGCTTTCTAATTGTCACAAACCTATCATAGTCATAAAGCATGGAAACAGACTCTTCAATTTAACCAATCCATGCCAGCCATGATGCTGATCTAAAGTTGTCCCACCTGTCTATGATTGACCCATAACCCTCAGGTTTCTTATTCATGTACTTACAAAATGTCTTTTAAATGTAACAACCACTTCTGGAAGTTCATTCCATGTATGAACTACAATGTGTTTTTAAAAATTGGCCCTCATGTCTTTTTAAAATCTTTCTCCTCCCACCTTAAAAATGTACCTCCTAGCCTTGAAATACCCCACCCTAGGAAAAAGACACCTGGTGTTCATATATATAACATTTATATACCTCATGATTTTGTAGACCTCTATAAGGTCAATCCTCAACATCTTAAGCTCCAGTCTCTCCTTATAACTCAAACTCTCCATTCCCTGATAAATCTTTTCTCAACCCTCTCCACCTTAATAACATACATCCTATATCTTGCATGGCTTTTCGTTTCCCCTGCTGTTTGCTGCCCTCTTCCTCCTCCACTATGCCTGACAGTCTCTCCGTAATCTCTGTTTTGCTTGGCTCTAAGTCAATAGTTAATGTGCACTTGTTCCCCCAGATTTATCCAGTGCATCATCCAGTTTAACCATTGTGATGCATTACTAAAGGAATAATGCACTGTGCTACCATCCTTGGTAGCTGCCTATTAAACTTGTTCCATGATTCAACTGATTAATTTATTTTGTAAGAGAGAGTTCTGAGTACTCTGGAGAATACCCCTCAACCACTTTTTAAAAGAGGTTCTACAGTTGTACATTGCTGCATATTTGGAGATTTTCTCTTGTGTGAATTGCATTTCCCTATAGAAGACTTGGTGTAGTTATTTTTACTTAAGTATAAAGAAGTTATTTGTGATTTTTGAGAAGATTTGTAGCTCACGTTGAGGTTCATGTTGTAAGTTTGCTTGCTGAGCTGGTAGATTTGGTTTTCAGATGTCTTTGTCACCATGCTAGGTAACATCATGAGTGAGCCTTCGGTGAAAAACAGCAGCGCTTCACCAGAGGCTCACTGATGTTACCTAACATGATGGTGAAACATCTGAGAACAAATCCACCAGCTCTGAGCAAACTTACAACCTGAACATAAAGAAATTATTTATAATTGGAAGTGCAGTGGACAGCAAAGAAGGTTACCACAGATTACAATGGGATCTTGATCAGATGGGCCAATGGGCTGAGAAGTTGCAGATGGAGTTTAATTTAAATAAATACGAGGTGCTGCAGTTTGGGAAAACAAATCTTAGCAGGACTTATATAACTTTTTTTAATGGTAAGGTCCTAGGGAATGTTGCTGAACAAAGAGACCTTGGAGTGCACATTCATAGCTCCTTGAAAGTGGAGTTGCAGCTAGATAGAATAGTCAAGAAGGCGTTTGGTATGCTTTCCTTTATTGGTCAGAGTATTGAGTACAGGAGTTGGGAGGTCATATTGCGGCTGTACAGAACATTGGTTCGACCACTGTTGGAATATTACGTGCAATTCTGGTCTCCTTCCTATCGGAAAGATGTTATGAAACTTGAAAGGGTTCAGAAAAGATTTCCAAGAATGTTGCCAGGGCTGGAGGATTTGAGCTATAGGGAGAGGCTGAACAGACTGGGGATGTTTCCTGTGGAGTGTCAGAGGCTGAGAAATGACCATTACAGTAGAGGTTTATAAAATCATGAGGGACATGGATAGAATAAATAGACAAAGGCTTTTTCCCTGGGGTGGGGGAGTCCAGAACTAGAGGGCACAGGTTTAAGGTGAGAGGGGAAAGATATGAAAGAGACCTAAGGAGCAACTTTTTCGCACAGAGGGTGGTACGTGTATGGACTGAGCTGCCAGAGGAAGTAATGGAGGCTGGTACTTTTGCAACATTTAAATGTATTTGGATGTGTATATGAATAGGAAAGCTTTGGACGGATATGGTCCGGGTACTGGCAGGTGGGACGAGATTGGGTTGGGATATCCGGTCGGCATGGACAAGTTGGACCAAAGGGTCTGTTTCCGTGCTGTGAATCTCTATGACTCTATGCTAAATAAATACAAGTTGATCTACCTTCTCTTCAAAGTGCAGACATGATCAAACATTGGAGAAGAAATTGAGAAGCTGTTTTTTTTCATCTAGGTTTTCCTAAACATCTATAGGTAGATGGTCAGTCCTTCCCATCAATTGGCTGATCACAATAAACATCTTTCTTCAGCTGTTTGAGAGTACAGGTGACATTGTCAACCCATGCTTGCAAGCCCCATACCAGAATGTCTACTATTACATATGATCCAGCCCGAATGCTCTAATTGCTACATCAATGGCAGTTGTTCAAGGGATCAGTCGAGTTTGTAACACATTGCTTCAAACAGAAAGTGTAAATGAACCATAGATATATAGAGGGATCGGGATGCTGCAAATAAATGGAATATGTTTAAGCCTTGAGCATCTCTAGAATTGCCCAGTGCTCGACGAACCTAATGTGTGAGCCTGAGATTGGCAGAGGCACTACTACAATCAATTTGCCAACTGATGAATGCCTTTTCCTATTACATGAATTATGATTGTTTGAAATTTAGCATTCTTGCATTTGTCCTGATGAGAGTAAGGTGAACAGCTACAGCAACTTCTCTCTTCACCAATAATTCAAGTTCTGTGATACCAGCTGGTGCAGAACATAGAACGTCAGAAACAGTGAAAGCTTTTCATTTCCACCCAATGTCTCTAAATCTGCCTGTATATCTGAAATTATAAGCACTTTGCAGGGGGGGGGGGTGTAAAAATGGAAGGAAAAGTTTGGACTTCTGGATCTGTAGTTACCTGTCAGTTTCAGAGAATCATATAATCCCTACAGTGTGGAAACAGGCCATTTAGCCCAGCAAATCCAAACCTACCCTCTGAAGCATATTCCACCCCTACGCTACATTTTGTCCTGACTAATGCATCTAACCGACATATTCCTGAACACTACGGGCAACTTAGCATAGCTCATTCACCTGACCTGCACATCTTTGGATCGTGGGAAGAAACTGGAGCACCCAGAGGCAACCCACGCAGACACGTGGAGAATATGCGAACTCCACACACAGTCACCTGAGGCTGAAATCGAACCCAGGTCCCTAGCTCTGAGAGGCAGCAGTGCTAACCACTGAGCCAGCGTGTTGCCCCACAACTGTGAATTCACTTCCCTTAGGATCAGAAGTGGAGGGCTGTACACCAGACCATTCCAGTCTGATTCAAGGTTGCCACATGGGTAAAGTAGTCTCAGCCATCTAGAAGAATGTACAGCACTGTAGGAAGAATATATGTCTTTTATCTACATCTCCACCAGGATATGGTTGGCAATCTTCTCTCTGATACCTCACCCACTTTCCACTAAGGCTCATAATCTACTACACTCACTGTTGCCTGTAACGTCTTCCCCATTTACCCTCACCCATTCTAACTCTCAACACCTCTAACCTTATATGCTCTCTGCACTGTCTGCTCACTCGCTTGGAAAACTTTGTCACCTGCATCTACAGTAACAGGTGTCACCCAGTTTTTACTCCTGTAATAACTGCTCTCATTCCAGGAGGGAAAACCCATAATATGGCAAAGAAAAGTCAAGATGAATGATATGCTTCCTATCACTCAGCTCCCCACCTGTTTTGAGAGGATACTGAACTGATTAAGTTTTTTGAAGAAGTAACAAAGAGGATTGATGAGGGCAGAGTGATAGATGTGATCTATATGGATTTCAGTAAGGCGTTTGACAAGGTTCCCCATTGGAGACTAGTTAACAAAGTTAGATCTCATGGGATACAGGGAGAACTAACCATTTGGATACAGAAATGGCTCAAAGGTAGAAGAGAGAGGGTGGTGTTAGAGGGTTGTTTTTCAGACTGGAAGCCTGTGACCAGTGGAGTGCGACAAGGATCGGTGCTGGGTCCTCTACTTTTTGTCACTTATATAAATGATTTGGATGCAAGCATAAGAGGTACAGTTAGTAAGTTTTCAGATGACAACAAAATTGGAGGTGTAGTGGACAGTGAAGAAGGTTACCCCTGATTACAGCAGGATCTGGACCAGATGGGCTGAGAAGTGGCAGATGGAGTTTAATTCAGATAAATACGAGGTGCTGCATTTTGGGAAACCAAATCTTAGTAGGACTTTAATGGTAAGGTCCTAAGGGAGTGTTGCTGAACAAAGAGACCTTGGAGTGCAGTTTCGTTGTTCCTTGAAAGTGGAGTCACAGGTAGATAGGATAGTGAAGAAGGCGTTTGGTATGCTTTCCTTTATTGGTCAGAGTATTGAGTACAAGTGTTGAGAGATCATGTTGCAGCTGTACAGGGCATTGGTTCGACCACTGTGGAATATTGCATGTAATTCTGGTTTCGTTCCTTTCAGAAAGACGTTGTGAAACTTAAGGGTTCAGAAAAGATCTACAAGGATGTTGCCAGGGTTGGAGGATTTTGAACTATAGGGAGAGGTTGAATAGGCTGAGGCTGTTTTCCCTGGGGCATCAGAGGCTGAGGGGTGACCTTCTAGAGGCTTACAAAATTATGGGCATGGATAGGATAAATAGACAGTCTTTTCCCTGGGGTGGGGGGAGTGCAGAACTAGTGAGATGGGAAAGATATAAAAGAGACCTAAGGTGGTATAAGCTAGCACAGTTGCAACATTTGAAAAGGCATTTGGATGGGTATATGACCAGGAAGGGTTTGAAGGGATGTGGGCCAGGTGATGGCAGGTGGGACTAGATTGGGTTGGGATATCTGGCCAGCATGAATGGGTTGGACTGAAGGGTCGGTTTCTGTGCTGTATATTTCTATGACTCTATAACAGACATAGTCATGCAACACGGAAACTGACTCTTTGCTTGCATGGATTAGTTGGACCAATGTTCCCAAACTACACTCATCTCACCTGCCTGTGCTTGGCCATATCCGTCCAAACACTTTCTATTCATGAATTTATCCAAATGTCTTTTAAATGTTGTACCTATATCCACCACTTCCTCTGGCTGCTCATTCCATACATGAACCTCTGTGTTTTGAAAAAAAAAGTTACCTCCATGTCCCCTTTTAAATCTTTCTCCTCTCACCTTAAAAAATATGCCTCCTAATTTTGAACCCCCCTCTAAAACCCCTAAGGGAAAAGACCTTTACTATTCACCTTTTTTGTGCCCCTCATGATTTTATAAACCTCTATATGACCACCCCTCAACCTCCTCGGCTCCAGTGAAAAAAAAGTCTACCATGCAGAATCTAGTCAAAGGCTTTACTAAAGTCCAAGTAAGCAACATCTGCCATCGTTAGTCTTTTTGGTTACTTGCTCAAATCCAGTTTGTGAGACTCTTTCCCCAGCACAAAAGCATATATCAATATAACTGTTTCCCTAATCGTTCCTTGCCTCTTCAAATGCACATAAATCCTATTTTTCAGAATCCCCTCCAACAACCTACCCATTGATGTCAGACACTCAGGTCTATAGTTTATAGGGTTTTCCTTAAATATTTCAGAAGCATGTTTTTATTTAACTAAATTATTAATATATCCATCGGCATCTAAATTCCAAATGGAAACTTTTGTTGCAGAAGTTCAGAATTTAAGCTGAAGAAGTTTTTTTTTATTTGCACTTGATTTATGTTTAGCATTCAGTGGACTTTTCCCTCCTCCCTCCTATGTCTCCTAGATCTAAAACCTCATGCCTTGTTCTTCAGGCTCAGGACTGTTTAAGCCAAAGCACCGATTTCTCCTGACCTTTTTTTCAGTCCATCCCGATTTTTCTCCCCTCCCAGTTTTCATCCTAAGATGCATTGTGAGATTATATGCAGTTTGGACATTGCGGTTGTAGGAGGGGATTAGGGCTTCTGACAAAGTGGAAATGTCACTCGATAATCAAAACAGAGTACCATCCTTGTGGTGTGGGAGTGAGGGCTCAAACGCCACCACATGAATAGGTGAAATTTAAATTCATTAAATAAATAGAGTTTGTATCTATTGCTGATTTTGTTGTAAATACTGGATAATGTCTAGGGAAGGA
This sequence comes from Chiloscyllium punctatum, assembly GCF_047496795.1. Lineage (NCBI taxonomy): Eukaryota > Metazoa > Chordata > Chondrichthyes > Orectolobiformes > Hemiscylliidae > Chiloscyllium > Chiloscyllium punctatum. The sequence goes on from NC_092775.1 coordinate 7,720,389, forward strand.
AATCTACTTAGTTTGGCCAGCCTGTTTGCTTCAGGTGTAGATAACTGTTCTTAAACAGTACTAATCCGCACTCTGGCAAAACTACATGGTGGAATGCTGAATATTGGTAGCTTTGAGGTCAGAGGGTGTGCATCTATCGATTCTGAGCATCGAGGACTGAGGGATGACCTTGCAGAGCTTTATAGAATCATGAGGGGCATAAGTAGGGTAAATAGACAACCTCTTTCCCGGGATGAGGGAGTCCAAAACTAGAGGGCATAGTTTCAGGGTGAGAGGGGAAAATTTTAAAAGGTGCCTAAAGGGTAACGTTTTCACACAGAGGGTAGTGCTTTTGTATGGACTGAACTGCCAGAGAAAGTGGCAGAGGTTGGTACAATTACATTTAAAAGGCATCTGGATGGGTATATGACTAGGAAGGGTTGAGAGGGATATGGGCCAAGTGCTGGCAAATGGGACTAGATTAAGTTAAGATATTTGGTCAGCATGGATGAGTTGGACCGAAGGGTGTGGTTCTGTCCTGTACATCTGACTTTATGAAATGACAGTACGGACAGTCTTCTGAGTCTTGGTGAGCACTTAAAGCTCTGCATTTGCTTTAAGTTCATATGCTGATTTGAATTGATGGTCTTAAGGAGGCTTTTGGTAGTAGTGTCCATTCCTCTGGGCCAAAGAGGGCTAGGTTCAAATCCCACCTACTTCAGAGGTATCAACACAACCTGACAGGTCAGTTTTTTTTTTAAACGTGTTGCTTTGATGGCCTTTGACATAGCCTTTTTTTATTAACTCTTGGATGGCACTGACTGGGCCAACATCGGATGGAGACTCTTGGTTTTATTTCTCTTCAGTTTAATGTTACTTCAAATATTTCATTTAAATTGCAATACTGAAGTATCTTTCTAGTATCTCATTCCTTTTTCTGTTTTATTTTGCTAAAAATGACAAATAGTCTGAGCTGAACACACCCTTTGGTCCAATTCATCCCTGTTGACAAGATAGCCTAACCGAATCTAGTCCCATTTGCAAGCACTTGGCCCATATCCCTCCAAACCCTTCCTGTTCACATACCCATCCAGATGCCTTTTAAATGTTGTAATTGTACCAGCCTCCACCACTTCCTCTGGCAGCTCATTCCAGTCACACACCACCCTCTACATTAAAAAGTTGCCCCTTAGACACTTCAACTCAAACAGCAAAGGCAGTAACCGTGCAGATTCACTGCTGTGTCAGACAGCAGTGTAGGTTTCTTTCTTTCTCTGACCATGTGGTCTCTACCTTTTTTGTCTTCCTTTTTTTAAAGTGCTGTTGTTTTGATCTTTTCTTTCCCCATATGTTCCGAAACATGCAACAGCTTATAATATAGTAATTGCTACTCCTGGAATCCGAGAAAATCACCACCTCCCAACACCTAAACTACCTCAAAAAGAAACCGCTTTTACAGCCACAAGTTCTCTTTCTTCCCCCCCCCCCCCCCCATCTTGGGTAACCTAGATAACCTAGAATTCAGTCTCCAAACCCTTTTCAAATTTGATCTAGTTCTAATCATTGGTATTAACTTAATTGATTCCTTAAATACCCAGTTGTATCAACTGATCTGCAGTTCTCCCAATTTGCCAAGAGTCACTTATCAGCAGTCAGGATGACTTGGTAAAAATGTGATCATGACTTCAAACCACAACAAATCCAGGAAGTCAGTTTTTTTGTTTTTGTTTCATTTCTGAGCTGTGTATACTACTGACAAGACTGACGCATCTTGCCCATTTCTACTTGGCCCTGTGAAGGTGATCATGGGCCTTCTGCATGGTCTGTTGCAGCTTGTGTTCTGATGGTATTTCCACATAGTAGAATGTAGAGAGTCTGATGGATTTTGACCATAATGAAATAATACCAATGCATATCTAAGTTGGGTTCGTGTGTGCCCTGAAGGGGATTTGCATGTGGTTCTGTTCTTGAGCACTTCTGAACTTCAGCTCTGCTGAAAAAAATCTTGATGAGTTGGTGTCCTGCATCTTATTAGGTAGGTCACTCCACCATTGGCAATCATTGGAGTTGTATCATAGAATCTCTCTAGTGGGGAAATGGGCCATTCCGCTCAACAAGTCCACACCGACCCTCCAAAGACCATCCCTCCTAGGCCCATTCCCCAACATTTTCTCCTAACTAATGCGCCTCTGATCTCCACATGAACACTATGGGCAGTTTAGCATAGCCAGTTCACCAACCTTGCACATCTTTGGGCTGTGGGAGGAAGCCCATGCAAACATTGGGAGAATGTGCAAAATGCACAAAGACAGTTTCCCAAGGCTGGAATCTAATCCGGGTCCCTGGCACTGTGAGGCAGCAGTACTAATCACTGAGCCACTGTGCTGCCACTGGTGTAGGTGTGTGGCTGTTTAAGCAATAGATTAACAATGTGGCAAGCGGCTTTGCCCTCCTAGATCTTTCACTCTCCAAGCAGCCACATGATTCCCCCTCAATCACTTCCTATGTGTGACTGTCATATTTTGGCTTACAGCATAGTTGTTGACATTCTGAGGGCTCAAACCTAGCATGCTGCTGCCTAGTTCATGTGTTGCATTTTCAGAAGTCAAAGGGATTTGTGAAGCAGGACATTTTCTTGTAGTCAGTGCAGGCTGTTTTGTTATTAATAGTTAAATTATTTGACAAATTAGAAAATGAATGCTTTGCTACTTCAAAATCAAGCTTTTCAAATATTATGGTGCACTTAACCCAGGAGTTCTGATTCTGGAGAGTGTATTTGAATGTCAGTCATGATCTTTGTGGAAATGCCTTTGCTCCTCCGGTGGAGGTAATAAACTGGATCAAATTGGTATCCATGATGTGGAGGTACTAGTGTTGGACTATGGTGGACAAAGTCAGAAGTCACATGACACCAGATTATAGTCCAACAGATTTATTTGAAATCACACAAGTCTTTGCAGCACAACCCCTTCATCAGCTGCAGAGAGATAGCAGGGCACGTAGACACGGTTTATGGGTGAAAAGGTCAAAAGATCATACAACTGGTGTGAGTGGAGTGTCAGATAATAAAACTCTACATGTGACCAAAAGTGTTAGACCGTGTGTAAAGTGTTTATAAAGTCAATGTAAGTGCTGTGCTATATGACAATCTGGCAGAACGATAGGGATATACAAAAGATGACACCTCTGGTCACACAGTGAATTGTAGGTGTGAACGTTTGTTCAGAATCTGGCTCCATTTTAACCTAGAATCAGGTTGGTTTTATTTTGAAAGCTGGAATTTATAAGATGCCACATTGACTGTGACTACAAATTGTTTTTTTGAACAAAATAGAATGTATCTGCAAATAAATGTCTTGGATGAAGTGATTTATAGATTTAATATAGATGTATATGAGTGTGTAATAAATAATTCAAACTGTACAAACTAAGGTAGAGAGGTGTGGGGGAGAAAGTGTGTGTGTGTGATTTATGCTTGAGAGAGGACCCGTGTTTGCGAGGGTGTGTGGTATCGCAAAACATATAATTTATGCTTTCTTTTCAATTTAGCTCAAAATATTAAAAGAGAGCAGGGTTTCTAAAGATATTTTTAGTAATGTCCCTAATACTCCCTTATTTTGTGGTCAAAGCATTAAAAACATAGTCCTCCAATATGACTTTAAGTTTTTTGTGTTAACTGATCACCGCTAACAGAAAACAAAAACATTTTGTGCCAGTCACCCTGGCATTGCTCATTTCTATATTTTTGCAGCCGCTACATTTGTCCTCAAAATTTGAAAGCAGTTGACTAAAGGTCAGTCTATTTTGGGAATGGTGCTCATTTTGGGTCAAAAACCATGGTTGGAATACTTTTTTTGAGACTTGGCATCATGAAAATCACTTAATATTTGCACTGGAGTCTATAACAGTGCTTGAGTTTGAAGCTGTCATTTGCTATTCTGATGATCTAGTTGTGAATGAACAGATTGTACTTGAATGGACTGTAAGATTCAATTGCTATTTAAGAAAATAATTCTGGGCTTGTGTGCAAAACTGCAAGTATTTCGTTTTGAATCTCAGGAGCTAAATTTGAGCTAAATTCTATTTCTTGAAGTGAGCAATGGAACATTGAGAATGTAACTTTTAAATTGTGCTAACCACTATCTGATCCAATGTTTGCTGTTTCCCATGAAAAGATGATTTTCGATCCCACAATGACAAAGAAGAAGAAAAAGAAGAAGAAGCCCTTCATGCTGGAAGAAGATGGGATTGAGCAACCAACCGAGGAGACACCAGCGACTGAATCCAAGGAAACTGTCATATCAGAGAACGTGGAGGAGAAGGTTACAGAGGCAGATGAAGAGGACAATAAGAAGAAAGGTATCTTGGTTCTTTAACTATATTCAATTTCTTTTGACTGGAATTCCGAGTCATTTTGGGAATTCAGTTTGGGAATTGTGACTTGTATTGATTTAGGAGATGCACAAAGATGACTTGAATCTTGTCTCCTTTTAAGGATGTTTCATTATTGTTCCAAAGTTGTAGTGAGAGGTTTGAGATTTTTCAAGGGAACAACCTCTTTGGACCATTACACATTCTAAAGAGTCCTTGTTGAGTCCTTTTGGCTTCTTGGACAGCTCTAAACACAGTCATCAACTATTTAAACATTGTGGAGGTATTGACCTGCTAAATTTCCTTCCAAATGTTTTATCTTTAACGGTTTGGGATAGAACTTCATGTGCTGGATTCCCTTGTGGCTGGAATGACTTGACATGCAGCCAATCAATGTAAAGAAAACACTACTCAGTTGGAGTCTGTACTACAGCTACTGGGCTGAAAAAGCTAAAAGGAGCACATGTGGAAAGCATCACAAGTTAGATTCATATAAAATGCTTTAAAGGGATTTTGAGTCTGCACACTTTGAAGGATGGAAGTGATGAGATCAAGCAATCTCTGGCAATACACTGTATGATTTCTGTTCTCCCACCCAGGGAGAGAAACTCAGCACTTCTACTGTTTTCCCCCTGTTGTGCAGATGATCATGTTGTGAACAGAAACTGAAAAGCACATTGATACACAGATCTCATTTGTTTCAAGTGATGGGTGGTTTCAGCAGAAGACACTTATCCAAACAAAGATCAAGTTTTCTTGAGTCATAATGTCAGGCGGATATTATGATCAGTTGTTTTCTATTCAGATCAGTCAGGCTTTAACTGCTTATCAGCATTACAATATGTCTTTAATTCTTTCAGCCTCTAATGGCTCGCAATTTTAATGAAAAATAGCTGTTCAGTGCAATTTCCTTGCGGTATAGTCTGCTACTCATTAGTTATCAGGTTGAAATCCTCCTTTCATCTCAATAGAGCTTTTGTTCTGAGATGGTGAATCATGAGCAAAGTTAGTTTTGGGGTTTGTTGTATTTCACATATATTCCAAAGTCTTCTGTAGCTGAGCTAACAATCCAGGCAGTTTAAAGATCATTTAAAAGACCAGTACATTCAGGAGATTTGTGATGAAAATCAAATAGTCATAACCAAATGTTATTTTCTGCATTCACATTTTGTGCTGTTATGTTTACATACAATATGAAATTATGCAGTGGAGTAATAAATATTTGCAACCTTTATTTAACCCCATTCACCTGGCACACATTCAGCAGCCCAACTCATTGTAAATCTACAGGGGTGGAACAAAACTTGTGTAATAATTGCCTCAGTTTCAACCAAGGACACCTGCGACATTACTGCATTTAATATCAGAAAAAAATAAGACTGAGCTTGGTGATTTTTGTGTGGTATGTGATGGCTTTGTAATAACAACCATACTTGAGCAAATTGACATAAAATCTGTTTATTTTCAATGTTGTCCTGGAATGTAAGAAAAAGTGAATATTGTTGTCTGGAATTTGTCCAGTAAGACTAAGTTGGTGCTATGAATTTAATCTTTGATGCAGCAGGTTACAATCACAGATCCCAGTATCAGCACCGATTGCAAAGATCTCTCTCTCTCTCGCTCTCTTTCATGCGTTCTCTCGTGCAATCTCCTTGGTTTAGTTTTGATGTAATGAACACATGATACTTGTATCATTTCTGGAAATGGCACAAGTAAATGCACAAATGTTTTTCCATGTGGCTTAGCTCCTGTGATTGGGTTAAATCTTAATTTAACATAATGATAAAAAGATCATTTTAAGAAACATTATTCATAATTTCACATTGAAAAGGCTACTCTATAAAATCACATAGCACCAGACATTTAAGAAACCACAATGCAACCAGCATAATAATTCCCAAAAAAATTGCTTGTAAATAGCTTATAAAAGTTGTTCTGTTATAACCCATCCAGTTTGTTTTTGTGCTAAGGGTTGTCATCTTGTGACATATGGGAACCTTGGAAGATCTCCTTTTATAGATAGTCCCCTACAAAGATTGATCACTATTTGTTTTACCCATATGCTTGAATTTGTCTCCTACTTAGATACAACAGATGATTTAGATGACTTGGACTTCTTCAATCAAAAGAAAAAAAAGAAAAAACCCAAGAAACCTATTGGGATTGACAATGGTGTAAAGGTTAGTGTTGACAGTAAGCAGGGACTCTGAGAACCTTTGGAATTTGCAAGAACTTTGCCAAGCTTATTCTCTCTCAGTCCAAAATTGCAGACTATTGATAACAGTTGAAAAGTTATATCTCAAAGGTGCAAATTGTCATAGCAGGAGGAGGCCAATCCTACTCTGCCATTTAATATGATCATGGCAAACATGCTGATGCCAAACATTGAATGTCAAAAGATTCTCCTGTTGGAAATCTTTCTTGTCTATCTCTTCTAAGCAACCAAAAGCTGCACATTATCCAATTGAAAAATGTTTTTGCGTTAATTTTTGTTACTTCAAAGAGTTGTATGAATGTGTGAGATAAAACATTTGTCTGTCAAATATTGGGTTTCACTTCAATGTGGCAGCTCCAATGAAAATAATGTCTTTAATACAATGATAAATTCTGCAGATGCTGCCAATCTGAAATAACAAAATGCTGAAAGCACTCAGGATCAGGCAGCACTTGGTCAATCTTCTGTTGATAGGTCATTTACATGCAATGTTAACACTGTTTTTCTTAACACTGTTACAGTCAGACCTGCTGAATATTTACACCATTTTCTGTTCCTTAGGATTATAATATGCCCTCCTTTCTCCAATGAATTCAACTTAAAATTGATTTGGTATAAACTCCCATTAAAATGTTTTCAAGAACTGAATTGTTCTGTTTTACTATCAATTGTACATGTACCTAATCCCCTGAAGAGGGTGTTCAAAGGAAGAAAGGGCTGAAAACTTGTGTGAGCTTTACTTACACAATCCATTCATTTAAACAGTGAAACTTAGCAGGCAGCTCACAGAGAGAGAAAAAAGTGTCTAATAGCAGTGCATTTGCTATCAAAATGATTTAAAGCTGGGCCTTTTGGATAGGGGGAATAAGTTGCTTGGAGGGGACTTATGTGAGGGATTAATGATAAATCCAGAACATTTCTTCAAATTTAATTTATAACAGTGCACATTAAGATTGACATATTTAAGAGTTGATGTATACAGTTCCTCAAAATATGATCAACAGCTGGATTGGATGCCTGGCTGGTGCAGTTAAGTCAAAACACAAATCATTTCAAAAACAGTTGAATGCAGTGTTTCCTCTTAAGATCTGGAGCCAAGCAGTAATCTGGAATATACTCTATTAAAACATATAAGTCACTCTCAAACTTCTGAAAGTGGTGTCTTTTTAAATGTGTAGGGATTTTGTTTTATTAAATGGCAGTACTTGTGTGTTAGTAGACATTCAATACAAAGGTTTAGAAGATACATTGCTTTGAAGACTTTTTAATTCTGTTGGATGTGAAATAGACTGAAAACAAATGTGCCTACTTCAACCACATCAAAATGGCCTTTTCACATGTGAGATGGGTACAAGGGGAATGCACCTCTGCAATGCAACATTCCTATCTTGCAAAAGTATGCTAGTGAGAAAAGGAAGTTTCCCAAATTAGCATTCTTATTGAAATTTAGGTTTGAGATAAAGTAGTGAACATCATTCTGTGTCCATCTTATTATGCTGTGCCTGACTTGATTTGTACTTTTCTCTCTTGTCCATAGTACAGTTTTCCTTCTCTGCATTCCTTTTCCAGATCTAGAGAATGGGCAACAAGATTGTTAATGGCTGTTCAAGTGTGTCAACTAATAGGGTCTCTAGAGAATCTACAGTGATCTGTTCAGTGTCTGCCCTCTCCTCTTATGTAACAGCTGGCTACTTGTAGAACCCAGCAGTTTGTGAGCATAGCATCCTGTTCTGCTCACAATCAAGATGCTGTGTCTTTTGAGTGTAATGTTCTGGTTGCGTGCAGAGCCACTATATAGCAGGCACATATTGCTTACAGGTGTTTCCTGACTTTATCCTGGTATGTTTTCTTAAAACAGTCTGGTTTAAAGAAAAGCATTTTAGCCTATTTGGTTTTCCATGCTATTGTGAAACATTTCACTAACAAGAACTCTGGTGTTACAGATTGAGACTGATGTCACTGAGCAGGGAGAGGTTGATGATGATGCCTTTGACATCAGCATGATGAAGAAAAAAAAGCCAAAACCCGTGACCTTTGTGGTTGAGGAGTTAAATGAAAGGACAGATGACAGTAAGTATTTCATATTTGGAAGCCATCTTTGTTTGCCCCACACTGAGGTTATCGGATGAAGTGTATACGCTGCATCAGTGGCAAGGGAGTTTAATGGATGAATATGGCTGAGATTTATTGGAGTGTGACAGTTCTTTTTGGGGAGGCGAGGGGGTTGGGGGGCACATACTTTGAATGGGAATGAAATAATCTTAACAGCGAACAGCAACTGAGATTGCTGATTACCTAATTGCAGATTATATGGAATATGGTCTGATCATCTCTATGTACCTTTTTAAAAAATAAAGCTGCAAAAATGTGTCTAGTTTGCTTTTATTTTTAACAGCATCGTGAAATTATTTAATTATTGCTAAAACATAATGTTGCTAGCACATGTACTAGTGGTGTCTGTATTCCTGTACTTGCGGAAACAGATTTTGGAGATAAAAGTCAACCAGTGCAACTGTCATCTGTCTCCCTTTTTCAAAGGATAAAAGTCCTAAATGATATTTAATAAGACTTCTATGCAATACACTGGCTTGATCATACTTCTGGAGTGGTGAAAGAAGAGAAATAAAACACCCAAAATTATTTTGGGAGATAGATTAATAGATTTAAAATAGTTGATGGCATTTTCGTTTTGGATTTCCATACCAACTTTTCATGTAACTTCAGTAAGTTTTGTTTGTACCTGCAGCTGCACATAGTTTGAATTATGTAACTGCCCTGATATGCCAAGACAAAAAAGTATCTAGCAAACTAAACATGAATGCAGGAAATATGGCAGTAAATTTAAAGTTGATTGTCAAAATTGGTGCATGGTGAAGACCATGGCCTTTAGACTATGCGACAATATAAATGGTAAAGCAAATGGCATTTAATCCTCAAAGGTGCGAGGAGATGCGTTTTGGGAGGGCTAGCAAGGCAAGTGAGTACACAATGAATCCTAGGACCTTTGGCAGTATAGAGGATCAGGCGGACTGTGGTGTGCATGTTCCCTAGATCCTTCAATGCAGTAGGGCAGGTAGGTAAGGTGTTTCAGGCAGCAAATGAACTTAGCATAGCAGAGAATTGAAACTGGTTAAAATTTAACTTTGGTAACTTTTAGCATGGCAACTCTTGGAGTTAAAGCAATATCCTGGGTTTCATGACAAATTGTAAATGGAAAAACAATTTTGAGCAAAATTCACTGATTTAATAGGTTTGTAAATATGATGCGTTCATTCAAAATCAGCAGCCTTGGAACTGAGGTCCTGCTGAGTTTGGATTTTTTTGGATTTCAGTTCAGGTCAGTCTGGTCAAAGAGTTGCTTGTCAAGAGTGGGAATGAACCACTGCTTGAGCAATGTACCTGATAACAAGTCCAGCACCATGCAGTGCTGAGCGAAATGTAGAAATGTAGAAATGTTAACCAATTTTTAAAAAAAAATATATGCACAGCATTTTATAAAAATGTCTGCGTTTCAGACCTATCATTCTACTTCCTGATGTTTTTACCCACGTGGTGGGGAATGTGCAGACGCTTGCACTGTGTTGTATGAACTTTTGAGGAGGATGTGTGTTTTGTATATCGATCTCTTCCTCTCTGATGCTGTTTACTTCTGCAGAACTTGATGATGATGAAAGTAAAAGGGATGATGGCATCACTTTTTCCACTCAGAGTGGTCCAGCCTGGGCGGGATCAGAACGAGACTACACTTACGATGAGGTAAAAATACAAATTGCATTGATGTGTGCCCATTCGCTCTTTGTTGTTTTTTCCCTTTTTGTGTTTTCAACTTAATTCATGTAATTAATGGAATGAAGAGAAGGAATAAATATTTCTTCAGCAAATGTTTGTTGCAGACATTGAGTAGGTATGGTTTTTAAACCCTTCGGTTTGATTTCTTGCTACAGAAGGCCAGGGTCATACATATTTTGCGGGCCATCTGCCATTCGAGTCCTAAACTATGCTGTGCAGTTGTTTGTTAAAATATTCAGTAATCTAAGTATCAAGTGAAGATATGTACAGGGGAGCCTCGATTATTGGAACGAGATGGGCGTGCACTATTTTGTTTTGGGCAATCAGTTATTCGGTTAATTGGTTAAATGCCTTTCCTCTGGGGCTCGGAGTTTTTAAAGTCTGCTCTCCGTTCAAGAGACTGCAGCAGCACACAGCATGCAAGACCCTGGCCCCAGCCCACCCAGTCCAGCGCTGCCCTCTGCACCCCCCCCCCCCGGCCCCCCGTTCAACGCTGTTCTCTGCCCCTTCCCCCAACACCACCCCCCCCCCCCCCCCCCCCCTCCCTCCCCAGGGCAGCTGGACTGGACACCAACAATAAGACTCCTGCTGCCTTTGTGGGGTAAGTCTCCAAATTACTCTCGCGCACGCACACACAACCCCCTGTAGAACTCCAGGGAAAGTGGAGAGAGAGAGCGGGGATGGGAGGTCAGTCATTTGGAGACAGTGCCTTGGAGACAGTCATTTGAATCACTGTAAACCAAAGGGGTGATCACTGTTGGAAACACGTCTTTGATGTAATGTTTCTATCAGGACCTCGAGATCTCCTTTGGATAATCTGATTTTTGGATAATTGATGTTCAGGTAATCAAGGTTCCTCTGTATTTCATCAAAGTAATGGCAAAAAAACTATGTCCCTTTACCCTCTCTTTATTGTCTGCATGGCAGAAACCCCACCATTCAAAGTAACTAATGATGGCTTTTATGGCTGACCCCTTTGTCCAACCCAGTACTGACTGTCTGTCTACCAAGATGCTGTTTCTCTCCCTCTTTTTTTTTTTATATATTGTACTGAAACATCTCAGTACATCGCACCCATTTATTTTTCCTCCTCGATTTGATGTCCCCTCAAGACCATTGAGTATAGGAGTTGGGATGTCATGTTGAGGTAGTACAGGACATTGGTGAGGCCACCTTTTGGAGTGCTGTGTGCAGTTTTGGTTGCCCTGTTATTGGATGGATATTTTTAAATTGGAAAGTGTTCAAGAAGGACTTACCAGGATGTTCCCAGCAATGGAGAGTTTGAGTTATAAAAATAGGCTGGACAGGCTGAGACTTTTTCACTGGAGCATAGGAGATTAAGAGGTGACCTTGTCGAGGTTTATAAAATCATGAGCATAAATAAGGTGAAGAACAAAGGTCTTTTCCCTGCAGTGATTGAGTTCCAAACTAGGGTGTATATTTTAAAGATGAAAGGAGAAGGATTTAAAAAGGACCTGAAGGGAAACATTTTCACAGGGTGGTTTGTATGTGGAATGAATTGCCAGAGGAAGTAGTAGATGCAGGTACAGTTAGAACATTTAAAAGACATTTGGGTAAGTACATTATTAGGAAAAGTTTAGAGGGCTATGGGCCAAATGCAGGCAAGTGGGCAGAGTTTAGTTTGGGAAACTTGGTCAGTGTGGATAAGTTAGACCAAAGGGTCTGTTTCTGTGCTGTCTGACTCTAAATCTATAGCAGAATTAGGTTGTTGACATTCACTGCCAGTTTGGCAGGTGTAGATGCAGTTGTCTTGATCAATCTTTTTTTCTGCCCCTTTCAAATAAGACTTCCTAGCATGAGGCTTTTTTCCCCAATCTGTATTGTTACAGATGTGTATTTTGCTATTACTTTCTAATGAACATATCAGCTAGAGCGTTAGCAATATGGTGACATTTCTCATTCTCATTATTATCAGTTTGGGCAATTACTCTATGCTGTGCTCATGACTGTGTTGCAAGATCCAGAGCACTTCTACATTCCTGACTGCTTTTTTTTTATAGAAGACAATTATTCATAAAATAATGAAACAGCGGTTTTCTCCCACATCCAAAGATGTACAGGTCAGGTGAATTGGCCATGCTAAATTGCCCAGTGTTAGGCGTATTGGTCCAGGGTAAATGTAGGGTAGGGGTGGGTTATTCTTCAAAGGGTTGGTTTGAACTTGTTGGGCCAAATGGCCTGTTTCCACACTGGGGGAATCTAATCTGAAAAAAAGCACTTGATTTAAATGTTGATTCAATTCTGTAGTAAATTAGCAGTAATTATTGCTATTTCATGCTCATTTGTTTCTGTTTTCATGATGTATGAATATTAATGAATTTGTACTGAGAAACTTAACACTACTGCCACTATCCCTCTACGCAAACAGTGAGCCAGTCCACCTGGTTATCATTTCTTGTTGCAGCAGATAGGAGTATCTTGATGTTACTCCTTTACTCCTCAGACTTTTTAAACATGTTTCAGTTCTGTCCAACATTTTGTTTCTATATTTGTCAGCATGTTAATTCCATATTAACAGCACAATGGTCTGTGACATTTGATTCAAAGTTTTACACTTATGTTACGTGGTTTTCTGTCTGACTGGCACAGAAATGTATTTTCCAAAGCAGCAGCAAATCTCTTGTCCTCACTATTGGCTCTCTATTGTTGAGTGTGGCACTGGAAGGGCACTGGAAGAGCACAGCAGGTCAGGCAGCATCCGAGGAGTAGGAGAATTGACGTTTCGGGCAAGAGCCCTTCATCAGGCTTGTGCCCGAAATGTTGATTCTCCTGCTTCTCGGATGCTGCCTGACTTGCTGTGCTTTTCCAACATCGTGCACTTGATTCTGGTCTCGGGCACCTACAGTCCTCGCTTTCTCCCCATTGGTTCTCCATTGAGTAGATGTATTTATATGTACAGAAATGTGTATTTTGAAAAGTGATTTCTGATGTTAATACCAAGTTCTTGTTTCCATGTTCAGTTGACTGCTGTATAAACAGTATTAGCGATACATCTCACCACTCAGCCTAAAAGCTTAGTGAAAAGTGCGATGTGTTATTTTGGGAATTAACAATGTTAGGTGTGTCTAACCAACAATTCTGTCATTCTACCCTATGTACATAATATAACAAAAAACAGCTTGACTGTTTTATTGAAGATTTTTTTTGCATGTATGTCTTCACAGCAGGAGTGCAGAGTTTACAGTGCGTGACTGAATTGATTAAAATATTTCTTATGTATGGTTTTTCACAGCACTTCAGTTGGCAGCATCTCAATTTACCTTAATCTGATACAATTTTTATATAGGCATACAACTCATTATCCAAAATGCTTGGGACCAGCTGGTTTTTGGAATTCAGAATTTTTCGAATTTCAGAACAATTGACAGTTTGGTGAAATTGTTTTAAAATCTTATCAATAGCAGATGTACTGTAAGCAAAATGGGCCCTGAAGCAGAATTGAGGCCTGCCAGTGCTGGGCCATGTCCCCACACGTTGCATCTGTGTGACACTCATCGAGTGGGTGTGGAGTTGGGTTAAGTCTTTGCACGCCATCAACTTTGTGAATGAAAAAAAGCTTCACGAAAACGTCTTCGGAATTCGGAGCTTTTTGGAATTTCGAAATAAAGGGTTGTGTACCTGTATTATGTGAAAAATAATCTATTTAAACACTTCTGCCACCTTATTTCCCTCCTGGTACTCATTTCCATATTTGTAATATAAACTCCTTTTATACAATATATCCAGTGCTTCTGAGTACTGCCTTGATATTAAAATGTGCATCTCTAATATGACGATAAATAACTAAACATTTTAAAAAATCATAAATTCTTCTGTCCTACACCTTTCATATATTTGCATTGTTTTAGCTCTGGCCTGTTGAGCATCCCAGTTTTAAACTTTTTTGCAACACACTTCATTGTTACTTAGTATGTAGTGATAAATGTCTGCAAGGTACTTATGATTCAGGCTATAGAGTCATAGGGATGTATAGCATGGAAACACACACTTCACTCCAACTTACCCATGCCGACCAGGTATCCTAAATTAATCTATTTGCATTTGGCCCATATCCCTGTAAACTCTTCCTAATCATATACCCATCCAAATACCTTTTAAATGTCATAAATGTACTAGCCACTTCCACCTCCTCTGGCAACTCATTCCATACATGCATCACCCTCTGCATGTAAAGGTAACCCCCTTGGGTCCCTTTTGAATTTTTCTCCTCTCACCTTAAACTAATGTCCTCTAACTTTGGATTCCCCTACCCTGGGGAAAAAGATCCTGAATTGTTTATATACTTCGGTTCAGTTTGTCCAACCATGTGTTGCCAGCTGTCCAGGATTAGTCTTGGAGTCTCCAAGGTTTAAAGATGAATCTCCAGTTTCTTTAAATCCCTTTTTTTTTGGGGTTGGGGGGCACATTGATTTGTTGTAATAGTGGAGGAATGTGAGTGGTAGCTGCCTGATGATTGGAGGTGGAAACCTTTCAAGTTTGTATTCAGAGTTGAGAATTGTATTTTTGTTGAAGATAACATTCCCTCTTGACTACCTATACTACATTTTCACGAATGTCACTACATAAATTTTTTTAAAAAAGGATTCTCCAAGAAATGAAAATTTACAGCTATAATTATCCCTTGAATGAAAGATACTTCCAGTTATGCGATTGGACCTCAGTGGATCCCAAAAATATTTTATTCCTATAAGAGTTTAGTGAGCACTTTGTTATTTCCTATACACTTTGATTTCAAGCTAATTATTTACCTGTTCTTCATGTGTCTGCAAGTCAGGCTGTACTAATTATGTTAATGTGCATTCTCATCTCCTGTCCTTCAGTTGCTGACTCGTGTATTCAACATCATGCGAGAAAAGAATCCTGATATGGTGGCTGGAGAAAAGCGAAAGTTTGTAATGAAACCACCTCAGGTGGTCAGAGTAGGAACCAAGAAGACATCGTTTGTGAATTTCACAGATATCTGTAAACTGTAAGTTTTCAGTACTAATCACTTCCTCTGTGTTGTGTTAGTGGAGGTTTCCAGAGATTAGTAACAATATTAATCCAAAGAAGTAAACTCCAGATCATTAAACAAGATTTTATTTAGAGTCATAGAGATGTACAGCACAGAAACAGACCCATATTTGGATCCACAGAACATCGAGATCTACATTCTATCCCTTATTTCTTGCTCCAAGATGGTCTTTGCCTTCATTTAGTTTTTAGATGCCTTGTGCTGCTGGTGTTTTGTCTTCTGTGGAAATAGACAGTCTTCATTTAACACATTTGGCATTTCCTTGCCCTTTAAAAATCATATTCTGTCTGGCATTCACCTTTTATTTATTTTTAAAAAATTTTTGTCACACCCTTACAGTTCTATTCCCTTTGTTCCTTGTTGCTTTTTATAACTGTCCCACTAGTTTCCCTTTATACCACAAATATTTTAGTTCAGTTTTGCCTTTGGTTTGTTGATCATGCTTGTTTAATGTGATAATGAAGTCTTTGCTTTTTTAGGCTTATGGGTTTTTTTTTTGCACCAAATGCTGTTTTTGATGCTTCCCGCATTTTGAAAAACTGGTATTTTTAGAGCGTACAATATGAGAACACTTCGAATGTACTGAAGTATTTAAAAATATGTTCTGAAAGTTTTTGGGATGCAATGTAATGATTAAAGTGATATCATTACTGCCCAGTAAATTATGGTTAATTCCATAAAAGAATATTCCGTCTACAAAGTTTTGTTGTAATACAAGTCCAGTTTTTGTGTATAACCTTTTTTTTTCCTACACTTAGTTTTATCCCAGAATGGGACAATGCAGTGATTTATTTTTTGGTTGCTGTATGATCTAGTGCACCTTAGCAGGAACATTACAAAACTAAGACTCAGGCAGCTTTCTTCAAAATGAAAAGATGCAAAGTATTTCCCTGTAATACTGGAAGCAACAAAGGTACTTGTTATTTAGTGGGAGGTGGCACACTGGTTGTTTGTGAATGTTAATTCTTCTATGGAGTCATAGAGATGTACAGCATGGAAACATGCTAAGATAGAATGATTAAGCTCTGAGGAATGAGATTTTCTTCGAACAGAAATTGCCGGTTTGAATCAAACATATACAAGTAATGTCTTAATGCTTGTGAGTTGATAATTAGATAGAAATTTACTGTAACTTTAATTTGTGGCAATACAGTAAAATGTGTACAAGTTGCACCAAAAGCAGTGCCATTTAATTATACAATTTGTAAGGCAAAGTTAAGATTTTTTTTGTTCATTCCACAGCCTCTGCCATTGGGTCACCATACTACAACTTATTAATAGCATGTGTTTTGCATGAGGGCCAAGAAGATATCACATCACTGTCAAAACCATCTTGAAATGATAGTTGGCCTTTTTAAAGTTTGGGATATGGAGGCTGCTGATGCAGTTGGCAGGGAGGCTGTGCAGGGCGGTTTTTTAAACTGCTGAATTTAAGTAAAGTGTATTTGGGTTTTCTACTGGGTTTTTCAAGACTGGAATCAGGCCTGAGAATGGACTAGTCAGACCATGTCTGCTAAAACAAACCAAAAACCTAAAGGAGTCACAGAGTAATTAGCTCTGTGCCAGAACTCCTTGGCAGATTTGTTGCCCCAGAGCTTTTGACTTCAAAACTTCAGCTTTGTGACCCCATTTTGCTGCAGTAGCTGGCTGATCTCGTCTTTCTGCGTTCAACTCTGTATTTTGCTGTTTGGTTTGTGCTGTTTGTTGTGTTTGGAACCTTGCCTCCCCTTTCTTGCATGATAGTCCTTTCTCTTCCTGTTCCTTTTGGTGCTTTGATCCTGTAACAGCTATGGTGTCTGCAAATGAAGACACCTTTTCTTTTGATTTTGTAACTAATAAAAGATGATGGAAGGGCAGAGTTACACAAATACGTAGTGGCTTTAGAATGTTCTGTATCCTCGCTATACGATAAGTGAACCCTTGTGGCAATTTGTATGGTTGTAATTAAACAGTGTCTCTCTTAAATGTCTGTAATACAGCTGGAACTTTTTTTTTTAACCTGAGCAGAGCCTCAGCATTGAAATGCTGAATCATGCTTACTGCAAGTTGTTATAATACAGGACGTGGACATTTTATTTCCCTTAAACTGTGAGCCTACTCTTTGTTTGTTCTACACTCGTTCCTAACATTCCAGGTTAAGCTAAATTTCAGGGGATGGAATCAGATTTTGGATGTAGATTTGCTCGCTGAGCTGGGATGTTCATTTTCTGACGTTTTGTCACCATACAAGGTTAAATCTTCAGTGAGTCTCCAGACAAAGCACTGCTGATGATTCCTGCTTTCTATTTATATGCTTGGATTACTTTTGGGTTGGCGATGTCATTTCCTGTTGTTTTTTCTCAGGGGGTGGTAAATTGGGTCCAAGTCAGTGTGTTGATAGAGTTCTGGTTGGAGTGCCATGCTTCTAAGAATTCTCGTGCATGTCTGTGTTTGGCTTGTCCTAGGATGGATGTGTTGTCCCAGTCAAAGTGGTGTCCTTCCTTATCTGTATGTGAGGATACTAGTGAGAGAGGGTCATGTCGTTTTGTGGCTAGTTGGTGTTCATGTATCTTGGTGGCTAGTTTTCTGCCTGTTTGTCTGATAGTGTTTGTCACAGTTCTTGCACAGTATTTTGTAAATGACATTAGTTTTGCTTGTTGTCTGTATAGGGTCTTTCAAATTCATTTAGCTGTTTTAGTGTGTTCAAGACCATCAATAATACCCTTACTGGCATAAAATTCACTAAAGAGGAGGAAAACAACAAACTGCCATTCCTAGATGTCACAATAGAGTGAGCAACCAGTGGGGAACTTCAAACCAGCGTCTCCAGGAAAACAACACATACGGATCAAATATTGAACTACAGAAGCAATTGCCTCAACATCCACAAAGCTGCATCAGAACATTATTTCAACAAGCCAACACACTGCAGCACAGAGGAACTACACAGAACAGTGTATTAAAAAAGAATGGGTATCCAATAAACGCAGTCCGCAGATTTCTCAGCAACATTCCCAAACAAGCTGACAAAACTCATCCAGAAACCCTAGCCACTCTTCCCCCTACATCAAAGACATCTCAGAAATGACTGCCAGACTGCTTGGACCCCTTGGCATCATGGTAGCACACAAACCTACCAACATGCTAGAACAGCAGCTAATGAACTTGAAAGACCCTATTACAGACAACAAGCAAAACTAATATCATTTACAAAATACCGTGCAAGGACAGTAGCAAGCATTACATTGGACAACCAGGCAGAAAACTAGCCACCAGGATACATGAACATCAACTAGCCCTCTCTCACTAGTATCCTTACATCCAGATGGGATGGGACAACACATCCATCCTAGGACAAGCCAAACAAAGACATGCATGAGAATTCCTAGAAACATGGCATTCCAACTGAAACTCAATCAACAAACACATTTGACTTGGACCCCATTTATCACCCCTTGAGAAAAATAACAGGAAATGATGTCACCACAGGAAATGACATCGTCAACCCAACCAAAGATAGAGAGCAAGAATCATCAGTGCTTCAATTGGAGGCTCACTGAAGATGTTGCCTAGTATCTGAAAACATCTGAAAATGAACTTCCAGCTCAGCAAGCAAACCTACATGGAGAACCTCAACCTGAGCTACAAATCTTCTCAAGACTCGCTAAAACTGGACTTTATTGGTTCAGGGACAACAAACTTATATTTGTTTTAAATTTTGCAGCAAAGCAGTTGTATTTACATTTAAGCAGTATCTCTCACAGGCTCAAACTCTCCAGAGAAAGTTCAGCAGCCAGTAAAGCACTTTAATGTTTAGTCAGTGTTGCCTTCGGTGCGCATGTCAGTAACTTCACAAGCTGAAGGTATTTTCTAATCAACTTGTTCAGAGATATAATCACTTTTTTATTTGGAGCAGATTGGACTTGAACCTGGGTTTCCTGGCTCAGGTAGGGCCACTGCCACAGCTTCACAAGACCCCTTCTAATTAACCTACAGTATAAATCCAAAGTCTGGTTAAAACACCAGGGATTGACAATGAATAATTGGGTCGCTCGAAGTATTTGTGGCTGTTGTGGGCCATACTGTCTACTTGTTTGGATAAGTGCAGCTACAACATTCAGTTTGTTTTTTCTGTATGTGGGATGTGGGTGTCGCTGGTCAAGCATTGCCCTTTCCTAATCACCTTGAACTGAGAGAATTGCTGGTTAGAGGATTTTGCTGTGGGCCTGGAGTCACATGTAGGCTGGACCAAGTAAGGATGGCAGATTTCCTTCCCTAAAGGGCATTTATTACCCATCTGGATTTTTAGGACAATTGACATGGTTGCCATTAGACTAGCTTTTTAATTCCAACTTTTTAGTGAATTCGCATTTCACTGTGTCCCCAAAATGTTCCCCTGGGAGCCCAGACTGCTAGTCATGCAACATTACCACTGCACCAGCTTCCCCTGTGGCCTTCAGTCATTCCACCACCAACACTGAGTAGCAGCAGTGCATGGCATCTACAAAATGCAATATAGAAATTCTCCAAAGCTTTTCAGACCGATCCTTCCAGACTTATGCCCACTATCGTCTCGAAGGACATGAGCAGCAGGTTCATGGGAACACCAGCACTTGTAAGTTGCCCTCTAAGCCATTCAGCATAGGATCATAAGAAATAGGAACATGAGTAAGCTGGTCGGCCCCTCAACGCTGCTTCAATAGGTTAGTGGCTGATCTGATTCTCCTCAATACCACCTTCCTGCATTTCCCTATAACCTCTTAGATTCTTGATCAGCAACAGAATAAATCTTGGCCAAAATATGCGCCAGGACTATGCCTTCAAAGTGGTCTGTGGCAAGAAGTTCCAAAGGTACTCAACCACTTAATCTTAGTCTTAAATTGGTGCTCCTTTATTCTGAAACTGTGTCCTCTGGTACTAGGCGCTCCCATGAGTGGAAACATCCTCTCAGCACTTAGCCTGACAGGCCCCTTCACAATATGTTTTGATGAGATCCCCTCTCGTTCTTCTCATCTCCAGTGAGTAGAGTCCCAACCTGTTTAGACTTTGCTCAAAGACAATCCTTCCATAGCTGGGATCATCCTGGTGAACTTTTCTGAACTGCCTCCAATAAATGATGTCTGTCCTCAAATAAGGGAACCAAACTGCTCACACTGCAGATGTCTCACTAGCACCTTGTACAGTTCCCCTAACAATTCAGTTGCAGTAAGACTTTCTGATTCTTGTACTTCATTTAAATAAGAGCCAGCATTTGGTTAGCCTGCTGCATCTGTGGACTAGCTTTGTGTTTCATGCACCAAAACCCCAAGTCTCTTTTTATGTTGCAGCTTTCTTCAGTTTTTCTCCATTAATAATTTTTTTTCTCTCTTTGAAAATGAACATATACGCTATTTGCCGACTTAACCTATCGATATTTCACTGTGACTGTTTGTTTGTTTGTATTCCCTTCACAATCTGCATTTCCACCGATTTTATATTGCCATTCCTTCAGTGTTCAAAATCCTGGAATTTCCTCCCTAATGGCATTGTGGTCTGTCTACAGCATATGGACTAGGCCAGACCACTCAATTTGTTCCTGTCCGTGCACAGTGAAAATTACCCGGATTAAGCTAGCTAGGTTGACGACTAGGTTTTAAAGCAGACAAATTTATTCACACAGTTACATAATGAAATACAAAGAACAGAATAAAGAATCCCCGCAGAACTCCATCTATCCAAACTAGACTTAATTACGCTGTTTCCAGTATACGCAACAGTCCCAATAAGCAAACCCCCTTTTAAAAAAAAGTTTTTAAAAATGGAACAGATGCTTACAGGTTGAAATCAGAAGGAGAGAGGGAGCCTGTTTCCACACAGCTAAACGCCTAACTAGTTCTGGCCTGAACCGCTCAGCACAGAGCTGACCACCCCCCTTTCTTTATACAGTTTCCTTCTAAAACATGACCACTTTGGCCTGAAGTCTTATCTGTTTACATACAAACAAAAAGGCCTCTCCATGCCCTCTTTAGGCTCTGTACCAAACCAGTCTAATCGGAACCAGGAGCTGTTCATGACCCCTCTGAAAAAACCAAGGGCACAATATCCCTGAGAAAAGGAACCGCTTTTAGAAAAAAACGGACCAGCTTTGTGACCGACTATAGCAATTAAAGAAGGCAGCTCGCCACCTTCTTAAGGACAATGATGCCCATATCCTTTTGGAAAATGGATTAGAACAGAGAGCATAAGATGTTCTGTCAGTTTATTTTAAAATTATTTTGCTAAAACAAATTTACCTGCTGGTGTTATTGGAGACCAGTCTGGAGATTTTGAAGTTGATTTGTTATTAAAGATAGTTATACTCCCCTGGATTATTAATTCCAATTCGGTTTGCTTGTACCTCCAAGATATCATCTACTCTTGTTTAAAGCAGTGTTCTCAAACAATTTCTATGACAGGAGAGTATGTTAAAAGTTAAACAATATTTTTATATAGAATCTAACAATATGGGAAATATTCAGATTTGATGATGTCAGTGATGGCACAAAGTCAGTATTTTAGATTCTAATGCCCTTTCATCAAAACAAATGAATGTAACAAGCTTCTGATAAATGGTTATTGAACTGGTGTTTTGCGAACCTATTTTATTGATGATGGAATGAAGAATTTCTGAAAAATACCAGTATCTATAAAGCTGACACCCCCCCCTCCCCCACCGCTTCAGTTTTTTTTTGAAAAGCCTTTAATCAGCTGTTCATTTTTGACGCTTGTCTGGATAATCACTTGTTTCTCTGGGTATTTCAGAAATTCTGTGTCTAATGAAAACAATCGTTCGATGCTGGTGTTGTGTATGATTTTCTGTAATATCCATTTTAAGCCTGTTTGGTATATGGTAGTCCTATTCTAAGGAAGTATTTTTTTGGCATTGACTACTGATGTAAGGAACCTTTTTTTAAAAAAAAACTTTGTCTGATTCTGATTAAGATGTGTAGTAATTATCTTTGCAACTCATTTGGGAAGGTATAGAAAAGTTCATTGACTCCTATTAACAATGCTTTTGAATTGAGGTAATAATGCAAACCTGAGTGTAGAACTGTAACTTGCAAGTTTGTATTTGACACCGATGCAATTCTGAATTTTTAAAAAAATTTCTGCCCTCAGGCTACATCGTCAACCAAAGCATCTTCTGGCATTTCTATTGGCTGAGTTGGGTACAAGGTAAGAGGGTTTTTTTTTCCAAGAATTATATAACTAACTAAAATGTATATAGTATTGAAACACCTCAGTTCTTTATAAAGATTGGAAGGGTGTGTGGGGGAGTTTAGGCGAAGAAAGGGGAAGGATAGGAATCTAAAAGGTCCCTCTGCTTTGATGTGACTGTGAAAATGTCTACTGGGCTGTTGAGTTCTGAAGTGCCTCAGTGCAGTAGGTTATTGAAAGAAAGGGCAGCATGCTGGCTCACAGTGCCACGTTCGAATCTGGCCTCGGGTAACTGTGTGTGGATTTTGCACATTCTCCCCATGCCTGCATGGGTTTCCTCCCACAGTCCAAAGATGTGCAGGTTGGGTGAATTGGTTGTGGGGAATTGCCCATAGTGTTCAGGGATGTGCACGTTGGGCGTATTAGTAAAAGTAAATGTAGAGTAATAGTGTAGGGGAATGGGTCTGGGTGGGTTACATTTGGGATGATTGGTGTGGACTAGTTGGGCCAAATAGCTTGTTTCCACACTGTAGGGATTCTTTAATTTTATGAAGAGAAGCAACAGTGAAACAAACTTGCGTTATTTCTGGTCAATGGCATGTAGTGTATGGAGAGCTCCCCTTGTGATGTCCTAATCCTTCAGTATACGTCTTCCAATCTGAGAGAAATCTGTTGAAACTAAGTTGAAATGTTAACAGCTGACAGAAGGCATGTACAAAGTTACTGCCAATTTACTTGCAAGGATCAAAATTTCGTTCTACTTTTTAAACCTTTTTTTTTTCTCCAGTTTTTAATTTTCATTCATCAAGCTTGCATACCTGTGGCAACAGGAATATCCTCTCTTGAAAGAAAGTGAGTTTGAGGGTTGAATGCCAGTATTTTTCCACGTGTGTTGCCTGGCTTACTGTTTATGTACAAGGAGGACTCCCTGTTGCCACCTAACTGGCGCAGAGGTGGGGAGTTGGACTGCTGAAGCAAGCCGATTCTGTCTCAATTTATTTCATTATGACTTTTACCGTGCGGCGGCTGATGAATCAGCCTATCTGCTTGTAGCTGTGGTATCATTCTTACTGCTGCACGGTTGAGTTCAGATACTGTGGAAACCGACAACCTTTTCACACAGAGGGTGGTAAGTGTATGGAATGAGTTGTCAGAGGAAGTGGTGGAGGCTGGTACAATTGCAACATTTTAAGAGGCATTTGGATGGGTATATGAATAGGAAAGGTTTAGAGGCATATGGGCTGGGTGCTGGCAGGTGGGACTAGATTGGGTTGGGATATCTGGTCAGCTTGGACTGAAGGGTCTGTTTCCATACGGTATATTTCTATGACTCTATTCCCTAATATTCTACAGTGATAATGCACATTAGTAATTTCATTTCATTTCATATTTTTGGACTGTTCCAGAGCATTTGATCAAATTATATTTCCTTATCCGGTCTTCCCATTTGCACTTTACTGGGATTAGTCCCCCAGTTATCTTAAATTTTAAAACCATTGTTCTGTTCCCCTTATCTGAAAGTGCATTGTAGTTTTTTCTCATTTTATCTTGCAGCCACCACTTCCAGTCTTTTTGAGAAATGATTCCACTGCATCATGTGCAGCCTCAACGCTTGGTAGTAGACTGATTTAAATCTGTGGTGTGGAATACAGAGGCACCTCAATTATCTGAAGGACACTGGTGGGGTCAATTTCCTTTGGTTAATTAAACGCCAGATAACATTGTTTAGCCGAGCATTTGAACATGACAATCTTACGGGATAATCTGATATCTGGATAACCAAATGCCGGATAATCGAGGTTCCTCCGGAGTCTGCTGAAACTACCCTCCTCCCTCCTTCTTCTCCTTGATTAGGGATAGTCAGCACAGTTTTGTGAAGGGAAGATCGTGCCTCACAAACCTTAGAGTTCTTTGAGAAGGTGACCAAACAGGTAGATGAGAGTAAACCGGTTGATGTGGTGTATATGGATTTCAGCAAGGCATTTGATAAGATTCCCCACAGTAGGCTATTGTACAAAATGCAGATCAATGGGATTGTGGGAGATATAGCAGTCTGGATCAGTAATTGGCTTGCTGAAAGAAGACAGAGGGTGGTGGTTGATGGGAAATGTTCATCCTGGAGTCCAGTTATGAGTGGTGTACTGCAAGGGTTGGTGTTGGGTCCACTACTGTTCGTCATTTTTATAAACTATCTGGATGAGGGTGTAGAAGGCTGGGTTAGTAAATTTGCAGATGGCACTAAGGTCGGTGGAGTTGTGGATAGTGACGAAGGATGTTGTAGGCTACAAAGAGACGTAGATAAGCTGCAGAGCTGGGCTGAGAGGTGGCAAATGGAGTTTAATGCGGACAAGTGTGAGGGGATTCACTTTGGTCGGAGTAACCGCAATGCAAAGTACTGGGCTAATGGTAAGATTCTTGGTAGTGTAGATGAGCAGAGAGATCTGTGTCCAGGTACACAGATCCTTGAAAGTTGCCACCCAGGTTGACAGGGTTGGTAAGAAGGCATACGGTGTTTTAGCTTTTATTAATAGAGGGATCGAGTTCTGGAACCATGAGGTTATGCTACAGCTGTACAAAACTCTACGGCTTCACTTGGAGTATTGTGTACAGTTCTGGTCACCACATTATAAGAAGGATGTGGAAGCTTTGGAAAGGGTACAGAGGACATTTACTAGGATGTTGCCTGGTGTGGAGGGAAGGTCTTAAGAGGAAAGGCTGAGGGACTTGTTTTCGTTTGAAGAAGGTTGAGAGGTGACTTAATAGAGACATACAAGATAATCAGAGGGTTAGATAGGGTGGACAGGGAGAGCCTTTTTCCAAGTATGGTAACACGAGCACGAGGGGGCATAGCTTTAAATTGAGGGGTGATAGATATAGGACAGATGTCAGGTAGTTTCTTTACTCAGTGTAGTAAGGGCATGGAATGCTTTGCCTCCAACGGTAGTAGATTCACCAACTTTTAAGTACATTAAAGTCCTCATTGGGCAAGCATATGGATGTACATGGAATAGTGTAGGTTAGGTGGGCTTTAGATTGTTGCGCCGACCTGTCATACCATTGAGTACCGTAGGGCCTGTACTGCGTTGTAATGTTCTATGGAGGCCATTCAGCAGTGTACCAGGTCTTTGGTGGTATCTGTTTTAACCCTTTTGCAGTTTGTCCTTCATGGTGTGAGCAAATTTCTACTTCAAGAATTTCAGTTTCTCTTTGGAAACCTGCCACGAAATTCACTTCTACCATCCT
The DNA here is from genome assembly GCF_047496795.1 of Chiloscyllium punctatum. Classification (NCBI taxonomy): domain Eukaryota; kingdom Metazoa; phylum Chordata; class Chondrichthyes; order Orectolobiformes; family Hemiscylliidae; genus Chiloscyllium; species Chiloscyllium punctatum. The sequence continues at coordinate 7,746,176 of NC_092775.1, forward strand.
TCTAGAAATTGTCCATGACCAATAATTGCCGGCATAACAGGAGAGCAAAATCACCTTGTTTTGCTTCCGGACCTTTTGTAATCACTTTAAATCTTTGTCCTCTGGTTACCCATTCTTCTAGCACTGCAGGCTGTGATGGAGCAAGGTGAAACAAACTGGGAGGGCGTAGGCATTTGGATCATGAATGCTGTCATGGGTCATTGGGACAATTGGCCTGTTTATGCTGTAACTTCTTGGCAATTCTTTAGCCAGTTGTATGCCATGTTAGGTCTACTCCAATGACCATTTTTAGTGGTTGCAAAGTTGACATGGTGGTATTGAAACCTAAAATAGTGTGCTGTTTTCATTAAAATTGGTTAGGAATACCTGTTTTCCATTGACTCTCAATTCACTTGGGCATGGGCTCACAAAGTTTTGTTGTGCCTGAGCCCTTACCAATCTGTCTGGTTGCATTGTAGGAATTGATGCCTGAATTGGACTCAACAGCAGATGCTACCAGAAATTATGTGCACTCATGCTTATTTTTTGTGACAGTATCATTTTAAGAAAAACAAAAAAGACTTCCCGATGATGCTAGGAAGTATTTTTTAAATTTAATCAGAGTGATCAAAGAATTGGGATTGAATTCCTCTAAACGAACCTTAGAGCATTTGAAAAGAATTAATTTGATGAGGTAATCAACTGTTTAGATATTTATAAACCCTGCAAGGGCTGTGATTTTTAATATATTTCTGTAAATGTGAGCAGTTGACTGCATTGAATGTGAAAAAGGGAAAAATATTTGAACAATGCTGTGATTGCAAGCTTTAGAGTAAAAGTGAGAGAATAGGGCTAATTTCAAATCATTCAACACGTGCAGGAAGGACAGTGTGGTCTTGTCCCATCTTTTATGCTCAGCTTTCAGAACAGGAATGTCTCTGTTTAATATCTTTAAGAGATGATCTTCCAGCAGTATTCACATTCTCTTAGTGTCTGTTTACCCTTTTATAATATTTTTGAGGTAGGTCCAAATATGACTTAGCCCAATCATTTGAGGAAGTAACATGGGAGATTGGCATGCAGTTGATGTAGTCTGGTAAGGATTTTGCCAAACTCCACATGGCAGATTCATTTTTTTTACAATGAAATGGGAAATCTAGCAACCAGGTGATGAAATTGGCTCATTATTAAAAAGGTTGACTGGTGCTTTTGCAGTTGGAGAGCTATTTCCTTCTGAGGTTTGCCATTAAGACCCTTTGTTGGTGTATACGTTAATGATTTAGATGTAAATGTTAAGGGCATGACCAGCATATAGATCAGACAAATTTGGCTGCCTGGTCGATACTGAAGATGGAAAGGTTATATTGCAACAAGATTCAGTGGGTTGATCAGATGGTTAGAGTGACAAATGAACCTCCATTCAGAAGTAAGATCTATGGCATTTAGGGAGATCAAACAAGGCAAAGTACTGGCATGGTGTTGAACTGGGGTGGATAATTACAAAAAATTAAAAATAAGGTGGTGCTAGGAACAAACCAAGTTAGTGGAATCACATGGTGGGTATAAGAGTTGTATGCTGAGAGTCTAGCCAAAGTAACAAGTAATCCAAAATTGCACAAATTAATTAAGGTGGATTCTCTCTGCCTCAATTAATCAGATTCCAGGTCATCCATTCACTTGCTATTGTTGGCACTTTACTCACACTGTATGATACTCTTGATCATCTGCTGAGGCTGTTTATTCAGCCTGTCGACTCTCCATTCAATCATCTTTATGTTCTTTTGATCGCTCTGCTCATACGTTCTGTGCCTGTGGACTTCTCTTCATTCCACCTAATAAGGGAGCAGTGCTCCAACCGCTTGTGATTTCAAATAAACCTGTTGGATTATAATCTGGTATCGTGAGACTTCTGATCATGGTAAAGTAATTCATCATTAATGGGTGAACAGAGGTGTTAAGGAAATGAGGACATTGAAGATGGCAGGACAGGTTGATAAGGTTACCCAAAAGGCATGTCGAATCCTTTTAACTGAGGTATGGAATACCAGAGCTCTCCTCTTGCAATGACTGCTGTATTTGAGACTGTGTAGTCAGTGCGCATCTGAAGCATTTGTGATAAATTTAAATGCTAACATTTTACTTGACAGTGTTTTTTTTATCTTTTTAATAGTGGATCCATTGATGGTAACAACCAGCTTGTAATTAAAGGGAGGTTCCAGCAAAAACAAATCGAAAATGTATTAAGGAGATACATCAGTGAGTATAATGGATTGTTTATCATGTGGAGGCACAGAAACTACTAGGAAAATAAGTGATGTAAGGATAAATTATTGACCAGGATAAATAAGGCTCTGAGGGAACTTCATTGAACTCTAAAATAAAAATCAATTGAAAAAAAATAATTTAATGTTTCCCTCCTAATTCCTTCATGGTCGTCTCTTAACCTGTTAGTTTACTGGTCTGGGCTCACATCTCCCTCTGTACTGAAGTAGTGTTGCAATATCGAAGGTGGGGTTAGAAATCTGTAACACATGTAACGTTTGACTTTTTTTGAACAGCTATGAAGTTTATTTTGAAGTTGATCATAAAATATCCTGGCTTCTTTGTGTCCCACAATAGACTTGGCAACTAAATCGCTTTTGTTTCTTCGGCCTTGCTCTCCTACTGTGCAAGCGCAATCAAATATTAAAACAAACAACTGCGGATGTTGGAAATCTGAAACAAACGCAGAAATCACTGGAGAAGCTCAGCAGGTCTGGCAGCATCTGTAGACAGAGAAGCAGAGTTAATGTTTTTAGTCCAATTATGGGCCTTGACACACTAGCTCTGCTTCTCTGTCTACAGATGTTGGCAGACCTGCTGAGTTCTTCCAGCAATTTCATTTGTACTACAGTCAGATATTTGTTGGTCATCTTTATTTTGCTCCATGTCTCTTCGGCATCTTTGACACTTACAACAAAAGCAGAAATTGTTTATGAACTAAGCAGGTCTGGCAGCATCTCTGGAGTGAAAACAGAGTTAACTTTTTGGGTTCAGTCACCCTTCTGCGGAACCATTTTGAGAAAGGTCACTGGACCTGAAACTTTAATTCTGCTTTCTCTCCACAGATGCTGACAGACTTGCTGTGTATTTCCAGAAATTTGTTTTTGTTTCTGATTTTCCAGTGCTCATATTCTTTTGATTTTGTTTTAAAAAGTCATTTAGGTTCATTTTTCATCTAAAAGAACATAATAGAATTGTTCTGGATTATCTGTGAAATATTTTCTAACGTGCATTTGTATTTTTAATCCTGTTCTCCGCCCCCCACCCCCACCCCCACCTTCCCTGACGTTGCCACCCTATTACAGAGGAGTATGTAACCTGCCATACTTGTCGGTCGCCAGACACCATCTTGCAAAAGGACACAAGGCTGTATTTCTTGCAGTGTGAGACCTGTCATTCTCGCTGCTCTGTGGCCAGCATCAAAACCGGCTTCCAGGCTGTTACCAGCAAGCGTGCACAGCTCCGTGCCAAAGCACATTAACCTAAACCTTAACCACTGGAGAGAACAGGAACTGGGAGTTTAATGTAATTAGGACTGTTTTACCAAACAAGGGGTGGGTTTTAAGCAGATTAAAATACAACAATAAAATGCTGCTGACTCGGGAGGGTGGGGAGGAGGAAAATAAACTAATGGTGAGCATTGTTCTGCAAAGTCCTCCTGAACCTCAGTGTATTGTAACAGTACTGTTGCACTGCTCTCTGTTCATATCCTGTCCAGTCAGCAGTATAAATGCAGAAAGAAAATTGCCTTTTATACCTTGTAGGCTGCTGGAGGTACAGCTCAATTTCCTGGAGCTTGGAAATGATCCACTGAATGTTGTTAAAGTGTGCATAATTTCTTTTTTGATTATACCTCACCCTGGCTGGTTATTTGCTGTCTGGCTGCTGTATTATTTTTTTTAACAGGGAGGGTGGGGAGGAGGGGAGTTGACCAAATTACGCTAAATAAGTTTAGAAATTTATTAAACAAATTCCCTGAAAATATTTAAAATTGTGGACTTTTAAAATTGATTCCATCTTTAAGTCGAAATCTTTCCAATGCCAGGGTGAGGTCGGAGTTGCAAAGCATAATCTATGCTGATTTTTTTGCAGTGGTGTTGAAGGTGTATCCTTATTCAGCCGTGGATTGGTTGGGAGAGGGTTTTTAAAAAACGTGACGCCTTGTTGAATTGATTACAGGCTCTGGATTGTACACCATCCGGTGACGAGAATGCAAGAAAAAAAGTAATAAAATAGTAAAACTAGTGGTTACCAGCCATTCTCCTCTGCTTCTGCTAATGTTTGACCCAAGCCTGACTCTTGTCAAGCTGGTTGTGACCATCAGCCACTTCTAGCATGTTCAAAGTGTAGGTACCAACTTGAAGGCTAGCAGCAAAAGGTAAGGTCTCTCTCTTACAGCCATCTAGTCACCAAACTGCTAAAGCAAAAGGAGCCACTTGCCTTTACACAACGTAGGCAGTGTGTTTCATGTTGGTGAGGAGTGGTGGGAGTGTCTTTGTGTTGATGCTGTTCAGAAACCTGTGCAAAACAGTCCTTTGCTGGCTGTAATCGTGAATTAGCTGGAATGTTGGCTGAATTTTATCTGGGACACTGCCCTCTATTGAGGCTAAACAGCTCCCCATTTCAAGGATGTTGCAAAACCCTTTGACAAGTTCAAAGCAAATGTTTAATTGTGGATTTGGTTTCATGGCATGATTTGGAAACTTGAAAGAAATTACTCCATAAGACTTGGGCCTCAATCAGAATGATTTGATCCTTGTTGCCTGGATTGTTTAATGAATTGCCTGCTATGACTGTGCTCATTACACTTCTCTTGTAAAAATACCCCATTCACACATCACTCCAATTGAATGTGGTTTGTTTAGTAGGGTTTGCCTTCAGGAAGGGTAATTAGAAAACGGCTGTTATCGAGGTCTGCTCCCCCAGGGTACATGACTGACAAGGCAGAATATTTGACGTTATTTCAAGGACAAATCCCATCCTCCCAACTTTTGATTAAAATGGCACCTGACTGGAATTGACTTGTTTTTCAATTGGATACATGGTCAAGTCCCACCAGTTTTCAGATCTGAAGAGGAGGCTGAATGAAACATATGTGAATCTGCTTTAAATTTGTTGTTGGATCCTAATATCAAATTCCTCCACCCAGTCAGCAGACACTTGGATGTGAGGGCTTGAAATATGTTCCTGTAATATGTATTCCTGCAACAATACATTGGATTTGATGTTAGCTAAGTCAGGTTCACCTTTCTTGATTACACCAGCAATATTTTCTTCCTGCAAAAACTGGTGAAGGAAACATTCATGTCTTTTAACACTTTGAGTTAGTAAAACCTAGCAAAGATTGGGCTGTTTTTCTGGTTGGAAAAGAGTGAAGGCTGTAAGTCAAAGTCTGGGATGGCAGTGGTAGCCTTTGCTACATTAGCAAAGTTGACCATTTTACAGTGAGTTTGCATGAGCAGACTAAACATGTTTACAGTAGAATCAGTTTAATTTGCTCTAAAATAGAGATTGTATGGATTGTTTTTGAATTGACTTACTGATTGTTAGTGACATGAATCCTCTGAAGATCTAAAAGCACTAATGTACTTGTGGCTGTTGAGGTGAACCACATGCACATACATTCCCTGCTCCCATTTTGACATTGAGGCGGTTGAGACCTGAGAATGGTTTTGTCTCCATCCATTTTTTTAACGTGAGTACATGAGGATGCTTTACTAACTTTGTCTTTGCTTTTTCTTCCTAAAATTGACACTAAAATGTTATAGGTGCGGAATAAAGTGGTTTTTGTAACTTCAGTGCAGCACACCTGAGTTCAGTTATTTTGAAGCAAGCTGCTACATTATTCCCAGATCATGTTGTAATAGTCAAAATAATCCACTTGACATAGCGTTTAAAAAATAAATGAAAAGACCTTTTGTTGACTGGTCTGTTACAATTCAAAATAATTTTAGCTACATTAGAGTCTTCAGCTTGAAGTTGAATTGTATTGTATTGGATGTGAGTGGAGTTGGATGGAATGTAAAGAGCACTCTTGTGTGATTTTTGTTTTTCTTTTTTGGCTGTGAATTAGTGAATTGACATCATTTTATGTTGAGTACATCATTGAGAATAATACATCTGGAACACATTGCAGAACAGAACAACAGGAGTAGCAGGGTTGAATTCACTTGACTACAAATACTGAATTGCAATGACTACAGCACAGAAGGTGACTGTTCTGGGCCTCCGAAGGAGCCATTTGACTAATGCTGCTCTGAGTTTCTCCATCTCGCCGTGAATGTTTGTGCTTTGCAGATATTTCTAAAGTCAAAAGTGAGCCAGTTTAGTAATGGCCATGTAGGAGTATTTGGGTAAAAGTGTTGGTCTAGTAACCAGGAGATTGAGAGTTCATATCTCAACAGTGCCTCGATCTATGTCTCTCAATTAAAGGCTTTTAAAACTTTGGTGCAAGGTGTGCATCTGTGATGCTGGTGAAATTTTGTCACAATTCTGTAGTAAAGAGGTTATCACATTCACCTTGCGTGTGAGATTCCTGAGCAAAATCATTATCAAATTGTATGAACATTTTGCAGAAAATTAGCATGCCTCTTGTGGTTCTGTTAGTGCAGACTTGGGCTGAAGGGCCTTTTCTGTGCTATGAGTGTAACTCCCCATACCAGCTTTACCACTATCACTTTTCAGTGAGTCCCTCACCAGCATTCGGGCATCTCTGAAGCAATGATGAGCACCAGCTTTGTCATTGTTAGTCCTTCATACAGCTTGGACGAACATTATTTTGCACTTCGAGCTGCATCAATCCTGGGCCCTATCGACAGCCAGTGCCATCGTTAATGTCTCACCAGGATCCTGCATAAAAATGCACATGGTATTGTCAAGTAAAGGATTGGGAATATTTACGGGATGTGGGCTTGTTAAGTCTATTTGGACACAGTAATTTGAAGCCCTCTTACTGAGGCAAGAGAACTTCCAGGTCAACCTATTGCACTTCAAACCTGTGTAAAGATGTAGGTAGTTATGGATTTTAAAAAAAAATCTCATTAAGCAGATATCTCCTAATTTAGAAACTATAAATCCTTAGACTACTTATTTTAAGTTATGCTACGGACTACAGACCTGAAGGTGTCTCCTCTCAATGCACTGAATTTTCTAGTCATGTGATTCAAGGATATAAACTGGTTATAGAGGGCTCTTGTGGTGCAATGGTAATGTCCTTACATCTGAGTCAGGATGTCCAGGGTCAGATTCCACTTATTTCAGGTGTATCTCATTATGTCTGAACAGGTTGATTAGAAAGTATCTGTAAACTGGCCACAGGTACTTAAAGAAGTTAAGGATCAGTGCTGGATCCTCTACGTTTTGTCATTTACATAAATGATTTGGATGCAAGCATAAGAGGTACAGTTAGTAAGTTTGCAGATGACACCAAAATTAGAGGTGTAGTGGACAGCAAAGAGAGTTACCTCCAATTACAACAGGATCTGGACCAGATGGACCAATGGGCTGAGAAGTGGCAGATGGAGTTTAATTCAGATAAATGTGAGGTGCTGCATTTTGGGAAAGCAAATCTTAGCAGGACTTGTACACTTAATGGTAAGGTCCGAGGGAGTATTGCTGAACAAAGAGACCTTGGAGTGCAGGTTCATAGCTCCTTTGAAAGTGGAGTCACAGGTAGATAGGATAGTGAAGAAGGCGTTTGGTATACTTTCCTTTTTATTGGTCAGAATATTGAGTACAGGAGTTGGGAGGTCATGTTGAGGCTGTACAGGACATTGGTCCACTGTTGGAATATTGCGTGCAATTCTGATCTCCTTCCTATTGGAAAGATGTTGTGAAACTTGAAAGGATTCTGAAAAGATTTACAAGGATGTTGCCAGGTTTGGAGGATTTGAGCTACAGGGAGAGGCTGAACAGGCTGGGGCTGTTTTCCCTGGAGCATCAGAAGCTGAGGGGTGACCTTAGAGATTTACAAAATTATGAGGGGCATGGATTGGATAAATAGACAAAGTCTTTTCCCTGGGATCTGGGAGTTCAGAACTAGAGGGCATAGGTTTAGGGTGAGAGGGGAAAGATATGAGACCTAAAGGGCAACTTTTTCACGCAGAGGGTGGTAAGTGTATGGAATGAGCTGCCAGAGGAAGTGGTGGAGGTGGGTACAATTTCAACATTAAAGAGGCATTTGGATGGGTATATGTATAGGAAGGGTTTGGAGGGATATGGGCCGGGTGTTGGCAGGTGGGGCTAGATTGGGTTGGGATATCTGGTTGGTGTGGACAGGTTGGACCGAAGGGTCTGTTTCCATGTTGTAGCGTCAAATTGAACGAAGAAAAAATACATCCTGGCAAGGATTTGTGGTGAACAGGAACTTTTTGTATTTGGTTGTCTTTTGTTGGCTTTTAAAAGGGTGGAAAATTGTAGACAAAGTAGCAAGTAACATGAAAAGAGTTATGGGGTTAAGACAAGAAAATGGAGTTGACGATCATCGGATGGCCCGAATGGCCTTGGTCAATGCCCACTGCACGAAGCTGAAGTCATTAATTCAGGGGCAGTTAGGAATGGGTAATAAATGCTGACCCATCCAGCAATATCAACATCCCATGGGTTTTTTTGAAAACACATGTTCAGAATCCAAGAATACCGTGCAGAACAATGCTTCACTATCATGATGGAAAATGTTCACAGTTATAGATGTTTCTGGAACCACATTCTGTTTATGTATAGATAGAGAAATTTGTGTTCAAAACCAAACAGTAACTTCCATTAATATAGCTCACTTTAAAATAATAAAACAGCTCAAGGTGCTTTCCGGGTATGTTAGCAAGGAAAACTTTGGACTCTAACATGAGAAGTTTGCTGTGTATGGTAGGTTGGATGACCTCTGGTTTGTGGAGGTGGAAGATGGGAGGCACTCTGGGAAAGTATTTCAATAGTGAAATCTTGCAGAAATAAATATCGAGTTGATGTAATTGGTTACAAATGCATCTTCTGGTGTTGCCCTCCCCTTTTTGCTGCACGATTCTATGGATGTACAAATAGTTTGGATGCTTGCCAATTTAAGACTTCAATAAACTGATCATTCTCATTGGGGATAAGTGTGCAGGAATCTCTGATTTCGAATGGTCCCTGTTAGTTGAAGTGGGCAGATGAGGCAGTTTGTCAGAAAAGCTGGATATCAATTGTAAAAAAGCAAGATAAGGTTGTTAAATTTGCCCCTCATCACCTAGACTGATAAACCAGTGGTTACTTTGAGTCTCTATGTTTAATTACGATTTGGAGGTGCCAGTGTTGCACTGGGGTGTACAAAGTTTTTTTAAAAATCACAACGCTAGGTTATAGTCACAGGTTTATTTGGAAGCACTAACTTTCGGAGTACTGCTTCATAAAGTGGTTGTGACAGCCAAAAGCTTCCAACTAAACCTATTGGACTATAACTTGGTGTTGTGATTTTTAACTATGTTCAATTACAGTTACCAAGTTTCTACCTTACATTGACCCTAACACAACCCTTGCCACTGGGGAATAGTTTTTTTTTTAAGTATAATCCCAGAACCCCACACAGTGATCCACAGCTATTGCCTCCTTTTGACACTCCCAGCTCAAAACAATTTTTCTGGGGACATGGTTTTGGAAAATTTGGATTTAATAATGACCATGACTAGATACTGAATTATTGCTACCCATTAAATTTACAGTGCAGATACAGGTTTTGCTAAATCTATCATTTGTAGGACACAAGCAGTGCCAGCAAGCCCAGCATTTATTGTTGTTCCTTAATTACCCTGGAGAAGGCAATAGTGAGTCACTTTCTTGAATGCTGTAATCTGTGTGGTACACTCTGGAAGGAAGTCCCAAGATTTTGACTCAGCAGTAGTAAAGGAAATGATGACATACTTCCAAGTGAAAACTGATCTTGTTCCTCAGTAACTTCAGGAAGCTGCTGATTTGTCTGAAGTGTATCCTGTCCTGTCAATCAATGCAATTCTCTGGTTGTTGCCATAGCAATCACAGTTTAATTTTCTGTCCATTTTTTTAAACACTGAAGAATATTTTAAAGAAAATTAATACTGCCAACTTTAAAAAATAAAGATACAATTCACAAATCACAATAGATTAATGATAAACTTATTCAGAACAATGGCAAGAATTGAAAGGTTTGAAGAGTGATTTGAGGCAGGGACAGAAACAGTTCAGTAAAACAGGTCTGCAGAGTATAATACAGTTTGCAATGTGCCAATTGTCTGTTTTAATGTCACGGGAATGAAATTTCACTTTTAATTCTCTGAAAGGCCTACCCCTGCTCCTACTTCATGTATGCTCATACAACTTACCATGGAGGGGTCTTTGCTGATGGGTAATATCAAACAAGTAGGGCCTCCAGTTTTACTCTGGCTCACAGGGAGAAAGTTGGTTATCAACTCTCCACCATTACCCTCGAGTCTCCAGGAGCTACCTCTCAGACAGAAAATAATGCAAACATATTTGTCATTTTCTTTTGGTCACTTCTGTTTAATGGTTGCAGAAGGATTTGGGGTAGGAAGATACAGGCAGAGTCTTGTTACCAGATTGGATTCCTTCCATGTTTTTTGCTTTCCATTTGGCTATTGGGAAGATGGGGTACTGCAAGAGTGGAGGTATTGAACAACCAATGACTAAAGTGAGGGGCTGGGCATCTTTTGAAGGTAGTTATGTGATGAAACCTCCAGGAATCTATCTGACAGTTAGCAACCCAGTGAGATTGTGGATGGGCAGTTGTCTGGAGTTAGATTTATACACCTATCCCACTGCAATTCCTGGGAGTCAGAGTTGTGGGATTGTGGGGTGGGGGTGTGAGAGAAGTGGAATGATTCTGGCTTAATTTAAACTAGTAACAATGGTCTCGATGTCATTGAGCATTTAGGTGGTGAGTTCAGTTCTTAAACAGTCCTGGCAGTGAACATTTGAGTCAAGGTAAAGCTCTTAGATGGCTCAGATACTAATTCATGGGTAAAATGGTTGGTGAGTGTCTTGGAAATGTTTAGGGGAGAAGGGCAAAAGAAAATTTGGAGAGGGGAATTCTTTTCACAAAATGTGACTGGGATTCTCATGTGCAATGAAAGTCAACAGCAACATTTGTACGTATCAAGAAAGTGGGAGCAATGAATTTTCAACCTGAAACTTGTCACAAATCCTAGAGAGTTTGCTGTGATAGTGAGTCCACAGTCTTGCCTGTGGTGTGTGGTGTTTCTTGCAGCAACTTCTATGGTACACCAGCAGGTTTTTAACCTTTCTTCAGTGACGCAGGATCAGATGCTTAAATGTTTTACAGATGTCCCCTCGTCCTCTTGGTGTAATTGAGCTGAAGGTAGCAGTAGTCTGTATTTTTTTTTCTCTCTAAATTGTGTTGAGCTCCTCAGTTGGTTGCATGTGGTTTCCCCATTACTCAAAGCCTGCTGGGAACCACTAGTTTGCAATCTGTAAAATAAAAGACAAATGACCGACACTAACACATGAGGCAATATGTCTAATCTGTCAAAGGTTCACACTGTAGTTGAGATTCACTGGGAATAGCATCAAACACATTCTCTCTCTCTCTCTCTTAGAAACCCTGATTGACAATTCAGGATTGACTCAACTTTTAGTTCTGGTTTTTCTTGTTTTTAACTTTGCAATCTAATAAAATTAATATTCCAGATTTTTCTTTTCAATCCCCTAACTCTGCACCTCAATAAGATCACCTCTCGTTCCTCCTTTCAGTGTAGAATAACCCAAATCTCTCCATTCTCCTTAAAACAGTCTGATTACAGAGATTAATCTTACGATGCTTTCCTAAATTGCCCTAACACCCGAATATCTCAGTTGTCTTTTGATAGGATACTACAGATGGAGTTTAAACTCTGCTCCTCTCTCTTCTAACTCTGTGGTTTTGACTGGGTATTAAACTGGATGAGTTTGCTGATTGGCACTGTCTTTTCTTCAAAACATTGCCGGTAAGTGGCCATTGGTTACAAAATAATGAGCCATAAATTCAGTCTCCAGCACTTACAGTAATGATTAATGCTATTATCCTATTGTTTCCAAACCATCTGGGTATAGTGATGTTAAGATATGCTGCTACAACGTTGTGCAAATGAGTACAATATAGCCAAATGTGGAACACAAAGCAAAGATATTGGTACCACATAATTCAAGAAAGGCCTTCCAAAGAAGGTAGATAAAAAGGGTAATGGGTCTACCAGACTATACGTCAGCGCTCTCATTACAGAGAGATGACTCGTGGTAGTTTAACCTGAGGCTCACCATGCCTCTGGTAAGGGGAGAGGTTGAGAAGGTGAGTCCTTCATGTTAATAATGGGGGTCAATGAATCTGACTGAGGTCTAGGCAATTAGCAGACTTGACATTCAGTAATTCAATCTTGCAGTAAATATATTAGTGCAAAATAGACGCTACTTATTGATTGTTGTAAAAGAGACCATTGGTTTTTATTCACTCCCCACTGTGACATCTCTAACTCATTACTGACATCATGAAATCACCATGTACTCCGTCATTTAGTTTATGAAAATCTACAGGGGGCAGAAGTGTCAGGCAGTTGGAGGTAGGTTCAGCTGTGTGTGGTTGAGGATGTGAGTGTGTGGGTGTGAAGGTGAGAGTTTAGGTTAAGCGTGTGTATGGTGGGGTGTGGGTGGGGGTATGAGGGTGTGGCGGTGAGAGTGTGGATGTGAGGGTATCTGTCATTAAGGATGAGCAATGTTGGCAGAGCATTATCTCAAATTGCTAGTTCCTGACAAGTTGTTTGATGAGGACAACTGTGAAGTACAAGATGTATTCAAGGTCACAACAAGCCAAAATAAATTACAGAAAAGAAAGCAAAATCAATACCTTCTATTCTAATGTTGTCTCTGTTTCTGCTCTGTGATGGGTTTCCTGCAAGCAGAAAAGGGAAATGTATTGATCCTCATGATTCCAGTGCTTCTATGATAAAGAAATATAGAAGGAAGGGGCATAAATAGGCTATTCAGCCCCTTGAAACTGTTCTGCTATTTATTGCTGATCCAGTATCTGAATGTCATACTATGCTCTTGCCCCATGCCCCTCAACACTTTTAACCTCTGGAAATCTAATTCTTAAATATATTCACTGACTTAGTCTATATAGCTTTCTGTGGTAGTGAATTCCTTAGATTCATCACCTTCTCAGGCAATAAATTTCTCCATAAACCCTAAATGGCTTTACCCATCCTTTCCCCCAACCTTAGTCAGCTTCCCCCATGTCTGGGACTCCCAGCAGGGAGCCATCACCCCTGCACCTGGCTCATAAACCTGACAGATTGTTATGTCTCAATCCATCCAAATACAGATTCAGTCAGTCCAGCCTCATACAAGAAACCTGCAATCCGAAGGTCTCCATCCCATGAGCATTTGGTGCACTCCCTTGATGTCATGTTTATCTTTCTTTCGCTAAGAAGTGGTTTCAATTCTTTATGTTCTCTAGTGTTTCAACTTAGAATTATAAAGCACTTTTAATTGCAATAAAGCAATCCAAGGTGCTTCATATTACATAGTGTTATAAGGCAGATCACTGAAAATGTGATTGAAGAGCAACAGAGAGTTGGAGAAGCAGAGAGAGAATGCTAGAGATTAGGGCCTAGGTAGCTGAATGTACCGCAGTCAGTGCATGAAGTTAGGATCTATAAGAATCAAGGAAACAGTTTTCTGAAACAAATACAGAAAATGCTGGAAAAACCCAGCAGGTCTGGCAACATCTGTGGAGAGAGGAAAAACTGGTATGACTCATCTTGAATGGTCATTGCATATTTTAAAGATGGAGGTAGCTGGATTATTGTTGGATAAAGGAATTAAGGGTTATCATAGGTTATTGGAAAGTGTAATTCAAAACACAATCTGACATGATCTCATTGAACAGCAAAGCAGGCTTGATGAGCTGAATGGCCTATTGTGTTCCAAGTTCTTATGTTGTTCTGCTGACAAATGTGCCCATCATACCAAACATAGATAAAATGATAGCATCACACAAAAATACAGCACAGGGGGAGGCCACTCAACCCTTCAAACTTGTGCCTAATGTTTGGTATAGCATCCTTTCTGATCTACCTCCCCAAGGGACTTTAGACTAACATTACAGGATAAACTCTAGGCCACGTTCTTGAAGATTCCCCCGGCCTCTGGAACTACTTCGACACCATTAGCCATGCAGCTGGTGCAGCTGCCACCCCACGATGATTGATGTCACTTCTGCCCCATCATAGCCACACCCACAACCACTTCCGCCCCTCAATTCCTCATGCATCACACGTGACATCACTTCCACCCTCACATCATCACTGATGTCACACGCTCAGTGATTTCCACCACTCCTATTGCCGTGTCTGCCACCACTTCTGCCCCCACCAATGCCACTCACCTGCATTCTGCTGACACGCCCCCCCACAGACCCCACTGTCACTATCCCCAGCCCCCAGAATCCTGAGGGGAACACCACCCCTGGTCATGACTCCATCCCCATTCCCCCCACCACCACACCCACTCTGGTTACTGGCTCCGCCCCCAGCTCCACACCCACACCAGATCCCAGCTCCCAGCCCTGCCGAGTTTTCATCATTACCCCTGACCTCCCCCTCAGAGGACGAACGATCAATCCTCAACAAAGGACTCGCCTTCAACTCCCTCCGTCCACGCATCAATGAATTTAATACACGCCGTGACGTCGAACACTTCTTCCGCCGCCTCCACCTCCGAGCTTACTTTCACAATCAGGACTCCTGCCCACCTTCCGAGGACCCCTTCACCCACCTCCAACACACTGCATCCAGCTGGACACCCCACACTGGCCTATTACCCGCCCTCGACCTCTTCATTTCCAACTGCCGCTGGGACATTAACCGACTCAACCTGTCTACCCCCCCTCCCCTACTCCAACCTCTCACCCTCACAACGTGCAGCCCTCCAATCCCTCTGCTCCAATCCCAACCTCACCATCAAACCAGCAGATAAAGGGGGTGCAGTGGTAGTCTGGCACACTGACCTCTACACCGCTGAAGCCAAACGTCAACTCGGACACCTCTTCCTACCGCCCCCTCGACCATGACCCCTCGACCATGACCCCACCCCCCATCACCGAACCATCATCTCCCAGACCATACAGAACCTCATCACCTCAGGAGATCTCCCACCCACAGCTTCCAACCTCATAGTCCGGGAATCCCGCACTGCCCAGTTCTACCTTCTTCCCAAGATCCACAAGCCTGACCACCCTGGCCGACCCATTGTCTCAGCATGCTCCTGCCCCACTGAACTCCTCTCTACCTACCTCGACACTGTCCTATCCCCCCCTAGTCCAGGAACTCCCCACATATGTTCGAGACACCACCCATGCCCTCCACCTCCTCCAAGACTTCCGTTTCCCCGGCCCCCAATGCCTCATCTTTACCATGGATATCCAATCTCTCTACACCTCCATCCGCCATGACCAGGGCCTCCAGCCCTCTGTATTTTTTTCCTCTCCAGACGTGACCAACAGTACCCTTCCACCAACACACTCATTCGTTTGGCCGAACTGGTCCTCACCCTTAACAATTTCTCCTTCGAGTCCTCCCACTTCCTCCAGACCAAAGGGATAGCCATGGGCACCCGTATGGGCTCCAGCTATGTCTGTCTCTTTGTTGGCTACGTAGAACAGTTGATCTTCCGTAATTACACCGGCACCACTCCCCACCTCTTCCTCCACCATATTGATGACTGCATTGGCGCCACCTCATGCTCCCGCGAGGAGGTTGAGCAATTCATCAACTTCACCAACACATTCCACCCTGACCTTAAATTTACCTGGACCATCTCTGACACCTCCCTCCCCTTCCTGGACCTCTCCATCTCCATTAATGACGACTGACTTGACACTGACATTTTTTACAAACCCACCGACTCCCACAGCTACCTGGATTACACCTCTTCCCACCCTACCTCTTGCAAAAATGCCATCCCGTATTCCTAATTCCTCCGCCTCCGCCGTATCTGCTCCCAGGAGGACCAGTTCCACCACAGAACACACCAGATGGCCTCCTTCTTTAGAGACCGCAATTTCCCTTCCCACGTGGTTAAAGATGCCCTCCTACACATCTTATCCACATCCCGCACCTCTGCCCTCAGACCCCACCCCTCCGACCGTAACAAGGACAGAACGCCCCTGGTGCTCACCTTCCACCCTACCAACCTTCGCATAAACCAAATCATCCGCCGACATTTCTGCCACCTCCAAAAAGACCCCACCACCAGGGATATATTTCCCTCTCCAACCCTTTTCGCCTTCCGCAAAGACCATTCCCTCCGTGACTACCTGGTCAGGTCCACGCTCCCCTACAACCCACCCTCCAATCCTGGCACCTTCCCCTGCCACCCCAGGAACTGTAAAACCTGCGCCCACACCTCCTCCCTCACCTCTATCCAAGGCCCTAAAGGAGCCTTCCACATCCATCAAAGTTTTACCTGCACATCCACTAATATCATTTATTGTATCCGTTGCTCCTGATGCAGTCTCCTCTACACTGGGGGACTGGACACTTCCTAGCAGAGCATTTTAGGGAACATCTCCCGGACACCCGCACCAATCAACCACACCGCCCCGTGTTATCACGAGGTCAGCTTGTGTGTTTTTGGTTTGGGGGATTTTGCTGTGTGTATGTTGATGGTTAGGTTTCTTAAATGATGACATCTCACTTTTGGAGCCTAAGAACATTAAACTAGGGGCAGGAATAATCGACCTGGAAAATAAACCCAGAAATTGCTTGAGAAGCAGTGGCGACGTTTGAGAGAAAACAGAGTAAATGTTTTGAATCCTTTACCAACCGTCAGGCCCTGTTGCCAGATGAGCTGCTTTCAGCTCACCCACTTACGATCAGCTTTTCATTGTGCATGGGATACTACCATTCACTCCGTTATCTCCCTGCCTTTGTCTCTCTCTCTCTCTCGGCTCAATCTTCACTTACTTTTTTCCCACTCATCCCCGGGCCCACCTTTTCCTAGCTGCGATTAGTCCTGAAGAAGGGTCACTGCAGACGAAACAATAATTCTGCTTTCTCTCCACAGATGCTGCCAGACCTGCTGAGTTTCTCCAGCAATTTCTATTTTACTTCCAGTTTTCCAGCATTGCATACCTTACCTAGTTCCTCATGGCCACTTTCCTATTCGCTTGACGTATCCCCTGATTTCCTAAGAGCCTGAATATATTCAAAGATTGAGCATCTACACCCCTCTGAGACTGAGAAGAAAATTTCTACTCCTCTCAGTTTGGAATAGTCAGCTGCTTAACCTTGAGACTGTAGCCCCACGTACTGGATTCTCCAGTCCGGAGAAAACAATCTCTGTCTGCCCTGTCACAATCCCTTCAGAATCTTCGATGTTTCAAGGAGATGACCACTCATTATTCTAACCTCCTCCAGAGAATATAGACCCTGTTTACTCAGTACGCGAAAGTGAGGACTGCAGATGCTGGCCATTAGAGTCCAGATTAGAGTGGTACTGGAAAAGCACAGCATCTGAGGAGCAGGAAAATCAATGTTTCAGGCCTAGGCCCTTCCTCAGGAATTGTTTACTCAGTGTTTCATCCCAACACAGACTTCTCTTCCCAGGGGCTGCTCTAATGACCCTTCATTGATCCGCTTCCAAGACAGGGATATTCCTCCCTAAATATGGACCAAACACCACGATATTGCAATGTGATCCCAGTAAAGCCCTATATCTCCTTGTTCTTATCCAAACAATAAATGTTCATTGTCTTTGTACAGCTTTGCTGCTGCTACATGCTTGCTTCCTGTGCCCCTTTAAACAGACACAAAACACTAGATATTAACACTGAAATGAAAACAGTTTTACACCTTTAAAACAATCTTCCTTATATTTCATTGTTATTACCAAAGTGGATAACCTCACAGTTCCAACCCGCCAACTTGTCGCTCACTCACTTCACTGCCATATCTTTTCTTTTGCATGAAAGCAAAACACTGCAGATGCTGGATATCTGAAAGAATCAGAGAAAGTGCTGGAGAAACTCAGCAGGTCTGGAAGCACCTGTGCGGAGAAAAGCAGAGTTAATGTTTTGAATAAGATGGGACTGTTCTTCAGATTGTGAAGCAATCTAGAACAAATGGTCAGAACTTTAGACTTAAAACAGAGATGATGTGGAATCAATTTTCTCAGAGTCCTGAATCTGTGGAATTCACTATCCCAGAGTGCGGAGTAAATTTGAGGAGGAGATAGATTTTAATTGAGTAATGGACTGAAGGATTATGGGAAGAAGGCAGGAAAGTGGAGTTGAGGCCGGGATGAGGTCAGCCATGATTTTATCAAAGGTGGGGCTGAATGGCCTCCTCTCAATTGTTTACGGAAGGCATGGGGTGACTGCTTCGTGTTTAGAAAGGTCTCTGATTTATTAATTAAAAGTCACAGCCTGTAGCAACTGGTAAGGGGAAATAAATTGGTTTTCTTCAGGCTTGAGAAACATTTTATTGCAGAGGAAGAATAGCTCCTTCCTTCTCTGAAGTCTGATAGCTTCACACCCCCAGGCTGTTCAGCTACGTGGGAGCCAATCTCACTGCTGTTGTCAGGCAGGACACTTTTGTCAGCAGATAAAGGGGGTGGCAAGGTGGGGTTAGAGCACCCCCCCAACAAATGTAACAAAGACAGATTCCCCTTGTCCTCACCTACCACCCCACCAGTCTCTGCATCCAATTCATCATCCTTAAACACTTCCACCAACTCCAATTAGACCCCACCACCAATTACATCTTACCCTCCCCACCACTCCTGGCCTTCGACAAGGACCAATCCCTTCAACAGTTCTTGGTTTGTGCCACTCTCCCCAGCCTCCCTGCACCCCCCCCCCCCCAAACCCCTGATACCTTCCCCTGCAACCAGAAAAAAGATGTAAAACCTGCTGGTACACCACCCCCCCCCCCCCCGCCCCCCCAGCCCCGCCACCCACACACCTCACCTCCATTCATGGCCCCAAACAATCCTTCCAGGTGAGACAGAGATTCACCTGCCTCTCCTCCAACCTGGTTTACTGCATCAGGTGCTCCCAATGTGGTCCTCTCTACACTGGGGAGACTGAACATAAAGTTAGGGAACGGTTCACCGAGCATCGCAGCCGGGCCCACAGGGGCTGACTGGACTTCCCAGTTACCGTCCATTTTAATTCCCCTTCCCCACTCATTTTCTGACATGACCATCCTTGGCCTCCTCCAATGCCGTCGTGAATCAGACCACACATTGGAGGACCAACACCTCCTCTTCCACTTGGACTGCCTACAGCCCGGAGGACTCAACATTGAGTTCTCCAACTTCAAAGCCCCTCTCCCTCCCTTCTACTCCTCCCGGTCACCAACCAGATTCATTCCTCCCATTGACCAACCTGGTCGTACCCTCTACCTGTCTTCACCTATCCCCATCGCACCACACTGCCCCGCCTCCCCCTTTATCTGTAGCTCCCCCCACACCCACCCCCAGTCCTGAAGAAGGGTTACACCCGAAACATTGACTCCTCCACCTCCTGATGCTGCCTGGCTTGCTGGGTTCTTCCAGCCTCCTGCCTGTCTACATTGTTGCTTGTGCCATTGTTGGCTGCGTTCTTGCTGAGTTAGAAACTTGTGGTTACAATTCCCACGACAGAAAGCTTGAGCTGACTATTAACCGGGTGAGTGCCGTTGTGTCAGAGGTGCTGTTTTTTGGGTGAGAGTTTAAACTGAGCCACTGTTTGCTCTGTGTCAGGTGGATGTGGAAAGATCCTGTGGCATTATTGTGGAGGAGGGCAGCAGAGTGACCTGGTCAATGTCCATGCTTAATCCAAGCATCATCATCACGACAGGTCGTGGGAGCTTGCTGTGCACTAGCTCATTTCCAACGTTGGGAAGAAATGCTTGCACTGAATGGCTCAGTGGTTAGCACTGCTGCCTCACTGCGCCAGGGACCCACATTCGATTCCAGCCTCGGAAACTGTCTCCAAAAGAGAAAATGCTGGAAAATCTCAGCAGGTCTGGCAGCATCTGTAAGGAGAGAAAAGAGCTGATGACTCGAGTCTAACTGACCCTTTGTCACAGCTGCTTTGACAAAGGGTCAGTTAGACTCGAATCGTCAGCTCTTTTCTCTCCTTACAGATGCTGCCAGACCTGCTGAGATTTTCCAGCATTTTCTCTTTTGGTTTCAGATTCCAGCATCTGCAGTAATTTGCTTTTATCAGGCAACTGTCTGTTTGGAGTTTACACATTCTCCTTGTGTCTGCATGGGTTTCCTCTGGATACTCCAGTTTCCTCCCACAGTCCAAAGATACAATTGCAACATTTAAAAGGCATCTGGATGGGTATATGAACAGGAATGTTTTGTAGAAACTAATGGGGCTGAAAGGTGATATGTACCTGATGGTCTACATCTAAGAGTGATAAGGAGGTGATTGTAAGAGGCAGTCAATGGATTAATAAACACCTTCCAAGCAACCAGGGCAAGTTGCCAAGCTTTGTGTCTGCACTAAGCAACAGGGCAAGTGAAAAATACTGAGAGTCTTATACTGTGGCTGAGGAACATAGCACCAACAGGCAAGTCAGGGGTACAGTGAATGTCCGGCCGAGTAAGTCAGGAAGCACTGTCATAGCAAACAAGTTACCCCAGACTGCGGCTTTGCTCAGTCCCTGAGCTGCTGTATGGCTTGTGCACAAAGGGTCCTTGTAGCAGTATTCATTTTAAAAAATTCCTTAAAGTATGGAAACAGGCCCTTCGGCCCAACAAAGTCCACACTGACCCTCCGAAGACCAACCCACCATACCCACTCCCCACATTTACCCCTGACTAATGCACCCAACACTATGGGTAATTTTAGCATGGCCAATTCACCTAACCTGCACATTTTTGGACTATGGGAGGCAACTGGAGCACCCAGAGGAAACTCCCACAGACATGGGGAGAATGTGCAAACTCCATCCAGACAGTCGCCTGAAGTGAGGCAGCAGTGCTAATCACTGAGCCACCATATCACCCCCAATTCCATCCCCAAGTGCCCCAAGACAATGAGGAAGTGGGTCAGAGATATGCCATGATGGTGCAGAGAGGCTGGAATGAGCCCTGAGACATTGGAGCACTTAGATTCTCCCAGAGAGGGTAACAGTGGGGGTAATGATGAGCACTGAACCCCGTGAGTACACCCCTCGCTGCTCAATAGCGAGAATCCTGTCTCAGCAGCTGGAGCTTGGTTGAAAAATGTAACTTGTTGCTCCCTACTTTAAGAAAGGTCTCACTCGGCTTCTCATGAGATTCTCAGCATAGCCTGCATTGTTCAGGAAGCTGAAAAGATTCTAACTGTGGAGGCCAGCACATTGTATTCCCTGTCACCCTTCAGCAAGACTGTAGACAAGACAGCCATGGGGTTTGCTGCTGTGTTGATAATGACTCTAATTCTTCAACAGCAGAAAGACGTCAAAAAGACAACATTAGAGGCACACTAGCTGAATGCATGCAGGGGAGTGATTCAACAGCCCAGTGACAGTTCACCCAAAGGAACCAATCTGCCTCAGAGCCTCATTGCAGGGTATTGGCCAGCCTATTCAGCGGTGAGTGACAGAGCTCCATCCCTTTACATGAACAGTTGCCTGTGGCTCAGTGGATGTAGTTTCTTGCCTCGGAGACACACATTTGTGGGAACAGGTTCCATTCCAGAAGCTTCAGCACAAAGCCCAGGCTGACCCTTGCATACATTTTGCTGAGGAGGTGCTGTACTGACAGAGGTGCCCTTTTGGATCTGTGTTTGGATGAGAGGTTCAACCAAGGTCCCCTTACCAGCTCAAGGATTTAAAGCTCCACTGGATACATCCTGAGCCACAATTTATTCCTTAGCCACTGTCACTATAAAGAGGGTCAGTAAATCTGATGTTTGTTGTCGGAGGGATCATGCTACGTACAAGTCATTGTAACAGTGACTCCACCTGAAGAATATTGAATTGAGTCTCCAGTGGACTGGTGGGAAACGGTAAAAGGGAACATCAAGAGGTTCTTTATCCTCAAAGGTGTCCAGGAGGCGAGAGAGAGGCGGGGAAAACTGTCCCAGCTCCAGGAAAGTATGCAGAACCTGCTCCTGCTGCAGACGATGGGGGTCGATGTCACGGAGGACCTCAAGGAGGTGAAGGGCCAGCAAGCCTCGCTCTTTGCCTCGGAGGCCTCCAGGATAATCTTCCGGTCCAGGGTCCGCTCGGTGGAGCAGGACGAGACGTGCTCACGTTTCTTCTTCCAGAAGGTGCACAAAGAGAGCTCCGTGCTCAGCAACCTGAAGAAAGAAGATGGCTCGGTAACGTCATCTCAGGCTGACGTCATGAGGATCAGCAAGTCCTTCTACGCCAGCCTGTATGACTCGAAGCCAACCGACAGCGCGGCCTCCCAGTCGTTCCTGTCCTCTATCACGGAGGTCCTAGATGACGGAACACGAGAGAGGCTGGACCAGCCGCTATCTCTGGATGAACTGACCAAGGCCCTCGAGTCCTTCGAAAAGAATAAAACTCCCGGAAGCGACGGCTTACCGGTCGAGGTTTATTCCGCTCTTTGGGACTTGATCGGCCAGGACCTGCTGGAGGTGTATGTCAGTATGCTTCGGGCAGGTACCATGAGTGAATCCATGAGGAAAGGCATCATCACCCTCGTCTACAAGCGGAAGGGGGAGAGGGAGGAAATTAGAAATTGGAGACCGATCTCACTGTTAAATGCAGACTACAAAATCTTGTCAAAGGTCATCGCCAACCGGGTCAGGTCTGCTCTGGGATCGGTGATCCACCCGGACCAAACCTGTGCTGTACCGGGCAGGAAGATCTCTGAGAGTCTCGCGCTCCTCAGGGATACGATCGCCTACGTGCAGGACAGGGGGGTGGACACCTGCCTCATCAGCCTGGACCAGGAGAAAGCCTTTGACAGGATATTGCATACATATATGAGGGATGTCCTCTCCAAAATGGGCTTTGGGGAGGGAATCGGAAATTGGATCAGACTGCTCTACACCAACATTGTCAGTGCAGTCTCAATCAATGGGTGGGAATCAGATAGCTTCCCTGTAAGATCTGGAGTCAGGCAGGGATGCCCCCTCTCACCCGCCTTGTTTGTGTGTTGCATAGAGCCATTTGCCGAGTCCATCAGGAAGGATGCGAGCCTGAGAGGGGTGACTATTCCTGGCAGCGGGGGCCTGCAGGTTAAGGCCTCCCTGTACGTGGATGACGGCGCTGTTTTCTGCTCAGATCTGCTGTCCGTGCACAGACTCGTGTGCATCTGCGACCAGTTCGAACGGGCCTCGGGGGCCAAGGTAAACCGAGGCAAGAGCGAGGCCATGCTCTTCGGGAACTGGGCCGACCAATCCTCTATCCCCTTCACCGTCAGGACTGACCACCTGAAGGTTCTGGGTATTTGGTTCGGGGGGGCTGGGGCGTGCGCCAAGACCTGGGAGGAGCGGATCAGGAAGATGAGACAGAAACTAGGCAGATGGGGGCAACGGTCGCTCTCCATCGCGGGAAAAAACCTGGTCATCAGGTGTGAGGTACTCTCAGTATTGCTATATGTGGCACAGGTCTGGCCTATCCCCAGGACCTGTGCCGCCGCAGTCACCCGGGCCATCTTCCAATTCATTTGGAGATCAAAGATGGACCGGGTCAGAAGAGACTCTATGTACAAAGACAGGTGCAATGGGGGAAAAAACACGCCCAATGCCACCCTCACCCTGATGGCCACCTTTGTGTGTGGCTGCATCAAGCTGTGCGTGGATCCCCAGTACGCAAACACCAAGTGTCACTACGTACTGAGGTTCTACCTGTCCCCGGTGTTGCGAAGGATGGGCCTGGCCTCGCTGCCGCGGAACGCTCCGAGTAGTTGGACCGTTCCGTATCACCTGTCCTTCGTGGAGAAATTTATGAGAAAAAACACCTTTGACCACAAGTCCATCAGGAAGTGGTCAGCACGTAGCGTCCTTGAGACCCTTCGGGAACAGGAGAGGGCGGATCCTGTCGAGCGGTTCCCTGAGCAGACTGTCAAAGCCATTTGGCAGAATGCCTCATCGCCAGAACTTTCCAACAAGCACCAAGACGTGGCTTGGCTGGTGGTGAGAAGGGCTCTGCCTGTGAGATCCTTTATGCACGCCCGGACTCTCTGCCGCACCGCACGCTGCCCTCGAAGTGGCTGCGGGGGGGACGAGACTGTCACACACCTCCTTCTGGAATGTGCCTATGCAGAGGAAGTCTGGAGAGGAATGCAGTGGTGCTTGTCGAGGTTCGTCCCGAGCAGCGCCGTGACACGGGATTCCGTGCTCTACGGCCTGTTCCCCGGGACTCACACCGAGACGAACATTAACTGCGCCTGGAGGATCATCAACTCGGTGAAGGACGCTCTCTGGGCGGTCCGAAACCTGTTGATCTTCCAGCTGAAGGAGTTGACCCCGACCGAGTGTTGCAGACTGGCACATTCCAAGGTCCAAGACTACGTGCTGAGGGACGCGCTGAAGCTTGGGGCAGCTGCCGCCAAGGCGCGGTGGGGAAAGACCACCGTGTAAGATCGGCCTGCCTAAAGAAGAACAGGGGGCCCATGCGGACGTTTTTTTGGGCTCTGCTGATGCCTCAGCCAAATATATGTATATATACAAGATTGAAAAAATGCACAGGATTGTAAAGGACCAGAATAAAGTCGAATCTGTGTTTGTAAATATGGACATATGTATGGCATGATCCAATGTACAGACCATCAAATCATTTATGAATAAAGTATATTTTTGAAATTAAAAAAAAATATTGAATTGTGTGCAGAGGCCGTTCTTAAAGCTGTGAAAGGTATCAGTCATAGAATCCCTACAGTGTGGAAGCAGGCCATTCAGCCCATCAGGTCCACACCAACCCTGTAAGGAGTATCCCACCCAGGCCCGGTCCCCATCTCTATCCCTGTAACCCTGCATTTCCACCTGACCTGCACATACAATCATAGAGTCATAGAGATGTACAGCACAGAAAAGACCCTTCGGTGCAACTCGTCCACGCCAACCAGATATCCCAACCCAATCTAGTCCCACCTGCCAGCACCCGGCCCATATCCCTCCAAACCCTTACTATTCATATACCTATCCAAATACCTTTAAATGTTGCAATTGTACCAGCCTCCACCACATCCTCTGGCAGCTCATTCCATACACCCGCCACCCTCTGCATGAAAAAGTTGCCCCTTAGGTCTCTTTTATAACTTTCCCCTCTCACCCTAAACCTATGTCCTCTAGTTCTGGACTCCCCCATCCCAGGGAAGACTTTGTCTTTTTATCCTATCTATGCCAGGGGCAACACCATGACTCAGTGGTTAGCACTGCTGCCTCACACCACCAGGGTCCCAGGTTCAATTCCAGCCTTGGTTGTGTGGAGTTTGTACATTCTCCCTGTGTCTGTGTGGGTTTCTTCTGGGTGCTCCAGTTTCCTTATGCAGGCCAGGTGAATTGGCCATGCTAAATTGCCCATAGTTTTAGGTGCATTCGTCAGAGGGAAATGGGTCTGGGTGGGTTACTCTTTGGAGGATCAGCGTGGACTTGTTGGGCTGAAGGGCCTATTTCCACACTAATAAAAAAATAATCTAATGCCCCTTATGATTTTATAAACCTTTATAAGGTCACCCCTTAGCCTCCGACACTCCAGGGAAAACAGCCCCAGCCTATTCAATCTCTTCCTGTAGCTCAAATCCTCCAACCCTGGCAACATCCTTGTAAATCTTTTCTGAACCCTTTCAAGTTTCACAACATCCTACCAATAGGAAGGAGACCAGAATTGCACGCAATATTCCAATGTCCTGTACAGCCGCAACATGACCTCCCAACTCCTGTACTCAATACTCTGACCAATAAAGGAAAGCATACCAAACGCCTTCTTCACTATCCTATCTACCTGCAACTCCACTATCAAGGAGCTATGAACCTGCACTCCAAGGTCTCTTTGTTCAGCAACACTCCCTAGGACCTTACCATTAAGTGTATAAGTCCTGCTAAGATTTGCTTTCCCAAAATGCAGCACCTCACATTTATCTGAATTAAACTCCATCTGCCACTTCTCAGTCCATTGGCCCATCTGATCAAGATCCTGTTGTAATCTGAGGTAACCCTCTTCCCTGTCCACTACACCTCCAATTTTGGTGTCATCTGCAAACTTACTAACTGTACCTCTTATGCTCGCATCCAACTCGTTTATGTAAATGACAAAAAGTAGAGGACCCAGCACCGATCCTTGTGGCACTCCATTGGTCACAGGCCTCCAGTCTGAAAAACAACCCTCTACCACCACCCTCTGCCTTCTTTGTTTGAGCCAGTTCTGTATCCAAATGGCTTGTTCTCCCTGTATTCCATGAGATCTAACCTTGCTAATCAGTCTCCTATGGGGAAGCTTGTCAAATGCCTTACTGAAGTCCATATAGATCACATCTACTGCTCTGCCCTCATCAATTTTCTTTGTTATTTCTTCAAAAAACTCAGTCAAGTTTGTGAGACATGATTTCCCACACACACAGCCATGTTGACTATCCCTAATCAGTCCTTGCCTTTCCAAATACATGTACATCCTGTCCCTCAGGATTTCCTCCAATAACTTGCCCACCACCAAGGTCAGGCTCACTGGTCTATAGTTCCCTGGCTTGTCTTTACTGCCCTTCTTAAACAGCAGCACCACATTTGCCAACCTCCAGTCTTCCGGCACCTCACCTGTGACTATCGAATTATACAAATATCTCAGCAAGAGGCCCAGCAGTCACTTCTCTAGCTTCCCACAGAGTTCTCGTGTACACCTGATCAGGTCCTGGGGATTTATCCACTTTTATGCGTTTCAAGACATCCAGCACTTTCTCCTCTGTAATATGGGCATTTTTCAAGATGTCACCATCTATTTCCCTACATTCTATATTTTCCATGTCCTTTTCCACAGTAAATACTGATACAAAATACTCATTTAGTATCTGCCCCATCTCCTGCGGCTCCACACAAAGGCTGCCTTGCTGATCTTTGAGGGGTCCTATTCTCTCCCAAGTTATCCTTTTGTCCTTAATGTATTTGTAAAAACTCTTTGGATTCTCCTTAACTCTATTTGCCAAAGCTATCTCATGTCCCCTTTCTGCCCTCCTGATTTCCCTCTTAAGTATACTCCCCTACTTCCTTTATACTCTAAAGGATTCACTCGGTCTATTCTGTCTATACTTGACATATGCTTCCTTCTTTTAACCAAACCCTCAATTTCTTTAGTCATTCAGCATTCCCTACACCTACCAGCCTTCCCTTTCACCCTGACAGGAATATACTTTCTCTGGATTCTCATTATCTCCTTTCTGAAGGCTTCCCATTTTCCAGCCGTCCCTTTACGTGCGAACATCTGCCCCCAATCAGTTTTCGAAAGTTCTTGCCTAATACCATCAAAATTGGCTTTCTCCAATTTAGGACTTCAACTTTTAGATCTGGTCTATCCTTTTCCATCACTATTTTAAATCTAATAGAATTATGGTCGCTGGCTCCAAAGTGCTCCCCCACTGACCCCTCAGTCACCTGCCCTGCCTTATTTCCCAAGAGTAGGTCATGTTTTGCACCTTCTCGAGTAGGTACATCCACATACTGAATCAGAAAATTGTCTTGTACACACTTAAGAAATTCCTCTCCATCTAAACCTTTAACACTATGATAGTCCCAGTCTATGTTTGGAAAGTTAAAATCCCCTACCATAACTACCCTATTATTCTTACAGATAGCTGAGATCTCCTTACAAATGTCTTTCTCAATTTCCCTCTGATTATTGGGGAGTCTATAATGCAATCCCAATAAGGTGATCATCCCTTTCTTATTTCTCAGTTCTACCCAAATAACTTTCCTGGATGTATTTCCAGGAATATCCTCCCTCAGTACAGCTGTAATGCTATCCCTTATTAAAAGCACCACTCCCCCTCCTCTCTTGCCTCCCTTTCTATCCTTCCTGTAGCATTTGTATCCTGGAACATTAAGCTGCCAGTCTTGCCCATCCCTGAGCCATGTTTCTGGAATTGCTATGATATCCCAGTCCCATGTTGCTAACCATGCCCTGAGTTCATCTGCCTTCCCTATTAGGCCCCTTGCATTGAAATAAATGCAGTTTAATTTATCAGTCCTACCCTGTTCTCAGCTTTCTCCCTACCTGCCCTGACTGTTTGATTTGCCTTTGTTCTCAACTGTGCCAGTCTCAGATTGATCTCTTTCCTCACTATCTCCCTTGGTCCAACCCCCCCCCCCCCAAAACCTTACTAGTTTAAATCCTCCCGAGCAGCTCTAGCAAATCTCCCTCCCAGTATATTAGTCCACTTCCAATTTAGGTGCAATCCGTCCTCCTTTTACAGGTCACTTCTACTCCAAAACAGCTTCCAATGATCCAAAAATGTGAGTCTTTCTCCCATACACCAGCTCCTCAGCCATGCATTCATCTGCTCTATCCTCCTATTACTCGAGAGATATTACTACTCTCGAGGACCTCCTTTTTAAATTTCTTCCTAACTCTCTGTAATCTCCCTTCAGAGTCTCAACCTTTTCCCTTCGAATGTCGTTGGTTCCAATGTGGACAATAACCTCCTGCTGGCCCCTCTCCCCCATGAGAACATTCTACACCCTCTCTGAGGCAAAAATTCCTGAAGAAGGGCTCATGCCCGAAACATCGATTCTCCTGCTCCTTGGATGCTGCCTGACCTGCTGCGCTTTTCCAGCAACACATTTTCAACCTTCTCTGAGACATCCTTGATCCTGGCACCAGGGAAGCAACGCACCATTCTGATTTTTCGCTGCTGGCCACAGAAACGTCGGTCTGTGCCTCGGACTACAGAATCCCCTAACACAATTGATCTCTTGGAGCCCGACGTACCTCTCCTTATATTAGAGCCAGTCTCAATACCAGAAACTTGGCTGTTCTTACTACATGTCCCTGAGTGTCCATCACCCCCTATATTTCCAAAACAGCATACTTGTTTGAAATGGGGATAGCCACAGAAGACTCCTGCACTACCTACCTACCTCTCTTACCTTTCCTGGAGTTAACCCATCTATGAGACTGTATCTGAAACATCCCCCCTTCCCACAACTGCCATCCAACCACATCCTTTGCTGTTGTAAATTCCTCATTCCCTCTAATTGTCTCTCCAACCAATCCATTCGATCTGACAGGATTCGCAACCAACAGCATTTATTGCAGATATGATCCTCAGTAACCCGTAAACTCTCCCTAAACTCCCACATCCAACAAGAAGAGCATATCACTTAACTAAAGGCCATTTTTGCTTCTTGCAATCTGCAGACCCAGAAAATAGCCTCATCTTATCAACAAAACAACAACAAACACTGCTCCAGGTTAAATGAATACTTATGGCTTATATTTTAAGTTTAGTCTAGAGACATAGCTCAATAAAACATATAATCAAGAAAGAACTCACTCTGCTCACGACTGCAGATTTATTTTAAGGCCGCGCTTAAAATCCACTAATCTGTTTCTGTGCTGTGACCTCTCCCAAACAGGTTCCTCCAAGATCAGTTGTGAGTTTCACTGTTTTTTTAAGTTTCCCAGACGCACTCCCACGTCCAGCGATACATGAATTCAAACAGCAAAGACAGTAACTGCTAACTCTGTCAGTTAGCAGGGTGGGTTTCTTTCTCTCTCCCTCCTGCACTGACCTCACCATGTGCTTCCTTTGTCTGTTCTTCTCACTTTTAAAACTGCTGTCGTTTTCACTTTTTTTTCTCCAAAATGCCAAAACAATGCAACAGCATATAAAACAGTAATTGCTGCTCCTGGAATTCGAGGAAATCACCTCCAATACCTCAAAAAAGGAGTAGCTGTTACAGCCAGAAATGTTTTCCATCCTCCATCTTGGATTACCCAGAATCCTTTGTTTAGTGAATTAACTCCCTTGGTAGTTTATTTAGGCATTGAACTTAGTCACGTGCTTCCTTGAAAACAATGTTTTCAAGGTTGTATTTCTGGCCCACTTTCTATTTATGTGTTTAGGTTTCCTTGGGTTGGTGGTGTCATTTCCTGTGGTGATGTCATTTCCTGTTCATTTTCTCAGGGGATGATAAATGGGATCCAAGTCAATGTGTTTGTTGATCATGTCCAGTTGGAATGCCATGTTTCTAGGAATTTTTTAGCTTGTCTCTGTTTGGCTCGTCCAGGGATGGATGTGTTGTCCCAGTCAAAGTGGTGTCCTTCATCATCCGTATGTGAGGATACTAGTGAGAGAGGGTCATGTCTTTCTGTGGCTAGTTGGTGTTCATGTACCCTGGTGGCTAGTTTTCTGCCTGTTTGTCCAATGTAGCGTTTGTTACAGTTCTTGCAAGGTATTTTGTAAGTGAATTATCCAAAATTCATGAACCAGGAGCCCCCCTCAGGCCCATAGTCTTGCTACCTGGAACACCACTTACAGGTTGGCCAAGGAGCTGAACCAAAGACTAAAACACTTTATAGAAGATTCACACCACTCCATCCACTCTATCCAAGAATTCTTGAAGACCATCAAAGACACCAAGATAGCAACGAATGAAATAATCATCTCCTTTGACGTAACAGCCCTGTTCACATCCATCAACATCAACTTGGCCAAAGAAACACTGACTACACTATTAGAAGACCCAAAGACACATACACCAAACACCACCAACTTCATCAGCAAGGACAACATCATCAAGCTAGTGGACTTATGCCTTACACCACTTCACCTTCAACAACAAAACATCATTCACAAAATATCGTGCAAGATCTATAACAAACACTACATTGGACAAACAGGCAGAAAATTAGTCACCAGGATACATGAACACCAACTAGCCACAAAATGACATGACCCTCTCTCACTAGTATCCTTGCATACGGATGAGGAAGGACACCACTTCGACTGGGACAATACACCCATCCTAGGACAAGCCAAACAGAGCCAAGCATGAGAATTCCTAGAAGCATGATATTCCAACCGGAACTCTGTCAACAAACGTATTGGCTTGGATCCCATTTACCATTCCCTGAGAAAAAGGACAAGAAATGACATCATCATAGGAAATAACACCACCACCAGGAATGACATCACCGACCCAAGGAAACCTAAACACATAAACAGAAAGTGGGCCACGCCAACAGTGCTCCATCCAGAGGCTCACTGATGATGTTACCAAATATGGTGAAGAAAATGTCTGAAAACAAACCTTCCAGCTCAGCGAGCAAACCTACAGCCAGAACCTCAACCTGAGTTACCTTCTCAAAGCTCAGGAGCAGAGACGCCTACACGGGTCAGCTGTGCGGAGGTTAATGGTTGAACTGTTCCTTTTCTCTGCTTCTGAGTTCTTGTCCAGAAAACACAGTTGATACATTCTGTAGA
Source organism: Chiloscyllium punctatum (assembly GCF_047496795.1). Lineage (NCBI taxonomy): Eukaryota > Metazoa > Chordata > Chondrichthyes > Orectolobiformes > Hemiscylliidae > Chiloscyllium > Chiloscyllium punctatum. The sequence goes on from NC_092775.1 coordinate 7,777,580, forward strand.
ACATACACACCCCCATCTGAGTTCGGTTTGTATGTTTTATATTAACACATACAGTACACTGGGCTCTGTCCTCATTTAATCACATTCCTGCTTCACATTCCTGCTCAGTGCGGTTTGAACATAAGATGCCTGGTTAAAATATTTTCACATCCAACAAAACCTTTTCTGATGTTAAGGTATGATAAATTACTGCAACTTATCAGGAAACACAAGATCAAACAAATATTAGAAAAAGCAAAACTCTCTGATCTCACTCAGGCTGTTTGAGGCAATATTAAAATAAAGTAACCATTGTTCCTGAGGACCATGGCATCACTCTCCTGTTAGAGACAGATTGGTTGGGGTTTAACCTGGGGTCATCACACCTCAGATCGGGGGGGAGAGATTGAGAAGGAGAGTCCTTCATGGTGACCTCAGCCAGTGCAGTAGTTGAACCCACTCTGGCTTCACTCTGCATCGCAATGGAGCTAACTAACAGCCAAACACACCAGCCTGTTCCAGGGCAAATCTACCCACTGTTTGGCTGTAGATCTAAACAATTTGGATAAATTTCAGGAAATACAGGCTGATGGTGTCCCATCGGTCTGTTGGCTTTGTTAACTGCATTCCCAATTTGCTGGAAACTGAGTAGGTTCCCTTAGGCTGTTGCTTTCGAGCTACCTTACCCCCACCCTCCTACTTATTTTTCAGCCCCGCCTCCCCCCCCCCCCCCCATTGTCCTGGTGAAGGGCTTGTGCCTGAAATATTGATTCTCCTGCTCCTCGGATGCTGCCTGACCTGCTGTGCTTTTCCAGCACCACACTCTCGACTCTGACTCTCCAGCATTTGCTGTCCTCACTTTCTCCTTCAAGGCCGAGCACGTGGGCGATTACCGAGAACTGGGCAATTTCCAGCGAGCTCTGTTGGTGTTTCTGATTTACAGTATCCGTGGATCTTTAGGATTTTACAGAGAATTGTGCCTTGTTTCTGAAATCACTTTGGGAGCTCAGTTTACACGGGCTTGGCCATTCCTTGCCACACCAGCGCAAAAAATGGAAGATTTTCAAATGTCAGCAGGCAACCTGAATCCCTTTTGTTTGGGTTTTCTGTGCTTCTTTATCCCAGCTGAAGAATGAACTCACCAGAATCTGATCCCACTCCCAAAATTGGCCACCTCCCCATGTACTCATTGCCCATTCACACAGCCAGACAGGTGGGAGCAGGACTTGCGCCATCTCAGTGAAATATTGGATTTGCGAAGACAAGTGAACAGCAATGAAACAAACAGCTCAGTATAGGTTTTAGAAGTAATTTTCAACAATTTGCTTTACTCAGGTGGAGGATTAGACACCCTCAAGAAATGTCCATTTTAGTGGAATTTTGTTCCACTGTTAGGTTAAAGTTTGCTCCTGGACCCTGGATTTAGACACAGCTCAGACTAATTTTGAAAGGAAATAAAATAAATGGTTATGGTTTATTATATTTCCCAGCTGCACTGGTCATCTGTGTTGTCACAGGATATGTTTATGAATTTTAGTGGAAATTTAAGCTGGAATTTAACCCAGTGCAATTTAAAACACACTTTGATCATAATCTCCCAAATGCGCCCAAAGAGGTAACTCTAACTTCTTCATTGTTGCTAGGGAACGCTGGTACCTTCTGTTTTACAAATTCTTCAAAATCCTGCTTATCCTGTGAACATTGTGTGATTGCTGTGATTTAATTAAAATGAAAACGGAAAGTGCAGCAGCAACTCAGCATCCGTGGAGAGAGAAATGATTAGATTATCTCTGTTTTTGCTTGCTGTACCTTCAAAAGATGCAGGATTATAGTATGAGGCTTTTCCTGAAGGTCAGAAGTCACATGAGCCCAGGTTGTAGTCCAACAGGTTTATTTGAAATCATAAGCTTTCGGAGGGTAGGCCCCTCGTAGAGTGTTCAGCATTGCTGCAAAAATTTGTGATTTCAAATAAATCTGTTGGACTCTAACCTGGGGTCATGTGACTTCTGACCTTGCTCACCCCAGTCTATCACGGGTACCTTCTCATCATGGTTTCATGAAGGTGGCATTCCTTTTTGTTAGAATTAGAAAAGTACAGCACAGAACAGGCCCTTTGGCCCACGATGTTGTGCCGAGGTTTAATCCCAATGTAAAATATAATGACATAACCTACGCACCCCTCAACTTACTGCTATCCATGTGTATATCCAGCAGTCGCTTAAATGTCCCTAATGACTCTGCTTCCACCACCACAGCTGGCAACGCATTCCATGCATTCACAACTGTCTGCGTAAAGAACCTTCCTCTGACGTCCCCTCTATACCTTCCTCCTAATATCTTAAAACGATGACCCCTCAAACTGGTCAATCCTGTCCTGGGGAAAAGTCTCTGGCTATTGATTCTATCTATTCCTCTCATTATTTTGTACACCTCGATCAGCTCTCCTCTCTTCCTCCTTCTCTCCAGAGAGAAAAATCTGAGCTTATTCAACCTTTCTTCGTAAGGCAAGCCCTCCAGCTCAGGCAGCATCCTGGTAAACCTTCTTTGCACCCTCTCCAAAGCCTCTGTATCTTTCCTATAGTTGGGCAACCAGAACGAGACACAATATTCCAAGTGTGGTCTCACCAGGGATTATAGAGCTGTAGCAAAACCTCGCAGCTCTTAAACTCGATCTCCCTGTTAATGAAATCCATAACACCATATGCTTTCTTAACAGCCCTATCTACTTGGGTGGCAACTTTGAGGGATCTATGTACTTGCACACCCAGATCCCTCTGTTCCTCCACACTGCCAAGAATCCTGTCTTTAATCCTATATTCAGCATTCGAGTTCCACCTTCCAAAATGAATCACTTCGCATTTATCCAGGTTGAACTCCATCTGCCATTTCTCAGCCCAGCTTTGCATCCTGTCTATGTTGCGTTGCAGCCTGCAATAGCCCTCGATATTATCAATGGCACCTCCAACCTTTGTGGCATCGGCAAATTTATTAACCCACCCCTCAACCTCCTCATCCAAGTCAATTATAAAAACTACAAAGAGCAGAGGCCCAAGATCAGAGCCCTGGGGGACCCCTCAACACTGACCTCCAGGCAGAATACTTACCATCTACAACCACTTTCTGCCTTCTGTCAGCCAGCCAATTCTGAATCCAGATAGCCAAATCTCCTTGTATCGCATACGTCCTGACTTTATTAATGAGCCTACCATGGGGAACCCTATCAAATGCCTTGCTGAAGTCCATATACACCACATCTACTGTTTGACCGTCGTCGACCTGTCTTGACACCTCCTCAAAGAACTCAATAAGATTTGTGAGGCATGACCTGCCCCTCACCATGCCATACTGACTGCCTTTAATCACACTGTGCTTTGCCAAATAGTCATAAATCCTATCCCTCAGAATTCTTTCCAAAACTTTGCTGACCACAGACATAAGACTGACTGGTCTGTAATTGCCAGGGATTTCCCTGTTACCCTTCTTGAAAAGAGGAACAATATTCGCCTCCTTCCGACCCTCCGGTACGACTCCTGTGGAGAGTGAGGAGGCAAAGACCTTCACCAGCGGCTTAGCAACCTCCTTTCTCTCTTCCTGGAGCAGCCTGGGGTAAATCTGGTCTGGCCCTGGGGATTTATCAATCTTAATGTTTGCCAAAATTTCCAGCACATCAACTTCATCAATCTTGATCTGTTCAAGTCTGTTTCCCAGCTCCTCGAAGTTCTCATTCACAACAAGGTCCCTTTCCTTAGTGAAAACCGAAGCAAAAAACTCATTTAGGGCTTCCCCTATCTGCTCAGACTCCACACACAAGTTCCCTCGACAATCCCTGATCGGCCCTACCTTCTCCCTGATCACTCTCTTATTCCTCACGTGTGAGTAAAATGCCTTTGAATTCTCCCTAATCCTTCCTGCGAAGCCTTTTTCGTGCTCCTTCCTGGATCTCCTCAATCCATTTGTGAGCTCCTTTCTAGTAAGCCTGTAATCCTCTAAGGCTGTGCTAGATCCTTGCTTCCTCCACCTTACGTAAGCTGCTGCCTTCCTTTTGATGAGAAGTTCCTCTGTTCTTGTCATCCAATGTTCCTTAATCTTACCCCTTCTTACTTGTCTCAGAGGAACAAATTTGTGCATCACTCGCAACAACTGCTTCTTAAACAGTCTCCACATGTCTGCTGTACCCTTTCTGTAGAACAATTGCTCCTAGTCTGTACTTCCCAACTCCTGTCTGATAGCGTCACAATTTCCTTTTCCCCAATTAAATATCTTCCCTTGGTAACTGCTCCTTTCCCTCTCCAAGACTATGCTAAATGTGCGGCAGTTGTGATCACTGTCACCAAAGTGCTCTCCCACCGTGAGATCTGACACCTGGCCTGGCTCTTTGCTGAGCACCAAATCCAAAATGGCCTCTCCCCTCATCGGTCTGTCTACATATTGAGTAAGGAAACCCTCCTGAACACACCTGACAAAAATGGCTCCATCCAAACCATCTGCACTAAGAAGGTTCCAGCCAATATTGGGAAAGTTGAAATCACCCATAACAACAACCCTGCTACATCCGCATTTTTCCAGAATCAGCCAGCCTATGAGTTCTTCAATCTCTCTCCTGCTATTAGGGGGTCTGTAGAAAACCCCCAAAGCAGTGGCTGCTCCCTTGCTGTTCCTAACTCCCACCCAGACTGACTCAGTAGACAAACCTTCCTCAACAACCTTTGTTTCTGTAGCTATGATGCACTCTCTGATTAGCAATGATACACCGCATCCTCTTTTTCCACCTTCCCTGTTCTTTTTAAACGTTCTAAACCCAGGAACATCTCGCAACCATTCCTGCCCCTTTGAAACCCACGTCTCTGTTATGGCCACAATATCATTGTCCCAAATACTGATCCATGCTCTAAGTTCATCACTCTTATTTCGGACACTCCTTGCGTTAAAGCAGACACAATTTAACCAATCCCTTTGTTTCATCTCGTGAGAAACCTTCCCGATAGATTCACTACATCCTGTCACTGTCCTGTCTGCAACTGACCCCCTCTCAGAAATGTGGCTCTGATTCCCACCCCACTGCCAAACTAGTTTAAATCCTCCCGAATCATACAAGCAAATCTCCCACCCAGGACATTTGTGCCCCTCCAATTCAGGTGCAACCCGTCCTTCATGTATGGGTCCCACCTCCCCCAGAAGGCACCCCAATGGTCTAGGTATCTGAAGCCCTCCCTCTTGCACCAGCCTTGCCACCAGGTGTTAAGCTGTATCAGCTGCCTGTTCCTCACCTCACTATCTCGTGGCACTGGTAGCAAACCTGAGATCACTACTCTACTTGTCCTGCTCTCTGTAGTCACTTTTCAGACCTTCAATCCTTTTCCTGGCTATATCACTGGTACCAATATGTGCCACGATTTCTGGCTGCTCACCACCTCGCCCCCACCGAACCCCCGCGCCCCCTTCAGAATCCTGTAAATCCGATCACCGACATCCCGGAACCTGGCACCGGGGAGGCAACAGACCTTCCGGGAGTCCCGTTCCTGACCACAAAAATCTCCTGTCAATCCGTCTAAGTATTGAGACAACTAGCGCTTTTCTATTCTCCCCACTTCTTAGGGAACTTTTCACTTTCTGCTTTTGTCTGAGGGACAGGATAGTGGAACAAACCAAAAACTGAAAACAGCCAAGCCTTTTTAATGTTGAAAATTGCTTTTATTCCCAGAGCATTTCCCTCCCTTTTGTTCTAATTCCTCCCATGATTTTTTTGTTGTAGTTGTAACTTCAACTCTGAACTCAGGTTGGTGGTTGATGGTTAGGAAAAGATCTTTCACAATTGCTCTACTGCTATCACACTTTCAGCACTCACTCATGGCCAATTAATGAGTTGACACACCAAGGATTTTGTGCTCAATTGCTGTCACCATGATGCAGTTTGTGGTTTTCGGTATTAGCCCATGTAACGTATATCACAAAGAGTCGGCTTGTTGTGAGACAGATGTTTCAAAGTTTACTTACAATGCTAACTATTTGCATGACTACAATACGACAGCAATATGCACATAATCATGGCTCTCTCCTCGTTGATGTCACTGTACAATACAGACACTAAGTTGACTGACTGAAGAAACTCCACAGACTCCTTGACACAGAGAGAGCAGAGATGCGTTTATATTAGGATGTCACATGTTATGATGTGAGACAGCTCTGTTGATGCTACAGGCTAGTTTGATTGCAATTCTATGACAATACACAGGGGTAGTGCTGATCGAGTGGGCACTGTTCAAGGGTCAGTGCTGAGGGCTGTGTTGAAGGAGTCTCGCACTGTCGGAGGGTCAGTGCTGAGGGAGTGGGCACAGTCGGAAGGTCAGAGCTGAGGGAGTGCTACACTGTCGGAGGGTCAGTGCTGAGGGAGTGCCGCACTGTCGGAAAGTTGGTGCTGAGGGACCACTGTCCTGTTAGAGGGTCAGTGCAAACTGAGTGCTGCACTGTCACAAGGTCAGTGCTAAGTGAATGGGCACTGTCAGAGGGACCGTGCGGAGGGAGTGCCACACTGTCAGAGGGTCAGTGCAGAGGGTGCGCCGCACTGTCGGGGGGTCAGTACTGAGGGAGTGCTGCACTGTCGGAGGATGAGTGCTGAGGGAATGCTGCACTGTCAGAGGGTCAGTGCTAAGGGAGTGCCGCACTGTCAGAGGGTCAGTGCTGAGGAAGAGACGCACTGTCAGAAGGTCACTGCTGAGGGAGTGCCGCACTGTCGGGGGATAAGTGCTGAGGGAGTGCCGCACGGTCAGGGCGTCCATGCTGAGGGAGTGCCGCACTGTCAGAAGGTCAATGCTGAGGGAGTGCCGCACTGTCAGAAGGTCAATGCTGAGGGAGTGCCGCACTGTCAGAAGGTCAATGCTGAGGGAGTGCCGCACTGTCAGAAGGTCAGTGCTGAGGGAGTGCTGCAATATCAGAGGGTCAGTGCTGAGGGTGCGCCACACTGTCGGAGAGTCAGTGCTGAGGGAGAGTGCACTGTCGGGGGCTCAGTGCTGAGGGAGTGCCGCACTGTCGGAGGGTGAGTGCTCAGGGAGCTCTGCACTGTCAGAGGGTCAGTGCTGAGGGAGTGCCGCACTGTCAGAGGGTCAGTGCTGAGGGGGTGCCGCACTGTCGGGGGGGGTCAGTGCTGAGGGAGTGCTGCACTGTCGGAGGGTGAGTGCTCAGGGAGCTCTGCACTGTCAGTGAGTCAGTGCTGAGGGAGCTCTGCACTGTCAGAGGGTCACTGCTGAGGGAGTGCTGCACTGTCAGAGGGTCAGTGCTGAGGGAGTGCTGCACTGTCAGAGGGCCTGTGCTAAGGGAGTGCCGCACTGTCAGGGTGTCACTGCTGCGGGAGTGCTGCACTGTCGGAGGATGAGTGCTGAGGGAATGCTGCACTGTCAGAGGGTCAGTGCTAAGGGAGTGCCGCACTGTCAGAGGGTCAGTGCTGAGGAAGAGACGCACTGTCAGAAGGTCACTGCTGAGGGAGTGCCGCACTGTCGGGGGATAAGTGCTGAGGGCGTGCCGCACGGTCAGGGCGTCCATGCTGAGGGAGTGCCGCACTGTCAGAAGCTCAATGCTGAGGGAGTGCCGCACTGTCAGAAGGTCAATGCTGAGGGAGTGCCGCACTGTCAGAAGGTCAGTGCTGAGGGAGTGCTGCAATATCAGAGGGTCAGTGCTGAGGGTGCGCCACACTGTCGGAGAGTCAATGCTGAGGGAGAGTGCACTGTCGGGGGCTCAGTGCTGAGGGAGTGCCACACTATCAGAGGGTCAGTGCTGAGGGGGTGCCGCACTGTCGGGGGGGGTCAGTGCTGAGGGAGTGCTGCACTGTCGGAGGGTGAGTGCTCAGGGAGCGCTGCACTGTCAGTGAGTCAGTGCTGAGGGAGCTCTGCACTGTCAGAGGGTCACTGCTGAGGGAGTGCTGCACTGTCAGAGGGTCAGTGCTGAGGGAGTGCTGCACTGTCAGAGGGCCTGTGCTAAGGGAGTGCCGCACTGTCAGGGTGTCACTGCTGCGGGAGTGCTGCACTGTCAGAGGGTCAGTGCTGAGGGAGTGCCACACTGTCAGAGGGTCAGTACTGAGGGAGTGCCGCACTGTCAGAGGGTCCGTGCTGAGGGACTGCTGCACTATCGAGGGGTCAGTGCTGCGGGAGTGCTGCACTGTCAGAGGGTCAGTGCTGAGGGAGTGCCGCACTGTCAGAGGGTCAGTGCTGAGGGAGTGCCGCATTTCAGAGGGTCAGTGCTGAGGGAGTGCCGCACTGTCAGATGGTCAGTACTGAGGGAATGCCACAATGTCAGAGGGTCAGTGCTGAGCGTGTGCCGCACTGTCAGGTGTTCAATGCTGAGGGAGTGCTGCACTGTCAGTGGGTCAGTGCTGAGGGAGTGCTGCACTGTCAGTGGGTCAGTGCGGAGGGAGTGCTGCACTGTCAGTGGGTCAGTGCTGAGGGAGTGCTGCACTGTCAGTGGGTCAGTGCTGAGGGAGTGCTGCACTATCAGTGGGTCAGTGCTGAGGGAGTGCTGCACTGTCAGTTGGTCAGTGCTGAGGGAGCGCCGCACTGTCAGAGGGTCAGTGCTGTGGGAGTGCCGCACTGTCGGGGGTCAGTGCTGGGGGAGTGCCGCACTGTTGGAGGATCTGTGCTTAGGGAGTGCTGTACTGTCAGAGGGTCAGAGCTAAGGGAGTGCCGCACTGTCAGAGGGTCAGTACTGAGGGAGTCCGCACTGTCAGAGGGTCCGTGCTGAGGGACTGCTGCACTATCGGGGGGGTCAGTGCTGCAGGAGTGCTGCACTGTCAGAGGGTCAGTGCTGAGGGAGTGCCACACTGTCAGAGGGTCAGTGCTGAGGGAGAGCCACACTGTCAGAGGGTCAGTGCTGAGGGAGAGCCGCACTGTCAGAGGGTCAGTGCTGAGGGAGTGCTGCACTGTCAGAGGGTCAGTGCTGAGGGAGTGCTGCACTGTCAGAGGGCCTGTGCTAAGGGAGTGCCACACTGTCAGGGTGTCACTGCTGCGGGAGTGCTGCACTGTCAGAGGGTCAGTGCTAAGGGAGTGCTGCACTGTCGGAGGGTCAGTGCTGAGGGAGTGCCGCACTGTCAGAGGATCTGTGCTGAGGGAGTGCCACACTGTCAGAGGGTCAGTACTGAGGGAGTGCCGCACTGTCAGGGTGTCACTGCTGCGGGAGTGCTGCACTGTCAGAGGGTCAGTGCTAAGGGAGTGCTGCACTGTCGGAGGGTCGGTGCTGAGGGAGTGCTGCACTGTCGGAGGGTCAGTGCTGAGGGAGTGCTGCACTGTCAGAGGATCTGTACTGAGGGAGTGCCACACTGTCAGAGGGTCAGTACTGAGGGACTGCTGCACTATCGAGGGGTCAGTGCTGTGGGAGTGCTGCACTGTCAGAGGGTCAGTGCTGAGGGAGTGCCGCATTTCAGAGGGTCAGTGCTGAGGGAGTGCCGCACTGTCAGATGGTCAGTACTGAGGGAATGCCACAATGTCAGAGGGTCAGTGCTGAGCGTGTGCCGCACTGTCAGGTGTTCAGTGCTGAGGGAGTGCTGCACTGTCAGTGGGTCAGTGCTGAGGGAGTGCTGCACTGTCAGTGGGTCAGTGCTGAGGGAGTGCTGCACTGTCAGAGGATCTGTGCTGAGGGAGTGCCACACTGTCAGAGGGTCAGTACTGAGGGACTGCTGCACTATCGAGGGGTCAGTGCTGTGGGAGTGCTGCACTGTCAGAGGGTCAGTGCTGAGGGAGTGCCGCATTTCAGAGGGTCAGTGCTGAGGGAGTGCCGCACTGTCAGATGGTCAGTACTGAGGGAATGCCACAATGTCAGAGGGTCAGTGCTGAGCGTGTGCCACACTGTCAGGTGTTCAGTGCTGAGGGAGTGCTGCACTGTCAGTGGGTCAGTGCTGAGGGAGTGCTGCACTGTCAGTGGGTCAGTGCTGAGGGAGTGCTGCACTGTCAGTGGGTCAGTGCTGAGGGAGCGCCGCACTGTCAGAGGGTCAGTGCTGTGGGAGTGCCGCACTCTCGGGGGTCAGTGCTGGGGGAGTGCTGCACTGTTGGAGGATCTGTGCTTAGGGAGTGCTGTACTGTCAGAGGGTCAGAGCTAAGGGAGTGCCGCACTGTCAGAGGGTCAGTACTGAGGGAGTCCGCACTGTCAGAGGGTCCGTGCTGAGGGACTGCTGCACTATCGGGGGGGGTCAGTGCTGCAGGAGTGCTGCACTGTCAGAGGGTCAGTGCTGAGGGAGTGCCGCACTGTCAGAGGGTCAGTGCTGAGGGAATGGGCACTGTCAGAGGGTCAGTGCTGAGGGAGTGCCGCACTGTCAGAGGGTCAGTGCTGAGGGAGTGCCGCACTGTCAGAGGGTCAGTGCTGAGGGAATGGGCACTGTCAGAGGGTCAGTGCTGAGGGAGTGCCACACTGTCGGAGGGTCAGTGCTGAGGGAATGGGCACTGTCTGAGTTGCTACATATGAAATCACAGCTGACGTCTATGCTAGCGTGTTTGGAGCATCGGATCTGGAGTTTACGATTTCTGATGACATGCCAGTAATCATTACAATTCAAACTAACTCCAGCCAATTTCAAATCCCCTTGTTGTGGATAATTAAAGTTCCTAAAGTTTCCAGTCTCACCATTTCATCCTCACACTCATTGTCTTCAGTTGCTTCACCCTGTTCGAGTTCCTCACATTCCCCATCGTCGCCCAGAGGTTCCTCTGTCAGCGTCTCTGCAGTTTCTGAAGCAGAGTCTGCGTGAGAGAGCTCAGGCCTCACCTCATCGGCCTTCTTCCTGGACTCTGTGGGAACAGCCCAGAACAGGAACTTTTAATCTCAAAAATAGGACAGAACTAAAATGAACAAGATCCATTCATATCCCCAGGATCCCCCAGAGTGTTTTGGAGGTGTTGGAATCCTTGCTGCTTCCCAGAGAAACAACAGCAACTCATTCGTACACAGGAAAATCTCACAAGCTGAGTGACCAGTAACAGATCACTCCCTGACACTATAAGGCATAGGATAGAATTAGACCATTCGGCCCATCAAATCTGCACTTCCTCTCAGTGAAATCAGAGCTGGTCCAATAATCTTCAACTCCACTATCCTGCATTTGCCTACAACCCTGGAATTCCCTCAGAAATCTGACTATCTCAGCCTTGAACATCCTTAATGACACAGCCCTCTGTGGTAGAGAATTGCACAGACTCTCAGGTTCTTGAGGAGTAAGGGGATAAAGGCTAACAGGGAGAAGACAGGAGAACGAGGTTGAGAAACATATCAGCCATGATCCAATGGTGGAGCCGACACAAAGGGCTGAATGGCCTAATTTTGCCCCTATAGTTATGGTCTTGTGGTTGCTCTGGTTGTGATCTGTTTCCCAGTTTCCTGTCTGTCTGCTGTCCACCCACTGCCAACTCCATATTGTAAGGATATTGCCACAATTTTATCCTACTTTTAAGAACTGAAGAAACAGGAGGCCATTCATCCCCCTTGAGTTCTCCCTACCCCTTGATAAGATTATGACTGATCTGGCCCAGGTCTCAATTCATCTTTAGTACCAGCTCAACATAACCCTCAACTCCCCGATGTTTCAGACATCTATCCACCACCGCCTCTTCAAACACTTTCAGTGAACTAACCTCCACAACTCTCTGGGCTAGATAATCCTAGACAACTTCGGATTGTCTCCAACAAAGTGCAGAAGTGTAGAAAGTTTTAACTGGTTTAAACAGACGTTTCAAAAAGCCCATTTAAAGAATTTGAGAACGGATCTCACCGAGAGGGGAAATCGTTCTGCTTAATGCGGATTAAGATTGAAACACACAGCCTGTTAAAATACTTGCTTTTCCTTTCCTTAGAGATTTGCTGCTTTACTGAAAGTTATTTTCAACAAACCGAGGGTTGGGGAAAGAATGTTTGCTTTATTTAACCTGTCTTCTCACATACCTCCCGTCGCCCCTCTCCTGCCCCGAGACTCCCTTTAGGGAATCAGGAGGCGGTGAGGAAAAGGTTCCCAGGCTGATTATCAGCCCAGTCCCCTGCACCTTGAACTTTACCTCCATCACCGTCCAGAGCTGATACCAGAAGTTAAAGTGGGAAGTTCCAGTTTGGAGGTGAGGGAAGTGCTGACTGTGTCAGGTGCCCTCAGTGACAGAGCAATAACAATGAACACAAGCACGACACAAAATGATACAGGGGCCTCTCATCTCTGACCAGCAAGCATTCTAAACAGCTGGGAATATCACAGAATATTGGGTGATGTTACACCAGGCAGAGTGCTATAAAGAGAACAGGCTTGAGAAGTGATGTGGGTTTTATTTGCTTTAGGCATAATCCTCTTGTTGCCTTTGACAGCTCCCACTGAAGCCACCTTCACAATTCTTTGTGAAAAATCATAAACTTCACCGTCAGACGTGGTCTTTCAGTTTTTAAGATGAATTGAGACATTTTCAGACAGGTTCCAACGTTGTGGAGCTGATTAAAGCTAATGGAGCAGAGCCCTAACTCTTCTACATTGTCTTGAAATGAGAGAGCAGGTTATAGATCAAGACCCAGGGGTGGGGCATGAACTTCAGTTGTACCAAAACCTGCCTTAACAAACACCCTGTTTCTCACAGCAACAGTCGCTATCCACATCAATCCTGGGCTGGGTTCATTGTCAGGTCATGAAGGTGGAAGCTCAGAGACACTAGGTCAGGATTGCATTTGCTCTAAAATAAAACAAAGAACTGTGGATTTTGGAAAGCTGAATCAAACGCAGAAATTGCCGGAGAAACTCTGCAGGTCTGTGGAGAGAGAAACTGTCTGAATGTTTCAGGTCCAGTCTGATTTGTCTTCAGAACAGCGCTGAGTGTGCGTGGGAATTCCTGTTGGTTGTTTCAGTGTCTGCTGTACCCACCTGTGTGACCCACTTTCTCCCTGGATATCTCCTCCAGCCTTCCCAGCAGCGAGTCGATGTTGGATTTAATCTGGGTGAGTTCTAGTTTAATCCGCTGGAGTTCGTTGGATTTTACTGTAAAGACAGAGAGGGGCAAAGTGACCCAGAATTCCTGTGGAGACACCTACCAAAAGGAGTCTTTAAACTCCCAGCTGAAGAATTTGTTTCTCTGACTGTGTTTTCAAAAGTATTGCTGACTCTAAAGTTGCCCCCACCCTCTGTATGTAGTGAAGGGAAAGGCGGGATGCTTGGAGGGGATTTGGGGAAAAGCCTTGTCACCCAGGGGGCTGGTCTGGGAGAGGGAGTGGAGGCAGGAGACTTCACAACCTTTAAAAACGACTTGGATGATCACTTGAAGTGTCATAACATGGAAGGCCACGGACCCATTGTGTGAAAGGGAAACTGTGTAGGCTGTATATTTTTGGTGGTACAGGCGTGATGGGCCAAAGGGCCTATTGGTACTGGATGATATGATGATCCAATTGTTTCTCCTGCAATTTTAGAGGCATCTTTTTGACTGGGCTTTATTAAATTCTTCACCCGAACCTCTGTTCCCACCCCTTTATATTCTCCCTGGCCTATACACACTGGCAAGGTAAAAACAATGACTGCAGATTCTGGAAACCAGATTCTGGATTAGTGGTGCTGGAAGAGCACAGCAGTTCAGGCAGCATCCAAGGAGCTTCGAAGGGAGGAGAGGGTGGAGTGGATAGGTGGAAAAGGAGATAGGCAGGTAGGACAAGTCTGGACAAGTTATGGGGACAGTGCTGAGCTGGAAGTTTAGAACTAGGGTGAGGTGGGGGAAGGGGAAATGAGGAAACTGTTGAAGTCCACATTGATGCCCTGGGGTTGAAGTGTTCCGAGGCGGAAGATGAGGCGTTCTTCCTCCAGGCGTCTGGTGGTGAGGGAGCGGCGGTGAAGGAGGCCCAGGACCTCCATGTCCTCGGCAGAGAGGGAGGGGGAGTTGAAATGTTGGGCCACGGGGCGGTGTGGTTGATTGGTGCGGTGTCCCGGGATGTTCCCTAAAGCGCTCTGCTAGGAGGCGCCCAGTCTCCCCAATGTAGAGGAGACCGCATCGGGAGCAACGGATACAATAAATGATATTAGTGGATGTGCAAGTAAAACTTTGATGGATGTGGAAGGCTCCTTTAGGGCCTTGGATAGAGGTGAGGGAGGAGGTGTGGGCGCAGGTTTTACAGTTCTTGCGGTGGCAGGGGAAAGTGCCAGGATGGGAGGGTGGGTTGTAGGGGGTTGTGGACCTGACCAGGTAGTCACGGAGGGAATGGTCTTTGCAGAAGGCAGAAAGGGATGGGGAGGGAAATATATCCATGGTGGTGGGGTCTGTTTGGAGGTGGCGGAAATGTCGGCGGATGATTTGGTTTATGTGAAGGTTGGTAGGGTGGAAGGTGAGCACCAGGGGCGTTCTGTCCTTGTTATGGTTGGGGTGGGGTGGGGTCTGAGGGCGGAGGAGCGGGATGTAGACAAGATGCGTTGGAAATCCCAACCTCACCATCAAGCCAGCAGATAAAGGGGGCGCAGTGGTAGTCTGGCTCACTGACATCTACACCACTGAAGCCAAACGTCAACTTGAGGACACCTCTTCTTACTGCCCCCTCGACCATGACCCCACGCCCCATCACCAAACCATCATATCCCAGACCATACAGAACCTCATCACCTCAGAAGATTTCCCACCCACAGCTTCCAACCTCATAGGCCGGGAACCCCGCACTGCCTGGTTCTACCTCCTTCCCAAGATCCACAAGCCTGACCACCCTGGCCGACCCATTGTCTCAGCATGCTCCTGCCCCACTGAACTCATCTCTACCTACCTCGACACTGTCCTATCCCCCCTAGTCCAGGAACTCCCCACATACGTTCGAGACACCACCCACGCCCTCCACCTCCTCCAAGACTTCCGTTTCCCCGGCCCCCAACGCCTCATCTTCACCATGGATATCCAATCCCTCTACACCTCCATTCGCCATGACCAGGGCCTCCAAGCCCTCCGTTTTTTCCTCTCCAGACGTCCCCAACAGTACCCTTCCACCGACACTCTCATTCGTTTGGCCGAACTGGTCCTCACCCTTAACAATTTCTCCTTTGAATCCTCCTACTTCCTCCAGACCAAAGGGGTAGCCATGGGCACACGTATGGGCCCCAGCTATGCCTGTCTCTTTGTTGACTATGTAGAGCAGTTGATCTTCCGTAATTACACCGGCACCACTCCCCACTTCTTCCTCCGCTACAGTGATGACTGCATTGGCGCCACCTCGTGCTCCCGCGAGGAGGTTGAGCAATTCATCAACTTTACCAACACATTCCACCCTGACCTTAAATTTACCTGGACCATCTCTGACACCTCCCTCCCCTTCCTGGACCTCTCCATCTCCATTAATGACGACTGACTTGACACTGACATTTTTTACAAACCCACTGACTCCCACAGCTACCTGGATTACACCTCTTCCCACCCTACCTCTTGCAAAAATGCCATCCCGTATTCCCAATTCCTCCACCTCTGCCGTATCTGCTCCCAGTAGGACCAGTTCCACCACAGAACACACCAGATGGCCTCCTTCTTTAGAGACTGCAATTTCCCTTCCCACGTGGTTAAAGATGCCGTCCAACGCATCTTGTCTACATCCTGGACCTCCGCCCTCAGACCCCACCCCTCCAACCGTAACAAGGACAGAACGCCCCTGGTGCTCACCTTCCACCCTACCAACCTTCACATAAACCAAATCATCCGCCGACATTTCCGCCACCTCCAAACAGACCCCACCACCAGGGATATATTTCCCTCCCCACCCCTTTCCGCCTTCCGCAAAGACCGTTCCTTCCGTGACTACCTGGTCAGGTCCACACCCCCCTACAACCCACTCTCCCATCCTGGCACATTCCCCTGCCACCGCAAGAACTGTCAAACCTGCGCCCACACCTTCTCCCTCACCTCTATCCAAGGCCCTAAAGGACCCTTCCACATCCATCAAAGTTTTACTTGCACATCCACCCATATCATTTATTGTATCCGTTGCTCCCGATGCGGTCTCCTCTACATTGGGGAGACTGGGCACCTCCTAGCAGAGCGCTTTAGGGAACATCTCCGAGACACCCGCACCAATCAACCACACCGCACCGTGGCCCAACATTTCAATTCCCCCTCCACTCTGCCGAGGACATGGAGGTCCTGGGCCTCCTTCACCGCCGCTCCCGCACCACCAGACGCCTGTAGGAAGAATGCCTCATCTTCCGTCTCAGAACACTTCAACCCCAGGGCATCAATGTGGACTTCAACAGTTTCCTCATTTCCCCTTTCCCCACCTCACCCTAGTTCCAAACTTCCAGCTCAGCACTGTCCCCATGACTTGTCCGGACTTGTCCTACCTGCCTATCTCCTTTTCCACCTATCCACTCCACCCTCTCCTCCCTGACCTATTCCTGATGAAGGGCTTTTGCCCGAAACGTCGATTTCGAAGCTCCTTGGATGCTGCCTGAACTGCTGTGCTCTTCCAGCACCACTAATCCAGAATCTATACTCACAGGCCCCATTCCACCCTGAGCCACATTCCCCCATCAATAAATGGTGACATATCTCAGAAGGATCTCCTCACCCTAGTTCAAGGCTCTTCAGGTGGATATAGGTTTGACAGGACCTCTCCTCTGCTACTCGCAAGCCAATAAGAAAAGAGAATTGACCTTCATCGCCTGATTGAAAATTGCTGATGTTCAGTTAAACTGCCTTTTCACAATATCTATTTAACCAAACATGACCAGAAAAATCTCGCTGATTTTATTTATGAGGGATCCACTTTTCCTTGGATAAGACTGTCACATTTGCCACCGTCTAAATTTCTGACACATTTAAAGAAGATTGGAAGGTGATAGCAGAGCCTTGGATTGCCTTTAGCAACCTGAAACTTAGGCCTGTCTTTCCAGTATGTTCTTCCTATTCATTGGTATCTCATCCCTTGCCTCTCCTCTCCCCACTTCAGTCAATAGGTTGTCAGCAATACCTTCCTTCGTGAAAGGTAACATCACCATAGTCCCAGAGAACCATGGGCCACTCTTTCATGAGGGAGAGACAATTGGGGATGGTTTAACCTGAGGGTCACCACAGGGGAAGAGAGGAGAGTCCTTCATCGTAACTTCAGCTGGTGAGGGAATTGAACCCACGCTGTTGGTGTCACGCCAACAAACCAGCTGTCCAGCCAACTGAGCTAAAGAACTCCAAGCATTCCAGCATCTCTGAAGCTTATATTGTCCTTTTCCCCTCTAATACGCTCCGGCTCACCTCTTACTCTCTGCTTACTATCCACAGGCACCTACAAGATTTTTGAGGGGACCCCCCATCATTCCCTCACTTTCACCTCATTTCCCTCCTCACTCCCACCCCCCCCTTCCCCATTTCTGGGCGAGAATATGTCTCGTGGAGGGTTCGTGGCAGTCCCTTTAAGACCAGGTTGGGGAGAGGTGAGATAATGAGGGCGGGGGAGACTCCAGTGGAGCACAAACACTAGCGTTAGCTTGTCGGACCGAACGGCCTCATCTGGCGGAACTCACGTTTTAACTTTGTGGCGTTTTTCGTGGTGGCTGCGGAACGTGCCATTAACTTTAGGGGGATCCCAGACTTCCCTCTGCGTAGCACGGGGACAATCACCCGGGGTCGCTTAACTGGTATTGCCCGGGGGATCAGCGCTGGCCGGCTGGAGTATTCATGCATTCTAGAGGGAAGAGAGCAACTGGAGAGTTAGAGGGATCAGAAAACAGCACGCAGCATCTGACACACTACCCACAATGTGTACCTAGAAACTTGTCAAATATACAACACATAGTGAAGGAAGGGAACAGGATGACATGGTCATGGAGGACATGAACAATTATTGGGGTGGGGAATATAGAGTTGAAGTTAAAATCAGATCAAATATGATCTTCTGGAGTAGCAGAGCAGGGCTTGAAGGGGCCAAATGGGCTGATCTTGTTTCTTGTTTGTATGAACTGGCTGGAGAAACAGGGCAATTTCACACAGGGAAGTGTGAAAGACTTTTCTCAATAGAAAAGATAATCGATGGTGCAATCTTAAAGGGTTACAGGAACACAGAGAGAGAGAGAGGGTCAGACACAGGGTGTATACACAAAGCACAACTGGACACATTGGTAAAACACAGGATCCTGTCGTAAACACTACACCAAATCTTTATGCAGTGGTTGAGCCCCGGTTGCAGTATTGTGTTCGGTGCTGGGTTTGACATGCTGAAGGTCATGGAGAGTGTGCCAGGCTGATTTACCAGGTGGAACCAGAGCTGTGGGTCAGCCTCAGACTGTATCGGGGTGTTCATATTTGTGAAGAGGTTTGAAAAATCGGATGAGGAGAAACAGTGTCTACTGGCAGGCAGGTCAGTTAGGGACACAGATTTGTGGAGGGGGGTGGGGTGGGGTGGGGTGGGGTCGTCGTATGTCAGTACAGCCAATTAGCAGCTTCAGTGAACCTGCCCAAACCCAATGTGGCGCTCCAATGAAAACCATCCTTTTCGTTTGTTTCATTTCACATAAACTGCGGGGCCATTGAGATCACTTTAGCCCAGACATCAGGTTCATTCTCCCACCTTTGCTCTGCAACATTTAGCTAACAAAAAGAAATCAGTTTGTGTCTGTATCTGTATGTCTGTGTTTATGTGAGAGTGTGCAAGTGGATGTTAGAATATGAATGTGTCTATATTTGAGTGTGTGTGCATATGTGTGCGAGTGAGTGTGTGTGCGCGAGTGAGGACATCAGTTTGTGTGTGTTTGAGTTGGGGGGGTGTTTGAGTGGGGGGGTTGTTTGAGTGGGGGGTGTGTGTTTGAGTGGGGGGGTGTTTGAGTGGGAGTCTGTGGTTGAGTGGGAGTATATGGTTGAGTGGAAGTGCGATTGGGAGTGTGTGTTTGAGTGAGTGTCTGTGTTTGAGTGGGGGGGTGTGTTTGAGTGGGGGGTGTGTTTGAGTGGGAGTGTGTGTTTCAGTGAGATTGTGATTGAGTGAGGGTGTGTGTTTGAGCGAGTGTGTGTTTGAGCGGGAGGGGTGTGTTTGAGTGGGAGTGTGTGTTTGAGCGGGGGTGTGCGTTTCAGTGGGGGTGTGTGTTTGAGTGGGAATGTGTGTTTGAGTGGAGGTGTGCATTTGAGTGGGGGTGTGCATTTGAGTGGGAGTGTGTGTTTGAGCAGGGGTGTGTGTTTGAGCAGGGGTGTGTGTTTGAGTGGGAGTGTGAGTTTGAGCGAGTGTGTGTTTGAGTGGGGGGGTGTGTTTGAGTGGGGGGGTGTGTTTGAGTGGGAGTGTGTGTTTGAGCGAGTGTGTGTTTGAGTGGGGGTGTGTGTTTGAGTGGGGGGGTGTGTTTGAGTGGGAGTGTGAGTTTGAGCGAGTGTGTGTTTGAGTGGGGGGGTGTGTTTGAGTGGGAGTGTGTGTTTGAGCGGGGGTGTGTGTTTGAGTGGGAGTGTGTGTTTGAGCGAGTGTGTGTTTGAGTGGGGGGGTGTGTTTGAGTGGGGGGGTGTTTGAGTGGGGGGGGGGTGTTTGAGTGGGGGGGGTGTTTGAGTGGGGGGGGTGTTTGAGTGGGGGGGGTGTTTGAGTGGGAGTGTGTGTTTGAGTGGGGGTGTGTGTTTGAGTGGGGGGGTGTGTTTGAGTGGGAGTGTGTGTTTGAGTGGGGGGGGTGTTTGAGTGGGGGGTGTGTTTGAGTGGGAGTGTGTGTTTGAGTGGGGGGGGTGTTTGAGTGGGGGGGGTGTTTGAGTGGGGGGTGTGTTTGAGTGGGAGTGTGTGTTTGAGTGGGGGGGGTGTTTGAGTGGGAGTGTGTGTTTGAGTGAATGTGTGTGTTTGAGTGGGAGTGTGTGTTTGAGTGGGGGTGTGTGTTTGAGTGGGGGTGTGCGTTTGAGTGGGGGTGTGCGTTTGAGTGGGGGGGGTGTGTTTGAGTGGGAGTGTGTGTTTGAGTGGGAGTGTGTGTTTGAGTGGGAGTGTGTGTTTGAGTGGGAGTGTGTGTTTGAGTGGGGGGGGTGTTTGAGTGGGGGGGGTGTTTGAGTGGGAGTGTGTGTTTGAGTGGGGGTGTGCGTTTGAGTGGGGGTGTGCGTTTGAGTGGGAGTGTGTGTTTCAGTGAGAGTGTGATTGAGTGAGGGTGTGTGTTTGAGCGTGAGTGTGTGTTTGAGTGGGAGTGTGTGTTTCAGTGAGAGTGTGATTGAGTGAGGGTGTGTGTTTGAGCGTGAGTGTGTGTTTGAGTGGGAGTGTGTGTTTGAGTGAGAGCGTCTGTTTGAGTGAGAGCATCTGTTTGAGTGAGTGTGTTTGTGTTTGAGTGGGGGAGTGTTTGAGTGGGGTTGTGTGTTTGAGTGGGGGGGGTGTGTTTGAGTGGGGGGGGGTGTTTGAGTGGGAGTGTGTGTTTGAGTGGAAGTGTGTGATTGTGTGGGAGTGTGTGTTTGAGTGGGAGTGTGTGTTTGAGTGGGAGTGTGTGTTTGTGTGGGAGTGTGTTTGAGTGGGAGTGTGTGTTTGAGTGGGGGGGGTGTGTTTGCGTGGGGATGTATGTGTTTGACCAGGATGGTGATTAAGTGTATGCAAGTGTGTACACTGGGTGACTGTAATAGGTCAGGATTTTGACATTCCCATTCCCCAATCTTCAGGATTTCATTTTGGAATGACCCAGGTTCTCTGTTCTGGCCCTTCTCCCAGTCCCCCTTCCAGAATAAATAGCTTCCCTCAAACTCTGAATGTATCCGCTGGAGTCCGTTCTCCCTTTGAATCAGAAAAGCTATGGTGGATGGAGGGAGGGAGAGGTAATCAGCTCAGCTGGTGGGTGAACAGCTAACACAGAACAGGCTACACTGTCCTCAAAAATCAGCATCTTCACCCATCAGACAATTTACTGCTCATGGAACTATAAGACTGATGTAGAAAAGGTGAAGTAAATGGAACAGCGTTAAAGAAAAACTGCCAACAGGGATTTTCCTCAGATGCATTTAGAAAGATCTGGAGTTTATTACATGCAATACCTCACATTCATTAAATGGAAACAGATACAAATACAAACATCCTAAGATGACCTTTTCATATCGTGTCTGATGATTTCATATTCATTTTTGCAAAATGCTGAAAATAATTATCTTGATGTTATCCTGGAAGTTTACGCCAAATGAGGTCAACATGTTTGACATTCAGCTAGCTATTTCTCAACATGATGGATTTCAATAACCTTCCAGAACATTCCATTGAAAGGAAATGGAGGGAAACATAGGAGAATAAATTGCCTTGGAAATGAACAACACAACCAGTTCCCAACCTGGAATTCCTGTAAGCCCACATGAGTCAACACCACATGGAATAACAAGTGGGAATGTCTGACTTTTAACTCTAAATAGAGGATGAAAGCAGTTTCATGGACAGTATGGAGGCTGAGTCCTGACCTAGAGATCCAACATTCAAAAAGCTCAACACCATCCAGGAGAAAGCAGCC
The DNA here is from genome assembly GCF_047496795.1 of Chiloscyllium punctatum. Lineage (NCBI taxonomy): Eukaryota > Metazoa > Chordata > Chondrichthyes > Orectolobiformes > Hemiscylliidae > Chiloscyllium > Chiloscyllium punctatum. Next base: position 7,798,917 of record NC_092775.1, read on the forward strand.
CATTCGATTGGCACCATATCCAAGAGCATCTACTCCCTCCACCACTAATGCTCAGAAGCAACAATGTGCACAAGCACAGTGGCTCAGTGATTAGCACTGCTGCCTCACAGCGCCAGGGACTCGGGTTCGATTCCAGCCGTGGGCGATTATCTGTGTGGAGTTTGCACATTCTCCCCATGTCTGCATGGGTTTCCTCCAGGTGCTTCGGTCTCCTCCCACAAAGATGGTGCTTTCCCATGCATTTGCTGCCCTTGTCCTTCTACATGGAAGTGGTTGTGAGTTTGGAAGGTGCTGTCTAATGAGCCTTGGTGAATTTCTGCAGTGCATCTTGTAGGTTAGGTTAGATTCCCTACAGTATGGAAACAGGCCCTTCAGCCCAACAAGTTTACAGCAAACCTCCGAAAAGCAACCCACCCAGATCTATTTCCCTACCCAACATTTCCCTCTGACTAATGCACCTAACACAATGGGCAATTTAGCATGGCCAATTCACCTGGCCAGCACATCTTTGTGAGACCTCACACTTATCTATATTAAACTCCATTTGTCATTTCTCGGTCTACTTCCCCTGCTGCAATTTCCGATAACCTTCCTCACTGTCCACAATACCACCTATTTTAGTGTCATCTGCAAACTTACTAATCATGCTCTGTACATTCTCTTCCAAATCATTCATACTGCTGACAAACAGCAATGGGCCCAGCACCGAATCCTGAGACACTTCACTAGTCACAGGCCTCCAGTACAACAAGCATTCTCCCACTATTTCCCTCTGCTTCCTACCATCAAGCCAATTGTGTATCCAATTTTCCAGCTCGCCCTGGACTCCATGTGATCTAACCTTCCAGAGCAGCCTACCATGTGGAACCTTATCAAAGGCCTTACTGAAATCCATATAGACTACATCTACTGCCCTGCCCTCATCAACCTTCCTGGTCACTTCATCAAAGAACTCTAACAAATTTGTGAGGCATGTTCTCCCACTCACAAAGCCATGCTGACTATTCCTAATTAAACCCTGTCTTTCCGAATTCATGTATATCTTATCTCAGGATCTTCTCAAGTAACTTATCTACCACAGATGTTAAACGTACTGGTCTATTTTTGTGATTAGATTCCCTAGTGTGGAAACAGGCCATTTGGCCCAACAAGTCCGTACTGACCCTCCGAAGAGTCACCCACCCAGACACATATCCCTCTGACTAATGCACCTAACACCATGGACAATATAGAACAGCCAATCCACCCTAACCTGCACATCTTTGGACTGTGGGAGAAAATTGGAGCACCTGGAGGAAACCCATGCAGACACAGGGAGAACGTGGAAACTCCATGCAGATAGTTGTCTGAGGCTAGAATCGAACCTGGGTCCCTGGCGCTGTGAGGTAGCAGTGCTAACCATTGAGCCACTGTGCTGCCCCTGTAGAAGACCATCAAAGACATTAAGATAGAAGAGGATGAAATAATGGTCTCCTTTGATGTAACAGCCCTGTTTACATTAATCAACATTAACCTGGCCAAGGAAATACTGACTACACTATTAGGAGACCCAAAGACACATACAACTAACACCACTAACTTCATCAACAAGGACAGTATCATCAAGCTAGTGGACCTATGCCTTACCACCCACTTCACCTTCAACAACAAAACTTACAGACAAACCAATGGAACACCCATGGAATCTCTGATATCAGGGTGCTTAGCAGAGGCAGTAATGTAGATACTTGAACAAATAGCTCTGCCAACCATCCAACCCAAACTCTGGGTCCGCTACGTGGATGATCCCTTTGTCATCACTAAACAAATTAGAGGAAATTTCAAGACCATCAATAATACCCTCACTGACATAAGATTAACTGAAGAGGAGGAAAATATCAACAAATTGCCATTCCTAGATGTCACAGTAGAGCGAACATCCAATGGGGAACTTCAAACCAGCGTCTATAGAAAAACAACACATACAGACCGAATATTGAACTACAGAAGCAATCATCCCAACATCCACAAACTATGCTGCATTAGAACATTATTTCAATGAGCCATCCACACACTGCAGCACAGAGGAACTACGCAGAGCAGAGAAAAATCACCTCTACCGTGTATTCAAAAAGAATGGGTACCCAATGAACGTAGTCTGCCGATTTCTCAGTAACAAACCCAAACAAGCAGACAAAACATGTCCAGAAACCCTAGCCACTCTCCCCTACATCAACGACACCTCGGAAATGATTGCCAGACTACTCAGACTCCTTGGCATCATGGTAGCCCACTAACCCACCAACACACTAAAGCAGCAGCTAATGAACTTGAAAGACCCTCTACAGACAATGTGCAAAACTGACATCATTTACAAAATACTGTGCAAGGACTGTAACAAACACTACATCAGACAAACAGGCAGAAAACTAGTCACCAGGATACATGAACACCAACTAGCCACAAAAAGACATGACCCTCTCTCACTAGTATCCTCACATACGGATGAGGAAGGACACCACTTCGACTGGGACAACACATCCATCCTAGGACAAGCCAAACAAGACACCCATGGGAATTCTTAGAAGCATGGCATTCCAACCGGAACCCTATCCACAAACACATTGAGTTAGACCCCATCTCCCACCCCCTGAGAGAAAGAACAGGAAATGACATCATTGCAGGAAATGACATCACCAACCCAAAGAAACCCAAACATATAAATAGAAAGCCAGAATAATCAGCAGTGCTTCACCTGGAGGCCCCCTGAAGATTTTACCTGGTAGGGTGATGAAACATCTGGAAATGAACCTTCCAGCTCAGCGAGCAAGCCTATATCCTGTATCCCCTATATACCTGCAGAGATTCCCTTGACCCCAGCTACCTGTACCTGAGCCATACTTCCTTCTTTTTTTCTGGCCAAAACTTTGATATCTCTTGTCATCCAGGGTTCCCTATTCCTGCCAGCCTTGCCTTTTACCCTCACATGAACATATAGACCTTGAACTGTAGCTATCTAACTTTTAAAGGCCTCCCACTTGCCAAAGGTCCCTTTGCCAGCAAACCAACCCCTGCAAGCTCCTGTCTAATTCCACCAAAGTAGGTCTTGCCCCAATTTAGAACTTGAATCTGTGGACCAGTTTGGTCCCTCTCCATAACTACTGACTCAGCCAGTGATGCCCAGGTCCCTTGAGCTGGGGTTGCAGGTTGCAAGCAGGGATGGGCACTGGGATTCCAGTGGTTTTGGGGGGTGGCGGGGGCGACTTTGTCACTGCAGACAGCAGACCAGTATGGAACAGGAGAGGGATGCGAGTGACAAAGCTGAGTAACCCTGGGCACTGTATTGTGAGCTATGTCCTCGAACTGATTCCGAACGGCTTGGTACAACTGAGTGACTAGTTGCCCTCTGAGATGCTGCAGTGAAGAGTCAACACCACCAGAATGGAGTCACGTACGAGATAGATACAGCAGGTTTCCTTTATCTGAACCTCACTGTCATCCAACTGGATTGGAATCATCCTGACAGTGACTATTCCATGGGGTGACTGGGTTGGAGTTGATATTGGCAGTCTCCATTTTAAGTATGGACCTGAGAACTTTTACGAGTTATCAGAGCAATTGTTGACGTTTTTTTTAATCCCATGGTGATTGAACCCAGTGGAGGATCAAGAGGGAATTGAGTGACTATTTGGATAGAAATCACATGCAGAGAAAATGATGCTGGTTTGAAGAGTCAGGACAGGCACAGAACTCCCTCAACACCAGAACCAATCTGTGACTGAGGGATGAACATCTCCTCTGTTGACCATATTCAGATTGTACTCAGTTGCCTTTCAACAGGAACTAAACTGCAACTCGCTCATGAAATACAAGGAAGGGCAAAGACATTTCCTGACCTGACAGCAGCTCCAAACCAGAGAAGAGGAGAATTAAAACAAACCAGACATTACCTCTCATAAAAGTCGTCTCTGAAGTAATCATAATCAAAATCGTAACTTGAGCTTTGGAATTAGAGGAAAGAAAAGAAATTAACAATATTTACTGGAAAATGAGGATACAAACGACTTTGCCAAATCTATGCCTTAGCAAAGGTTAAAAAGGAAACTTTTCCATTATTGCTTATATCAGATAGATTCTTATCACAAATCTATCCGCCTTGGGGATCTAGCTGAGTGAATCCCAAAATCCCAAATAAAGCCCCTTCAGCAGCCTCTCCTGCTTTGATATTTCCTCTCATTCCATCCCTCCGTTTTGTGATGCTCCATCTTTTCCCCAGCCAACTGTTCCCACATGGAATGGCTGTCAGAATTCGGGATGAATGGGAGAGCCAAGGTGTGGAGTAAGGGGACAGCAGGTTTCATCTACTCTCTCCGACGAGTTTGGAAGAAGGGCCACAGGACCTGATGGGCTGAAGGGTCTGTTTCTATGCAAGGAATACTAGGGGGTGGGGTTTCCCCTCCCTGGAGCTGGTGGGAGGGAGAACAAATGGGGTAAGAGTGCCCCTGGAGAGAAACTCCCCTCCTTAGTCATCGTGTCTTGGCCAAAAGGTCCAGGAGGTAGTTTTACCAGTAATTAAACGGAGAATTAATAATCAGTGAAAGATCTCACCTCCCCACCTCCCCCTGCCACCCACCAGGAGAAACACGTAACTACATTCCCAACTGGGATACCATGGCAACCTGCCTACCGGGGGTGGGGGGGGAGAGTGGTGGCTGGAGGAATGGGGTTGGTAGGAACTTGATTGGGGACATTAAGGGGGAATGGGGAGGGGGGCTGTGGACAAGAGGGTGTGGGCTGGCGGAAGCTCTGATTTCCACCACCAGACCAAAGCTCGGCTGTGGGGCAGAGGGGAGAGGGGTTGAAGAGGGTGATGTCTGCAAGCCACACCTGACACCCCCCTCCCCAAGCCCCCACACCTCTCTCCACAATACCCACCCTGTGAAAAGGGGAATAATCCACTTGACCCCTCAGTGTTGGATGGCCCCTGAAGTGTCAGCCTCAACTGGCAGATGTTAGGGTGAGAGTTTTTGGATAAGGGGCGACTAAGAAGGAATTACTTCTCTCAAAGGGTCCTGAATCTGCAGAATTCACCCCCCGAGTGGCACTGAGCAAATTTAACGAGGAGTTCAATCAATTTTTAATGAGTAACAGGTTGAAGGTTTATAGAGAGGGGGCAGGAGCTGAGGCCAAGCTGAGATCAGCCATGATCGTACTGAATGGCAGAGCAGGCTCGAGGGGCTGAATGGGTGCCTCCTGTTCTGAGCTCGTCTGCTTGGAAGTGGCCGGACTCTGATTGGGCAGCAGCCTCAGGTAACCTGGGTCACCAGTGTCGAGGACTGCGATAGGCTGAGAAGCTGCTCCTCACTCACCAGTCAATCCACAAGGAGCTAATTGGTGGGCGATACAAAGGATCGCGCATGTTTGAGGTGACTATTATAAACACACAAACATCATAAAATCACAACCTGCATAACCCAAGGAGTGACTAATGACTGCAGTCTGTAATAGTTAGAAAATTAGCCAATGGCGAATGTTGGTTTTGAACCCTTTGTGATTGGTGCACTGTACCTGTACACGGCAGAACTTGGTCTCTTCAATCCTTTGGGTCTATTGGGTTTGGGTTCTCCAGCCATGTTAATATCTGTGACAGGTTCAAATGAAACAAACATCATCAGTGTAAATCTTCATCAACTCCTTCAAAACTAAAACCAAGAGCTGTGGATGCTGGAGATCTGAAAAAATTCTGGAAGGAAATTGCTGCTTGTTTCACTACTGAAGTCAAATCATGCCGAATCCAAAACGTTAACTCTGTTTCTCTCTCTGCAGGTGCTGATAGACCTGCTGAGTTTCTCTAGCAGTTTCTATGTTTTGTTTCTTCAATCAACCTGTTCTCTGGGTCACCTTCAGTCAGTCAGTCAGTCTCCCCATTCCTTCAACTTCCCCCATTTTTTCTCCTCATATACCTTTTCTCCTTGTGGAAATGGGTGAAGGTGGTTCCTGGTTGATGGACCCTCCTGGAGGGGGAAGTTCCTGACTTCAGTTCTCACTGACAAGTCCCTACCAGCCTTGACCTCGTAACCATAGAGACATCGCAGGGTCAAAGGTGACTCATTCGCTGTCAATATTCAGTTACTGCTCAGGATGTGAATGGCACTAAAATAATGCAAGTTCTTCTCTTTAAAGATGGGAGCAAGCAGTGAATAAACTCAAGCCTTCCTTTACTTTTCCCCAATTGACAGATCACGGAGTTATTGATAACCTTCCCAAATGATCACCTTCAGTAACACTGCATGAAGCGGGCTGGATTTACTACTCTCTGCCACAATCTGGGGGTGGACACCGGCATCAGTGAGTTTTTTATCTCACTGATAGGATTTGGGTGTTGCTGGCTGGGCCAGCATTTAGGAACATAGGAACAGAAGGAGGCCATTCAGCTCTTTGAGCTTGTTCTGCCATTCAATGAGTTCATGGCTGAAGTGTGGCCTCACTGTGTATTGGATTCTGGGTAATCCAAGATGGAGGATGGGAAAAATTTCTGGCTGTAACAGCTGCTCCTTTTTTGAGGTACTTTAGCTGCTGGAGGTGATTTCCTCGAATTCCAGGAGCAGCAATTACTGTTCTATATGCTGTTGCATTGTTTTGGAACTTTGGGGAAAAAAAATGTCAAAACGACAGCAGTTTTAAAAGGGAGAAGAACAGACAAAGGAAGCACCTGGTGAGGACAGTGCAGGAGGGAGAGAGAACCTGCATAGTCACTGCCTTTGCTGTTTGAATTCATGGATCACTGGACATCGGAGTGCGTCTGGGAAAATTAACAAACAATGAATTTCACAACTGGTCTTGGAGGAACCTGTTTGGGCAAAGTCATAGTGCAGAAACAGGTAAGTTATAGTCGTTGTTTTAAGTGTGTCCAACAGAAAGGCTGCAGTAGTGAGTAGAGTGGGTTCTTTCTTGATTATATAATTTTGGAGAAATGTCTTTTGATTAAACTTAAAATATAAGCCATAACTATTGATTTAACCTGGGGCAGTGTTTGTACAGGAATAAGACGGTGTCTGTAGATTGTGAAGGAGCAAAAATGGCCTTTGCAGTGATATGTACTTCTTGCCAGATGTGGGACTTTAAAGAGAGTTTAAGGGTTACTGAGGATTATATCTGCCATAAATGCTGTTGGATGAGAATCTTATTAGATTGAGTAGATCGGTTGGAGAGACAGTCAGAAGCAATGAGGAATTTGCAACAGCAACAGTATGTGATGGATTGCAGGTATAGGAAGTGGGGAAAGTCTCAGATAAAGTCACATAGATGGGTTCACTCCATGAAGGGTAAGAGAGGTAGGCACCTAGGGCAGGAGTCTTTTGTGGATATATCCATTTCAAACAGGTATGCTGTTTTGGAAAATGGAGGGGGTGATGGATTCTCAGGGGAACGTAGCACAAACAGCCAAGTTTCTGGTATTGAGACTGGCTCTAATGCAATGAGAGGTTCCAAGAGATCAGTTGTTTTAGGGGATTCTCTAGTCCGAGGTACAGACAGACGTTTCTGTAGCCAGCAGAGAAAAAGCAGAATAGTGTGTTGCTTCCCTGGTGCCAGGATCAAGGATGTCTCACAAAGGGTGCAGAATGTTCTCACCGGGGATAGGAGCCAGCAGGAGGTAACTGTCCACATTGGAACCAACGACAGAGGAAGGGAAAAGGTTGAGATTCTGAAGGGACGATACAGAGAGGCAGAAATTTAGAAAGGAGGTCCTCAAGAGTAGTAATATCTGGATTACTCCCAGTGCTACGAGCTAGTGAGGGCAGGAATACATGGCTGAATGCATGGCTGAGGAGCTGGTGTATGGGAGAAGGATTCACATTTTTGGATCATTGGAATCTCTTTTGGGGTAGAAGTGACCTGTACAAGAAGGACGGATTGCACCTAAATTGGAAGGGGACTAATATACTGCCAGGGAAATTTGCTCGAACTGCTTGGGAGGATTTAAACTAGAAAGGTAGTGGGGTGGGACCCAGGGAGATAGTGAGGAAAGAGATTGGTCTGAGACGGGTACAGCTGAGAACAGAAGTGAGTCAAACAGTCAGGGCAGGCAGGGACAAGGTAGGACTAATAAATTAAATTGCATTTATTTCAATGCAAGGGGCCTAACAGGGAAGGCAGATGAACTCAGGGCATGGTTAGGAACATGGGACTGGGATATCATGGCAATTACAGAAACATGGCTCAGGGATGGGCAGGACTGGCAGCTTAATGTTCCAGGATACAAATGCTACATGAAGGATAGAAAGGGAGGCAAGAGAGGAGGGGGAGTGGTGGCATTTTTGATAAGGGATAGCATTACAGCTGTGCTAAGGGAGGATATTCCTGGAAATACATCGAGGGAAGTTATATGGGTGGAACTGAGAAATAAGAAAGGGATGATCACCTTATTGGGAATGTATTATGGACCCCTAATTGTCAGAGGGAAACTGAGAAACAAACTTGTAAAGGAGATCTCAGCTATCTGTAAGAATAATAGGGTGGTTATGGGAGGGGATTTTAACTTTCCAAACATAGACTGGGACTGCCATAGTGTTAAAGGTTTAGATGGAGAGGAATTTGTTAAGTGTGTACAAGACAATTTTCTGGTTCAGTATGTGGATGTACCTACTGGAGAAGGTGCAAAACTTGACCGACTCTTGGGAAATAAGGCAGGGCGGGTGACTGAGGTTTCAGTAGGGGGCACTTTGGGGCCAGCGACCATAATTCTATTAGGTTTAAAATAGTGATGGAAAAGGATAGACCAGATCTAAAAGTTGAAGTTCTAAATTGGAGAAAGGCCAATTTTGACGGTATTAGGCAAGAACTTTCAAAAACTGATTGGAGGCAGATGTTCGCAGGTAAAGGGACGGCTGGAAAATGGAAAGAAATGAGATAATGAGAATCCAGAGAAAGTATATTCCTGTCAGGGTGAAAGGAAAGGCTGGTAGGTATAGGGAATGCTGGATGACTAAAGAAATTGAGGGTTTGGTTAAGAAAAAGAAGGAAGCATATGTCAGGTATAGACAGGATAGATTGAATGAATCCTTAGAAGAGTATAAAGGCAGTAGGAGTATACTTAAGAGGGAAATTAGGAGGGCAAAATGGTGACATGAAATAGCTTTGGCAAATAGAGTTAAGGAGAATCCAAAGGGGTTTTACAAATATATTAAGGACAAAAGGGTAACTAGGGAGAGAATAGGGCCCCTCAAAGATCAGCAAGGCGGCCTTTATGTGGAGCCACAGAAAATGGGGGAGATACTAAATGAGTATTTTGCATCAGTATTTACTGTAGAAAAGGATATTGAAGATGTAGACTGTAGGGAAATAGGTGGTGACATCTTGAAAAATGCCCAGATTACAGAGGAGGAAGTGCTGGATGTCTTGAAATGGTTAAAGGTGGATAAATCCCCAGGACCTGATCAGGTGGACCTGAGAACTCTGTGGGAAGCTAGAGAAGCGATTGATGGGCCTCTTGCTGAGATATTTGTATCATCGATAGTCACAGGTGAGGTGCCAGAAGACTGGAGTTTGGCAAACGTGGTGGGCAAGTTGTTGGAGGGAATCCTGAGGGACAGGATATACATGTATTTGGAAAGGCAAGGACTGATTAGGGATAGTCAACATGGTTTTGTGCGTGGGAAATCATGTCTCACAAACTTGATTGAGTTTTTTGAAGAAGTAACAAAGAGGATTGATGATGACAGAGCAGTAGATGTGATCTATATGGACTTCATTAAGGTGTTCGACAAGGTTCCCCATGGGAGACTGATTAGCAAGGTTAGATCTCATGGAATACAGGGAGAACTCTCCATTCAGATACAAAACTGGCTCAAAGGTAGAAGACAGACGGTGGTGGTGGAGGATTGTTTTTCAGACTGGAGGCCTGTGACCAGTGGAGTGCCACAAGGATCGGTGCTGGGTCCTCTACTTTTTGTCACTTATATAAATGATTTGGATGCGAGCATAAGAGGTACAGTTAGTAAGTTTGCAGATGACACCAAAATTGGAGGTGTAGTGGACAGTGAAGAAGGTTACCTCAGATTACAACAGGATCTTGACCAGATGGTCCAATGGGCTGAGAAGTGGCAGATGGAGTTTAATTCAGATAAATGCGAGGTGCTGCATTTTGGGAAAGCAAATCTTAGCATGACTTATACACTTAATGGTAAGGTCCGAGGGGTGTTGCTGAACAAAGAGACCTTGGAGTGCAGGTTCATAGCTCCTTGAAAGTGGAGTCGCAGGTAGATAGGATAATGAAGTAGGTGTTTGGTATGCTTTCCTTTATTGGTCAGAGTATTGAGTACAGGAGTTGGGAGGTCATGTTGTGGCTGTAAAGGACATTGGTTAGGCCACTGTTGGAATATTGCGTGCAATTCTGGTCTCCTTCCTATCAGAAGGATGTTGTGAAACTTGAAAGGGTTCAGAAAAGATTTACAAGGATGTTGTCAGGGTTGGAGGATTTGAGCTACAGGGAGAAGCTGAACAGGCTGGGGCTGTTTTCCCTGGAGCGTCGGAGGCTGAGGGGTGACCTTATAGAGGTTTACAAAATTATGAGGGGCATGGATAGGGTTAATAGACAAAGTCTTTTCCCTGGGGTCAGGGAGTCCAGAACTAGAGGGCAGAGGTTTAGGGTGAGAGGGGAAAGATATAAAAGAGACCTAAGGGACAACATTTTCACGCAGAGGGTGGTACGTGTATGGAATGAGCTGCCAGAGGATGTGGTGGAGGCATTTAATGGGTATTTGAATAGGAAGGGTTTGGAGGGATATGGGCCGGGTGCTGGCAGGTGGGACCAGATTGGGTTGGGATATCTGGTCGGCATGGACAGGTTGGACCGAAGGGTCTGTTTCCATGCTCTACATCTCTATGACTCTTGCCTTTGGCCCATAGCCCTTAATACTTTATCTTTAACAAAAAATCATCTATCTCCAATTTAAAACTAACTGACCCAGCATCCACTACTATTTGTGGAAGCAAGTTCCATCCAAGGATTCCAGGCTTGGGTGACTGTCTGTGTGGAGTTTGCACATTCTCCCTGTGTCTGTGTGGGTTTCCTCTGGGTGATCCAGTTTCTTCCCACAGTCCAAAGCTGTGCAGGTTAAGTGAATTGGCCATGCTCAATTGCCCATAGTGTTCGGTGCATTAGTCAGAGGGAAATGGGTCTGGGTGGGTTACTCTTTGGAGGATCAGCGTGGACTTGTTGGGCCAAAGGTCCTGTTTCCACACTGTAGGGAATCTAATCTTGAATCTGATCAAACCTCTACCACCTTGTGTGTGTGTAGAAGTGATTCCTAACGTCTCTCCTGAGTGGTCTGGCCCTAAGTTTCAGACTATGCCCCTAGCTCCCAAACAGTGGGAATAGTTTATCTTTATCTACCCTGACTTTTCCTGTTAAAGTTGAAAATCCCACAACACCAGGTTACAGTCCAACAGGTTTATTTGGGAATACAAGCTTTCGGAGCGATGCTCCTTCATCAGGTACCCAGCTAGTGCTTCCAAATAAAGCTGTTGGATTATAACCTGGTGTTGTGTGATTTTTAACTTTGTATACCCCAGCCCAACACCGGCATCTCCACATCATGTTTCCCTGTTAATACCTTGAAGACGTCGATCAGGTTGCTTGAGAACAGAAATAACTCCACAGAGTATCCCATCACCAGCCCCTGCCTATAGTACCATCTCATTCAGAGTCAGTACTGGACTATCAGTACCTCTGACACTCCCCTATTTACGCCTGTCAGTCAGGGCTCCCTGACTGGGGCTTTGACCTGGTCCAATCAGGGAACTTGTATTCACTGACGCCCAGCTGACTGATCTTGTTACAATCACGACATCAGCTTCCCCAATGCTTGAGAAAACAGGCCTACTTTGTATAACCTCTCCCCGTGATGTACCTCCCAAAATCCAGATATCATTATTGGTAAGCCTACACTGTACTCCCTCTGAGGCCAACGTATCCTTCCTCAGGCCGCAGTCTCCACATGGGGTCTAACCCCCTCCCCACCCCCCCACCCCTCCCCCTCCCCCTCCCCCCCCTCCCCCTCCCCCCCCTCCCTCCCCCCCTCCCCCCTCCACCCCCAGGGTTTTGTTAAACTGCAGCACAACCTCTGCATCCTTGTACCCCAATCCTCTCAATATAAAGACCAGCGTTCCATTCGACACCTTGGCTATTTTCTAACCCTGTCACTGCAGGTGTGCCTAGCTCTTCAGGCTTGCAGCTACCATCCTTTGAGTGTTGTGGAAGGTCAGTTCCCAGTTCACCTTCATCCAGACACGGCTCAGAGTGGGGGTCATGCCGCAGAATATCAGGAAGTCGGTGTGCACTCCTACTTTTAGAAAGGAATTGCAGCGAATGCTGTTTTCTGGGCGAGTGTGACCCAGGCTTCCATTTCCGGAAAATTCCCTCCGTCGTGCGTCTCCACTCAAAATTGGAGCCTTATGTTCTTCAAAGTTGCAGCTCTCCCTTTAGCACAATCTAATAGCCACTGCGCGTGTCCAGCAGTTATTATCGAGTTGGTTGATAGTCTGCAGCTGTACTGCCTTATCACATCTAACAGGTTACAGCTGGGCCCTGGGGAGGTCACAATAAACCAGTCGCCAACATTCTCATTTTCCTAATTAGTTACCGTACAGGAGTAACACTCAGTAAAATAATTACAAAGGCATAAATCTTCCTTTCCTAATGCATCCTCCAGTCTGAACAGCAGGCTCCTCAGATGTGCAGCAAGGAATTAAAAGCTTGAAGTAACAACTAAAGGCTGTTGGGAAACGACAACGTTCAAAACAAATACAGAAGGGAAGCAGTGTTAACATTCGTTCAGTGACAAAAGGCTATTCCTAGTAGATTGCGAAAAAAGGACTCTATTGGCAATTAGCAAAATGAGAGTTTCTAAGGAATTGGGCAGAATAACAAAAGGGAATGGGAGAGGTGCTTGCAGTACAGAGGTAGTGTCCCTACCTCTGAGCCAGGAAGCCTTGGTTCAAGTCCCACCTGCTCCACAGGTGTGTCGTAACACCTCAAAGCAGGTGGATTAGACAATATCTGAAAAGGGATTGGGATTGAGTATCTGCCAGGGCTCTTGTTGGTGGGCAGCAGATGGCAGTAACATCAACAGCATTAGCTTCACAGTGAACCGCATAACTTCCACCACACTATGATGACATTATTACAATTGCACTGCCTTTCCTCAAGGTTCTTCCCTGCAGGTTTGAAGCATTGAAACTATAAAACTGTGTAAAATCTTTTTGTTAAGAATTTCCATCTCACACAAAAACAACTTCAGGCCAATCAGCATCAAGCAACCTGCTCAGAAAGCTTAGCTCCCATTTTGATAACTCTAAAGTAGTGACACAGTCCACAACATTCTGAGTCAAGCAACAGTAAATGTATTTTTCTAAATTGTTGAAGGAACCATGAACTATTGCAAGTTCCATTTCTATAAAAAAAAGCTAATCTATTTTACCTTGGTCCACGTTTTAATGAAATGCATCCATTAGTTTTAATACCATAAGACATAAAGGACAGAAATTAGGCCATTTCCCCAGTGAGTCTGCTCCGCCTTTCAATCATGGCTGATTGTTCTTTCAACCCCATTTCCTGCTTTGTCCTTGTAAACTTTGATCTCCTTGGCAATCAAGAACTTACCTACCTCAGTTTCTCAGTGGCAATAGACAATAGGCAATAGGTGCAGGAGGAGGCCATTCTGCCCTTTGAGCCAGCACCACCATTCATTATGATCATGGCTGGTCATCCTCAATCAGTATCCTGTTCCTGCCTTATCTCCATAACCCTTAATTCCACAATCCTTAAGAGCTCTATCCAACTCTTTCTTGAAAGTATCCAGAGACTTGGCCTCCACTGCCTTCTAGGGCAAAGCATTCCATACACCCACCACTCTCTGGGTGAAGAAGTTTCTCCTCATCTCTGTCCTAAATGGCCTACTCCTTATTTTTAAGCTGTGTCCTCTGGTTCGGGACTCACCCATCAGCGGAAACACGTTTCCTACCTCCAGAGTGTCCAATCCTTTAATAATCTTATACATCTCAATCAGATCCCCTCTCAGTTTTCTAAACTCAAGTGTATCCAGTCGCTCCAATCGTTCAGCGTAAGATAGTCCCGCCATTCTGGGAATTGACCTTGCGACCCTACGCTGCACTCCCTCAATAGCCAGAATGCCTTTCCTCAAATTTGGAGACCAAAGCTGCGCACAATATTCCAGGTGCAGTCTCACCAGGGCCCCGTAAAGCTGCAGAAGGACCTCTTTGCTTCTATACTCAATTCCTCTGGTTATGAAGGCCAGCATGCTATTAGCCTTCTTCATTGCCTGCTGTACCTACATGCTTACCTTCATTGACTAGTGTACAAGAACACCCAGATCTCTCTGTACTGCCCCTTTACCTAACTTGACACCATTTAGGTGGTAATCTGCCTTCCTGCTCTTGCTATCAAAGTGGATAACCACACATTTATCCACATTAAACTGCATCTGCCATGCATCCGTCCACTCACCTAACCTGTCCAGGTCACCCTGTATTCTCCTAACATCCTCCTCACATTTCACCCTGCCACCCAGCTTTGTGTCATCAGCAAATTTGCTAATATTACTTTTAATACCTTCATCTATATCATTAATGTACATTATAAAAAGCTGCGGTCCCAGCACTGATCCCTGCGGCACACCACTGGTCACTGCCTGCCAATCCGAAAGGGAGCTGTTTATCTTTGTATCTTGTCAGCCAACCAATTTTCAATCCATGTCAGTATTTTGCCCCAAACACCATGTGCCCTAATTTTGCTCAGTAATCTCCTATGTGGGACTTTATCAAAGATTTTCTGAAAAGTCCAGGTACACTACATCCACTGGATCTCCCTTGTCCATCTTCAGAGTTACATCCTCAAAAAATTCCAGAAGATTAGTCAAGCCTGATTTCCCCTTCATAAATCCATGCTGACTCTGACCTATCCTGTTACTGCTATCCAGATGTGTCGTAATTTCGTCCTTTATAATTGACTCCAGCACTTTTCCCAACACTCAGGTCAGACTAACTGGTCTATAATTCTCTGTTTTCTCTCTCCCTCCTTTCTTGAAAAGTGGGACAACATTAGCCATCCTCCAATCCACAGGAACTGATCCTGAATCTATAGAATATTTGAAAATGATTACCAACGCATCCATGATTTCTAGAGCCACCTCCTTCAGTACCCTGGGATGCAGACCATCAGGCCCCGGGGACTTATCAACCTTCAGACCTAACAGCCTCTCCAACACAAATTCCTGGCAAATATAAATTCCCTTCAGTTCATCCATTACCTGGGTCCTTCAGCCACTATTACATCTGGGAAATTGCTTATATCTTCCCCAGTGAAGACAGATTTAAAGTACCAATTCAACTCTTCTACCATTTCTTTGTTCCCCGTAATAAATTCACCTGTTTCTGTCTTCAAGGGCCCAATTTTAGTCTTAACCATTTTTTTTCTTTTCACATACCTAAAAAAGCCTTTACTATCCTCCTTTATATTTTTGGCCAGTTTGCCTTTGTACCTTATTTTTTCTTTGCGTATTTCCTTTTTAGTTATCCTCTGTTGTTCTTTAAAAGCTTCCCAGTCCTCCGATTTCCCACTCACCTTTGCTATGTTATACTTTTTCCCTTTTGTCCTGGCCTCCAAAGACTTCTGTGGCGATTGCTTGGAAGCTTCCAATGTGAATTAGGGACACTATTTCTGACTCAAATCAGAGATTGTCCACAACCCTTCCTCAGAATGTTCCGGCCATGCTCCCAGTGCAGGATCCATCTCAACAGAAGGAATCCAGCAAACCGCGGTGGCAGCATGGGAACATACCACCACTGCAGACACCTCTCTCCTTCTTACACCAGTGTTCCAGAAAGGAAGATGTTCAATCGATCTCAAAGCTGCTTTGACAGCGACATAGACACGGTTTGTAAGGTGAGGGGGAAAGGGCTATACTGACAGCTGAATGGGTGAGGGGCTGGGGTGACTAATGCACAGAAGGTCAGGTGGGCGAACGGGTGGGCTGTGAGTGGGTGTAGTGCTGACCGGTAAGGGGGTGACAGTGAGGATGGATCAGGGGTCAATGAGAGGTCAACTGTCCAAGAGCAGATGGCGAGGTGATTATAGTCAGGGTGAACGTTGGATGGGGATTAGGGGGTATCATTAGCCAGAAGTACAAACTCATCTTGAACCCTCTGACACTCTCTGACAAGTGATTAGTCCGAGTGACTCTGAGTCCTTCTGGAGCTTTTCCGAGGGTTCCACACACCCGGGAATTGCCCGTTATAAATTTCAATTTCTCTCTGCAGGGTCACGACACCGATCTATCCCAGATTCTCTGGAGATAAGAAGGTCCGGGACAACGTTTACAGACAAAGAGACAAAAACATGAGGAAGGAGCAAATTAGATCAAAATGAAAGTCCCAATCTCAGGATTGACTTCAGTCAGAAACCTCTGGGATCATTGTTGGGATGTAAGGAGAGAGTGGAGCAGAGTGACCAATATTAACTGTCCTTTATCATCCCATTCCATTCCATTCTCAACGGCAACATTATGGAGAGGGGTTAAAAGAGTTTCTGTAGGAGAATCTAGGAGCAGATAGTTTAAAAACAAAGGCTTACCTGCTTAAAACCAGAAATAAGAAATACCTTGTGCACTTGGGGACTGTGAGTCTTTAGAATTCCCTTCACAAAAGGCAGTGGATACAGAATCTTCCTGTATCTTTCAGGCCAAGGTCGATTCTTGTTGGCCAAGGGCATGACATACTCTCGGGGGATTGCAGACTTGAGGTTAAAATCAGATCAGCCACAATCTTATTGATGTGGAGGTGCCGGTGTTGGACTGGGGTGGACAAAGTCAGAAGTCCCATGACACCAGGTTATAGTCCAACAGGTTTATTTGAAATCACAAGCTTTCTGAGTGTTGCCCCTTCACCAGGTGAAGTGGAGGGAAACTCAGTAGACTGTAACCTGGTGTTGTGTAACTTCTGACTGTGATCTTATGGAAGGGGGTGGGGAGCAGGTTTGAAGGCTGAGTGGCCCTACTCTCGCTCCTCGCTGCTATGTTCATTGGGACATGGAGGAACAAAGCCAGTTCCGAGGAACTCGGAGTAACCGCTGACTCTCCGGCCTGTTCTCCCTGAGACTGACCCACTGCGTTGGTCAAACCCCTCCTTCACATTCCACGCAGTGCTGGATGGTCTTACCGAGTGTCTGTCCAGCGAGCACCCGGCGATTCTCTCCGGCCACGGCTACACGTGCCGTTCTCTCGTTGGTGTACTGGACAAAGGCGTAGCCCTTGTGCACAGAGCAGCCTACCACCTTGCCGTACTGCCCGAAGATTGTCTCCACATCAGACTTCTTCACCACCGCTGTGTTGAGGTTTCCGATAAAGACGCGGGAATTAATCGACCGAGGGTCATTCTTGTTGGTGATGTTACTGGTCTGGAGTTTGGTCGACATATTCACGTCCTGGAATTAGGAGAAAGATTAAAACATCATCGACCCTGGACAAGTATCCACCTCTCGCTGCTATACAACTGTGACAGAGACACTGGCAAAACATCTTTATTTCATTCACGAGATGTGGGTGTTACTGGCCAGGCTAGCATGGATTGCTCATCCCTAATTACCTCATTGCAAGTGGGTCTGGAGTCACATGTAACCCAGCTCAGATTTCCCTTCAAATGAACATTAGTGACCCAGATGGGTTTTTAACAATGAATGACAATGGTCACCATTTACCCAACATTTCACTGAATTGAAATTTCACCATCTCTCCTGGTGGGAGATGAACCCACGTACCTGGAACATATACTGAAATTCCGGAATGTTAGTCTAGAGATATCACCATGACACACTGCCTCCGCACATCAGGATGGCAGAGAGTGTGCTGGTCCATTTAGACCAATGGGAATGTGGTTACAATTGAGTTGAGAAGGGGATTGACCTGCCCTGGTTCAGGGGGAAGTGTTTGAAATGGGGAGAAAGGAGAAACAGGTTGGATGATCAGTCATGATCCTATTGAATGGAGGAGCTGTCTCAAAGGGCTAAGTGGCCTATATTCTATCTGTTTAGGAAGGAGGCATTGTGAGACTTACACAATCAACTGGGTCAGCACGTTTTGGGCCTTCTTTGGATTTTTTGACTCAGTCACAGGATGTAGGCACTATTGTTTGGGCCAGCAATTATAGACAATCTCTAAATGTCCTGGAGGAGGTGCTAGTGAGTGATGTTCTTGACCTGGGTTGGTGTACAGACACCCACAGTGTTGTTTGGTAGGTGGTTCTGGGACCTGAGTCAAGAGCACGGGGCTGGAAAAGCACAGCAGGTCAGGCAGCGTCCGAGGAGCAGAAGAGTCAACATTTCGGGCATAAGCCCTTTATCAAATTCCTGATGAAGGGCTTTTGCACGAAACATTGATTCTCCTGCTCCTCAGATGCTGCCTGACCTGCTGCGCTTTTCCAGCAACACATTCTGGACTCTGATCTGCAGCATCTGCCGTCCTCACTTTCGCCAAGTTCTGGGACCTGGACTCAGCGACAGTGGATGGTGAGTGGTTTGGAGGGGAACTTGCAAGAGGGTGGGGTTCCCATGTATCTTCTGCCCTTGTTCTAGATGGAACTGGTCGTGGGTTTGAAAGGTGCTGTCTGAGGGTTTTCGGAGAATTTCTGCAGTGCAACTTGGAGGTAGCTCCCACTCCTGCTACTGAGCATCAGTGATGGAGAGAGTGGGTGTTTATGAATATGGTGCCAATCAAGTGGGCTGCTTTGTCCTGGAATGTGTCATGCTTCTTGAGTGTTGTTGGGGCTGCCCCCATCCAGGCAAGTGGGGAGTATTCCATCACACAAAAGGATACCAAAAGAGAAAATGCTGGAAAATTTCAGCAGGTCTGGCAGCTTTTGTAAGGAGACAAAAGAGCTGACGTTTCAAGTCCAACTGACCCGACAAAGTGTCAATTAGACTCGAAATGTCAGGTCTTTTCTCTCCTTACAGATGCTGCCAGACCTGCTGGGATTTTCCAGCATTTTCTCTTTTGGTTTCAGATTCCAGCATCCACAGGAATTTGCTTTTTTACACAAAAGCATACACCGTGGATGTTGGGGCTCTGAAGCATGAACCAAAATTGCTCAGAATACTCATTGAAGCTGAACGCATCCGAGAACAGAAAAGGAACTGAAGCTTCATGTGGATGACCTTTCATCGGAACCGAAAAGAAAACTGAAATGTCAAAGAGATTTTACCTGTTTTAAAGTGTGTTTGCAATCCTGCAATACCAGATTGTTACCACCAGATGGTGGTGTCAGTCTGTCCCACACTGAAGCCCAGTTCCCTGGCAGTCTGCATGGCCTTGAACTCTCAAGTCTCTTCATCGCTGAGACCATCCCTGCTCCATTTCAGAACAATTTCAAATCCATTCCAGTATTATTCAGTGACAGTTCGATTGAAGATGTGACACATTCACCCAGTGAGTCATTTTCCGCAAGACATTTTTAGATTTTCCCATGGAAATTGAAGCTCACAGGGACAATGGGAGGGCTCCAGCTGTAGGACAATGTGTTGGTGTTCTGGGGCAGTGCAGGAAAGGAGATGCAGCAAGAACAGTAACCAATTCATTCCCAGCAAGGCTAATCCTCCCCCTCTTGGTCACATTGTTTCAGGGATAAATATTCCTGCTTCCTGCTCTTCAAAATACAGCAATTCACCTGAGAGGGCACTGCAGCATTCCCTCAGCACTGACCGTCCAACAGTGCCCTTTTCCTCAGCACTGACCCTCCGACAGTGCAGCACTCCCTCAGCACTGACCCTCCGACAGTGATCATTCCCTCAGCACTGACCCTCCGACAGTGCCCATTCCCTCAGCACTGACCCTCCGACAGTGCCCATTCCCTCAGCACTGACCCTCCGACAGTGCCCATTCCCTCAGCACTGACCCTCCGACAGTGCAGCATTCCCCTAGCACTGACCGTCCGACAGTGCCCATTCCCTCAGCACTGAACCTCCGACAGTGCCCATTCCCTCAGCACTGACCCTCCGACAGTGCCCATTCCCTCAGCAGTAACCCTCCCACAGTGCGGCACTCTCTCAGCACTGACCCTCCGACAGTGCGGCATTTCCTCAGCACTGACCCTCCGACAGTGCGGCACTCTCTCAGCACTGACCCTCCAACAGTGCGGTACTCCCTCAGCACTGACCCTCCGACAGTGCGGCATTTCCTCAGCACTGACCCTCCGACAGTGCGGCACTCTCTCAGCACTGACCCTCCGACAGTGCGGCATTCCCTCGGCACTGACCCTCCGACAGTGCAGCATTGCCTCAGCACTGACCCTCCGACAGTGTCCATTCCCTTAGCACTGACCCTCCGACAGTGCAGCACTCCCTCAGCACTGACCGTCCGACAGTGCCCATTCCCTCCGCACTGACCCTCCAACAGTGCAGCATTCCCTCAGCACTGACCCTCCGACAGTGCCCATTCCCTCAGCACTGACCGTCCGACAGTGCCCATTCCCTCAGCACTGACCGTCCGACAGTGCCCTTTCCCTCAGCACTGACCGTCCGACAGTGCCCTTTCCCTCAGCACTGACCCTCCGACAGTGCCCATTCCCTCAGCACTGACCCTCCGACAGTGCGGCACTCTCTCAGCACTGACTCTTTAACAATGTTCAAGAAGGGGAGTAGGGACAGCCCTAGTAACTATAGGCCAGTGAGTCTCACTTCTGTTGTGAGCAAAGTCTTAGAGAGAATTGTAAGGGAGAGGATTTATGAACATCTGGATAGGAATAATGTGATCGTGCCTCACAAACCTTATTGAGTTCTTTGAGAAGGTGACTAAGGAAGTGGACGAGGGGAAAGCGGTAGATGTGGTGTATATGGATTTTAGTAAGGTGTTTGATAAGGTCCCCCATGGTAGGCTACTGCAAAAAATATGGAGGTATGGCATTGAGGGCGAGTTGGAGGTTTGGATTAGGAATTGGCTGGCTGGAAGAAGACAAAGGGTAATAGTTGATGGTAAAGGTTCATCTTGGAGTGCAGTTACTAGTGGTGTTCCACAAGGATCTGTTTTGGGACCATTGCTGTTTGTCATTTTTATAAATGACCTGGAGGAGGGGCTTGAAGGCTGGGTGAGCAAGTTTGCGGATGATACGAAAGTCGGTGGAGTGGTGGACAGCGAAGAAGGATGTGGCAGGTTACAGCGGGATATAGATAAGTTGCAGGGCTGGGCAGAAAGGTGGCAAATGGAGTTCAATGTAGGTAAGTGTGAAGTCATTCACTTTGGTAAGAGTAACAAGAAGATGGGGTACTGGGCTAATGGTAGGCTACTTGGCAGTGTGGATGAGCAGAGGGATCTTGGTGTCCATGTACACAGATCTCTGAAAGTTGCCACCCAGGTAAATAGTGCTGTGAAGAAGGCATATGGCGTACTGGCTTTTATTGGTAGAGGAATTGAGTTCCGGAGTCCTGAGGTCATGTTGCAGTTGTATAAGACTCTGGTGCGGCTGCATCTGGAGTATTGTGTGCAGTTTTGGTCGCCATACTATAGGAAGGATGTGGAGGCATTGGAACGAGTGCAGAGGAGGTTTACCAGGATGTTGCCTGGTATGGTAGGAAGATCGTATGAGGAAAGGCTGAGGCACTTGGGACTGTTTTCATTGGAGAAAAGAAGGTTTAGGGGTGACTTGATAGAGGTGTACAAGATGATTAGGGGTTTAGATAGGGTTGACCATGAGAACCTTTTTCCACGTATGGAGTCAGCTATTTCGAGGGGGCATAGCTTTAAATTAAGGGGTGGTAGGTATAGGACAGATGTTAGGGGTAGGTTCTTTACTCAACGAGACGTGAGTTCATGGAATGCCCTGCCAGTAGCAGTGGTGGACTCTCCCTCTTTATGGGCATTTAAACGGGCATTGGATAGACATATGGAGGATAGTGGGCTAGTGTAGGTTAGGTAGGCTTTGGTCGGCGCAACATTGAGGGCCGAAGGGCATGTACTGCGCTGTATTTTTCTATGTTCTATGTTCTATAATGCAGCATTCCGTCAGCACTGACCCTACGACAGTGCAGCATTCCCTCAGCACTGACCCTCCGACAGTGCAGCATTCCCTCAGCACTGACCCTCCGACAGTGCCTGCTCCCTCAGCACTGACCCTCCAACAATGTCTAGACTGGAATGATGCTGGAAAAGCACACCAGTTCAGGCAGCATCTGAGGAGCAGGGAAATCGACGTTTCAGGCAAAAGCCCTTCATCGAGGATAGAGGCCTGACCTGCTGTGCTTTTCCAACACCACTCTAATCTAGACTCTGGTTTCCAGCATCTGCAGTCATTGTTTTTACCTTTTATCTACAACAGTGTGCCCGCTCCCTCAGCACTGACCCTCCGACAGTGCGGCTATCCCTCAGCACTGACCCTCTGACAATGCCCGCTCACTCAGCACTGACTCTCCGACAGGGCGGCACTACCTCAGTACTGACCCTCCGACAATGCAGAATTCCCTCAGCACTGACCCTCCGACAGTGCGGCACTCCCTCAGCACTGACCCTCCGACAGTGCAGCACTCCCTCAGCACAGACCCTCCGACAGTGCGGCACTCCCTCAGCACTGACCCTCCGACAGTGCGGCACTCCCTCAGCACTGACCCTCCGACAGTGCGGCACTCCCTCAGCACTGACCCTCCGACAGTGCGGCACTCCCTTAGCATTGACCTTCCGACAGTGTGGCACTCCCTCAGCACTGACCCTCCGACAGTGCGGCACTCCCTCAGCACTGACCCTCCGACAGTGCGGCATTACCTTAGCATTGACCCTCCGACAGTGCAGCACTCCCTCAGCACTGACCCTCCGACAGTGCGGCACTCTCTCAGCACTGACCCTCCGACAGTGCGGCACTACCTTAGCATTGACCCTCCGACAGAGCGGCACTCCCTCAGCACTGACCCTCTGACAGTGCAGCACTCCCTCAGCACTGACCCTCCGACAGTGAGGCACTCTCTCAGCACTGACCCTCCGACAGTGCGGCACTACCTTAGCATTGACCTTCCGACAGTGTGGCACTCCCTCAGCACTGACCCTCTGACAGTGCAGCAATCCCTCAGCACTGACCCTCCGACACTCCCTCAGCACTGACCCTTCGCACAGTGTGGCGATCCCTCAGCACTGACCCTCTGACAATGCCCACTCCCTCAGCACTGACCCTCCGACAGTGCAGCACTCCCTCAGCACTGACCCTCCGACAGTACAGCACTCCCTCAGCACTGATCCCCCAACAGTGTGGCAATCCCTCAGCACTGACCCTCCAACACTACCTCAGCACTGACCCTTCGACAGTGTGGCAATCCCTTAGCATTGACATTCCGACAGTGCGGCACTCCCTCAGTACTGACCCTCCGACAGTGCGGCACTCCCTTAGCATTGACATTCCGACAGTGCCCACTCCCTCAGTACTGACCCTCCGACAGTGCGGCACTCCCTCAGCACTGACCCTTCGACAGTGAGGCAATCCCTCAGCACTGACCCTCTGACAATGCCCGCTCCCTCAGCACTGACCCTCCGACAGTGTGGCACTCCTTCCGCACTGACCCTCCGACAGTGCGGCACTCCCTTAGCATTGACATTCCGACAGTGCCCACTCCCTCAGTACTGACCCTCCGACAGTGCGGCACTCCCTCAGCACTGACCCTCCGATAGTGCGGCACCCCCTCTGCATTGACCCTTTGACAGTGTGGCAATCCCTCAGCACTGACCCTCCGACAGTGAGGCACTCAGTACTGACCCTCTGACAGTGTGGCACTCCCTCAGCACCAACCCTCCAACAGTGCGGCACTCCTTCCGCACTAACCCTCCGAAAGTGCGGCACTCCCTTAGCATTGACATTCCGACAGTGCCCACTCCCTCAGTACTGACCCTCCGACAGTGCCCACTCCCTCAGTACTGACCCTCCGACAGTGCGGCTATCCCTCAGCACTGACCCTCTGACAATGCCCACTCCCTCAGCACAGACCCTCCGACAGTGCGGCACTCCCTCAGCACTGACCCTCCGACAGTGCGGCACTCCCTCAGCACTGACCCTCCGACAGTGCGGCACTCCCTCAGCACTGACCCTCCGACAGTGCGGCACTCCCTTAGCATTGACCCTCCGACAGTGTGGCACTCCCTCAGCACTGACCCTCCGACAGTGCGGCACTCCCTTAGCATTGACATTCCGACAGTGCCCACTCCCTCAGTACTGACCCTCCGACAGTGCGGCACTCCCTCAGCACTGACCCTCCGATAGTGCGGCACCCCCTCTGCATTGACCCTTTGACAGTGTGGCAATGCCTCAGCACTGAACGTCTGACAATGCCCGCTCCCTCAGCACTGACCCTCCGACAGTGAGGCACTCAGTACTGACCCTCTGACAGTGTGGCACTCCCTCAGCACCAACCCTCCAACAGTGCGGCACTCCTTCCGCACTGACCCTCCGACAGTGCGGTACTCCCTTGGCATTGACATTCCGACAGTGCCCACTCCCTCAGTACTGACGCTCTGACAGTGCCCACTCCCTCAGCACTGACCCTCCGACAGTGCGGCACTCCCTCAGCACTGACCCTCCGACAATGCGGCACTCCCTCAGCACTGACCCTCCGACAGTGCGGCACTCCCTCAGCACTGACCCTCCGACAGTGCGGCACTCCCTTAGCATTGACCCTCCGACAGTGTGGCACTCCCTCAGCACTGACCCTCCGACAGTGCGGCACTCCCTCAGCACTGACCCTCCGACAGTGCAGCACTCCCTCAGCACTGACCCTCCGACAGTGCGGCACTCTCTCAGCACTGACCCTCCGACAGTGCGGCACTCTCTCAGCACTGACCCTCCGACAGTGCGGCACTACCTTAGCATTGACCCTCCGACAGAGCGGCACTCCCTCAGCACTGACCCTCTGACAGTGCAGCAATCCCTCAGCACTGACTCTCCGACACTCCCTCAGCACTGACCCTCCGACAGTGCGGCACTCCCTCAGCACTGACCCTCCGACAGTGCGGCACTCCCTCAGCACTGACCCTCCGACAGTGCGGCACTCCCTCAGCACTGACCCTCCGACAGTGCGGCACTCCCTCAGCACTGACCCTCCGACAGTGAGGCACTCTCTCAGCACTGACCCTCCGACAGTGCGGCACTACCTTAGCATTGACCCTCCGACAGAGCGGCACTCCCTCAGCACTGACCCTCTGACAGTGCAGCACTCCCTCAGCACTGACCCTCCGACAGTGAGGCACTCTCTCAGCACTGACCCTCCGACAGTGCGGCACTACCTTAGCATTGACCTTCCGACAGTGTGGCACTCCCTCAGCACTGACCCTCTGACAGTGCAGCAATCCCTCAGCACTGACCCTCCGACACTCCCTCAGCACTGACCCTTCGCACAGTGTGGCGATCCCTCAGCACTGACCCTCTGACAATGCCCACTCCCTCAGCACTGACCCTCCGACAGTGCAGCACTCCCTCAGCACTGACCCTCCGACAGTACAGCACTCCCTCAGCACTGATCCCCCAACAGTGTGGCAATCCCTCAGCACTGACCCTCCAACACTACCTCAGCACTGACCCTTCGACAGTGTGGCAATCCCTTAGCATTGACATTCCGACAGTGCGGCACTCCCTCAGTACTGACCCTCCGACAGTGCGGCACTCCCTTAGCATTGACATTCCGACAGTGCCCACTCCCTCAGTACTGACCCTCCGACAGTGCGGCACTCCCTCAGCACTGACCCTTCGACAGTGAGGCAATCCCTCAGCACTGACCCTCTGACAATGCCCGCTCCCTCAGCACTGACCCTCCGACAGTGTGGCACTCCTTCCGCACTGACCCTCCGACAGTGCGGCACTCCCTTAGCATTGACATTCCGACAGTGCCCACTCCCTCAGTACTGACCCTCCGACAGTGCGGCACTCCCTCAGCACTGACCCTCCGATAGTGCGGCACCCCCTCTGCATTGACCCTTTGACAGTGTGGCAATCCCTCAGCACTGACCCTCCGACAGTGAGGCACTCAGTACTGACCCTCTGACAGTGTGGCACTCCCTCAGCACCAACCCTCCAACAGTGCGGCACTCCTTCCGCACTAACCCTCCGAAAGTGCGGCACTCCCTTAGCATTGACATTCCGACAGTGCCCACTCCCTCAGTACTGACCCTCCGACAGTGCCCACTCCCTCAGTACTGACCCTCCGACAGTGCGGCTATCCCTCAGCACTGACCCTCTGACAATGCCCACTCCCTCAGCACAGACCCTCCGACAGTGCGGCACTCCCTCAGCACTGACCCTCCGACAGTGCGGCACTCCCTCAGCACTGACCCTCCGACAGTGCGGCACTCCCTCAGCACTGACCCTCCGACAGTGCGGCACTCCCTTAGCATTGACCCTCCGACAGTGTGGCACTCCCTCAGCACTGACCCTCCGACAGTGCGGCACTCCCTTAGCATTGACATTCCGACAGTGCCCACTCCCTCAGTACTGACCCTCCGACAGTGCGGCACTCCCTCAGCACTGACCCTCCGATAGTGCGGCACCCCCTCTGCATTGACCCTTTGACAGTGTGGCAATGCCTCAGCACTGAACGTCTGACAATGCCCGCTCCCTCAGCACTGACCCTCCGACAGTGAGGCACTCAGTACTGACCCTCTGACAGTGTGGCACTCCCTCAGCACCAACCCTCCAACAGTGCGGCACTCCTTCCGCACTGACCCTCCGACAGTGCGGTACTCCCTTGGCATTGACATTCCGACAGTGCCCACTCCCTCAGTACTGACGCTCTGACAGTGCCCACTCCCTCAGCACTGACCCTCCGACAGTGCGGCACTCCCTCAGCACTGACCCTCCGACAATGCGGCACTCCCTCAGCACTGACCCTCCGACAGTGCGGCACTCCCTCAGCACTGACCCTCCGACAGTGCGGCACTCCCTTAGCATTGACCCTCCGACAGTGTGGCACTCCCTCAGCACTGACCCTCCGACAGTGCGGCACTCCCTCAGCACTGACCCTCCGACAGTGCAGCACTCCCTCAGCACTGACCCTCCGACAGTGCAGCACTCTCTCAGCACTGACCCTCCGACAGTGCGGCACTCTCTCAGCACTGACCCTCCGACAGTGCGGCACTACCTTAGCATTGACCCTCCGACAGAGCGGCACTCCCTCAGCACTGACCCTCTGACAGTGCAGCAATCCCTCAGCACTGACTCTCCGACACTCCCTCAGCACTGACCCTCCGACAGTGCGGCACTCCCTCAGCACTGACCCTCCGACAGTGCGGCACTCCCTCAGCACTGACCCTCCGACAGTGCGGCACTCCCTCAGCACTGACCCTCCGACAGTGCGGCACTCCCTTAGCATTGACCCTCCGACAGTGTGGCACTCCCTCAGCACTGACCCTCCGACAGTGCGGCACTCCCTTAGCATTGACATTCCGACAGTGCCCACTCCCTCAGTACTGACCCTCCGATAGTGCGGCACCCCCTCTGCATTGACCCTTTGACAGTGTGGCAATGCCTCAGCACTGACCGTCTGACAATGCCCGCTCCCTCAGCACTGACCCTCCGACAGTGAGGCACTCAGTACTGACCCTCTGACAGTGCGGCACTCTCTCAGCACTGACCCTCCGACAGTGCGGCACTACCTTAGCATTGACCCTCCGACAGAGCGGCACTCCCTCAGCACTGACCCTCTGACAGTGCAGCAATCCCTCAGCACTGACCCTCCGACACTCCCTCAGCACTGACCCTTCGACAGTGTGGCAATCTCTCAGCACTGACCCTCTGACAATGCCCACTCCCTCAGCACTGACCCTCCGACAGTGCAGCACTCCCTCAGCACTGATCCCCCAACAGTGTGGCAATCCCTCAGCACTGACCCTCCAACACTACCTCAGCACTGACCCTTCGACAGTGTGGCAATCCCTTAGCATTGACATTCCGACAGTGCGGCACTCCCTCAGTACTGACCCTCCGACAGTGCGGCACTCCCTCAGCACTGACCCTTCGACAGTGAGGCAATCCCTCAGCACTGACCCTCTGACAATGCCCGCTCCCTCAGCACTGACCCTCCGACAGTGTGGCACTCCTTCCGCACTGACCCTCCGACAGTGCGGCACTCCCTTAGCATTGACATTCCGACAGTGCCCACTCCCTCAGTACTGACCCTCCGACAGTGCGGCACTCCCTCAGCACTGACCCTCCGATAGTGCGGCACCCCCTCTGCATTGACCCTTTGACAGTGTGGCAATCCCTCAGCACTGACCGTCTGACAATGCCCGCTCCCTCAGCACTGACCCTCCGACAGTGAGGCACTCAGTACTGACCCTCTGACAGTGTGGCACTCCCTCAGCACCAACCCTCCAACAGTGCGGCACTCCTTCTGCACTGACCCTCCGACAGTGCGGCACTCCCTTAGCATTGACATTCCGACAGTGCCCACTCCCTCAGTACTGACCCTCCGACAGTGCGGCACTCCCTCAGCACTGACCCTCCGATAGTGCGGCACTCCCTCAGCTCTGACCCTCCGATAGTGCGGCACCCCCTCTGCATTGACCCTTTGACAGTGTGGCAATCCCTCAGCACTGACCGTCTGACAATGCCCGCTCCCTCAGCACTGACCCTCAGCAGTTGGACAGTGGGGCTATAGGGGTGAATTCTGATTCCTGATTTGATTCCTTTTGTCATTGGCTCTCCCTATTTCTGGTTGGATGCCTCACTGGCGATTTCATCACATGACCTTCAGTCAATCAGAAATGGAGCATGATCTCAGCTTTCTGATTGGATGGTTTTGTCTTTCAGCCTTATCCTCTCCATTTCCATAATGTCTCACAACTGATAAACAGAAGTATTTACAGGAAATGCAAAATAAATCACATCTGTTTTCAGTGCTGTGTGAGATATTTTTTCTCCTGAATGACGTTAATGGCAGTTACCTTGAGATTTGCCTTTTATTGGGGGAGTGCTCAGGTTATTCCAGGAGGGTTACTAACGTCTGGGCCTTGTAGAGACGCTGGCACCTCTCACCAATGGTGAGAGTGCAGCGAGGGTTATAAAGGAGGGAGATACATTGCTCATTAATCTCTGCTCCCTTGCTTTGGGTCTCAGCACTGACTCAGTGCTCGTTCTGATCAATAGCCGACCGTTTGCTGAGCAGACAGAGTTAATGCTGCTTCAGAGTTTAAGCTTTTTTTTAATGTTCATTCACAGGATGTGGATGTTGCTGGCTAGGTCAGCATTTATTGCCAGTCCCTAATTACCCAGAGGGCAGTTAAGGATCACCACATTGCTGTGGGTCTGGAGTCACATATAGGCCAGACCAAGTAAGGATGGCAGTTTCCTTCCCTAAAGGACATTAGTGATTCAGGTGTATTTTTCCAACAGTTGACAACAGATTCATGGTCACCATTAGATGCTTAATCCTGGATTTTATGGAATTCAAATTCCACCTTCTGCCATGGTGGGATTTGAACCGGGGTCTCTGGGACATTACTTGGGTCTGTGGATTAATAGTCCAGTGATAATACCATTAGGCCATCCTCTCCTCCCAGGGTGGCATTGTCGTGTTTTAAAGAGAGAAGGTGGTGAACTGGGGCACTACATGGGCTCTGCCCATGATGTGACCCACTTGGAAGTTTGCCTCATGCCTCACAGCTCCCTGACCATACACAAACCATCTGACCGTCCTCAGCTCATCAGGGGATTCCACTCCATCTCCTGGACAATGTATGGATGACTCACTCATGTCCTCCATGAGCAGAGGCAAGCCATTCGGCCCAACAGGTCTGTGCTGCTGTTCACACTCCACATGACCCTCTCCTTCCTCCATTCTGGTTATCCTCTGGTTCTGCCTTTACATATCTCTCTGTCATTCTCTCTGATCCCAGTCTGACCCACCCCTAACTCTCTGTGTAAAGAGATTTCTTCTGAATTCACAACTGCATTTGATAGCGCCTGTCCCTTCTCCATGCCATTGCCTGTCCCCTCTCCACCCGTGAAAGCATCGCCAAGCCTGTGCTGTCAAACAGGTTTAGAATATTAAAATAAAACCATCTGTGTCTGCATCGATGACTAGTCTGACAGCACGGACTGAATCAGAGCCAAATCTGCTAACGATACAAAGCTAGGTCGGAACACAAGCTGTGAGGAGGATATTCTGCAAAGGGATATAGATAGATGTGTTGAGTGGGCAGAAATTTGGCAGATGGAGTACAATGTGGGAAAGCATGAGATAGGCCACTTTGGCAGGAAGAGCAGATTACTGGATAAGGGGAGGGGAACACCTGAATGATGAGATACAGAGCATTCAAACACAAATCAAGTCAAAGTGTTGTTATACCAGTAATTAGGAAGGCACATGGAAGGCTGGGTCTTCCTGCAGGGCATGCTGGGAAAGGAAAGGCTCAATTTGGACAGGGCATTGCTGAGATTGCAGTCAAAGTATTGGATCCAGTGTGTGCTCCTTACTTAAAGGACCATCAGTGGCAGACTCACCCCCCTGATCTCCACAATGAGGCATCTGTCCCACAAGGGAAGGCTCAGACAATACTGACCAGAGTTTAGGGGAATGAGAGGAGATCTTATTGAAACGTACACGATTCTGAGAAGGTTTGGCAGGATAAATACAGAGGGATGATCCATCGGGAGGGGCAATCCCAGATGAGGTGGGTGCTTGCTGATTAATGCAGAGATGAAGAGGATTTCCTCGTCTAAGAGGGTCAGTAATTTTGAATTCTCTTCCCCAGTCAGAAATAGAGGCTTAGTTACTGAACACCTGTGACACTGCACAGAAACGATCCAACAGGTGTTGGATTGACAAGGGAGTAAAGGGATAAGGCAGTCACTCAGGATATCATCAAAGACTCATCCCACCCTGGTAATGATCTCCTACAACCACCTCCATCAGGCAGTAGATAGAGAAGCTTCAACACACACACACCAGTAGGTTCAGAAACAGTTTCTTCCCAGCTGTTATTAATCTGATGAATGGATTCTCTAACTTCAAATAATGTTCTGATTTGGAGATGCCAGTGTTGGACTGGGGTTAAAAATCACACAACACCAGGTTATAGTCCAACAGGTTTAATTGGAAGCACTAGCTTTCGGAGCGCTGCCCCCTGTTGATCTTGTTAACGTAGATCCTGTCCCATGCACCTCCTGTGCAGTGTAACCTGTGTACCTCACTCCATGTTCTGTATGACCCTGTTTGCTATGATCTGCCTGTCCTACATGCAAAACAAAGCTTTTCACTGTATTTAGATACATGTTACAATAAATCAACCAATCATCAGTTAAGATTAGATTTCCTACAGTGTGGAAACAGGCCCTTCAGCCCAACACGTCCACACCGACCCTCTGAAAAGCAACCCTCCCAGTCTCATTTCCCTCTGACTAATGGACAATTTAACATGGCCAATTCACCTAACCTGCACATCTTTGGACTGTGGGAGGAAACCCACGCTGACACGGGGAGAATGTACAAACTCCACACAGACAGTCACCCAAGGCCGGAATTGAACCTGGGACCCTAGTGCTGTGAGGCAGCAGTGCTAACCACTGAGCCACCTTACTGCCCTAGTTAAGATCACAATCAGATCGGACTGAAGAAGAAGGAGGAATACGGGGCTGAATGGCCTGCTTTTGCCCCATTTCAAGCAAGCCCATGAACGTGCCCCATATATCACACCCCATTTCTCCCATTCCCCGGAATAATAAACACCTATCCTCCCACAGATCTGACATCCTCCTCCCAGCCCCTTACAAAAGGTCCCTGAACCAACAATTAAAGATCACAGCTTGCAATAACAGTTACAAGAAAGATTAGCTGACCTTCTTGTGCTGCATCAGTACTGTCTCTACACCTGCACCAAAAAAAAATTCTTTGATGGGGAATAGGATGGAGGGAGTGAGAGGGGCCTCTGGTTGTGTAGTGATAGATTAGATTAGATTCCCTACAGTGTGGAAACAGGCCCTTTGGCCCAACAACTCCACACCAACCCTCCGAAGAGTAACCCACCCAAACCCATTTCCCTCTGACTAATGTACCTAACACTATGGGCAATTTAGCATGGCCAATTCACCATCTTTGGACTGTGTGAGGAAACCAGAGCATCCGGAGAAAACCCACGCAGACACAGGGAGAATGTGCAAACTCCACACACACAGTCACCCAAGGCTGGAATTGAACCTGGGTCCCTGGTGCTATGAGGCAGCAGTGCTAACCACTGAGCCACCATGCCACCCATTGGCCCTACCCCTGGACTGAGAGGTCTAGATTGAAGTTCCATCTGCTCCAGAGGTGTGTAATAACATCTCTCAGAAAAAAGATAAACTGGGTATCTCCAGCTTGACTGAGTTTTGACTGTAGAGAACAGAGAGACTGTTCCTGAGCTGGTGAAGAACTCAACAATTGTCTCTCGCTCTCTGTCTAATTACCTGAGAACTGTTCACACAGTTGTTGGCAGGTGTGGATAACTGGCCGCTAGTCCATAGACCAAGCAACAAATCCTGCATCTGTACATACCCAAGAATCGAAATCATCTTTAACTCATACTTCACACATGGCATATTCAAATAGTTGTTTACACAATGTCAGTAATGGATGTCAGGTTTTAAAATATACAGCCACTCTGTCACTGCTTCCACTCCTGCTCCGAGTTCATTGTGACAATATTAGGTTGGAGAACAGGAGATTGTTATTTTTGGAGCTAAGGAGATAGGGAGGAGACCTGACGGGGTGGGGACGGTACGAGTCTCAGACAGATTTAAGGAAGATAGTTAAGTAAAAACCATTCCCATTGGCTGTGGTATGAGGATTAGGGAGACACAGAATTAAAGTTTTGGGCAGGAGATGCAAGGGGGGATGCAGGGAAGTGAGAGAAACTTTAGTCTGCAGTGCCCTGGAGCTCACTGTCTATGTGGGGGTTGGAAATAAAAGGGATTAAAGATTTCAAAAGGAAAATCAGATAGCCATGTGGGAAACCTTGCAAAAGCTGGTGGGATAGGGTGGGTCACTGAGACGCACTGGGTTGGTCCACAGTGGAGCACTCGATAGCTGAATGACCTCATGCTGTGCCATAAGCATCTCCATACAAAGAACAAAGAAGAGAACAAAGACAATTTACAGCCCAGGAACAGGCCCTTCGGCCCTCCAAGCCTGAGCCGATCCAAATCTACTGTCTAAACCTGTCATCCATTTCCTAAGCATCTGTATCCCTCTGCTCCCCACCTACTCATACATCTGTCCAGATGCATCTTAAATGAATCTACCGTGCCTGCCTCTACCACCTCTGCTGGCAACGCGTTCCAAACGCCCACCACCCTCTGTGTGAAGTACTTGCCGTGTGTATCCCCCTTAAACTTTCCACCTCTCACCTTGAAAGCATGACCTCTTGTTATTGAATCCTGCACCCTGGGAAAAAGCTTGTCTCCATCCATCCTGTCTATACCCTTGATGATTTTGTAAACCCCAATCAAGTCTCCTCTCAAATCTCCTTTTTTCTAATGAAAATAAACCTAACCTACTCAACCTCTCTTCATAGCTAGTACCTTCTATATCAGGCAACATCCTCGTAAACCTTCTCTGCACCCTCTCCAAAGTGTCCACATCCTTTTGGTAATGTGGTGCCCAGAACTGTACACAGTATTCTAAATGCGGCCGAATCAATGTCTTGTATAATTTTAACATGACTTGCCAGCTCTTATACCCAATACCCCGTCCAATGAAGGCAAGCATACTATATACCTTCTTGACCACTCTATCCACCTGTGCAACAACCTTCAGGGTACAATGGACCTGCACTCCAACATCTCTCTGCCAAACATCTTTTCCCAAGGCTCTTCCATTCATTGTATAATTCGCTAGCCTTGACCAAACAGACTAACTAAGACACTAGGCAGCAATAGGATTGTTCTCCTATCAGTTCCATTCTCTTGATCAATCTGTAATTCACACCATTGTACTGTATCCCTATAAAAACTGCCCACACTCATCACTCAGGGGTCAAGTTCTCTTCCAGTGATATCGCTCGTGATAAACAACTTGTCAATTTCACCTTATCCGTGCTTGCGTGGTCTCTGTCCAATTGGGTAATTTCTCTGAAACCCACCCTTTTGACATTTTGACCACCCTCAACCCTGCTCTGTTTTTCCTACTAGTCCCAGGCGGAGGCTTTTAAAGCCCAGTTTGGTGACACCAACTTGCTCATCCTCTCTCCTCTCCAGAATGTGGTCCTCGGGTGAAGAGAAAGTCAACTCCTCCGAATCTCAGGCAGACAGCACACCTTTCAGTAAAACGGGAAGACCACAGTGTGCAAAACGACCGAGCTTTTCTCCACCCACACTCACTATTAGATTAGATTCGATTACATTACAGTGTGGAAACAGGCCCTTCGGCCCAACAAGTCCACACTGACCCGCCAAAGCGCAACACACCCATAACCCTACATTTACCCCTTACCTAACACTACGGGCAATTTAGCATGGCCAATTCACCTAACCCGCACGTTTTTGGACTGTGGGAGGAAACCGGAGCACCCGGAGGAAACCCACTCAGACACTGGGAGAACGTGCAAACTCCACACAGTCAGTCGCCTGAGGTGGGAATTGAACCCGGGTCTCTGGCGCTGTGAGGCAGCAGTGCTAACCACTGTGCCACCGTGCCACCCATGAGAGTCCCAGGCAGAAAGTGATTTACAATCTAAAGGTCTGGCCATAAATCTTGTGGGTCATGCCTGCAACAAGGCCAGGCTTATAAATTTCAGGAAAAGGGCTCCAAGACTGGAGATTTATTTTGTATGAATGCAGAGCTAGGAATAAGTAATGACTTTGCTGATCCTGCTCTCACTCAGATAGGCTTTGGCTCTCCGCACGAGACCCACTTCCACTCCCTCACATATTCAGAAAAATCCAAACTTAGACTCAAACCTCTGGACATCAGCTCGATGCTCAGCTGCTTTGGTTTCCCTGTAAAGGTAAACTCGCCATAATGTCATCAGACCATTACAGAGAGATGACTGCTGGGAGTTTAACCTGATGGTCACCATGCTTCAGGATGGAGGTCTTTCAAGGTAATCTCAGCCAATACAGGAATTGAACCCACACTGTTGGCATCACTTTGCAGCACGAACCAGCCATGCAGCCAACTGCGCTAACTCAAACCTCATGTCTGGAGTATTCCTGTATCCCTGGGGGTCTCTAATATCTAGAAACCCATCGGTTTGTATCTCGAACATGTTCAAAGATGGAGCCTCCACAGGCCTGGGGGTAGACATTCTGAATATTTGCCAGCCAGAAGCTTTTTCTGCACAGTAAGATCCCGCAAGCAACAAGGTGATGGTGGTAATGTGGATTAAGGAGAGAGCACAGCAAATTCCCCACTTTGTTAACTCTATGATGACCTGAGCCAGGTGGCTCTTCAATTCGAGTTCACATGGTGTGTCCAACATGATAACGTATGGATGTAGGTTTGCTCGCTGAGCTGGAAGGTTCATTTCCAGACACTTCTTTACCCTACTAGGTAACATCTTCAGTGGGCCTCAGGTGAAGCAATGCTGAAAATTCCTACTATCTATTTATATGTTTGGGTTTAGATTAGATTACATTACAGTGTGGAAACAGGCCCTTCGGGCCAACAAGTCCACAATAAGACCCGCAACCTACCCATACCCCTACATTTACCCCTTGCCTAACACTACAGGCAATTTAGCATGGCCAATTCACCTAACCTGCACATCTTTTGACTGTGGGAGGAAACCGGAGCACCCGAAGGAAACCCACTCAGACACGGGGAGAACGTGCAAACTCCACACAGTCAGTCACCTGAGGCGGGAATTGAACCCGAGTCTCCGGCGCTGTGAGGCAGCAGTGCTAACCACTGTGCCGCCCACTGGTGATGTCATTTCCTGTGGTGAAGTCACTTCCTGTTCCTTTTCTCAGCGGGTGGTAGATGGGGTCTAACTCAATGTGTTTGTTGATAGAGTTCCGGTTGGAATGCCATGTTTCGAGGAATTCTCATGCGTGTCTTTGTTTGGCTTGTCCTCAGATGGATGTGTTGTCCCAGTCAAAATGGTGTCCTTCCTCATCAATATGTAAGGATACTAGTGAAAGAGGGTCAAACATGAAGAAAAGTTCTTGACAAATGAGGCCATTTATCAGAGAGGCTTACCTCATCCAGACATTGCCCAGACCACGACCTAGCGTCAGTCCTGAAATCTCAGGCCCCATGGGACACAGTGATACACGCTACACCAAGTCAAACATCAGCTGCATTTAAAATAATAATAATTACAATATGGTTAAAAAAAACAAGCCTGTCAAATCCTGATAAATGTCCTCATTTGTCAAGAACTTTTCTTCATGTTTGAGTCAGGATTAAAGCTGAAACAGACACTTTCAGCCTGTGAGATAAAGGAGCTAATTTGCAAGTCCCAGGACAGCAGACCAATCAATCATCCATTTAGCAACACATTTAAACACAACAAAACAAAATCCTGAAGTAATCACTCATCAAAACAGATACTTTACACAAATCGATACATTTTTCCAAGGACCCAGAGAGCAATGACTTGTGTAATGCATAACTCTGAGCAATGAGGGTTCCCCCAACACAAGGGTCCCCCCAACATGAATGTTCCCTCAACTTGAGGGTCTCTCAAAGCGAGGGTCCCCTCAACACAAGGGTCACTCAATCTGAGGGTCCCTTCAACTCGAAGGTCACTAAAACCAAGGGTCATTCAAACGAGGGTCACTCAAACCGAGGGTCAGCTCAATTTGAGAGTCCTCCAAAAAGGTCGCTGCCTTGAGAGGACTTCTCCATCACAAAATGGTGACTGATGAGTGCTGACACTCACAGTGCTGTCTGTTCTGGGCTAGCTTAATGGGGGAGGTGGGTTCTTACCCACTGACTGGAGAGCTCAGTGTCACCTCTTTTAGGGAAGGTCAATCACTCAGGCACTTCCCTGGACAGTGGTGGTCCTGTCCATGAGGTCATGGGTGGAATCAGCCACACTCATGTTACTGACCTCCCCTCCATGGAGACAATTCAAAGGTCTTCTTCGAAGGTAAGGGAATCCGAGTGATGGGCCAAGTGACGCCAAATGGGACTAGGTCAGATTGAGATGTCTGATTGATGCAGATTAGATGGACCGAAGGGTCTGTTTCTGTGCTGTATGACGCTATGAGTGTCTGTGTCTGTCCATCCAAACCCTTGCCCACTCTCTGACACCTTACTCCACAAGTCAATGAAAGAATCACAAACACTGCCCCTTGCTGACCAAACTGCACTGCACCCGGGAACAGGGAGGAGAGAATTAAAGTACCCAACCATAATAACCAAGGAGGTAACTTTTCACAGCTCATATAAAAAAAAACGTGGAAATGTTCCCAACTAATCTAAACGAGACCAGCGTATTCCCAAGGGGCTGGGTGTGGGTGAGTGATCATTGTGATGAAGTGCTGACTGATCACGTTCCTTTGTCGGTCCTTCAACTGCTAATCTCTGACTCCATCAGCCCACACGTGCCTGTGGCTGCATTCGGAGCTGACAGGGACAGCTGACGCCAGGGAAAAGATTCCAGACACACTCTTGTTTAGCAGGCAGCCCTCCCATCCCCTCCCCTCCCCTCCCTCTGAAACACTCTGAAGATCCCCACTCAGAAACAGGATCGACTCTCTCATGGGGCCAGGGAATAGGGGGTGGGATTTCAGAGCAATGTGCAGTTGTATGGCAAAGAGAGGCAAGAGCTCGGCACAAAACCAAACACAAAGGAGCTGGCACTCTGACCCACAGTGCAACATGTTCTAAAGTGCAGTACAACTAATTTAGGAAACATGAGAGCCAATCTGTGCATTGTAAGATCCCACAAGGAGCCCTGTGAGAAAATACCTGGTAATTCAGTGATGTGTGAATGATAAATATCCACCAGGACATCATTCCATCTTCCTCGAACTTTACTAATGTCCACCCAGAGGGTAAAATGAGTCCTACTTAAAATCTCATCCTAAAGACAGGACAAGGAGGAAGTGGCTCATGAAGGGGAGTGGAACAAATCATAGGGAATGATGTTGACAAAGCAAAAACTATACAAGCACCAAGCTTTCTCTCTGTTTATCCTCTCTCTCCCTCCCTTCCTCTCTGTCTCTGTAAGGAGCAAACTTTACTAACTCCAGCCTCCTTTGTGTTTGACTTTGGATTACCGATATTAGTTTGTTGGAAACTCTTATGCTGTGAGGGAGATGGAAAACTAGAAGGGGATATGTATCAGGTGAGGTCAGGGTAGCTCAGAAATACAGCTTAACTTCACTCTCTACCTAAAAGTGATTTGGGGCCAATATTAAGTCAACTAATCTGCAATATTCCAATAGTATGGAGTCACTCAATAAACCCTGATATCGGGCTTCCTCTGACCATCAGCTGAGTCAGGGTCCTAGCCTATTCTCAGCAGGAGACCCCCTGTAATGATGAACTCAATGGGCGGAATGGAATCTTTCACTGTAATTCACACCATTAGAGATTCAGAAACAGGAACGGCAGGAGGCCATTCAGCCCCTCGAGCCTATTCCACCATTCCATTGGATCACGGCTGATCAGATATTCCTCACGTCCACTTTCCTGCCTTTCCCCTTAACCCTGGATTCCCTGACTGATCAAGATCTCTCTATCTCAGCCTTAAATATCCACAAGGACTCTGTCCCCACAGCTCTCTCCGTGGCAAGGAGTTCCAAAGACACTCAAACTTCTGAGAGAAGAAATTCCTCCTCATCTCAGCCTTAAATTGGCGACTGCTTATTCTGAGACTCTGCCCTCTGGTCCTGGACTCTCCCATGAGGGGAACCGTTCTCTCAGCATTGACCCCAACATGGGTACATAGCCCCAACAATAGGAGGGCAGTGGGGTGGGGATAATGAGTGAAGCTAGAGCCCAGATGGAGAGAGACAACAGTTGGACACACAAAGGATTGGGTAAAGATCAGCCTGGGAGAATGACTAGTGGCTGACTGTGGGTTGTGTGTGGGAGCAGTCCATGTCATGACAAAGCCTGGTGTGTGGGAGGTTGGGGTAGGGACATGGGAGAGCTCAAGCCCAAAAATTGTTGAACTCAATACTGAGTCCTGAAGGCTACAGAGCGCCCAAGCAGAAAACGAGGTGCTGTTCTTGCAGCTTGTGCTGAGCTTCTCTGGAGCACTGCAGCAAGCCCAAGACAGAGATGTTGGCCAAGGAATGGGGAGGGGTTGTTGAATTGGCAGGAAACTGGAAAGCTCAGGATCTTCTTTGCGGGGAGAACATAGATGTTCTGTGAAGGGGTCTCCCAGCCTACACTTCACCTGCCCAATGTCATAGCTGGCACAATGGGTCAGAAGCCAGTTCGATGGACAGAGCGGCCAGTTCAATGTGGGCTTCATGCTTCAGGCTTCTTGCGGGAAATCACACATCTCAGGAAGGAGGCTAGGAGCAGGGCCCCATGATGAACTCGATGGGCCGAGTGGTGGCTCATTCCCATTCTGTGCTGCAGAATCCCGGTGAGCTATTCCACTTGCCCTCTGGAATACTAGGTGAGGCAGCAACAAGTGTGTCACTCCCCACTGGGTACTCGCCGTAGTGGAGTCGGCTCTGATAAGTCATTGATTAGACAGATTAGATTCTATGCCAGAGGAAATACTTACTTTTTTTTAATTGATACCTTTTCACCAAGTGTGGCCAGTTGCCAACTCGCTTAAACAGCTGAACGAGTGAATGAGTTACAATAGGGAGATGAACCACCAAATGTGTAAAGCTATTCTCGAGGCTCCTGGGACAGCTCTGAAATGACCGACAGCCAATAATAAATTAAACCCAAGGCCGATACATCTTCTCTAACTGTGGAGTCTTCAACCATGTGTTAGTTTAGAATTTAATGGGAGTAATAGATCACCGAGTGCGGACTCTGCTGAGTAACGTGGAAACTGAGTCCCCAGACAGCTCTTTGATCCAAGCCCCAGGCAATTGTAGCACAGAACTACTCATTAAGACCAGTATCTCTCCCTCTCTCTCTCTCTCTCTCTCTCCCTCTCTCTACAGGCCATATAATTTATAATTTAAAATGATCAGGGATAAAATCTTAATTACAAACCCAATTAAGCTGTGTTGCATAGCATTCCTTTTTTTAAACAAAATCACTTTGATGGAAGGGACATTTTTAACACTTCAAGTATTTCCTTATAAATGGTCGTTCTTTTTCAAAAGGTAAAATCAGATGTTTCCTTTTGCATTTTAATAATTTGTACAGTCATTATTATAATCCAGGAAACACAGCAAGCAATTTGCAAGCAGTAAACTCTTGCAAATAGCAATAACCAGATCATCTGTTTTTCCAAATGGTATTTATTGAAGGATAAATATTCACTGAGATACTGGGGAGGACGTCCCATTCCACACCCCCCAAATGTGGTTATTCGTTAAGTAACGGCCATGGGACATGGACACCCAGCTGTGTTCAACGCCTCGTGAATGATGGGCCCTCAGACAGTACAGCACTCCTGCAGTACCACGCTATGTTCTGGAAAGGTACTAGGATCCACCATCCTTTCCATGAACCTGCCCTAACACTTCCTGATGTTAGCATGCAGCATGGGGAGCTGGTTGGACCTTATAGGGCTAGGAACAGGCCATTGAACCTGCCCTGCTGTTCAATACCATCCAAGCTGATCGAACACTTCAATGCCCAGCCCATTCCCATAATCCTATTTCAGATGTAACCTGAAACATTGACTTCTCCACTTCCTGATGCTGCCTGGCTTGGTGTGTTCTTCCAGCCTCCTGCCTGTCTACTTTGGATTCCAGCATCTGCGGTTTGCTTTGTCTCTTTAAAAAGGTCCCGAAGCAGTATCAGAAGGAGAAGTGGAGGGTAAGAGTTATTCCTGGCAAATATTTACCTTTCCATTTAAAAAAAAATCACAAACGAAAATCTACCTGGCCATACCTCGTGACTGTTTGTGGGATCTTACTGTGCACAGATTGGCTGCTGCCCTAGCTTGTAACACACTGCACAAGGAACATCTTTAGGTGGAAAGCACATGGTCTGTGCTCACGACAGGCGCCGTACAAATGCAAGTCTGCCTTTAGCTCTTGCTGAAGCTGAACTTGTAAATTGAGTGAAACGAGGATGGGCTGAATGGGTGGGAAGGAATTGCTCGGCTGACACAAGTGATTCAGAAACACAATGTTATAGAAGGGCAACATAGACAGCTGAGAGTTCTCAATTATCCGGAATAACGGAGCAAACCAGAGCCCTTTACTTCAGGAAAGGGGGATCTGAGGGGTGATTGAGAATAGTCACTATGTTCATGGAAGGGGTTCCATTTGGAGGCTGCGAGGAGGTGTTACACATGAGGGAGAGATCAGGTGCACAGGCCGTCTAGATCAGATGGAGTCACAGATTTCTGGAGCTCTACCCTACAGCCGGAGAACTATTACCGTGAGGAGATGTGACTAGTGAAGAGCTCAAACACAAAGGGGAAACAAAGAGAGAGACCAGTGGGTAAACACAGAGGCAGAGAGTTCACAGAAAGTGTCAGAGGTCAGAGCTTAAGGAGGTAATAGGAGGTTTCCTCCGGATAAGGGAGCACAAGCCTTACAGATCAGGCAGCAAGCGCAGAGCACTGGGAGAGTTAGAAACAGTGAGAAACTGAGAGAGCTGAGAGGGAGTGAATTGTGAGATAAGGAGAGAGGCAAAGGGTTAAATGATTAGGAGATAAGAAGCTGCTTCATGGGTAATTGATGGAATTCAACTCGATGAAGTGGTAGGTGATGACCAGGGTGGGGGCTGGAAGGGGAAATACCTGTAGGAACAGGGCAAGGGAATAAACACTGTAAGGATAGCGAGAACCATAAGATCAGAGGAATGTTGGCGTGCAAGTCTGCAGCTCATAAATCTATCAGACAAAGGAGTAAAGGTAGGCCATTCAGCCCATCCACTCTGCTCTCCCATTCAATGAGGTCATGGCTGATCTGATCATTCCTCAACTCCACTTTCTTTCTGTTACCCCATTAACTCTCAATTCCCTTCCTGATTAAAAATCTGCCTCACACCCCCGAGGACGAGGGTGTAGGTGGATAAGAGAGTAAAGCTGGCGTGTGGGATGTTTTCCTCTATTCACTGAGGAACAGGCTACGGGCAGAGCCCTGATGCTGGAAGTGTGGAAAGCAATTCTCTGATCATAGTTGGGGTAATGTGAGCAGCATTGATCACTCCATTACAGGAGAGACATGACTGAGTTAGAGGGAGGGGACAGAGGAGATTGATGAGGGCATCAACAGGCTGGGAAGACTTTATTGATAGGCAAAGTCTGAAAGGCCTGTGGCTGTTTTCATTGCAGGAGGTTAAGGAACAATTGAAGTGTAAAAACTGACAAGGAACCCTGGATAAAGTAGGCAGTCCTTTAGTAACGAGTTAAATAATTAAGAGGGGCTAAGATGTAAAATTATTGGCAGAAGAATTCGAGGACAGTTGAAGGGAATGATTCCCCCCCCCCAGAGAGTAGAGGAGATAGAGACTCTCTGGTCATTTCCACACATGCACCAAAGATGCTGTACCTCAGGGTTACAGAGCAAGAGCTGGACAGTGGTATTAGGCAGACCACTCTTTTATTACTGCATAGACACAACGGGCCGAAAGGCCTCCAAACGTGCTCTAAATTTCGATGATTCCGTGGTTGAGAGAAATAGTTCAGAGGCATTTTAAGGGAATCTTTAAGCACATGTGGGAGAGAGAAGTAAAATGATCAGGCCAGATGAACAGAACAAGAGGGGACTTGTCTGTAGCATAATCACCAGCACAGTGTTTCAGTGCTGTGTATTCCCACCAACTCATCCAGGCTCTTCAGACAGCACCTTCCAAACCCACAACCTCTACCATCTAGAAGGACAAGGGCAACAGATACATGGGAACACCACCCCCCTGCAAGTTTCCCACCAAGCCACTCACCATCCTGACTTGGAAATAGATCGCTGTTCCTTCAGTGTCACTGGGTCAAAATCCTGGAATCCCCTCCTGAAGCGCATTGTGGGTGTTCCCCACAGGGTCTCCAGCAGTTCAAGAGGCAGTTCACCCCCAACTGCCTCCTCATATTCACCCCCACCTCCACCTTCACCTTCTCAAGGGGCAACCAGCCCAGCCAGTGATGCCCACACCTCAAGGAAGAATGAAGCAATTCAGTGTGATTGCACATACCACTGAGAGGTCCCAGGACTAGTGAGAGTGGGCTATGGGCAATCTGGTGACATTGGTGACCAGTGTGTGCCCCCTGGCATAGCTTGGTGCTAAAAGAATGCAATCTCAGTAACAGGTTCCATCAAAATCTGACAAGGAATTGCGTTGTGTTGTGTCGCTATCGTCTTACCAGACCAGAGGGGCTGCTCTCTCATTAAAGAGAAGTGACTGGTGGTGATTTAGCCTGAGAGCCACCAGAGCTCAGGCAAGGGAAGAGGTTGAGAAGGAGAGTTCTTCGTGGTAACCTCAAACTGGTGATGGGCATTGGGCCCATGCTGTTAGTATCACACTGCTGGATAAGTAATTAAACAGTCTCACTCTCTTGCTCGCTCCCTGCCAATGGCATGACAAGCACAAAGGTACTAGCCATGACACGGTGGGGAACCGTCTTCCCTCTCAATCAGAGGATGTTTCTCATTCCAGAGACTATATTCCAGGCTAACACTCCCAGTAGAAGACTGAGATAATTTTGAATGATTTCCTTCCCCAAAGGACATTAGTGAACCAGATGGTTTCTCTGACAGTTGACAATGCATTCACGGTCAGCATTAGACTCTTTAAATGCAGATTTTTTATTAAATTCAAATTCCACCATCTGGCATGGCAGGATTCA
Source organism: Chiloscyllium punctatum (assembly GCF_047496795.1). NCBI lineage: Eukaryota > Metazoa > Chordata > Chondrichthyes > Orectolobiformes > Hemiscylliidae > Chiloscyllium > Chiloscyllium punctatum. Next base: position 7,842,785 of record NC_092775.1, read on the forward strand.
AACCCAGATTCCTGGAACATTACTTCAGCCTCTGGATTAACAGTCCAGCGATGATATCACTAGGTCAACACCTCCCCCTCTGTTCTGAAAAAGTCCTATTGGACTCAAACGCTAACTCTGTTTCTGTCTCCAAAGATTAGATTAGATTCCCTACAGTGGGGAAACAGGCCCTTCGGCCCAACAAGTCCACACTGACCCACCAAAGAATAACCCACCCAGACCCATTTCCCTCTGACTATTGCACCTAACACTACGGGCAATTGAGCATGGCCGATTCACCTGACCTGCACATCTTTGGACTGTTGGAGGAAACCGGAGCACCCGGAGGAAACCCACGCAGACACGGGGAGAATGTGCAACCTCCACACAGTTACTTGAGGCCAGAATATAACCCGGGTGCCTGGTGCTGTGAGGCAGCAGTGCTAACCACTGAGCCACCCTTGCTGCCAGATCTGTTGAGTTTCTCCAGCAATTCCTGTTTGCAATTTCGAGCATCCACAGTTCCTAGTTTTATTGCAGTAAACGGTTTATTCTGCTTGCCCCCACCACCAGGTAAAGGAAAGGAAAAATCAAACATTGTCTTTTCCTCATCAGAAAGATAACAAGGGGTTAAATTATGAGACAGGCTCCATAATTAGAATTGGTTTCCTTTATCTATAACAGATTAATGGCTGATCTTATTTAGACAATTAAGGCATTGGATAGGCTGGATAGAGAGAACCCTCCACTAGGGAGTGTCCAGAATAAAGTGAAAGTCAGGGTCATTTGGGAGGCGGGGGGTTGCAGATCAGCAACCCTGCTTCACCCAAATGAGTGTGGAGATCTGGAACTCCCCCTTCCACCCAAACAAAAAAATCTTGGGGGTAAAATGACTATTTTGAAAGTGAAACAGTTCATTTTGTTAGCCAAGGGCATTCTGAAACAAGATGGGTCACTGGAGTTAAGATGTAGATTAGTCACAGTCTAATTGACTGACACCACATGTTCAGCAAGCTACACAGCTTAATCCTGCTCCTCTGCTCCAGTAGTTACCTCCCACTGGTTAGAGTCAGCTGCCAAATCTGACACACTATTTCAAGGTGCCACCTGAGATTGCAAGGAGACAAATATTCATCTCTGCTAAAGAAAGTGGCATCACTAACAAGAAGGTTGGGTCTCCGTCACCTTATCTTATTTATTCATGGGACGTGGTCATCACTGGCCAGGCTAGTGTTTATTAACCCTCCATAATTTGCCCAGAGGGCAGTTGAGAGTCAACCACCTTTCTGTGGGTCTGGAGTCACATGTAGGCCAGACCAGGTAAGGATGGCAGTTTCCTTCCCTAAAGGACATTGGTGAACCTGATGGCTTTGCAGGGGTTTTCCTGACAATCAACAATGGTTTCATGGTCATCATTAGACTCTTAATCCCTGATTTTTATTGAATTGAAACTCCATGATCTGCCATGGTGTGATTCAAATCTGGGTCCCCTGAACATTACCTGGAATAACTGTGGAGTGATAATACCAGCAGGCCAACATCTCCCCAGTCAGGAACTTCCCTCACTTTTCAAAATGTTGGAAGTGGAAGTGAAGGCTGTTTTTTGATAGGAATCCAAGAGCAGATGAAATCTCCAGGAGCATGCCACCCAGGTTTGATAGACCCAATCCTAGACTGAGGAAGAGGGGACTTCTGTGCATTTCATGGGTATAATTCAAATCCTCTCCCTCCAATGTCTTTGCCTCATTTCTCGACAGCTCTAAAGAAGGGCAGGAGACTTCTTGTTGGTTTTCTGACCACTATTCATCCCTCAGTCAATACCATTCATAAATTAACAGGCCATTATCCCATTGCAGTGTATGGGAGCTGGCTGTGCAGGAATCAGCTGCTGCACTTCCTCCAATTACAACAGGAACTCCACTCCAAAAGTACTTCATTGACTGCAAAGCACTTTGGGAAATCCTGGGACATGAAAGGAGCTATATAAAGACACAACCTTCTTTAGACACTTGATATCCTTTGCTCAATCCATCAAACTGAATCATTATCTTGCATTAGTTCTAAATCATCCCCTGTTTCAAACATTTATTCATTCTTCACTTACAGATCCTATGATCTCTATCTCAAGTGTGGCAAAGAATATCACATGCTATGAATTTGACCTTGATTTGTTTTCCTTATGTATTGTCAAAAGCACTCAACCAGTTCTCTCTCAATTCATCCCATTAAAACACTTAATAATTTGAAAAAGCTCCCTCTCAATCTTTTCCTTATAACAACAGATTGTCGCAATTAAAGACTGATGGTTAAAGCTCAACTTTCCCAGTGGATAGTGTGTCCTTGTTGATAATGGTCACTGAAAATGTAAACATGTCACACTGTAATTACATCAGTCTACCTGTGGTGGTGCTCTACAGAGTGTGATTACAATGGGACAAATGTACTCGGCTGATTTTCACTCTAATTTTGAACATAGCACAGGGCAAAGAGAAAACAATGACAGGCTGTACCACTTCAAAGTGAGGGTTGGACAAAGTCTGTTCATCTCTTTTTCCACTATCACCTGTCCGCCCTGATCCTGACTTACTTGAAACCCGGCCTCAGTTCCCTGTAGAATCCATCATGGAATGCGGGTCATTAAAAACAAGAACCAAGCTCAAACTGCCGATGTGGGTTACAATGTATTTACAGCACAGCAGTAGGCCATTCTGCCCAACCAATCTGTGCTATTGGGGCCAGTTATCTTGGATGGCTGGTTTGTGATGTAGAATGATACCAACAGTGTGGGGTCCATTTCCTGTGTTGGCTGAGGTTACCATGTGGGTCTCTCATTCTCAACCTCTGCCTTTGCCTGAGGACTCTTAGATCAAACTATCACCAATCCCCCCTCACTCTAATGAGCCCTTTATCTGGTAAGAGTATTGGGGTTATCCAGCATGGAAACAGACCCTTTGGGTTCAACCAGGCTTGATGACTTTATCTTTCGTGTACGTGCTCCATGTAAGTCTCGTCCTTGTGTAACTCCATTTCTAATCCTATTTCTGTCTCGCTGAACTGTGTATCCAGCATCTGCTTCAGTTACGTCGAACTGAGAGAGTAAAATCTGTTTTCTGTCAATGATTCCAGTTGGCAAGCAATGTGATAACAAGCAGAGAAGCTAGTTTGTTGAAGTTGATTGAGAGATGGATATTGTTCAGGAACACCCTCAGAAAACATCCCGCTGTTCTGTAGCAGCATGGGATTATTTAACAGCCATTGGAAAGACTATACGTGCAGCAGTGTGGAGGTCCCTCTGCAATGCATCGTAATCCCAGCCTTGGCTTTGTACATATTCAGGCCTCAGGTTAGACACAAACCTTGGATCAGAGATAAGAGGAGAGCATCCCAAACCCTTCTCCACGGTGCTCCCAGTTTGAGGATCGACAGTTGTTGAACCCCCATCAGTCAAAAGTTGGGGGAGGGGACTGAGATCAGGGTTCTGTTTAGAATTCGGTGGGGGGGGGGGGGAAACAGCTGAGAGATGGGGGTTTGTTTGGGGGAGGAGCGGAGAGATGGGGGTTGGTTTGGGGGAACAGCGGAGAGGTGGGGGTTGGTTTGGGGGAACAGCTGAGAGATGGGGGTTGGTTTGGGGGAACAGCTGAGAGATGGGGGTTGGTTTGGGGGGGGAGCGGAGAGATGGGGGTTTGTTTGAGGGGGTTAAGCTGAGAGATGGAGGGGTTTGTTTGGGGGGTGAAGCTGAGAGATGGAGGGGTTTGTTTGGTATGGGGGAGCTGAGAGATGGAGTCGTTTGGGGGGAGCTGAGAGATGGAGAGGTTTGTTGGGGGAGTGAAGCGAGAGATGGAGGGGTTTCTTTGGGGATGTGAAGCTGAGAGATGGGGGGTTTGTTTGGGGGGGAGCTGAGAGATGGAGAGGTTTCTTTGGGGTTGGGGGTGAAGCTGAGAGATGATGGGGTTTGTATGGGGCGGTGGTTGAAGCTGAGATATGGGGCTTTGTATGGGGGGAGCTGAGAGATGGAGGGGTTTGTTTGGGGGTGGTGAAGCTGAGAGACAGAAGGGTTTGTTTTAGGGGGGTGAAGCTGAGAGATGAAGGGGTTTGTTTGGGGGGGGGTGAAGCTGAGAGATGGAGGGGTTTGTTTGGGGGGGGTGAAGCTGAGAGACAGAAGGGTTTGTTTTAGGGGGGTGAAGCTGAGAGATGAAGGGGTTTGTTTGGGGGGGGTGAAGCTGAGAGATGGAGGGGTTTGTTTGGGGGGGTGAAGCTGAGAGATGGAGGGGTTTGTTTGGGGGGGTGAAGCTGCGAGACGGAGGGGTTGTTTGAGGCAGCTGTGGCCGTTGGAGTGAGGACACAGTCATTCTCTCAGTAGGGGCCATTTCTGACCTTACGACGCCAATCTGCACTTTGGGAAGCTCTGGGTGAAAGGACTACAGCTGATACCACCTTGCTATCCACATTGATCTTTTGAAATTTGTCGTCGCGATGTGGACTTAGCCAACATTTATTGCCCATCCCAGGGGGCATTTAAGAGTGAACTACATCACTGCGTGACTGGAGTCACATGTAGGCCAGACCAGATAAGGATGGCACACCTCATTCCGTGAGGGGACACGAGTGAATGAGGTGAGTTTTTACAGCAAATGGCAGTGGCTATGTGGCTGGTGTTAAGTTAGGTTCCTAATTCCAGATCTTTATTGAGTTCAAATTTCACTATCTGTTGACAGTGAGGTTGAAACCCACGTCCTGAGAATATTTACCAGGATTTCTGATTTACCGGCACTGTGACATTAACACAATGCCATTGCCTCCCCCACAGTAGCTGGGAAAACTGGGTTCTCCTGATTTTCCAATTGGTTTACGAATATCAATTGGCTCTGGACTTCATTCCCAAGTGGCAAGTTTCTCCACATCAGCCCTGAAAAAACTCTTCCATCATTTTAGAATCCTCCATCAGGCCCCCTCTCCATCTTTTCTGTTCCAGGGCAAACAGCTCCAGCCTCATCAATTCTTTTCTAAAAGTTATAATCCTACAGTTCCCATAAATTGATTTTCGCTCCTTCTCTATATCCTTTGTTGACTCTGTGGCATAAAAATGTATCCAGGCTGCTGGTTGCAATCTAACCAAACTTCTGTGCACATTTGCCATCACAGCTGTGCTGCTGAATTCTACTCATTAACTGTGCTGAATGAGTCAGTCCTTCATGACAAACACCAGGAGCTACACAGGCCTACAGAAAAATAACAGCGCTCTCACAATCAGCACACCACAATCATTCCACCATGTCTCTATCTCTCTCGTTCTCGAAACATAGGGCCACCTTCATCTTCAGCGAACCAAATTTAGAATTACTTTAACATATCAGAACAATTCTAAACCAACCAGTGTCACGGGGTTTCTTGGCAGTGATGTCACTTCCCAATGAGAGGACGTTTACTTCCACACAGGAGGAGAAGGGCAGCAGATACATTGGAAAATCACTCCCAGCAAGGTCCCCTCCAAGCCACCCACTGTCCTGACTTGGAAATGTATCTCCGTTCCTTCACGGTCGCTGGTCAGAATCCTCTCTAAGGGCACTGTGGGTCAACCTACAGCACGTGGACTGCAGTGGCTCAAGAAGGCAGCTCACCCCCACCCCCCCCCCCCCACCTTCTCAAGCACAACTAGGGATGGGACAATAAATGTGAACCCAGCCAGTGACACCCACATCCTGTGAATGAATTTTAAAAAGCCCTGGGTCTTGGGTAAACTACCGAGGCTGAAATCTCTAACACAGAGGGCATTGTTGGAGCTCACAGTCACAGGTCATTTCTGTCAATGGGGGTCAGTATTAACCCCATTAGCACCATGTTGTGAATCTTCCAGGTTTTCTTGGACAATATCTTTCCCTATTCATTAGCAACTTGAATGTAATCAAGATATAACTATCAAACAAAATTTGACATTAAGCCACACGAAAGGAATGCTCCTGCTGGAAATGGCCAAGGGCGGTTGGTTTAGTTAGCATACCAACTGTTCTAGAATATTCTTGTATGCAAGTTCTTGCCTTGCATTTACCAGTAGAAAACAGAGTGAAAATTGACAGCACAATGAGACACAAGGAATAGGAGCAGAAGTCGGCCATCTGCCCCCCACTCCCCCCTCAACCAATGGGGTACAAGGAGGAATTTGCTCAGCCTCAAAGCCTGTGATTGAAATGACAATAAATATGGTTCCCAAATCAAGTCGCATTGTTTCTTCAGAAATTTGCAATAAATTGTGGAGAATTACATCATAGAAACTTTGCACAACATCACTCCCAGTTGTCTCCAGATGTAGTTAGTGGCATTAATCCAAGCAGCGAATATCAAAAAGACTTTCTGATGGTTTCAGCCAATGCTGCATCTATAAGGAAAGTTTAAGTGGCAAATCACGAGGAGTTGTTTACTTTCAGGGGTCAGGGTAATCTTTTTTAAATTACTCCTGGGACACGGGACTTGGCTGGGCTCACACTTATTGCCCGTCCCTAGTTGCCCCTTGAGAAGGTGGGGGTGAGCTGCCTTCTTGAACCGCTGCGGTCTATATGCGGTGGGTAGACCCACAATGCCCTTAGGGAGGGAATTCCAAATTTTTGATCCAGTGACAGTGAAGGAACGGCGATATATTTCCAAGTCAGGATGGTGAGTGGTTTGGGGAGGACTCAAAGGCATGATATTCTTGGAAATTCCCTCCTGCTTTATTGTTGTCATTTCTACTGCCCATTTGAGAATGGTGAGAGGGTCCTGGGGGTTACACACTCTGACAGAGGCTTAGGAGCTTCGGAAGGCTAATCGGCCCCTCTGGGAGAGCAGGGCACATCTCAGGTAGAAAGGAGACTACAAGGGAGCTTCAACAAGGACTAGGCCCAGGTGGCATAGATCAACTTGGTTCTCATCGGAGAGAAGAAGCCTAAGAGGGGATTTAATAGAGGTATAAAAGATGAACAGAGGATTAGATAGGGTGGACAGTGAGAGTCTTTCTCCTCAGATGACGATGTTGGCTTGTACAAGGGCGCATAGCTGCAAATTGAGGGATGATAAGTGTAAGACAGATGTCAGAGGCAGGTTCTTTACTCAGAGTGGTAAGGGTGTGGAATGCCCTGCTTGCCAATGTAGTTAACTCAGTCACATTAGGGGCATTTAAACAGTCCTTGGATAAGCACATGGATGATGATGGGATAGTGTGGGGGGGGTGGGCTTAGATTAGTTCATAGGTCAGCACAACATCGAGGGCCGAAGGGCCTGTTCTGCGCTGTATTGTTCTATGTTCTAATGTTCTAACTCTCAGAAGTAAAGAGGGATTAAGCTTTTAGGGACCTCAGAGTGGAGGGTCAATCCCTCAGATGGATCCTTCATTGGGACATGGAGATCCAGCAGGAGGACACTCCAACACAGGAATTCCAGCAGAACCCTGCAGAGGTCCCAGATCCCTCTTTATGTCTTTTGACACTCATTATTGGCTCGTGGTTCCTGGTGGTCATAGAGACATAGAGTCATACAACATGGAAACAGACCCTTCAGCCCAACCAGTCCATGCCAAACATATTCTCAACTAAACTAGTCCCACCTGCCTACATTTAGCCCACATGCTCCAAACTTTTCCTATTCATGTACTTATCTAAATGTCTTTTAAACTGTGTAACTATATCCACACCCACCACTTCCTTCATTCCATACACAAACCACATTCTGTGTAAAAAAGTTCCTCCTCAGGTCCCTTTTGAAACTTTCTCCCTTCACCTTAAAAATATCATTTTCAACCGGACTACTGCGGATTGTTCTGGAAAGATGTGAATGCATTGGAGAGACAGGGTGCAGAAGTATTTTACAGGAATGGTTTCAGGGATGAATACCTTCAGTGAGGAGGATAGATTGCAAAGAAGTTGGAACTTACTGAGAGAGGGTTGAGAAGAGATCTGACAGAGGTTTCCAAAATCATGACCAAAGTGCACAGTGTAGGCAGGGAGAAGCTGTTCCTGCTCGTCAAATAAATCAGGGCATAGGTTTAAAGGGATACACCAACACAGCAAGAGGCTGATGTGGGAACAAACCTTTTCAGCCAGTGAGGAGTTAGGCTGTGGAATGCGCTGCCTGGAAATGTGGCGGCAGCAGGTTCAACTGTGGCACTGAAATGGTATCGATTGGAAATGGGTTTCTCTTGCTTGGCAGCAAGTGCTGAACATTCCTGAAAGGATGAACGGGTGGATCTTGGGAACTACAGAGAGAGGACGTAAGGGACAACTTTCATGCAAAGGGTGGTGCGTGTATGGAATGAGCTGCTAGAGGAAGTGGTAGAGGCTGGTACAATTACAACATTTAAAAGCCATCTGGATGGGTATATGAAGAGGAACTGTTTAGGGGGATATCGGAAATAGTGACCTGAGGGTCACTACACCTCAGGGAAGGGGAGAGATTGAGAAGGAGAGTCCTTCAGGGGAATCTCAGCTGCTGTGGGGAAAAGGTAGACTGGTTATAGATACTGCATTGGAATAATGGGCCAAATGGCCTCCTTCTGCACTGTAACAATCCTGTGATCCTGTCACAACAGAACTGGGATTAAAAAAAATCTAAATTCTGCTCTGACAGGAGATTCTATGCTGTGGGAAACCTGATCTTTCTGTTACCTTGGTTACTGACAGCAGACCCACAGTGAAAGGGCTGAATGTGTTTCCCTTTTAATCTTGACAACAATGTGGGCCCACTTTAAACGAAGGGTAAAGGTGAAGGGGTCAGTTAGTTCCATTGGTTGGATTGCTGGTTTGTGATATAGAGTGATACCAACAGAGTGGGTTCGATTCCTGCAGCAGCTGAGGTTCCCCTGAAGGACTCTCCTTCTCAATCTCTCCCCTTCCCTGAGGTATAGTGACCCTCAGGTTACACCAGCACCTCTCTCTCTCTCTCTAATGAGACAGCAACCCTATGATCTGGTAAGGCGATGTTGACTTTCCCTTTAAACTGGAGGAGAAAGTACTTTGAAATGAACTGGAAAAGCATTTGTGTGTCAGAAATGAGGTTAGGAGATGTCAAGTTTTGAGATGGATTTAGTTTCTGGAGTGGGTGAGAGGACCGATGGAGGGTTGAAGGTTTGAAAAGTGATCTCCAGAGAACAGCAGGAGCAGCAGCTTGCCGTCTTCAATAATAAAAGGACCAGGGCACTTGCCTGTTAAACACTGCATAAATCAGCTACAACAAATACAAATTAATCTGGACTTTAATCACTTGTTCGAGTCACTTAACAGCTGTTTCGTGTCCCTGTCCTGTCGAGATTATGATGACACAGCAGTTGCTCTCGGCTGATAGACCTGAGGGTAAGTGTGTGTGCTGTTCCCACCAACAAAACATGGGGATCTTTAACTAAAGCTCCACTTGGTGGAAAGGGATGTTTTTATTCAAACATGCCAGGAAAGATGTTATACCGGAGAACCTGCTTCCAGTCCAATGTGTAAGATACCAAATGAAAACATTTTGCTCAGTTTGTCATTGTGAGCTCTCCAGGAGTGCAGCAGCAATTAACTTGCCCTTTCTGTGGCATCACGTGCCCAGGTTTATGTGGGACTAGGGTACTGAACCACAAGGAGGGGCAGCTTTTGGATAAAGGGTAAACCCAAGGTTTGTCCTGAGGAAAACTGGGAAGGGGAGAATTGAAAAGTTTAATTGAGGGGAAAATGTTCACTTCCCTTCTGCACGGACATGTACTGAATACGATGCTCACTCCAACATCGAGAACATGCAGGAGGCTGGTGAGAAAGAAAAATACCCTGCATTCAGAGATGGTTACATCTAACATGTCCGAACCCAGTGAAAGTAAATTCCCATAAACTGCATGTCTCAGCTCATCTCACCTGGAGACTGCATTGTTTGACCAAATGTGGATTTTATATTTGATCTTGGAAGGTGGGCATTGGGACCGAGGTGTTACCCCAGACGAGTTGCCCTTGGGAGGGTAACAGTGAGGTGCCTACTTCAATTGCTGCAGTGTGAGCAGCCTCTTGTTACTTAACAGCCCGAGCCTGAACACTGTCCTGAGTTCGCTGCACTTGGACATTATGTGCTTCAGTCTCTGAGGAATCATACATGGTGCTGAACATTGGACAATCATCGGTGAATATCTCCACCTCTGACCTTATGATGGAGGAAAGGTCATTGACAAAGCAGCTGAAGACGTTTGTACCCAGAACACTATCCTGAGGACCTCCTGCTGAGATGTCCTGGAGTTTGCGATGACTCACCTCCAACACCCACAACCATCTTTGAATGTATCAGCTAAGAATCCTGATGCCAACGGACTTCAGGTTTTGCCACAATGTCAAGGGCTGTCCCTCTCCCCTCACCCTCTGGAATCCAGCTGTTTTCTCCATGTTTGACCCAAGGCTGTAATAAGGTCACGAGCTGAGTGGCCCTGGGGGAACCCAAACTGGGTGTCACTGAGCAGGTTATTACTGAATGGTACTTTACCGATGATTGCGAGTAGACTGGTGGGGTAATAATCGGTGGGTTGAACTTGTCCTGCTTTTTTCTGTACAGGTCATAACTGGGCAATTTTCCACATTGTCAGGTAGATGCCAGTGTTGTAACAGTACTGGAACGGCTTGGTTAGGAGAGCAGTGAATTCACCATTTATCCAAAATGTTTTCCAGGTTTATGGATGTGCAGTATTCATTGCCTTCAGTTGTTTCTTTATATTACAAGGAGCAAATTACATTGAAATTCTGGAGGGGGCTGAGATGGATCGTTAGGCTGAAGATTGGTGCACTGGGCTTGTCAACATTGAGGACAGGGATATTTCATAGAATCCAACAGTCTGGAAACAGGCCATTTGGCCCAACAAGTCCACACCGATCTTCCAAAGGGTATCCCACCCAGACCTATTCCCCTACCCTATTACTCTACAATTCCCTTGATTAATGCACCTAACCTATACATCCCAGAACACTATGGGCAAATTAGCATGGCCAATTCACCCAACCTGCACATATTTGGATCGTGGGAGGAAACCAGAGCACCTGGAGGAAATCCCCGTAGATATGGGGAGAATGTGCAAAGTCCACACAGACAGTCGCCCGAGACAGGAATCGAACCCAGGTTACTGGTGCTATGAGGCAGCAGTGCCAACCACTGAGTCACCATGCCACCCTATTTATGGACCTTCCTTCTCGAGTGAGTAGTTTAATATCCCACTGCGAGGCCAGCAGGGAGGGATTGATACCTGTGGTCACGGATTTGAAGTCCTAGGGTGAAAGCCAAGCTTCTAGCCAGTGTTTGAGGAGCAGCCGTGCTGCTAGGAGACCAATATCACGTACATGACAAAGGCCCACATATGGTTCAGGAAGATGAGGCACAACTGTTCCAACTTTCCAATTGGGAGGTTACCCAGAGGGTATTGCACCATAAACTCCCCACTATGGAATTCCCACCGGGCTTTCGGAATCTATGCTCGGATTCCTGCCAGACTGATAACACCACGTACTACTTTAATATGTAAATAAGGGCTTGTGGCATTGGGAGTAATTGAGTATTTTGAGGATTGGTTAATGGACAAGAAGCCGAGAATTGGTTATATGAGGCATTTTCAGTTTGGCAGACTGTAAATAATTAAACACCACAGAGATCAGTGCTGGAACCTCAGGAATTTCCAATTTATATTAATGAGTTAGATAGAGAGACAGAGGACAAAGTATCCAATTTTGTTTTCCTAAGATGGCAGCAGAGTAATAGGGCAGCGTGAGGACTCTTACCCAGGGCTCATCTACTCCTATCTGCTTTTGCTCTTTTTCTTTCTGTTTTTATTGCTTTTCCTTTTTATTTCTTTTCTGTAGTGGAGTTGTAGGCAGGAGTAGTGTGATGGTGAGCGTAGGCCATGTGTGGAGTAATCGAGGCCTATGGCAGCAGCAGCAAAGCCCCTCCAGCAATCAGGGATGGCAATAGCGGACTCTTCAAGATGGCAGCACCAGCAAGGCGACATCTGCAGCCAAAGCAGGACGCTTGGCCCGGCCACGGCCTGGCCTGACAGTACAGCCAGGGATTCCTAGCTGCAGTAGCCCACAACAGGGACTCTTGGTGCTTGTGAAGCCATAGCAGCAGTGGGTAATGCCCAAGAGTATAATCGAGGAGGCAGCAGAGCCAGGGACCCACGGTTATCCTCGAGTAGGCACTCCTGGTTGTGGTCATGGTAGGCCCACAGCCTGAACTCCTGGTTATCGGTCACAGTAGGCCCAGAGCCTGGACTCCTGGTTATCTATCACAGTTGTCCTGGAGAGGGGACTCCCGGTTGCGGTCATGGTAGGCCCGGAGTGGGGACTTCTGTTTATTGGTCACCATTGGCATGGAGCGGGGTCTCCTGGTAGCAGGGCAAGTGTGGGTTCAGGGATGTCAGCTAGATGGACCCAGTGATGAAGGGATAGTGCCTAAAGCGGGGTGAGTCATACATTGTTGGTGAGTCCGGTACAGGTAGCGGTGAGTGAGTGGAGGTCTACCTTTCAGTTACTGGAAGCCAGGTGCTAATGTGGACTAAGTTGGAAAGACTGCTATTCTGAAATTTTTATTTCTTTACTTTTCTCATGCTTTTTCCTAAGAATCTGTACTTTTGCACCTAAGATGGCACTGTAATTGGGCGACTTGTAAACTATTCACTGTACTCATGCGAGTATATGACAATAAAGCTAATTCTATTCAAGTCAATTACCCCACCACCTGACCCCCACAGTCCCCATCTCGCCTCTCCCTTCCCCCAGCTCCCACATCACGCCACCAAAATCTGTGGACATGATTCAAAGGTGTCAATAAATATAGGCTTGGGATAGACAACTTTGACTACCTGGTCAGGTCCACGGCCACCAACAACCCACCCTCCCATCCTGGCACTCTCCCTGCCACCGCAGGAATTGCAAAACCTGCACCCACACTCCTCCCTCACCTCCATCCAAGGCCCTAAAGGAGCCTTCCACGTCCAAAGTTTTACCTGCACATCCACCAATATCATTTATTGTGTCCGTTGCTCCCGATGCGGTCTCCTCTCCGTTGGGGAGACTGGGCGCCTCCTAGCAGAGCACTTTAGGGAACATCTCTGGGACACCCGCACCAATCAACCATACTGCCCTGTGGCCCAACATTTCAACTCCCCCTCCCACTCTGCCGAGGACATGGAGGTCCTGGGCCTCCTTCACCACCCGACGCCTGGAGGAAGAACGCCTCATCTTCCCCCTCGGAACACTTCAACCCCAGGGCATCAACGCGGACTTCACCAGTTTCCTCATTTCCCCTCCCCCACCTCACCCCAGTTCCAACCTTCCAGCTCAGCACCGTCCCCATGACCTGTCCTACCTGCCAATCTCCCTTCCCACCTATCCGCTCCACCCTCCTCTCTGAACTATCACCTTCATCTCCTCCCCCATGCAGCCACTGTACTCTTTGCTACCTTCTCCCCAGCCCCACCTCTCCATTTATCTCTGCAGCCTGGAGGCTCCCTGCCTCTATTCCTGATGAAGGACATTTGCCCAAAACATTGACTTCCCTGCTCCTCGGATGCTGCCTGACCTGCTGTGCTTTTCCAGCACCACTCTTGATCTAGACTCTGGTTTCCAGCATTTGCAGTCCTCACCTTTGCCAACTTTGAAGAGTACACAGACATTACAGAGAGATGGGAGAATTCCTGGGTAACTAGGTGGCAGCTAAGTACAATGTTGGGAAATGTGAAGTTACTCACTTTGGTGAAAAGAATAGAAAATAGGAGATATTTTAAAAACTGAGAAACTTTTAATGCAGATGTTCAGACTTGAGTAAACTCACACAAAACACAGAGATGGCATGGGGGAGGGGAGCTTTGCGCAGGCAATTGGGAAACCAAAAGGTCTTTCCAAAAGGGTTTGGAGTACAGGGAGAAGGAAATCTTGCTTCAGTTGTATAAGACTTTAGTGCGATGTAATTATTATTATGTAACCCTCTTATTGGAATCAATTCCGAGAGACAGCCTAAGCCATCACCTAGGATTATTCAAGGATAATTTGCACAGGGAATGATTTGGAGATGCCGGTGTTGGACTGAGGTGTACAAAGTTAAAAATCACACACCAGGTTAGAGTCCAACAGGTTTAATTGGAAGCACTAGCTTTCGGAGCGACGCTCCTTCATCAGACAATCACCTGATGAAGGAGCATCGCTCCGAAAGCTAGTGCTTCCAATTAAACCTGTTGGACTCTAACATGGTGTTGTGTGATTTTTAACTTTGCACAGGGAAGATTGTCTTTCTAACTTGGTTGATATTTGAGAGAAAGTAACAAGGGGATTTGAGAGAATTGTAGTTGATGGTTGTTGTAGACGGGCTTTTGCAAAGCTATTGACTTGCCCGAAACGTTGATTTCGAAGCTACTTGGATGCTGTACTCTTCCAGCACCACTAATCCAGAATCTGGTTTCCAGCATCTGCAGTCATTGTTTTTACCTCGTTGATTTTAACCCTACTGCGAATCCTCTTGCAAGGATGCCTGCCTTGAAGAAGTTTTCCTCCCCTCTCTACAAGAATCTCAGGGAATCCCTCTCCCACTGCAACTCCCAGGTCATTTCCTCTGCGCTGAAGCTCTTCAACCATGTCGACTCTATGCTACTTTCCCCCCACCCCCATCCTCCTCTAGCTTATCTCTCCATGCTTCAGGCTCACTGCCTTTATTCCTGAGGATTAACGTCGATTTCGAAGCTACTTGGATGCTGCCTGAACTGCTGTGCTCTTCCAGCACCACTAATCCAGAATCTGGTTTCCAGCATCTGCAGTCATTGTTTCTACCAAAGTCCCACATAGACTTGTTAAAGAAAGTAAAAATTCAAGGGATCCAGGAAATGTAGCGAGCAGAATATAAAATTAAGTCAGCAGCAGGAGCAAAGGGTAATTTGTGACTTGTGTTTTTGTGACTCTGGGACTCTTCGTTTTGAGTACATATTAACAATTCAGAAGTAAATTGGTGGGCATGAGCACAACATTTGCATATAGGTCAGAATTGGTCGTGTAGTTGATAGCAACGAGGGTATACATCTCTTGGAAATTCCTGTCCAAACCGCATATCATCTTGACTTGGAAATATCTCATCATTCCTCTACTGTTGCTGCATCAGAATCCCAAAACCCTCTTGCTAAAAGCACTTTGGGTGACCCCAGATGCCAAGGAATGCAATGATTCAAGTAGAAAGCTCCCTACCTCTTCCAGGGCAACTAGTGATGGGTCATTAATGCTGGACTAGCCAGTGACACACATCCCATGAGCTTATGAAAGCCTTACTCTGAGGCAACCTATTTTTAACAATTCTACATATCTCCTCCCTTTCTCAGGACCAATTGCTTTGAGGGTTTGAGTTATAAGGAGAGGCTGGGACTCTTTTCCCTCGAGTGTAGTAGCCTGAGCGGTGATGTTGTAGAGGTTTATAAAATCATGAGGAGCATAGATAAAGTGACTAGCAAAGGTCTTTTCCCTCAAGTGGGGAGTTCCTAACTAGAGGGCATAGGTTTAGGATGAGAAGAAAGATTTAAGAAGAGCCTGAGGGACATCCTTATCACACAGAGGGTGGTTTGTACGTGGAATGAACTGCCACAGAAAGTAGTGCATGTAGGAATAGTTCCAGCATTTAAACAATATTTGGACAGGTACATGAAGAGGAAAAGTTTAGAGGGATATGGGCCAAATGCAGGCAAATGGGACTCCCTTAGTTTGGGATACTTGGTCTGCATGGACGAGTTGGACCACAGGGTCTGTTTCCATGCTGTATAACTCTGTGGCCACATGTGGCAGGACTGAGTTACGGAGGAATCTGATCTCAGAACTGAGAGAACTCAAAACTGTGGGCCAGAGATCAGACAGATGTGGGAAAGATTTCAGACAGATATGGGCCAGAGATCAGACAAATAGGGGACAGAGATCAAACATATATGGGACAGAGTTCAGGCAGATGTGGGACAGAGCCAGATTGAGGAGGGAGAGCGCATTAGACAGAAACCTCCTTCACCAGGTTGATACTGAGCTTTTTGAATAAACACAAAGGTAACCGGTTTGCTTGAGTCGTCCATCGTGCTCTTTGTAAAAGAAATAATAACATCAGCAGAAAAGGGTGGCAAACTGTCAAAGTGATTCTTAATCTCACTCCTTACTGGACTGGCTCTAGTTTTTGGTTTACATCTGTTAGTCCCACATCCCCCCAACCATCGGAGGTATTGTCATCTCCCCTTTCTACCCTCTCTGCTCCCTTTAGAATCATTGAATCCCTACAGTGTGGAAGCAGGCTTTTTGGCCCATCGAGACCATACTGCCCCTCCAATGAGCATCCCATCCAGACCCCAACCTATCCCCTTAACCGTGCATTTCCCAAGGCTAACTTGCACATCCCTGGACACTATGGATAATTTAAGCACAGCCAATCCACTCTAACCTGCTCATCTTTGGAATGTGGGAGGAAACCAGAGCACCCAGAGGAAACCCACACAGACACAGGGAAAATGTATTGTGAAAACCTATTCCTGTTACCTATCCTTGATTCTGACATCCCCAGCATTCAGAAGGTCAAAGAGGTCAGTTTTAAAGGAGATTTGCACATGTTTTGGGAGGAAACTCTGGAGCACAGGCTGTGGTTCAGGGCTGAACTGAAAGAAAGTGGAGTCACCCAACTGTCCCCAAGATTGTGGGATCTTGCTGTTCTCAAACGAGCTGTTCCGTTTGCGCGCAAACCTACAGTAACTACACTTCAAATGCATTTGCTTGGCAGGCAATCATGTTGGGAAGTCCTGAAAGGTGCTATAGGAAGGAAACTTCTTTCTTACATATGGGTCAACATTCCTTCCAATCTCAGGACTGGGTTGAAGTATCAGTTTTGTATTTTGGATGTGTAAGTCACAGTGGAGAATTAGTCACACTTCCATTTGCAAAGTGTTGGAGCGTACAGCGAAAATTCCCAACATCTGTCTTGGCTCGAATATGGCTTTTATAATGTACACTAATTGTAGCAAGTAATCTACATCAAATTCTCCTTAAATTCACAGATAACAAACGGCAATTTCAAAACTCAAAAGATTGATGTTGACTTCAGTACCATCAGCCAAAATAAATCACTGAATAAGCTTCAAGTCACAACAGCAGTGACATTTAAAGGTACTGCATTGGCCACACAGTGCTTTGAGGCTTCCTGGAGGTTGCTATATAAGTCACTACATAATTGCAAGCTTTCTTGTCAAAAGCCAAATCAGAGAAATTTAGGCATTAACTTACCCAGAATGAATTGTGATTTGTTAACAGTGCTCATGGGCAGGATGGTCTTACATGGAGTCAGGTGACAGAAGGGAAACAACTCAGTACAGCGTCACGAAGCTAGTCATTCAGAGACCCAGGCTAATGCTCTTTGGGCATGGGTTCGAATCTCACCAAGGCAACTGGTGGAGTTTAAATAAAACGGGTAATATAAAGCTAGTCTCAATAATTGTGACCATGAAACTATCATCAATTGTTCTATAAAGAAAAACCCATCTTGTTCTCTAGTGTCCTTCAGAAAATGCAAGCCTCAACAAGTCTACAATGTGGCTGACTTGGAACTGCACTGATAGGCTATTAGCAATAGGTAATAAATGGAGGCCAGTGACACCAATGGGACTGTCACTTCATCAAAAACAATGATCAAATAATGCACAAACACTGAGATGTGAGAAATAAATCATTTGCATTTCTTCATAATCTTGCACAAACTCAGGATGTTCCATTGGTTGTTCCACATCCAATGGAGTCTTTGTTGTAAGGAAACTGTCATGGCTGCCAATGGAGAAATGAAGGAAAGCACAAGGAGGCATTATTGGAGAAGTGCTGACAACTCAGAGGATTAGAAAGTTGGAGGAGATGATGGAAATAGGGAGGGATGAGGTCACCTGAAGCAAGATTTGGAAGCAAGGCTGAGAATTTCAAAACGAAGACGTTGCTTGACCAGGTGCCAGTGTAAGTTAGTGAGCAGCAGGAGAGATAGAATAGAGACAGGAATTGGTGCAAGTTGGGAGGTGGGCTGTTCATGGAATGCCCTGCCAGTAGCAGTAGTGGACTCTCCCTCTTTATGGGTATTTAAGCGGGCATTGGATAGGTATATGGAGGATAGTGGGTTAGTGTAGGTTAGGTGGGCTTTGATCGGCGCAACATCGAGGGCCGAAGGGCCTGTACTGCGCTGTATTCTTCTATGTTCTATGTTCTATGGGCTGTAGAGTTTTGGGTGAGTTGATGTTTATGGAGACTGGGCCAATAGGAGATTAACCAGGACATCATTGGCTGATTCAGTCTGAAGGTCATAAAGATGGATGAGGGTTTCAGCAGCACCAGTTCCTGTCCTATTGACGTTGTTGATGAACAGTTACAAATGGAATTAATTAACCTTCTCTGGTCTAGAATGTGCAGGATTCCTCATCATCGAGGTTACCTGAAACTGTGGGTGGAATCTGGGACTGGCCAGTGCTGTAATGTTGGGAGAAATCCACTCCAACCCTCTCACAAACTATTCAAAATCTGTGGGCGTGGAGTTCTGAAACATTTCATTGTAGAGATTGTCAAGAAGGATATCCATTTGCTGCTAATTCTCCCCTAGCCACAGCAGAGGAGCAGTAACTGCCTCTTACCTGAAAGCTCTGGGCCTTCTTAAAGCTAATAGTCCTCGGCCTGTTCTATTGGACCCCACCCCACCCCACTCCACCAACCACCATCCCACACCCCCCAGCCCGCCCCCCCCACCCCGCCCCACTCCACCAACCATCCCCCCCCCACACCCCCCACCCCACCCGCCCCTCCAGAGCCTACTGCTCCCAAAAACGTCAACTTTGGCCACTTTGAGGAACGTCCTCACTTTGATGAGAACAGTGGCAAGATTCAGACTCTAAGTGAACAGTTTACACCTGTTTCAGTGGAATTTACCAAAGTATCTGTGCAATTAAACAAAATCAAAACAGTTCGCCCCCCCCCCCCCACCCATAAAGGGGGTACTGGGAAACATAAGGATCATCTTTGAGCGTACCTAGTCTCCTCCTCATCCACGGTGAAAGTGAGGACTGCAGATGGTGGAGATTAGATTCAAGATCAGAGTGGTGCTGGAAAAGCACAGCAGGTCAGGCAGTATTCGAGGAGCAGGAAAATCAACATTTCGGGCAGAAGCCCTTCATTAGGATTCCTGAAAGGTTGATTTTCGTGTTCCTCAATGCTGCCAGCACCACTCTAATCTCTCCTCCTCATCCATTCCTCCCCGTCTCCCACCTGTACCCTTCTCTCCCGCCATCTCACTCCTGTACCCTTCTCCCATCGTCTCCCCGCCGTATCCTTCTCTCCCCCGTCTCCCCCATACCCTTCTCCCTCCTGTAGCGTTCTCCCTCCCAACTCTCCCTCCTGTACCCTTTTCCCCGACCGTCTCACTCCTGTACCCATCTCACCCCCCATCTCACTCCTGTCCCTTCTACCCCCCCCATCTCCCTCCTGTTCCCATCTCCCTCCTGTACCCTTCTCCCCTCCCAGTCTCCCTCCTGTACCCTTCTCCCCTCCCCATCTCCGTCATGTACCCTTCTCTCCCGCATCTCCCTCCTGTAACCTTCTCCCCCCCCCCCGTCTCCCTCCTGTACCCTTCTCCCTCCCCATCTCCCACCTCTACCCTTCCCCCCCACCCCGTCTCCCTCCTGTACCCTTCTACCCCCCGTCTCCCTCCTGTACCCTTCTCCCTCCCCATCTCCCACCTCTACCCTTCCCCCCCACCCCGTCTCCCTCCTGTACCCTTCTACCCCCCGTCTCCCTCCTGTACCCTTCTACCCCCCGTCTCCCTCCTGTACCCTTCTCCCCCCTGTACCCTTCTCCTCCCCCCCGTACCCTTCTCCTCCCCCCCGGACCCTTCTCCTCCCCCCCGGACCCTTCTCCTCCCCCCCGTACCCTTCTCCTCCCCCCCGTACCCTTCTCCTCCCCCCCGGACCCTTCTCCTCCCCCCCGGACACTTCTCCTCCCCCCCCCGGACCCTTCTCCTCCCCCCCCCGGACCCTTCTCCTCCCCCCCCCGGACCCTTCTCCTCCCCCCCCGGACCCTTCTCCTCCCCATCTCGTTCCTGTACCCTTCTTTCCCCCCCCCCATCTCACTCCTGTACTCCTCCTCCCAGTCTCCCTCCTGTACCCTTTCCCCCCCACCATCTCCCCCCCGTACCCTTACCCGCCCCCATCTCCCTCCTGTCCCCTTCCCCCCCCGCCCCGTCTCCCTCCTGTACCCTTCTTCCCTCCCCATCACCCTCCTGTACCATTCTACCCCCCGTCTCCCTCCTGTACCCTTCTCCCCCCCCCCCGTACCCTTCTCCCCCCCCCCCCCCGGACCCTTCTCCTCCCCATCTCCCTCCTGTACCCTTCTCCCCCCACCCCCACTGTCTCCCTCCTGTACCCTTCTCCCCCCACCGTCTCCATCCTGCACCCTTCTCCCCCCCACCCCCACTGTCTCCCTCCTGTACCCTTCTCCCCTCCCCATCTCCGTCCCGTACCCTTCTCTCCCGCGTCTCCCTCCTGTACCCTTCTCCCCCCGCCCGTCTCCCTCCTGTACCCTTCTACCCCCCGTCTCCCCCCCGTACCCTTCTCCTCCCCCCCGGACCCTTCTCCTCCCCCCCGGACCCTTCTCCTCCCCATCTCGTTCCTGTACCCTTCTTTCCCCCCCCCCCATCTCACTCCTGTACTCTTCTCCTCCCAGTCTCCCTCCTGTACCCTTTCCCCCCCACCATCTCCCCCCCGTACCCTTACCCGCCCCCATCTCCCTCCTGTACCCTTCTCCCCCCCGTCTCCCTCCTGCACCCTTCTCCACCCCCCCCGTCTCCCTCCTGCACCCTTCTCCCCCCCACCGTCTCCCTCCTGCACCCTTCTCCACCCCCCCGTCTCCCTCCTGCACCCTTCTCCCCCCCCCGTCTCCCTCCTGCATCCTTCTCCCCCCCACCGTCTCCCTCCTATACCCTTCTCCCCTCCAGTCTCCCTCCTGTATCCTTCTCCCCCCTCCCTGTACCCTTCTCTCCCCCCCCCATCTCCCTCCTGTACCCTTCTCCCCCCCATCTCCCTCCTGTACCCTTCTCCCCCCCATCTCCCTCCTGTACCCTTCTCCCCCCATCTCCCTCCTGTACCCTTCTCCCCCCATCTCCCTCCTGTACCCTTCTCCCCCCATCTCCCTCCTGTACCCTTCTCCCCCCCATCTCCCCCCCCAACTCCCTCCAGTACCC
Source organism: Chiloscyllium punctatum (assembly GCF_047496795.1). Classification (NCBI taxonomy): domain Eukaryota; kingdom Metazoa; phylum Chordata; class Chondrichthyes; order Orectolobiformes; family Hemiscylliidae; genus Chiloscyllium; species Chiloscyllium punctatum. The sequence continues at coordinate 7,863,983 of NC_092775.1, forward strand.
TCTCCGCTCCCCCATCTCCCTTCTCCCCCTAACTCCATGCCTTAATGCACCTCCCTATAGTTTGTATCGATACAACTCCTCTCTCCCTCTCAATCTCCATTCCTCTGTAACTCCTCCTTCACCGTTTTCCCCATCCCTCCCTTACTTTCCCCTTCCTCTTTCTCTCTACCTCCTCCGTCCACCTGGCTTGCTCTCCCCCATCTCCCTCCCAGGCTCTGTCAGCTGATGAATGCCTGAGGTTGGGGTTGGGGGCTGGGCTGATTTGAGATGGGCTTCAGGCACCATGTCAATCAAACTCCCTCCCTCTTCTGGTTAATCTCCAGTGAAACCAGCATCCCATGTTCCTCTGAGTACAGACATTGTTGACAAAATCTGAAGAAAGCATTTATTGACAGGGTTGTTTTGACATTTTACACCACCTTTAAATTCAATATTCTCATTCCGAGTAAAGCATTTCACCGTTCTCGATCGTCACACTGTGCTTTACCCTCCAAGTCTTATTTCCATCATTGCAACAGAACCTACACTTCAAAACGACTCAATACGCCTTCAAAGTCATACAGAACATCCTCAAGTCAAAAAACACACTAGGTCTTTCTTTGAAAATCTACCTCTTTGACCAAGCATCTTGTCACCTCTCACAAAATTTCCCCCGTGTCTCAAAACCTTGCAAATATTAGCTGGTCACCATGTCTGTCCCCGTTCTCAGTGTGAGCTGCTTCATCCATATATGCAAATATTTAAATTGGTGGATTAATCATTTATAACCACCATTACTGCAAATGGACCAAGTATTCATTTGCAGCTCATCGCCACGTTCTAGATCAAATACATATTTGAATCTCACAGTCAGTGTGTTTTGCAAGCACATAGCGTACACTTCCCTGTGAAATTGTGTGTTTATGGCGTTATGAATTTTAAGGACAATTCTACATTTACAACATGCCCATTAAGTAGACAGGGTTATAGAAAGTATCTCCATAAAAACTGAAAGAACTGCGAATGTTGAAGCCAGAGACAAAAATAGAAATTGTTGGAAAAGCTCAGCAGCTCTGACCACATATTTGGAGAGAAATCAGAGTTAACGTTTCGGGTCGAGTGATTCTTCCTCAGAACTCCAGCAAGTTCTATTAGTGTGTCCCATCGATACTCAAAAAGTGCACAGGGCTTGTTGTGACTCCTTCCTCAACCAGTCATTTGGTGGCTTGTTGTGTAATGTAGCCCTGGAGTGAGCCACGTTAAAGTGAACCGCATCAATGCTAAAGGGTTAGACCCTTCTCTGATCCTGTAGAACCAATGTTAGTTACCTCCAGCATTCCCAGATGACGTACAACACTGACTGGTACATGAGAAAGGACCTTTATACCATCACAACAACATACCTGCACATTTCCAAGGGATATTCCCGACACAATAACTCGACAGGCTTTAAATATGATCTCAAGGTGTAGCTGGAGCTGGTATGGAACCAGTACTTACTGCCCATCCTTCTTCACCCTCAGGAGTGCAGAGGTCAAATTGATTAGCCTCCTCAGCCACTTCAGAGGCAGCTTAAGAATCAACCACTTTTGTGTGGGACCTGGAGACACAAGTGGGTCAAGAACAGGTAAGGGTGGCAGGCTGTCCTTCACTCAAGGACACAAGGGTGGCACGGTGGCTCAGCGGTTAACACTGTTGGCTCACAGCACCAGGGTCCCAGGTTCGATCCCAGCCTGAGGTGTCTGTCTGAGTGGAGTTTGCACATTCTCCTCGTGTCTGCGTGAGTTTCCTCTGGGTGCTCTGGTTTCCTCCCACAGTCCAAAGAAGTGCAGGTTCAGTGGATTAGCCATTGGAAATTGCCCTGTAGTATCCAAAGGTGTGTAGGGTAGGTGGATTAGCCATGGGAAATGGGTAATTAGCCATGGGTATGTGAAAAGAAGTTTAAGACTTAAATTGGGCCCTTGAAGACAGAAACGGGTGAATTCATTATGAGGAACAGGAAATGGCAGATGAGTTGAATAGGTAGTTTGGATCTGTCTTCACTGGGGAAGGCACAAGCAATCTCCCAGATGTAGTAGTGGCTGAAGGACCCAGGGTAAAGGATGAACTGAAGGGAATTTATTTTAGGCAAGAAATGGTGTTGGATAGACTGTTAGGTCTGAAGGCAAAAGTGAGGACTGCAGATGCTGGAGATCAGAGTCTAGATTAGAGTGGTGCTGGAAAAGCACAATAGGTCAGCATCCAAGAAGCAGGAAAGTCAACATTTCGGATAAAAGCTCTTAAGGTACTTAAGGAGGTGGCCCTAGAAATCGTGGACACATTGGTAATCATTTTCCAATGTTCTATAGATTCAGGATCAGTTCCTGCTGATTGGAGGTGGCTAATGTTGTCCCACTTTTCAAGAAGGGAGGGAGAGAGAAAACAGGGAATTATAGACTGGTTAGCCTGACATCACTGGTGGGAAAAGTGCTGGAGTCAATTATAAAAGATGAAATTACAACTCATTTGGATAGCAGTAACAGGATAGGTCAGAGTCAGCATGGATTTATGAAGGGGAAATCATGCTTGACTAATCTTCTGGAATTTTTTGAGTCTGTAACTATGAAGATAGACAAGGGAGATCCAGTGGATGTAGTATACCTGGACTTTCAGAAAGCCTTTGATATAGTCCCACATAGGAGATTACTGAGCAAAATTAGGGCACATGGTGTTCGGGGCAAAATACTGACATGGATTGAAAATTGGTTGGCTGACAGAAAGCAAAGAGAAGTGATAAACGGGCCCCTTTTGGAATGGCAGGCGATGACCAGGAAGGTACTCTACAAGGTTCGGTGCTGGGAACGCAGCTGTTTACAATATATATTAATGATGTAGACGAAGGCATTAAAAGTAATATTAGCAAATTTACTGATGATAAAGCTGGGTGGCAGGGTGAAAGTGAGGAAGATGTTATGAGAATGCAGAGTGACTTGGACAGGCTGGGTGAGTGGACGGATGCATGTCAGATGCAGTTTACTGTGGATAAATGTGTGGTATCCACTTCGGTGGCAAGAACAGGAAGGCAGATTACGATCTAATTTGAGTCACGTTAGTTAAAAGGGGAAGGACAACGAGATCTAGGTGCTCTTGTACATCAGTCAATGACAGCAAGCATTCAGGTACAGCAGGCAGTGAAGAAAGCTAATAGCATGCTGGCCTTCATAACAAGAGGAATTGAATATAGGAGCAAAGAGGTCCTTTTGCAGCTGTACAGGGCCCTGGTGAGACCACACCTGGGGTATTGGTGTGCAGTTATGGTCTCCAAATATGAGGAAGGACATTCTGGCTATTGAGGGAGTGCAGCATAGGTTCACGAGCTCAATTCCTGGAATGGCGGGACTATCGTATGTTGAAAGATTAGAGTGACTGGGCTTGTATGCACTAGAGTTTAGAAGACTGAGAGGGGATCTGATTGAGATGTATAAGGTTATTAAAGGATTGGACACTCTGGAGGCAGGAAACATGTTTCCGCTGATGGGTGAGTCCCGAACCAGAGGACACAGTTTAAAAATAAGGGGTAGGCCACTTAGAACAGAGTTGAGGACAAACTTCTTGACCCAGAGAGCGGTGGGTGTGTGGAATGCTCTGCCACAGAAGGCAGTGGAGGCCAAGTCTCTGGATACATTCAAGAAAGAGATGGATAGAGCTCTTAAAGATAGTGGAATTCGAGGGTTATGGGAATAAGGCAGGAACACGATACTGATTGTGGATGATCAGCCATGATAATGGTGGTGCTGGCTCGAAGGGCCGAATGGTCTACTCTTGCACCTATTGTCTATTGAAATGCATAGTTACAGGGGTAGGGTGGGTGTGGGCCTGAGTCTGAGTGGGATGCTCTTTGGAGGGTCTTTGCAGACCCAGTGGCCCAAATGGTCTCTTTCTGCACTCTTGTTAATTGTCTTTAAATTTAAAAAATGTATTAGTTGCACAAGTTACTACATCACACAGCTTTAAAACAAATCACCAGGGCTACAGTAATACCTACAAATTATTCATTAACTCATCAGAAACACAGGAAAAAGAATATTCACTGTTTCAAAACTCTAACTTACAATAAATGATATTTTATATAACACACAGATATAATCATCCAGTCTACATCACAAAGCCAGCTCAATTAGGGATTGGCTGTCTGCTGAAGTCTTTACTGAATAGCATCTATTTCATCAACAAATAAAATTCTATGTTACAGATCAAGTGGGAGATAATTCTGGAAAAACAGTACTATAAAGTTTGCTTGCCACTGAATGAGGAGCTTCACAGAATGAATACAATTGGTCTCTCCATGGATGTTCAGAAAGACCCAGGAAAAGATCTTTAAAGTTCTCAAAGATCAGCTTGAGGGAAGAATTTGAGACTAACAGACTCCAACCCATTGTACGGGCAACAATCCCAAGCATTTACTGACCAGTTTTAGGGCATGTGTGTGACTTTCCTGGAGAGGAATTATCCAAGAGGCTTGGTGAGTTAATTATCCCCTTCACACCCACAAAAGCTTTCTGGGTGACATAACGGCCCACACATCTGATGCATTACTTGAGGACTGACATACACATGGATCCATACTTTCAAGCCAACAACTACTACATTCTTTAGGTGCCATCTGGTGGTATTGTCACAGTCAGCGGAGTGCACCAAAGCAACAACATCTGTAACAGGGCCACCTCTCACACTGACACCAGAGCTGGCTTGGTTTGGTTAATATCTCCAGAGCACAGAGCACCAAATGACATTGCACCCAAGTAGCCGGCACATGGCCAAAGGCCAAATCTGATCCCAGAAGAAAGCACAGGTGACCAACAAGATGATACAATCAGGCAGCAAGGAAAGGGTTAACAATATTCACACAGACACAGTGTGTTTCAGAATCAACAGAGTGAAAGATGATTCTCAGACTATATCCAGTTTTTTACAAATTGTTGAGTTTATGCACTGTGTCACTGCCAGAAGGTGATCAGTAGCTGATACGACCATTAACGTCACAAATCCTGAAAAAGGTCAGACTGACACACACCAAAAGCTGAAATTGCCACAGGAGCCTGAGTCAACAAGTTACCACTACACAGTTTATACCTCAGCGAGTACTGCTCCACCATACTGTCTACAAGAGACTGTCTCACAATGTAGAATGGATCACCAATTCCATCCATTGGCAGAATTACATTTCAGAGCCAACGAGCAAGTTCAGCTTGGCTTCCAGAAATCTACTGCCCTGTGGATGCCAATAGTTCAGGTGGCAGGATTACCAGTACACACAGATCTCAGTGCAGCCACAAATCAGGACATTCAAATGACACCCACCATGTGACTGAATACAACACGTGACTCAATGGATTCAGGGAACAATCTTGAAGGATAAGGCTTGGAAGTGAGATATAAGCCAGATACCAGGATGATTAACAACACCGACAGAAATTGCTGGAAAAGCTCAGCAGGTCTGGCAGCATCTGTGGAGAGAAAGCAGAGTTAACGTTTCAGGTCCAGTGACCCTTGCTCAGCACTCGGTTTCTGATTTACAGCATCCGCAGTTTGTTCGATTTTTACCAGGATGATTACGTCAGACACACTGAGCAGATTACCCAACACACAAAGACTGAGATATTCCTGTTGGCAAACATTGTGATGCTCTTGACTCTGAAGGTGAAACATTGTTAGGGTGGATCTGTTACACTCTGTTCAGAGTCAGTGTGAACAATTATAATTGACCATGACAAGCAGCGACAAGAGCTGAAGAAGACTGTTCACCAGGGATGATCTGATATTTTTAAACAAGAGGACATCTTCATGTTGGCCACAAGCTGACTAATGAGGGATATCAAAACTGGATCGTTTCAAGGACAAACAAGTCCTAAGACCGAAAGCATTATACCAGGATATCATGGCCATGTTACACCAGGGAACACGTGGGTATTCAACACATGATACATTTAGCATGGAAGTGGCCAGAGATCAGTAAGGTTATTCAATGACTTGTGAATGCATGTGAATGGGCCACACCTACCAACCAACAGAGCAGGGAGCCCCTACATTCCACAACATGTTCCATCTACTCCTTGAATCAAAGTCACAACAGACCTACTCAGTGTGTAGGGAAGGCTGCAGTCTCATGTTACGTCCCTATATTTCATACTGTTCAACAACTCTGCCATACAATGGACACGACTGGTGTTACACAGCATGGAAACGACCCTTCGGTCCAACCAGTCCATGCTGACCATAATCCCAAACTAAACTAGTTCCACTTGCCTGTTCCTGGCCCATCTCCCTCCAAATCTTATCCAGAGCACTATTCTCAATCCTGGGTCAGACAGTATCTGACAGTAGACCACAACATACCCTTGAACTATCACATGGGGAATGGTATTTCCTCGTCATCTTACTATCCACTCTTAAACAGAGCATCTCACACTTAACATCAATGATCATTATGCATCAAGCAACAAAGTAAAACATTTGCATAACACTCCTGTATTTTTGTGCATCACTGACAGGGAAGGGATTACCAATACGAGTGTGAATAACCTTGCCCAGAAACTAATTGATTAACCACTCCGCGATCCAGCATGCTCTTCTTCAGAGACAGAGGATGGAAGTGATACACGGTGACTGAACACAGAGACAACAAACAAAACTGCACTCTGGGCAGAGTGCACAAACTGGAAATATAAATACCTGGGTACCAGTAAAGGGGTTTAGAATATGCAATCTGCCCAGATCATGCAGAGTTATTTCTGATCACAGTACCACATTGGTCTGAACTGGTCTCTGTTCTTTCACAATGTATGACACATTAATCACACATGAGGAAGCTAGGACAACTCTGACAGTGAAGATTATTCATTGATATTCAGTGACAGCAGGAGAACCAACCTATCAAACAGGTCCAACTTGGAACAAAGTTAAAAATCACACAACACCAGTCTATAGTTCAACAGGTTTAATTGGAAGCACCAGCTTTTGGAGTGTTGCTCCATCATCAGGTAGCTAGTGCCCCAGCAGCACTCCGAAAGCTAGTGCTTCCAAATAAACCTGCTAGACTATAATCTGGAGTTGTGTGATTTTTAACTTTGTCCACCCCAGTCCAAGACCGTCACCTCCAAACTTGGAACAACGCAGACCTCTCCACATGACTATATGATCACCTGATGAAGACAAATTGTCAAATCTACAAAACATTATATTGAACTTTGAAATGTTAGCCCTGTAGAATTCTGTTGTACCTGTTGTATAATTATTAAACTGACACCACTTGCCTATGTATAACTTTGTATATCTGTTTGGAATAAGTTTTATTATTGGTGTATCATAGTACAAGACCTGAGGGTGTAAGGTCTCATACTCCATCTGCCCTCAGGACCACTTGATGCATGGCCTGCTGTGGAAGGTATGCTGTACTTTGTTTGAATTTAGAGTGTAATGTTATGTGCCTATGATTGGGACACTTGAACACAATCACCAGCTGTAATCAACATCAGTCAGATCCTTCCATACCACCATACCCTGTTTCCTGTGACGGGAGATAACATGAGCATCAGGTATGAGAAGCTGCAGCAGGTAAGCTCAGCCCATAAGAGATAAGGGAAGCCAGCCAATATTCCCTACATTTAAATGAATGAATGAATGAATGAATGGGGAAAGGAGAGTAAACCACGGTACCAGTGTGTGACTGCTCTCAGCCTGTCTCTGCCATGACTGAGGTAGCGAGGCCCATCCAGTAAAGAGCTTGCATTTCTATCCTGCCTTTCACCACCTCACTACATCCTGAAATGCATCAGAGCCAGGAACATACAGGGTACACAGACTGTTGTAATGGAAGGAACATGACAGTTAATACATTGAGCATGTTGAATGGAGGATTGGGAGAGACATTGTGACATCTCACTAGCAAGGTCAGCATTTCTGAGCAGCTTTGGCTTAGGCCCCTAACGGTCAGAGACAATGCTGGAAATTCCACGTAATCCTGTGTAATCATTGCACTAACTCAGAGAACCTGTGGGCTTTTGTCTTCACAAGCCTGGCTTGCAGCGTGGATGGCCCAGTCACAGAGGCTGCTCACTCAAGCTGGTCCCATATCCTGTCAGAAACATAGTTGAAGACGTCAGAGAGCTGGAGTCTCGCTGGTCCCTGCCGTCAGTATACAGGAGAGGTGAAGGGTTAAACAGCCACTCTGACTTTAAGTCATGAGCAGTCACTTGAAAATACTGCTCAGTCTGGCACTACCGTTTTCCGGTAGCTTCACTGAGCAATCACCTCTGGCTACAGAAAGAGCAGGGTTACATTCCTTCTCATCTCAGAGATGATAAACTCACATCCCCATAAAACCACAGTCCAGTTATTAACCTAGAGTCACGAGGAGTCACTAAGAAGTTAATCTCCTGCTCCATGTGCTAAGCTATCTGCCTGCAATTGTTATCAGCTCTCCATACCCATGGTGTTGTTCAGTTGTCTTGGACTCAGAAGGCTGTGCCTCCAGTCTTGCCCCAGGGACTGGAACACAAATAATTCCCACAACATCTCTCGCGCTGCCTGGACAGAGCTCTGCTCTTGCTCAGGTGTCACCTTTAGGATGAGATATTAAATGGAGGGTCTACCTGATGTAAGATCCCACCGTGCTTTCTGAAGACTGCTCACAGTTTCCAGCTGAGGTTTAGCCAGGGGTTTGTATATGTGAACTACCACATCAACCCCCTTCTATTCCAGTCCCCTCCGTGAACCTTTGTTGGAATTCTCGATGGAATTTCATAAAGTGCCCACCATTAGGATTTGAGCTCTCCAGCCAGATTGTTAGCTACAGGCAATCAGTCACTCTTGATGCCTGCTTCCATACCATAGATATCTGCAAAGTTGTTATTGATGGGAGCTCTGGACTCCAGACTGAACAAGTCAGCACGCTCAGCATCAGGAGACGGCATAAATAGACAGAAATTCAATGCTCAATACAAATATGGCAACGCTCCCAGATCTGTTCGATGATGATACTCCTGAAAGCCAGATTAGTAATCAGAAAAAGGCTGCTACTCTTACAGACATCTCTAATCTCACCTCTCGCCTCCCATCTCTCTCCCTGTCACAATCTCCTTTGTCTGACCTCCATTTCATCAGTGAAATAGGACGGTTTACTCATTAAACCCACTCTCGTTGCTCCTTCATAAATGTCTGATGTTGCCTGCTCTCACCTCAGAGGCTAAAGATTGTGGATTGGAGTCCCCGCTCTAGAGACTTGAGTACAAACATCTTCACTGATCAATCATTGTCATGGTAGTTTTGAGGGAGAGCGGTCACCGATATTAAGGGTGGCACAGTGGCTCAGTGGTTAGCACTGCTGCCTCACAGCACCAGGGTCCCAGGATCGATTCCAGCCTCAGGCGACGGTCTGTGGTGGAGTTTGCACATTCTCCCCGTGTCTGCGTGGGTTTCCTCCCGCAGTCCAAAGATGTAGTCGGGTGAATTGGTCATGTTAAATTGCTCATAGCATTAGGTGCATTAGTTAGAGGGAAATGCCCCTGGGTGGGTTACTCTTCATTGTGGACTTGTTGGGCTGAAGGGCCTGTTTCCACACTGTAGGGAATCTAATCCAATCTAATACTGTCTTGTAGACTTTAAACCAAAGGTGCAGGCAGTTCCAGGAGGTGGGTATGAAAAGTACATCACAGACACCAATTTTGGTGGGGGGTGGGGAGGATGAAAAGGCTGGTGTGGACAGAATGGGGCACTTAGAGGCAGGAGGTCATGCAATGGAGGGAGGTCACGTAATGGAATCTATCAGAAAATGCCCAACCAAAGTTGGCAACCCTGTACAAAAATTCACACGAGAGAAATTCAGAAGGGAGTCTCATTTATCGAAATGTCTGAAGGTTATTTTGGCAGATTGCTTGCAGTGGAGCTGCTACCTCAGCAATTCTGCAGCTAACAAGCTTGTCGAAGCTACACTGATGGCCCTAAACGCAGACTGGGGAGGAAAAGAAATCTCTGCGTTCAACTTTTAGGTTTTGCTTCCTTAAAGGGGCAATGAACCTTGTATGTTGGGAGATAAATCACCCTCAAACCATCCTAATTCCAGGGAACTGATTGATGTAATCTCTTCTTGTAACCTAACCCTTCCCACCCAGGTGTAGCTCTGATCAATCTATACTGTACGCCTTCGGAGGTCAATATATCCTTCACATAGTTTGGCATCCAGAGTAGTTCCCAGGTTCCGGATGTGGTTTAGCTGGGAGTTTGTGGGACTGAATCACCACACCAACTCCTTTGTATTCCAGTTGCCTCCTTTAAAGGCTACACCTACTTCTTTGTACCACTCTGATGATCTTTTCACCCCCTCGACCTCCAATCTCTTCCCACTTCAACAGTTTCCCGTGTCCTGTTTGAACTGTTTCAGATCTAAAGTGGATGACCTCACATCGAGATCCGTTCAGCCGTTCGTTCGATTACATCCCATCAGAATTTTGCTTTTCCTTCAACACTGCACTTAATGCTGTTTACCTTTGGGTCATCAGCAAATCTGAATATTCTCTCCAACATTGAAGTTGTTAATAAATACGGTGAATACTTATGGCCCAAATTCTCATGGACTAGCATATCTCAGATGTTGCTAATGAGAGAACTGGCCCATTATCACTGCACCCGGTCTCCCGCTGTTCAACAAACTTCCAGAAGTTTGCCTTGCATCTCACTTTTAGCTAACCATCTCCTTTGAGGGACTTTGTTGCGTTGCCTTCAGGGAGTCCAGAAAAATAAGATCCACAGACATTCCACTATTAGACAAGCTCAGTCAGGAATGTCGACATAAGCTACTTCACAAGTCCATCCTTACACTCTCATTTCAGTTGCAAATTACTTGGTATTCCAACAGCTCAACCCTTCGAATAATTTCTCTGCAATGTGACAATAGGTCAACTGGTCTGTAGTTCCCTGGTTTCCCCTTGTCACCTTTCATAAATAGAGAGAGTTATGCCTGGAATGATCCAACTAAAGGAATGGTTCCTGAATTAGGAGAATTTTTGAAGGTTATTCTGCAAAATTTCTCACTTAATCTCACTGAACCGGGGAAGGGAAGCATCCGCTCTTAGGGACTGGACACCCTTCAGTGCCTCCATGTCATGGTTTGTATCACGTCAAGGGAGTGCAACACTGTCAGAGATGCTGTCTTTCAAATACAGCATTAAACAGAGGCCCTGGAGGGCAGGTGTCAAATATCACATGGAATTATTTTGAAAAAGAGCAAGCCACACATTTATATTTTGACTAGCACCAAAAACACATCCAGTGGTGACTCAGGGCTGTTTGTGGGACCTTGCCATTGTTGTACATCAGTGACTGCACTTTGAAAATAGCTGCAATACACGTCAGCACATTCTGGAAGATGGGTAAATACAAGGAAGAAACATGGGAATAATTTGACCTGGGTCTAAAAGAGATAAAAGACCATGGAAACCAGGAGAACAAAGACAGATTCATTGCAGTTCACAAAGGGAGAGAAAGAACTGTTTGGAGGAGCCTGAACCTTAGCAGAATCAATAAAATGTAGAAGGAAAATAAGATTTAGCCTGGAGAACTGAAGCAAATGAGAGCAAGTGGGATCTAGAGGTAACAGAGAAATCACCCATCAGACAATAAACAATTTCTTATACATGTTGGTGGCTACATTTCGATTGTGAGGTCAGCAACGGACAGACTGAATCCCACTTTCCCAGCAATAATAAACTCGCAGTTTCAAACCAGAGTCAGGTAACAATCGCGAGAAGGAGTGTGACCATCTCAATGGATGGGAGTCACAAAGTACTTGTATTCATCAGATATGAACATATCAATTCGGATCAGGAACAGGCTATTCAGCCCCGTGAGCCTGCTTTGCCATTCAATAAATCCAACCCATTTATGTTTCAAATTCCACATGAACAGGCAGCCTCTGTATTCTTTGATTCTCTAACAAGATTCTACCTCCACTGTAGTTTATATTCTGTTCAATCACGTAACCTTCCCAGACATTAAACACAAATACATGCTTTATCATTAAGCTTGATGCTTCCCTTAACTCTTGAGTTAATCATGAATGATAGGGGATTCCCCACAGGATTTTTTTAATAATACATATAAATGTATTTATTTTGAGTATTCAAAAATAAACCCTTAAATATCTGCTATTGCTTCACAATTGATCAATCCCTCAGCCTAATATCCAGTTCACTCTCACTAACTCAGCTTTCACACCTCGGTAGTAGTCCTTAATTAAGTTTAAAATATTAGTCTTAGACTCACTTTTCCCCCTTTTAAAATGGATGTAAAATTCCATTGTATTTTGGTCACTGCTAAAAGAGGTGCCTTTACTCAGGTTATTAATAAATCTGTTGCATTAAACAACACCAAATCTAGCATCATCTGCTCTCTTCTTGGTTACAAAATGTGTGCAGAGAGAGAAACAGAATTAACTCATGAACAGTCTGTCTGGACACAAAACGTTAACTCTGTTTTCTCTCCACGGATGCTGTCAGACCTGCTGAGTTTCTCCAGCACTTTCTCTTTTTATTTCAAACTTCCAGCATTTACAATATTTTGTTTTTATTTGCTTGTGTGTGTGGCTCTAAGGAACTATTTTGAAAGAATTCTACAAACTCCTCTTTGAAATTGCCTTTGCTAATCTGATTTTTCCAATTTACATGAAGGTCAAAATCTTGCTCCATTATTGCCATCCCTTTGTGGTAAGCACCCAATATTTCTACTTGTATACAATGTCACATAAAGTGGGACTCCAGCCCAGAAACCATTTGCTCAGACTCAGAATAAAACAAACACAGCACCCAAGGTTGGGGGACAGCTGGAATGGTCAAAGACCCACACATTAACAAGGCAGGCCGAGAGACTGGAGGTTTCAGGAAGGAAATCCTGAGACTTTGGATCTGGACAGTGGAAAGCACAGCCTCCAAGTTTGAGATGAATGAATCGAGTATTGTCAAAGCCTCAGAGAATGCAAGGAGAATGGAGTTTGCAGGACCAGAGAAGGTTCCAGATTCTAACATCAGGGAGAGGGATTCTAGGGACTAGAGAAGGTTCCAGATTCTAACATCAGGGAGAGAGATTCTAGGGACTAGAGAAGGTTCCAGATTCTAACATCAGGGAGAGGGATTCTGGGGACTAGAGAAGGTTCCAGATTCTAACATCAGGGAGAGGGATTCTAGGGACTAGAGAAGGTTACTGATTCTAACACCAGGGAGAGGGATTCTAGGGACTAGAGAAGGTTACTGATTCTAACACCAGGGAGAGGCATTCTCAGCACGGTTTCAACTACGTAGACAAAGCATCCTCTTGCAAGGGAAATGGACAATGCAGACTGAGTTTTGACGGTCTGGAACAGTTAGTGTAACCTGCAACATGTGGCTAGAGGTGATTTGTGAAGTGGACCTGCAGGTGATGGGAACCAGCTGTACCCAATGTGTGCCACAAAAAGGCACCTCCTGTTAGCAGTGACCAAACCACAATGGAATTTTACATCCAATTTAAAAGGGGAAAGAGTGGGTCTAAGACTAGTATTTTAAATTTAAATAAGGCCTGCGACCCAGATGTGAAAGCTGAGTTAGTGAGAGTGAACTGGATACTAGGCTGAGGGATTGATCAATTATGAAGCAATAGCAGATACTTAAGGGTTTATTTCTGAATACTCAAACTAAATGTATTCACTTCTCTTATAAAAAGAAAGTTTTGAGAATTCCTTTCTTTTAAATTTTAATTCATGGAATGAGGGGATCACTGGCTGGGCCAGCATTTAATTCCTGGAGAGCAGCTGAGAGTCAACCATGTTGCTGTGGGTCTGGAGTCACATGTAGGCCAGACCAGGTAAGGCTGGCAGTTCTCCTCCCTAAAGGACATTAGTGACCCAGATGGGTTTTTCTGAGAATTGACAATGGATTCACGATCATCATTTGACTCTTAATTTCAGAGTTTTTAAAAATTGAATTCAAATTCCACTATCTGCTGGATTCAAACCAGGTCCCCAGAACATTACCGGGGTCTCTGGATTAACAGTCCAATGATAATACCACTAGGCCTTCGTGCTCTCTTAACATTTCTTGAAGTCTGAACAACTCTCATTAATAATCCTGTCTCCTACATCCCTAAACTTCAAGTTTAACAGTTAATCTCCGAGTGCTGTTGGGAGAGAAATTACAGGGATCTTAAAAATATATATTTTATAAATTTTCTTTGAATTTTACAATGGCAATTAAAAATTATTAAATATTCGGAAGGAAAAGAAAAAAGGTCATTTGACTCACAGTTAAGAATCATCCCCTCGGGTAATAAAAGAGATATTATTATTCCCCAGGTCAGGCAGAGGGGGAAGAGGATGGTGATTAAAACTAAAATAAAACAAAAAGAAGGAATTTGTTCTTCAACTCATCCTGTGCGAAAGGAGATGTGCTGAGATGTGAGAGGAAGTGGGGTTGGTTCGGGTGCAGAGAGTGGTCGTGGTATTGGTTGTTCAATGTAATCGTTCTGAATGGGTTCAGGGGTAAACTCTATAAAGGCAATACAGGCAGGAACCCTCACAACATGAAAGAAGTTTGTGGATGGGCACTTGCATTGCCAAGGCAATGGGCCAGGTGCTGAAAAACGGGATAGTTTTATTTGACCAGCACTGATATGATAGGCTGAAGAGTCTTTCTATGCTGTACACCTCCAAGAGGTTAATACTCGATTGGCTCTACTCATTCTACTGATAGTTGGTAGGTGGAGTCAAGGGGTTTGATTGTAGATTTCAGAGGGAGCAGATGGATCTGTATCAACCCCATAAAGGTCCTAGTAATGATGGGCAAAAGTGAGGACTGCAGATGCTGGAGATCAGAGTCTAGATTAGAGTGATGCTGGAAAAGCACAGCAGTTCAGGCAGCATCCGAGGAGGAGAAAATTCCTCATTCCTGATGAAGGGCTTTTGACCGAAACGTCGATTTTCCTGCTCCTCGGATGCTGTCTGACCTGCTGTGCTTTTCCAGCACCACTCTAATCTAGGTCCTAGTAATGATGCCTGGCCAAATGCAGTTAACCTGATGCAATAAACCTTCTCAGTTTCTCAGACCCTTCCGGGTGCTGTACCTTCTACCCACTAATTAGTTTCAGACCCAAGTCAAAGGAGGAGCAAGCCACTCAGTTTCATCAAATAGAAATTTAACAAAGAAATGAAACTTGACAGACCACCTGGCATCGACCTCAGCACTGGAAAAGCCAATAGCAGAAACAGCCATGTTGCCCCTGCCAAATCTTCCTCACTAACTTCTCACAGGCTAGTGCCAACATTGGGAGAGCTGTCTCACAGGCTAGTCAAGCAACAACCTGATAGAGAGTGTCGAGAGTGTGTTTCTGGAAAAGCACAGCAGGTCAGGCAGCATCTGAGGAGCAGGAGAGTCGACGTTTCAGGCAAAAGCCCTTCATCAGGAATGAGGCTGGGAGCCTTGGGGATGGAGAGATAAATAGGAGGGGGGGTGGGGCTGGGGGAAGGTAGCTGAGTGTGCAATAGGAAGGCAGAGGTGGGGGTAATGATGATAGGTCAGAGGGGAGGGTGGAGTGGATAGGTGGGAAAGAAGATGGACAGGTAGGACAGGTCGTGGGGGCAGTGCCGAGTTGGAGGGTTAGATTTGGGATAAGGTGGGGAGAGGCGAAATGAGGAAACTGGTGAAATGCACATTGATGCCATGGAGTTGGAGGGTCCCCGAGGTGGAAGATGAGGCATTCTTCCTCCAGGGGTCCGGTGGTGAGGGAGTGGTGATAAAGGAGGCCCAGGACCTGCATGTCCTCGGCAGAGTGGGAGGGGGGGGGTTGAAGCCACAGGCAGGGGGGTTGACTAGTGTGGGTGTCCCAGAGATGTTCTCTGAAATGCTCTGCAAGTAAGTGATATAGTCAACAACCTGATATAGTCATACTTACGCAACTATACCTTATAAATAATGACTCAGATGCCACCATCACTGTGCTTGGATATGTCCGATCCCACTGACAGATACATCCAGTTGAGATGGCGGCACACTGGGATACAGTCAAGAGGGAGTTTCCCTGGGAGTCCTCAACATTGACTCCAGACCCCATGAAGTCTCATGGCTTCAGGTTATGATTTGGAGATGCTGGTGTTGGACTGGGGTGTACAAAGTTAAAAAGCACACACAACACTAGGTTATAATCCAACAGGTTTAATTGGAAGCACACTAGCTTTTGGAGCGTCGCTCCCACCTGATGAATAAGCAGCACTCCGAAAGCTAGTGCTTCCAATTAAAAAGGTTGGACTATAACCTGGCTTCAGGTTAAACATGGACAAGGAAACCTCTTGCTCATTACCATGTACTGTCCTCCCTCAGCTGATGAATCGGTACTCCTCCATGTTGAACAAAACTTAGAGGCAGCACTGAGGGTGGCATGGACACAAGGTTTACTCTGGGTAGGGGATTTCAATGTCCACCACCAAGAGCAGGTGAGCAGCAGCATTACTGATCGAGCTGGTCAGGTCCTAAAGGACATCACTGCTGGGCTGGGTCTACAGTAGGTGGTGAGAGAACCAACAAGAGGGAAAAACATACCTGACCTCATCCTTACCAAGGTAAAAACAATGACTGCAGATGCTGAAAACCAAATACTGGATTAGTGGTGCTGGAAGAGCACAGCAGTTCAGGCAGCATCCAACGAGCGGCGAAATCGACGTTTCGGGCAAAAGCCCTTCATCAGGAATAAAGGCAGCTCATCCTTACCAATCTGCAGGTTGCAGATGCATCTGTCCATGACAGTATCGGTAAGAGCGAACACTGCATAGTCCTTGTGGAGACAAAGACCCGCCTTCACATTGAGAATACCCTCCATCGTGTTGTGTGGCACTATCACTGTGCTAAATGGGACAGACTTCAAATAGATTTTAGCAACTCAAGACTGGGCATCCATGAGGCGCTGTGGACCATCAACAGCAGCAGAGCTGTACTCCAGCACAATCTGTAACCTCATGGCCCGGCATATCCCCCACTCAACCATGACCATCAAGCCAGGGGATCAACCCTGGTTCAATGGACACTGCAGGAGGGCAAGCCAGGAGCAGCACCAGGCAGACCTGAAGACAAGGCGTCAACCTGATTGAGCTATGAAACAGGACTACCTACATGCCAAACAGCATAAGCAGCAAGTAATAGCTAGAGCTAAGCGATCCCACTGCTAATGGATCAGATCTAAGATCTGCAGTCCTACCACAGCCAGTCGTGAATGGTGCTGGACTATTAAACAACTCACTCCTCAAATATCCCCCATCCTCAGCGACAGAAGAGCCCAGCACACCTGTACAAAGGATAAGGCTGAAGCTTTCTCATTGATGATCCAGCTCAGCCTCTTCCAGTGGTCCCCACCCTCACAGATACCAGTTTTCAGCCAATTTGATTCACTCCATGTAATATCAGGAAAGGGTTGGAGCCTCCGGATACTGCAAAGGCACAAGTTCCTCAGGGTAGTGTCCTCGGCCCAATCATCTTCAACTGCTTCAATGACCTTCAAGGCCAAGTGCCTTTTGAGCACTGCTTGTGGGCCAGAGGCAGAGGGAGAATTTCAAACCCCTCCATCCAATCCTAGCATTTATCCACTCTCTTAATGACAACAGCTCTGTGTCTGTGACCTGGTTAAGTCTAACATGCAGTCTCTCGATCAGACTGCCCGGGACTGTTTGATCCATCTGCGAATCTGGGAAACAAGTCAAAAGTGTAACTTCTGGAGTTACTGCCTTGATCGAAACACAACAAGTGGCTCATTAATCCAGCTACATGGAAATGGCTGCAAGTGGAATAAACATCATCTTTAAGCAGTGAATGGCCTTGCATCCAATACAAATGTCCAGCATTTATATAGCACCTTTAACACAGTAAAACATCTCATGCTGTGTATCAAACAAGTCTGACAATGAATCAGGTATCAAGAGTGTGGTGCTGGGAAAGCACAGCAGGTCAGGCAGCATCCGAAGAGCAGGAGAATCGACGTTTCGGGCATAAGCCCTTCATCAGAAACGATTGAATGAGGTGTGCAGATATTTGGTCTGTGAAGAGAAAGGATCACTGGACCTGAAACGTTAACTCTGCTTTCTCTCTCCACAGATTCTGCCAGACCCGCTGAGTTTCTCCAGCACTTTCTGTTTTCGTTTCAGATTCCCAGCATCCGACAGTTCTTTTGATTTTTTTTGCGCAGATATTGCGCAGGATGAGCACGTTTGTCACAGAGCTCACTTTAACCACCATCTTAAAAGGAGGGTGGGAGAAGTTTGAGGACGGAGATTCAGAGTGTATTTCATTTATGACGAGTCCCTATGGACGTAATGAGCTAACGATACAGTTTGTAATTGCAACATCTGAATCAGTCTAATCAATGCAATTGGGAGAAAGCGCTTAATTATAACTAATTTTAACTCTCTACCTCTCAATCCACAAACTGAAATAGCCAGAAAGCCCCAGCAGCAACTATAACTTACATTTATATGGCACCTTTACTGTAGATAAAATGTCCCAAGAAGATATTAGCTCAGGTAACCAACAACTTGATCAAAGCGATCAGGTTTAAATAGTGAAAGAGGGCTGGAAAGATGTGAATATGTGGGAATGTCAGAGTCTGGAGTCCCACTGACTGAAGGTGCAGCAATCAGTGGCAGACTGACCCACGTTCAAACAGAGGTGAATGACAGGAGTGCAGATACCACAGGGGGTGTGGGGTTGGAGGAGTTTACACAGACAGGGAAAGGTTAACTCAGGCAAAGATTTGGAAACCATGGATAAGAATTTTAACATGGGGATGGTGGCTAAATTGAGAATCAATGACAGTCCCCAAGACCATGAGACATAGGAACAGAATTAGACCATTTGGCCCATCAATGCTGCTCTACCACTGAATCTTGGCTGATATGTTTCACAATCCCGTTCTCCTGATTTTTCTAGTAATATTTGATTCCTTTCCTAACCAAGAATCTATCTATCTATCTCTGTCTTAAATACAGTCAATGACTTGGCCTCCACAGCATAGGAGTTCCACAGATTCCCACCCTCTGGCTGAAGAAATTCCTCCACCTCTCAGTTCTAAAGGGTCATTCTTTCACTCTGAGGCTGTGCCCTCAGGCTCTTGTGTCGCCTGCTTGTGGAAACATCTTTTCCATGTCCACTCTATTCAGGCCTCTCAATATTCTGTAAGTTTCAGTCAGATCACCCCTCATCCTTCTAAACTCCATTGAGTACAAACTTAGAATCCTCAACTGCTCCTCATATGACAGGCCCTTCGTCCCTGGGATCATTCTTGTAAATGTCCTCTGGAACCCCTCCAAGGCCAGCACATCCTTCCTTACTGAAACTGCTCACAATATTCCAAATGTGGTCTGCAGAACCTACACAGCCTCAGCAGTACATCTCTGCTCTTGTATTCTAGCCCTCTTGAAATGAATGGAACTTTGCTCTAACCCTCCTAACTACCAACTGAACCTGCATGTTAACCTGAAGGGAATCCTGAACTGGACTCCCAAGTCCCTTTGTGCTTGAGATTTCTGAAGCCTTTTTCCATGTAGAAAATAGTCTACATCTCCATTCTTCTTTTAAAAGAGCATAACCTCACAATTTCCCACCTTGTATTCCATCTGCTAATTCTTTGCTCGCTCTCCCAGCCAGTCCATATCCTTCCACAGCCTCCCCCCACCCTTCCTCAGCACTACATCTCCCTCCACCTATCTTTGTGTCATCTGAAAGCTTAGCAACAATGCCTCCTGTCTGGTCATCCCGATCGTTACTGTATTACGCAAATAGCTGTGGAAGTCCACTAGTCACAGGCTGCCAGCAAAGATTGCAGCGAATCTGAATTGGATATTATCACCCCGAGTATGACACACTGAGCTCTAAAGAGCTCACACACCCCTGACACAGACAGAGGGATGGGAGGTTGGAGGACTTCCTGATGGATCTGGTCAAAGTGGCTATCTACAGGTCCAGGCAGTGGGCCATTGAGGGGGGTCACAGTCTCTGACTGACTGCTCCTCTCCCACGTACCTGGGTGCCCTTGAAGAGGGAGCATGCAGTTTCCACCGACACATTTGAGGAATTGAGAGAGAGAGGTGGGCACCCTGGGGGCTGGAGGGTATTATTTCCCCTTCCAACTTGTGCTGAGTTTAGTCCCCTCCCCCTATTTTTTGTTGTTGTGGGCAGTTGATTGTTTAATTGGCGACACGGGAGAGTTGGCAATGGTTTAAATAAAACACCAGAAAGATAGAAGCCTGCTCACCATTCTCAAACCCCGGTCAGATCCTGGACTGTTAAATATTGCTGGGTGAATGTGGTTCAGCTGCTTCCCTGATCAGAACCGGCTATGTCCAAATAATGGGAAATATTTTGAAGCTGCGTCACCGTCTAGTTCCCCAGCAGCTGGTGTGAGACCACAAAACAGAATAAAGTAGGCCATTCAGCCCATCGAATCCACTTCAAGTGTCACTGAATTCATGGCTTTTATTCCTGATGAAGGGCTTTTGCCCGAAACGTTGATTTCGCTGCTCGTTGGATGCTGCCTGAACTGCTGTGCTCTTCCAGCACCACTAATCCAGTATTTAATAATCCCTAACTCCACTTTGCTCCCTTTCCCCCTCAATCCCCTTACTGATTAAAAAATCAGTCTGTCTCAGCTTTGAACATACTTAATGACCCAGCCTCAACAGCCCTCTGAGGTAAAGAACTCCCCGCTGAGAGACAAAACTCCTCCTCATCTCGGTCTTACATATGTGACCCTTTACTCTGAGATTATGCCCCTTTAGTCCCAGACTCTCTCACAAGTGGAAACATCATTTCTGCACCAACCCTGGGGATCCCGTATGTTTCAATACAGTCGCCTCTTATTCTTCTGTGAAATGGTCAGATGTGAAGAAGTTGGATGAAATTGAGCTGCCTCCCAGTAACACTGCACCAGAGATCCATTTGGAGCTGCTGAGCCTCTGGGAAGGGGTTTGTGGTCATCTGGAAGTCAGCACTGCTCAGAAGGCTAGTGCTTTGAAATAAACCAGTTGGGACAATAACCTGGGAGTTCTAACTCAAAACACCACAACAGGGAGCAAGGTCACAGGGGCCCCCTAAAGAAACATGCCTCCCCCTCTCTTCAATTCCTTCAAACACTTCCCTTTATCAATGGGAAATAAATTAGAGACAGAGAATAAAGGCTGTCAGCTGAGACTCTGACAGCAAAAGAGGGGAGCCCTGGGTAGAAAAAAGGAAGAGAGGAATGGGGGACAATAGAAAGCAAGAGAAAGAGAGGAGGATTTGGGTAGAGAGAGAGAGAGAGAGAGAGAGATGTAGCGGGGGAACAGGATGAGAGAATGAGTGGGGGGGGCATGGAGAGAGGGTCGGGCAGAAGGAGTGGAAGACACAGACGTAAAGAGTTAAAGACAGAGAGGACAGTGAGCAAGAGCAGGACAGTCAAAGCCCTGAGTGGAGCTGGGATGATATTCCACCAAGTCTGTGAAAGATGTCTTGTCCATTGAACTGAGTAATCAATTGGCACTTTGTGACGGACTGATGATCTATCCAGAGGTGAGAAGGTGTTGGATGTCTGAGTCTCTGTGAGCACCGTTAATTCATTAATGCCTCCTCCGGCCTGAAAGCTGGAGTCAATCTCCAAGTTTCCATCCTGCCATTTCATTACATCAGAACCAGGGAAAGATCTCACCATTTTAGGAACAGCTACCTGTTCCCAAAGAGCTGTCCTCCCAGCCCTGTCCTCCTGGCCCTGAGCTCCAAGCCCACTTTGCTCTTGGTTTTGGGACAAGGGGGTAACTAACAGACAGTTTTTTTTACCCCACTCTCTACTTTGTGACCCCCACTCTCCTGCTCATGACCCAGTACCTCCCTCCCACTTTGGTTCCCTGGTGAGTGACCTGAACCTGTAGAGTGGAGATTTCTGGTCCACAGCTGCTTCCCTCAATGTGGGCATGGAGATGAAGATGCCCTCCTCAGACTGGACACATATCTCTGGGTCCTCACTGAGTCATAGACCTTGGGCTTGCCCAAAACGGCCTTTCCTCATTGGTCACCTTCGACCCTGACGAGGAGCGTCACAATTAAAGCATTTTGTCTGAAACTCACCTTTCTCTAATCACAGAACAGTTACCCAATGGAGGAGCTGTTCAGCCTATCTTTATGTGCTAGCTCTCTCAGAGACAAACTCAGTTGGTCCCAATCCACAGTCCCTTCCTGCTCACCCACCCAGAAGATCTTTTCTCGATACACAATTATCCAACTTGGCTTTCGAAAACCGCAAGTGAATGCACTGTCTGAGACAGTGCATTCCAGATTCTGACCACTCCTTGGTTCTCCTCACGTCACTGTTGCCAACTACCTGCTACCCCAACATCCTCTCATTCTTGACCTCTCTCCCTCTCTGCTCTGTTCAGGTCCATCAGGGGTTTGAACACCTCAATCAAATCTCCTTCTCTGTTCAGAGCAAACATCTCCAGCTTTGCTACACAACCCTCATCCCTGGGACTTCTGTAATGCTTTCACAGATTGATGCTCCATGTTGAGGTTAAGTGTGACCCCAATGCTGCTGCTTCAGCCACAAGTTATTCATCAACAGGAGGAGGCCATTCAGCCCCTTGAGCTGTTCAAGTTGGCAGCTCACCACCATCTTCTCAATGCAAATTAGGAATGGGCAATAATTGTTGCCCACATCCCACAGTAGAGAAGAAAAACAGAACCCTTAGTCCCCTTGCTTCAGAGTGCTCAGTTTTTATATTTATCTGTTGGCCAGAACATCAGGGATAACTCTCACCCTCATCTTCAAAGCCATGGCATGGGATCTTGTACATTCACCTGAAGGCTGTGGTTTAATGCCTCAGTGAAGAGGTGGCACTCCCCCAGTCTGTTCCAGGATTGTCAGCTTAGGTTGTCTGTGTGGGTGGGTGGGTGGCGTGTGTATGACCTGTGTATACATGGGTGTGTGGTGAAACATGGATAAAGTTACTTTAGGAGGTTATTTGGCCCATCAGAGCTGTACTGGCCTATAAAGGAGCCATTCAGCCCACTTTCCAGCTGTTGGTCCATTGCCCTGTGGGACGACAGCACATTAACGAACAGCCAAGTTTCTGGTACTGAGACAGGCTCTAACACAACAAGGGGTACATCGGGCTCCAAGAGATCAATTGTGTTAGGGGATTGTCTAGTACAAGGTACAGACAGACGTTTCTGTGGCCAGCAGAGAAAAAGCAGAATGGTGTGTTGTTTTCCTGGTGCCAGGATCAAGGATGTCTCAGAGAGGGTGCAGAATGTTCTCACAGGGGAGAGGGGCCAGCAGGAGGTCATTGTACACATTGGAACTAACGACATAGGAAGGGAAAAGGTTGATATTCTGAAGGGATGATACAGAGAGTTAGGCAGGAATTTAAAAAGGAAGTCCTCAAGTGTAGTAATATCTGGATTACTCCAGTGCTACGAGCTAGTGAGGGCAGGAATAGGAGGATAGAGCAGATGAATGCATGGCTGAGGAGCTGGTGTATGGGAGAAGGATTCACATTTTTGGATCATTGGAATCTCTTTTGGGGTAGAAGTGACCTGTACAAGAAGGACGGATTGCACCAGAATTGGAAGGGGATGAATATACTGGCAGGGAAATTTGCTAGAACTGCTCGGGAGGATTTAAACTAGTAATGTGGGAGGATGGGACCCAGGGAGATAGTGAGGAAAGAGTTCAATCTGAGACTGGTACAGTTGAGAACAGAAGTGAGTTAAATAGTCAGGGCAAAGCAGAGAACAAGGTAGGACTGATAAATTAAACTGTATTTATTTCAATGCAAGGGGCCTAACAGGGAAGGCAGATGAATTCAGGGCATGGTTAGCAACATGGGACTGCGATATCATAGCAATTCCAGAAACATGGCTCAGGAATGGGTAGGACTAGCAGCTTAATGTTCCAGGATACAAATGCTACAGGAAGGATAGAAAGGGAGGCAAGAGAGGAGGGGGAGTGGCATTTTTGATAAGGGATAGCATTACAGCTGTGCTGAAGGAGAATATTCCCAGAAATACATCCAGGGAAGTTATTTGGGTGGAACTGAGAAATCAGAAAGGGATGATCATCTTATTGCGATTGTATTATAGACCCCCTAATAGTCAGAGGGAAATTGAGAAACAAACTTGTAAGGAGATCTCAGTTATTTGTAAGAATAATAGAGTGGTTATGATAGGAGATTTTAACTTTTCAAATATAGACTGGGACTGTTATAATAAGGGTTTAGATGGAGAGGAATTTGTTCAGCATGTACAAGAAAAGTTTCTGATTCAGTATGCGGATGTACCTACTAGAGAAGGTGCAAAACTTGACCTACTCTTGGGAAGTAAGGCAGGGCAGGTGACTGAGGTGTTAGTGGGGGAGCACTTTGGGGCCAGCGACCATAATTCTATTAGATTTAAAATAGTGATGGAAAAGGATAGACCAGATCTAAAAGTTGAAGTTCTAAATTGGAGAAAGACCAATTTTAAGGGTATTAGGCAAGAACTTTCAAAAGCTGATTGGAGGCAGATGTTCATAGGTAAAGGGACGGCTGGAAAATGGCAAGCCTTCAGAATGAGATAATGAGAATCCAGAGAAAGTATATTCCTGTCAGGGTGAAAGGAAAGGCTGGGAGGTATAGGGAATGCTGGATGACGAAAGAAATTGAGGGTTTGGTTAAGAAAAAGAAGGAAGCACACTCAGGTATAGACAGGATAGATTGAGTGAATCCTTAGATGAGTATAAAGGCAGTAAGAGTATACTTAAGAGGGAAATCAGGAGGGCGAAAGGGACACGAGGTAGCTTTGGCAAGTAGAATTAAGGAGAATCCAAAGGGTCTTTACAAATACATTAGTGACATAAGGGTAACTAGGGAGAGAATAGGGCCCCTCAAAGATTAGCAAGGCGGCCTTTGTGTGGAGCCGCAGGAGAAGAGGGAGATACTAAATGAGTATTTTGCATCAGTATTTACTGTGGAAAAGGATCTGGAAGATATAGACTGTAGGGAAATAGATGGTGACATCTTGAAAAATGTCCATATTACAGAGGTTTAAAAGTGGATAAATTCTCTGGACCTGATCAGATATACCCTTGAACTCTGTGGGAAGCTAGAAAAGTGATCGTTAGGCCTCTTGCTGAGATATTTGTATCATTGATAGTCACAGGTGAGGTGCCGGAAGACTGGAGTTTGGCTAACGTGGTGCTACTGTTTAAGAAAGGTAGCAAGGACAAGCCAGGGAACAATAGACTGGTGAGCCTGACCTCGGTGGTGGGCAAGTTGTTGGAGGGAATCCTGAGGGACAGGATGTACATGTATTTGGAAAGGCAAGGACTGATTCGGGATAGTCAACATGGCTTTGTGCGTGGGAAATCATGTCTCACAAATTTGATTGAGTTTTTTGAAGTAACAAAGAGGATTGATGAGGGCAGAATGGTGGACGCGATCTATATGGACTTCAGTAAGGCATTTGACAAAGTTCCACATGGGAGACTGGTTAGCAAGGTTAGGTCTCATAGAAAGCAGGGAGAACTAGCCATTTGGATACAGAACTGGCTCAAAGGTAGAAGACAGCGGGTGGTGGTGGAGGTTTGTTTTTCAGACTGAAGGCCTGTGACCAGTGGAGTGCCACAAAGATCGGTGCTGGGTCCACTACTTTTCATAATTTATATAAATGATTTGGATGCGAGCATAAGGAAGCATTAGGAAGGAAGATGTGTTGGACATTTTGAACAACTTGAGGATAGACAAGTCCCCCAGGCCTGACGGGATATATCCTAGGATTATGTGGGAAGCAAGAGAGGAAATTGCAGTACCGTTGGCAATGATCTTCTCGTCTTCACTGGCAACGGGGTTGGTACCAGGGGACTGGAGAGTAGCGAATGTTGTGCCCCTGTTCAAAAAAGGGAATAGGGATAACCCCGGGAATTACAGGCCAGTTAGTCTAACTTCTGTGGTAGGCAAAGTAATGGAAAGGGTACTGAGGGATAGGATTTACGAGTATCTGGAAAGACACTGCTTGATTAGGGACAGCCAGCATGGATTTGTGAAGGGTCGGTCTTGCCTTACAAGTCTTATTGAATTCTTCGAGGAGGTGACCAAGCATGTGGATGAGGGTAGAGCAGTGGATGTAGTGTACATGGATTTTAGTAAGGCATTTGATAAGGTTCCCCATGGTAGGCTTATGCGGAAAGTCAGGAGGCATGGGATAGAGGGAAATTTGGCCAATTGGATAGAAAACTGGCTAACCGGTCGAAGTCAGAGAGTGGTGGTAGATGGTAAATATTCAGCCTGGAGCCCGGTTACAAGTGGAGTTCCGCAGGGATCAGTTCTGGGTCCTCTGCTGTTTGTAATTTTTATTAATGACTTAGATGAGGGAGTCGAAAGGTGGGTCAGTAAATTTGCAGATGATACGAAGATTGGTGGAGTTGTGGACAGTGAGGAGGGCATTTGTCGTTTGCAAAGGGACTTAGATATGATGCAGAGCTGGGCTGAGGAGTGGCAGATGGAGTTCAACCCTGCCAAGTGTGAGGTTGTCCATTTTGGAAGAACAAATAAGAATGCGGAATACAGGGTTAATGGTAGGGTTCTTAGTCAGGTGGAGGAACAGAGGGATCTTGGAGTCTATGTACATAGATCTTTGAAAGTTGCCACTCAGGTGGATAGAGTTTGTAAGAAGGCCTATGGAGTATTATCGTTCATTAGCAGAGGGATTGAATTCAAGAGTCGTGAAGTGATGTTGCAGCTGTACAGGACTTTGGTTAGGCCACAGTTGGAGTACTGTGTGCAGTTCTGGTCGCCTCACTTTAGGAAAGATGTGGAAGCTTTGGAGAGGGTGCAGAGGAGATTTACCAGGATGTTGCCTGGAATGGAGAATAGGTCGTATGAGGATAGGTTGAGAGTTCTCGGCCTTTTCTCGTTGGAACGGCGAAGGATGAGGGGTGACTTGATAGAGGTTTATAAGATGATCAGAGGAATAGATAGAGTAGACAGTCAGAAACTTTTTCCCCGGGTACAAGAGTGTTACAAGGGGACATAAATTTAAGGTGAAGGGTGGAAGGTATAGGGGAGATGTCAGGGGTGGGTGCTTTACCCAGAGAGTGGTGGGGGCATGGAATGCGCTGCCCGTGGGAGTGGTAGAGTCAGAATCATTGGTGACCTTTAAGCGGCATTTGGATGGGTACATGGATGGGTGCTTAATCTAGGTTAGAAGTTCGGCACAACATCGTGGGCCGAAGGGCCTGTTCTGTGCTGTATTGTTCTATGTTCATAAGAGGTATCGTTTGTAAGGTATAAGAAAATTGGAGGCATAGTGGACAGCGAAGAAGGTTACCTCAGATTACAACAGGATCTTGACCAGATGGGCCAATGGGCTAAGGAGTGGCAAATGGAGTTTAATTTAGATAAACGAGAGATGTTGTATTTTGGGAAAGCAAATCTTAGCAGGACTTATACACTTAATGGTAAGATCCTAGGGAGTGTTGCTGAACAAAGAAACCTTGGAGTGCAGGTTCACAGCTCCTTGAAAGTGGAGTCGCAGGTAGATAGGATAGTGAAGAAAGCGTTTGGTATGCTTTCCTTTATTGGTCAGAGTATTGAGTACAGGAGTTGGGAGGTCATTTTGCGGCTGTGCAGGACTTTGGTTAGGCCACTGTTGGAATATTGCGTGCAGTTCTGGTCTCCTTCCTATCAGAAAGATGTTGTGAAACTTGAAAAGGTTCAGAAAAGATTTACAAGGATGTTGCCAAGGTCGGAGGATTTGAGCTATCGGGAGAGGTTGAATAGATTAGATTAGATTAGATTCAATTCTCTACAGTGTGGAAACAGGCCCTTCGGCCCAACCGACCCCCCCGAAGAGTAACCCACCCAGACCCACTTCCCTCAGACTAATGCACCTAACACTACGGGCAATTTAGCATGGCCAATTTACCTGACCTGCACATCTTTGGATTGTGGGACGAAACCAGAGCACCTGGAGGAAACCCATGCAGACACAGGGAGAATGTGCAAACTCCACACAGACAGTCACCTGAGGCTGGAATCGAACCTGGGACCCTGGTGCTGTGAGGCTGCAGTGCTAACCACTGAGCCACCATGCCACCCCAAACAGCTGAGGCTGTTTTCCCTGGAACATCAGAGGCTGAGGGGTGACCTTACAGAGGTTTATAAAATCATGAGGGGCATGATTAGAGTAAATAGACAAAGTCTTTTCCCTGGGGTGGGGTACTCCAGAGCTAGAGGGCATAGGTTTAGTGTGAGAGGAGAAAGATATAAATGAGACTTACGGGGCAATATTTTCACACATAAGGTGGTGCGTGTGTGGAATGAGCTGCCAGAGGACGTGGTGGAGGCTGGTACAACTACAATATTTAAGAAGCACTTGGATGGGTATATGAATAGGAAGGGTTTGGAGGGATATGGGCCGGGTGCTGGCAGGTGGGACTAGATTGGGTTGGGATATCTGGTCAGCATGGACGGATCGGACCGAAGGGTCTGTTTCCGTGCTGTCCGTCTCTCTGTGTGACTCTAAATAACCTTCCATGCTGCAAAGGTCAAATGGAGCCCAGGAAGCTCCAAGATGAAGAAGAGTTAACTACATCTGAGCCAAGGCTGGAGCTTTGAATCTCTCTAATCTTCCTTTTCCCCACCCTCACACTTTGTGACAAAGATTACGATCGATTAGACTGAATTTGTCTCTAATTCCATTGTTTCTGAAGATATTCCAAACTGTGGAACTACTTATTTCCCACCATCTCAGTTCCTCCTACACCCAACCTTGATCTTCCCTTCCTAGGATCCTTCCATTCTCCTCATTGTCTTGCCTGCTCCTTTCAAAACTTCATAGGAACATGAGTAGGCTATTCGGCCCCTCGAGCCTGTTCCATGCCCCCTTCATGAGAATCATGGCTGATCTGTGGCCTAACTCCATAAACCTGTCTTTGGATTTAATACCATTGCAGAGTTAATACTAATGACAGACCCAGCAGCAACTGCCATTTGTGGAAGGGAGTTCCGTGCGTGTGCGTGTGTAGAAGTGCTTCCTAATGTCTCTCCTGAATGGTCTGGCCCTAATTCTCAGACTCTGCCCCTAGTTCTCCAATCCCCAACCAGTGGGAACAGTTTTTCTTTATCTACCCTGTCGTTTCCTAGTAACCATAATGTGGAGCTGCCAGTGTTGGACTGGGGTGGATAAGGTCAGAAGAAGTCCCACAACACCAGGTTATAGTCCAACAGGTTTATTTGCTTGTGATTTCAATCAGGCTGATAAAGGGGCGACATTCCAAAACCTTGTGATGTCAAATAAACGTGTTGGACTATAACCCAGTGTCATTGGACTTCTCACCTTTCCCTGGTAATACATTGAAGACTTTGATCAGGCCACTAACCTTAACTCCATGGTGCCTTAACTCTACGAGACTTGGGATGCAGTTAGCTTCGGTAAATTATATAACTTTTAAGCTGAAGCCTTCCTTAATCGATTTGGTAACTCCAGCACTCTCTGATGTTCTTCTGTCAGGCTAACTGGTTACAATCCAGATCCTGGTCTTTGGCCCAACCAATCCATGTTGGCCTTTACACCCTGAGTCTCTGATCACATCTGCCCAATGACTAACCTTTATGAAATAAGGGGATACTTTGACAATCAGGTCAGGAGGTGGAGAGAGGAACAGGGTTTGGGGAGTGATTGGAAATTGTGCTTGTGAACAATTAAGTTGCATGGATGTTGTTGGTGAGATCGCGGGGGGGGATGGGATTTGCTGAGCAGGAAAGGGATGGTGGAGGCAGTATTCTGGAGACTAAGAGCAGGGCTGTAGTTGAGGATGGTTTATTGCAACCAATACTTTATTGGTGAAGGTACCTGGTAAAGGTTTCCTAAAGGTAACCCAAGGAAACCTAAGCACATAAATAAAAAGTGGGCCATAAAACCAGCACTTCACCGGAGGCTCACTGGTGATGTTAACTAGCATGGTGACAAAACGTCTGAAAACAAACCTTCCAGCTCAGCGAGCAAACTTACATCCAGTACCTGGTGAAGTTGCCTCTTTACTGACCAATTTACGGACTAGCAATCAAACTCAATCTCTAAGCTGTGCCTCACTAGGTCAGTCTGATATGGGTCAAAAAGAGTCAAAATAAGGAATAGTCCCTTAAAATATGGGTCAGTCAGTCACCCTGCCATCGCCTTGCTCTTCTTACAGTATGACCCATTTCCTTTCATCTTTTTAAAAATGTATTTAGACAGGTGTGTGAATAAGAAGCATTTAGAGGGATATGGGTCACATGCAGGAAAATGAGATTACTTCAGATTAGGATACCATGGACGAGTTGGACCAAAAGGTCTGGTTCCGGGTTGTATCACTCTATCCACTTCCTGAAGCTGACCTTGAGTAATTTCTGCTTTAGCTGCAATCAGTGTTGCCAACTCAGGCTGAGTAAGTTCCCACAGGCTCCATCACATGACTTCCTGTCTTCAACATTTCCACCACCACACTTCCATCACTGCTATCCTGACACATGCATCTTTGACGTACGCCAACTTCCGTTATGACCGATCAACTAATAAACTACCCCCATTTCTCCTGCTAGCTGTTCACAACTGTGCTCCAGGAGACTTTTCTTTCAAGTTTGAAGAGTTGGCAATCCTACCCAGGGAACAGCTTTGAGCCATCTCCGGGTCACAGTAACCACAAAAATACATCCACTCCACAATGCTGGGGCAGACTCCAAATGGGATTTGCTTCAAGTTAACACTGAAAATGTTGTCTAAATCAGGGTATCATGATCCAGATTCCAAATATTCCAGGGTGTGAATCACAAAAAGCCAGCATCCAAACTCAGCAGATAATAGGGAAGGCAAACAGAATGTAGGCCTTTATTTCTAAACGAAATAGAATATAAAAGCAAGGAGGTTTTATTCAAACTAAACAAGGCACAAGTCAGGTGACAGCTGGAATAGTGTGAGGAGCCTTGGGTCACTAATTTGCAGAAAGATGTACAGGTACTGGAAGCAGTCCAGAGATGGTTCACTCAGCAGATCCCAGGGATAGAGGGACTGTTATATGACAAGGACCTGTACTCACCGGAGTTTAGAGTGAAAGGTGACTTTATTGAAACACATAAAAGGTTCTTAGGGACCTGATAGAATAAACACAAAGGGGATTTTCCCTTGTAGGAGAGTCTAGGATCAGAGGGCACCATCTCAGAATGAAGGGCCACCCATTTAAGACAGAGATGGGGAGGAATTTCTTCTCTCAGAATGAAGTGAATCTGTGGAGGGCTGTCAAGGCTGGGTCATCTGGTACATCCGAGGATGAGACAGAGAGATTTTCAATCAGTAAGGGAATCAAGAGTTATGGGGATAAGCCTGCAAAATGGAGTAAAGGATGATCTGATCAGACATGATCTCATTGAATGGTGAAGCAGACTCGATGGGCTGAATGGCCCAATTCTCCTCCCACATCTAATGGCCTCATCGTCTTTTGCTGAGCTACTTGGAGAGTTCTCGTGTTGGGTTAAAACCCCCATGGTGGCTTTGACACGGGGTGGGTGGGGGAGGGAAAGCAGTAACTCAAATTCAAAGTTGCACCTCAATCAAAGTGTCCACTCAAACTGCTTCATCCTGGAGCTGCCTGTACAGTGTGAACAGAGCCCTAAATATGGTTGCCTGTAGCAACAGCAGCCTAGCATGCCCAGCCATGGCAACCAGTGTAGCAACAAACAGCAACCAGCCCCATCACTCATCGGTTCATAACTGGAAACCAGGACACCAACTGGAAACCAGGACACCTTCAGAAACTAAGGTTAGGGAATAGTTTTCTGATATTCCAACCCGGAAGGGAGTTTCCACTCTGTTGGGAAATGCTCTCCTGGAAGTTTGCCCTGTTACTGTCAAACCTGTTATCTTTCTTTGAGAGAGAGAAAGAGAGAGAGAGAGAGAGAGAGATTATCCATGCCACATTGATATTTGTACCAAGTGACATGCTCCAATACCATTTACAATGCCTGTCAAGTGTTTGTGAAAAAAAGAAACATTTTTTAAAAAACTGCCACATATTTTTTCCTGCAGAGGGGTTTGCCCATTTGAAAGTTCCTTTCATATTTTTGAAATAGATTTCTTGTCCTCAAGACAGTCATCATCCTCACATTTTCAGAAGTGATGTTAGGAAGCTCTGTAGAAAAATGCAATCTTATTGTCCAGTCATTTGAACACTGCCTGAAATATTCTGTTTTCCCCTATAGATTTTATCAGCTTTACACTTCAGGGTTTTCTTGTGCAATAATTAGCTAAGTATCAGTCAGGAATTTGTTTTTGGACAATTTTATTTGCTGTATGTTGAAAATATAAAGCAGTAGATCAAGCCAGGCAGCTACAAAAGAAAAACCTCTCTCTCTCCCCATACAATCACCTTCTCAAGACCCTACTCTCCTTTATAGAGTAACAGCAACCATTTAGACGAGAGAGAGAATTCATCTGTCAAAATACAGCCAACCCAGAAAAAAGTCTGAAACTTTTTCTTGAGGGGGGTGGGGGGGGGGGGCGTGCTGGCTTTAAAAAAACGCCAAACGCCACAAGATCCTAAACAATGAAATTGTTTTTTTAAAAAACCCAACACACTGCAAACTGACAGATTATTTAGCACAGCACAGGAGATGGGGGTGTAATTAAACCTTCTAAATGCGAGGGGGTGGGGTGGCTTTGGTAATATACAACTGATTAAAAATACATTCGAGAAAGAGAAAAAAGGGGGAAAAAAAATCAAAATATGACAGCTTTTAAAAATCCTGAGACATCAGTTCAGATGAACAGAAAAGTGAGATGTGTGACAGAGGAATTTCTCTTAACATTGCAGTTAATGAGCCTAAATTTATTTTCACAACACGCATATATATTTACATTGATGTCTGACAAGAGCAAAACAGAAACTACTCTTATAAACACACATTCACTGTTTCTCGCCTCCCCGTCTCTACACATCATTTTCTTTAACAGGTAATGAAAAAAAAAATCAAAAGAAGAAAAATTTTCTTTTTTTCAAAAAAAAATCAAAACGTCACAGACAGCAAAATTACTCACCAGAGAGACAAGAAAATTCAGGAGTTAAAAAACGGCAAAGAGAGAGGGAGAGTGAGAGATGAGATAAAGGAGAGGAACAGACTGACTGGGGGTGGGGACAGAGGGAGAGAGAGAAATAACAGGCTGAGAGAGAGAGAGAGAGATTCACCAACAGCCGGCACTCTCTACTCCAGCTCAGGGGAGACATGGGCTACACAGCGACCTGGAAATGCAGCTCAGACAAAACACTCAGTTCTCCCCCCGACCCACCCGGTGAACGTGGAAGACCCGCATTAGCGACACTGCCCTCTGGGCTGGCTAGCTATGCGACTGGGGAAGACCTCACTGCCCTCAGATCAGACTCTCCTCCCTCTGCGCTGAATGGTCTGCTCGCCTTAGAGCCATCACCCACTTCTTATTCTGAAGCTCAGAGCAGTAATTATAAAATTAAATAGCTCTAGTTTCGATCATCAATTAAAATATTGTGTACAATACAATGTCACATTTTAACCTGGACTCCAACAAGCTGACCCCATTTCTATTTAATTCTAAAGGTCGTGCAGAACTAGCGAATTAAATAGCTCATGTCTGTCTGCCCTTTTTTTTGTCATTATAAATTCATCTGTTCATATTTATCATTGAAACTGCCGCTGTCAACCTGACAGTTTATAATCCAGCCCATTGTGGGTGAAGGTCCTCCAGCGCCTTTACAGTTGGGAGGGTGTAATTGCAGCGTGACTGGTTTACATAGCCACTTTCCATTGGAAAGGATTCCAAATGTACTGGGAGTTCAGAAGCAAATTCTGACTCAATTACCTACTCACTGCTTGCTCCACACACCAAGGTTCCGCGCTCACTATGACTTCTCCAGAGTGGACAGGACTTGAACTCAGAACTTCTGAGCCAAAGGTAGGGGCACCACCATCGCAATACAACAGTCTATGGTTGTAATTACAGCATGGACACAGACCCTTTGGTCCAACTAGTCCATGCAGACCATGTTCTGAAAATGAACTAGATGCATTTGCCCCCCCCATGCCCCCCCAAACCTTTCAACTGAGTGAAAGGATTCAGAAAAGATTTACAAGGAAGTTGCAAGGGTTGGAGGATTTGAGCTATACGGAGAGGCTGAATAGGCTGGGGCTGTTTTCCCTGGAGGGTCAGAGGCTGAGGGGTGACCTTATAGAGGTTTACAAAATCATGAGGGGCATGAATAGGATAAATAGATAAGGCGTTTTCCCTGGGGTGGGGGAGTCCAGAACTAGAGGGCACAGGTTTACGGTAAGAGGGGAAAAAAATTACCTAAGGGGCAACATTTACCTAAGGTACCTAAGGGGCAACATTTCATGCAGAGGGTGGTATGTGTATGGAATGAGCTGCTAGAGGAAGTGGTGGAGGCTGGTACAATTACAACATTTAAAAGGCATTTGGATGGGTATATGAATGGGAAGGGTTCAGAGGGATATGGGCCAAGTGCTGGCAGGTGGGACTAGATTGAGTCGGGATATCTGGTTGGCATGGACGGGTTGGACCGGAGGGTCTGTTTCCATGCTGTACATCTTTATGACTCTATGACTCCATTCAGGTACTTATCCAGATGTCTTTTAGATGTTGTAACTGTACCCCGCATCCACCACTTCCTCTGGCAATTCACACAATAAAATGTCACAGGAGAAGATTCAGGCAAAAACCTGACTTGTTATCTGAGATGCATCGGGTAATATTCAGAAGATGACCAAAACCTTATTTGTCAAGAATGTTTTGTTTTGCTCATTCACAGGATGTGGTTGCCACTGGCTGGGCCAGCGTTTATTGTCCATTAATTGCCCAGAGGACAGTTCAGGGACAACCACATTGCTCTGGGTCCAAAGTCACATGTAGGCCAGACCGAGTAAGGATGGCAGATTTCCTTCCCTAAAGGACCAGGTGAGTCATTCCCCTAATAATCAGCAACAATTTCAAAGTCATCATTGGACACTTAATTCCAGATTTTTATTGAATTTGACCTCTACCATCTGCCATTCAGAGCGTTTATGGACCTGGGTCCTGAGAATATCACCGGACTGTCTGGATTACCATGAGGTTATCTCCTTACCCACAAATGCGTTCGAGGGGGAGATAGAGAAATTGAGAGGTTCAGGGAGGAATCATAGGCCTAAGGGCCTAGGCAACTGACTACCAATAGCAGATGGAGGACACTTCAGAAAACGTAGTGTTGGAGGAAAGCAGCACTCCCAGAGTGTTGCAGCTGCAGGAAGTTACAAGGACAGAGAGGAGCGAGGATTATAAACGTGGATGTAAGACTTCCTAACATAGACAGGTTGGCCAGCTGCAAGATTACAAACTGCTGCAACTCTCCTGGCTGACTTCCACAGTACCACCCTTGCTATGACCTCTGACCCTACCCTGAGGGACAAAATCATCAATGTTCAGAGAACTACAGAGCAGAAGGAGACTATTTGGACCAACATTTCTGTGCTGAAAATGTGTTGCTGGAAAAGCGCAGCAGGTCAGGCAGCATCCAAGGAACAGGAGAATCGACGTTTCGGGCATCAGCCCTTCTTCAGGAAACTCCAAATTAGCAAGTCAATTAGTGCCATGCTCATACCTTCTACCTTTAATCCCTGAGATTGTTCCTTCTCTCATAAAAGTCCAAATTACTTTTGAATGCTTTGGTTGCACCTGTCCCACTGCACTGTCAGGCAGTGAATTTCAGACCCTAGCCACACATTGTGTGAAAAAGCTTTGCCTCTTATCACTTCTACAAATCACTTCAAATTTATGTCCTGCTCTCTTGTTCTCAGTCGCTTCATGAGTGGGAATATTTTGTGCAAACATTTTTGTGTTCCTCCTGATTTGGAGAGAATACATCGAATGTTCTTATATTGTCACTGGGTCAAAATTCTGAGACTCTGTCTCCAACACCAGAGGCACTTACAGCATAGAGACTGCAGGGGTTCCGATTCAAACCTGACCTGACCCTGTTCTTGAGGGCAATAGGTCTGGAAAGCACATGTCAGCCCTAGCACCATTCATCTGTAACCTGAAAATGAATGATAAATGAATTGTTTTTGCAGTAGTTTTTATTTCATGGGTAGAGTCAGAAGGGTGTTGATTAGCTCAGTTAGTTTGCAGTGCAGTATGATGTTAACGGTGCAGGTTTAGTTCTTGTACTGACTGAGGTTACCATGGAAGTGGCACCTTCTGACTTGCCCCCTGCGTGTGGCATGGTGATCCACAGGTTCAACACCCCACCCCCCACCTCATCCTGTCATCTCTGTCCTAATGAGAGAGTGGGACTGTGGTGAATTCACCTATTTCTCTCGGAAATTAAAAGAAAGGCTATCCTCTATTATATTAAAATGATATAATTTATACATTTTTTGGTACCAATTATTCACATCACTTTATCCCATCCACCAGAGATCTTCACTTGGTTTCCATTTGCCAAAGAGAATGTTATGATCAACAACTACAAATGGCAGATTCCTGCTTGGGTTTAACATTAACTGGGTAATGAACCCGGCCAGGTGTTAGATTTGGAGGTAGGTGAGCTCTTTGGTGAGAGTGATCACAATTAGTTATGGAAAGGGATAGGTGTAAACCACAGCACAAGTGTTACAGCTGGGGGAAAGGCAAGTACAATGCGATTAGGCAAGATTTAGGATGCATAGGATGGGGAAGGAAATTGCAGGGATGGGCACACTTGAAATGTGGAGCTTATTCAAGAACAGCTACTGCAGATCCTTGATAAGTATGTACCGGTCAGGCAGGGATGATGTTGTCGAGCGTGAGAGCCGTGGTTTACTAAGGAAGTTGAATCTCTTGTCAAGAGGAAGAAGAAGGCTGATGTTAGAATGAGGTGTGAAGGCTCAGTTAGGGCGCTTGCGAGTTACAAGTTAGCCAGGAAAAACCTAAAGAGAGAGCTAGGAAGAGCCAGGAGGGGACATGAGAAGTCGTTGGCGGATTGGATCAAGGAAAACCCTAAGGTATATCAGGAATAAAAGAATGACTAGAGTAAGATTAGGGCCAATCAAGGAAAGTGGTGGAAGTGGGAAGTTGTGCATGGAGTCAAAGGAGATAGCGAAAGTGCTAAATGTTTATTTTTCATCAGTATTCACACAGTGTTGTCGAGGAGAATACTGAGAAACAGGCTACTAGACTCGATGGGATTAAGGTTCACAAGGAGGGGGTGTTAGCAATTCTGGAAAGTGTGAAAATAGATAAGTCCCCTGGCCTGGATGGGATTTATCCTAGGATTCTCTAGGATGCCAGGGAGGAGATTGCCAAGCCTTTGGCTTTGATCTTTACGTCATCATTGTCTACAGGAATAGTGCCAGAAGACTGGAGGATTGCAAATGCTGTTCCCTTGTTCAAAAAGGGGAGTAGAGACAACCCTGGTAATTATAGTCCAGTGAGCCTTACTTCAGTTATGGGTAAAGTGTTGGAAAGGGTTATAAGAGATAGGATTTAAAAACACCTAGAAAGGAATAAGTTGATTAGGGATAGTCAACACGGTTTTGTGAAGGGTAGGTTGTACCTCACAAAACCTTATTGAGTTCTTTGAAAAGGTGACCAAATGAGGGTAAAGCAGTTGATGTGGTGTATGTGGATTTCAGTAAGGTATTTGATAAGGTTCCCCACAGTACGCTATTGCACAAAATACTGCGACATGGGATTGAGGGTGATTTAGCTGTTTGGATGGTGGTGGTTAATGGGAAATATTCATTCTGGATTTCAGTTACTAGTGGGATACTGCAAGGATCTATTTTGGGGCCACTGCTGTTTGTCATTTTCATAAACGACCTGGATGAGGGTGCAGAAGGATTTGTTAGTAAATTTGCGGCTGACACTAAGGTCAGCAGAGTTGTGGATAATGCTGAAGGATGTTGTAGGTTACAGAGGGACATAGATAAGCTGCAGAGCTGGGCTGAGAGGTGGCAAATGGAGTTTAATGTGGAAAAGTGTGAGGTGATTCACTTTGGAAGGAGTAACAAGGCTAATGGTAAGATTCTTGGTAGTGTAGATGAGCAGGGAGATCTCAGTATCATGTACATAGATCCCTGAAAGTTGTCTCCCAGGTTTATAGAGTTGTTAAGAAGGCATATGTTATGTTAGCTTTTATTGGTAGAGGGACTGAGTTTCGGAACCATGAGGTCATGCTGCAGCTGTATAAAGCTCTGGTGCAGCCGCACTTGGAATATTGCATACATTTTTGGTCGCTGCATTATAGGAAGGATGTGGAAGCGTTGGAAAGGGTTCAGAGGAGACTTACTAGAATGTTGCCTGATATCGAGGGAAGATCTTATGAGG
Organism: Chiloscyllium punctatum; assembly: GCF_047496795.1. Classification (NCBI taxonomy): domain Eukaryota; kingdom Metazoa; phylum Chordata; class Chondrichthyes; order Orectolobiformes; family Hemiscylliidae; genus Chiloscyllium; species Chiloscyllium punctatum. The sequence continues at coordinate 7,902,364 of NC_092775.1, forward strand.
AAAGGCTGAGGGACTTGAGGCTGTTTTTGTTTGAGAGAAGAAAGTTGAGAGGTGATTTAATTGAGACATATAAGGTAATCAGAGGGTTAGAAAGGGTGGACAGTGAGAGCCTTTTTCCTTGGATGGTGATGGCTAGCATGAGGGGACATAGCTTTAAATTGAGGGATGATAAATATAGGACAGATGTCAGAGGTAATTTCTTTACTCAGAGAGTAGTGGGGGAATGGAACACATTGCCTGCAACAGGAGTAGACTCGCCAAGTTTAAGGGCATTTAAATGGTCATTGGATAGGCATATGGATGAGACTGGAATAGTGTAGATTAGATGGGTTTCAGGTTGGTTTTACAGGTCAGCACAACATTGAGGGCCGAAGGGCCTGTACTGCACTGCAATGTTCTATGTTCTATGTTCTATTGTCAGATATTCCTCTGAGCAGTCTGCCGATCCCCTTCTTAATGAAGGTCCCATTTGCCAGGCACATTGAGGGCACCCAGGAGTGTAGCTGTAAACGTATCCTGGCAGTGGGAGGTCATTGTTGGAAATCTGAAACAACAGCAGGAAATACTCGGCAAGTCTGACAGCAGCTGTGGAGAGAGAAACAGAGTTAATGTTTTGAGTCAGTAACCTTTCATCAGAACTGGGGAAAGTTAGGAATGTAATGGGTTTTCAGCAAGAGAAAGGGAGGTGGGGGTGGGGGGGATGCAGGATTGGGGGTGAAAGAGACGTCTGTGATCATGTGAATACAGGAGAAATTCCAGAACAAAAGAGTTAGAGGTGTAGGGCCAAAGGGTATGAAATTGGGACAGATAACAAATTAAAATGAGTTGTCCTGAAAAGGTGTGAATAGCAGGCTGGTGAACAGCAACCAGGTGGGCACGGTGGCTCAGTGGTTAGCACTGCTGCTTCACTGCACCAGGATCCCAGGTTTGATTCCAGTCTTGGGCAACTGTCTGTGTGGAGTTTGCACATTCTCCCCGTGTCTGCATGGGTTTCCTCTGGGTGCTCTGGTTTCCTCCCACAGTCCAAAGATGTGCAGGTCAGGTGAATTGGCCATGCTAAATTGCCCATAGGTGCATTAGTTAGAGGGAAATGGGTCTGGGTGGGTTACTCTTCGGAGGGTCGGTGTGAACTGGTTGAGCCGAAGGGCCTGTTTCCACACTGTAGGGGATCTAATCTAATCAACCACCTGAATGTGAAGAAATCAGAGAGGAAAGCAAAAAGACCAAATATTTCCTGCAATTTCTATTTTAATGTGTGCCTTTTGCCAGTGAGGTAGATTCTCATTTGAAGGACAGTTTGTATGGAAAGGAATAAAAGGAAAAGGAGCCGGGATACGTCATTGAACCCTTGACCCTGCTCTGCCTCAACAAGATCTTGACAAATGTCAATTCACCGATGTTTCAGTTGGTCAGGCGTGACCACATCTGTCTCATAAAGGGCATTGGGTGGGGGAAGGATTCATATTGAAGGTGTAGGGACGACCTTATTCTGATCAGAGCTTGTAACACCAACTCTTTGACACGCTGAACTCTGCTAAGTCTGGTTCTACATGTGTGATTATTGATAATAATAGTTACTATGTCCTTAATACTAAACAAAGCCTGTACATGCCTTTGAATCTTATTAATGTGTGGGATAAAATCATGGAGCATTTCAGAGAACATCTCTGGGACATACGCATCCATTTACCCCACCGCCCTGTGGCCAATCACTTCAACTTTCCCTCCCACTCCACTAAGGACATGCATGTGCTGATCCTCCTCCACTGCCCAATCAAAGCCACCTGCCAACTGGGGGAAGAACACCTCAACTTCCACCTTGGGACCCTTCACCCACATGGCATCATCATCAATTTCACTCGTTTCCAAATCCCCCCTTCCCCCACCTCATCACAGATCCAACCCTTCAACTCGGCACCACCCTCTTGACCTGTCCTACCTGTCCACCTTCCTTCCCATCTATCTGCTCCACCCTCCCCACTGACCTATCACAATTAACCCCACCTGCATTTACCCATCACCTTCCCACCTACCTTCCCCCTCAGCCCCACCCTCAACCCCCACTTATCCCTCATCCCATTTCTCCACACACCCCCAAATACCTGATAAGGTCTTATGCCCAAAACGTTAAATCTCCTGCTCCTCAGATGCTGCCTGACCTGCTGTGCTTTTCCAGCACTACCCTTTTCGACTGATTCTCCAGCATCTGCAGTCCTCACTTTCTCCTAGTTGTGAGATGAATTGCAAACTTTATCACAACAGTAATTTGCTGATAATTTCAAATGGGCAAAAAATGGATATGCTGGACAGCACTATGAAAAGAATGAGACTGTTACTCTATTACATCTCAGTTGCAATCTCAATCCTCCATCCCCAGTCCATCTCAATCCCCATCCTGTGTTCCTCTCAATCCTCTATCCCCAGTCCATCTCAATCCCCATCCTGTGTTCCTCTCAATCCTCTATCCCCAGTCCATCTCAATCCCCATCCTGTGTTCCTCTCAATCCTCTATCCCCAGTCCATCTCAATCCCCATCCTGTGTTCCTCTCAATCCTCCATCCCCAGTCCCTCTCAATCCCCATCCTGTGTCCTTCTAAATTCCCATCCCATATCCTTCTCAAATCCTCATCCCAAATCCATCTCAATCCCTTTGTCCTTCTCAATCCCTCAACCTTTGTCATTGTCTCATTCCTTCTCTTTCCTGTCAATACCTCTCCTGTCCCTTCTCACTATTCTGAATCCCCAAAATTCCTTTTGCTTCTCCGTTGCCTCATCCGACTTCACTCCATGCCTGCTGCCCCTCCCCTCCCCCTGGTCTTTTCAATCTGCTCTCTCCTTCCCTCCCCCACCATCGAGTCTCATCTGGGCCTACCCTCCATTCCTGATGCCTTCCTTCTTCTTCCCCCTGGCAGCCAGTTTCTGAACCCACTGCTCCGACCGGCCTGATCTAAGATCTGGTGTCCCCACTTCGACAGGTTGCTTTTATGGAGTGCAGTGGAAAGCAGAAAGCTTCACTTTGCATCTTCCTGTTCCTCCTGCTCCTCTGGCCTGCTCTCTTTTCTCCCTACCTCCTGTGCGTCCCAGTAGTCAGTGAATGACTCTGATGTGGCAATGCTAGCAGCCTGGAAATCTGGAAACCAACTGGCGCCTGCCAACTTGGTGTTACTGTACCCGGCTAACCTCACATTGATACTGCCCCTTACCTTCAGTAGAATGCAGGAAGCAGGACGGAAGGGGTGTAACATGGGAAATCTGACAACGCAGGAAACAAATGTTCAATTACAGGAAATGATGAGATTTAAGAGGAAATTAAAACTGTCCTACTTGCCTGCCCACAGTACAACCCAGTGCCTGAACATGATGTGGTTAGGGCAGTCAGAGACTTGGATGTGACAGGAGATATACACAATAAAGAACTCCTTTCACTCAGCTCCATCCCACTGCGTTTCACCCTCTGCAACAAGAACTACTTGCATTTATCTTGCATTTAATGTTGCAAACATCTCATGGCAGGGTGTATGTGCTGACAGAGCTTCCAAAACATAGTCCCACTGTGACCCCATTCAGGACAGACAGTTAGCATGGATTCTTGGTGTAAACTGAGAGGTATTGAGGAGAAAGGGGATGGGGTTGGAATAGGGTGAAGGGGAAAGGTCTGAGCGACAGAGGTTGAGGGAGAGGCCCACGCAACCGTTGCTGCCACAACCCCAAAAAACTCCATTCTTGACCCTAATTTTGAGAATCCCTGTCTTCCATCTCTCAGGTGACCAACAGAGAACTGGAACCAAAATTAAAATCATTACCTGTCAAATTCAAGTCAAGAGGTAATAACTGCTCACCCCTTTATTGTAGAATGTGCATTTCTTATAGCTCCTTTCACAACTTCAATATACTGCAGCCTGAAGTTAGCGAGTGATACATCAAGTGTAGTCACTGCCATAACATTAAAAAAGTGGCAGCCAAATTATACACAGCAAGATCCCACAAACTGCATTGTGATAAATGATCAGAAATCTTGTTTTATTGAAAGCGGCTAAGGCACAGGCAATGGGCAAGCCACTGACTGTTCTTTGTTCAGTATTGCAATCAGGTCTTTAACATCCTAAATACCCACGTCAGCCACTGGTCGAGTCTTTCCTCCAAGTTAATAGTGTTGAGGTAATGGATTCAGAAAATTGTACGCGGACACCTGACATCTCTCAGCACCTGGACAGGGAGTCGGACTCTCCCCTTGTCACATTCCAGGTGATGACTAGGCATCTGGAAAATTTCCCATGTTTCCATTTGCTGAAGAATATCAAGTGAGGGTCTGGGTGGATCTGACTGGTCTCTCAAATGGAGACAGCCTGACTGAACCAGCTGAACAATTTCATTGAGGAGCCCAGCTTCAGGTGAGGAATCTCCTTTCAGATTTCCACAAGAATTTACCTGGAAGACTCTGTCCTGATTTCTTCCATTGCTTCCCTTCAATTGCCTCAATTGACAGTTGTGGGATAATGATTTGGGTATAAACCACCCAGCACCCTCTGATCAACCAATCTCAGCAATACTTCAATGATCTTTATGCACAATCTCAGGCAGACTGTTTGACTGTGTGGTGCATCACAGTGGAGCCACATATGTTCCTAAATTGATAGTTATGATTCCAGGTGTTGGTGCTACTAAAGCGACCAGGTCCCAGAATTAAATCTGCCTTGCTAGATCATTTTTATTTTGTTTTAGTGAATTTTGTGCTCAGTCACTGACGCATGGTCACACGAGGCTGCAGAATTTCTTTAACAACTGAAGTTTATTTCACAAGAAGTAAAAAAAAATAAAATAAGCCAGTCAGATCTTAATGTCAAACACCATTTGAAAGATCTTAAACATGTAGCAAAACAAAGTTTTATCTCATTTCCTCACACTATCAATTACAGAATCTCAAATCTGGAGTAATTATCCCTCTGCATCACATTTTTACATTCAGTTCAGCTGATTCTCTCCTGTTATTTCCAATGAACTGTGAAGTCTTTTTCCATGAATCTGCATAAAGCTAAGACCTTAGACTTTCTCAGCTTTTAATAACTTGCTAATGTCCATCCAAACACTCCTGTTTTGGAAGTTTCACAGACTATAATTTTACACTAAAGTTACATTAATGTTGTTCCTCTGTTCAAGGAGGGAAATATGGGTAATCCAGGAAACTAGAGACTGGTGAAATATACATTGGTGGTTGGAAGGCTTTTGGAGAGAATTCTGAGGGATTGGATTTATGCACATTTTGAAAAACATGGCCTAATTAGGAATAGTGTGCATGGATTTGTGCAGGGCAAGTCATGTCTTACTAACTTGATTGAATTTTTTGAGGAGGTGATGACGCTGTTCAGTGAGGGCAAAGCAGTGTTACCTACATGGATTTCAGTAAGGCTTTTAACAAGGTCCCTCGTGGTGGGCTCATCCAGAAGATTAAGACGCATGGGATCCACAGTGACTTGGCTGCTTAGATCTAGAATTGACTTGCCCAGAGAAGGCAGAGGGTTGTGGTGGAAGGATGTTTCTCAGGCTGGAGGCTGGTGACGGGTGGTGTTCTGCAGGGACCCGTACTGGGACCTCTGCTGTTTGTGATATATTTAAATGGCTTGGATGAAAATGTTGATGGGTGGGTTAGTAAGTTTGGAGATGATACAAGATCGGTGGAAGTATGGATAGTGTCGAATGGTGTCAAAGGATACAGCCGGATATAGGTCAGTTGCAGATATGGGCAGAGAAATGGCAGATTGAGTTTAATTTGGGTAAATGTGAGGTGCTGTGCTTTGGGAGATCAAACGTGAAGGAAAAGCACACAGTTAATGACAGGACCCTGAACAGTATTGATGTACTGAGCAATCTTGGAGTTCAAGTCCATAGCTCCCTGACAGTGGCCCCACAAGCAGATAGGGTGGTAAAGAAGGTGCATGGCATTCTTGCCTTTATTGATCGGGGAACTGAGGACAAGAGTCAGGATGTCATGGTGCAGCATTATAAGGCTTTGGTTAGGTCACACAGAGTATTGTGTTCAGTTCTGGTCACTACATTACAGGGAGGATGTGGAAGCTTTGGAGAGGGTGCAGAAGAGGTTTCCCAGGATGCTGCCTGGATTCGAGGGAATGAACTATAAGGAGAGGTTAGAAAAACATGGATTGTTTTCTCTGGAGTGAGGTGAGGCTGAGGGGAGACTTGATCGAAGTCTATCAATTTATGAGAGGCACAGGTAGGATTGGCAGTCAGAATCTTTATCCCAGAGTTGAAATGTTTAAAACTAGGTGCATGCATTTCAGGTGACAGGGGGAAAGTTCTAGGGGATGTGAGGGGCAAAATTTTAACACAGAGAGGGGTAGGAGTCTAGAACACACTGCCGGGGTGGTGGTGGAGGCAGATATGATAGGGGCATTTAAGGGACTTTTAGATAAGCACATCTGGTCGGCATGGACGGGTTGGACTGAATGGTCTGTTTCCATGCTGTACATCTCTATGACTCTGTGACATGGGTATGGAGGGATATGGACCAAGGGCAGGCTGAAGGGATTAGTTTCATTTTGCGTCATGTTCAGCACATCTGATGGGCCCGTTCCTGTGCTGTATTGTTCTATGCTCTATGATCTGAACCCTGCTTTCCCCAAACTGTCCCAAATGCCGATATTGTACTGGTGACTGACCCCAGACAGTTCTCCTTTAGGTTTTCAGTCTCTGTGTTTTCTAAGGTAAAATCAATCCTGAGATGATCCTGAGACAAAAACAAGCTAATTGTCTTTAATATTTACCCCCACCAGTCATAAACCACCACAGTTAAAAACTGCTTTTAATTAGCCTGGAAGCTAACAGAAACATACTGGATTAGCTCCCTGTTCCAGAAAGACTGCCTGACCAAATTGTTTTTTTTAAAAGATACTTCAAAACAGTAACTCCATTTGTCACTATTTTGAAATCCAAACTCTGAAAATGAGATGAATACTTATAACTCAGACACCTCTTGTTACATTGTGCATACACTGGATCATGTTCAGGGAGGTTTAATTTAATTTTCTCCACCCTTGGACCTAGGACACTAAGACTAATTGTGTTGTCCATATTGTTGTAAATTTTTTATCTTGATCTATACAGAGATGGCACTGGTTTCTAAATATGTAGGAACTTTGCAAAGTTTTATACAAAGCTGGAAGGGTGGTGTCACTATTTTAAAGCAAAGTTACTAATGGTGTCTAACCACTTCCTCTGTGTCCAAACATGGCTGAAGCAATCAACAACAGTGAGCATAGATCAGTTATCAGACTCGCAAAAAACAACCACAGAATAACTGAGCCACTAATCCCTATTCTGATTGAGATCAGATCAGTCCTGGAACCTTGCTACTTTATAGGGTTCTGTTCTCATGGCTCACTCAATCCCCACTCGAGAGATTAATCCTGGTTGACACTCTCACAGAATGCTTTTTTAATTTGTTCAAGAGAGCTAGGTATTACTGGCTAAGCCACCATTGCATGCACGTTCCTATTTGCCCGAGACAAGGTCGTGGTGAGCTGTCTTGCAGTATAGCAGCATGCACAGTGCTGTTAGGAAGGTGAAAGGGGTCGGTATCCCATCACCAAGTCACCCTTTATTTACTTGCGTACAGTACACTGGCTGTGGCCAGTCAGCCCAGAGTCGGTCCCTGAACTGAGGAGATTGTAAATCTTTTTTTTTTATTTTATTAAGCAATACAGTTGATAAAACAGTGAACATTAACAGCTGTAAATGCAGAAACAGCAATTTTATAAGGGAGAGGAGCAGCAAAGCCAGGCCCCAAATCCTACTATAGAGCCAGTTTTCAGGGAAATGAGAACATACCTCAAATCCCTTTCCTGTTTATATTTTTAATATTTTATTAAACAAGGGTAACTAGGGAGAGAATAGGGCCCCTCAAAGATGAGCCAGATGGCCTTTGTGTGGAGCCGCAGAAAATGGGGAAGATACGAAATGAATATTTTGCATCAGTATTTACTGTGGAAAAGTATATGGAAGATATAGACTGTAGGGAAATAGATGGTGACATCTTGCAAAATGTCCAGATTACAGAGGAGGAAGTGCTGGATGTCTTGAAACGCATAAAAGTGGATAAATCCCCAGGACCTGATCAGGTGTACCCGAGAACTTTGTGGGAAGTTAGAGAAGTGATTGCTGGGCCTCTTGCTGAGATATTTGTATCGTCGAAAGTCACAGGTGAGGTGCTGGAAGACTGGAGGTTGGCAAACATGGTGCCACTGTTTAAGAAGGGTGGTAAAGACAAGCCAGGGAGCTATAGACCGATAAGCCTGACCTCGGTGGTGGGCAAGTTGTTGGAGGGAATCCTGAGTGACAGGATGCACATGTATTTGGAAAGGCAAGGACTGATTCGGGATAGTCAACATGGCTTTGTGTGTGGGAAATCATGTCTCACAAACTTGATTGAGTTTTTTGATGAAGTAACAAAGAAGATTGATGAGGGCAGAGCAGTAGATGTGATCTATATGGACTTCAGTAAGGCGTTCGACAAGGTTCCCCATGGGAGACTGATTAGCAAGGTTAGATCTCATGGAATACAGGGAGAACTAGCCATTTGGATATAAAACTGGCTCAAAGGTAGAAGACAGAGGGTGGTGGTGGAGGGTTGTTTTTCAGACTGGAGGCCTGTGACCAGTGGAGTGCCACAAGGATTGGTGCTGGGCCCTCTACTTTTTGTCATTTACATAAATGATTTTAGTGCAAGCATAAAAGGTACAGTTAGTAAGTTTGCAGATGACACCAAAATTGGAGGTGTAGTGGACAGCGAAGAGGGTTATCTCAGATTACAACAGGATCTGGACCAGATGGTCCAATGAGCTGAGAAGTGGCAGATGAAGTTTAATTCAGATAAATGTGAGGTGCTGCATTTTGGGAAAGCAAATCTTAGCAGAACTTATACACTTAATGGTAAGGTCCTAGGGAGTGTTGCTGAACAAAGAGACCTTGGAGTGCAGGTTCATAGCTCCTTGAAAGTTGAATCGCAGGTAGATAGGATAGTGAAGAAGGCGTTTAGTATGCTTTCCTTTATTGGTCAGAGTATTGAGTACAGGAGTTGAGATGACATGTAGCGGCTGTACAGGACATTAGTTAGGCTGCTGTTGGAATATTGCATGAAATTCTGGTCTCCTTCCTATCGGAAAGATGTTGTGAAACTTGAAAGGGTTCAGAAAAGATTTACAAGGATGTTGCCAGGGTTGGAGGATTTGAGCTATAGGCAGAGGCTGAACAGGCTGGGGCTGTTTTCCCTGGAGCATCGGAGGCTGAGGGGTGACCTTATGGAGGTTTACAAAATTATGAGGGGCATGGGTAGGGTAAATAGGCAAAGTCTTTTCCCTGTGGTGGGGGAGTCCATAACTAGAGGACATAGGTTTAGGGTGAGAGGGGAAAGATATAAAAGAGACCTAAGGGGCAACGTTTTCACACAGGGGGTGGTACGTGTATGGAATGAGCTGCCAGAGGAAGTGGTGGAGGCTGGTACAATTGCAACATTTAAGAGACATTTGGATGGGCATATGAATAGGAAGGGTTTGGAGGGATATGGGGTGGGTGCTGGCAGGTGGGATTGGATTGGGTTGGGATATCTGGTCGGCATGGACGGGTTGGGCTGAAGGGTATGTTTTCATGCTGTACATCTCTATGACTCTATGAATTCACAGTTTACAAAATAATTAACATTTACAGCTGTACACAGAGAAACAGCAATTTTACAAGGGAGAGGAGCAGCAAAGCCAAGCCCCAAACCCTGACATTCAACTAGTTTTCAGGGAAATGAGAACATACCTCAAATCCCTTTCCTGTATTTTTTATTTTTTTCTTTCCTTTTTTTTCTTAATTACCTCACACTGTCGCCTAACTGCGGTAGTGTTTATGTTTTCCTTTCCTGTTTATATATCTGTCAGCCAGGGCTCCCTGATTGGCCTAGGTTAACAACCCCAATCAAGGATTTCACAATCAATGAGATCCACCTGGTTCCAATCACTACAGGAGGAAATTGCAGGATTTTGACCAGAACCGCGATATATTTCCAAGTCAGAATTGTGTGTGGTTTGGAGGGGAACCTGGGGGGGTTGGGGGTGGTGTTCCCATGCAACTGCTGCCCTTGACCTTCAAAATGGTGGAGGTTGTGTGTTTATAAGGTTGATGCACTGTCAGAGGTGGTGAAGGAATTAAATGGAGTCTCTGCGTTCTCTCTCAGGTGAACAAAATGTTATGGGCGGCACGGTGGCACAGTGGTTAGCACTGCTGCCTCACAGCGCCAGAGACCTGGGTTCAATTCCCGCCTCAGGCGACTCTCTGTATGGAGTTTGCACGTTCTCCCCGTGTCTGCGTGGGTTTCCTCCGGGTGCTCCGGTTTCCTCCCACAATCCAAAAATGTGCAGGTTAGGTGAATTGGCCATGTTAAATTGCCTGTAGTGTTAGGTGTAGGGGTAAATGTAGGGGAATGGGTCTGGGTGGGTACGCTTCGGCGGGTCAGTGTGGACTTGTTGGGCCGAAGGGTTTGTTTCCACACTGTAAGTAATCTAATCTAAAAAAAATCCCATCCTTTGAATAAGAGTAGGGACTCTGTCCTTGATGTCCTGACTGATACTCACCTCTCAACCAACATCACAAAAACAGATGACCTAATCACTATCAGATCACTGTTTATAGAGTGTTTAATTGGTTGCCCCAGCTCCTGCATTACAACGGTGAGTACTCATTGAAAATGCTTCACCCTCTGCAACACACTTTAAGATGTCCCAAGATCATGGAAGGCACTATATCAATGCAAGACCCTGTGATAGTCTTCCTCAGAATCTAATGTAGGTTTGGGTGGAATCTGTAGGAGGATGTGGTGTGATGAAGAAACAGTCTGCAGATAGGACAAGTACCCTTCTGCTTTATAAATTGCAGGGATTAATTACACAGAACCAAGAGGACAGCGTCTGATTTGGTTCCTTAGATTTCTTGCAGCTGAACAGAACTGCTCAGTTCTCAGTTATTACTGTAACTGGTGCATACGGAGTATATAAATACACAGACATAAATCCCATCACGTTCTCTCCCTCTGTATATAAATATCGATAGAAGTTGTTTAATGTTTAGATATTAAATGACGCTCACCACATGAAGGAAGGAGGCTGAATAACAAGTTGGAACATTATTCCTGAATGAGGAAAGTGTTCTTCCACAAACTGATAACTAGGCTGAGAGAAAGCACAAGAGGCTGTGAAAATTGGGCCGCGTCTGACGTTCGAAATCATGTGCATTTATATAGCACCTCCCGTGTGTCCTCAGGATGTCCCGGATCATTTCTCAGTGAATCCAGGGCTTTGTGGAGTGTGTTGCCTGGTGTAAGGTTGGGATTGGAGCAACCAATGTGTTCCCAGTAAGCCCCCTCCATGATACAGCAATGTGACAGTGAGCAGGTGTTTGAATGATGCTGCCTGAGGAAGCACTTGTGGAGGTTAGATTAGATTAGATTCCCTACAGCGTGAAAACCGACCCTCCAGCCCAACCAGTCCACACCAACCCTCCGAAGAGTAACCCACCCAGGCCCATTCCCCTCTGACTAGTGCACCTAACACTATGGGCAATTTAGCATGGCCGGTCCGAGGAGCAGCTCCTTGGATGCTGCCTGAACTGCTGTGCTCTTCCAGCACCACTAATCCAGAATCTGGTTTCCAGCATCTGCAGTCATTGTTTTTACCTAATTTAGCATGGCCGATCCACCTAACCGGCACATCTTTGGACAGTGGGAGCAAACCAGAGCACCAGGAGGAAACCCACGCAGACACGGGGAGAATGTGCAAACTCCACACAGACAGTTGCCTGAGACTGGATTCGAACCTGGGTCCCTGGCGCTGTGAGGCAGCAGTGCTAATCCACTGAGCCACCGTGCTGACTATGAGAGCCGAATCTCTCAATGAGATCAATAAAAAAGTTCTAAATGACGGGATACTTGTGGAACAGAATGTTCTGGAAGCTCCCAGGAGGTCCATCAGAATCTATTCCAATCTTCCATTTCCTTTGCTTAAGTTCCGACTGAATCGGTGCACATTTCCAGAATGTTCTGTTCTAATTGAAGGCGAGTGTGCAGGCAGATCCTGACAGTGAAAATAAAACCCGCCTTCTTGTTCAAACCATTGTTCTGACATTCTTCACTGGTTGTGTTTTCAGTCTGAGCTGCTCCTGTGGGGAGCTCTCTTTAACAAAGTCAGGAACATGCCTGAATGTCAAAGCACATTAGAGTTAGTGGCATGGTGATTCTGCTACTGGAATGATCCCATCAGAACAGAATGTTATCATTTACTGTGAGGAGAATTAAATCCATTAATGGGGACGTTGTACTGAGGTTAGAATGGGGCTGCACCTAGAATGCTGCCCACTGTATTGGTCTCTCCTTCTTTAAGGCAGCAGATCAGAGACTAGCACCAGGGGTGGGTAGACAGTCGATGAGCAAAGGATGAACAGGCTCAGCTTGTGTCCACTGAGAACAAGCTGGAGGGTGGGAGGAGGAAGGTTCAGAGCTGAGATGAGGAGAAACTCCTTCTCTCGGAGAATTGTGAATCTGTGGAACTCGGTGCCCCAGAGTGCAGGGGAGTTAGAATTGATCAACAGATTCAAGAAAGAAATCAATATGTTGCTGATGAAAAGCAGGATAAAGGGCTACGGGAAGCGGGCAGGAAAGTGCAGTTGAGATCACATTAAGATCATGTTAAAGAGCGGAGCCAGTCCAAAGTGCTGAATTGCCTCCTCCTGCTCCTAATTCCAATGTTCCCAGCCCCACTGGCATATAGACGAGTAGGAGGTGACTTGATTGACCCGTAGAAAATCCCAATGGGTCCGAACGGAGAGGGTGGGATGTTTCCTTTTGTGGGAGAATCTAGAAGCCGGGGGCTCACAGTTTAAAAATAAGGGGTCGCGCATTCAAGACAAAAAGATGGAAAAATGTTTCCCAAAGCACATAACCAATCTGTGGAACTCCCTTCGCAAACAAATGGTCAAAGCAGAGTCTGTGAAAATACTGAAGGCAGAGGTAGTTAGAGTATCCTGAAGCAAGGGGCTGAAAGGATAACGGTCAGTGGGGGGAGGGGGGTGAGTTGATGGTGAGATGGGAATGTGGAGTAATCAGAGCTGCCACTATCTTCTGGAATGGTACAGCAGGATTGAGGGACTGAGTGGCCTGGTCTTCCTAGCACACATGTATCTGTGTATGTATGTATCATGCTGAAATCCCCACAGGGCAGTTTGAGAATTCCAGTGCAGTTTTCGAAGGTGAGTGCAGGTCCATTTCCATTTTCAGCACTTCACCAACATGGTGAACTCGTTCAGGAAGGGTGCTGTCTGTTTAGGACTCAGTGTGAGAATTGGAAAATGACTTTGTGAAAAATAGTATAAAATCCATCACTTTTCTGACTTTGATTTTCAACACTCTTTTCCTTCAATTGAACAGTGTTCCATTCTGAACAGCAGACCACAGTATGGATACACAGCCTCCTGCAAGAGTGACCACTGCAGTTTTTATTTCTTCATGGATTGTGGGTGTGACTGGCTGGGCCAACCTTCACTGCCCATCCCTGGTAGAGAAGGTGGGGGTGAGCCACTGCAGTCCATGTGCTGTGGGTAGACCCACAATGCCCTGAGGGAGGGGAGTTCCAGGATTTTGACCCAACAACGTTGAAGGAACAGCGATATATTTCAGAGTCAGGATGGTGAGTGGCTTGGAGGGGAACTTGCAGGGTGGGGATGTTCCCATGTATCTGGAAACGGCGTAGAGTCATAGAGATGTACAGCATGGAAACAGACCATTCGGTCCAACTTGTCTACGCCGACCAGATATCCTAACCTAATCCAGTTCCATTTGCCAGCATTTGGCCCGTATCCCTCTAAACCCTTCCTATTCATATACCCATCCAACTGCCTGTTAAATGTTGTAATTATACCGCCCTCCACCACTTCCTCTGGCAGCTCATTCCATACACACACCACCCTTTACATGTAAGGGTGCCCCTTAGGTCCCTTTTATATCTGAATTCCCTAACCCCAGGGAAAAGACCTTGTCTATTTACCCTATCTATGTCCCTCATGATTTTATAAACCTCTATAAGGTCACCCCCTCAACCTTTGATGCTCCAGGGAAAACAGCCCCAGTCTGTTCAGCCTCTCCCTATAGCTCAAATCCTTCAACCCTGGCAACATCCTTGTAAATCTTTTCTAAACCCTTTTAAGTTTCAAAATATCCTTCTGATAGGAAGGAGACCGGAGTTGCACACAATATTCCAAAAATGGCCTAACCAATGTCCTGTACAGCTGCAACATGACCTCCCAACTCCTGTACTCAATGCTCTGACCAATAAAGGAAAGCATCCCAAACGCCTTCCTCACTATCCTCTATAATAGAAGGTAAGAGCTAGGAGCAGGGGGAGACCATTCAGCCTCTCAAGCTTGATCTGCCATTTAATATGGTCGTGGCTGATCTCATCTTGGCCTCAGCTCCACTGTCCTGCCTGCTGTCCACAACATTTCAACCCATTGACTCGTTAAAAATCTGTCCGACCCCTCGTTAAATTTCCTCATGTCCCAGCATCCACCATTCTCTGGATAGTGATTTCCTTTGAGAGAGCTCATTCTCTGTTTTAAATCTGCCATCCCTTATGAAAAACCTCAGAGCTCTTCCTCAGGAATGATGAAAATGAAGTGATTAAATGGAGTTAAGCTACAGCCTGACAAAACAGCTCCAGAGGTCAAAATGCCCCACCACCAATCTCCGGTTCCCTTCGGCCTACCTACAAAAATGTATTGTACAGAAAACATATTGGTATAAGTTCCAGTTAAAACTTTAAAAGTATTTTTATTTATAAGTAACTGAACAATGGATCTATTCTACGTCTTTCAGCTTTCTAAAACCACTGTCCATGTGAAGCAGTAAATTATTGAAAACCACAATCCTAAGGGACACTCCTCAAACGCTGACTTTCCAATCTTTGAAGATATTTAAATATAGCACGTAGTTACTGGAATTATAATCAATCTTTAAAGGAGTCTAATGGACTCTGCCTTTCCACAAACAGTAGTGTAAATTGAAAATGAGTTTTATTCAGAAACCAGGGCACGAGAGAGTAAAGACTTTCACCACTTTCCGTTTCATCTCCAGAAAGTGGCTGCTGGGGGAGTTACTCAAGTTGGCAGCAATTACTGAATCCAAGACATTGGGTCATAAATTGAAAATAGAATCATCATTGGATCCCTATGGTGGTAATTCCCCCCATCAAGTCCACACTGGCCCTCCGAAGAACATCCCAGCCACACCCAACCCCCCCCCTACCCTATTCCTGTACCCCTGCATTTCCCATGGCTAACCCAACTACCCTGCACATCCCTGAACACTATGGGCAACTTAACATGGCCAATCCATCTAACCTGCACATCTTTGGACTGTGGGAGGAAACCGGAGCACCTGGAGGAAACCCACGCAGACACGGGGAGAATGTGCAAACTCCACACAGACAGTCACCCAAGGGTGGAATCGAACCCAGGTCCCTGGTGTTGTGAGGCAGCAGTGCTATCCCCTGAACCATCATGCTGCCCCAATAGTGACCAATCAACTTAGGGAGGATTCAGGAGATACCTTTCTTCCAGACAGTGGTGAGAGTGTGGATGTTTGTAGCAGAGGGGAAGGTAGGTATAAAGAGTTTAGACTGACTTACAAAGGATTACATAGAACAGGGCTTCCCATACTGGGGTCAGACCCCCAAGGTAGGTGGTGGGGGAGAGTGGGTTGATGGCTGGTGATTGGGGAGGGGAGTGATTGCAGACGGGGGTGACTGGGGAGGCAGGAGGCAGGAGGGGGAAATGTTGAAATGCTGAGCTTGATATTGCAATGACTGACCCCCTCCCCCAGTTGTAGCATGTCTTCTCTTCCCCCTCCCATTGCTGACTAAGATGTTGTGAGGATTCAGGCTCCAAACAGGAGTAACGTTTCAGAACTGACATAGCATAAAGCACATGGAAACAGACCATTCAGCCCAGTCAGACCATGCTGTCCCCCCCCAAGACTCATCGCATCTTTTCTCATCTGAATCTACCATCTACTCCTGTCTCCCTCGAATGTTTGTCTAGCTTCCCCTCTCCGTAGCATTTGTCTTTGCTCCAACCTCTCTCTGGGGCAGTGAGTCGCACAATCTCCCCACTCTCGAGATGAAGACCTTTCTCCTGAATTCCTGATTGGATTTCTTGGTAACAGTTTTGTATTCATTTAGTAATGCTGTTCCTCTGCAAGTGGGCACATTGAACAGATTATACTGTGCCCACACTGAGTGTGTGTTTCCAGGTGGGGCATGTAAAATAGAGCAGGTGGCAAGTCCGCCACCTTGCCACCCATCCCTGAGCCAATGCCCACCATTTGCAAAGAGATAACTAACAGTCAATTGACCTTATTACAAGTTTAATTGAACTCAGTGTTGCAATGCCCACACTGTAATCTGATTAGCACGAGCAGGTAAGCAGAACTGGCAGCCCATTTTTATTAAGTTTTAAAACTGGACTGCGGCACTTTGAGAAAGCTGTTCATCACCTTCTTAAGAGATGTTAAGGCTGGGCAATATATGCTGGTCTCGCACATCCCCTGAATGAATGATGGAAGGGATGTACCATCTTTGGAGAGTGCTCTTTGCCCATCAGAGTTACCACCATCCACATCACTCCCCACAACATAGTCACCCTCTTCCTTCTTATTGCATTGTCTTGGAGTTCTGCACTGTCCACCTCCACACTTTTCAATTCTTCAAAGTTTCATATTGTCTGCAAACTTTGAAACTGTCCCAAGCACACCAAGATCCAGATCATTAATATATATTCTTTTTAATTCATTCACAGGATATGAGTGTCCCTGGCTAGGCCAGTTATCTATTGCCCATTCCTAATTGTCCAGAGGGCAGTTCAGAATCGACCACATTGCTGTGGGTCTGGAGTCACATGTAGGCCAGACCAAGTGAGAATGGCAGTTTACTTCCTTCATTACTAAACCAGATGGGGTTTTTCCCAATAATCAGCAATGTTTACACACGGTCATTTATGGAGTGTTAATTCCAGATGTTTTTATTGAATTCAAATTCCACAATCTGTCATGGGAGGATTCGAACTCAGAACATTACCTGGGTCTCTAGATTAACGGGCTAGCAGTAATACCACTAAGCCATAGCTTCTCCTGCAAATATGTATCAAGAGAAACAATGATCCCAACAATGGTTAAAAAACTCCACGACAAACCCTCCTGGAGCCTGGAACAAATCAAAGAGGGGGTTGGAGCGGGAACATTGGTGTAGGGCAGTTCCCCATCTCCTCCAGTCGGAACAAAGCAAAACAGAAAATGGCCATTTGGCCTGCAACCCCTGTGCTGGCACTTTCACAACGTGACCCATTCTTGCAACTCTCTGGAATCTTCCTGTACCTCTCCCTGTCCCTCTGTGAAGAACATTTAACACTCACTATTTGGGTGGGTAGGACGAGGAGGATTTAAGATGAAATAAATGGTACAACATTGAAGGGGGATGGTGCAGTCTGTACACAAATGTTTAAAGGTGGCAGATAAGATGGGAAGACTATTAAAAGAACATACGGCTTCCTTAGCTTTATTAATAGCACGCAAAAGCAAGGACATGATGTTAAAGCTTTATAAAACAGCTGGAGTACTTGTGTTCAATTCTGGACAAAGCAATTCATGAGGAATGTCAAGGTCTTGGAAGTGATTGACTGGATTGGTGGGAGCTGAGGTAAGAGAGTGCACTGACATGAAAGAAACTGGGATTTTCACCTCACAATAAAGAAAGTTAAAAGGAGATCTGATCAAGGTGTTCAAAACCAAAACAGGGAGGAACAGTTTCTAAAGACAGCAAGGTCAGTAACCAGGGGACACAGACCTAAATCAAAAACCGTTAAAAAAACAAGTGTTGTGATGTGGAAAGCATTGCCTGACAGGAACTTTCAAAGGGAGTTAAATAAATATTCGAAGAGGAGAGTCTTTCAGTGCTACAGGGAAAAGGGCATCTCACTGGATTTTTCTGCCAAAGCTCACTCAAGATGGCTTCTTGTGATGTTCAAGAGGAAGATTAGCTCAGCCTGGTCCATTACAAACACAACCCAGGCCCTACATCCTTACACCCCCACCCCCACCTCCCTCCACACATACTCCCCCTAAACACTGCACACACACACACACACACACACATATACACACCCCACACAGACCCACACACACACACACACTCACCCCACACATATACACACCCCGTATGCACACACACACACGCACGCACGTCCCCCCCACACACACACACACATACACACATACCCACACACACAACACAGACACAATCCCCATATACACCCCATATACACACCGCCCCATACACCCCATGTACACACCACCCCCATAACCACACACATACCCACCACACACACACCCACAGACATACCCCATACATACTCACAGATACAATAACAAACACATACACAGCCATACACATCCACAGATGCACCCCACATCCCCCCACACTCAGCCACATCCTCACCCCATACACTACTCCACCCACTACCCCAAACATACCTGTCCTGCAGCCTGGGCCCTAAACCTGAGAATTTTCTCTCTAACTCCATAGTCCTTTCTCTGCCTCCAAGCTGCTCAGTAAAACCTATCCCTCTGACCCCTCTCCTGGTCATTTGCCCTGGGATTTCCTTTAGACAGCTCACTGCCAAATCTTGTACAATTATACTCGTGTGGGGCACTTAGGGATCGTCTATCATGTGAAAAGTGCTACGTAAATGCAAATTGCTGCTGTTGTTGCAATTGATTGCCTTGTGTGTGATTTATGTTAACAATATATTGTAGTGTTGGCTATGACCCACCTGGACAGAGAGAGACTGTCAAGTGTAGAGATTTCATTCAAATTAATTCAGGGATCATCAGGCAGGGCCTTGTATCAGGGGCTCAGTTTGGAGCCACTTGCAGGCTGGAATATTCTCCCAGAGGATTATGATGCTATTATTTATTTAACCAGCATACTTGTATAAGGCTTTACTTAATCAGGGGCTGGGTGTGACCTGAGGCAACAGGCAAGCATTACAGAGTTACTTTAATACTGTAAGGTCCTCTATCGCATTTATTATTGAAGTAAATCCACAGAGGTTGGTATTCCATCACCAATGCACCATTTATTTACACGGGGAGAGTCCTTGACACTGATCCAGCACCCTCTGAGCCAGCTCTCAGAGTGAACAGGACCTCCGACACTCCTGTTTATATCTGTCAGCCAGGACTCCCTGATTGGACCAGATTGACAGCCCCGATCAGGGAACTCGTACTCTATGAGATTCACTTGGCTGACCCCGTTACAGTCACTACAGCCTCCCCCCACTGAGTCCAAGGACATAGGCTGGCTCTTCTTGTAGCTCCGCCTCCTCGGGGTGTTTTATCACTGGCTCAGGTTACTCCCACTCTGCCTCAGACAAGGGTGGTGGGTAACACACTGCAGTTCACCTCTTGCATCTGGAATGTCTCCAAAGAAATTAATTCTCCTCTTCCACCATGCCGATCTCAGAATCCGAGGTATCTTCAATGCTTGACAGAGAGGGAGAACCCATAGGTTCTGGAACAGTCGGAAAGGTGATTGAGGAGCCTAGTACGTTTTCCTCCCATACTCTTTGTGAGTTTTCAGCTTTCACATGGTCCATATACTTATTCAGGACCATCACACTGACCCAAACTTTATACAACCCTGGACCTGACCTTGCATTGACCACACTTCTTACCCATGCAGAGCCATTCCTGTGGTTCCTACACCAAACTTCCTCCCATGAAGTAAACTGTCTCTCTCACTTAACTCAGTCTTGTATCTGGCATTGGTGTACTGATGCCATTTCACCCTCATTCCCCCAGGTCCAGGAAGATCAGGTTTAACCTGATGGGGAGTCTTCAACTCATTAGCAACTCTGATGGATCTATCCCTGTGGTTGCATGAGGGGCAGTCCTATAATAAAAAGGAACTGGGACAGTTTGTTATCGAGTAAAGCTGCAGGCTGTTTCTTTAAGTAGACAAGCAGGAGGCTGAGACAACACAGCAACTCAAAACTGACAGGCAGGAGGTTGGGAGAATACAGCAAGCCCAAAACTGACAGGCAGGAGACTGGGATAATACAGCAAGCCCAAAACAGACAGAAAGGAGGGTGGGAGAACACAGCAAGCCCAAAACAGACAGGCAGGAGGCTGGAATAATACAGCAAGCCCAAAACTGACAGGCAGGAGCCTGGGAGGCTGTGTTCTCCCATCCTCCTGCCTGTCATCCTGGCCACCAGACATAATGTCTCGCCAACAACATTTTGGAAGCCCCTGACTGACCCTGGTGGAGTCCAGCCCGTATCCGGTGATTCAGGGTAATCATTCTCGCTCCCCCCATAACAATATCCCATCCTTCACTATGGTCTACTCTGTCCAGGTCCAAAAAGGTTTCAGTTCTGGTCATCATGGCCCTTTGGTATCCCCCGTCACCACCAGCTGGTTCAGTTTTGCCAGGACCAGATGTTCCTGCATCAAAGTGTGATATTGTCAGCTGTGACTGGAAGTGGGTCCAGGAAATTTAAACCCATTACAGTCTCTTCCAGTGACGGTACACCCCCCCCACCCCCCAGGGGTGTATCTGCCAACGGGAGGTGGCTCAATGCAAATGTATTTGCTACTTGCATCTCGAATGGTGTTCCAGTTTGTAATTATACACACTTCATAATAGAGCCCACTGCTAAATTGGGCTTGAAGCTACTGGCAGCAGTGCCTTGTCCTCTTTAAGTAGACCGAGCAGGGATTTATAAATGTGTTGCTGGAAAAGCGCAGCAGGTCAGGCAGCATCCAAGGAGCAGGAGAATCGACGTTTCGGGCATAAGCCCTTCTTCAGGAATGAGGAAGGTGTGCCAAGATAAAAGGTAGGGAGGAGGGACTTGGGGGAGGGGCTTTGGGAATACGATAGGTGGAAGGAGGTTAAGGTGAGGGTGATAGGCCGGAGAGGGGGTGGGGGCGGAGAGGTCAGGAAGAAGATTGCAGGTCAAGAAGGCGGTGCTGAGTCCGAGGGTTGGGACTGAGATAAGGTGGGGGGGAGAATGAGAAAGCTGGAGAAATCTGCATTCGTCCCTTGTGGTTGGAGGGTTCCTAGGCGGAAGATTTATGGCTGACGTTACCTTTACTGAGGAGAAAGTGAGGACTGCAGATGCTGTAGATCAGAGCTTAAAAATGTGTTGCTGGAAAAGCGCAGCAGGTCAGGCAGCATCAAAGGAACAGGAGAAAACATCGATTCTCCTGCTCCTTTGATGCTGCCTGACCTGCTGCGCTTTTCCAGCAACACATTTTTAAGTTACCTTTATTTATACTGTGTCAGCCATAGCTCAATGTTGTCTCTGAGTGTGCATCAGTTGCTGCTCATAGAGGGATCTTCTCTTCTGAAAGGTAGATATTAGAGGAATTCTCATGGCCAGAGGGAGCTCCTGGCCTAGTTTTGATCAGTTCCAACAAAAATCAGACAGGAGTTTCTTGGACTGTCTTTTCCCCCTAAATTAAACTGTTTTCCTTTGTCTCTCCTACAGGAGGTGTGGCTATCGTTGAAGTGAAATAGTGGCTCTTTTCCTGTCTGTCATTCTTTGTGGCAGAGAGCTGAATACACAGTGAGCACAGCCCCTCCGGCTGCTCCCTGGAATGGTTGGCCCAACTGCATCCCATTCCCCACCCCCACCCCCACCTCCAAAAACTCCACCCCCAAGAATGAAGATTGTGCCTCTGCAGTCACTTCCTCCCAAGATGGTCACATGGGGAGCTACAAATGTCATGGCACCTGCTGTTTAGTTATGTCTCATGGTCAGTGCACCAGAGTATCTGTTAGAGAGATCTGCTGAGGATATCATCTCTGTATTATAACACAGGTCCTGAGGGTTAAAATGCCTCATGTTCTTCCTGCCCCCATGATACATTATAATGCTCTGTTGCAGCTAAAGCTCAATGATACATGTCTGAGGAAAATAATCTTTGTATGTAAGAGTTAATAGATGTTGTGCTTTTTACTGCAATAGCACAACATCTACAGCCAATTTCTAATGTTATGCAGGATAACATAAACATTGCCGCATCAGGGAAAATGCACCACTGGGAGCAATACTCTGTGGTTAGTAGTGCTGGTGAACTGTAATAAAGGCTTTGGTATCTGTCTGTAGACATCTAGAGAACTAACTGAAGACCAACTGGATGACAGGTTTGGATAATAGGGAACTCTGATAAAGGGGCAGTTTCCCACCCTCTCACAACATTGGTATTGATGAGTACAGAGCCACACACACCTGTAGTCAGGGATTGACCAGCCAAGGATAGAGCTATTTTGTTTTGCTAATAATATATCGTCTTTCAAGGTGAAAGAAATTTCTGAGTGCTTTGGTAAAAATAATAAAAGTCCGAAGTTACAATTAAAATTAGAAGTAAAGATTAACTTGTACTGAAGAATTCTTTCTCTCTCTGAACAAACACATTCGTTTAAAAAGAAAGCAATTCAAATGTCCTGAAAACACAGCTGTAAAGTTCCCTGGAAAAAAAAGGGTAAAAATCATTACAAAAAATGGTTTTCTACATCAAGAAGGCTTACCTGTATCTAGACATTGATCGATTCTGCCATTTTATTTCTCTAAATATTACAAACTTGGAATTCTTCAACGACAACATTGAAAAATAATAAGGGAATGAAATAAAACCAGTTAAAGAAATAAAGAAACACTGCACTACAGTTTACTTTTTAAACTTGCAAAAGCAAATAGAAAGTAAATGTAATTATGGACTAGACATCCAATGATACCTTTACTGAATTACAACTGTTCAAGCATAGAGTTCTATTTTGCAGATCAAAATATAAATGATTGCAAGAAAAGAGCACTAAGACTCTTGCTTGCATTGGCAAGGAGGGATTTCACAGAATTAACAAATTCAGTTTTTCCCCGGATGTCAGAAAGATTCAATGCTTCAAAGGTTTAATGACGAGAGCAGAGGGCATGCCAGGAGTATCACCAGGCATGTTTAAAATGGAGGTGTAAACCTGATCAAACTACAAAGCAGGCTACTTAGGTTACAAAGCAGCAAGTGATAGAACGGACTAAGTGACAACCAACAGGTAAAATCCACATTCTGGAGTTCTGCTAAATCTAGTCTAGAAATAATGGGGGATAATTGCATAACTCACTGGAGAAGGAGGCTTCAAAAATCAGATTGAGGAGTAGATAAATCAACGCCTCATGCATGAACCAGCATTCATTACGAGCTTAGCTGATCTCATCTCGCCGTCAATTCTACTTTCCCTTCATAACCCTTCAACCCGCTACTAATTAAAGATCTGTCTGTCTCCTCCTTCAATGATGGGCGAGCCCAGAACATTAGTGCAAAAGATAAGGCTGAAGCATTTGCAATAACCTTCATTCAGAGGAGCTGAATGGATGATCCATCTCAGCCTCCTCCAGTAGTCCCCAACCTCACACACACTGGTCTTCAACCAATATGATTCACTCCACGTGACATCAAGAAACGGTTGGAGGCACTGGGCCCTGATGATATGCAAAGGCAATGGGCCCTGACAACATTCATCAATAGTACTGAAGACTTGCTCCAGAACTTGCTGCTCCCCAAGCCAAGTTCTTCCTGAACAGTTACAAACTGGCATCTATTGGACAATGTGGAAAATTGCCCAGGTTTGCGCAAAAAGCAGGACAAATCCAACCCGACCAAGTACCACCCTATCAGTCTAATCTTAATCATCAGTAAAGTGATGGAAGGGGTCATGAACAGTGCTATCAAGCAGCACCTGCTCAGCAATGATCTGCTCAGTAATGCCCAGTTTGGGTTCCACCAGGGCCACTCAGCTCCTGGTTCAAACATGGACACAAGAACTGAATTCCAGAGGGTGAGGTGTGAGAGACATCCCTTGACATCAAGGCAGCATTCGACTGAGTGTGGCATCAAAGAGCCCGAGCAAAACTTGAATAAATGGATATCAGGAGGAAGCTCTCTGCGAGTTGGAGTCATACCTGGTAAAAGGAAGATGGTTGTGGGTGTTGGAGGTCAGTCATCTCAGCTCCAGGGCATCTCTGCAGGAGTTCCTCAGGGTAGTGTCCCAGGCCCAACCACCTTCAGCTGCTTCATCAATGACCTTCCCTCCATCATAAGGTCAGAAGTGGGGATTTGACTGATGATTGCACAATATTCAGCACCATTCACGACTCCTCAGATACTGAAGCAGTCCTTGTCAAAATGCAACAAGGTTGCATTATCCAAGCTTGGACTGACAAGTTGAAAATAACACTTATATCTCACAAATGCCAGGCAATGACTATCTCCAATAAGGGACAATTAAACCATCACTCCTTGACATTCAGTGGTGTTACCATCACTGAATCCCCCACTATCGACATCCTGAGTTACCATTGACCAGAAACTCAACCAGACTCACAACACAGTGGCTACAACAGCAGGTCATACTGTGGTGAGTAACTCATCTGCCTCCCAAAAGCCTGTCCACCATCTACAAGGTACAAGTTAGGAGTGTGATGGAATACTCCCCACTTACCTGGATAAGTGCAGCTCCAACAACACCCAAGAAGCTCCACACTAAATGGACTGCAGTGGTTCAAGAAGCCAGCTCACCACCACCTTCTCAGGGGTAACTAGAGATGAACAATAACTGATAACTCAGCCAGTGATGCCATGTCCTCCAGAAGGATAAAAGAACATCAGGAAAGATCTGGAAGGTACTTGAAGATCAGCTCAAGGTCAGGTTTAACTTCAGGACTGACACACTCCAACTCATGACACACTGACAGCAGCCCCAAGTGTCTGTTGACCAGTTTGACTGAAGTTGCCCCAGCAAAGTGAGTGTGGCTTTGCTGAGGAGGAATTTTCTGAGGGATTCATTGAGCTATTTCCCCTCACCAATTCAAGGCTTTTGGGCAACAGAAAGGGACACCCCATTAATGCAGGATTTGAAGGTAGAGGTAAATATAAAGCTGCAGAGACAGGCCAATAAGAATTGCATGTTTTAGGTGCACTCAGCACCAATGCTACAGTCAGTAATGCACACCCCCACAAACAAAATGGAGCATAAGTACAGAGTGGCACCATGGCTCAGTGGTTAGCACTGCTGCCTCACTGCGCCAGGGACCTGGGTTTGATTCCAGCCTCAGGCGACTGTCTGTGTGGAGTTTGCACATTCTCCACATGTCTGTGTGGGTGTGCTCCAGTTTCCTCCCACAGTCCAAAAGATGTGCAGGTTAGAGAAATTGGCTATGCTAAATTGCCCATAGAATAAGGTGCATTAGTTTGGGGAACTGGGTGGGTTACTGCTTGGAGGGTCGGTGTGGACTTGTTGGGCTGAAGGGCCTG
Organism: Chiloscyllium punctatum; assembly: GCF_047496795.1. Lineage (NCBI taxonomy): Eukaryota > Metazoa > Chordata > Chondrichthyes > Orectolobiformes > Hemiscylliidae > Chiloscyllium > Chiloscyllium punctatum. Next base: position 7,927,826 of record NC_092775.1, read on the forward strand.
TTTCCAAGCTGTGGGGAATCTAATCTAAACATAAAAATGCAGGAGTAGGCCATTCAGCCCCTCGAGCCTGGACCACCATTTGATGCAAGGGGTGGCTGATCTCATCTTGGCCTCAACTCCAATGTTCTCCTCGTCTCTGTTTTAAAGTTGCAATCCCTTATCCTAAAACTCTGAGCTCTTGTCGTAGATTGCTCCACATTGGGAAACAGCCTCTGTCCTTTTCAACTCCTTTTGGCATCTTACAACCTCCGTGCGACCTCCTCCCACCCTCTCAAAAACTGTCCAGAGTTTCTCCTTATCTCTAAAGCACATGGTGCCCAGGTACATTGGACACGCGTTTGCAGGAAACCCACTTCCAAAGAACAAGCTTGACACCCGACTAAAACGCGGGTGACCACCGAGACAATAAAACACAACACTGGCAGCAAGGCAAGTGTTGACAAAGTGCATGAACACAAATCCCTTCATGAAGTTCAGAGTCAACCAAGTGAAAGGCAAGTATAAGATGATGAATAAGCTTTGCGTACTGTTAACCTCATGCACTATGTCAATGGCATCAGGCAGTCTGAAGCTCATGCAACCATTATTTGTCCCAAAAGTGCAGGAAAGAAAACGCTGGAAAGATGAAATTGCAACGCTGCCTTTAACCAAGCACGATGTTAGCCACAGTGAAAACCTTTAGACAAAACGTTGCGCCCTTTAATTAAATTAAAAGGAATTTATCTGCAGCGAGAACGATTTCCACCTGCTCCCTGTTCCTTCACACTCCGATCCCCTGTTGATATACAAACCCTGCTGAAGCACATAATTTCATCACAGCCCCTTTAAAATACAACAAGAGAAACTCCACTTGCAGTTCTTGGAGCAGCTGAGAATTAAAATGAAGGGAAACTTGAACACACCGTTCACAGACGTCATTTGGAAATGCCATTGAGTTGGTGCGTGATAGTCAAGCTATTTCTGGCAACAATGACAGCTGAACTCTCATTAACACTGCTCCTTAGTAAGGCCCCAGTGATCCAACCTCAGGATATGCGCTGTTACCGAGGATGATGAACAAGAGTAACTCTTTAAAAGGTCATTTTGAAAGCGAATGTTTCCATTTTAGTTCTAGTTTTCGGTGAGCAGTTTCATTTCCTTCATTCACCTCAGACTATTCCTTCCATTGAGAGCATTCCAGATACCCTCACGCCTGAACCTTATCCGCACCCTGCCTCACTCCTTGCTGCCTGACATCTTCCTCAATGTTTTGCTAATTAATTGGAGATGTCCTTCTATATGTGAATAAAAGTCATTGATAAACATAGAACCCAGGAGTACGGCAGCCCAGTGGTTAGCACCAGGGACCCAGGTTCGATCCAGCCTGGGGGGACTGTCTTAAGTGGAGTTTGCATGTTATCCCTATGTCTGTGTGGGTTTCCTCCCTCAGTCCAAAGAAGTGCAGGCTGGGTGGGTTAGCCATGGAAAATGCAAGGATAGAGGGGGTGGGTCTGGGTGGGATGCTCCTCAGGAGGGTCAGGTTGGGCCAAATGGATGAAGGGCTTTTGCCTGAAACGTTGATTTTCCTGCTCCTCAGATGCTGCCTGACTTGCTGTGCTTTTCCAGCACCACACTCTTGACTCTAATCTCCAGCATCTGTAGTCCTCACTTTCGCCTACTTGGATCCTCAAGCCTGCAGTGCCATTCGGAAAAATCATCACTGGTTCTCCATCTCACTGCCATTATCCCACTTCTCCCCATTTACCTCGACACATTTAATATCTAGAAATGTAGTGATCTCTTTCTTGAAGTGTGCCAATGCTGAAATTTATCACTCTCTATATGTGAGGCCTGTGTTCAGGGCCTGAGGGCTTTTAGGAATAGCCACTGCAGGAGACAGGGAGGTCCATCTGGAAGCAGTGCGTCTGCTCAAGTTTGAGTTTTGAAAGGGATTTGATTGATTTGATTTGATTTATTAATGTGACATGTACAGTACTGCTTTGCGTGGTAACCAGACAAATCATACCTTACATAAGTTAGTCAGGGTAATAGAACAGAATGCAGAATATAGTGTTACAGTTACAGAGAAGGTGCAGAGAATGAACTCTAATATATGACAGGTCGATTCATAAGACTGATCACAGCAGGGAAGAAGCTGTTCTTGAATCTGTTGGTACGTGTTTTCAACCTTTTGTATCTTCTGCCCGATGAAAGAGGGTGAAGAGAGTATAACCAGGGTGGGAGGGTTTAGATCAGAGTGGTGCTGGAAAAGCACAGCAGGTCAGGCAGCATCCGAGAGCAGGAAAATCGATGTTTTGGGCAAACGCCCTTCATCGGGGTGGGAGGGGTCTGTGATGATGTTGGCTGCTTTGCTGAGACAGTGGGAAGTATAGACAGAGTCAATGGATGGAAGGCTGGTTTGTGGAATGGACTGGGCTGTGTTCATAACTCTGTAATTTCCTGTGGTCCTGGGCAGACCAGTTGCCAGACCAAGCTGTGATGTATCTGGATAGGATGCTTTTTATGGTGCACCTATAAAAATTGGTAAGTTCCTTGTGGACAGGGTGAATTTCCTTAGCCTCCTGAGGAAGTAGAGGTGTTGTTGTGCTTTCCTGACTGTAGTGTCGATGTGGATGGATCAGGACAGATTGTTGGTGGTTTTTACTCCGCCCAGCTCCATCTCAGCATCATTGATTGACAGGGCCTCCACTTCCTGAAGTCGATGAGCAGCTCCTTCATTTGGCCAACATTGTGGGAGAGATTCTCATCTTTACACCATGTCAGTGAGCTCTCTATCTTTTCCTGGACTCTGTCTCATTGTTGTGTGAGAACTGACCCACCACGGTGGTGTCATCGGCAAATTTGTACATGGAGTTTGAGCTGAATTCGGTCACACGGTCAGGAGTGTATATGAATGAGAGTAAGGGGCTGAGTATGCAGCCTCGTGGGGTACTGGGGTTGAGGGTTATTGTGGAGGAGGTGTTGTTGCCTTTCCTTACTGACTCCGGTCTATGGGTCAGGAAGTTGAGGATCCTGTTGCAGAGGGAGGAGCAGAGTCCTCAGTCTCGGAGTTTGGAGATGAGCTTTGTTGGAATTATGGTGTTAAAGGCGGAGCTATAGGTAATAAATTGCTGACAGCTGGCCTGCAGTCTTACTGTTTGTTCTTTTTGCTATTGGGAGACAGAAGCTGAGACAGGATATATTGGACTCCTTCATCCCAATGTGTGCCATCAGGGAGTTTTGCTCCTGAGATTACCACATGAGAGTGGATTCCAGTTGCCATCATAGTGCTCCAATTCCTCTCACTGGATTGGCTCGTTACAGTGTCATAGGGATCTTATAGGTCCAGCTCCTTTAGTCATTAGCATTTGCAGAGGGGGTGCAGAGTCCATGAGTATATTTAGGGCTGAGATAGATTCTTGATCAATTGGGGAATCAAGGGCTACAGGGAAAGAGCAGGAATGAAGATATGAGGAATATTGGATCAGCCATGATTCTATTGAATGGTAGAGTTGGCTCAAGGGTCCTAACGTCTATTTCCTGTGGTCTTATGGTCTTTCAGATTCATAGAGTCATAGAGCTGTACAGCACGGAAACAGACCATTCGGTCCAACTCTTCCATGCCGACCAGATATCCTAAATCAATCTAGTGCCATTTGCCAGTACTTTGCCCATATCCCTCTAAACCCTTCCTCTTCATATACCCATCCAGATGTCTTTTAAATGTTGTAACTGTACCAGCTCCCACCACTTCCCCTGGCAGCTCATTCCATACACACACCACCCTGTTTAGGTACCTTTTATATCTTCCCCCCACACACCTTAAACAAATGCCCTCTAGTTCTGGATTCCCCTACCCAAGGGAAAAGACCTTATCTATTTATTCGATCTATGCCCCTCGCAGTTTTATAAACATCGACATGGCCACTCCTCAGACTCTGACGCCCCAGGGAAAATAGCCCTGGCCTATTTAGCTTCTCCTGTTAGCTCAAACCCACCAACTTTAGCAACATCCCTGTAAATATCTTATGAACCCTTTCAAGTTTCACAATATCCTTCTTGCACTGAGTACAGTCAGTTCTGCTATAACGCATTAATTCCATTCTCGTACAATCCTGCGTTAAAAGAAAATCGCATAATTGCAGCACCATTTACATTAATGGGGCTGGAATCGCGTTATAACCAATATACACTTCAAAGGTTCGCAATTTAGAAACAGTGTACCCAATTTATCAATCGGGTTATAGTGAATTCACCTAAAAGGCATCTGGATGGGTATATGCATAGGAAGGGTTTAGAGGGGTATGGGTCAAGTGCTGGCAAATGGGACTAGATTTAGTTAAGATATCTGGTTGGCACGGATGTTTGGACCGAAGGGTCTGTTTCTGTGCTGTACATCTCTACGACTCTATTTGATTAGATTTCTTACAGTATGGAAACAGGCCCTTCGGCCCAACAAATCCATACCGACCCTCCGAAGAGTAATCCACCCACACCAATTTCCCCCTGACTAATGCACCTAACACTATGGGCAATTTAGCGTGGCCAATTCACCTGACCTGCACATCTTTGGATTGTGGGAGGAAACTGGAGCACCCTGAGGAAACCCACGCAGATATGGAGAGAATGTGCAAACTCCACACAAACAGTATGCCGAGGCTGGAATCAAACCCAGGTCCCTGGTGTTGTGAGGTGACACTGCTAATCACTGAGCCACCATGCTGCCAAAATGGACAATATTTATGTGTGGGTCTGCATCTCTTTTTGGCACTGCCAGGTATTGTGGTTGACTCCTACCTTATTATTTATCAAATGATATTTCCCTCCCTCACACAAACTGATCCACTTTCAGTCAGTATCCAACGAGAAGCAGAAGCACTGAGTTCCACTTTCCCTATTAACCTCACAACACTGAATACTGCGCACAACATTGATTTCATTTTCTTCATTTACGGGACGTGGGTGTCACTGACTAGGCCAGAATTTATTTTCGCATACCTAATTGCCTAAGAATTCTGTGAGTGCTGATGCCTCCCCACCTCTCCTCAAACCCCACAAACCTCACCCCCATCAACCTACTCCCTAGTCTACTTCCAATGGTCAAGATATCATAGCAATTACAGAAACATGGCTCAGGGATGGGCAGGACTGGCAGCTTAATGTTCCAGGATACAAATGCTACAGGAAGGATAGAAAGGGAGGCAAGAGAGGAGGGGGAGTGGCATTTTTGATAAGGGATAGCATTACAGCTGGGCTGAGGGAGGATATTCCTGGAAATACATCCAGGGAAGTTATTTGAGTCAAACTGAGAAATAAGAAAGGGATGATCACCTTATTGGGATTGTATTATAGACCCCCTAATAGTCAGAGGGAAATTGAGAAAGATATTTGTAAGGAGATCTCAGTTATCTGTAAGAATAATAGGGTAGTTATGGAAGGGGATTTTAACTTTCCAAACATAGACTAGGACTGCCATAGTGTTAAAGGTTTAGATGGAGAGGAATTTCTTAAGTGCAAGAAAATTTTCTGATTCAGTATGTGGATGTATCTACCAGAGAAGGTGCAAAACTTGACCTACTCCTGGGAAATAAGGCAGGGCAGGTGACTGAGGTGTCAGTGGGGGAGCACTTTGGGGCCAGCGACCATAATTCTATTTGTTTTAAAATAGTGATGGAAAAGGATAGACCAGATCTGAAAGTTGAAGTTCTAAATTGGAGAAAGGCCAATTTTGACGGCATTAGGCAAGAACTTTCGAAAGCTGATTGGAGGCAGATGTTTGCAGGTAAAGGGACGGCTGGAAAATGGGAAGCCTTCAGAAATGAGATAATGAGAATCCAGAGAAAGTATATTCCTGTCAGGGTGAAAGGGAAGGCTGGTAGGTATAGGGAATGCTGGATGACTAAAGAAGTTATGTCGATTCTCCTGTTCCTTGGATGCTGCCTGACCTGCTGCGCTTTTCCAGCAACACATTTTCAGCTCTAAAGAAATTGAGGGTTTTGTGAAGAAAAAGAAGGAAGCATATGTCAGGTATAGACAGGATAGATCGAGTGAATCCATAGAAGAGTATAAAGGAAGTAGCAGTATACTTAAGTGGGAAATCAGGAGGGCAAAACGGGGACATGAGATAGCTTTGGCAAATAGAGTTAAGGAGAATCCAAAGGGGTTTTACAAATATATTAAGAACAAAAGGGGAACTAGTGAGAGAACAGGGCCCCTCAAAGATCAGCAAGGCGGCCTTTGTGTGGAGCCACAGAAAATGGGGGAGATACTAAATGAATATTTTGCATCAGTATTTACTGTGGAAAAGAATATGGAAGATATCGGCTGTAGGGAAATAGGTGGTGACATCTTGCAAAATGTCCAGATTACAGAGGAGGAAGTGCTGGATGTCTTGAAACGGGTAAAGGTGGATAAATCCCCAGGACCTGATCAGGTGTACCTGAAAACTCTGTGGGAAGCTGGGGAAGTGATTGTTGGGCCTCTTGCTGAGATATTTGTATCGTCAATATTTGTATCGTCAATGGTCACAAGTGAGGTGCCGGAAGACTGGAGGTTGGCAAATGTAGTGCCACTGTTTAAGAAGGATGGTAAAGACAAGCCAGGGAACTATAGACCTGACCTCGGTGGTGGGCAAGTTGTTGGAGGGAATCCTGAGGGACAGGATGTAAATGTATTTGGAAAGGCAAGGACTGATTCGGGACAGTCAACGTGGCTTTGTGCTTGGGAAATCATGTCTCACAAACTTGATTGAGTTTTTTGAAGAAATAACAAAGAAGATTGATGAGGGCAGAGCAGTAGATGTTATTTATATGGACTTCAGTAAGGCGTTTAACAAGGTTCCCCATGGGAGACTGATTAGCAAGGTTAGATCTCATGGAATACAAGGAGAACTAGCCATTTGGATACAGAACTGGCTCAAAGGTAGAAGACAGAGGGTGGTGGTGGAGGGTTGTTTTTCAGACTGGAGGCCTGTGACCAATGGAGTGCCACAAGGATTGGTGCTGGGCCCTCTACTTTTTGTCATTTATATAAATGATTTGGATGCGAGCATAAGAGGTACAGTTAGTAAGTTTGCAGATGACACCAAAATTAGAGGCCTCAGATAACAACAGGATCTGGACCTGATGGACCAATGGGTTGAGAAGTGGCAGATGGAGTTTAATTCAGATAAATGCAAGATACTGCATTTTGGAAAAGCAAATCTTAGCAGGACTTATACACTTAATGGTAAGGTCCTCGGGAGTGTTGCTGAACTAAGAGACCTTGGAGTGCAGGTTCATAGTTCCTTGAAAGTGGAGTTGCAGGTAGATAGGATAGTGAAGAAGGCGTTTGGTATGCTTTCCTTTGTATTGAGTACAGGAGTTGGGAGGTCATGTTGTGGTTGTACAGGATATTGGTTAGGCCACTGTTGGAATATTGCGTGCAATTCTGGTCCCCTTCCTATCGGAAAGATGTTGTGAAACTTGAAAGGATTAAGAAAAGATTCACAAGGGTGTTGCCAGGGTTGGAGGATTTGAGCTACAGGGAGAGGCTGAACAGGCTGGGGCTGTTTTCCCTGGATCGTCGGAGGCTGAGGGGTGACCTTATAGAGGTTTACAAAATTATGAGGGGCATTGATAGGGTAAATAGACAAAGTCTTTTCCCTGGTGTCGGAGAATCCAGAACTCGAGGGCATAGTTTGAGGGAGAGAGGGGAAAGATATAAAAGGCCTAAGGGGCAACCCTTTCACGCAGAGGACTGTGAGTATATGGAATGAGCTGCCAGAGGAAGTGATGGAAGCTGGTTCAATTGCAACATTGAAAAGGCATTTGGATGGGTATATGTATAGGAAGGGTTTGAGGGGATATGGGCCGGGTGCGGTAGGTGGGACTAAATTGCATTAGGATATCTGGTCGGCATGGACGGGTTGGACCGAAGGGTCTGTTTCCATGCTGTACATCTCTATGACTCTATGACTCTATAAATGGACCCCCAGACCACCTGGCATTGGACATTCAGCAAAGCAAGAACGCCTCAGTGGGAATGCTGCCTGTTGCCATGGTGACAGCCTGAAGCTTCGGGAAGGAGAGGGGTTAATCCGACTGCTCCTCTTATTAAGTGCAGATTGTAAAAATCTAAACCTTTAATAGTGCCTGGTGGGCGTCTCTCTACCTCTACCTCCTCCTTTAAGACAATCTTTAAAACCAGTCTACCCTAATATCTCCATGTGTGACCCCCTTCTGTGTCCAGATTATTTTAATAATCATTCCTGTGATGTTCCCTGGGGACTGACTCAAAATTGCCACTAAAATGCAAGTTGTTGTTGTTACTTCTGGACCATCAACCCATATGTTCCAAGAGTTGGGAATTGTAACCCACCTCCCACCTTGTCATTACAGTCCCATCTCAGAAACAGAAAATAAAACTATCGTTCCTAAATCTTCTTCTTCCTTTCCCACCACACCATAGGAGTCAGGGCCAGCAGCTTCAAGTTGTGTTTTCTGGAAGATTCCACACCACTGCACAGTTCCTTTGCTGCTCATTTTTCAGGGCTTGTTATTGCAAGTGTATGAATCATTTTACTGCTCCATACATCTCAAAGAATCATACAGCACTTCTTGGGAAGGTACAATCCTTCCTGTATCCAGCTCATTGAAGCATAGGCCATCAAGCCTATGTCAGATTACTCAGCGACATGACTAATCTTAGCAATATATCTAAGTCAATCAGATTCATCCCAGTGTGGAGCGTAAACGTGTAAGATTGGGAGATGTTTATAAAATGGATAAATATTATCTGACACAAAATAAGCAGCACTACTATCCCTGACAGCTCCTGTTCCAATAGAGAAACCTGAGTGATGGCCTTTAGGTGAATACATTTTTATAAGTCTTTCGCTAAGACTCCATGTCAAATTCTTTGTGGCTATGAATTCAATCAACTAAAATACAAGAGAAACATCTGCCTACGGTTGCCTGGCATCTGGAAATCGATCTGTAAATCTCTCAGACTTTCACCCTCTGTTCATGCATTGCTGATGATCAATCCGAGTGCTCGGGTCACCTGCCACGGAAATAACGAATCTAGGAGCAAGTAGGCCATTCTGCCCTTCAGTACTCCCCTACCACTCATGACCGATTCTCTATCTCAGTGCTATACTCGCACTTTCTCGTTGATTACTTTAAAATCTAAAGGATATATCTATGTCCGAATGGTTCCCGATGGAACTGAGTGCTAGGCCATGAGAAGCTGGATGGATTTTAATGGAGGCAACGTGTCCCTTGGACATTGGCTCTCCACCCTGATACTGGGAAGGCCTCATGAATTGAGAGCTGATTGGGTATTTAGGGTGTGCCACAGGATGACTGAGGGACCATGTGATGGATGATGAGATAGGGGTTAACGCCAATGGCAGCTGTGGAGAACTCAGCACTCCCTATTCCCTGATGATGGGGCTGCTTATCAGACTCTGAATCCTTGTGAACAGAGGACTCTTATAATTCTGGACTGATTCTGTAAAATGTTTTAAAGCCCAGGTCCAATGGGCCTTCACTGTCTCCATCATTCCTGGATGATGGACAGGTAGTAACAAGTCTAAGGAGTGGGAGCAGTTTAGAATTCAAGGAGGTTAAGATGAGTGTAAGCCTACAAGGAACATAACAGCAGACTGTAAGAGCTTCTCCAAGTATGTAAAAAGAAAAAGATAATTGAAGGTAAATGTAGGCCCCTTCATTAAAGGGGCGATTAAAGAATTACCTTTGTGTGGCCTTCACAGAAGAAGACCCAAAAACCTTCCTCCTTATCAAGTGCATTTTACAGGAAGAAAAATACAGTGAAAAGCCTTTTCACTGTCACTGCGATCTGGCGCCATTTTAAATAGTTTAAGAATAAGAAAAAGAAGAAAGTTAAAAATCACATGAGTCAAACAGTCAGGGCAGGCAGGAACAGAGCAGAGAACAAGGTAGGACTAATAAATTAAACTGTATTTATTTCAATGCAAGGGGCCTAACAGGGAAGGCAGATAAACTCAGGGCATGGTTAGGAACATGGGACTGGGATATCATAGCAATTACAGAAAAGTGATTGCTGGGCCTCTTGCTGAGATACTTGTATCATTGATAGTCACAGGTGAGGTGCCAGAAGACTAGAGGTTGGTAAGGACAAGCCAGGGAACTATAGACCAGTGAGCCTGACCTCGGTGGTAGGCAAATTGTTGGAGGGAATCCTGAGGGACAAGATTTACACATGTTTGGAAAGGCAAGGACTGATTCAGGATAGTCAACATGGCTTTGTGCGTGGGAAATCATGTCTCACAAATTTGATTGAGTTTTTTGAAGAAGTAACAAAGAGGATTGATGAAGGCAGAGCAGTAGATGTGATCTATATGGACTTCAGTAAGGCGTTTAACAAGGTTCCCCATGGGAGACTGATTAGCAAGGTTAGATCTCATGGAATACAAGGAGAACTAGCCATTTGGATACAGAACTGGCTCAAAGGTAGAAGACAGAGGGTGGTGGTGGAGGGTTGTTTTTCAGACTGGAGGCCTGTGACCAGTGGAGTGCCACAAGGATCGGTGCTGGGTCCACTACCTTTCATCATTTATATAAATGATTTAGATGCGAGCAGAAGAGGTACAGTTAGTAAGTTTGCAGATGACACCAAAATTAGAGGTGTAGTGGATGGTGAAGAAGGGATCTTGATCAGATGGGCCAATGGGCTGAGGAGTGGCAGATCGAGTTAATTTAGATAAATGGGAAATGCTGCATTTTGGGAAAGCAAATCTTAGCAGGACTTATACACTTAATGGTAAGGTCCTAGGGAGTGTTGCTGAATAAAGAGACCTTGGAGTGCAGGTTCATAGCTCCTTGAAAGTAGAATGGCATATAGATAGGATAGTGAAGAAGGTGTTTGGTACGATTTCCTTTATTGGTCAGAGTATTGAGTACAGGAGTTGGGAGGTCATGTTGTGGCTGTAGACCACTTTTGGAATATTGCGTGCAACTCTGGTCTCCTTCCTATCGGAAGGATGTTGTGAAATTTGAAAGGGTTCAGAAAAGATTTACAAAGATGTTGTCAGGTTGGACGGTTTGAGCTATAGGGAGAGACTGAATAGGCTGGTTCAGAGGCTGAGGGGTGATCTTATACAGATTTATAAAATCATGAGGGGCATGGATAGGGTAAACAGACAAAGTCTTTTCCCTGGGATGAAGGAATCCAGGACTAGAGGGCATAGGTTTCGGGTGAGAGGGGAAAGATATAAAAGGGACCTAAGGGGCAACATTTTCATGCAGAGGGTGGTGGGAGTATGGAGTGAGCTGCCAGAGGAAGTGGTGGAGGCTGGTACAGTTACAACATGGGTATATGAATAGGAAGGGTTTAGAGGGATATGGGCTGGGTGCTGGCAGGTGGGACTAGATTGGGTTGGGATATCTGGTCGGCATGGACAGGTTGGACCGAAGGGTCTATTTCCGTGCTGTACATCTCTATGACTCTATGACTCAATGACTAGGTTATAGTCCAATAGGTTCATTTGGAAGCACTAGCTTTTGGAGTGCTGCTCCTTCCATCAAGTAGCTGTGGAACAGGATCAGAAGTCACAGAATTTATAGCAAAAGATTACAGTGTGATGCAATATAAATGATATATTGAACACACCTAGATTGTTGTTCAGTCTTTCATATTTTGGAATACACAGCAAAGCAGAGTGGGCGAGCAGAGGCTGATAGCCAAGTTTGTAACCCATGAGGATGGCCTCAACTGGGACCTTGGGTTTATGTCACACTACAGGTGACCCCACTGCACTACACTACACACTCTCTCACACACTCTTATATACTCACGCAGAGCCTCTCTCATACACACGCCCTCTCTCATACACACGCCCTCTCTCATACACATGTGCATGCAATCCCCATACTCACATCCACACACACACCCTCTCACAGGCTTATACTCCATCTCTCTCACACACACACACACACACATTACCAAGCATGCACACACGCAAACACAAACTCTCTCACATGCACTCATACTCACACTCACACTCTCATGCATGCCGACACACATATCAGTCTATGGGGTGAATTTGCATTTGCAGAATTATATTTGCAGATACATTCTATTTTGCTCAAAAAGCACAACATCTGCAGGAAGTCAATCCATCTAATATTTTACAAATTCCTACTTTGGAAATAGAACCAGTCTGACTCAAGATTGGAATTCAGACAGACTCTAACCTCACACCTTTAATGCATTGTCTGAGCTGACATGTCACCTTGTCTTTTGTAAAACCTTAAATTAAGTTATCTCGAGAATGAGGGATATGGGCCGGGTGCTGGCAGGTGGGACTAGATTGGGTTGGGATATCTGGTCGGCATGGACGGGTTGGACCATGCTGTTTCCATGCTGTACATCTCCATGACTCTATGTGACCTAAAGGATGTTCTGGGATTCACATACTCATGAACCAAAACCTGCAAACCATTCTAAACATGAAAGACTTAACAGCAATCTAGGTTTGTTCAATATATTGTTTCACTTAGAACATAAAACATAGAAATAAAACATAAAACATTACAGTGCTGTACAGGCCCTTCTACCCTTAATATTATGCTGACCTGTGGAACCAATCTGAAGCTTATCTATCCTACATTATTCCATTTACATCCATATGTTTATCCAATGACCATTTAAATGCCCTTAAAGTTGGCGAGTCTACTACTGTTGCAGGCAGTGCGTTCCAAGCCCCTACTACTCTCACAGCGTTACACTGTAATCATTTTCTATAAATTCTGTCTTGTGATCCTGCTCCACAGCCACCTGATGAAGAAACAGCATTCCTAACGCTAGTGTCTCCAAATAAACCTGTTGGACTATAACCTGGTGTTGTGTGATTTTTAACTTTGTACACCCCAGTCCAACACTGGCACCTCCACATCAAAAAAAAAGATATAGTTGAAAGAGAGTCCATCCATCCAGAGCCAGTTCATTATCAGTTTCGCCTGTACCACCATTCCTCCCCCACCACCTCGCTACCATCTACACTGAACGCAACCAACGGTCAAGTTGCCAATCCTCACTCACTGGTGGTGGAGGGTTGTTTTTCAGACTGGAGGCCTGTGACCAATCCTCACTCATTGAACCTACGCAGGGGTCCCCCGAGTCTGCACTGGACATCCCCGAGTCTGCACTGTACATCCCCGAGTCTGCACTGTACATCCCCGAGTCTGCACTGGGGTCGCCCACAAGTCTGCATTGGACATCCCCAAGTCTGCACTGGGGTCGCCCCCAAGTCTGCATTGGACATCCCCGAGTCTGTACTGGACATCCCCAAGTCTGGGCTGGGGTCCCCCTGAGTCTGCACTGGGGTCTCCCTGAGTCTGGGCTGGGATCCCCCTGAGTCTGGGCTGAGGTTCCCCCGAATCTGGGCTGGGTTCAGTCCCCCTGAGTCTGGGCTGGGTCCCCCCTGAGTTTGGGTTGGGTCCCCCCTGAGTCTGGGCTGGGGTCTTCCCCGAGTCTGCACTGGGGACCCCCTGAGTCTGGGCTGGGGTCCCCCCCAAGTCTGCACTGGGGTGCCCCTGAGTCTGGGCCGGGGTCCCCCCTGAGTCTGGGCTGGGGTCCCCCTGAGTGTGGGCTGGGGTCCCCCCTGAGTCTGGGCCGGGGTCCCCCCTGAGTCTGGGCTGGGGTCCCCCTGAGTGTGGGCTGGGGTCCCCCCTGAGTCTGCTCTGGGGTCTCCCCGAGTCTGGGCAGGGGTCCCCCTGAGTCTGGGCTGGGGTCACCCCTGAGTCTGGGCTGGGGTCCCCCTGAGTGTGGGCTGGGGTCCCCCCTGAGTCTGGGCCGGGGTCACCCCTGAGTCTGGGCCGGGGTCCCCCCTGAGTCTGGGCTGGGGCCCCCCTGCGTCTGGGCTGGGGTCCCCCTGAGTGTGGGCTGGGGTCCCCCCTGAGTCTGCTCTGGGGTCTCCCCGAGTCTGGGCAGGGGTCCCCCTGAGTCTGGGCTGGGGTCCTCCCCGAGTCTGCCCTGGGGGTTCCCCCGAGTCTGCCCTGGGGGTTCCCCCGAGTCTGCCCTGGGCTTCCTCACCACCACTGATGATGTCTGAGCTCAGGACAAGAGGTAAAAGGAAGGAAAGGAAAGGTCAGAGCAGACAGGCTCTGAATCAGGAAGGCAGTCTACCTGGAAATACGGAGCACGCAAGGGTTTAGTGGGAAGGAGGAATTTAAGGAAATTAGTATAACCAAGAAAACACAGTGATGGTGAAAATAATGGGAATAAACACTAATAAATCCACAACCTCGGGTACCAAACAGGATGGTTAAACAAAGGGCAGCTTTGGTGATCCTCTCTCAAAATGCTATCACTTCTGGAATATTCCCAGTTAATTGGAAGATGGCAAGTGTAATCCCACTCTTTAAAATGGAGAAAACAGGGAATTCCAGCCTGGTTAGCTGATCGGCAGTTGGAAAAGTGCTGGAGTCTATGATAAAGGATGTGATTGCAGGACTCTTAAAAAACACCTCCAGTGCTGCAAGTTAATGAGGATTTATGAAAGGAAATCCATGTTTGATAAACCTACCAGAGATTTTCAAAGCTGTAACTTGTACAGTCAGTAGATATGATGTTTGTGTAAGCCTTTGATAAAGTCCCGCCGAAGACATTAGTTTGCAAAATCAAAGCTTATGGGATTGGAGAAAATAATCAGTCTTAGACTGAGAGATGGTTAGAAGACAGGAAAGAGAGGATAGGAATCAATGATTTGTTTTCAAACTGAAAGATCCTGACTAGTGGGAGAAACATAAGGTCAGTGCTTGATCCTCTGCTATTGACAATTGTTGTCAGTGACTTGGATGTCGATGAGAGAATCAGGTGTAATATTTCCAACTTTGCTGATGACAAGATGAGATCATAGGTGGTGAGGACGACTTAAAGAGACTACAGGGAGATCTTAACACAAGTTGAGTGAGTGAGCAAATACATGGCAGATACAGTACAACGTAGATAAGTTTGCAGTTGTCCACTTTCATAGGAATATAGGAATGACATTGCATTATTTAGATGGAGATAGACTGGGAAGTATCAAGGTACAAATAGACCTAGATGCCACTGTATGCCAGTTATTCAAAGCAAGTACATGCAGGTGCAACAAGCAGATAAAGAAGCAAATGTTATGTTGGTTTTCATTGTAAGAGGGTTTGAGTACAGGAAAAAGGTCATCTTATTGCAGCTGTACCGACCCTTAGTGAGACCACACCTGGAGTATTGTGTGCAGCTTCAGTCTCATTACCGAAGAGAAGATACAGGTACCACAGAGAGGGAGCAGCAAGACTGATTGCTGGGATGGCAGACTTGTTGTATGAGGAGAGGCTGGGCCTGTACTCACTGAAGTGTAGAAGAATGGGGTGGGGGGTGGTGGGGAGTCTCATTGAAACGTATACAATTCTAACAGGGCTCAACAGACTGGATGCAGGGATGATGCTTCCCCCTGGCTGGGGAGGGTCCAGAGCAAGAGGTTGCAGCCTCAGGATATGGGGTAGGCCATTTCGGACTGAATTAATATCACACACCACCAGGTTATAGTCCAACAGGTTTATTTGGAAGCACGAGGTTTCGGAGCATTGCTCTTTCATCAGGTAACTAGTAGGGCAGGATAATACAAAGCAGAACTTATAGCAAACGACCACAGTGTCATGCAACTGAAATGATGGTTAATTAGATTAGATTACTTACAGTGTGGAAACTGGCCCTTCAGCCCATCAAGTCCACACCGACCCTCCGAAGAGCAACCTACCCAGACCCATTCCCCTACATTTATCCCTTCACCTAACACTATTGGCAATTTAGCATGGCCAATTCACCTAACCTGCACATTTTTGGACTGTGGGAGGAAACCGGAGCACCCAGAGCAAATCCACGCAGACACTGGGAGAATGTGCAAACTCCACACAGACAGTTGCCTGAGGTGGGAATTGAACCCGGGTCTCTGGCGCTCTGAGGCAGCAGTATTGAACAAACCGAGATTGCTGTTCAGTCTTTCATCTTTTAGAATGGATTACAGGTTTTGGTTCATTCATACATAAATCCCAGAAAATCTTTTAAGTCACATTCTCGAGATAACTTAAGGTTTTACAAAAAAAGGTGACATCTCAACTCAGGCAATGCATTAAAGGTGTGAGGTTAGAGTCTGTCTGAATTCCAATCTTGAGTCAGACTGGTTCTATTTCCAAAGTAGGAATTTATAAAATATTACATGTGTGCTTTTTGAGCAAAATAGAATGTGTCTGTGAATACAATTCTGCAAAAAGCGCATAATCTGCAGGCAGTCAATCTGTGTAACATTTTATAAATTCCTACTTTGGAAATAGAACCAGTCTGACTCAGGACAGGGATATAGACAGACTCTAACCTCACACCTTCATTGCATTGTCTAAGCTGAGATGTCACCTTTTTTATAAAATCTTAAATTATCGCAAGAATGTAATTTGAAAGAAGTTCTGGAGTTTACATATTAATGTACTGAAAGCTGCAACCCAATCTAAAAGATGAAAGACTTAACAGCAATCTCGGTTTGTTCAATATAACGTATCAATTGCATGACACTGTGATCTTTGGCTATAAATTCAGTGACTTACGATCCTTTTCCACAGCTACATGATGAAAGAGCAGCGCTCTGAAAGCTAGTTCTTCCGAATAAACGTGTTGGATTATAACCTGGTGTAATGTGATTTTTAATGTTGTCCGTCCCAGTCCAACACCAGCATCTCCATAGCCTTTCAGACTGAGAAGAGGAGAAGTGTATTCCCACAGAAAGTGATGATTCTGTGGAATTTTATACCACAGAAAGCTGTTGAGGACAAGTCATTGAATATATTTAAGAAAGAAAATGATTGATTTCTGGAATCCAAGAGGGAATGGAGAGAAACTGGGCAGGTGACGTTGAGTTAGAGAATCAGTTATGATGATGTTCGATGGACCGAATGGCCTATTCTTGCTCCTTTGCTTCTGTGTTAAAGTACTCAAATGGCTGGTCTCCATGACAATGGATAGATACTAACCTTGGTTGTTAGAAAGAATATATTTTTTAAAAAAGAGTGAAGATTAAAGTGGATGCTATCACACTGGAACAAGATGATAAGTCTATCTATTAAGGACAAATGGTAAGAGAAGATGACAGATGGGAGACAGGATTAGAAGAAGGATAGAGATAGCTAGAAGTAATTTAGCAAAAGGTGAAGGATATTAACACGAGGAAAGTTCAGGCTTGTAAAACAGAAAAAAACCTCATAAGATGCTGCATTCTGTTCAATTTCCTGTCTGCCTCAGAAATCTGGATGATCAGCAAAGATCTGTGTACGAAAGTAGAGGTCTTTGAGATGTGGTGTAAACTGAAACAAAAATCACAAAGAGACTAAGACACAAGAAAAGGTGCTTGAACAAAAGTAACTTAAATGAAGAGTCATCCCCAAAAAAGTCAATATATCAGCCGTTTAGCCCTGACACTGAAAAGCTGCACAAATCTCTTCCAGACGATAACGTGGAGAGCAGCAGAAAGAGGAGTTTTTCCTAAGTGTGGTTGGATGACAGATGTCACGGAGCAGTTGCAGACAGGCTATAGATGATGTGTAAGGAAGGCATGAGACAGACAAGCTCAGCACACCGTGACACACATCTCCTGGCAGGAGGAGCTTTAACAATCAGCAACACAGCAAAATAAAAGCAGGTCTACTTGGAAGTGAAGGGTTTAGAGCTCCTTTTGAAGTATACAAGACAAGGCAGAACACTATATGTCAATTGCAAGTGTTCAAGCCATTTGTTTAGATATAGGAACAGAATTAGGCCATTCAGCCCATCGAGTCTGCTCTGCCAGTTTCTCAGCCCATTCTCCTGCATTCTCCCTGTAACCCTTGACCCCTGTACCAATCAGGAACCAAACAAGAACCAATCTGTCTCTGTCTTAAACGCACTCAATGACTTGACCTCCACAGCTCCCTGATATTATTGATAGTTCCTTGTTATACCTTCAGCTTTCTTTCAAAAGATGTGTGTGTTCAACAAAATACACTTCCTTTCCATGAGCCATCAGTCTGATAACAAAGGTGGAAAGGTTAATTTCATTAACAGTCGGTCAGAGCCATGAGAAAGCAGTACAAAGTCCAGCTCAATGGGGTATTCCAAGACAGAACCTACCTAACTCAGGCATTGAGGGAAGAGATATTGCTTTAGTCTTTTACAGAATGAGTGGTGGTCAGAGAGGAGGAGTGAGAGACAGTGAGGTCTGAGAGTGGAAGCCGAAAACCAGCAATTAGGGAAACAGCTAAATAGTTGACCGGAGAGTTTTAAGATTGTTTCTTCTCTATATCGGGGCAGTAATGGGGAGGTATACACACTGCATTGTATTCATAGCTTTACAAATTAAAATACCTGATGGGACAAAAATACTCATGACATTATACTTCTGAACTTGAGATGATATTAAAATATAAAAGAAATGGCATGGGAGTTGATGTGTTACAGCTGTAGCATGCAGCAAGACCTGGACAACATCCAAGCTGGGCTGCTAAGTGGTAAAGTAACATTTGCAACACACAAATGCCAAGCAAAGACCATCTCCAACAAGAGAGGATCGAACTGTCAGTCCTTGAGACTCAATGGTGTTTCTATCATTGGGATTTCCCTCGATCGACATCTTGGGGCTTCTGATTGGCCAGAAGCTGAACAGGACTCACTGTGGAAGTACCGAGGCACCAAGAGCAAGTCAGGAGTGAGGTGGAATACTCCCCACATGCCTGGATGGGTGCAGCTCGATTTGAAAAACTTGGTACCATCCAGGACAAAGCCGCCCACTTGATCGGCACATCCACCATCTTCCACATTAATTCCCTGCACCACCAATCCTTATAGCAGCAGTGTGTACCATCTACAAGATGCACTGCAGAAATTCATCTATGTTCCCCCAACAACACCCCCACGCATCTCCTCCCTCAACCCACCCAACCACGCCTCCTCAAAGCAATGTGTCCTCCACTTGGAAAGACAAGGTCAGCAGACGTATGGTAACACCACCAAGTTCCCCTCCAAGCTATTCACTGTCCTGACTAGAAATATATCACCATTCCTGCACTGTCACTCGGGTCACTGTCCTGGATCTCCCTCCCTAACAGCTCTGTGGGGGCGTCCTTATACAGCCAGGACTGCAGTGGATCAAGAAGGCAGCTCACCACCAACTTATCCAAGGTAATTAGGGATCGGCAACAAATGCTGATTCAACCAATAAAATCCATGCCCCTGTGAATGAATAAAAAGCGTGTGGGAGATGGCGGACCCCAATGTGATCATCAGCAAACACATCAGCAGTAATTGTTCACTGTTTGAGGAAGCTAGACTTTGAGTTGATGACCTGGGAATCTGAATTACAGATATTGCAATGCCTCAGGGGAGAGGGTAAGGTACCTGAGCGCTTCCCCTTACATTAGATGCATGATTCATGGTCAAAGACAGGAGGCTGTGTCTCCAAGTGCTGCAGAAAAGGGTATCCAGCAATGGAAGAGCCTCAGTCCTTGAATGGTTTGAGGTTCCTGCAGTCTGTGTGGTCAAGAACAGAAACTGTAGGGAGCCTACTGACCATAGGACAGTGATAACGGGTGTGGAGCGTGGGAAGGTGAGGGGAAAATTCAAGTGAGGTATGGGGAGAGACCAGTAAAACAGAGTATAGCTGGAACAGAGGACAGTGTCATTGGAGGGATAGATACTGTCCTCTGTACAGGGCATCCGTTCCAATAGCTGTGTTGCCTGCCCAGTGCCAGCGTTAAGAACATTTCCTTGAGACAGGAATGGGAATATTTTGAAGGCACCCCTTAAATCGTATCTCTTTCAGATGCACCTTAGAACCTACTTCTTTGATCAAGCTGCTGGTTGCCTGTCCGAATATCTCTTTTTGTGACTTGGCATCAAATTTTGTTTGGTAACATTCCTGTGAAACACTTTTGGGACATAAAAGATGCTACATAAATGCAAGCTATTGTTGCTACTTGAAGGTTTAAGATGAATTGTGGTTGTTGATCAAGAGGCAGGCAGTTAAAATCAGCAATTACCGAGTGTGTTCTCCTGATTAGACAGACTGAACTGCTGCAGACATATTGCATTTATAAACCGGACTGTCAGAAAGCCACATCGAGAGGTGGAGCTCTTCATAGATATCCGATATAAATTCAACGCACGCTTGTGAACACCCTATCAATAGAAATTCAAAGAAAATTGAAAACATCCTCAGCACATGTCAAAAAGTAAAAATGTTAAGGAACAATTCAGTGTAGGCAATGTGAAATAGTCAGAAGATACATTAATTACAAATCATTTTTGATGAGTTCAGGCATCCTGTTTTTTGCCGAATTTAGCGCTTATTAAAATAAGGGAATCTCCCACTAAGGATAAAATCCGCTACAATTTTAATCACTTCAAGTGGCAAAGGCACAGTATAAATCAGACTTAACTTCAGCAGCAGCAAGTTCAGTAAACACTCAGGTCAGTGTGTTAATGATATGGCAACTTCACCCTGTCTGGGCCTGGTCTTAACTCACTTCAAAAACATTCACACACACAGTTGCAAACTCTCACTGCATTCTGAGAGAGGGGGCCTTGGAACATAACTATTGAAATGTCCTCTGTTCAGCCATCCCCTTCAACACTCAGGTAACAATCTGCATCATAATACAGACCATGTCCTAGTTCATGAATATCTGTGATATACTGTAGTTCCAGAAGCAGAAAGGTTTGCATTTGTATAGCATCTCCTGTGACCTTAAGATATCCCAGAAAACAGGAAAGCAGTGCTTACCTTTGATTATTTGAATTTGGGATTTCAGTATATTTCTTAAACATGTGCACATGCCCAATCATTTATCTCACTCTGTAATTTTAATCAAAGGAGTGAAAAAGTAATAATTTTTTTCTTGAGTCACTACAGTTCCTGTTGTGAAGATCTTCCTATGTGTTTTCTTTTGGGGTGCGGCAGTTCAAGGATGTATGGATTTAGAGTGATGAAGGAATTGTGGAGGTACGGCCAAGCTCAGGTGGAACGAAGCAATTGGGGTGTAGTGGGGACTCACTCAGAGTCATTCAGTACGGAAACAGACCCTTCGGTCCAACTAACCCATTCTGACCATGTTCCCAAGCTAAACTAGTCCCAGCTGCCTGCGCTTAACTCAAATCACTCCAAACCTTTCCTATTCACGAACCTAGCCAAAGGTCTTTTAAACACTGTAACTGTACCTGCATCCATCACTTCCTCTGGCAGTTCATTTCACGCATGAACCACTCTCTGCGTAAAAAGGTCACCCTTCATGTCTTTTTTAAATCTTTCTCCTCTCACCTGTCCCCTAGTTTTGAATTCCCCCACCCGAGGGAAAAGACCCTTCACATTCACCTTATCTAAACCTTTCTCTGTCCAATGACACTCCTTCAGAACTAAAGCTGCCAAGAGTCATTGGACTCGAAACATTGACTCTGTTTCTCCCTCCACAGATGCTGCCAGACCTGCTGGATAGACCATCTGAACAGTTTTTATTCCTGTCTTTATGGGAGAAGTGGTTCCATTGTAAATGATCCTTTCCCCTTACCAAATAAATCAGAATTAGAGATAACAAACAGGGTGAGTATCTGTTGTACCAACAAAGAGATTGTTCTCCACTGGGATTCTGCAAAGACAGAATATTTCCATTGAATTATTGCACAGGTTTCTTTACTCTAGGAAGCAGGAGACTGACCGGCTGCCTTGAGAGGGATCTTTCAAATTCAAGTCACCATAGTCCGACAGGACTGTAGGGTCAAAAAGTGTGGCATTGGAAAAGCACAGCAGGTCAGACAGCATCCGAGGAGCAGGAGAATCCTGCTCTCTCAGCAGAGAGAGAGAGACAAATGTTAGTGGTTTCACCTGAGGGGCACCGAGCCTCAGATGAGGGGAGAAGTTGAGAAGGAGAGTCCTTCATGGTGACCTCTCTTAGTGTCATTGCATCACAAACCAGCTGCTGAGCCCCCAAACCCCCACTGATCTGTAAAATTATGGAAGTGTTCAGTGTGGGGACTTCAATATTTGTCTCTGCTTCAGTGTCTGAGGAGTTGTGAACGGTGCTGGCAATCATCAGCGAACATCCCCACTTCTGACTGTACAATGGAGGGAAGGTCATTGATGAAGCAGCTGAAGATGGCTGGGCCTGGGACATTACCCTGAGGAACTCCTGCAGGGATGTACTGGAATGGAGGTGAGTGGTCTCCAACATTCACCGTCTTTGTACAGGGTATAGTTCCAAACAGCAGAGAGTTATCCATTGAAGGCCAATGACATTAATTTCACTGGAGTTGCTTGGTTAAAATATTAGAGGTAAAAACAATGACTGCAGATACTGGAAACCAGATTCTGGATTAGTGGTGCTGGAAGAGCACAGCAGTTCAGGCAGCATCCGAGGAGCATTTTTACAAATTCAGGGAGCATGGAGGTTTCACGATTCTTCCAGAATGAACTTGGAGGATTGGTAGATCTTTAGCTTGAGGGATGTCGAGTTCGATTCTGATCATTTGTAACTCACTTCTCCCCGGAAGGATCTTTTACTTCCTGGGTGTCTTTAATGGAGAATGTTGTTCCTGAAAAACCCAGGAATTGGTCCATTTCCTTATCTGGAGGACTATTAAACTCTGAAATTTCCTGTTAGCATAGGGAGATAGCGAGGGCAGAGGTCTTTAATTTCATGAATATCCATCTTTGATGATGACTGCTTTGTAGAAACAATTACAAGTCAGGAATCAGTCATCCAAGAACTTTGGGATATTTTTAGTTTTTGGGTCGACTATAGTCCATTCAGGGCTCTTTGAGTCCTTTGAATAAACCTTTTCTCAACCTGAACAGACATGAACAGACTCAAATGGCTTGAGTGGGTATTACTGAGCCATAGAGTCAGAGAGATGTACAGCACAGAAATAGACTCTTCGCTCCAATTCATTCATGCCAACCAGATATCCCAACCCAATCTAGTCTCACCTGCCAGCACCCAGCCCATATCCCTCCAAACCCTTCCTATTCATAGACCCATCCAAATACCTCTTAAATGTTGCAACTGTACCAGCCTCCACCACTTCCTCTGGCAGCTCATTCCATACACATACCGCCCTCTGCATGAAAAAGTTGCCCCTTAGGTCTCTTTTATATCTTTCCCCTCTCACCCTAAACCTATGCCCTCTAGTTCTGGTCTCCCCCATTCCAGGGAAAAGACTTTGTCTATTTATCCCATCCATGCTCCTCGTGATTTTGTAAAGCTCTATAACGTCACCCCTCAGCCTCCGATGCTCCAGGGAAAACAGCCCCAGCCTGTTCAGCCTCTCCTTATAGCTCAGATCCTCCAACCCTGGCAACATCTTTGTCAATCTTTTCTGAGCCCTTTCAAGTTTCACAACATCTCTCCGATGGGAAGGAGACCAGAATTGCATGCAATATTCCTACAGTGGCCTAACCAATGTCCTGTACAGCCACAACATGACCTCTCAACTCCTTTACTCAATACTCTGACCAATAAAGGAAAGCATACCAAACGCCTTCTTCACTATCCTATCTACCTGCAACTCCACTTTCAAGGAGCTATGAACCAGCACTCCAAGGTCTCCATAATCAGCACTGTTTTTAAATTATCTCAGATGCACTCCGATGTCTTGAGATACATGAATTCAACAGCAAAGGTAGTAGTTGCACAGATTCACTGCTGTGTCATTTAGCAGTGTAGGTTTCTTTCTCTCTCTCTCTCTCCTGCACTGACCTGATCATGTGCTGCCTTTGTCTGTTCTTCCCCCTTTTAAAGTGCCATTGTTTTGACTTTTTTTCCCCAAAGTTCCAAAACAATGCAATAGCATATAAAACAGTAATTGCTGCTCCTGGAATTCGAGGAAATCACCTCCAACACCTAAAACACCTCAAAAAAGGAGCAGCTCTTACTGTCAGAAATTTTTCCCATCCTCCATCTTGGATTAGCCGGAACAATGCCCTCAGTTCATTCGTCCAGGTGAGTAATGTAGATGTGAATCGTAATGAATCTGAGTTTTGAAGAAATTCTGTATCTTAGGAATTATTATCTTGTAGCAGGTTCAATTCTGTGTTCAGTTTAACCTATTTCTAACACTGAATCTTTAAAGCAATATTACATCTCCCACCATTTTAATGTGATTATTTACTCTTATTACTTTAAACCTGATTTAAATCAATAGCGTCCACTTTTGATCCATTTTCCACCAAAACGTAATGAGTCTGCATTAGATAAATGCTGATGGCTTGAAAACTTGTAACCTTGTATCTAATCAATGTGTTTTTAATTATCTTGTCTTAAAGTTTCTCAAAAACTTTGAATAATAGCAATGTGGCTAAATTTTCTTTGCAATTTTTTCAAACTTGAATAGAGTGAAGCTGCAATATTTATGGTAAAGTCTGTGTTACAATAATGATGTAATTTTACTTCCTTAAACCTTTAGGTTCTGTAAAGTGACACTATTTTACTTTTGCCTGGAGCCTTTTTGACCAGCTGAGTTCCCACCTTATTCATATTTGCTGTCCTTTTGTGATCAGCTGGAGGGTTCTCACTTTATCACAGCCCAACACACAATACATGCTGCACTGCCCATTCTTTTATAAATAACCTCAGTGTCTACAGGCTGCATAAATCTTCCCACCAAAACTCTGACTTGAATCATGAAGGTCTCAGTCTTATTTCAATCTTTAAATGCATCTATCGTTTTCCTTTCAACTTGTGTTCAAAATTCTTTTGAGTTATTCTTCGGTTAACTTAAATCTGCTCTGTTATTTTTTTCAGCACGAGAAGTGAAGGGTTTCGCCCTTGATCTGTTCGCCATGGCTGTGCTTCATGAAGTCTACCTGTAATGGTAGCAACATTCATTCTGAAGGGCAAATATTCTTTCTCATTAAGAGACGTCCGGACAGCTGTATGAGTAGGTGGGGAGCAGAGGGATACAGATGCTTGGGAATTGGGTGACAGGTTTCGACAGTGGATTTGGATCAGCTCAGGCTTGGAGGGCCGAAGGGCCAGTTCCTTGGCTGTAAGTTTCCGTTGTTCTTTGTTCATCTTCTATCCTTTCCATCACCGTTTCAAAGTTTCTCCCCAGCACCCATGGTGATTCCCAACTTTACTCACGGCATTCTGAACTGCTTCCAAACATCCGTCCACCATGTGGGATCTGAAAGTTTCCAGTGTACACATCCGCTTCCCCCCCCCCCACGCCACCCCCACAAGTTCTTCCTGTTCCTGTTGCCAGCTCAGAGGTGCAGTTTTCCTTCGGGAATGCTCTTCCTGCTCTGCTGTTGAATCCACACGCGCTGCCTGTCTGCTTCCAGCTACTGACTGTTCTTCAAGTGGTAAACGCACCGGTTTACCACTTGAAGTGGTGAGCACCGTTTTGGTCAAATAGGCCTTTTACATCATTGTCAACTTGAGATATTTTTGCCATGATTCCCACCCACTGATCACCACGCTGTATGTTGTAGTACCAACCAGTGTCATTTTATGGTGGATGTAAAATGCTGTCAACAATCCTCATTCCTTTGGTTAGTCTAAGAACCTACTAATGAGCAGTTGTAGAGGATAATCCAGCATTGAGGCTTCACAGGAAAAGCCACTTGTCTTAGCACATACCGTACAATTTTAGAGTCATAGAGCACAGAAACAGACCCTTCAGCCCAACTCATCCATGCTGACCAGGTTTCCTAAAATGAATTAGTCCCATTTACCTGTGTTTGAGCCATATCCCTCCAAATCTTTCCAATCCATGTACCTGTCCAAATGTCTTTTAAATGTTATAATTGTACTTGCCTCAACTGAAAGATCTCCCCAGAGGCTGGTATCCTGTCACCAAATCACCATTTACTTACACATGGAGTGGCCTTGACACTGATCCAGCTCCCTCAGAGCCAGCTCTAAGAGTGAACAATATGACACTCTTGTTTATATCTGTCAGCCACGACTCCCTAATTTGACCAGGTTAACAGCCGCAATCAGGGAACGCATATTCTATGAAGTCCACCTGGCTGATCTCGTTACAATCACGTCGTCTACCACTTCCTCTGGCAGCTCGTTCCATACACCCTCCGAGCGAAAATATTGCCCTTCAGGTCTGTTTGAAATCTTTCCCCTGTCAACTTCAACCGATGCCCTCCAGTGTGATAGCAACAGGGAAAAGTTACACTGACTAGTTTGTCATTGTGACCTCCCGTTAAACTGCTCCTCTCCACCCAATGACAGTGACATCAGCAGATAGGGTGGATGTTAAGGCAGCTTCAACATTAACTCTTTCAGAACCATGTACATAGAAAACATCGGGCACAGTTTCAAAACAGGAAATAGAAGGACAATGTCTGGAAGTTGTTTTGTACATACAGGGTGAAGGAAAGCTATTCGCCTTGCCTATTTTATATCTCAGACCTATGGCACTGGTTTCATTGTGTGTAGCAGGTTGTATATCCTGTGCTATATAAAGTCTATCTACTCTCTATGTTTCAGACCTGGCTTTTAGCTCTTTTCTTACAGTTTTGTTTAGTTTAATCTGAGTCCACACCCAGACCTAACCAATCGTGTACAGTGAGCAAATAGACTCAGCGAGTAGAGGGAAGGCTGATGGATTGTTGGCCCTTGTTTTAAAGGGAATAGGGTGTAAAAGTAGGATGGTGTTGTTAAAACTATTCAAAGCACTAAGTCAGACCTCAGCTGGAATACAATGAACCCTTATTGAAGGAAAGATCTTGTGCTATTGGTGGCAGTCCAGAGAAGGTTCACTCGGCTGTTACTGAAGATGGAGGGACTGTTTTATGAGGAGAGGTTGAGTAGATTGGACTTACCCTCATAAAAGAATGAGAAGTGACCATATTGAAAAGTACAAGATCCTTAGAGGAGTTAGGATCGATGCAGAGTTTGTTTCCCCATGTAGGAGAGTTTAGCACCACAGGACATTTCTCAGAATACAGGTATGTGAGGAGGAATTTCTGCTGTCAGAGGGGAGTTAAACTGTGGAATTCTGTATCACAGAGAGCTGTGAGGCTGGGGCATTCAGTATATTAAAGGCTGAGATAGACAAGTTTTTAATCAGTAAGGGAATCGAGGGATATGTGAGAAAGGCAGGAGGGTGGAGTTGAGGATTATCAGTTCAGCCATGATCTCATTGAATGGGAGAGCAGGCTTTTTGGGCTGAATGACTTGTTTCTACTGCAATGTCTTATGGTGTTATACAGAAGCAAACCAAAGAACTGAGCACTGCAGGAACGGACTCACCGAAAATTCACATATGGAACAGTTTCAGGAGACTGTGGTAAAACGGTAGGGTTTGTATTCGGCAATGATCACTCCTAACAGGCTGAAGATTACATTTATACTTGAATGAAGATCTGATTGTGGGTAGAATTCTGCAAGTTGCTCTTTTCCCAGAGATTAGTGGGGCAGGACTTGCTGAATTGTTAGAAGCCTTTGATATAGTCCCACATAGGAGATTACTGAGCAAAGTTAAGGCACATAGTATTGGGGCCGAAATACTGACTTGGATTGAAAATTGGTTGGCTGACAGGAAGCAAAGAGAAGTGATAAACTGGCTCCTTTTGGAATGGCAGGCGGTGACCAGTAGGGTACTACAGGGTTCAGTGCTGGGAACACAGCTGTTTACAATATACATTAATGATATAGATGAAGGCATTAAAAGTAATATTAGCAAATTTACTGATGATAAAGCTGGGTGGCAGGGTGAAAGTGAGGAAGAAGTTATGAGAATGCAGAGTGACTTGGACAGGCTGGGTGGGTGGACGGATGCATGTCAGATGCAGTTTACTGTGGATAAATGTGTGGTATCCACTTCGGTGGCAAGAACAGGAAGGCAGATTACGATCTAATTGGAGTCACGTTAGGTAAAGGGGAAGGACAATGAGATCTAGGTGCTCTTGTACATCAGTCAATGACAGCAAGCATGCAGGTATAGCAGGCACTGAAGAAAGCTAATGGCATGCTGGCCTTCATAACAAGAGGAATTGAATATAGGAGCAAAGAGGTCCTTATGCAGCTGTACAGGGCCCTGGTGAGACCACACCTGGGGTATTAGTGTGCAGTTATGGTCTCCAAATTTGAGGAAGGACATTCTGGCTATTGAGGGAGTGCAGCATAGGTTCATGAGGTCAATTCCTGGAATGGCAGGACTATCATATGTCGAAAGATTGGAGCAACTGGGCTTGTATACACTTGAGTTTAGAAGGACGAGAGGCGATCTGATTGAGATGTATAAGATTATTAAAGGATTGGACACTCTGGAGGCAGGAAGCATGTTTCCGCTGATGGGTGAGTCCAGAACCAGAGGACACAGTTTAAAAATAAGAGGTAGGTCATGAGAAAAAACTTCTTCACCCAGAGAGTGGTGGACATATGGAACGTTCTGTCCTTAAAGCAGTGGAGGCCAGATCTCTGGATACTTTCAAGAAAGAGATGGATAGACCTCTTAAAGATATTGGAATCAAGGGTTATGGGGATAAGGCAGGAACAGGACACTGATTGTGGATGATCAGCCATGATCACAATGAATGGTGGTGTTGGCTCGAAGGGCTGAATGGCCGACTCATGCATCTATTGTCTATTGAGAGTTGGAGCCGTTTCTGGTATCCCCTCATACACGGGGTAGGTATGGTACAATGAGATTCAGTGGAAATCCTGGAATAAACCTCTTCACCTGAAGGAGTCCTGGCCTAACTTTCCCTCCAAAATTGGCCTTGATTTTAAAGTAAAAGATCCAGATTTTCTCTCCTCTGATCTCAGGCTGGAACTTTGGGTTGAGCTCAGATCATTCCCAGCTTTTGGAAGAAAGCAAGTCCAGAGTCCAACAGAGCTGCCCAATGTGAGAAGGCCCAGAGCTCATTCAGATCCTGCCTTCAGAGTGTGATGAAGCCTGCCTGGGATTTTCCTGTTACTAGTTTTCCGGTTTCCTGATTGACAAGGACAGGACAATTGTCTGGAGCTGATTGACCAGACTCAGCAGGGTCCCAGCATTCAGCAGGCCACAGGCCTTCCTCTCCTGCCTGGCTGTGGTTGCAGCCCAAGGCTGACCAGTAAAGGGATCCCATTCACATCCGACCTGCATACCAGCACCATGGCTGCTTATCCCTGGTTTTGAAGAGTTGGAGAGTGTCCACCTTTCAGGTCGAAGTGCTCTCCCAGCTCCCTACTCTTTACAGCAGCCGTCCACTCCTCTTGAGCTGGAGGTCCTCAGGGTTGGCCTGGGAGCTATAAGATGAAAGTGAGTACTGCAGATGCTGGAGATTTGGGCCAAGAGTGTGGTGCTGGAAAAGCACAGCAGGCCAGGCAGCATCCAAGGAGCAGGAAAGCCAACATTTCAGGCAAAATCCCTTCATCAGGAATGAGGCAGGGAGTCTCAGGGTGGAGAGAGAAATCAGAGCGGGATGGGGTTGGGGGAAGGTAGCTAAGAGTGCAGTAGGTAGATGGAGGTGGGGTAAAGGTGATAGGTCAGAGAGGAGGGTGGAGCAGATAGGTGGGAAGGGAGATTAGCAGGTAGGACAGGTCATGGGGATAGTGCTGAGCTGGAAGGTTGGAACTGGAGTAAGGTGGGGGGAGGGGAAATGAGGAAACTGGTGAAGTCCACATTGATTCCATGGAGGTTGGAGGGTCCCGAGGCCAAAGATGAAACGTTCTTCCTCCAGGCATCGGGTGGTGAGGGAGTGGTGATGGAGGAGGACCAGGACCAGCATGTCCTCAGCAGAGTGGGAGGGGGAGTTAAAGTGTTCGGCCATGGGGCGGTGAGGTTGATTGATGCAGGTGTCTCCAAGATGTTCTCTGAAGTGCTCTGTGAATAGGCATTCTGTCTCCCCAATGGAGAGGAGGCATCATCGGGAGCGACGGATACAGTAGATGACATGTGTGGGAGTGCAGGTGTAATCCAGGTAGCTGTGGGAGTCAGTGGGAGCTACAAGAGGTCACCTGCTACCCTTAACAAATGGGGAACCCACCTCCATGACAACTAAGGGACACATCTCCAGAGGGTGGTGATGGGTTACCATCCAGGGTCAGGCTCAGGACTTTGAACCTGTCCCTCATTCACAGTTTACCAACTCCACAATTCAGCCAATTGAGCCTTTAGTGTGGGAGGGGAGTGTGAAGGAAAATGGTGGATCAGTCTTTAGAATGAATAGGTTTCCTTATCAATGTGGCCCCCTGGAGTTTCAAAGAGTCAGAGGTGACTTAATTGAAACGTATAAGATCCTGAAGGGACTTGACTGTATTCTTTTTTCCAAAGTGCAAGACCTCGCATTTGCTCACGTTGAATTTCATCAGCCATTTCCTGGACCACTCTCTTAAACTGTCCAAATCTTTCTGCAGATTCTGCAGTATGTTCCTACATCTAGGTCAAAGGTTAGCTGGGCAGTTAGATCTTGTGCTGTCCATTATTGTGTGTTTGTAAGATCGCATTGAAAAGGACAATGGCGTTGAGGGGCTGAATGGTCTGTTCCTGTATTGATGTCTTTCTCTGTACCAGTCCCAATCCCAACAGTGCAACAGCAAGTCCAACCTCAGCTGTGATGGCCCACATTGCTGAACAGTGCGCAGGCTAGCCTCACATACAAAAGGAAACCACTTTAGGTGCCATTGACCCAGACTGCTTTTCTAATCAGACTCATTAAGGTTGAGAAACGAGGTGGTGAGGGTTTGATTCAGTGTGTGTGGGGAAGCTGAGGGGTGCAAGATATTTCAAGCAATCAAAGCTGTTCTTTCTATAGCCAATCAAAAAGTGGGCCATCCATAAGTCTCCTAAAAAGAGGATAAAAGTCTCAGATGTCTATTTTGCAGTCCTCCTTAAAATAGAAAATAGCACAGCCACATTGTCCCACAAGATTGATAAAAATTCCTTCCATTGTGCAGTAATTCTCTCGGGATCTATACTGACCCTGACAATGTTTAAGTGGAGCTGCTTGCAATTTCATAACAGGCTAAGCAGTTAATGTAGTGTGGCAGTTTCACATTGCACTTCCTGACTGGTGCTTATCCCCATCTTCACACGAGATTCAGTGTCAACTCGGAGGGTTATAGATTGCTCCAAATTAGGGCTGTGTGTAATGTGAGCACATCTCTGATTCTGTTCATGATAAATTTCATTCTCACCGAAGGCCCCACACCCCTCACCATAACTCTCTGTTATATCCCACACCCCTCGCTGTAACACACTGATATATCCAAATCCCCTCTCTGTAACACTGATATATCCTGCACCCCTCCCTATAACACTCTGATATATCCAAACCCTCTCTCTGTAACACTCTGATATATCCCGCACCTCTCACTGTAACACTATGACATGCCTCACACCCCTCACTGTAACACTCTGATATATCCCAAACCTTTTACTCTAACACTCTGATATATC
Organism: Chiloscyllium punctatum; assembly: GCF_047496795.1. Lineage (NCBI taxonomy): Eukaryota > Metazoa > Chordata > Chondrichthyes > Orectolobiformes > Hemiscylliidae > Chiloscyllium > Chiloscyllium punctatum. The sequence continues at coordinate 7,959,221 of NC_092775.1, forward strand.
TGACTCCCCTCACTGTAACACTCTGATATATCCTACACCCCTCACTGTAACACTCTGATATACCCCATACCCCTCTCTGTATCACCCTGATATATCCCAAACCCCTCAGTGTATCATTGATATATTCCACACCCCTCACTATATCACACTGATACATCCCACACCCCTCACTATAACACTCTGATGTACTACATACCTCTCATTGTAACACTTTGATATATCTCAAACTCACCATTGTAACATTTTCATTTGCCTCACACCCCCTCCGTGTAACACTCTGATACAGCCCTCAGTGTAACACTCTGATACAGCTTCTGGATTAGTGGTGCTGGAAGAGCACAGCAGGTCAGGCAGCATCCAAGGAGCTTCGAAATCGACGTTTTGGGCAAAAGTCCTTCATCAGGAAGGGCTTTTGCCCGAAACGTCGATTTTGAAGCTCCTTGGATGCTGCCTGAACTGCTGTGCTCTTTCAGCACCACTAATCCAGAATCTGGTTTCCAGCATCTGCAGTCATTATTGTTACCACTCTGATACAGCCCTCAGTGTAACACTCTGATACAGCCCTCAGTGTAACACTCTGATAAACTCTGGACTTGATTGGTTTGGGAATTGGCAATTTCTGTGGATACCAAGCTGAGCTTTTCCATGATGCACTACCTTATCTGTGGTTGGATTGGATCTGTTTTCCCTCCCTCTGAAGGCACAGTGTTCTAGAAGGTGTTCAATATTGTTCCTTCGCCAGTCGATAAGGGTCAGACTAGTGTCTGCTGTCCAGGTTTTCTCTCTGTCTGTCTGTCTCTCTCTCTCTCTCTCTGCTTTATCCTGTTTCCAATATGATCAATTATATATTTTATCTACATTGGTTTTGGAATTTGAAAAAGATATTTCAACCAGGTTTCTTTTATAAACATCAAAATAATTAATCCATTATGAAAATAAGATCAATATTAAAAAAAGCTGATTAACAAGCCAATTGAAATAGGAAAGTGTAAATATTTATTCTTCTGTATAACTCAAGCATACCAGTTAAAGAAAAACACCCTTTCTCTGCAGGGATTAATTTTGGGTGATAAAGAGACACTTTGGCCAATATCTGTTAGTTCTTGAAGGAAATAAAAATATATGAAATGCTCAAGACTGCTTTCAGCCATCATCTTGACACATATAGATGGGTGTCACTGAACACAGACAGCTATTACTTGGACCTCTGCTGATACTGTTCCGTCTGGAATCATCAAATACATCATAGGGTGTGGCACGGTGGCTCAGTGGTTAGCACTGCTGCCTCACAGCACCAGGGTCCCAGGTTCGATTCCAGTCTCAGGCAAATGTCGGTGTGGAGTTTGCACATTCTCCCCGTGTCTGCGTGGGTTTCCTCCCACAGTCCAAAGATGTGCAGGTCAGGTGAATTGGCCATGCTAAATTGCCGATAGACCCATTGCCCATAGGAAATGGGTCTGGGTGGGTTACTCTTCGGAGGGTCGGTGTGGACTTGTTGGGCCGAAGGGCCTGTTCCCACACTGTAGGGAATCTCATCTAATCTAGACTTTCAAAAGAGAACAGCTGAGACAGTTTCTGGGGTCTCACATTGGACTCTCCAAAAGGCTTTTCCCAGAGAGATACAGCTGCGTAACATCTACCTATCAGCAGGCTGTACTCCAGTTGACTCTCAAACAATATCCAGAAAAAAGTTATAAACTGAGTTATGTGATTTCCAGTGAACAAGTCTGAGAAATTATCTAATATCATGTGACTTCATGCAACAATACCCACACATCTGTGTGAGTGGATGTACGTGTTTGTGCAGACACTCATGTAATGTGTATGGTGTGTGTGTGTGTGGATGTATTATTGTACAATGGCGTTTTTCTCTGGAGCAGTGTGATTACCAACTCTTTAGGTATTGAAGACTCACCTCCAGGACTTCACTACAAGCAATATTTTTTTTTTTATTTTCTTCACACAATTTTACTTATTTGTGATATCATAAACCTCATGGTACAGGGGTAAAATGAAAGTCAAGGATTATCAAGTTGGGATTGGAGGAGTAGCTTCTGTGGATTGTGAAAAGGTCAGTAAGACTTGGCAATAACACAGTTCGACAGCCAAACTGAAAGTCAGAGAGAGCCAAAGACAGCTGGAGAAACTGGATGGGTCCACATATTTGGCAGGAGTCAGCACCTTTGAGGAGTTGGAACCAAATTGGACTGCGAAACAGGTAAATCCCTGGTGAACATAACTGCACAGTCATCAGTCTGCTTTCAACAACAATGGTGATGAGATGTCTTTGATTTAATTATATCCAGGTACCTCGCTCATTAGAGCTTGCAAATTGGGAACTGTGTATCCGATATATATAAACGGATCAATTAATGTCACTTCCCACAAATACAACCATTTTCAGTGCTTGGACACTCCCAGGAGATTACTAACTCTTGAATTATAGATTGGAAGAGTTACCTTGTTTTTCATTGTTATTTGGAGGAATGCAGAATGCAAGGGTAAGCATCAAATATCCAGAACAAACAGAAACAATAAGGAACATATTCCATCAACCCAAGCAGCGTTGAAAGTGAGGAACAAACAACACCTAAATTTAGATAGCACTTTTCACTAACTCAGAAATACAGCTAATGGAGTCATGTTTGAAATGTAGTTCTTGTTGGAATGCAGAAAATGCAGCAGCCAATTTGTGCACAGCAAGCTCCCACAAATAGCAATGTTTTTTGAATGTTGTCGGAGGGAAAAATGTTGCCCAGGATACAGAGGACAACATCCTTCCCCTTCTTCACAATACAGCCATGAACATAGGAGCATCTGAAAGTGGAGCTTGTGTAAGCCATTCAGCCCCTCAAACTTGCCCCGAGGCAATGATCGATAAATTAACAATTGATCTGCCCTAGGACCCAGCTCTTACAATCTCTCATGGATCCACTGGAGAGGGTGGACAGACCGCCTCAGCTGAATGTTAGAACCTTCAACACATTGATGCCTGTTCAGGGGCATTCAGCCTGGAGTTACTGTCCTATGGTGGAAGAGATGATGAGGGGAATGGGCATGACCTTTCTCATGGCTCAACTCAGCAAGGGAAGGAGGTTAACCCTGTCAGGTCTCTATGAGAGAGCAGGGGAGGGGGATTGACCCTGTCAGGTCTCTATGAGAGAGAGAGCAGGGGAGGGGGATTGACCCTGTCAGGTCTCTATGAGAGAGAGAGCAGGGGAGAGGGATTGACCCTGTCAGGCCTCTATGAGAGAGAGAGCAGGGGAGGGGGATTGATCCTGTCAGATCTCTACGAGGAGAGAGAGAGAGAGAGAGAGAGAGAGCAGGAGATGGGGATTGACCCTGTGAGGTCTCTATGAGAGAGCAGGGGAGAGGGATTGACCCTGTCAGGTCTCTTTGAGAGAGCAGGGGAGGGGGATTGACCCTGTCAGGTCTCTATGAGAGAGCAGGGGAGGGGGATTGACCCTGTCAGGTCTCTACGAGGAGAGAGAGAGAGAGAGAGAGAGAGAGAGCAGGAGATGGGGATTGACCCTGTGAGGTCTCTATGAGAGAGCAGGGGAGAGGGATTGACCCCGTCAGGTCTCTTTGAGAGAGCAGGGGAGGGGGATTGACCCTGTCAGGTCTCTATGAGAGAGCAGGGGAGGGGGATTGACCCTGTCAGGTCTCTATGAGAGAGAGAGAGAGCAGGGGAGAGGGATTGACCCTGTCAGGGCTCTATGAGAGAGAGCAGGGGATGGGGATTGCCCCAGTGAGGTCTCTATGAGAGAGAGCAGGGGACGGGGATTGACCCTGTCAGGTCTCTATGAGAGAGAGCAGGGATGGGGGATAGACCCTGTCAGGTCTCTATGAGAGACAGCAGGGGAGGGGATTGACTGTCAAGTCTGTGGGGTTCTGTTTTCAGGGGATGCATAGCTCCCTTCCAGATTTTCTTTCCTTGGGAGATTGAGATCAAAATCTACACATACCCTTAACCCCAGTGCTGTCTGACCTACACTGACACCTGTTTAAACACCAGCAAGTTTTAACTGCTTCCCTTTGTTGTTAACCTTCTCCACAGTTCTGTATCTCCTCCAGCTCCTTAGAATTCCTCCATTCTGGCATTTTGAACACTCGATTGTAATTGCTCCGCATTGACAGTCATACTTTTAGCTGATTAGCCCCTAACTTCTGGAGCCCCTTGCCCAAAGCCTGACTTGAAACATGAACTCTGTTCCAATCTCCTAACTTTCTCCAGCAGTCCCTGTGTTTGGCTTGGATTTCCAGCATCTGCAGTATTTTGCTTTTCTGTCGCTCCCAAAACCTACCCGTCTGGCAATAACTTTGGTATCTGCTCTAATACCTCATTCTGGGGGTTGGGTGCCATATTTTGGGAGATAAAGCTCCCATGAAATGTTCTGGGACACATTACTAACACTAGGCATGACATGAATGCTGGTTGGTGTTGTTTTGTCACTTGCTTCCTCACAATGAATTTCGCCAGCTGCAGTCATGCTGAATTGGAAATTCTCTGTCAGACTATCAGTAATTCCTTATTAGCCTTTTCAGAGTTGACTACAGCTTGTGGATTACGTGGCTCTCCAACTGAATGGGATTCTGGCAATGCTGTGTCACATACCCGTGTGAATCGCACTGAGATTCAGAAAAAGAGGCATCAACTTGGAGGCTAAAAACCATGAAATCAATGTTTTTGTTGGCAGTGGTACTGAATTTTACAGGTCATGTGGCACTATCCCACAGTCTGCAGAGATATTACACAGACCTATAAGGAATATACAGCACAGAATCAGGCCATTCAGCCCCACTAGTCTGGGTGGCTGTTTACAGTCCATGTACATTCCACCTTGGGATGACTGTCTGTGTGGAGTTTGCACATACTTCCTGCATTTGTGTGCGATTCCTCCAGGTGCTCCGGTTTCCTCCCATACTCCAAAGGTTAGGTGCATTAGCCGTGGTCAATGTGGGATTACAGGAATAGGGTGGGTAGCTCTTCAGATGGTCTATTTGGACTCTTCAATGGCCTGCTTCGATACTGTAGGGAATCTATGATTCTATATAAATCCCTCATTCCCACTGCCTCATCTGCTCTTCCAATAGATCTTTCTATTCGCTTTTCTGTCAAGTACCTGTCCAATATCCTTTTGAAAAGATCTAATCCATTCATCCAAGCTGCTCCTCTGGCCGGACAGTAAACAAACACAGAACAAGAAAAGTTTTACAAAAATGCCTTACCTGAGTCCAGACATTGGTGGATTCCACTATGTTCCTCTCCAAAAGCCATTTCATCATTATTTTCACAAGTCTGCCACTTTTAAGGCTGCAATAATAAAAAAAGGAGAAACTAACAAAAGAACTGAAACGACACTACACTGCAATATAGATTTTTTTCCTTAAATAGCCTAAAGCTACAAAATGACAATAAAAACAAACATCTCATCATGGACTGGCAATTCATTGACATTCTATCATAACTTCAGTTATTTAAAGAAAGAATTGATCTTTGCTTTATGGATCAGTAGATAATTGACAGACAATGAGAGGCTGTCAATCTTCTTGCTTTGGACACTGAAGGGTTAAACCTTCCTTTGTGTCTGATGATGACTTCAAGGGTCCAGTCAAAGTTTTTCTGATTTTAGAAGATCAACCCTCAGTACATGACCTCAGGGTCATGTCAAATCGCTAACACCAGGTAAAATGGGAATCAATTCATAATAGGTATCGGTACAAAGATGCAGAATATGATTTCACGAAAGCTAATTTAACTAAAAGGTTTCTTGAACTGGCTTGTTGCCTTTACAAATTCTACTGAAATGTATTTCTGAACAAGCTAAAAGATACGCTGAGAGAAAGCCAAAGCACAACACAATACTCAACAACAGCATGGGGCATGGAGCCCACCAAGGAACATTGTTTAAGAAACTTCCAGAGGCACAGAAGCACATCCACAAAGTCAAAGGTATTAACTGTGACTGCCACAGATTACAGAGCCCAGTCAGACAGAGCCTGCAGGAAACATGACCCATGAATACCTGAAGTTGTTATTTCCACCACCTTCTAGAGGGGCAACTAGAGACGGTCAATAAACACTGGTCAGCAAGTGATGCCCACGAGTGACTAAATAAATAAAAACTACACCAAAAGGAATGGGGAATATGTACTATCTGCCAAATTTGCAAGTGCACTGATCTTCCCTTTATATATCTTATGTGGTACAGTCTGCACACAATAAGGTAAAAATTTACAATGGGTCCAATATCCTACGTATTGACATTGTCCATCTTAAATAGCAATATGAGACCTTGGGATGGACACCTGAAGTATTCTGCATCAGATGAAATCTCCATCGTTGGTTGACCAGCCCACACTAATCAACATATTACTATCTTCCACAAGGTGACAGCACTGTCAGGTACAATACCAATGATTCCAGGATTCACACCATGATTTGGAGATGCCGGTGTTGGACTGGGGTGTACAAAGTTAAAAATCACACAACACCACGTTATAGTCCAACAGGTTTAATTGGAAGCACACTAGCTTTCGGAGCGACGCTCCTTCATCAGGTGATTGTGGAGGGCTCAATCGTAACCCAGAATTTATAACAAAAATTTGCAGTGTGATGTAACTGAAATTATACATTGAAAAATTGATTATCTGTTAAGCCTTTCATCTGTTAGAATACTGTGATAGTTTCACTTCTTTCATGTGTAAATCACAAAACCCTTTTTTTTTAAAATTGCATTCTCGGGTTAGCTGTTAACAATGGTGATAGATAGACAATATGTTGAAGGTTCTGGATTAGTGGTGCTGGAAGAGCACAGCAGTTCAGGCAGCATCCAAGGAGCAGCGAAATCGACGTTTTGGGCAAAAGCCCTTCATCAGGAATAAAGGCAGTGAGCCTGAAGCGTGGAGAGATAAGCTAGAGGAGGGTGGGGGTGGGGAGAAAGTAGCATAGAGTACAATGGGTGAGTGGGGGAGGGGATGAAGGTGATAGGTCAAGGAGGAGAGGGTGGAATCTTGGATGATGCCTGAACTGCTGTGCTCTTCCAGCACCACTAATCCAGAATCTGGTTTCCAGCATCTGCAGTCATTGTTTTTACCTCTATATGTTGAAGGTGTTAGCCCCCTGTTTTCTCTGTCTATGACCTAATGTTTAGATTGATTCTAATCTAAAAAGTGAGATAACAGAGTTTTACATAAATTCATGCAGTTTTTGAGCTTAAAGTTCTACATGAATGTATGCAGTTTTTGTGCAAAGTGCAATGTAACTCTGCAAGTACAGATTCACCCCACAAAATATATGTGTGCATGTGGGTCTTTGTCTGTGTGTGTGTGTGTGTGTGTCTGTCTGTCTGTCTGCCTGGGGTGGGGGTTGTGAGTGTGAGAAAGTGTGTGTGTGTGTGTAGTGAGTGCAGAGTGTCTTAAGTCTGTGAGGGGGTGCATGTGTGAGTGTGGGAGTGTGTATGTCTATAAGGGTGTGTGTGTGTGTCTGTGTGCGCGTCTGTGTAAATGTGTGTCCATGTGTATGTGAGAGAGTGTGTGTGTAGGAGTATCTGTGTGTGTATAGTGCAATGGTGATCACCTGTAATGTGACATGAACCCAAGGTCCCGGTTGAGGCCCTCCCTATGGGTACCGAACTTAGCTATCAGCCTCTGCTCGGCCACTTTCCTCTGCTGCCTGTCCCAAAGTCCACCTTGGAGGATGGTCACCCGAAGGTCGGAGGCTGAATGTCCGGGACCACTGAAGTGTTCCCCGACTGGGAGGGAACCCTCCTGTTTGTTGATTGCTGTGCGGTGCCCATTCATCCATTATCGTAGCCTTTGCTTGGTTTACATCAAACTTGTTCATTCTGGTCCCGGCCAAGCTGAGCAAATTCAGAAGGTGATGTCAGGCAATGAGCAGCTGCAAAAGGTCATCATCACCTGGTGAACTGAGCTCATCCACCCGATTCCCTAACTGTTGCTTTTGGTCATTCAGTGACGGATGTGTGAACACACAGATCTTCCAGCCTCCTCAGCCATTCCATACAATCATGACTGGATCTTCAAATCCACACTCCTGCCACTCCTGGTAAAAATTCAGCTCCTACTTAACAAGAATCAGTCCACTTCTGCCTTGACAATATTCAAAGTCAGAAGTCACATGACACCAGCTTATAGTCCAACAGGTTTATTTGAAATTTCAAGCTTTCTCAGAGTGCAGCCCCTTAACTATTGGACTGTAACCTGGTGTCGTGTGATTTCTGAGTTTGTCCACCCCACTGGCTCCTTCACTTCATGCTGAACAATGTTCAAGTCTGTGGCTCAGATGCAATGGGCTGAAGGGCCTGTTCAGTGTTGTATGACTCGATGACTCCGCTCCCACCAGCCTTTCAGGGAGATGATTCCCAAAGACCCGTGTCCGTCTAAGAGAAAAGCAATGTCTCCTCATGTCTGTTTGAAAGGGATGACAGCTGATTGTTAGGCCAACTAATTCTGGATTCTCCCACAAGAGGAAACATCCTCTCCATGCCTGCTCTGTCAATATCCTCAGGATCTTATACATTACAATCCAATCACCTTTACTCTTCTGAACTCCACAGGATACAAGCTGAAAGTGCCCAACCTTTCCTCATCAGATAAACCCATTCTAGACAAGTCTTTTTTTAGCAAGTTTTGAGAAGATTTGTAGCTCAGGTTGAAGTTCTGGATGTATGTTTGCTCGCTGAGCTGGAAGGTTCATTTTCAGACATTTCGTCACTATACTAGGTAACATCTTCAGTGAGCCTCTGGATGAAGCACTGCTGATGTTTCCTGCTTTCTATTTAGATGTTTGGGTTTCCTTGATTTGGTGATGTCATTTCCTGTGGTGCTGTCATTTCCCATGACAATGTCATTTCCTGTTCTTTTTCTCAAGGAGTGGTAAATGATGTCCAAGTCAATGTGTTTGTTGATAGAGTTCCGGTTGGAATGCCATGCTTCTAGGAATTCTAGCGCGTGTCTCTGTTTGGCTTGTCCTAGGATGGATGTGTTGTCCCAGTCGAAGTGGTGTCCTTCCTCCTCTGTATGTAAGGATACTAATGAGAGAGGGTCATGTCGTTTTGTGGGCAGTTGATGTTCATGTATCCTGGTGGCTAGTTTTCTGCCTTTTTTCCAATGTTGTGTTTGTTACAGTTCTTGCATGGTATTTTGTAAATTTAAAATCCACCATCTGCTGTGGATTCGAATTCAGATCTCCAGAACATTATCGGGGTCTCTGGATTAACAGTCCACCTATAATAACATTAGGTCATCACTTTCCCCCTGTCTGGTAAACCCTCTCTGAACTGCCTACAATGCATTTACATCCTTCCTTATTGAAGGTGACCATTATTGGTGCTGAGTCCTCCAGATACAGTTTTACCCCTGTATAACTGAGGTAAAACCTCAATTCCCCTCACCAGAAATGATGACATTTTATTAGTTTACCTGATTACTTGCTGTACCTGCATACTAACCGTTTGCAATTTGTACATAATGACACCTGGATCCCTCTGTGTCTCAGAGCTGTACAGACCCTCACCACTTAGATGACAGGCTTCCCATTTTTTTCATTCTTCCTGCCAACATGGACAATTTCACCTTTACCCACGTCATACTCCATTTAGCACAGCTTTACCCATGCCCCGTCTAATACTGTCAACACCCACTCCATTCACAGCGAATGCACAATGGCATCAGTCTGTGCTATCTCTGCAACCAAATAGGTAGAGTGTGGTGCTGGAAAAAGCACAGCCGGTCAGGCAGCATCTGAGGAGCAGGAGAGTAGATGTTCTGGGCAGGACCTTTCCTCAGGACAGAGTCCTGCCCGAAACGTCCACTCTCCTGCTCCTCGGATGCTGCCTGGCCGGCTGTGCATTTTCCAGCACCAAACCCGACCTACTCTGACTCTCCAGCATCACCAGTCCTCACTGTCTCCATCCCTGCAACAACTCCACCAAGTTCCTTTGCTCACCCACAACCTCTACCACTCAGAAACCGTGCACCACTCTGACTTGAAATGACACCACTGTCAGAAACACTGTTTCTGGGTCAAAATCCTGGACGTCTCTTCCTAACAGCACTGTGGCTGTTCCTACATCCCATCAGATTGCAACGGTTCAAGGAGACAACTCACTACCAGCTTCACCAGGGCAACTGGGGATGGGATATAAATACTGGCCTTGTCAGGGTAACTGTGATGGGGAATGGATGATCTTACATATTTAACATGGAGGGATGGGTGTCATTGTGTTTTAGATCAGTTGACCAGGTAATTTCAGTCTGGTGCAAATAAAGAGGCCTCATGGCTCCAGGGACCTGGGTTTGATCCCACCCTCGGGCGACTGTCTGTCTGGAGTTTGCACATTCTCCCCATGTCTGTGCAGGTGAGTTCTGGGTACATTGGTTTCCTCCAAAGATGTGCAGGTTAGGTGGATTAGCCATGCAAAATGCAGGGTAATGGGGGATAGGGTGGGGTGGGGGGTAAATCTGGGTTGGTGGGTGCAGACTCAATGGGCTGAATGGGCTGCTTCCACACTGTAGGGATTCTATGAAAACAAAACAATGTGAATTAATCTTCATGCCATCATGCCTCCTCACTGTGCCCACACGTAGGATCTGGAGCCGTCAACCTCTATAGGCAATCGTCTCTCTCTCTCTCTATAATGAAGAGAGATGCCAATCGTCCCTTGTGGACTGCGGCTAATTATCTACCTATGTATTTGTGCTTGTGAGTGTAATATTCCTTTATAAACACTTAGTGCTGTCAGTACAATATATTTGCCATTTAATGAATTTTCCTCAGCATTTACTGCTTCACCTCAAACATTGAGAGTGCAATTAAAAATGTTCCGGCTCACCCTCTGGCCTGGGCAATCGATTTCCTATTTTGGGTTCCCCCGTCCATCATGCTATTGGATGCAAATCGTTTCTGCTTGACGCTGACTTTATTGCAGATTCATCAGCTGATTCACATCACAAAGTGCTTCCTTGTACAGATACCTCTAATTGAACTGCCCACAAAGTCAGCCCTGATCCTTAATCAAGTCCCTGTATCCTTTGTCTATAATCTCTTCTGTCGAAAGACTGCAGGCATTGCTAAGTCACATCAGGTTCCAACTTAGTGATCAATACTACCTTCAAACCTCCTTCCTCCACCCCCCCCCCCACCCCCACAGTCCCATCTCCCTCTCTCTCCTATTCCCCCTCCCGCCCCCTCCCATCCCCCAACTCCTTTGCCTGACAATGTAATCAATATGAAGGAAGGATGTTGACAGGTAAATGAGGAGAAGAGGCACAGTCTATTAATCCTGCTGTATGGATCAGTATCTGTCAGTGCAATCAGGAAGGGTGTTGGAATAGACCCCTTGGGGCCGGTCAATTACTTTATCTCTTGGCAATTAGGATTCCCTATCTTTTCTTAGCTCCATTAACTCAAAAGGTTCAGAAACAACTCAGAGGTGAGACCTGTAATGAGAAAACTTTGACCTTGACTGTCAAACACAGGGAAACTGTGAACCTTTGTGCTCTGAGCAGGTACACTTACTGAAGGGCTCTAGCTCAGTCAAAGCCCCTCAGGGCTAAATGGTGATGAGTTCAAGCCCCTCAAGAGAAACCTAAGTTCCAAAGCCAGGTTGACTCCTCTGACTGTCAGCACCGAGAGAGTGTTCCACTGTCGGAGGAGCTGACTTTCAGATGAAATGTTAAACTCCAGCCTTCTCAGACTGAAAGGTTAAATCTGCCCCCTGATGTTTCAGAGCAGTTGGACCAACTCAGACAGAACAAGACTCACATGCAAACTGCTTGGACTTTGAAGCTGAGCAACGATTCAGTTGCTGAATGGTGGTTGACAATTAACCAGGATACACGGGTTCTCCAAATATCCCCAACCACAGCAACAAGAGATCCCAAGACATCAGTGTAAAACATAAGGCTGAAGTACTTGCAACAGTCTTTAGCAAGAAGTGTTGAGTGAATGATTCATCACTGTCTCCTTCTGAGGTCCACAACATCACAGTCCAAAGATGTGCAGGTCAGGTGAATTGGCCATGCTGAATTGCCCATAGTGTTAGGTGCATTAGTCAGAGGGAAATGGGTCTGGGTGGGTTACTCTTCGGAGGGTCGGTATGGACGTGTTGGTCCAAAGGGCCTGTTTCCACACTGTAGGGAATCTAATCTAATCAGGTGTCATCTTTAGTCATTTGACTCACTCCACAAGGTAGCAAGGAATGTGTGGAGGTCATTGCAGAGGCTGGGGTGCAGGGAAGATTCTGGAACACCACTAAAGTCATGTCATCCAGAACTTGCCACTCCCCTAGCCAAGCTCTTCCATACAGTTATAACACTGGCATCTACCCAATAATGTGGGCAATTGCCCAGGTATGACCTGTACACAAAAAGCAGGACAAATCCAACCCAGCCAATTACCTCCTGTCAGTCTCCTCTCGATCATCACTTAAGTGATGGACGGTGTCAGTTACAGACCTATCAAGCTGCACCTACTCAGCAATAACCTGCTCAGGGACGCCCAGTTTGGGTTCCCCCAGGGCCACTCAGCTCCCGACCTCATTACAGCATTGGGTCAAACATGGAGAAAACAGCTGAATTCCAGAGGGTGAGGGGAGAGGGACAGCACTTGGAACCAAGGCTTATGAAATCATTCGGTATTGGGGGTGACTCCCTGCTGGTTGGAGTCATACCTGACACATAAGAAGATTGGAGAAAGTGAGGACTGCAGATGTTGGAGTTCAGAGTCGAAAAGTGTGGTGCTGGAAAAACACAGCAGGTCAGGCAGTACCCGAGGAGCAGGAGATTGCACATTTCAGGTATAATGATGAAGAGCTTATGCCCAAAATGTTGACTCTCCTGCTCCTCAGATGTTGCCTGATCTGCTGTGCTTTTCCAGCACCACACTTTTCAACATAGGAAGATAATTGTGGTTGTTGGAGGTCAGTCATCTCAGCTCCAGGACATCTCTGCAGGAGTTCCTCAGGGTAGTGTCCCAGGCTCATCCCTCTTCATCAATGATCTTCCTTCTATCATAAAGTCAGAAGTGGGGATGTTCACCAATGATTGCACAATGTTCAGCATCATTCCTGACTCCTCAGAGACTGAAACAGTTCATATTCAAATACAAAAATCTGGATAATATTCAGGCTTGGGCTGACAAAGGGCAAATAACATTCAGGTCACACAAATGCCAGACAATGACCATCTCCAATAAGAGACAATCTCAAAATCACCCCTTGACTTTCAATGGCATTACCATTACCAATTCCCTCACCTTCAACATCCTGTGGGTTACCATTGATCGGAAACTCAACTGGACTCACCACATAAACACAGTGGCTACAAGAGTAGATCAGAGGCTAAGAACACAGCAATGAGTAACTAATCGCCTGACTCCCCAAAGCCAGTCCACCATCTACAAGGCCCAAATCAGGAGTGTGATGGAATACCCCCCACTTGCCTGGATGTGTGCAGCCCCAACACTCAAGAAGCTTGACACTATCCAGGACAAAACAGCCCTCTTCATTGGCACCACATCCACAAACACCTACTCTCTTTACCACCAACACTCAGTGACAGCAGTGTGTACCATATACAAGATACACTGCAGAAATTCACCATGGCTCATTGAATTGAACTGAATTGAATTGAATTGAATTGAATTTATTGTCACGTGTACTGAGGCACAGTGAAAAGCTTTGTCTTGTGAGCAATACAGGCAGATCACAGAGTTAAGTAACATAGATAGTAAATAATAGCTAAACAGTGGCAAAAACAAAAACACAAGTACAGGTGAATGTTAAGAGTTTGTGAGTCCATTCAGTATTCTAACAACAGGAGGGTAGAATCTGTTTCTAAACCGGCTGGTGTATGTGTTCAGGCTTCTGTACCTTCTCTGTAGAGGTTGTAGAAAAACATTACCAGGGTGGGATGGATCTTTGAGAATGCTGGCGGCCTTTCCTTGACAGCGGGCCTGGTAGATGGATTCCACAGATGGGAAGTTGGCCTTTGTGTTTGTCCAGGCCGAGTTCACTACTCTCTGTAACCGTCTCCGGTCTTGAATGTTACAGTTGCCATACCAGGTGGTGATGCATCCAGACAGAATGCTCTCGATGGTGCACCTATAAAAGTTGGCATGCCAAATTTCCTCAGCTGCCTGAGGAAGAAGAGACATTGTTGGGCCTTTGTAAACAGTGTGTCCACACGAAGAGTCAGAAAGCTTGTTGTTGATGACCACTCCCAGGAGCTTGACACTCTCCACTCATTCCACCTCTGTGCTGTTAATGGGTAGAGGGTCTGAGTACCATCCCGCTGAAAGTCACTAATGAGTTCCTTGGTTTTGCCGGCATTGAGAGCTAGGTTGTTCTCAGTGCACCATTTTTCCAGGTCTTCCCCTCCCATCTGTAGTCTGTTTTGTCATCATCTGAGATTTGACCAACTATGATGGTGTCATCAGCAAACTTGAAAATGGCATTAGTCTGGTATTTAGTGACGCAGTCATGGGTATACAGTGAGTACAGTAGGGGGTTGAGTACGCACCCCCGGAGGGCTCCAGTGTTGAGTGTTGAAATATTGTCCCCAATCTTCACTGATTGTAGCCTGTGGGTCAGGAAACTGAGGATCCATTTGCAGAGAGTGGGACTTAGTCCGAGATCACTACGTTTAGTAATCAGTCTCGAGGAGATAATAGTGTTGAAGGCTGAATTGTAGTCAATGAGTAGGATTCTTGTGTAGCTGTTCTTGGTGTCAAGGTGTTCTAGGGAGGAGTGAAGGGCCGATGTGGATCTGTTGGTCCGATAGGCAAATTGGAGTGGGTCAAGAGTGGTGCGGAGACTGGAGTTGGTTAATGCCATGACCAGCCTTTCAAAGCTTCATAACCACCGAAGTTAGGGTCACTGGGCGGTTGTCATTGAGACATGCTGCACGAGCCTTCTTAGGCACTGGGATGATGTTGGCCCTCTTGAAACAGGCAGGGACAGTGGCCAGTGGATGTCCGAGAAGACCTCTACCAGTTGATCTGCACATGCTCAGAGTGCACGGCCTGGTACTCCGTCTGGTCCCATCGCTTTCCTTGGACTCACAGAAAGGAAAACTGACCTGACCTCTGATGCAGTGACTGTTGGGATAGGTTCGTCAGGACTTGTCGGAATAGGTGTTCCCTCTCCACCGAAAGTCAGCTCATAGTGAGCATAGAAGGCATTGAGACGATCTGGAAGGGATGTGTCATCATCTGTTATCTTGCACTGTCGCTTTTTATAACCTGTGATGTCATTCAGTCCTTGCCATAGTTGCCGGGTGTCTGTCTGGGTCTCTAGTTTGGATCGGTATTGGTCCTTGGCTGTCTTAATGGCTCTGCAGAGGTCATACTTGGATTCCTTATATTTGAGTGGTTCTCCTGATCTAAAGGCCTTATGCCTGGTTTTTAGCAGGTTCTGTATGTCCTGATTCATCCAGGGTTTCCTGTTGGGGAACACCTGGATTGACCTCCTCGGTATGCAATCCTCCACACACTTACTGATAAAGTCTGTGACGGTGGTGGCTCCTTATCCAAGGTAACAGCAAACTGTTTCCAGACAGCACAGTTGATCTTCTGCCTCCTCCGACCATCTTTCAGTCTCAAGATTACCACCATCTAGAAGGACAAGTGCACTAGCTCTTGCAAGTTCCCCTCCAAACCACTCACCATCCTGACTTGGAAATATATATCGCTGTTCCTTCACTGTCACTGGAATTCCCTCGCTAGGGGCATTGTGAGTCTATCTGCTGCATATGGACTGCAGTGGTTCAAGAAGGCAGTTCATCATCACCTACACAAGGGCAACTAGGGGCAGGCAATGATCACTGACCCAGCCAGTGACACCATGTCCCAGGAATTAACTTTAAAAACTCCCATCCCCAACAAACCTGATGATAGATATTAAAAGAATTTAAAATTGAGTCATCATTTTGGTGAGTCATTTAAAAATCCATTATGAACATGTTCGAATTTACTCATTTTTAAAATTGAAGTTTGTGATTATTAGACAGTGGATCGATACATGAGTATTCAGGTTTCTGCCAAGATAGACAGTGAGGAAGTAAATGGAAAACCAGGTGTGAAATACCTCATAGAATTTAGAGCTCTCCTCTCTCACTGTGAATCACAGAGTTTACAATATTCTCAACTACTTCACTCTGCAAGGACTTTGACAATGTGTTTTATATTGAGAGAGTCAAGAAACATTTTACAATGTCCTTGGGTAAGAATCTAACCTCTGACTTTGTTCTCATTCATCATGGGTAGCACAGAAACTCAAACTAAAACCTAATCCTGAACCTGACAATATCACTTTAGAGACCAAACATTAATCTTCTATTGAAATGTTAAGAATAGGAGGTAGCCACACAGCTCCTCCAAATCCAATCCGCAGTTCAATTAGACCACAGCTGATCCTTACCTTGTCAGCTCACTCTACTTTCAAAGTGCTCTTGTGAAGTGGTAGTGTCCCTACCTCTAAGACAGGGGTTTAAGTCCCATCTGCTCCACAATTTGTATCATAACATCCCTGGACAAGTTGCTTTAAAAATACCTCCACTTGGTTCCCTAACCATTTTCCCAGCTACCATCAGTTCTGAGGAAGGGTCGCTTAACCCGAAACAATTACTCTGATCTCTTTTGACAGATGAGTATAGGAGTTGGGAGATCATGTTGCAGCCCATACAGGACATTGGTTAGAATCAAAAGGTGTGGTGCTGGAAAAGCACGGCCGGTTAGGCAGCATCCGAGGAGCAGGAGTATCGACGTTTCGGGCATAAGCTCTTCATCAGGAATGTGGTGGGAGCCCAAGGGGGCTGAGAGTTAAATGGGAGGGCGGGTGGGGCTGGGGGGAAGGTAGCTGGGAATGTGATAGGTAGATGAAGATGGGGGGGGGGCGGGTGGGGAGTGATGGTGATAGGCCAGAGTGGAGGGTGGAGCGGATAGGTGGGATGGAAGATGGCCAGGTAGGACAGTTCAAGAGGGCGGTGCCGAGTTGAAGGGTTGGATCTGGGATAAGATGGAGGGAGGGGAGATCAGGAAACTGATGAAATTAACATTGATCCCGTGTGGTTGGAGGGTCTGTAGGCAGAAGATGAAGGGTTCTTCCTCTGGGCGTCAGGTTAGGCCACTTTTAGAATATTGCGTGCAATTCTGGTCTTCCTCTATAGGAAGGATGTTGTGAAACTTGAAAGGCTTCAGAAAAGATTTATAAGGATGTTGCTAAAGTTGGAGGATTTGAGCTACAGGGAGAGGCTGAATAGGCTGGGGCTTTTTTCCCTGGAGCGTCAGAGGCTGAGGGGTGATGTTATAGAGGTTTATAAAATCATGAGGGGCATGGATCGGGTGAATAGACAAGGTCTATTCTGAGGAGTGGTTTAAGGTGGCATAGATTTAGGGTGAGACGGGAAATATTTAAAAGTTGACCTAAAGGTCAACTTTTTCACGCAAAGGGTGGTGTGTGTGTGTGTGTATGGAATGAGCTGCCAGAGGAAGTGGTGGAGGCTGGTACAAATACAACATTTAAAAGCCATCTGGATGGGTATATGAATAAGAAAGTTTTAGAGGGATATGGGCCAAATGCTGGCAAATGGGACTAGATTAATTTAGGATATCTGGTTAGCACGGACGAGTTGGACCGAAGGGTCTGTTTCCGTGCTGTACAGCTCTATGACTCTACATAAACAATTGAGCATTATTAGAAAATTACTGTTTGGGCATCAATTTTAACTTTGCTTCTTGTCTTTCCGATCTACGCTTGTACAGTGTGTAGCTGTAATGTAACTTTATTTTCTTCATTTTTCTATTCTGTGACTCAGGATTGTACCTGGGTATTCTGTACCTCAGAAGGCACTGTAAGTGGCGATTTATAAACTTTTCACTGTACTCATTTGAGTACATGTGACAATAAAGCTAATTCAATTCAATCCAATTCAATTTTGTTCCCTTGAAAATGTTTTAAATAATCCTTTAGGTCATTTCCTTCTTTAATGTGAGTGTTCATTTGCTGATAGCTCAGATGGTAAACATTTTACTTCTCCCTCCTTAACTTCTATCTAAGGCTAAAATATCTCCACCCACTCCAGTGTCACTCAAGAAGCTCGACACCATCCAGATCAAAGCAGCTCAATTGTCTAGCACCAGGCTCATCAGTTTAAACCTTCACTCCCTACCCCATCAGCACAATGCCATCTCTAACAGCACCTTCCATCTCTGCGATTGGTATCATCTAGAAGGACAAGGGCAGCAAATACATGGGAACACCATTGCCTGCAAATTCCCCTCCAAGCCACTCACTATCCTGACTTGGAAATATACCACTGTTCCTTCTCTGTCACTGGGAAAATCCTGGAACTCCACCCCCTAAGGGCATTCTGTAACTACAGCACACGTTCAAGAAGGCAGCTCACCCCCACCTTCACAAGGGGCAACTAGGGACGGGTAAAAAATGTTGGCAACACAGCATTTGGTGAACAGGTAAAAAGGAATACTCTTCAGACCAGTTTTGAAATGCTTTCTCATGACATTGCCTCTTGTGCTGTTTTGTCAGTTTACAAGGTTTAGAGACCTCATTAAAGCCATAGAACTGACGTTGGTGTGTCTCTTGGCTGTCTCAGAATGTTAAAAACGTGATGGCCAGAGAACAGAAAATCAATCTTTCTTTTTGCCAGATGAAAATGCTCCACGATTTAAAATCAGGCAATTTATTTTGTGCGTGTGTGTGTGTGTGTGTGTGGGAGGTGGGGATATTTGTGTGCGCGTTGGTTTATGTGAATTTGCCTTTGCTTCTTTGTACCTCTGTATATATATTCCAGAATGCTCATGTGCGTTTGTGTCTGTGAGTGTGCGACAAAGATAGAAGTACCAGGAGAAAATCATTCCTATACATTTAATTTGAAGGAGTCATTTCAGAGCCTTGAAAACCATTTTTTTTAAAATAAGCCCAGCAGCTCAGCTAGTTCACTCTCTGTACAAAATGTCAGGAACCAGTCACACCTTTAGTTTCTGTGCCGGGAGAAGGACACATTTACTTGCCAGAGGAGCCTTTACAACAAACACTCACTTTTTCATCAGGTCCAGTGTTAAGACAGCTGTCACAATGAGGAGGGACAGAATTGAGTTTAGATTAGGTCTCATTGAGAGGCATAAATCATTAACAGCACTTGGCAAGGTGGAAGGTGCTCTCAAAGCACAGGGCCGCAATCTCAGGACAAGGGCTCCATCATTTAACAGTGGGACCAAGAGGAATTTCTTCTTTCAAAAAAAAAATCAAGCGTCTTTGGAATTCTCCAGCCCACAGGATTGTAGATCGTCAGTCTTTGAGTATATTCAAGACAAGAGATTGATAGATTTTCAGATAGAAAGGGAATCAAGGAAATGTAGGACAGGATGGAAAGTCAAGTTGATGTAGATGTTCATTGCCAATTGGATATATAATTGCATTGTGTTTGGCAGAGCAGGCAGAAAGCCATTTTGAAATGTAGTATGTTATCATGAAAAGTTATTGTCAGTGTTGAAGGGTCAAGGTTCTTGCTTGCTGACTGGAGAAGCCTGTGAGAGAGCCATACCACCTCCTCTCGGATAGGCCAGTGAGCAACTGATCAGGCACAGAGGGGCCTTCTCCTAGAATCGAGACCCTGCCAGTGGGAGCTGCACCCAGAGAGAGATGACAATCTTTTCATCTGTGTCACTCCCCCACACACTCACACACACCCACTCACACACATACTCTCTCACACACACACTCACTCATACATTGTCTCTCTCTCACATACACTCTCACACACTCACACACTCTCTCTCATTCACACACTCTCTCTATCTCACACACACACTCACACCCACACTCTCTTTCCCTCACACACACTGTCACACGCTCACACACACACTCTCTGTCTCATACACATACACTCTCTCACACACACAATCATAAATTGCAGCAGGACCTTGAACAGTTGGGGAAGTGGGCCGAGAAATGGCAAATGGAGTTTAATACAGACAAGTGTGAGGTCTTGCATTTTGGAACGTCCAATCAAGGTAGGAGTTTCATGGTGAATGGTAGGGCCTTAAGGAGTGCAGTGGAAGAGAGAGACCATGGAGTTCAGGTACATGGTTCTCTGAAAGTAGAATCACAGGTAGACAGGGCAGTGAAGAAGGCTTTTGGCACACTGGCCTCCATCGGTCAGGGCATTGAGTACAGAAGTTGGGAAATTATGTCGCAATTGTACAGGACGTTGGTGAGGCCACACTTCGAGTATTGTGTTCAGTGTTGGTCACATTGCTATAGGAAGGATGTTATTAAACTGGAAAGAGTGCAGAAGAAATTTACAGGCATGTTGCCTGGACTCAATGATCTGAGTTATAGAGAGAGGTTGGACAAGCTAGAGCTTTTTTCTTTAGAATGTAGGATAATGAGGAGAGAGTTTATAAGATCATGAGAGGCATGGATAGGGTGAATGCAGTCGGTCTTTTTCCCAGGGTTGGGGAATCAAGGACTAGAGGGCATCAGTTTAAGTTTAGAGGGGAAAGAATAAAAGGGAACCTGAAGGGCAACTTTTTTACACAGAGAGTGGTACGCAGATGGAATGAGTTGCCAGTGGAAGTGGTTGAGGCGGGTACATTAACAACATTTAAAAGGCATTTGGACAATTACATGGATAGGAAAGGATTAGAAGGATGTGGGCCAAGTGCAAGGAAATGGGGTTAGTGTGGATGGTCATTTTGGTCGCATGGACCAGTTTGGGCCAAAGGGCCTGTCTCCGTGCTGTAGGACTCTATGACACACTCCCACTCAGACCCATTCCCCTACTCTACATTTCCCCTGACTAATGCACCTAACATACACATCCATGAATACAATAGGCAACTTAGCATGGTCAATTCACCTAACCTGCACATCTTTGGACTCTGAGAGGAAACCAGAGCACCTGGAAGTCACCCACGCAGACATAGGGAGAACGTGCAAACTCCACACAGACAGTCACCTGAGGCAGGAATCGAATCCGGGTCCCTGGTGCTGTGAGGCAACAGTGCTAACCACTGAGCCACCGTGCCACCCCTAATCTTTTAACCTTAATTGCTTTCTGTGATAAATATTCCACAGGCTCCCCATTCCCTGCGTGAAAAAACATTCTCCTCATTTCAGTCTTGAATGACCTATCTGTTACCATGACTCCTGGCTCTGGATTCCCCTGTCATTGGGAACATCCTTCATGTATCTATCCTGTCTCATCCTGTTAGAGTTTCTATCCCATTCTCCCTTCAGTCACCTAAACGCCAGAGAATATAATACTAACCAATCCAGTCTCTCTTCCGAAACAAAAACCAGAAATTGCTGGAAAACTCAGCGAGAGTCTGGCATCATCGGTGGGGAGGAATCAGAATTGACGTTCCAGGTCCAGTGGCCCTTCTGCACAACTCCCTTCAGTCTTGCCAGCTCAGGAATCAATCTTTGTTGCTCTCCCTCCACAGTTTGAACATCCTTCCTCAGACAGGAGACCGAAACTGCACCCAGGACTCCAGCTGGGGTCGATAGACGTAAGGCTGGAAGCCGGTCAGACAGTGTCTGAGGAGCAGGAAAGGCAACATTTTGGGGAAACTCTCCGTCAAGACACCCCTCCCTCTCCCCAGTCCTGATGAAGAGCTTCGGCCCAAAATGTTGCCTTCCTGCTCCTGGATGCTGTCTGACCTGCTTCCAGCCTCACATCTATTGACTCTGACTTCCAGTATCTGCAGTCCTTACTGCCTCCTGGTGTGGTCTCACCAGGACAATATCAGGCAACAACTGACACTCAGTCACTTCAGAAACCACGAGGGTAAGGCCAATGAAACCTCGGTTTGATGAGGTGGGGTTTAACAAGCATCTTAAGGCAAGGAAAGCGAGCGGGGAAGGTTAAGGGGGAGCACGCCAAGAGTGTGGGGCCCAGACAGATGAAGGTCTGGTCACCAAAAGTGGTCTGAAAGGAGAGAGGGGCTCACAAGGGGGTAAATATAGGAGAAGTGGTGTGCTGTGGGGCCGGCGATGGCTACAGGGGTGGGCAGTGTTAACTCCAGCTCATACACCACAACGTCCTCGCAAATGCATTGAGCGGCTCAGTTCCCCGCTGCATTTCTGACCAGTTTTGTTAAAAAGAGAAAAAAGCTTCCCAGGGAACAGCAAACTTTACATGCAGCAGATGGTCAAATGAATAAGTGCCTTCTAGCTTTGCTGCTTTGTGCCAGCTCTCTGCAGTTAGAGGGCAGAGGGATTTTAAAGCAAAAGGATTCTGAATATTAAAACAGATACCTGATTAGTCGAGACGAGAAAGCCGTTTCTTTAACCGGATTTGCGAGAGCGGAGTGATCCTGAGGGATCCACCTGGCTGGGGAAGGTTAAAAGCAAAACACAAGCAGCTTTGTCTCTGAGTTTGTTGCAGCGATGGGGTGAATCATTGACACGGCAGATGGTGTTGTAAGGTCACAAAGAGGGAGTGTGGGGGCACCGGGAGGTCAGTCCATCTGCTGCACTACCATTTCCAAAATATTTAATGGTCTGTCAGAGGTTTCGATTGGAAGGGAGGAATGGATTAAGGTACAAACCTCCTCTGTACTCAACACCTACCCATGCCCCCATTAAAAAAATCTGCAAAATCCTAGCTCCTCCAAAGCTCCAATATTTATCTATTTCCCTTTTCTTTAATGTGAGCCTCAGTTCCACTTTCCTTTCAATGCCCTGAGGAAGTGATTGCTGTGACATGGTGTAGGATAAAGGGTTAATACTCAGCTATGTAAGCAGTCACCCACCCCAGGAATGGAAGGGGGGTCGCAGGGACAGCAGGATCTGGAGAGAGATGATCCTCTAAACAGCCTTGTGTTCAGCCAAAGAGTGTAAATAGTTAGCGGAATGTTGAATGAAAAGATACAGCCCAGACTGAGCAGGCACTGCAGACCCTTACCAAAGGAAACTGAACCCTATCAGTGTGAGACCAGAGCAGTCTGATACAATTACAGCCAGTTCTGATATAACGTGATATTCCGTTAGTACACGATTTCGTGTTATAAGAAAATCATGCAATAGTCACGTCATTTAAACTAATGGAATCACTTTATAGCCAACACAGGTAAGGAACGTTCACCTTCTACAAATAACGGTCCAAATTCTTCAATCGCATTAACCCCAATTTGTGTTGAAGAAACACACATTATAACAGGGCCGACCGTATCCAGCTCCTTCTAAACAGAGGAGGTTGGCGGAAATTGGTCCCATTGGTTGAAGGGTCAAGAAACAGAGGATATCAATACATGGAGATCGGTGAAAGATCCAGAAGATGAGAGGAAGTAAATGTTTTTGTGTGCAGTGAGTGTTCAGGCTCTGGAGTTCGCAAGGCAGGAACAATTCCTGCAAGGGCAGTGGATAATATCCAGAAGGGAAAAGATTTCAGGTCTGCTGGGAAAAGGTCAGGAAGTGGAACTAGATAAATTGATCTTACACAGAGAGCCAGCATGGTCAGGAGGGAACAAATGGCCTCCTTCTGTGCTGTGCCATCCAATGGTACCCCCACCCCGTCACCAGCCCTCTCCCAGCTGTACTGTGCTCTTCATTGTTCAAGCACAAAAGGTGAGGCAGAGCAGGACTGGAATGATCTTGGTTTTAATGTTGATCCTTTGTCATTGTCTTTGAGGCTGGGTTTCCATGTAGCTCCTTGGAGAAAGTGGGAGGACTGTGTGTATGATTCAGAGCGGAAACCCCACTAATGGAGATTAATAGAAAGCAGTTCAAGCAACATCAAGCAAACACAAGCTGCCTAGCCTTATCGAAACAGACTAGAGATTTACTGAGCGACTGAGGGACAGGAAAGAGACTCATCTATCATTCAACCTCCTTCATGTTCCCGATGACAACACACATAGAATCTGCATGTAGCCATGCAGTCATATTTTAAAGATTTCTGTTTCTCTTTGCACATGTCTTATTGATTTAAACTGAGCGTCTTTAAACGTTTTTTAAAAAATTTACTTGTCACAGTACAATTGGGGACCACAGCATATAGGGTCATAGAGTCATAGAGATGTACAGCACGGAAACAGACCCTTCGGTCCAACTTGTCCATGCTGACCAGATATCCTCAATTAATCTAGTCCCATTTGCCAGCATTAGGCTCATATCCCTCATGTCAATAAACTATTTTGTGATTGCTTGAGACCTCGAAGATCATTTGGATCTTCACATGCAGGCAGCTTTACATCACCAAATCCCGTTCCCCATCTGTGGAGGATTTCCAGCAGCTACTCGTTATGTCTCTGTGTCTCAGCATCAGCACGGTTTTCCCACGGGATGATTAAATATCTTAAAGGTTTCTATGTAAATGCAAGTTGTTGTTACGAGTCCATATGGTACTTTAAAGAACCTACTCGTTTGAAAGAGTAACAATGGGAACAACAAAAGGCCATTCAGCCCCTCCAGCCTGTTCTAGAAGTCAATCTGAAAATGGTTGTTCTGTCTCTCAGATCCACTTACTGTAACTCCATTTTCTCAGGTACTCTTACCACGGAAAAGTTTCACATCTTTGCGGGAAGGTGTTTGGTTCGTTTCCGAATCCTGGGGAGACTGAGTTGCAATAACAGATTCCTTCTTTTGTGGCAATGCAGTGGGGAGGCCAATGGGTGGAATTGTTGTCTTTCATGGGAAACCCTTGATTCCTCATAGAAAGATGAAGATGTCTTCCTTCTGAGAATGTTTGACAGTTCATAATTGCTCACTTAAGCCAATGGTCCACTGGCTTCCAAAGGCCAAGCGTCTTCTTATAAGGATATAAAGGTCATTGCCACAATACTGATGTCTTCAGCTGATCCATCTCTGAATTAACAAAGAAATGTTCTTTTGATTTGGGTCCATAGTTGTAACTTGGGAAGCCCGGACCTCATACTGCTTGTGCCCTCAATCTGTGAGAGCAGAGAAACTTCTGGCTGCAGCCCATCATCGGCTGTCAATCAGTTTTCCCCATGACCCTGTCCAAAGCACCAGCACCATCAAGGCCAGCACGTGACCCCATGACAATAGTCATTAGTGCTCCCTACAGTTAGGTCTTTTGAAAATCTGCCTGTTATTTCATCTTCCGGGGAAACTGGTGGGGGATTTGTAAACTGAGAAATCTCATGCTATGAAAGAAACAGGCTTTTCTTCATCACCTATCGCCTGATTGGCACTGAATTGGAAGGAAGGACATGAATTTCTGCACAGACGCTGCACGTTAACTTTTCATCCATACTGAGACTTTAGCAAAGGACAGAGAAGGAAGAAACAAGAGGAGGAAAGGAAAGGGATACAGGCTAAAGGGAGCAGGGGAAAATCCACACAACTCCTCAAACCTGACAGTCATTCAACAAGAATCATGGCTGATCTTTTACCCAGAATCGCAGAATCCTTACAATGCAGATAGAGTCCATTCAGCCCACCTGGTCTGCACCAACCCTCCAAAGAGCAGGCCATCCTATCCCCTAACCCCACATTTACAATAGTTAAGCCTCCTAGGCTGCACGCTATGGGGCGATTTAGCATGGCCAATCTACCTAACCTGCACATCTTTGGACTCAACACCAATTTTCCGCACCATCTGTCGTTAATATCTTGAAACCAGTTGGTTTCAGCCTTGAACAAGCTCAATGATTGACCCTTTCGTGGCGAATAATTCTATAGGTTCACCACCCAGTCAGTGAAAAAGTTCCTCCTTGGCTCAGTCCAAAATGGCCGAACTCTGAGATCTGTGGCTCCAGACTCCACCCCATTCCAACTGGGGTAATGCTCGACCCTGATGAGAAGTGTGGGATTCAATGAGAGAATGGAATGATGAGATAAGAGAGCATGAGGGAAGACTGAGAGGGCGAAATAAGGAAGGGAGGGGAGGGGAATAGAATGGAAGAAAGGAAGAGAGGTGGCAGAGGGAAGATGAGACAGAGACAGGGAAGAATGAGTAGAGTGGAGGCTGGGCAGGAAAGGAGTGAGAATTGGAAGGAGATTTGATTTGATTTATTATTGTCACATGTACCCAGGTATAGTGAAAGGTTTTGCTTTGTATGCAGTACAGGCAGATCATAACATACAAAGACCAAAAGGTGATTGAACAGAGCGAGGAATACAAGTTACGGTTGAAAAGAAGGTGCACAAAAAGCAAGATCAACATTAGATTTGAAACTTGAGAGGTCATTCAGAAGTCTAATAACAGCAGGGAAGAAGCTGTTCTTGAACCTGTTAGTATGTACTTTTAAGCTCATGTCTCTTTTACTCTTGTCTCTTACCTGATGGAAGAGGTCAGAAGAGACTGTTACCTGGGTGTAGGGGTCTTTAATGAAGGCAGTGAGAAGTGTAGATGGAGTCAATGGATGGAAGGTTGGCTCTCGTGATGGATTGGGCTGTTATCACAACTCTCTGTAGTTTCTCATGGTCCTCAGCAGAGAAATTGCCGTACCAAGCTGAGATGCATTCAGATAGGATGCTTTCTATAGTGCATCTGTAAAAGTGAGAGTTCTTTTGGACATGCTGAATTTCCTTAGCCTCCTGAGGAAGAAGAGACATCGTGCTTTCTTTACCATCGCATCAACATGGATGATCCAGGATTGATTGCTGGTGATTGTCACACCTACAGGCATGACACGATTGACCATCACCACCCCAGCTCCATTGATGTAGATAGGGGCGTGCCCTCCTCTTTGCTTCCTGAAGTCGATAATCAGCTCTTTAGTGTTACTGTTGTTGAGGGAGAGATTGTTATCCTTACACCATGACACCAAGCACTATATTTTTTTCCTGTATTTTGTCTTGTGATTGTTTGATATCCAGCCTACGATGGTGTTTGGATGGAATTTGGCCACACAGTCATGAGCGTACAGGGAGTACAGTAAGGGGCTGAGTACACATCTTTGCAGCTTGCCCGGTGACTCTGACCTCCGTAATTAGGAAGTGCGTCGAGAGGTTAGTCATGGATCACAACAACTGGTATCCTTGTTATCCAGATGTTCCAGGGATGAGTGTAGGAGAAGGGAGAAAGTACCAGCTGTGACCCATTGCGCTGGAATTGGGAAGGATCAAGGCAATTTGGTTGGTGTTGAGGTTTGTCGTGGAGGAGGTGCTGTTGCCTATCTTCAGGTCTGTGAGTCAGGAAGTCAAGGATCCAGTTGCAGAGGGCGGAGCAGAGTTTGGAAATTCATTTGTTTGGGATTATAGTGTTGAAGGCACAGCTGGAGTCAATAAGTGGAAGCCTGACGTAGGTAGCCTTATTATCCAGATGTTTCAGGGCTGGGAACATTGCACCTGCTGTGGAGATGTTGCGCTGGTAGACAAATTGCAAGGAATCGAGGCAGGCTGGGAGGCTAGAGTTGATATGAGCCATGATGGACCTCTCGAAACGCTTCACAATTATGGAGGTCAAAGCCATCAGGTGGTAGTCAGTGAGGCACGTTGTATTTGTTTCCTTTGGGGTGAAGCAGGTGGGTAACCTCAGATTGTAGCAAGGCAAGGTTAAAGATGTCAGCCAATACTCCTACCAGCTGGTCCTCACTGGCTCTGAGCGCATGGCCAGACACTCCATCTGGGTCAGTCACTCCCAACGTGGCCAACCTGAGGGTCTGCAGCAGTGACTGAGGGAACAGGGACATCCACGGTTGGTACTGCAGGTAGCCACCATCCTCCTCACCTTCTGCTCGAACCGAGCATGAAAGGCAGGGGACATTTTGTCGAGCGTTTGTTAAAATAAAAACGATTCAGCTTTAATCAGCTAATTGTTTTCAGACACGAAGCATGTTTATATTTATCAAATGTTTTTCAGGTTCGGTACTTTCTGAATTTTGCTCCATTTGTAAACCTAATCCAGTCTCAGGCTTCGGAGAGACTGCCTGAGGTGCTGTCCTACCCTGAATGTTATTCAGTCTCCTCACAGTCATCCTTCCTTTTTTCTCATTTTGTCAGCAAGGTTTTACAGACCTGTGACACGGTCTGAATACGAATACTTGACATTTTGCAGAGCGTTTGTTAAAATTAAAGGATTTGAGATCCACAGCAGGGTCAGCGAAAATAGAACAGACTTCATCTCTTTGGAAACAAGGCAGGAGGTGACACAATGGGAGTTTCTCCAACTCATAAACAAAATCTCTTCCTGTGTTCTTCCTGTCTTTTTGATTGTGGACTGAAACGGGAACAGGTACTGTTTTAAAACCATGGATTGTGGAAGGGATTGCTGCATTTTTTTAAGAAAGCCAAATATGTAACTCATTCTCAGTGATGTTTACACTGCTGCTTTGTTGGTGAAGGAGCAGCGCTCCCACTGCTTGAGGTTCCAAGTAAACCTATTGGACTATAACCTGGAGTCATGTGACGTCTAACCTATGTGTGTGTAGGGGATGGAAGTTTTAATGAGTAGATTTATATGATGACAGTTCCCAACTCTTTATTTATAGCTGGAGACTATTTACCTGAACGAAATCCTTGTTATGTTTAGAAACCTGCTCTGTCAACCTGAGTCTGAAAATCAGATAAAGTAGGGGAATTTTGAACACTTTGACAAAATCTTTAATGTTTGTGACAACTCTGGGAATGAAGAGGCTTGACTTCCCGTGCATTACCACAGTGAGGGGTGACAAATTGAACAAAAGTATAATTTGGAGAAAGTGAGGACTGCAGATGCTGGAGACCAGAGTTGAAAAATGTGATGCTGGAAAAACACAGCAGGCCAGGTAGCATCCGAGGAGCAGGAAAATCGACGTTTCGGGCATGAGCCCTTCTTCAGGAATGAGGCTGATGTGCCAGGCGGGCTGAGATAAAAGGTAGGGGGGAGGGGATTTGGGGGAGGGATGCTGGGAATAGGATAGGTGGAAGGAGGTTAAGGTGAGGGTAATAGGCCAGAGAGGGGGTGGGGGGCGGAGAGATCGGGAAGAAGATTGCAGGTCAAGAGGGCGGTGCTGAATCCAGGGGTTGGGACTGAGATAAGGTGGGGGGAGGGGAAAATGAGAAAGCTGAAGAAATCTACATTCATCCTGTGTGGTTGGAGGGTTCCTAGGTGGAAGATGAGACGCTCTTCCTCCAGGCGTCATATGGCCAGGGTCTGGCGATGGAGGAGGCCAAGGACCTGCATGTCATTGGCGGAGTGGAAGGGGGAGGGGGAGCTAAAGTGTTCAGCCACAGGGTGGTTGGGTTGGTTGGTGCGGGTGTCCCAGAGGTGTTCTCTGAAATGCTACGCAAGTAGGTGGCCTGTCTCCCCAATGTAGAGGAGGCCACATCGGGTGCAACGGATACACTAAATGATGTGTGTGGAGGTGCAGGTGAATTTGTGATGGATATGAAGGATCCATTGGGGCCTTGGAAGGAGGTGAGGGGGGAGGTGTGGGCGCAAGTTTTGCATTTCTTGCGGTTTCAGGGGAAAGTGCCGGGATTGGAGGTTGGGTTGTTGGGGGTGTGGACCTGACGAGGGAGTTGCGGATGGAGTGGTCTCTCCGGAACGCTGATAGGGGTGGCGACTCCCTTTTGTATCTTCAGCCCGATGGAGGAGGTTGGGAGAGATTAAAACTGGGGTGGGAGGGCTCTTTGATGATGTCAGCTGCCTTCCCGAGAGGTGTAGATAGAGTCAATTGATGGAAGGTTGGCTTACATGATGGACTGAGACAAAAAAAACTGCAGATGCTGGAATCCAAAGTAGATAAACAGGAGGCTGGAAGAACACAGCAAGCCAGGCAGCATCGGGAGGTGGAGAAGTTGTCATTTCAGGTATAACCCTTCTTCAGGGAGTGTGGTGGATTGGATTGTGTTCACAACTCTCTAGTGAAAAACAATGTGTCTTTTATAGATACTCTATGATGGTGTGTCTTCCACCACCAATCACCAGACAGGCCCAAGGCCCAAGGCAAAGCAGAGGCAAAGACAGCTTGGTGGCAGTGAAGCACCTTAGACGACCCTTACCCAATAACACATTCCGAGGGTGAGGGGAAAATAGCACAGGGTAGAGCAAGTGGTACTTGGGTTAACACTGCATTTAACAAAGTGACAACTGATGCCAGCATCAACCTTATACTGTGGCATATTCAAATATTTGAGAATATTTCTAAGAGATGGCAGCACGAGTAGTGACCAGAGGATCCAAGTTTAAGAAATTCAGCAGAAAATCTCCTCGCTCTGTTTGGAAAGACATGAGCAGAGTCAATAGAAACTTTCCATAAAATGAGTTAGAGAAATATTCAAATGAGGAAAATGGGAAAGCCCAGGGAGTTGGCACTAACAGGATAGCTCTTCCAAAGAACTGGCACTGACATGGGGCTGAATGGTACCAAAACAAAAACATCCCATTTATTCTAAAGTAACAGCCTCCGATGATGACATCAAGGTGGGACAATGCCTCTGTTCAGGTTGTTTGTGAAGGAATTGGCAGACTGTGCTTATCGGGTACCCATTGTTCCTGAATACATTGTATAGGTGTTCAATACAGCATATTCAAGAACAGTGGATACCCGATAAGCACAGTCCGCTGATTCCTACACAACAGACTGAAACAAGAAACACAACACACCCAGAGTCTCTAGCCACCCTGCCATACATTAAAGATATCTTGGAGATGAAGACCAGACTACTCTGGCCCCTAGGCATCACGGTACCCCACAAACCTACCACCACACTGAAACAGCTCCTGATGAATTTAGAGGACCCCGTACCAACAACCAGCAGAACAGACATTATATTCAAAATACCCTGCAAGGACTTGACAAACATTACATTGGACAGATGGACAGGAAACTAGCCACCAGGATACATGAGCACCAACTAGCCACCAAAAAACATGACCCTCTCTCACTAGTAACCTTACACACAGATAATGAAGGAGACTAGTTTGACTGGGACAATACACTCACCCTGGGACAGGCTAAACAGAGACACGCACGGGAATTCCTAGAAGGCTGGCATTTAAACCACAACTGCGTCAACAAACATATCAATTTGGACCCCATTTACCAACCTCTGAGAAAAAGAACCCGAAGTGATACCACCAACTACAACAAGTACGACACATAAATAGCAAGTGGGACAGAACACTAGCACTTCATCGGAGGCTCACTAACAATGTTAACTAGCATGGTAACGAAACATCTGAGAACAAATCTACCAGCTCAGTGAGCAAACTTACAACCTGATCCATAACCTGAGCTACAAATCTTCACAAAATTCGCAGAATGCCTCTGTGTTACAATCATCCCACTACATAATGGGTCACATGCAACATTTACTTATTTTACTCAGTTACTGAGAAGGCCAATCATATGTTTTCTTTTTATTAGGTACAAAATAAGAGTCATCAACCAAGTCACACAAAAGTATTGATTTTCTATAAGACAACATCTGTTCAACAAAGGTGTCAAACTTTTTGACATATACAATTCATAAACTGAAAATATAAATAATTACCCATCTAAAAACCCAACACACACATTCACAGGCACAGATATACACACTCATTCACTTTCACACACACACATTCACAGGCACAGATATACACACTCAGTCACTCTCACATGCACAGATATACACACTCACTTTCATACACACACACACACACAATGAAGGAAAACAAGAAAACAAGATAAATCTACAAATTTATTTTGGAAACAAAAACACTTTTGGCCAATAAGTTTTAGTTCTTGAAGGTAAAAAGAATAAGGTATGGAATGTTCAGATAGCCTCCTGGTACATGAGGCCCTAAGAATAAATCTATCTCCTTCTCAGAAACATTCAATGTTTTTGCCTCAATCACTTTCTGTGGCAGAGATTTCCAAAGGCTCCCCGCTCTCTGGGTGAAGAAGGTTCACCTTATCTCAGTCCTGTATCGTTAGACTGGGACCCCGGGTTCTGGAGTGTAAACATGTAATTAACTAAAACCATGTGTTTTCAAAAAAGATTCATTGTCTTAAAAAATGTCGCAATGGCCAAATTGATCTTTTTGTGGTTCTTAGAAAAAAAATCCAGGTTTCCACACAGCTTGAAATAATTTTTCTCCACATATTGAAATATATTGAAGAAATATATTGAAAACCAAGCCTTTATAATAATCTTTGATGGGGAGGAGCCAGGAGGGTAACCCAGGATTTTAACTGCATTGATGTAACTACAACAATATGCATTTGTCAAATGTCAAACAAGCAAACTTCTGTTAACTACTTTGGAGTAAAGAACAGACCCATTTATATCTGCACTGTCATTGGCTGCAATTCATTGTTTAAGAGTGGGGACAGGTTCCCCCCGAGCTAATCAATAAAGAAGAACAATGTGCCCAAAATGCAGGGACAGTTGAATGCACCTTCAGCAAATCACTGACATAAAGGATCAAGGGTTTTATTTTGTGACGATGCTGCTCCTTTTACAATGTTATGGATTCCTTCACTTTTTTTCAGGAGGTCGTAAAGACACAGGCTCCGAAATATCTGGGTTGACCTAGTTGGGTAAGCTTTCAAGTTTTTAAAAAAGCACACTTGTACAATGAAAGGGCAGTGGCCAGTTCTCCCAGCTCAGCTTTTCTCTGGTTTGATTTGGGTTTTAGCAGTCTAGCTGTTCAGAGAAAGCAGTTAGTCAGTGTTGAGACTCCTGGTCAGAGAAACAGCTACTTGGAAGAAGGTGTTCCACGCTGAATCTCACCGCCAAGTCTCTCTCTGATGTCTCTCCTGTAAGGCCCCGTGTCTGATTTTACCTTTTTTGCCAAGAGGTGTTAATGGGGATTGTTGAAAGAATTTGGAACAGCATCATTAAGTTGGGATAATCTGTTGGGTTTTCGGATAGATTAAGTTATTCTATAATCTGTTCTCTTTTTTTGTGTTTCATTTGGTAATCTTAGAAATAAATTCTGATTTGTTTAAAATGGAGTGATTGGGCCAGCTGCATCACTCCTGGAATATCCGCAATACACCTGCTGAAGCCAAAGATGCGCAAGTTCGGTGAATTGGCCACGCTAAATTCCCCATAGTATTAGGGGCATTAGTAAGAGGGAAATGGGTCTGGGTGGGTTACTCTTCGGAGGGTCAGTGTGGACTGGTTGGGCTGAAGGGCCTGTTTCCACACTCTAGGGAATCTAATCTAATCTAATCTAAAACAACTAGAAAAGTTAGGGTCTGGGCTACTTTCTTGAAATATTTTGAGGGGGATCTGGCCTGGTCCATAACAATTTTATTCTTTGATGGGATGTGGATGCCTCTGACAAGGGGAACATTTGTTGCCCATCCCTAATTGCCCCTGATCCACATTTTCCTTTTTAGAGGGTAGTTAAGCGTCAACCACGTTTACATTTCTTTCCCCAAAGGGCATTCATGAAGCTGATGGATTTGTTTTATGACAACTAATCGAGGTTACATGGTCATCAATTTTAGTTCCAATCTTCATTAAATTCAAATCTCAACTACTTGTTATGTTGTGATTTGGATCCATATTGAATATTAGTCTTGGGTCCTTGATTATTCATCAAATGATATTACTGCAATGCCACCAACTCCCCAGGATTGTTCCCCTTGTGCGCTTTTTGGTTCTGTAGCCATTCTGTGATGACAGACCTAACCCATGTGGAAACGGTCTACCATCCGATTGGACACGTCTCTGGAGATGTCATCAAATGGCCTCTAATGCCCCTTCTGCACACTCTTCCCATTGGTTACCCCATCTGTCAACAGTTATAGCAAGCAAGATCCTGAACCCATCAGAAAGCAAACCGATTTTTCATTACATCAGCTAGATGGTTTTATAACACACTTGTTCTGTGCATCTCAGATGGTTTTATTGTTATTAAACCAAAGTGCTCAAAACTTTATTTTCAAAACACAATTTCTTTATTGCCCCTTCAATGTTTCTCTTGCTGTCACTTGTAGCAATGTCTGAAAATTAATTTTAATTCCTGGAACTGACAAGTCAATCCTCGAAAGTTGGCAACACTAGGCCCAAAGCCTGTGACATGGCACTATCACATTGCTGCATGTGGATCTTTTATTCTAATATCCAATCATGGGACATGGAGTCACTGGCTGAGCCAGTATTTATTGCCCATCCCTAGTTGCCCTTGAGAAGGTTGTGCTAAGATGCTTTGTTGAACCACTGCAGTCCATATGATGTAGATTGAGCCAAAATGCCACTAGGGAGGCAATTCCAGGATTTTGACCCAGCAACTCTGAAGGAACAGTGATGTATTTCCAAGTCAGGATGGTGAGTGATCTTCTGCCTTTGTCCTTCTAGATGGAAGTGCATGGTGTATGGAGGTTGGCTGCTGTGTTTCCTACAATAGAGCAGTGATCATATTTTACTGGGGGGTGGGGGGGGGGGGGTGAAATAACAAGGAATGTGAGAAGAGGAGGCCATATGGCCCCTCAAGCCTACTCCCCCATTCCATAGGGTCATGGCTGATCAGATATTCCTTACACCAATTTTCCTGTCCTTTCCCTGTAACCCTCAATTCCCCAAATGATCAAAAAGCTATCTTAGCCTTAAACATACACAAACTCTGCCCCCACAGCTCTCTGGCAAGGAGTTCTAAAGGCTCTCAATTCTCTGAGAGAAGAAATTCCTCCTCCTCATCTCAGTCTTAAATTGGTGCCCCTTTTATTCTGAGACTATGTCCTCTGGTCTTAGACTGTCCCAAGAGGGGAAACATCCTCTCAGCATTGCTGGGTTCAGAATTTATCCCAGTCTTCAGGGCTATCTCTGACTTTGGCCTCCTTAGATGTTTTTTATTTCAACTCAATAATTTCCTTAACTTAGTCATGAATTACTTTTTAAATGTCTACCACTGCTTACTTACTGTTATTCCTGCAAATCTATCCACCCAGTTCACTTTAGCCAACTCAATCCTATGTTCATTGTAATTTCCTTTATTTAAGGTAAGCACAGTTGTTTCTGACCCAAGTTTCTCACATTTTCTCACGTTTTGACACACTTGGAGGTCATGAAAGATGCTATATAAATGCAACCTTTAAATTCATCACCTATTGACTAAACAGAGAAGCAATTTCTATCAACGAGTACACGACGTAATTAGACATGAAGTGAGGAAACCGTCCTCATGTCCCCCTAGTGGAAAAGTTTGGAAACTACAGGTTCAAAATCACCAGCTCCTCCAAACAAACTCACCAGAAGTTAGGTCTCAAATGACACGTATTCTGTATCACAAAGTGCTGCATTTTGAACAAAATCACTCCAAAAATATAACAAAATAAATTTCATCTAAATTTTCTTGGATGTCATCATCAAAGATTCCAAAACAAGATAAGGAACAAAAATGACAATGACTGGAGGGTAATTCCAATGAAATACATCCCAGTTTGTGGAATTATATGAGCTAAAGATCCTGAGATTTAGCTACAGTTAATCAGGGAGAGGTCCGTTGGTAATGTGTAATGGTGCATAATATTACACTGTTGCTAGTGGCTGGTGTAGGGTCTATTGCATGACATGAGTTTGTAATATCAGTTCTTCAAACAAATTATCAAAGCACAGATTGTCTCACTGGTTAGAATCAGATGTCAACTGGATAAAATGTGGACTATTTAATGGAAGTTACAGAGGCACATGTATTGTACACACTTTCACCTCTGTCAATAGCCTGCTGTCATTTTTCTAATCCACTAAGAAATCTTGTCATTAATTTGCCAACAGATTTCTGATTCCATTCAGAACTTGGCTGGTCTCTACAGACAGGAGTTGATTGTGTTGTGAGATCAGGTGCTGCCTCCATTGTTAAACAGCGGTTTAAACCAGATGCCTATTTGCAGGTCCTATGTGACTCTTGGCATAACGGACGGACCAATTTATTCCATGTTCGAAGTTATTCACCAGATGCCAACATCTAGATGATGTTCCTCCGTGGTGTTTCATTGAATCATTCCTGATCATCTTCTCTTAGCTCTGAAGCTCCAATGTTAGTGCTAACTCTGGCACTTTGCAATCCCAGCATCCCCAGTCAGAGAGTCACTCAGCACAGAAACAGACCATTAGGTCCAACCAGTCCATATTGAGCAGCTTCCTAACCTAAACTTGTTCTTGGGCCATATCTGTCTAAATCTTTTCTACTCATGCACTTAGCTAAATGTCTTTTAAACACTGTAACTGTACCTGCATCCACCACTTCCTCTGGCGATCCATTCCACACATGAACCACTCTCTGTGTAAAAAGGTCACCCTTCATGTCCTTTATAAATCTTTCTCCTCTCACCTTAAAAATATGTCCCCTAGTTTTGAGCTCCCCCACCCTGGGGAAAAGACCCTTGTCATTCACCTTATCCATGCTGGTCATGATTTTATAAATCTCAGTAAGGTCACCCCTCAACCTCCTACACTCCAGTGAAAAAGGTCCCAGTCTTTCCAACCTGTTTTTAGGCACTAAAGGCAGTGGATCATCACCAATTCCCAGACTGGCACATGCTCTCTGACTATGTCCTTCCTCACTTTCTGATCTTACATACATTGCCAAGACAGCTGGAGTCCAGAAATGTCAAGGCATCACTCTACCTCAGATTGATTTTTTTTAGATTAGATTACTTACAGTGTAGAAACAGGCCCTTCGGCCCAACAAGTCCACACTGCCCCGCCGAAGCACAACCCACCCATACCCCTACATTTACCCCTTACCTAACACTACGGGCAATTTAGCACGGCCAGTTCACCTGACCTGCACGTCTTTGGACTGTGGGAGGAAACCGGAGCACCCGCACGAAACCTACACAGACACGGGGAGAATGTGCAAACTCCACACAGTCAGTCGCCTGAGGCGGGAATTGAACCCGGGTCTCTGGTGCTGTGAGGCAGCAGTGCTAACCACTGTGCCACTGTGCCGCCGTGCCGCCCCTGTATTATTACTGTATAATAATTCACAAGACTTCTCTCAAAAATGGCTCACCAACATCACAGCTGTTTCTCAGCCTGTGGAGGTAGTAGGTTCAAGTCCCTTTCATGAGCACATGGTCTGGATTCACACTTTACTGACAAAATGCTGAAATGTCAAAGGCACTGGCTTTCAGGTTAACTGAGGTTCTGTTTGTCACACCTAGCTGTAGAGAATGCCACAGCACTATTTTAAGGTGGACAGCGGAGCTTCCATGGCGTCCTAACCAAGATGTACACTTTAATCAACACTCAAAACAGATGATTTGGTCAGTTATTGCTGTTCTGGGGGATTCAACATGCAGGAATTAGTTGCCATTGTTGTTGTGGTACCACATTGCATATGCTTCATTTGCAGTGCAATCGTCCCAGCTGATCCCGGAGTAAAACTCGACCTGAGCTTTATTTTTGCAAATTGGCTGATGTGGTGATCATCCACTGAACATTTCACACGAGGCTGCCAATGTTCTTCAAGTAAAAGAAAGCAAGTTTATCACACAGAAAGTGAGAGAAACAAACTTGTGTAGATATCAAGGCAATTTTGAAAGAGCTTACCAATAACGGGAGAAATATACCGTCCTTTTCCCAGCAACACCCTTAACAGTTACTCAATCCCAGTGAAGTGAGTCTCCAATCATAAATCTCTATTTTCTTTGTTAACTGAAGATTTTTCAAGCAGTTCTTTTCTGCAATGTTCTATACATCCACTTGTCATCATTCTATGACTGTCTCTCCCTGAGACATTTTACTGACATTTCCTTCCCGAATATTAAGAGCAAGCCCCAAGGTGGCACAGTGGCTCAGTGGTTAGCCCTGCTGCCTCACAGCAGCAGAGACCTGGGTTCAATTCCCACCTCAAGCGACTGACTGTGTGGAGTTTGCACATTCTCCCCGTGTCTGCGTGGGTTTCGTGCGGGTGCTCTGGTTTCCTCCCTCAGTCCAAAGATGTGCAGGTTAGGTGAATTGGCCATGCTAAACTGCCTGTAGTATTAGGTGAAGGGGTAAATGTAGGTGAAAGGGTCTGGGTGGGTTGCGGGTCAGTGTGGACTTGTTGGGCCGAAGGGCCTGTTTCCACACTGTAAGTAATCTAATAAAAAATTTACACTGCTACACCAGTTTTAAGACTTCTTTCCAGCCCTGAAAGTTTGAACTGACACAAACTCAACTATCTCTCTGTTCTTAACTAAAAACCAGTTGTGGTTCCTGCTCTCTCTTTCCACATTTTGTACAAGTTAAACTTTGTATACATTTCATTAATTAACTCCATAAGTGGTTTATTTAGTCTCTTAGCTTAAGTCACATGCTTTCTTGGAAATGCTATTTGAATTCACTGTTCAAAAATGACTTTCTGATCTTTGTACAAAGAAACAAGTCACTTCACAGAACCAAAAACTAAAATCTGGTTTATCTCTACATTTTAATCCAAGTTCCCAAATGGGAATAAAATGTTCTAGTTAGAAAGCACTTCCAAGGTGTCCTACGATCATGAACAACAGTATAGAAATGCAAACTTTCTTTCTGTTTCGAAGTGGGAAGGCTAAGGAGTAGCCTAATGCCAGTCTTCAGAATTATTTAAGGGATCAGACAAATAGAGAAATTGTTTCTCCTTCAAGGTGAGAACAAAAACAGGATCTGCCCAAAATAAAATAGTCTCTAATAAATCCAAATTGAATTTGGAGAAACTTCACCCAGAGAGTGGTTAGAATGTAGACCTCAGTAATAACAAGGAGCAAAAACAATGACTGCAGATGCTGGAAACCAAATTCTGGATTAGTGGTGCTGGAAGAGCACAGCAGTTCAGGCAGCATCCAACAAGCAGCAAAATCGACGTTTCGGGCAAGAGCCCTTCATCAGGAATAAAGGCAGTGAGCCTGAAGCGTGGAGAGATAAGCTAGAGGAGGGTGGGGGTGGGGAGAAAGTAGCATAGAGTACAATGGGTGAGTGGGGGAGGGGATGAAGGTGATAGGTCAAGGAGGAGAGGGTGGAGTGGATAGGTGGAAAAGGAGATGGGCAGGTCAGACAAGTCTGGACAAGTCAAGGGGACAGTGCTGAGCTGGAAGTTTGAAACTAGGATGAGGTGGGGGAAGGGAAAATGAGGAAACTGTTAAAGTCCACATTGATGCCCTGGGGTTGAAGTGTTCCTAGGCGGAAGATGAGGCGTTCTTCCTCCAGGCGTCTGGTGGTGAGGGAGCGGCGGTGAAGGAGCCCCAGGACCTCCATGTCCTCGGCAGAGTGGGAGGGGGAGTTGAAATGTTGGGCCACGGGGCGGTTTGGTTGATTGGTGCTGGTGTCTCGGAGATGTTCCCGAAAGTGCTCTGCTAGGAGGCGTCCAGTCTCCCCAATGTAGAGGAGACCACATCGGGAGCAACAGATACAATAAATGATATTAGTGGATGTGCAGGTAAAACTTTGATGGATGTGGAAGGCTCCTTTAGGGCCTTGGATAGAGGTGAGGGAGGAGGTGTGGGCGCAGGTTTTACAGTACCTGCGGTGGCAGGGGAAAGTGCCAGAATGGGAGGGTGGGTCGTAGGGTGGTGTGGACCTGACCAGGTAGTCACGGAGGGAACGGTCTTTGCGGAAGGCGGAAAGAGGGGGGAGGGAAATATATCCCTGGTGGTGGGGTCTGTTTGGAGGTGGCGGAAATGTCGGCGGATGACTTGGTTTATGCGAAGGTTGGTAGGGTGGAAGGTGAGCACCAGGGGCGTTCTGTCCTTGTTACGGTTGGAGGGGTGGGGTCTGAGGGCGGAGGTGCGGGATGTGGACGAGATGCGTTGGAGAGCATCTTTAACCACGTGGGAAGGGAAATTGCGGTCTCGAAAGAAGGAGGCCATCTGGTGTGTTCTATGGTGGAACTGGTCCTCCTGGGAGCAGACACGGTGGAGGTGGAGAAATTGGGAATACGGGATGGCATTTTTGCAAGAGATAGGGTGGGAAGAGGTGTAATCCAGGTAGCTGTGGGAGTCGGTGGGTTTGTAAAAAATGTCAGTGTCAAGTCGGACGTTACTAATGGAGATGGAGAGGTCCAGGAAGGGGAGGGAGGTGTCAGAGATGGTCCGGGTAAATTTAAGGTCAGGGTGGAATGTGTTGGTGAAGTTGATGAATTGCTCAACCTCCTCGCGGGAGCATGAGGTGGCGCCAATGCAGTCATCAATGTAGCGGAGGAAGAGGTGGGGAGTGGTGCCGGTGTAATTACGGAAGATCAACTGTTCTACGTAGCCAACAAAGGGACAGGCATAGCTGGGGCCCATACGTGTGCCCATGGCTACGCCTTTGGTCTGGAGGAAGTGGGAGGATTCGAAGGAGAAATTGTTAAGGGTGAGGACAAGTTCGGCCAAACGAATGAGAGTGTCAGTGGAAGGATACTGTTGGGGACGTCTGGAGAGGAAAAAACGGAGGGCTTGGAGGCCCTGGTCATGGCGAATGGAGGTGCAGAGGGACTGGATATCCATGGTGAAGATGAGGCGTTGGGGGCCAGGGAAACGGAAGTCTTGGAGGAGGTGGAGGGCGTGGGTGGTGTCTCGAACGTATGTGGGGAGTTCCTGGACTAGGGGGGATAGGACAGTGTCGAGGTAGGTAGAGATGAGTTCAGTGGGGCAGGAGCATGCTGAGACAATGGGTCGGCCAGGGTGGTCAGGCTTGTGGATCTTGGGAAGGAGGTAGAACCAGGCAGTGCGGGGTTCCCGGCCTATGAGGTTGGAAGCTGTGGGTGGGAAATCTTCTGAGGTGATGAGGTTCTGTATGGTCTGGGAGATGATGGTTTGGTGGTGGGGGTTGGGGTCATGGTCGAGGGGACAGTAGGAAGAGGTGGAGGTTGAGCAATTCATCAACTTCACCAACACATTCCACCCTGACCTTAAATTTACCTGGATCATCTCTGACACCTCCCTCCCCTTCCTGGACCTCTCCATCTCCATTAATGACGACTGACTTGACACTGACATTTTTTACAAACCCACCGACTCCCACAGCTACCTGGATTACACCTCTTCCCACCCTACCTCTTGCAAAAATGCCATCACGTATTCCCAATTTCTCCGCCTCCGCCGTATCTGCTCCCAGGAGGACCAGTTCCACCATAGAACATACCAGATGGCCTCCTTCTTTAGAGACTGCAATTTCCCTTCCCACGTGGTTAAAGATGCCCTCCAACGAATCTCGTCCACATCCCGCACCTCCGCCCTCAGACCCCACCCCTCCAACCGTAACAAGGACAGAACGCCCCTGGTGCTCACCTTCCACCCTACCAACCTTCGCATAAACCAAATCATCCGCCGACATTTCTGCCACCTCCAAAAAGACCCCACCACCAGGGATATATTTCCCTCCCCCCTCTTTCCACCTTCTGCAAAGACCGTTCCCTCCGTGACTACCTGGTCAGGTCCACACCCCCCTATGACCCACCCTCCCATTCTGGCACTTTCCCCTGCCACCGCAGGAACTGTAAAACCTGTGCCCACACCTCCTCCCTCATCTCTATCCAAGGCCCTTAAGGAGCCTTCCACATCCATCAAAGTTTTACTTGCACATCCACCAATATCATTTATTGTATCCGTTGCTCCCGATGCGGTCTCCTCTACATTGGGGAGACTGGGCGCCTCCTAGCAGAGCGCTTTAGGGAACATCTCCGAGACACCCGCACCAATCAACCAAACCGCCCCGTGGCCCAACATTTCAACTCCCCCTCCCACTCTGCCGAGGACATGGAGGTCCTGGGCCTCCTTCACCGCCGCTCCCTCACCACCAGACGCCTGTAGGAAGAACGCCTCATCTTCCGCCTCGGAACACTTCAACCCCAGGGCATCAATGTGGGCTTCAACAGTTTCCTCATTTCCCCTTCCCCCAGCTCACCCTAGTTTCAAACTTCCAGTTCAGCACTGTCCCCATGACTTGTCCTACCTGCCTATCTTCTTTTCCACCTATCCACTCCACCCTCCCCTCCCTGACCTATCACCTGCATCTCCTCCCCCACTCACCCATTGTACTCTATGCTACTTTCTCCCCACCCCCACCCTCCTCTAGCTTATCTCTCCATGCTTCAGGCTCACTGCCTTTATTCCTGATGAAGGGCTCTTGCCCGAAACGTCGATTTTGCTGCTTGTTGGATGCTGCCTGAACTGCTGTGCTCTTCCAGCACCACTAATCCAGAATAACAAGGAGCAGCTGAGGTAAATAACAGACGTGAATCTCGGGAAGAAGATTGGTCAGGAGGTCTAGTGATAGTATCCCTGAGCCAGGAGGCCTGACTTCAAACCCCACCTACTCCAAACTTGCGTTGTTGGTTAGAAAACTATCTCAGGAAGAAGGCTGACAACAATAAGAATGAGAAAACAAGAGAAGGAGACACTGATGTAGTGGAATGGGAGGAAGTTCATGTGGAGCATGAAATCTAGTATGAAACCGATGGGCCGAATAGCCAGTTTCTGTTCTGTAACTTCAATGTAACCTTTACATTGCTGAGGAAATCTAAATGGTGAGTCCATCACCAGTAAAATTAACAGTGGCATGGATATTATGCTCACACTGAGAATGCTCTTGCCTTGTTGCAGAGTACAGAGAATTGATGGATGGCCCATTGTTAGTTCAGTCTTGAGCCTCCCCAATGGTATTAGAGACTGGGAAAGTGACAATGATGCACTAGGTACTGCCTGCTCACTCTAACAATGGGAGAGAAACAAGGTTAGCAGAGGAATCATATTTTATTTTATTGTGTGGCTTTCAGTGCTAATCTAACATGAGGATGATAGTGCAGGGGTGTGGGAAATTAGCCCACAATGTCCCAGTGCAGATTTGATGCATGATTTGTTTCAGCAGCTCGATACTGAACCTCAGTCAGTGTTGATATTTCTCTCCTCCTGCGGCTCCCTTACTCAGCTCGGAGGGAGAGACGGAAACAGAACATTGGGGAGGAAAGCATCAGCACGAAGGAGACAATGATCATTCCATCAAAAGCTTTCAGATCATAGTTAAAAATCACACAGCACCAGGTTATTGCGCAACAAATTTATTTGGAAGCACGAGCTTTCGGAGCGCCGTTCCTTCATCAGGTGGTTGTGACAATCACCTGATGAAGGAGCAGCGCTCCGAAAGCTAGTGCTTCCAAATAAACCGACCGGACTGTAACCTGGTGTTGTGTGATTTTTAACTTTGTACCTCCCAGCCCAATACCGGCATCTCCACATCATTTCAGATCTTAGACATTCACAGTTTATTGTTTTATATTAATGTCGTTTTGTACTAATGTCCTTTAGGGAAGGAATCTGCCATCCTTACCTGGTCTGGCCTATATGTGACTCCAGACCCACAGCAATGT
Organism: Chiloscyllium punctatum; assembly: GCF_047496795.1. Taxonomy (NCBI): domain Eukaryota; kingdom Metazoa; phylum Chordata; class Chondrichthyes; order Orectolobiformes; family Hemiscylliidae; genus Chiloscyllium; species Chiloscyllium punctatum. The sequence goes on from NC_092775.1 coordinate 8,002,409, forward strand.
GGTTGACCCCTAACGGCCCTCTGGGTAATTAAGAATGGACAGTAAATGCTGGACTAACGACTGACCCCCCCCTCATCACGTGAATCTAAAGGTTTATAGTGATGGTGGAAAAGGACAAGGGAAAATCTAGAGGAATGAAGAGAAGTCCCAAAGAAAGTTATATTATCTTCCATGGTTTTGTGTCTCCATTCTGTTGCTTTAACAATCGTTGACTTAGTTAGAATCCCCACAGTGTGGAAACAGGCTATTTGGCCCAACAAGTCCACACCAACCCCCTCAAAGAGTATCCCACCCAGACCCATGCCCCTACCCTATTACTTTACATTTCCCCCTGACTGATGCACCTAACCTGCAATCCCCGAACACTGTGGGCAATTTAGCATGGCCAATTCGCCCTAAGCTGCACATCTTTGGAATGTGGGAGGAAACCGGAGCACCCGGAGGAAACCCACGCAGACACGGGGAGAATATACAAACTCCACACAGTCACTCAATGATGGAATTGAACCTGGGACCCTGGTGCTGTGAGGCAGTAGTGCTAACCACTGAGCCACCGTGCCACTCTGGTACAGCAGGCTGGAGTGGCTGAATGGTCTACTCCTGTTCCTGGTTCTTTGGTGACATGTACTCAGAAAATGGTCAGCGCTGACGATGTATTTCCAGAAGTTTCTGAAGGTCCTACATTGTATAGACTTTCTAGCTAAAACTTACACAAAGGTGTTTGCAGGGTGAGATAGCTGCTTTAAATAAAGGGATACAACAAAACCCATTGGGCTGAAATGGCATCAATGTTTTGACATTGGAAACTCTAAAGAGAGAGAGAAGGCTTCACTGTTAGCTCAATGACATTCCAATTCACTCACTGATTGACCCAAAGCACCTGAACTCCTGTCTCTGTCATTGACTGAAACCAGGTTTAAAAACAGAAGTTGCTGGAAAAGTTCAGCAGGTCTGGCATCATCTATGCAGAGAAATCAATGTTAACGTTTCAGGTCCAGTGACCTTGCCTCAGGACTTTCTGAGAGCACTTCTGAGGAAGGGTCATCAGAACCAAAGGGTTAACTCTGATTTCTCTTTACAGATTCTTCCAGACCTGCTGAGCTTTTCCAGCAACTTCTGTTCTTGATCCTGATTTACAACATCCGCAGTTCTTTCAGTTTTTATCTGGTTGTTGAATTACCAAAGTCTCCTACCTGGGGATTCGGAGTCAGCTGATGTCGGATTTTCAGAAGGAGGGCCGGTCTGTCCCAGAAACGCCACCTCCCTCTCCAAATTACTGTCTGGAAAGAAACGTTGACAGTGCCTGTAGGAAGGATAATCTGTGTACCCAGCTAGACCCACCGAGACTTCTCTTGGGCACTGGCCTCCAGGAGGTTGTAACTCATGTGAACTGATCTTTAATATCTCTGGATTGACCTAAACCTGCAATTGAAAGCCTATCTCCTTTCCTCTCTCTTTCTTCTTTATTTCCTGGATGTTTGTGTGTTTGGTCGGAGTAGCAAAGCCTTTCCCCTGCATTTCGAATGCTTTGTTAATAAGGCCATCTTTAATCTCACTTTAAAGGTCTGTGCTCTGGGTTTATTGCAGGCTTTTGGAGAATATCCTTTGTCCTCCCTTAGTGAAGGATGGGAGTAAATTGAACAATACCTTGCTATCTTGGAGTTAAGAGGGGAAAACAATAATAATTTTAATACATCCCATTCCCCCTTTTGCCCAGGACATTACAAATCATTAGCACGAGGCAGTGCCAACTTCAATGAGATAGGAGGAGAACAGGGAGGGGCAGATAGAACAGAACAAAATCATGATGGGAAACTCTGCAACTGAACAGGAAATAATTAAAAATCACGCAACACCAGGTTATAGTCCAACAGGTTTATTTGGAAGCACTAGCTTCCTGAGCGCTGCCCCTTCGAAAGGTGTGTATGTGCGTGTGAGATGAAGCAGAGCTCTGAAAGTTAGTCCTTTCAAATAAACCTGTTGGACTATAACTTGGTGTCCTGTGATGTCTGACCTTGCCCACCACAGCCCAACACCGGCACCTCCACATCCTCATTAACAGAGGCGGAAAGCAAGGAGGTTGTGCTGAATTTCTATAAGACACTAGTTAGATCCCAGTCGGTAAACTGGGAGGGAGTCACGTTATAGGAAGGATGTAAACGTATTGCAGAGAGAGTGCAGAAGCGACCTATAAGGATGGTTCATGGGATGAGAATCTTCAGTGATGAAGGAAGATTTGTGAAGTTGGGACTGCTTTCCTTCGAGAGGAAGGAACATGATCGCAATTTTCAAAATTATGAGTGATCTGGGCAGAGTGCCAGGGAGAAACTGTTCCTGTAAACTGATAGAGAACAAGAGGGTTCAGATATAAAGGGATTTGAGAAAAAAGTAAATGTGATGTGAGAAAAATACTTTTTCACACAGACTTTGTGAAAAAGCATGGAGGGTGAACAATCAGTGAATCCAAGATTCACATTCAGAACTGAGCCAAAAGTCCAACTGCCCTTGGGAACGATATGCCCCAGCTGTAATTCCGGATGGGAATTAGGAATGCAAGAGGCTGATGGCACTAACACCATTGGCATGTTCTCCAGCCTCCATCCCATTCCACAGTGTGTGTGTGTGTGTGTGTGAGGGGTGGGTATGCATGTATGAGGGGTAGGTGTGTTGGGATGAGGTTTGGGTGTGTGTGTGAGGGGTGGGGGTGTGTGCGAGGGGTGGGGTGTGGGGAGTGAGGTTTGGGAGTGTGTATGAGAATGAGGGGTGTGTGTGAGGGGTGGTGGGTGGGGGGTGAAGTTTTGTTGTGTGTATGAGGGCGAGGGGTGTGTGTGTGAGGGGTGGGGGTGTTGGGGAAGGTTTGGGGGTGTGTGTGAGGGTGGATACGTGTGGTGAGGGTTGTGTGTGGGAGAGGTGAGGAGTGTGTGCGTGAAAGGTGTGTGTGTGCGTGTGTGAAGATGGGGGTATGGGGCTGAGGTTTAGGTGTGTGCATGTGTGTGTGAGAAGGTGGGGTTGTGGGGGTGAGGTTTAGGTGTGTGTGTGTGTGTGTGTGTGTGTGTGTGTATGCGGGGGTACGAGGGATGGGGGAACAGGGTGAGAGCTGTTGAAGTGTTTCTCATTTTCATGAATGTGATGAAGTTGTGAGGCACTGAGGCTGACATTTCTGACAGTCACCCACAGCTGACACCTACCCCCCCACCCCCATGTTGTTCCTGTGACCCTTTCCTGGAGGCAGTGAGACAATCCAGCCGCGGTGTTTAACATGTTCCATAAAGTTTATTAAGATCTTGGGGAGAAAGCTCTTCCTGTGGTTGGGTGGGTGTGGGAGGAGGAGTCCAAGACAAGTGGCCATAACCTTCAGATTACATCCAGGTCACTGAGGGGCAATGCCAGGAAGCACCTCTTCCTACACGGGGTGGGGGGGGGGGGAGGGGTAGACCATTGAACATGTCCTCCCTCAATAAGCTATTGAATCGAGGGTGAAAATTCCAAAAACTGAGCTTGATCACTCTTACTTAGGACATGATCTGAACTGTTATGGAACCAAGGCAGGTGGTTGGGGTTGAGACACAGATCAGAACGTGATTGGATTGAATGGTGGAACAGGTTTGAGGGGCTGAATGGTCTCCTCCTGTTCCTTTAATCCTACAGTAGAAAAGTGTCCCTTATGCCCTGGATTAGGAAACCTTTTTCAGAGCAGCCATGGAGAAGGTGGGGTGGTGGGTAAGTCCCTGATTGTTACCCTGGGTGGGTGGGTGGGTCACAGCCTCAAGGAGCTTTCTATGTCACCGAGAACACTGTGTCTTTGTGGAGCACTCGAAACCCTTCAGTGCCAAAGGTTCAGTCCATTGGAGCTATGAGTGAAGTGACACTCAGATAGTTACAGAAGGAAAAGGAATGGTTGGCCAATTATCCCCTTTTGATTATTTAATAAGTCTTTCCTAATCAGCCAGCAGTTCAAGTGCATTCATATCATTTTTTTGCAAATATTTTTTATCTATTCAGTGTAACTTATCCAGACTGACGGATTGCCCGGGAGCAGAAGGACTAAATAATGTGAAGCCGGTTACAAGATTTATAATTCAGAGGGTTTCTTTTAATATCCTTTCTATCCCTATTAATGCTTCGATGGTTGTAGGATTTAACCTTGCATTTAAGGTATTAAACTCTCTTTTCAGACAAAAGGCTGTGATTAAGTTTCAGAGGAATAGCTCTGGTTGATCACATAAACCGCAATGATGAAAATGTGTGTTTGTGAAAGCAAAGGACAGGTAGAAGCCAGGCTGATGATGCCTGGTCCCACTCAGAGCTCACACACAAGCAGCAAGATCTAACCTGATTCCATGTACCTGCTGTGATCGGTGAGAGACTTACAATGAACTGCCGCCACTCTGCATGATGTAACAGCACATTCCTGCCAACATATCGCAATGAACTTCCAGCATCGAGCAACACCATTCCGTGCAAATCATCCTCTGCTGTGTATCTCCATAAATGAGACCTCAGTAGATATCCTGTGACCGGATTCAGCACCAACATAGAGTTTGATAAAACTCAGAGAGAGAGACAGACAGACAGATAGACAGATAAATAGACAGGGAGAGAGAGATAAATAAATAGGGAGAGAGATAAGTAGAGAGAGAGAGGTAAGTAGAGTGGGAGAGAGAGATAAAGAGACAGGGAGAGAGATAAATAGAGAGGGTGAGACAGAAGGATAGACTATCCATCTCCTACCATTCCTTCCTCCTATTTTCTGTTACTCTTTTCAAAAGTACATGGCCAATAAGGCTGAGGATGAAGAATTACAATAGACAAGGTTCCAAGGGTTTATCACCTACAAACCGTACACAACATTTGTTATTATCCTCAGAAGAAACTGACAATAGGGATGTGGAGAGAGAGAAATACTTTGATTTTATTCATGGTTGAGGTTCCAGGTGGATCTTATTTCTTGTATGGGGTCGATTTTAACCCCGTACCCCACCAGGTGTGGAACAGGATGTTGCAGGGTTGGGGTTCAAGGTTACACTGCAGGCAGAGTGAAAATCCCACTGGGTATTTGGAAACTTCTGGAGACTGTCCGCCATTTTTGTTCAGGCACAGGGACGGGCTGCTTGTTCCCAGAGTGCCATGGGCCTTTTTGCCATGGGTCTTTTGGCCCCGTGCAGAATATTTTCCCCATCAGTGTGAGGAAGACCTACAGCATCTCTAACCAAGTGACGAAGCTATAAAAGTGGAGAGGTTGGCGAACATCTCTGGGACACCTGCACCAACCAACCCCACTGCCCTGTGGCCCAGAATTTCAACTCCCCCTCCCACTCTGCCGAGGACATGGAGGTCCTGGGCCTCCTTCACCGATGCTCCCTCACCACTAGATGCCTGGAGGAAGAACGCCTCATCTTCCGCCTCGGAACACTTCAACCCCAGGGCATCAATGTGGACTTCAATAGCTTCCTCATTTCCCCTTCCCCCACCTCATCCTAGTTTCAAACTTTCAGTTCAGCCCTGTCCCCATGACCTGTCCTACCTGCCAATCTCCCTTCCCACCTATCCACTCTACCCTCCTCTCCGACCTATCACCTTCACCCCCACCCCCATCTACCTACTGCACTCTTAGCTACCTTCCCCCCAGCCCCACCTCCCTCCCATTTATCTCACCACCCTGGAGGCTCGCTGCCTCATTCCTGGTGAAGGGCTTTTGCCTGAGACGTTGGTTTTCCTGCTCCTCGGATGCTGCCTGACCTGCTGTACCACTCTGATCTAGAGTGGGAGCAAGGTCAATCAGCACGTTCCAAACGGCAGTTGGATAAATCTCTGAAAGGGAGACATTGACAGGCTGTGGGGTAAAAGAAACAGCAGCGTGGGACTAATGTGGAAAGTTCCTGGAGGAGTGTGAAGGGTGGAACACTCCCTGTCTGCAGGATCACTCTGTCATTCAGAGGGTGACAGGAGCTGGGGTCTCAAGCATGGCTATTTGCGACTTGCTCCAACTAACACCTTTGTCTAAAGTCTTTGTGCCGAAGTTAAATGGGAGTCCGTTCAGTTATCAGTCCCTCCTGCTGTCTGAAATGCATGTGAATATAATCTTGTACAAGTTAGCGATGACTTTGGTTTGTTTGCAGGATAGAGTCAAACTCCATTGTTTCTTCAGATGCTGCTGTACAGAACCGAACTGTTTCAGTGACTGTGTGTGTATATGAAGATACTTTTATGAATATATTAAAGGATCGGACACTCTGGAGGCAGGAAGCATGTTTCCGATGATGGGTGAGTCCCGAACCAGAGGACACAGCTTAAAAATAAGGGGTAGGCCATTTAGGACAGAGTTGAGGAGAAACTTCTTCACCCAGAGAGTGGTGGGTGTGTGGAATGCTCTGCCCCAGAAGGTAGTGGAGGCCCAGTCTCTGGATTCGTTTAAGAAAGTGTTGGACAGAGCTCTCAAGGACAGTGGAATCGAGGGTTATGGGAATAAGGCAGGAACAGGATACTGATTGAGGATGATCAGCCATGATCATAATGAATGGTGGTGCTGGCTCGAAGGGCAGAATGGCCTACTCTTGCACCTATTGTCTATTGTCTATTGTCTAATATGGGGTATACCTTTGAAATAAAAGGAACAGTGTGACTTGCTCTAACTATGGAAAGGTTCTTTCCGTGGGTCAGAAACGGTAGTGTGGGCTGAAGTCCTACAGTAATGAGAGGTTGGGTTCTGGCCTTAATGATCATTCCTAGTTCAAGAAGGATGGTATACTCAGGATAGAGCAATGAAGGTCGAGGAGTCTTATATTTGTATGCAAAAGGGCATGGAAGGAACAGATAGAGAAGCTCAAAATTGTGAAAGAGTTTGTTAGGGTAGAGGAGTCACTTCCAATTGTAAAGGCTTTCCTTAAAAGCCACCTCAACCCCCTCATTTTGTTTTTGTAGCAGAGAGCAGCGGGAGCTGGGAGGAAGTGAAGGCAGAGCGCAAAGCCAGTTGGGAAGGTAAGTGATTGTTATTTGAGTGGGTGTGTTCTAGACCCCAGGTCCTACAAAGTAGGGCCTCCCTCCCTCCCTCCTCCTCTAACCTAAATTAAAAGTCCACAGACTTGCCCCAGAAAGAGGGTCCAAGGAAGTTCCTGTGGATTGAAGAGTGAGGCTTTAGCTCAGGAGTCTTTGACAAGGAGGTTGAGTGAAGTGATTACACCACAGTTGAAGAGGGTGAAGACATGACTGCCAAGCTGGTTCAGTGTGCTACGTGCTTGATGTGTGAGGTCAACAACTCTGGTGTGTTTGGCTCGTATATGTGTGGAAAGTGTATGCACATTCAGCTACTGACAGAGCATATTGCAGCACTGATGAAAGATCTCAAGGACCTTAGGCTCATCCGAGAGAAGGAGATCTTTCTGGACAAGACCTTCAGCGAGGTTATTAAACCGACCATACCAGAAGAGAGCAGCCGATGAGAAAGGCAGAGAGGAGACAGGTGCAAGAGACCCCGGGGGAAGTACCTGTCAGGATCAAGTTGAATCTTTTGGAAACAGTAGAGACAGATGACACTGCCAGTCCGCGAGGCGGCCAGGTCTGTCAATCAAAACTTGGCGTGGAGGCAGAGTTGAAGAGTCGGACATCGCACAGAGCCGTGGGAATAGGGGACTCCATAGTGAGAGGAACTGACCGGGGTTTTTGTGGCAGCAGGCGGGACTTAAGGATGATGTGTTGCCTTCCTGGTGCCAGGGTTAAAGACATCACAGACAGAGTGCAGGAAATCCTCAAGGACGAAGGTGAAGAGCCAGAGGTGGTGGTACATGTCGGCACAAATGATGTCGGGAAGAAGAGGAGGAACATACTACAGCAGGACTTCGGAGAACTAGGAAGAAGGCTGAAAAGCAGGACGTCCAAGGTGGTTATCTCCGGTTTGCTTCCAATTCCTCGTGCTGGTGAGGCCAGAAACAGGGAGATAATGGACTTGAACGTGTGGCTGGGGAACTGGTGTAGGAAGCAAGGATTTAAAGACTTGGATCACTGGGGTATGTTTTGTGGTAAGCATAAATTCTACAAGAGAGACGGTTTGCACCTGAATAGGTTAGGGACCAGCATTCTGGCAGGCAGGTTTGCTACTGCAACGCAGCTACGTTTAAACTAAGTAGCGGGAGGGAGGGGACAAACTAGATGTTTAAGAAGGAAATTGGAGGGAAAGTTAGAACAAGGGAAGTCAAGAAAGACAACTGTATCAATGAGGCAGAAAACTCAGAAAGGGATCATGTTGTAAGGTTGAGTGAAATAGGAGTTGATGGGAAGGGTGAGGACAGTAACAAATTAAAAATACTATACATGAATGCACGAAGCATTAGAAATAAGATGGATGAGCTTGAGGCTCTTTTGGAAATTGGCAGATACGATATTGTGGGGATAACTGAGACGTGGCTTCAAGTGGACAGGACCTGGGAAATGAATATTCAAGGCTACATGTGCTATCGTAAGGACAGACTGACAGGCAGAGGGGGTGGGGCGGCCATTTTGGTAAGGGATGATATTCAGTCCCTTGTGCAGGGGGACCTAGAATCAGGGGATGGAGAGTCAGTGTGGATAGAGCTGAGAAATACTAAGGGTAAAAAGACCCTCTTGGGAGTTATCTACAGGCCTCCAAACAGTAGTCTGGATGTCGGATGTAAGTTGAATCAGGAGCTGAAATTGGCCCGTCGCAAAGATGTTACTACAGTTGTTATGGGGGATTTCAACATGCAGGTAGACTGGGAGAATCAGGATGGTATTGGACCTCAAGAAAGAGACTTTGTGGAGTGCCTCTGAGATGGATTCTTCGAACAGCTGGTGCTGGAGCCGACCAGGGAGAAGGCAATTCTGGATCTGGTACTGTGCAACGAACCAGAATTGATCAGGGACCTCGAAGTGAAGGAGCCATTGGGAAGTAGTGACCATAATACAATAAGCTTCGATCTGCAATTTGAAAGGGAGAGGGTACAGTGGGAAGTGACAATATTTCTGTTGAATAAAGGGAACTATGGAGCTGTGAGGGAGGAGCTGGCCAAAGTGCAATGGTGCAATACCTTAGCAGGGATGACAGTGGAAGAACAATGGCAGACATTTCTGTGTATAATGCAGAAGTTGCAGGATCAGTTCATTCCAAAAAGGAAGAAAGATCCCAGGAGGAGGCATTGGTGGCCGTGGCTGATGAGGGAAGTTAAGAAACCTATAAAGTTAAAAGAGAAAAAGTATAACATAGCAAAGATAAGTGGGAAAACGGAGGACTGGGAAGCTTTTAAAGACTAACAGAGGATTATTAAGAAGGAAATACGCAGAGAAAAAATGAGGTACAAAGGTAAACTGGCCAATAATATAAAGGAGGATAGTAAAAGCCTTTTTTGCTATGTGAAAGGCAAAAAAATGATTAAGACAAAAATTGGGCCCTTGAAAACAGAAACAGGGGAATATATTACGGGGAACAAAGAAATGGCAGAAGAATTGAATGGGTACTTCAGATCTGTGTTCACTGGGGAAGATACAAGCAATCTCCCAGAGGTAACAGTGGTTGAAGGACCTGAACTGAAGGGAATTTATATTTGCCAGGATTTGGTGTTGGAGAGACTGTTAAGTCTGAAGGTTGATAAGTCCCCAGGGCCTGATGGTCTACATCCCAGGGTACGAAAGGAGGTGGCTCGAGAAATCGTGGATGCGTTGGTGATTATTTTCCAGAGTTCGATAGATTCGGGATCAGTTCCTGCGGATTGGAGGGTGGCTAATGTTGTACCACTTTTTAAGAAAGGTGGGAGAGAGAAAACAGGAAATTATTGACCAGTTAGTCTGACCTCAGTGGTGGGAAAGATGCTGGAGTCTATTATAAAGGATGAAATTACGACACATCTGGATAGTTGTAACAGGATAGGTCAGAGTCAGCATGGATTTATGAAGGGGAAATCATACTTGACTAATCTTCTGGAATTTTTTGAGGATGTAACTCTGAAGCTGGACGAGGGAGATCCAGTAGATGTAGTGTACCTGGACTTTCAGAAAGCTTTTGATAAAGTCCCACATAGGAGGATAGTGAGCAAAATTAGGGCGCATGGTATTGGGGGCAAAGTACTAACTTGGATTGAAAGTTGGTTGGCTGATTGAAACAAAGAGTAGTGATAAACGGCTCCATTTCAGAATGGCAGGCAGTGACCAGTGGGGTACCGCAGGGATCAGAGCTGGGACCGCAGCTTTTTACAATATATATTAATGATATAGAAGATGGTATTAGCAATAACATTAGCAAATTTGCTGATGATACTAAGCTGGATGGCAGGGTGAAATGTGATGAGGATGTTAGGAGATTACAGGGTGACCTGGACAGGTTAGATGAGTGGTCAGATGCATGGCAGATGCAGTTTAATGTGGATAAATGTATGGTTATCCACTTTGGTGGCAAGAACAGGAAGGCAGATTACTACCTAAATGGAATCAATTTAGGTAAAGGGGCAGTACAGAGAGATCTGGGTGTTCTTGTACACCAATCAATGAAGGTAAGCATGCAGGTACAGCAGGTAGTGAAGATGGCTAATAGCATGCTGGCCTTCATAACAAGAGGGATTGAGTACAGAAGCAAAGAGGTTCTTCTGCAGCTGTACAGGGCCCTGGTGAGACCACACCTGGAGTATTGTATGCAATTCTGGTCTCCAAATTTGAGGAAAGACATTCTGGCTATTGAGGGAGTGCAGCATAGGTTCACGAGGTCAATTCCTGGAATGGCGGGATTACCTTACGCTGAAAGACTGGAGTGACTGGGCTTGTATACCCTTGAGTTTAGAAGACTGAGAGGGGATCTGATTGAGACATATAAGATTATTAAAGGATTGGACACTCTGGAGGCAGGAAACATGTTTCCGCTGATGGGTGAGTGCCGAACCAGAGGACACAGCTTAAAAATACGGGGTGGACCATTTAGGACATATATGAGGAGAAACATCTTCACCCAGAGTGTGGTGGCTGTGTGGAATGCTCTGCCCCAGAGGGCAGTGGAGGCCCAGTCTCTGGATTCATTTAAGAAAGAGTTGGATAGAGCTCTCAAGGATAATGGAATCAAGGGTTATGGAGATAAGGCAGGAACAGGATACTGATTGAGGATGATCAGCCATGATCATATTGAATGGTGGTGCAGGCTCGAAGGGCAGAATGGCCTACTCCTGCACCTATTGTCAAATTCCACCTGATGAATATCACTGTGAGCAATCTTGCTATTTATTCTTAGCTAAAGCTGTTACTGAAATGTTGTTGCTTTTTGTGGGCTGGAATCTAATCAGATGGCTTCATAATTAATGAAGAGAGAAGATAAAAATATTTCATCGAGAGGGTCAGGCATGTAATTGGTATTGCAAAATGAATGACATTCCAGAAGCAGCAGTGGATGGGAATCACATTAACTGATCAATCCGTCACGCTGGTATTTGGGAGAGTAAATCGTTTGGGTCTATGGTCTGCAGAGTTTAGACAGAGGATCATCCTAGCAGAAGACCTGCTTCACATTTTCCACAATCCTAGCTCCCTCCCAGGACTCCCACCGGGATCGTTCCGGTTGTAGGGGTATCCCTATTGCTTGACCAACCATGTTCCTAAAGATTCTGCTATTTGTGATGGTTGGAAACGGAAAGCAAAACTGATTCACATTTTCAATTCCAGGTGATGGAAGGATACAGCACTGATGACATCATCAAAGTAACGAAGAACGAGTTGTGACTAGGAGTGGAACAAGGAATGTTCCATGTACCCCATAGAGACAGACAGAACGGGAATCCACAGAGATAGCCATGGCCACCCCTCTGACATGAAGAAAGTGGGAGGAGTTAAAGGAGAGTTTGTTCAGAGTGGGAATGAGCTCAGCCAGGCGGAAGACTGTTCAAGTCACTGATCGAGGACTCAGTATTGAATTCCACAACTTCAGAACATGACCTCTGTATGCTCCATTTTTTTCAAATCCTCCAGCACTCCCACCCACACCCCCCTTTTCTGACTGTGTCTTGATTGGGCCTCCTTGACATTAATCACATCAGAACCTACTTTACAGAAGTAAAAATGTGCATTTAGGTAGCATCTTTCATTGCTTCAAAACGTCCCAAGGATTTCACAGCTAATGACATACATTTAAGGTATACTCACTTTGGTTTATTTGGACATTTTTGCCTTCGTGAGGCTGTTGACATCATTTTGTTTCTCTTCTAACTGTCTTCCAGTCTCCACCATTTCACTTTTCAGTGCCCTCTTCTGGTTTTAACCTTGATCGCTGCTCTGTTGGGCCAGGACAATGCTGCAAGACCTTCACCTCAAACGTCTGTTCTTCATTAACTGGCATCCTTTCTCATTCCTGACCGTCCAGTCCTGACCTAAGCTGTCCATCAGTGGGATTCCAAGTGCCCTCCACCCAACTCACTTCGGTCACTCTTGTAACCTTTGGAAAACTTGAACTCACCAAAATTGCTGTTGGTTCTGTTTTACTTCATTCAGAGACCCAGTCACCAGTCTCTCCTGTGCTCACTAACCTATATCGGCTCCCAGTCTGACAACACCTCAATTTGAAAATTCTTCAAATCCTAGCATTTCTCTTCCTGATCTCCAGCCCTCAATTGCCCAAGATATTTGCATTCCTCCAATTCTGACCTCTCATAAATCACTTGCCTTACACAATTAGAATCAACCTTCTAGTTAAAATTTAAAACAGGGCCTGGCAGTTAACTGTCAATCATCATTAACTGCTGCATTCTCTATGACAACACCTCAATCAATCAAAATCCACTCATCAACCAATTAGCACTCTCCTCTTATGCAATATTAATGTTGGTTTCCCCTTTAGTGGTATTCTTGCAAATTGCCCAGGTGAGTTCAAGATGAAAAGTTTCAACAAAATGAATTTTGTTTTCAGCAATACTGCCAAACAACTATAGCAAGATTCCATACATAGCATTGAAATAAATGACCAAATCATTTGTTTTAGAGGCATTGATTGAATTATAAATGTTTGCCAACACAGGATGAAGACAAGACACATGCAGAGGGAAGAAAGTGGTAAATATATTAACGTTACATGTAACCATGACAATGGATTTTTTTTTTAGCTAATCAGCTATTAAAGTGCAGCCAATAAAAATAGAGCAGTGGAAATTAGAGTAGGGGGAGGGAATCATTCAATCGCCAGGGCTATAAGGAGCTAAATGAAACCACTTTTTGAAAACTTATCTTAACTCATCAGGCTCAGATAAATAAAAAAGCCTGATGGCAATTATTTCTGTTTTGGAATGAAATATAACAGCTTTGAATCATTCCCATCAGCCTGTCCACTTGTTGCACTTGAAATCCTTGTGGAAAATTTCACGTAAGATCGTTGGATTCTTGACGGAATGTGGAGAGGTTGTTCTGAAATCGATGAGTTTAATTCACACAAAGTCACGATGACGAATGTTGTCACATCTGGGAAGGCTCTGCTAATCAGTTAGGCAAAAGTGAGGACTGCAGATGCTGGAAACCAGAGTCTGGATCAGAGTGGCGCTGGAAAAGCACAGCAGGTCAAGCAGCCTCCGAGGATCAGGAAAATCGACGTTTTGGACGTTTTGCCCGAAATGTCGATTTTCCTGCTTCACGGATGCTGCCTGACCTGCTGTGCTTTTCCAGCACCACTCTAATCTAGACTCTGCTAATCAGTTGCCAATCTCGATCTCCCCACCATGTCTGTATACAGCTTGCACAAACCTCTGAGATTTGACAATTGTCTGAGATCCTTAACCAGTTTGTCAAATTAAAAAAAAAGATTATTTTTAATGTATGGGAACACAGAAATTGAGTATTGCAGGAAAAGACACATTTAGTTAAGCCTTTCATCATCAGGACCCATCACAAGAAATAATAATATAAAGGGGAAACAATATTTATACTGTGTGCGAGGAGTTTCTGATTGGTTGACAACTGTACTTTGATTGGTGATGGTTGTTGCCATGGTTCAGCATTTTCTCATACGATGTACACTATTTTTCCTTTGACTTTGGTATTCTTGCACATTGTCATGATAAGTGCAAGCTGAAAAAATGTGTCTATTTTCAGCAGTAACCTGAACATGTTTACTGACTTGTGAAATGAGACATTGTTTAGTGGCGAGTCTAAGAGCCTGTCTCTTTGTTCACATTGTACCTTCCCCAATCACTGAATCCATGCATTTATTTTGAGAATATGATTATCCAGGTGCCACAAACATAACCCAACCCAGGAAACCTGAGTATCAGCCCAGATAAGGACAACAGTTTTGAGGGAATGGATACCCTGAGTCACTTCACACTCACATGCTGGTGCAGCAAGCTACTGGGAAGGCTAATTAGGAAGGCTAGCCTTTAACATAGGAGGGCTAGAGAACAGGAGGAGTGAACGCTTGCTTCTGTTCTATAGGAGCTTGGTTAGATAGCACCCAGAGTGTGATGTACAGGTTTGATCTCATATCTCAGGAATCATAGAATTCCTACAATGTGCAAGCAGACCATTTGGCCCATCAAGTGCACACCAACCCTCCAAAGAGCCTCCCATCCAGACCCACACCATCCCTGTGACCCAGCATTTCCTAAGACTAACCCACCTAGCCTGCACGTCCTTGGACACTATGGGCAATTTAGCATTGCCAACCCACCTAACCTGCACACCTTTGGACGGTGGGAGGAAACCCCATGGGCACAGGGAGAAAGTGCAAACTCCACACAGACAGTCACCCGAGGGTGGAATCGAACCCGGGTCTCTGGTGCTGTGAGGCAGCAGTGCGAACCACTTCGCTCCACAGCCTTCTGCAGCAATGAGTTCCACAGATTACCAGCTGAAGAAAGTCCTCCTCATCTCAGTTCTAAAGGTTTCTCCCTGACTCTGAAGTTGTGTCCTTTGGTCCTGGTCTCTCTATTGGTTTGAACATCTTCTCCATGTCCACTCCACTCAGGCCGCTCATTTTTCTGGAAGCTTCAATCACATTCCCCTCATCCTTCTAAACTTCATAAAACATAGGAGTGGAAGTAAGGCCATTCGGCCCATCAAGTCCACTCCGCCATTTAATCATGGCTGATGGGCATTTCAACACCACTTACCCGCACTCTCCCCGTATCCCTTAATCTCTTGCGAGATTAAGAATTTATCAATCTCTGCCTTGAAGACATTTAAAGTCCCAGCCTCCACTGCACTCCGTGGCAATGAATTCCACAGGCCCACCACTCTCTGGCTGAAGAAATGTCTCCTCATTTCCAATTAAAATTGACTCCCTCTAATTCTAAGGCTGTGCCCACGGGTCCTAGTATCCCACCTGACGGAAACAAATTCCCAACGTCCACCCTTTCTAAGCCACGCATTATTTTGTAAGTTTCTATTAGATTTCCCCTCACCCTTCTAAACTCTAATGAATACAATCCCAGGATCCTCAGCTGTTCATCATATGGTCGGCCTACCATTCTAGAGATCATCCGTGTGAATCTCTGCTGGACACACTCCAGTGACAGTATCTCCTTCCTGAGGTGTGGGGCCCAAAACTAGACACAGTATTCTAAATGGAGCCTAACTAGAGCTTTATAAAGTCTCAGTAGCACATCGCTGCTTTTACATTCTAATCATCATGTATAGACTCAGATTCCTCAACTGCTACGTTTATGTCAAACCCTTTATCCCTGGCCTCATTCTTGTAAACCTCCTCTGGACCCCTCCAATGTCAGCACATCATTCCTTAGACTCAAGGCCCAAAACTGCTCACAATATTCCAAAGGTGGTCTGATCAGAACCTTATACAACCTCAACAGTACATCCCTGCTCTAGTATTCGAGCCCTCTTGAAATGAATGCTAACATTGCATTTATCTTCCTCACTGCCAACTGAACCTGCATGTTAACTTTCAGAGAATCCTGAACAAGGAATCACAAGTCCGTTTGTGCTTCAGATTTTCGAAGACTTTCCCTTTGTTCTTCCACTAAAGTGCATCATCTCACACTTTGCTACTGGTTCAAGTGTCAAATAGTCTCCTCCTGCTACCAGGACCTTCTGTTCCCGGTGTTACCTGGATCTTCTGTTCCCGGTGTTACCTGGATCTTCTGTTCCCGGTGTTACCTGGATCTTTCTGTTCCCGGTGTTATCGGGACCTTCTGTTCTTGATGTTATCGGGACCTTCTGTTCTCAGAGTTATCGGGACCTTTCGTTCCCGGTGTTACCTGGATCTTCTGTTCTCGGTGTTATCGGGACCTTCTGATCCCGGTGTTACCGGGACCTACTGTTCCCGGTGTTACCGGCACCTTCTGTTCCCGGTGTTATCGGGACCTTCTGTTCCCGGTGTTACCAGGACCTTCTGATCCCGGTGTTACCTGGACCTTCCAAACTAGTGAACAGCCGATGGTCTGTAGTGACTCGATGGGGGTTTCCTCTCCACAGACCTTCGGGGTAATTGTGGGGCAGAATGTGGGGCTGATTGAGAGCAGGAAGGGAATGCTCTGCATTATCCAGGTCCTCAATTAAACTTACAACCAGGAGAGTGAGATTTGAAAAGGTCTTGGGCATATTCAAGAAATTCCACATTCTCACCCAGAGACCACCCAGTTACAATTTCTGTCATCCTGATGGCTCCGTGGTTAGCACTGCTGCCACACATCGTAGGGAACTGGGTTCCATTCATCCCTCAGGCAACTGTCTGTGTGAAGTTTGCACATTCTCTCTGGGTTGGTGTAGGTTTCCTCCGGGTGCTTCGGTTTCCTCCCACAGTCCAAAGATGTGCAGGTCAGGTAGATTAACCATTGTAAATTTCCCCATAGTGTCCAGGGATGTGTAGGTTAGGTGGATTAACCATGGAAAATGCAGGGTTATACGGCAAGAGGGGTGGTGCATCTGGGTGGGATGTCCTTTGGAGGGTCAGTATGGGCTGAATGGCCTGCTTCCACACTGTAGGGATTCTATGATTCTTCTGTCATCAGGAGCCATGCTTAAACATCTGTTGTTTTACATTTAAAAAAAACATTTTGTCAGAATGAAACAAAATTGATCAGAAAACATGCAAGTCTGACTAAAAATTATTCCAGTCCAGACTAATGTGTTTCAGCTTTAATGTAGTCACCCCTCATCTCCACATACCTATATATATCCATAACATAAATGTACTGTTAGCAATCCCTCTCACCCACAGAGTGCCCACAAGCTATAATTCTGTGTTTGTGTAAGGTACCAGTCAGCAGCTGCTCAGAGGATTATACTTTTTATCGACTTCTTTCAACCAATTGGGTTTTCCGATTGAAAGGTTATTTATGTTTCAAAGGGCCCTGAGTGACATCAGAGATCCGACCAATCATTTTCAAATTCAATCAGTTTATTTGGAAGCAGCAATTAATCTCAGATGTAAAGGATTATTCACAGATCTGAACATGAGGAAAATGCAATAAAAAGCTGGAATCGAGGTGGTAACAGAGGCCCTGGGGTTAGATGTCCAAGGTCAGATATTTAATGTCAAGGAGCAGGGTGTTAGTTAAGTGCTGGAGTCACTGTGATGGTTTTCCACAGAGTCACTTGATTGAAAATGTCTTTGATGTTGCTCGCTGCTGAATTGGAGCATTTAGACTTCACATGGCCGGTCCAACAGATCACTTACCAGCACCAGGGACTCCATAAGAAACTGAGGGAAAACAAATTCTTCTAAACTGTTGCTCGGGGCAAGAACTTTAATCTCCCAAGTCTAGTTTTTTTCAATTCCTTCAGGGGATGTGAGTGTCTCTGCCTGGACAGCATTTATTGCCCTGAAGAAGGTGGGGGTGGGCTACCTTCTTAAACTGCCGATAGTAGTCATGATTTGGAGATGCCAGCGTTGGACTGGGGTGTACAAAGTTAAAAATCACACAACACCAAGTTATAGTCCTACAGCTCATCCACTTTATCCTCGATCACAACGTCTTCACCTTTGACAACCAGTTCTTCATCCAGACACACGGAACAGCCATGGGGACCAAATTTGCACCCCAATATGCCAACATTTTTATGCACAGGTTCGAACAAGACTTCTTCTCTATGCTGGATCGCCAACCAACATTGTACACCAGGTACATTGATGACATTTTCTTCCTCTGGATCCATGGCGAGGAGTCACTGATAAAACTACACAGTGACATCAACAAGTTTCATCCCACCATCAAACTCACCATGGACTACTCTCGACGATCTGTCTCATTCTTGAACACATGCGTCTCCATCAAGGATGGACACCTCAGCACCACACTCCACCGCAAACCCACAGACAACCTCACAATGCTACACTTCTCCAGCTTCCACCCAAAACATATTAAAACAGCCATTCCCCTATGGACAAGCCTGATGCATACACCGGATCTGCTCAGATGAGGACGAACGTGACGGACACCTGGAAGTACTCAAGGATGCCCTCACAAGAATGGGGTATGATGCTCAACTCATCGACCGGAAGTTCTGACGTGCCACAGCAAGGAACCGTAATGACCTCCTCAGGAGACAGACACATGCTGCAACCGACAGGGTACCCTTCGTTGTTCAGTATTTCCTAGGAGCTGAAAAACTACGCCATGTTCTTCGTGAGCTGCAACACATTATCAATGAGGATGAGCACCTCACCAAGACCTTCCCTACAGCTACACTACTTGCCTTTAAACAACCACCAAACCTCAAACAGATCGTTGTTCGTAGCAAACTGCCCGGCTCGCAGGACGACTCCATACAACCCTGTCACGGCAGGCGCTGCAAGACGTGTCAGATTGTGGACATAGATACCACCATTACATGTGGGGACACCTCCCACCTTGTACATGGCAGGTACTCATGTGACTCAGCCAACATTGTCTATCTTATACGTTGCAGGCAAGGATGCCCGGAGGCATGGTACATTGGGGAAACCGAGCAAAGGCTACGACAACGGATGAATGGGCACCGCACAACAATCAACAGACAGGAGGGATCCCTCCCAGTTGGGGAACACTCAGTGGTCCAGGACATTTGACCTCGGAATTTTGGGTGACCATCCTCCAAGGTGGACTTCGGGACAGGCAGCAGAGGAAAGTGGCCGAGCAGAGGCTGATAGCTAAGTTCGGTCCCCATAGGGAGGGCCTCAACCGGGACCTTGGGTTCATGTCACATTACAGGTGACCCCATTGCACTATACACACACACAGATACTCCTACACACACACTCTCACATACATACACACATACCCTTACAGACACACACACTCACACATGCACCCCCCCTCACAGACTTAAGACACTCTGCACTCACTACACACATACACATTCACTTTCTCACACTCACAACCCCCAACCCAGACAGACAGACAGACAGACAGACACACACACACACACACACACACACACACACACACAGACAAAGACCCACATGCACACATATATTTTGTGGGGTGAATTTGTACTTTCAGGGTTACATTGCACTTTGCTCAAAAACTGCATGAATTTATGTAAAACTCAGTTATCTCACTTTTTAGATTAGAATCAATCTAAACATCAGGTCATAGACAGAGAACATGGGGGGCTAACACCTTCAACATATTGTCTAGCTAACACCCATTGTTAACAGCTAACCTGAGTGTGTGTTAGGATTGAGCCCTCCACTGTCACCTGATGAAGGAGCGTCGCTCCGAAAGCTAGTGTGCTTCCAATTAAACCTGTTGGACTATAACCTGGTGTTGTGTGATTTTTAACTTCTTAAACTGCTGCAGTCCTTGTGCTGCAGGTAGACTTCCAATGCCCTTAGGGAGGGAATTCCAGAACTTTGACCCAGTGACAGTGAAGGAATGGTGGTATATTTCCAAGTCAGGATGATTTAGGGGGGAGCTTGGAGGTGGTGGTGTTCCCATGCATCTGCTGCCCTTGTCCTTAGTTTGAAGTGCTTGTGGGTTTGGAAGGTGCAGTCTGAGGATCTCTGGCGAATTTCTGCAGTGCATCTTGTAGTGAGTACACTCAGCTGCTACTGAGTGTCAGTGGTGGAAGGAGTGGATGCTGAGGATTGTAGTTCATGTCCTGGTCTAGGAGCCTGAGCAGACAATCTAGACTAATAGATGATGGCATTGAGGCATCTCTGACAGGACACAATAAAGCAAATTCCAGGCTGCCTTCTCAGGATCACATGACCCCGTACAGTGAGGAGCAGGGAGCTGACCCTACTGTCTGGGTCAATACTCATCCTTCAATCAAAATCACAACTGACACACAGCACAGGGATTTATCACTGCCAGGAACAAATAAATATTGTACAGAAGTACGCTGATCGTGCAAAGTTGATAATTTACTTCCTTGATTGCAAAATAGAAATGAAATCACAACTCCATTCCAAAATGTTTAACTTTATGATCACAGAATCATACTGCTCGATACATTTCATTGGTCATGCTTGAATTTGATTCTCCGAACAATAACATGAGTGGTTTTGAATTTGAGGGCTGCCTTGTTAGTTATAAGGCTATAGAATGAGACAACACTGGGGACCATTCAGCCCAATTAGTTATTCTAGCTCCATGGAATATCTATCTAACCAATCTTTCTGTCCTGCTCTCTCCCTATCACCCATCAAATGTTTTGTATATTACCAAATGTAATATCAACTGTAATATCTTACGTATTGTCACATCTCCCTGGGGGAGCACACCTATTTTTCTTAAGGTCATCACAAAGGTTAAATAGAGTCACAGAGATATACAATATGGAAACAGACCCTTCGGTCCAACTCGTCCATGCCGACCAGATATCCCAAACCAATCTAATCCCATTTACCAGCGCCCAGCCCATGTTCCCCTAAACCCTTCCTATTCATATCCTCATCCAGATGCTTTTTAAATGCTGCATTTGTACCACCCTCCACCACTTCCTCTGGCAGCTCATTCCATACACGCACCACCCTCTGGTCTCTTTTATATCTTTCCCCTCTCACCCTAAACCCATGCCCTCTAGTTCTAGACTCCCCGACCCCAGGGATAAGACCTTGTCTATTTACCCTATCCATATCCCTCATGGTTTTATAAACCTTTATAAGGTCACCTCTCAACCTCCGACGCTCCAGGGAAAACAGCCCTAGTCTATTCAACCTCTTCCTATAGCTCAAATCCTCCAACCCTGGCAACATCCTTGTAAATCTTTTGTAAATGAAGCAAACTCCCCAATTCACATCTGTCTTAGACACAAGTTGACAAAAGGTACTGCCCTGGTTTTTGTACTGAACAAAACTTTTTCTCATTACAAATAAATGGATTCTATTTATAGGCATCCATTTTAAACCAACAGTACATAATTATACAAATTAAAAATCTAACACCCTTATCAATTCCCCTTTACACACGCACACAGACATACATAAAGAAACAGACCCACACAGATACAGATATACACATACACAGACACACAAAGACAAACAGAAACACACACACGTACAGGCACTTACACAAATACATGGACACACACACATACATGCAGCCACACACATGCATACAATCAGACACAGACACATATAGACATAGACACACACACACACACACAAACACATACAGACACACACACAGACATCGACAATCACAAACACACATACAGGAAAATTGTATGAGGGCAAAAGTTGGAAGAATAATTATTTTCTCACTTCAGTCCACAATTAAAATAAATACAATAATAAAAAGATCGGGCCTTCACAGTATATGCTGTATTTGTGACAGTGCTGGACCTCGGAGTCTGGGTGATACTGAACCACATTTAAAGGGACAAAAACCAGAGATGACAACTGCAGCAGAATTTCGTATAGTGTCTGAGCCCCTGACTGCCATCTGGTGGTCTCACTGGGAAGTGAATTTATTATCAGTATTGGCTCAGGTTTGTGTTCAAGGTGGAATATTGAAGGAGCATTCACTGTTCAGATGAAATTTGGTCACTGAAGCTAAGCTTTCCAACCAATTGATAGCCTTCATTTTAAAAAAATTCTTTGATGGGATGTGGGTATCACTGGGATGACCCAGCATTTGATGCCCATTCCCAATTCCATCTTGAACTAAGTGATTTGTTCAGCAGTTCCAGCAGAGGGCAGTTAAGAGTCAACCACATTGCTGTGGGTCTGGAGTCACATGTAGGCCAGACCAGGTGAAGATGGTAGTTTCCTTCCCTAAAGGACATTGGTGAACCAAGTCAATTTTTACGACAATTAATAATCACCATTACAGAGGCTTACTTTCAATTCATCACATCTAAATTCCACTCATTGCTGAGATGGGATTCGAACCCATGTACCTAGATCATTATCTGAGGCCTCTGGATTACTAGTCTAATCCACTAGCACTGTCCCATGGTCGCCCCGCGCTCCCAAGTGGTGGTATTTACCCCCAACACTCAACTTATTCCATAAACAGGGAGACAGTGACCACCTGAGACTACAACAAAGTGATCATAGATTTCAGGCCATTGAGGAAGAATCTTTTTCAGGAAAGGATGAATTATTTACAACAAATACTATTTAATGTTAAAAAATATTGACGGAAATAATATTCTTGTTTAATATAATAACATTGGAAACTGTAGTGCTGAACGGACAGCTCCACTTCTGCTACCTCACATTCAATATTCCAGTGAACAGTGTATGCCTGGAGCCAGAGTCCGTTGATTATGGATAAAACTAGAGACTTAATAGAATTTAAAATTGTGCAAAGGTTCTCAGTACTATGAAGCTTATTTTTACACCTAGTTTCCGAGCTCATGAAATATACGTGCAATAGCTCCCTGGTAACAGCAGCTGTTCCGAATTCCTTACCACAGTTTCACACAGAAACACAAACCTCGCCCCTTTGTCAATCCCTGGTTAGGGAGGACTCAATACAGGAACATACGTACAGGAACATACTTGGTTAGGGGCGGGCAGTCAGTACAGGAACATAACTGGTTAGGGATCACTCAGTACTGGAACATACCTGGTTAGGGGGTAGTCAGTACAGGAATATACCTGGTTAGGGGGTAGTCAGTACAGGAATATACCTGGTTAGGGAGCATTCAATACAGGAACAAACCTGGTTAGGGAGCAGTCAGTACAAGAACATACCTGGTTAGGGATCACTCAGTACAGGACCAAACCTGGTTAGGGGGTAGTCAGTACAGGAATAAACCTGGTTCAGGAGCACTCAATACAGGAATAAACCTGGTTAGGGAGCAGTCAGTACAGGAATAAACCTGGTTAGGGGGTAGTCAGTACAGGACCAAACCTGGTTAGGGGGTAGTCAGTACAGGAAGAAACCTGGTTCAGGAGCACTCAATACAGGAATAAACCTGGTTAGGGAGCAGTCAGTACAGGAATAAACCTGGTTAGGGGGCACTCAATACAGGACCAAACTGGTTAGGGAGCATTCAGTACAGGAACAAACCTGGTTAGGGAGCAGTCAGTACAGGAACAAACCTGGTTAGGGTGCACTCAGTACAGGAATAAACCTGGTTAGGGGGTAGTCAGTACAGGAATAAACCTGGTTCAGGAGCACTCAATACAGGAATAAACCTGGTTAGGGAGCAGTCAGTACAGGAATAAACCTGGTTAGGGGTAGTCAGTACAGGAATAAACCTGGTTCAGGAGCACTCAATACAGGAATAAACCTGGTTAGGGAGCAGTCAGTACAGGAATAAACCTGGTTAGGAGGTAGTCAGTACAGGAATAAACCTGGTTCAGGAGCACTCAATACAGGAATAAACCTGGTTAGGGGGTAGTCATTACAGGAATAAACCACAGTAAAGAGAACTAATTAAAAAAAACAAATTTCTTGAATTACACAAGACTGAGCAATTCCATAAAGAAAAACTCCTGCCAGAGACAAGATGGAAAGTTAATCTACTATTACATTCAGAAAATGTTTCAGTAGAGCAGATCTGGAGAAGATATTACCACTTCCCAGTGATTCCAATTCCAGGGTCTTTTAATTTAGACATTACCTTCCAAACCATGACCACTGCTATCCTGAAGGTAAAGGGCAGTGCATCCACTGTCACTGAGTCAAAATCCTGGATTTCCCTCCCTAAGGACATTGAGGGTCAACCCATAGCAGATGGACAGTAGCTGTTCAAGGAGGCAGCTGCCCCTTCCCCCCCCCTCCCACCTTCTCAAGGGGCAATTAGGGACGACCAATAAATGTCAGGCCAGGGAAAGAAACAGAGAAAGAAGAAAAGAAATGGAAGGGTAAGAAAAGGAAGGAAAGACCACAATAAATGAATGAACAAAGGAAAGGAAAACAGGAATAAGTTTAATCAGAATTCAGGAGAAACCTGTTTCCCCAGAGTCTGATGAGAATGTGGAACTCACCAGCACGGGGAATACCGGAGATAGAGAGTACAGACACAGGCTTAACAAATAAGGGAGGAAGGAAAAGAAATTTGATTTGATTTGATTTATTATTGTCACGTTCCGAGAGACAGTGAAAAGTATTGCTTTGCATGCTAACAAAACAAAACATACCTTACATCAGGGCAATAGAACAGAATGCCAAATATAGTGTTACAGCTACAGAGAAGGTGCAGAGAAAGATCACCTCTAATATATGAGAGATCCATGCATTGGTCTGATAACAACAGGGAAGAAGCTGTTCTTGAATCTGTTGGTACGTGTTTTCAAACTTTTGTATCTTCTGCCCAATAGAAAAGGGTGAAGAGAGTATAACCAGGGTGGGAGGGTTTAGATCAGAGTGGTGCTGGAAAAGCACAGCAGGTCAGGCAGCATCCGAGAGCAGGAAAATCGATGTTTCGGGCAAACGCCCTTCATCGGGGTGGGAGGGGTCTGTGATGATGTTGGCTGCTTTGCTGAGACAGTGGGAAGTATAGACAGAGTCAATGGATGGAAGGCTGGTTTGTGGAATGGACTGGACTGTGTTCATAACTCTGTAATTTCCTGTGGTCCTGGGCAGACCAGTTGCCAGACCAAGCTGTGATGTATCTGGATAGGATGCTTTTTATGGTGCACCTATAAAAATTGGTAAGTTCCTTGTGGACAGGGTGAATTTCCTTAGCCTCCTGAGGAAGTAGAGGTGTTGTTGTGCTTTCCTGACTGTAGTGTCGATGTGGATGGATCAGGACAGATTGTTGGTGGTTTTTACTCCGCCCAGCTCCATCTCAGCATCATTGATTGACAGGGCCTCCACTTCCTGAAGTCGATGAACAGCTCCTTCATTTGGTCGACATTGTGGGAGAGATTCTCATCTTTACACCATGCCATTGAGCTCTCTACCCTTTTCCTGGACTCTGTCTCATTGTTGTGCGAGAACTGACCCACCATGGTGGTGTCATCAGCAAATTTGTAAATGGAGTTGGAGCTGAATTCGGTCACACAGTCAGGAGTGTATATGAATGAGAGTAAGGGGCTGAGTATGCAGCCTCGTGGGGTACTGGGGATGAGGGTTATTGTGGAGGAGGTGTTGTTGCCTTTCCTTACTGACTCCGGTCTATGGGTCAGGAAGTTGAGGATCCTGTTGCAGAGGGAGGAGCAGAGTCCTTGGTCTCGGAGTTTGGAGATGAGCTTTGTTGGAATTATGGTGTTAAAGGCGGAGCTATAGGTAATAAATAATATCCTCAGTTACTCCCATGTCCAGATGTTCCAGGGATGAGTGCAGGACCAGAGAGATAGCATCTGCCATGGGCCTGTTGTGATGGTAAGGTGAAGAGCACAGATATCAGCCTGTTGGTAAATTCTAACTTAGCTCATTAAGCCTTAATTTGGTTCACCACATTTAAATGTGAAGCGATAGGGAGCTGTGAGTTGAGATGAGGTAGAGGATCAGGGGATCACTGATTATAAACAAACCAATCACTGTAAGGTGGGCCACAAACCAGAAAGGACCACAGCATTGGTCACCATGCACTGGGTTGGTATTCCAGACCAACAGAATGAGGTGATGTTAAATCTGTATCAAACTTACAACACTGACTGTTGTTACGATCACCAATATTACCAAAATAATTTGGAGGCACTCCACAGGGCTTCGAGGGCTTGTAAGGAAATTTCCAGAAACGTTTGTGGATACAGCCCAGGAAAGGACTGAGAGATAGTCTTCTCACTTAAAGAAGAAAGGGCTGAGGGATGGCGAAGCAATGCCTTTAAAATGATGAGAGGTTCTGACGGACAGAACGGTTCCTCTTGAGGGGAACAGCAAGGTAGCGGGCATCTTGGATAAGATCATCTCAAAAAAAATCCAATCACACATTCAGAAAAAAAAGTTCTTTAACCCAGCAAGTGAGAGAATGTGGAACTCGCTACCACCGAGAGTTTCAGGAGGAATTAAATAAGAATTTGTGAAAAAGGGGTATAACATAAGTAAGGTGAGACTGTACAAGTGAGTACGGTTAGGCACATTTTAACAGACATGGGCTTTGAACACCCTCCGGCTCCACATTAGCAGAAATGAGTAGAGAGGAACCTTGTTTATCCCAAAGCCTACATCAATCTTGACAGCAGACTAGAGAGTAAAAAGAGATTTCTGTAGACAGGGGGAGAGAAAGATCTGAGATGGAAGATTTCTATTTAATGTACAAAAATGAAATATAAACTATGTTTGTGTATTTGATTACAGGGGTGTAAGTGTTAATGATTATGTATATGTAAGGGAGGTGATCAGAAAATCAAACAGATTGAGACAGAGATTAGACAGAGCTGAAAATGCGTTGCTGGAAAAGCGCAGCAGGTCAGGCAGCATCAAAGGAGCAGGAGAATCGACGTTTCGGGCATCAGCCCTTCTTCAGGAATGAGGAAAGTGTGTCCAGCAGGCTAAGATAAAAGGTAGGGAGGAGGGACTTGGGGGAGAGGCGTTGGAAATGCGATAGGTGGAAGGAGGTCAAGGTGAGGGTGATTGGCTGGAGTGGGGGTGGGGGGGCGGAGAGGTCAGGAAGAAGATTGAAGGTTAGGAAGGCGGTGCTGAGTTCGAGGGATTTGACTGAGACAAGGTGGGGGGAGGGGAAATGAAACTGGAGAAATCTGAGTTCATCCCTTGTGGTTGGAGGGTTCCTCGGCGGAAGATGAGGTGCTCTTCCTCCAACCATCGTGTTGCTATGGTCTGGCGATGGAGGAGTCCAAGGACCTGCATGTCCTTGGTGGAATGGGAGGGGGAGTTAAAGTGTTCTGCCACGGGGCAGTTGGGTTGGTTGGTCCGGGTGTCCCAGAGGTGTTCTCTGAAACGTTCCACAAGTAGGCAGCCTGTCTCCCTAATATAGAGGAGGCCACATCGGGTGCAGCGGATGCAATAGATGATGTGTCTGGAGGTGCAGGTGAATTTGTGGCAGATATAGAAGTGTCCCTTGGGGCCCTGGAGGGAATTAAGGGGGGAGGTGTGGGCGCAAGTTCTCCAGTTTCCTCATTTCCCCTCCCCCCACCTTGTCTCAGTCAAATCCTTCGAACTCAGCACCGCCTTCCTAACCTGCAATCTTCTTCCAGACCTCTCCGCCCCCACCCCACTCCAGCCTATCACCCTCACCTTAACCTCCTTCCACCTATCGCATTCCCAACGCCCCTCCCCCAAGTCCCTCCTCCCTACCTTTTATCTTAGCCTGCTGGACACACTTTCCTCATTCCTGAAGAAGGGCTGATGCCCGAAACGTCGATTCTCCTGCTCCTTTGATGCTGCCTGACCTGCTGCGCTTTTCCAGCAACACATTTTCAGCTCTGATCTCCAGCATCTGCAGTCCTCACTTTCTCCTCAGAGATGAGACAGAGTTGGAAAGAGATTAGATAGAGTGGGGCAGAGATTAGACAGAGCTGGACAGAGATTAGACAGTGGGACAGAGATTAGACAGAGTTGGAAAGAGATTAGACAGAGTGGGACAGAGATTAGACAGAGCTGGACAGAGATTAGACAGAGTGGGACAGAGATTAGACAGAGTTGGACTGAGATTAGACAGTGGGACAGAGATTAGACAGTGGGACAGAGATTAGACAGTGGGACAGAGATTAGACAGAGATTAGACAGTGGGACAGAGATTAGACAGTGGGACAGAGATTAGACAGAGATTAGACAGTGGGACAGAGATTAGACAGTGGGACAGAGATTAGACAGTGGGACAGAGATTAGACAGAGATTAGACAGTGGGACAGAGATTAGACAGTGGGACAGAGATTAGACAGTGGGACAAAGATTAGACAGTGGGACAGAGATTAGACAGAGTTGGAAAGAGATTAGACAGAGTTGGAAAGAGATTAGACAGAGCTGGACAGAGATTAGACAGTGGGACAAAGATTAGACAGTAGGACAGAGATTAGACAGAGATTAGACAGTGGGACAGAGATTAGACAGAGTGGGACAGAGATTAGACAGAGTTGGATAGAGATTAGACAGAGTGGGACAGAGATTAGACAGAGTGGGACAGAGATTAGACAGAGTTGGACTGAGATTAGACAGAGTGGGACAGAGATTAGACAGAGCGGGACAGAGATTAGACAGAGCTGGACTGAGATTAGACAGAGCTGGACTGAGATTAGACAGAGCGGGACAGAGATTAGACAGAGCGGGACAGAGATTAGACAGAGTGGGACAGAGATTAGACAGATTGGGACAGAGATTAGACAGATTGGGACAGAGATTAGACAGCGTTGGACAGAGATTAGACAGAGTGGGACAGAGATTAGACAGAGTGGGACAGAGATTAGACAGAGTTGGACAGAGATTAGACAGTGGGACAAAGATTAGACAGTGGGACAGAGATTAGACAGTGGGACAGAGATTAGACAGAGATTAGACAGTGGGACAGAGATTAGACAGTGGGACAGAGATTAGACAGAGATTAGACAGTGGGACAAAGATTAGACAGTGGGACAGAGATTAGACAGTGGGACAGAGATTAGACAGTGGGACAGAGATTAGACAGTGGGACAGAGATTAGACAGAGATTAGACAGTGGGACAAAGATTAGACAGTAGGACAGAGATTAGACAGAGTTGGAAAGAGATTAGACAGAGTTGGAAAGAGATTAGACAGAGCTGGACAGAGATTAGACAGTGGGACAAAGATTAGACAGTAGGACAGAGATTAGACAGAGATTAGACAGTGGGACAGAGATTAGACAGAGTGGGACAGAGATTAGACAGAGTTGGATAGAGATTAGACAGAGTGGGACAGAGATTAGACAGAGTGGGACAGAGATTAGACAGAGTTGGACTGAGATTAGACAGAGTTGGACTGAGATTAGACAGAGCGGGACAGAGATTAGACAGAGCGGGACAGAGATTAGACAGAGCTGGACTGAGATTAGACAGAGCTGGACTGAGATTAGACAGAGCGGGACAGAGATTAGACAGAGCGGGACAGAGATTAGACAGATTGGGACAGAGATTAGACAGAGTGGGACAGAGATTAGACAGAGTGGGACAGAGATTAGACAGATTGGGACAGAGATTAGACAGAGTGGGACAGAGATTAGACAGTGGGACAGAGATTAGACAGTGGGACAGAGATTAGACAGAGCGGGACAGAGATTAGACAGTGGGACAGAGATTAGACAGAGTTGGAAAGAGATTAGACAGAGTGGGACAGAGATTAGACAGAGCTGGACAGAGATTAGACAGAGTGGGACAGAGATTAGACAGAGTTGGACTGAGATTAGACAGTGGGACAAAGATTAGACAGTGGGACAGAGATTAGACAGTGGGACAGAGATTAGACAGAGATTAGACAGTGGGACAGAGATTAGACAGTGGGACAGAGATTAGACAGAGATTAGACAGTGGGACAAAGATTAGACAGTGGGACAGAGATTAGACAGTGGGACAGAGATTAGACAGAGATTAGACAGTGGGACAGAGATTAGACAGTGGGACAGAGATTAGACAGAGATTAGACAGTGGGACAAAGATTAGACAGTAGGACAGAGATTAGACAGAGTTGGAAAGAGATTAGACAGAGTTGGAAAGAGATTAGACAGAGCTGGACAGAGATTAGACAGTGGGACAAAGATTAGACAGTAGGACAGAGATTAGACAGAGATTAGACAGTGGGACAGAGATTAGACAGAGTGGGACAGAGATTAGACAGAGTTGGATAGAGATTAGACAGAGTGGGACAGAGATTAGACAGAGTGGGACAGAGATTAGACAGAGTTGGACTGAGATTAGACAGAGTTGGACTGAGATTAGACAGAGCGGGACAGAGATTAGACAGAGCGGGACAGAGATTAGACAGAGCGGGACAGAGATTAGACAGAGCTGGACTGAGATTAGACAGAGCTGGACTGAGATTAGACAGAGCGGGACAGAGATTAGACAGAGCGGGACAGAGATTAGACAGATTGGGACAGAGATTAGACAGAGTGGGACAGAGATTAGACAGAGTGGGACAGAGATTAGACAGATTGGGACAGAGATTAGACAGAGTGGGACAGAGATTAGACAGTGGGACAGAGATTAGACAGTGGGACAGAGATTAGACAGAGCGGGACAGAGATTAGACAGTGGGACAGAGATTAGACAGAGTTGGAAAGAGATTAGACAGAGTGGGACAGAGATTAGACAGAGCTGGACAGAGATTAGACAGAGTGGGACAGAGATTAGACAGAGTTGGACTGAGATTAGACAGTGGGACAAAGATTAGACAGTGGGACAGAGATTAGACAGTGGGACAGAGATTAGACAGAGATTAGACAGTGGGACAGAGATTAGACAGTGGGACAGAGATTAGACAGAGATTAGACAGTGGGACAAAGATTAGACAGTGGGACAGAGATTAGACAGAGTTGGAAAGAGATTAGACAGAGTTGGAAAGAGATTAGACAGAGCTGGACAGAGATTAGACAGTGGGACAAAGATTAGACAGTGGGACAGAGATTAGACAGAGATTAGACAGTGGGACAGAGATTAGACAGAGTGGGACAGAGATTAGACAGAGTTGGATAGAGATTAGACAGAGTGGGACAGAGATTAGACAGAGCGGGACAGAGATTAGACAGAGTGGGACAGAGATTAGACAGAGTGGGACAGAGATTAGACAGAGCTGGACTGAGATTAGACAGAGCTGGACAGAGATTAGACAGAGCGGGACAGAGATTAGACAGAGCGGGACAGAGATTAGACAGATTGGGACAGAGATTAGATAGAGTGGGACAGAGATTAGACAGATTGGGACAGAGATTAGACAGAGTGGGACAGAGATTAGACAGAGTGGGACAGAGATTAGACAGCGTTGGACAGAGATTAGACAGAGTGGGACAGAGATTAGACAGAGTGGGACAGAGAGTAGACAGAGTGGGACAGAGATTAGACAGAGTGGGACAGAGAGTAGACAGAGTGGGACAGAGATTAGACAGATTGGGACAGAGATTAGACAGAGTGGGACAGAGATTAGACAGCGTTGGACAGAGATTAGACAGATTGGGACAGAGATTAGACAGAGTGGGACAGAGATTAGACAGAGCTGGACTGAGATTAGACAGAGCGGGACAGAGATTAGACAGATTGGGACTGAGATTAGACAGAGCTGGACTGAGATTAGACAGAGTGGGACAGAGATTAGACAGAGTGGGACAGAGATTAGACAGAGCGGGACAGAGATTAGACAGAGCGGGACAGAGATTAGACAGAGTGGGACAGAGATTAGACAGCGTTGGACAGAGATTAGACAGAGTGGGACAGAGATTAGACAGAGTGGGACAGAGATTAGACAGAGTTGGATAGAGATTAGACAGAGTGGGACAGAGATTAGACAGATTGGGACAGAGATTAGACAGAGTGGGACAGAGATTAGACAGAGCGGGACAGAGATTAGACAGATTGGGACAGAGATTAGACAGCGTTGGACAGAGATTAGACAGATTGGGACAGAGATTAGACAGAGTGGGACAGAGATTAGACAGAGTGGGACAGAGATTAGACAGATTGGGACAGAGATTAGACAGAGTGGGACAGAGATTAGACAGTGGGACAGAGATTAGACAGTGGGACAGAGATTAGACAGAGGGACAGAGATTAGACAGATTGGGACAGAGATTAGACAGATTGGGACAGAGATTAGACAGAGCTGGACTGAGATTAGACAGAGTTGGACTGAGATTAGACAGAGTGGGACAGAGATTAGACAGAGTTGAACAGAGATTAATCAGATTGGGAAAGAGATTGTTTGAAATAAAACATGAAGGTAATCAACATCCCTGAGTCCTTCTGTGGTCTGTGTTAAGTAATAACCACAACAGAATGGTTATAAACAGAATCTGGACAGGTACATGAGAGAGTGAGAAATTGAGGGTTACAATGACAGATTTATGTGAGGAAAGCTGAGAGGAATTTCAAGTGGAGTATGAACACTAGAATGGACTGGTTGGGCTGAATGGCCTGTTTCTGGGGTATGGATACAGTTTAATCCTAGGTAAAAGCTTTTCTGCATTTAAACCCTGCTAACCCCTGACAAACGAATTGTGAAGCTAACCACAATTCCTGCAGCCTTGCTTTTATCGTCAGAAATCTGCAATATTCTGGTCACTGCTGATACAGGTAACCAGCTAATCTGACCACTGGTGTAGTGGTTAAACCATAATTGTACCAGTTTCTGCGATCGGTTTTAATGGGGCCCATGTATGCAGACAGCACTCCACGAGGTGTTAGAGCATAGAACAGGACGATTCCTGCATTCAACTGTGCTCTGTGCCATGGACAAAGGGATCAGCATCTGTTCCTGTTCCTAGTTCACTGTCCAATAACTGCTGTCACATTCACAGCAAGAATCAACCTCAATCTAGTAACTCCTAGGCAATGCTGTAAATTAAAAGTCAGAGTCTCAGTGTTCCTGCACTGACCTGATGAACAGAATTTATGGACAATGTCATCTATTGAGATGAAATCTTCTGTCAGAGAGCTGACCATGTGGCAGCAATTACAAGACATTACACAGAGCTAATATCCCACATGTCTTTAAAAAACATTGCAGAATAAATGTACAGTTCACTGAGGGTGGTGCCAAAGGTGAAATGATGATCAAAACTAGAAGATATTTAATTTTACACATTAGAAACTGTGGCTCAGTACACTGCAATATTAGCTCTTAACTCATGTTAAACTGACTTGTCTTTAGAACTCTCAGGCTCTGAATTAATCAGGACTTTGTTATTGTGCATCACAATCAAATATTAGAATATCCATCACAAGGCTACAGGGGGAGATTTTAACAAGGCAGCAGCATTTATAAAAGGCAGGCTCCTGTTTGCACTCTGATATTGCTGTTACGTTTGCAGGAATGGGAACACTTGTGAATCACCTGCATGTGTTAAAGGTCACATGCTTTCCTAGCGTTGCACCGGTTACCAATCTCTGAGCCACAGCCTATAGACAGTCCCAGTGCAAGATGTAGACATCATCCTCCACACACCCTCCTTCTGCTAGCCTTCAACACCTCCAGGGGGCGTGTCAAAGACCACCCGAATGGATGCTGTACGTTCTCGAGCCCAGGGAAGGGCTAGGAGAAAGTGAGGACTGCAGGTGCTGGAGATCAGAGTCGAAAAGTGCCGCGCTAGAAAAGTACAGCAGGTCAGGCAGCATCTGAGGAGCAGGAGAATCGATGTTTCAGGCATAAGCCCTTCATCAGGACTGGGCCTCGGTTTGAACACTAATCTGTCATGAAAAGAGCTACCCTGAGCCGACACATTATTTTGCAAAGAAAATGGTTGCGGTGGAATCCGTCAGAAGTGAGTATTTCCCAGGGCAGGAGGATCAGTCACCAGATTGCCATGGTTAATGCACCAGTCAATGATGATTGACTGTTAACTGCCAGTTTCTGTTTCAGGAAATTGGCCAAGAAGGGCCATGACAAACCAATCCTCCCCCATTGTGCAGTGTTTTGGAATGCACTGCCTAAAGGGATGGTGGGAACAGTTTCAGATATAATTTCAAGGAAATAATTAGATAAATATTTGGAGGGAGATAATTTATGGTGCTATAGGGTAGGGTTTGGGGGTATTCCCAATTCCTCCACCTCCGTATCTGCTCCCAGGAGGACCAGTTCCACCACAGAACACACCAGATGGCCTCCTCCTTTAGAGACCATAATTTCCCTTCCCACGTGGTTAAAGATGCCCTCCAACGCATCTTGTCCACATCCCGCACCTCCGACCTCAGACCCCACCCCTCCAACCGTAACAAGGACAGAACGCCCCTGGTGGTCACCTTCCACCCTACCAACCTTTGCATAAACCAAATCATCCACCGACATTTCTGCCACCTCCAAACAGACCCCACCACCAGGGATATATTTCCCTCCCTATCCCTTTCCACCTTCTGCAAAGACCGTTCCCTCCGTGACTACCTAGTCAGGTCCATGCCCCCCCTACTACCCACCCTCCCATCCTGGCACCTTCCCCTGCCACCGCAGGAACTGCAAACCCTGCGCCCACACCTCCTCCCTCACCTCCATCCAAGGCCCTAAAGGATCCTTCCACATCCATCAAAGTTTTACCTGCACATCCACTAATATCATTTATTGTATCCGTTGCTCCCGATGCGGTCTCCTCTACATTG
The DNA here is from genome assembly GCF_047496795.1 of Chiloscyllium punctatum. Taxonomy (NCBI): domain Eukaryota; kingdom Metazoa; phylum Chordata; class Chondrichthyes; order Orectolobiformes; family Hemiscylliidae; genus Chiloscyllium; species Chiloscyllium punctatum. The sequence continues at coordinate 8,036,868 of NC_092775.1, forward strand.
GATGCCTCCTAGCAGAGCGTTTTAGGGAACATCTCTGGGACACCCGCACCAATCAACCACAATGCCCTGTGGCCCAACATTTCAAATCCCCCTCCCATTCTGCCGAGGACATGGAGGTCCTGGGCCTCCCTCACCACCAGCCGCCTAGAGGAAGAACACCTCATCTTCCACATCGAAACACTTCAACCCCAGGGCATCAATGTGGACTTCAACAGTTTCCTAATTTTCCCTTCCCCCACCTCACCCTAGTTCCAAACTTCCAGCTCAGCACTGTCCCCATGACTTGTCCTACCTGCCTATCTTCTTTTCCATCTATCCACTCCACCTTCCCCCCGCCCCGACTTATCACCTTCATCCCCTCCCACACTCACCTATTGTACTCTATGCTACTTTTTCCCACCCCCACCCTCCTCTAGCTTATCTCTCCATGCTTCAGGCTCTCTGCCTTTATCCCTGATGAAGGGCTTTTGCCCGAAACGTCAATTTTACTGCTCCTTGAATGCTGCCTAAACTGCTGTGCTCTTCCAGCACCACTAATCCAGAATCTGGGGGTTTATTTAGATCGTTCTGTCAAAGAGCTGGCACCTGGATAGAATGAATGGCCTCTATTGTTCTAGGTCTGTAATTATCCTTTGTGTGTCCAACAGGTTGATGTGATCCTGGCTGCCTCATGGTTAGGGATGAGAGTTATCTCTGAGACACACATTCACAATATCCCCACTGTAACATGGCATGTGATCGGAGGGTGAAAAGATCTCAATCTCTAGGTTGTATTACAATCTCTCAAAGCACACAGCTCTGCTTTGACCAGTGGCATTGCTGACAAAAGACATGTTTCGATGAAGGTTTTCATTTCATACACATCAGGACAATTTGCAAGAATATCAATTCATGAGGAACACCAACAGTTATACAGCATGGAAAAGATGGCTGGTTGGCTGGCAAGTACACTCTGATTGGTGAAGGCATTACCATGGTTAATGCACCAGTCAATGATGATTGACTGTTAACTGCCAGTTTTTGTTTCAATCACAATCCTCGGCTAACATTTCAGAGAAGCCCAGAAGAGGATCTACCTGCAGTTTGGCACAATCTGGCATTGGGTTAAATACCCCGAATGGGGACCTACAGCCTCATGGGTAGCTTGGAACATTGAAAACCTAAGGAAGTAAACCCTAGCAGAATATGTAGAGTGGATCCCATCGGTGTACTGATCCTTAAATATGCTTACCTTTAAACTGGAGTTAGATATATTTCTGTTAACAACTGATCCAGCACCCACTGCCATTGGAAAAGAGTTCCAAATATCTCCCACCCTTTGTGCGTAGCAGTATTTTCTTTAGATCCTTAATCCCAGATTTCCCCCACTCCCAATGGTTTCACATTTGAGCACCTACGAAGGTAAGATGTGAACCAGGGAGCCTGGAATGTTACCTAGGTCTCGGGATTAATTATCTCCTGCTAATGCCATGAAGTCATTGCCAGCCTTAGCTTTATGGTAGAGCTGGATAGAGTTGTGATAAGCAAGAGGGTGAAAGGTTATTGAGGGCAACTGGGAGTCTAATCACATCAGCTTCAATCTACCTGATAGTAGAGCAGGCTGAAGGGGCTAAATGGTCTGGTTTGTTTGCATGGAAGTGGACAGAGTCCCTTGGAGCAGGTCAGCTGGAACCTCATTGACTTGCAGACAGAATCGACCAACGAATGTGCTCTGTTTGATGATGGTGGTCAGGATGGACACAGATTATCTCAGAAGCCATGGAACTTCACCATGAGACAGCAGGTTGGCTGAAAGGTAAATCGGGGAAACATTAACGTGACACATTCGGCAGAGGAGGGGATGATAAACAGACCCCACTGCTGCTGTTTCAAACAGATTCTCAGCATCTCTCTGTTGTCAAATGTCTCATACACTGAGGCATCCTGGAGATTATTAGTTTCACATGTACACACTGCGTGCCCGGAGTGTTACTGCTGATTCACAAGTTCCTGGGCACCTATGCCCGTTGTCATGGAGACACCACTATGCGAGATATGGACTTGGCGAACATTGAGACAAACAACTGGGAAACAGTCACTGAGTGTCATGGGGCAGGCTGTCGGGACAGTAGAGGAAACAGAGGCCACAGATTCCCCCACCAGCACAACCCAATGTCCTCATCTGCAGTAAACCCAGCAAAGGCGAGTTAACTAGGGCTTTGTCCCACACTGCGGACAATGATAGGGGGTAACCATCACCTTTAGTTACAGAGGATGCCTCTGCAATTATTATACAGTACATGACACTGACTTGAGTCCCACTAGGAATGGGGAAAGGAAAGAATTCTCAGCACCTTTCACAATCACTTTAAATTCAAGACTATACTTTGTACAGTGACTGTCGTAGGAAATACAGGAGTCAATTTGTACACAGCAAGCCCCCCCCAACAGGAATGTGATGATGTCCAGGTTCACTGAGTTATTACACACTGAGTTATTCCAGTTATCACCTTACTGGAAAAACTATTATTATTTACAAGACCAGAGAGGACTCACTAGTTTTCTTCTAATAAGAATTTTTATATCACAACTTTGGATCAGAAGATTGTAGGCACAGGCCCCATTCCAGGAACACAAGCACTCCATTCCAGTGCTGAGGGAGTGCCGCACCGTTGGGGGGTCAGTGCTGAGGGAGCGCCGCACCGTTGGGGGGTCAGTGCTGAGGGAGCGCCGCACCGTTGGGGGGTCAGTGCTGAGGGAGCGCCGCACCGTTGGGGGGTCAGTGCTGAGGGAGCGCCGCACCATTGGGGGCTCAGTGCTGAGGGAGTGCCGCACCGTCGGGGGGTCAGTGCTGAGGGAGCACTGCACCGTCGGGGGGGGGGGTCAGTGCTGAGGGGGCGCCGCACTGTCAGAGGGTCAGTGCTGAGGGAGTGCCGCACCATCAGGGGGTCAGTGCTGAGGGAGCGCCGCACCGTCGGGGGGTCAGTGCTGAGGGAGCGCCGCACTGTCAGAGGGTCAGTGCTGAGGGAGCGCCGCACTGTCGGGGGGGTCAGTGCTGAGGGAGCGCCGCACCGTCGGGGGGGTCAGTGCTGAGGGAGCACCGCACCGTCAGAGGGTCAGCGTTGAGGGAGTACCACACAGTTGGAGCATCAGTGCTAAGGGAGTGCCGGACTGTTGGAGGTGCTCTCTCTGGTAGGTGTTCGGCGCCTTTGTTGTTTTCGAGTTGGATATACATAAACATCTAACACTTTTCTCCAGAGTCTATTGTACAAAGTGATGCAGTGTCACATGATCTTGCTCTCTCGTGCAGCCTTGTGACGAGATGTAACCTCCATGTGGGATAGATGTCTTTGGCCAGACTAGTGTTTATAACCCCTTCCTAATTACCCAGAGGGCCGTTAGGGGTCAACCACATTGCTGTGGGTCTGGAGTCACATGTAGGCCAGACGAGGTAAGGATGGCAGATTTCCTTCCCTAAAGGACATTCGTTAACTAGGTGGGTTTTTACCCCAATAGTCACCAACAGTTTCATAGTCATCATTGGATTTTTACTGAGTCACATTCCACCATCTGCTATGGCTAGATTCAAACCCAGGTCCCCTGAGTAATACCTGGGTCTCTAGTTTAATAGTTAGTGACAATATCACCAGGTCACCACCTGCCTCTAAGATAAACTTAATGCTTTTCTTCCATCAGCAGGGTCTGGAAATATTCCTCAGCAGCATAACGAGCTGAAACAATACTACAGTGAGCTCATGGCATACCCCTCCTTTGAGAGAAGGTGACAGGGAGGGTGGGTGGGAATTGAGAGAATAATTTGGCAGGTGTTAGGGCAGGGAAGGAGATCTTGAAATAAAGCAGAAAACGCAACAAATTTTCAGCTGGTCTGAAAGTCAATGCCTGGATTTACAGTTAGCATTGGTGCATTTGAACAAAAGGGTTTGAAACTCCCAGAGTCTTCCCAGAGAGAGGACCAACTCACATTAGGCAGTGGGTCAGGGGACCCTCAATCAATTGGGCTGGGAAATAGGTCCCTTGAACACGACTATCTCTGACAAGTCTTTCACTGGCTCACAACTGTGGAGAGATTCTAGTGTTTGCAGATCCTTATGCCCCAAAAGGCAAAGGGGAAAGTGAACTTGCAAACTCTTGTCAGTCCCAAACAGGCATGCTGTAAGAGGCCGACACCTCTGTACTAACAGCACTTCAAAGAGCAGAGAGAGAAATATTCAAACAGGAAATCACTGTTTCAGCAACTTCAGAGCTCAGCGCTGCTCTGTAACCCACAGAACCTGCCAGCGGCTTTCAATTCTCACTTGTGACACAGATGGTGGGTCCATGCTGTTAATCAATTCCTAGAACATACTGTGAGATTATACTCTGGCTCTTTTATATTACACTCTGCAATAGGCCACCTTCATCCTTTAGGTAAAAACAATGACGACAGAGGCTGGAAACCAGAGTCTCGATTAGAGTGGTGCTGGAAGAGCACAGCATCCAAGGAGCAGGAAAATCGACGTTTCAGGCAAAAGCCTTCATCAGGAATAGAGGCAGAGAGCCTGAAGGGTGGAGAGATAAGTGAGAGGAGGGTGGGGGTGGGGAGAAAGTCGCATAGAGTACAATAGGTGAGTGGGGGAGGGGATGAAGGTGATAGGTCAGAGAAGAGGGTGGAGTGGATAGGTGGAAAAGAAGATAGGCAGGTAGGACAAGTCATGGGGACAGTGCTGAGCTGGAAGTTTGGAACTGGGGTGAGGTCATCCTTTGACCAAGTATTCCTGAGTCTTTACTCCAAGCTGAATTACAATCTAGCGACTGGGCTATGGAGACAGAATCCTTCTCCCCCATCACACAGACTCAGACACTCAATCTCACACCCACACAGACTTGTACACATTAATATGCAGCTACAAATATTGCTTTCAGGACTAAAGGGATTAAAGGGAATGGAGACAAAGTGGGAACAGAGGATTGACTTGGATGTTCAGCCATGGTCAATATTGAATGGCCAAACTGGCTCCGCCTGTTCATGTTGCTCAATCTGATCCTCTCTCTCACTCATACACAAAGGCAGACAAACACACACTCACAAATCTGAGAGAGCTCTCATATGCAGATGCACACACAGGCAGACACACCAGTACAGGCAGGAGTTGAAAATTGTGGCAGTGGAAAAGTGCAGCAGGTCGGTCGATGGTTTGGGCATTAGCCCTGCAAAGGGACACTGGTAACCACGGAAACTGTTAAAACGGGGATACAAATTGCCAGTATCAATGTGCGTAGCATCAAATTGGCTACGCGATGTGTCTCTACGATGGCCTTCCTGGCCAACGTTAAAGCCGACGTCCTGTTTCTGCAGCAGTGTGGGATACCGCACCTCAGCAGCTACAGGAGATGGTCGAGCTTGTGGGCCCATGGGCCGTCAGTTTGGTCGGGGGGCAACGATAGCTGCGCCTCCGGCCTGGGTATCCTGTAGCGAGGAGGCAACTTCACCATCTCCGAGGTGAAGGAGGTGGTGGGCGGGCGCCTCCTCGTTGCCGACGTCATGTACAGGAATGCTCCCCTGTGACTGATTAATGTGTACGCCCCAGTGAGTAAGAGTGAACGGTTGGCCGTCCTGCAGCAGCTTCCACTGTTGCTGGCTACGTCCAGGTCGGTCATTCTGGACGGAGGCTTCAACTGTATCATTGATGCAGATGGACGATCCGGTGGGGGGGGGGGGGGACAGTAAACCGGACACTAGGTCCAGAGCCCTGATGGACACGGTAAAAGATGCCAAGCTGCACGACGTCTTCAGCACCCCTGCAGATGGAGCGCAGCGTAGATACACCTGGTCATGGGCAGACGGGTCTATCCGCTCAAGGATAGATGACCTGTTTGTGTCCCGAACGCTCTCGGTCAGATCCACCGACGTCAAGCCAGTGTTCTTCTCTGACCACTGCCTCCTGCTGGCCGACTGTCACCTACAGGACAAGCAGCGGGCTGTTGACTCCGGGAAATTCGGAGGAACTCAAGAGGGACTACGCAGGTTGGAGAACAGTGAAGTGCCTGCTTGAGTCCCCAGCGGATTGGTGGGAAAGAGTAAAAGGGAACATCAAGAGACTCTTCATCCTCAAAAGGTGTGCAGAAGGTGAGAGAGAGGCGGTGAAAACTGTCCAAACTCCAGAAAACCATGCAGAACTTGCTCCTGCTGCAGTTGATGGGGGTCGATGTCATGGAGGACCTGCAGGAGGTGAAGGGCCAGCAAGCCTCGCTCTTTGCCTCGGAGGCCTCCAAGATAATCTTCCGGTACAAGGTCCCCACCATGGAGCAGGACAAGATATGCTTACGTTTCCTTTTCCAGAAGATGCACAAGGCTCAGCAGCCTGAAGGGAGAAGATGGCTCGGTAACATCATCTTAGGCTGACATTATGAGGATCAGCAAATACTTCTATGCCAGTCTGAATGACTCGAAGCCCACAGAGAACGCAGCCTCCCAGTCGTTCCTGTCCTCTTTCATGGAGGTCTTAGATGACAGAACACGAGAGAGGCTGGACCACCCGCTATCTCTGGATGAGCTGACCAAGGCCCTCGATTCCTTCGAAGAGAATAAAACTCCCGAAAGTGACGGCTTACCGGTCGAGATTTATTCCGCTCTGTGGGACTTGATTGGCCAGGACCTGCTGGAGGTGTATGTCAGTATGCTTCGGGCAGGTACCATGAGTGAATCCATGAAGAATGGCATCATCACCCTCGTCTACAAGCGGAAGGGGGAGAGGGAGGAAATTAGAAATTGGAGACCGATCTCACTGTTAAATATGGATTACAAAATCCTGTCTTAGGTATTTGCTAACCAGGTCAGGAGTGCTCTGGGATCGGTGATTCGCCCCAACCAAACCTGTGCTGTACCGGGCAGGAAGATCGCAGAGTGTATTGCACTCCTCAGGGATACGATCGCTTACGTGCAGGACGGGGGGTAGACACCAGCCTCATCAGCCTGGACCAGGAGAAAGCCTTTGACAGGATATCACACAGGTATATGAGAGATGTTCTCTCCAAAATGGGCTATTGGGGATAGAATCTGCAATTGGATCCAACTGCTCTACACCAACATCGTCAGTGTAGTCTCAATCAATGGGTGGGAATCAGACAACTTCCCAATCAGATCTGGAGTCAGGCAGGGCTGCCCTCTCTCTCCTGCCTTGGTTGTGTGCTGCATAGAGCCATTTGCCGAGTCCATCAGGAAGGATGCGAGCCTGAGAGGGGTGACTATTCCTGGCAGCGGGGCCTGCAGGTCAAGGCCTCCCTGTACGTGGATGACGGCGCCATTTTCTGCTCGGATCCGCTGTCCGTGTGCAGACTCATGTGCATATGTGACCAGTTCGAACTGGCCTCGGGGGCCAAGGTAAACCGAGGCAAGAGCGAGGCCACGCTCTTCGGGAACTGGGCTGATCAATCCTCAATCCCCTTCACCATCATATCTGACCACCTGCAGGTGCTGGGTATTTGGTTCGGGGGAGGGGCTGGGGCATGTGCCAAGTCTTGCGAGGAGCGTATCAGCAAAGTGAGGCAGAAACTGGGCAGATGGAAGCTACGGTCGCTCTCCAGCACGGGAAAAAACCTGGTCATCAGCAATGAGGCACTGTCATTGCTGTTATACGTGGCACAGGTCTGGCCTATTCCCAGAACCTGTGCCGCTGCAGTCACCCGGACCATCTTCCAGTTTATATGGAGATCAAAGATGGACCTGGTCTGAAGAGACTCGATGTATAAAGATCTGGGCAACGGGGGAAAAAATACACCCAATGCCACCCTCACCCTGATGGCCACCTTTGTGTGTGGCTGCATCAAGCTGTGCGTGGGTCCCCGGTACGCAAACACCAAGTGTCACTACATACTGAGGTTCTACCTGTCCCCGGTGTTGCGAAGGATGGGCCTGGCCTCGCTGCCGCGGAACGCTCTGAGTAGTTGGACCGTTCCGTATCACCTGTCCTTCGTGGAGAAGTTTATGAAGAAAAACACCTTTGACCACAAGTCCATCAGGAAGTGGTCAGCACGCAGTGTCCCTGAGACCCTTTGGGAAAAGGAGAGGGCGGACCCTGTCGAGCAGTTCCCTAGGCAGACTGTCAAAGTCATTTGGCAGAATGCCTCATCACCAGAACTTTCCAACAAGCACCAAGACACGGCTTGGCTGGTGGTGAGAAGGGCTCTACCTGTGAGATCCTTTATGCACGCTCGGACTTTCTGTTGCACCGCACATTGCCCTCAAAGCTGCTGTGGAGGGGATGAGACTGTCACACACCTCGTTCTAGAATGTGCCTACGCAAAGGAAGTCTGGAGAGGAATGCAGTGGTGTTTGACGAGGTTCGTCCCGAGCAGCTCCGTGACACAGGACTCCGTGCTCTACGGCCTGTTCCCCGGGACGCACACCGAGACGAACATCAACTGCGCCTGGAGGATCATCAACTTGGTGAAGGACGCTCTCTGGGCGGTCCGAAACCTGTTGATCTTCCAGCTGAAGGAGTTGACCCCGACTGAGTGTTGCAGACTGGCACATTCCAAGGTCCAGGACTATGTGTTGAGGGATGCGCTGAAGCTTGGGGCAGCTGCCGCCAAGGCGCGGTGGGGAAAGACCACCGTGTAACATCTGCCTGCCAAAGAAGAACAGGGGGCCCGCACAGTCATTTGGGCTCTGCTGACACCCTCAGCAGAAGAGCTGGGTAGTAAATGCACAGACTTGAATATAGGAAAAATAAATTTCGATGTCTGTATGTAAAGCAATGTAATGTGTGCACAAGAATGACATGAGAAATTGCATAGAGATCCAAATAATTTTATGAATAAGGTATATTTTTGAAATAAAAAAATAAGCCCTGCACACCAACACAGACACACACCGTTACAGCAACACACCAGTGCCGACTCAGACACACCAATACACACACAGGTGTTGTTTGCTATTGAAAATACAGATGAAGTGCTGAAGAAATGAATAGTTTTAAAATAAACATAGACACAAGCTGGAGGTTAAGAAAGTTTGAGGCGATATATTAGCAATGGAAAGACGACTGATTGATGGAGGGGAGACACAGTGGCCATAAACGGGATGTCTTTAAGTTGGCAGCTGGGACCTCAGCCACATTAATGACTCAAAGAGGCACAGGGTAATGTACCTAGGTTTGCAGATATTACTAAGTTAAATGTGAAAGTGAGTTGTGAAGTGGGCAGCAAAGGGGCAGACAGAGTGTAATGCTGGAAAAGGTGAGGCTATTCACTTTAACCAGAAGATCAGATTACAACAGGACCTTGATCAGATGGGTCAATGGGCTGCAGAGTGGCAGATGGAGTTTAATTTAGATAAATGCGAGGTGCTGCATTTTGGGAAAGCAAATCTTAGCAGAGCTTATATACCTTTTAATGGTAAGGTCCTCAGGAGAGTTGCTGAACAAAAAGACCTTGGAGTGCAGGTTCATAGCTCTTTGAAAGTGGAATCGCAGGTAGGTAGGATAGTGAAGAAGGCACTTGGTATGCTTTCCATTATTGGTCACAATATTGAGTAAAGGAGTTGGGAGGTCATGTTGAGGCTGTACAGGACATTGGTTAGGCCACTGTTGGAATATTGTGTGCAATTCTGATCTGCTTCCTATTGGAAAGATATTGTGAAACTTGAAAGGGTTCAGAAAAGATTTACAAGGATGTTGCCAGGGTTGGAGGATTTGAGCTATAGGGAGAGGCTGAACAGGCTGGGGCTGTTTTCCCTCAAGCGTCAGAGGCTGAGGGGGGACGTTACAGAGGTTTATAAAATTATGAGGGGCATGGATAGGATAAATGTACAAAGTCCTTTCCCCGTGGTCAGGGAGTCCAGAACTAGAGGGTATAGGTTTAGGGTGAGAGGGGAAAGATATAAAAGAGACCTAAGGGACAACTTTTTCCACACAGAGGGTGGTATGTGTATGGAATGAGCTGCCAGAGGATGTGGTGGAGGCTGGTACAATTGCAACATTTCAGAGGCATTTGGATGGGTATATGAATAGGAAGGGTTTGGAGGGATATGGGCTGGGTGCTGGCAGGTGGGACTAGATTGGGTTGGGATATCTGGTAAGCATGGATGGGTTGGACCGAAGGGTCTGTTTCCATGGTGTACATCTCTGACTCCAAGAGTAAAGCAGAATTCATTTAAAAGGGCACGAAATTAGTCTACATGGATGTATGGTGGGGGCTGGGGTGTATACATTCCTCACCATATACTTGGGTGTGTAGCAGATAGTTCAAATGTCACAGCATCTCAGCCTTTATTGGTGGTGGCACGGTGGTTAGCACTGCTGCCTCACAGCGCCAGAGACCTGGGTTCAATTCCCACCTCAGGCGACTGTCTGTGTGGAATTTGCACATTCTCCCTGTGTCTGCGTGGGTTTCCTTCGGGTGCTCTGGTTTCCTCCCACAATCCAAAAAATGTGCAGGTTACGTGAATTGGCCATGCTGAATTGCCCGTAGTGTAAGGTGAAGAGGTAAATGTAGGGGAATGAGCATGGGTGGTTTACGCTTCGGCGGGTCGGTATGGACTTGTTGGGCTGAAGGACCTGTTTCTACACTGTAAGTAACCTAATCTAATCTTTATTATGAAGGGATCAGAGTGCAAGAATAGAGAACTCATGTTCCAGTGATAGAGCTTTGACAGCACCAGCCCTGGGGGACTGTGCATGCAATTTTAATTGCCATATTAAACAGAGAGTGAAAAGCAGGGCTTGGAAGAGGAATGTGTGACCAATGAGGGGAGATGGGGGAAGGATGGTGGTGACTCTCAGCTAAAATGTGAAGAGTTAAAAAGGAGGATAAACTTGCATCTAGGGAGGCAGCCAAGATTCTCAAGACGACAATGAGAGGCTGAGTAAACTGTGCAGAGCTCTCCACGTGTTGAAGAATTACAGGAGATTTCTTGGGTGAAGATGATTTGAAAGTGTTTGACTCAGAGGTTGATCCTACTGATTCTCAAAACATGGGCCTACGGGAAATGGGAGTGGGGCAGGGGGGGAAATCGCAGGATAAAGGACTGGTCAATGTGAGGAATCTTTAGCCACTGAGGAATGGTGATGCTCTGTCATTGAGTAGGTTTAAGGCTGGGGCAGTAGGATCATTGGTCTCCCAAGGAATGAAGAGTCATTGGGCAGGGCCAAGAAGTGGGATTAAAGCAAAAGATTGGCTGTGACCGTATTAAGCAGGGATCTGGGGAGTGGCGGTGCTCCCCATCACAGTCTACTGTCCTCTTCCATGAGATGCAAATGCCCAGGCAGCAAAGACATTGAGAAAGCAGCCATCAATTTGCTGCTAAACACCAAACCAGTTCACTCCTACCCCTCCTGGAAGGAAATATGCCCCACTTACCCAATCCACACTTAGATATGACTCCAGTCCAACATCAACACCAACCTCATCTTCTAACTGGCATCAAATAGACTTTCCAACAATGATCACAACCCAAAAATGAAGTTTAAAAAGCACACAGTGCATCATCAATGTGATTAACTGATTAACAGGAAACAATATTGTGGCAGCTTTCACACATTGAATATTCTCTAGCACAATGTCCAATTGCATCAGTTTGTGTCAGGTACTGTGGACAGTAATGGTACACCACCTCCATCTGGTGGTCATAAACAGTATTACATATCATCAGAGCAAATGGCCTCTCTCAATCCCAATGTGGAGATATATTACATTGTCTCCAATTTCATGGTCGCTGTGTCTCTGTGTATCAGGGAGACTGGCAGGAGATTGGCACTGGGTGATATAACCCTTGCAGTTACAATGGGCTGAATGGACTCCTTCTGCACTCAAACAATTTAGTGATTCTGTGATATTTCCGATTGATCGCTGGTATTAGGTTTAGAGTCCCGCATCTAAACTTTTGGTGTCATACTGAGAAAATGGTGCACCGTTGGAGATGGGGTACATTGAATGGTCTGTCAAGATGGGGTTTCCCTGTCTGCCCGTTCATCTTTCCTTAGGTGGTTTTATGCCAACATCCAAGTTCACTTTTAAGACAGACTGGTCGAGGAGAAGGTAACACCAAGAACTATCTTAATATTACAAAGAAATCCAAAACCTATGATACCATTATAAAGATGTTGATTACAATGCCATAGAGCAGACTCGAAGAGTTGATTGGCCAACTCCTACTCCCATTTTCTATTACTTACTACGGTGAAACAGTACAATACATGGTTATCAGAGGTCCAACAGGCTCTGCTATTTATACCCAGTGAGCAGCAGCTCCAAGGGTCAGAGATCTGCAGCACAGTGAAAGGCCCTTCAACCCATCATGCCTGCACCAGTCAGAAACAAGCACACAATTATTCTAATCCCATTTTGCAGCACGTAGCCCACAGCCTTGGCGGTTCTACTACATCGCGATGGTTGCATTGTTATGAAACCCATGTTGTAGAAAAATCACTCATTAGAAACAGTGCTTAGAGTGTTGGTGATGTAATCGTGTTATAGCCAACACACGTTTTAAAAGTTCACGCTTTAGAAAGTGTCCCCAATTTGTTAATCGTGTTACAGCGAATTCGCGATAACGAAATGTGTGTTTTAGCAGAATGACCTGTAGTATCAGCAAAGTTTTTATTAACTCTCCCCCTTAGACTTTTTCGACATTGCTGTCCATGTTATGGAAGCACCCAGACTCTCTCAAAGTTATACCATCCTGAAATCACAGAGGCCCTTTCCTGTTCAGAGGCATGTCAAATTCTTTGGGGATTTTGGGGGTTAGTGTGTTGGCAATATGGGTAGTGAGAGGAAAGAAAGGGTTTGGTCGATAACTGCTTTGTCAATCAGAGGCGAAAGATCATAACCTGTGGCAAGTCAAGGGGATGAGGAATAATTTTAAAAGGAGATGTGGGAGACAAGTCTTTTACACAGTGGGTGCTAGGTGTCTGAAACAGGCTGTCGGGGGAGCAGATACATTAGCAATATTGAAGAGGCATTTAGACAGACATATGAGCAGACAGAATAGAGGGATATGGACTATGGGAAATGGTCAGCATGGACATGTTGGGCCTGATCCTGCAGTGTACTGTTCTATGTTCTAGGAAGAGCACGGTCTGAGATAGACAGGGTCAGGACTGTAGGTACTCACTGAAAGCCCAGAAGTAGTTCACTACAAAGACTGAACCAGAAAAACAGGAAGAAGTTTCAAACAGGAAATCATTTTGACATGAGTGCGACAAATTAAGACTGTCTAATGTAATCATCTTTAAAACCAGCTTTTTATTTCTTCATTTTTCTGCCTTTATATTCTACAGCTTGGTTTATTGCTTTAAGATGGTGCTGCAAAGTGACAGTACTACACAATACTTTTCACTGTACTTTGTAACAAAATGCATTTGATAATAAACAAAATCATACCAAATGCCAGGGTTGGAGAATTTGAGCTATAGGGAGAGGCTGAATAGGCCGGGGCTGTTTTCCCTGGAGGGTCAGAGGCTGAGGGGTGACCTTCTAGAGGTTTATAAAACCATGAGGGAAACGGATAGGATAAATGGACAAGGTCTTTTCCCTGGGGTGGGGGAGTCTAAAACTCAAGGGCATAGGTTTAAGATGAGAGGGAAAAGGTTTAAAAGGGACCCAAGGAGCAACTTTTTAACGCAGAGGGTGGTGTGTGCATGGAATGAGCTGCCAGAGGAAGTGGTGGAGGCTGGTACAATTACAACATTCAAAAGGCATTTGGACGGGTATATGAATAGGAAGGGTTTGGAGGGATATGGGCCAAGTGCTGGCAAATGGAACTAGATTAATTTAGGATTCTGGTTGGCATGGATGAGCACTGTACATCTCAAAAACTCTGAATATGCGCAGTTAATACGTAGACATATTTCTATTTCCTTAAATATAGAGAAGTTTGTAACTGAAAATTTTCAGGGGGTGGGGAAATATATCGATCAAGTGGTGTCTGATTTAACATCACAGTTAGTGTGATACTGTATATGTTTACCTAATGGGCTTTCTATACATGGAGAAAATGAACACATTGTTCTCGTATCAGAGGTAGTGTCCTAATATTGTAAAATGAACATGCAGAGAAAACAGACAGACTGTTTTTAAACTGATACAAATCATCTACGTCCACCCCAAAAGTTAGCTTTTTGTTTTCAACCAGAGGATCCAGATTATCAAAGACAGAGGGGAGATGGAGAATTTATTTTATGGAGAGTTGTTGTTGGAATCTAAAATGCTTCCTTAAAAGTGAAATGTTATCCAAATGTTATTAAAAGTTATCCAAACAGCAATTAGGTAAGCACTTGGGACGGGGTGGTATTCAGGGCTGAGGGGGAGCTGAAACACAGCAGATCTTTTACATAGATAGGCTGAACATTGTCCTCCTGCCCTGTATCATCCTGCTGAATTCAAAACAGTATATTAACATCCTTCCCATTTTAAGATTATTTATAATTCCTTTTGTTCAAGTCACCATAACCCCAGTGGACCACAGGGATGCTCTCATTTGAAATGACAGGTGATGGTTTAACCGGAGGGTCCCCATGCCTCAGACGATGGGAGTGATTGAGGAGAGTCCTTTATGGTCATCTCAGCCAGTGTGAGAACTGAACCCACGCTGCTGGCATCACTGAATCACAAAGCAGCACTCCAGCCAACTAAACTAACTGATGTATTAAATGGCACCTTTCACCGCCAACTGTTGCAAAAACAAACTAAATAAGTGCCCACAGGAAACAGGATCAGGAGTGGGTTGTGCAGACATCGAATCTGCTGTGCCATTTAATAGGTCACAACTCACGCCAGCAGCAGTTTTGGGACAGCAGGAATGGAGGCAGCTTTACAAATACTGATTGAATCGAGCAATAATACAGATGTTTGAGACAATCTTGCCTTTCCCTTCTTGATAAGAGTTCATGATTTGTACTTGCATGTCTGCCATGAGATTATATCTTAACCATTTCTTGGCGATATGCTGGGTTTAAGCTTCTGTAACCTTTCCAAATAGCTTACCAACGTGAGGTCTTCTCTGTTGATCCTCTCATCCATCTCCAAAATTGTACACCACAATCTCGCAAAAACTCTGCTCTCATACTTGTCTTGTGACCTTTTGGAGTATTTCTTTCTTTAACCTTTATTATGTTACAACAATGACCATAGCCCACCATGGTAGGTAACAAAATCGGAATTCCATTTTAAAAAGCTGGAAATAAAAAGCAAATCTAATGGCGACCGTGCAACAATATTGACGATTATAAAAATCCCACCTTGTTCACTAATGTCGTTCAGGGAAGGAAAGCGGCCATCTTTACCTAGTCTGGTTGACATGTGACAGAAACAGAGTCAACTCTTTACCATCCACACTAGGGTCAGGCAATAAATGCTGGCCTATGAACTTGCTTTCAAAAATGTTCAAAGGTACACTGAGTCATAAAACTCAGAAATCCTCAAGTTGTGAAAGGTGATACATAAATGCAAGATTTTGAAACATGGAATTGATTTCCCCCCCCCCCCCTTCACTGGTGTTTGGGTTTTACGCTAACCTATGAAATGCCACCTGCTGACACCAATGATGTTTTTGATAGTCAGATCCAAATGACAGGCATTATAATTACAGAGTGTTCACAATCATCGCTAACACAGTTTACAATTGGTGGGATTTGCAAATTAGAGATCTACCTGACAATGTGTAAAATTGCCGAAGGACCTGTAGTTTACAAAAAGCAAGACAAATTCAACCTAGCCGATTATCACCACCACTTCTGATCAACAACAAAGTAATAGCAGCAGTCATCAAAAGTGCTATCAAGTGGCACTTACTCAGCAATAACCTGTTCACTGACTTAGGTTCGGGTCTCACTGTAGCCTTGGTTCCAAATATGGACAAAATATTAAAACTCCAACAAGGTGACATAAGAGCAACAGCCCTCGACATCAAGGCAGCATTTGACATAGTTCCCTTCTTATATATGATCGGTATCATTCATGTAGGCACTGTGGTATGGCGAATTATAAAACTTTTCATTGCATTTTTTTGTAAAAATACACAGGACAATAAATTGCTATTCTGTTCTATCAACAAGCCCTCGTTAAACTGGAGAAAGTGAGGACTGCAGATGCTGGAGATCAGAGCTGAAAAGGTGTTGCTGGAAAAGCGCAGCAGGTCAGGCAGCATCCAAGGAGCAGGAGAATCGACGTTTCGGGCATGAGCCCTTCTTCAGGAATTTCCTGAAGAAGGTTCATGCCCAAAACGTCGATTCTCCTGCTCCTTGGATGCTGCCTGACCTGCTGCGCTTTTCCAGCAACACCTTTTCAGCTCGTTAAACTGGAGCCAAAGAGAATCAGGTGAAACTTCACCCCTGATTGGAGTCATATTTGGCACAAAGGAGATTTCTGCAGAAGGACTCCCAGGTGGTGTCCTAGATCCAGCCAACTTTTCCCTGTGACTGTCTAACATTCAGTGCCATTTGGCAATAGCCAAGTTTAAGCTGACAATCAGAAAAGCAACAGCAGGAATTCACATTTCCAATAAAAAAGAATCTAACCATCTCCACTTAATATTCAACTGCATCATCAAATCCCCCATTATTGATATCCTGGGAGTTATCACTGACTGGAATTTTAACTGGACCCACTATATAAATACTGTGGCTGCTTCAGAAGGCTGCAAATTCTACAGAATCTATTGCATCCCCAAAGCACAGCAACATGATAAAATACAGTTCCAACAAAACTCAAAAAAGCTCTAGTATTAAAGACAAAGTAGTATACTAAATTGGCACCTCATCTACCATCTCAAACTCTCATGGCCTCCATAACTGAAGCACAATGGCAGCAGCATAGCATCGACAAGGTGCTTTGCAGCAATTCACCAAGACTCCTATGACAACAGCTGATGCACGAGAACATCACTTGCTGCAAATTTCCTTCCAGTTCCACACACCATGCTGACTCAGAACTCCACTGCTGCTCTTTCACAGTGGCTGCAACACTGGGTGTAACTCCAAGACAGGCACCAATGGCTCCAAAGGAAATGTGCCTGCACAACACCAGAAGGGGAATTAGGAACATGTTCCAGCCTTCACAGTGACACCCACTAAAAACAAAACGCAGCAAGCCCCCCCATAAAGAGATAAAGATCAGACTGTGTCTTTTAAAAATAATGTTGGCTGAGAGACAAGGACACCAAGGAAAACTCCTCTGTACATCTTGGAATTGGCTGGGGGATGTTTTCTATCTTCTTAAGGGGAAAGATGGAGCCTTGGTGTAATGTGAGGAATCCTCAAGATGCAGCATTCCCGCAACAGTGTACTGAAAATCTCAGTCTAGACTTTGTGCTCAAAGTTTGACTTGAACCCCACAATTTGTTAGCTCAGAGGCACATTAGGGGTGCTGCAAAGAGAGTTAAACATTGCACTGCCAGCTCCTTCTGTAGGACGTCATCGTACGGTTCAAGTCACACCAATTCAGACATCTCAGCTCCCAGCTTTCAAACTCCTGGCTAGACGCAAGTTGTTACATTAAAAGGAACTTTTATTTCTTTTTTTCTTAACATATTTACAGCAGGTTTAAGTAGGATTAGGATATTTTTTGCAGAGGATTGAGAAGCCCCATTGTGCCAATGTCACACTGTGTGCAGTTTGTGTTTAGGAAGGGAATGCAGCAGAGCAAAAAGCAGCAGTTAGACGTATTTATAGGTTTGCGTGTAAATTACATGGCATAGAAAAGGAAGTGTTCTGAAATTGTACTCAATGAGGAGAATCATCGTGTCCCTTCACCAACACTCAGGATTTACAAAGAAAACATAAAGCCACTTTGTTGCAGTTCCTTCAAAAGAAAATCAAAAACCTAAATGTATTTTTTGGTAAAAGAAGTTCAGTTGAGGCACTGGTCAGGAATCAAACTCAGTAAATGACTGGTCTACACTTGATTAAAACACTCTTTTAAACACTTCAATTTTGAGGGGAAGGGGAAGAAAATAATTAACAAGTTTTAAGTCAAGAGTCCCTTCAGATTGTTCTTGAAAGGTTTCTCTATGATCAAGAAATTTTTTTTAAAGAATGAATCAGAATGGAAGAGGAGGGAATCAAGTCAACTAACAGGTGTATTATTCAAACTGTTGCATCACCTCAATTATACAAACAGTTATGGACATGCCATGGCAATTCAGTCACTTGCAAGTATCAATCTGCACTGCATTCCTATTTCATAAATGTACAGTGGACTTTGTATAACAAAGGGCAGTGCAATGGGGCCGCTGACTCCACAGGGGGAGAGAAATAAGCGCCGTACCGGGAGTTGTGGGCTTGAAAGTTGTAACGATCAACACAAATGAAAATCCAAGAGAAGCTGGGACCAGAGACTACCGTTTTTCCCTTTCTGTTCCTCCTCCTCCTGTACAGTATGCTATACTGTCATACCGCACACCTGCATCCCCCGTCCTCCTTCCCCTCCCCAAAATGCACTCCAGGTGGTCATTCAGAAATTGACGCTGTTCACAACCTTCACCGCGTAACAAAACACCCACAACTGCGACATATAACAGAGTCCGTGCTTCACAAGGTGTCCATCGCTCTCACATAGCAGCCCAGTTTTCCAGCTCCTGCATGTCAGAATCTTCCTCTTCCTTCTTCTTTGCTGCTGAAAGAAGAACAAACAGAATAACGTGAAAGCTTGTCCAGTTCAACACACACACACACCACCCTCCTCAAATCACACAAACGCAGGATCGATAACTGGAGGACACTTTTTAAAAAGAGTCTTTGGCCAAAACAGCACATTGGCTCAGTGGTTAGCTCTGCTACCTCACGGCATCTGTGTGGAGTTGGCACATTCTCCCAGTGTCTGCGTGGGTTTGCTCCAGTTTCCTTCCACAGTCCAAAGATGTACAGGCTAAGTGAAGGGCCATGCCAAATTGCCCATAGTGTCTAGGGATGTGTAGGTTAGGTGGATGAGCCATGGGAAATGCAGGGTTACAGAGACAGGATAGGAGGGTGGGTCTGGGAGGAATGCTCTTCAGAGGGTCAGTGTGGACTCAATGGGACAAATGGCCTGTTTTCACACTGTAGGGTTTCTACAAATAGAGCCAGAGATGTGGAAACTTGTAATGATTTGGAATGCATTGCCTGAAACAGTGGTAAAAGCAGATTCAATACTAAGTTTTAAAAGGGAATTAGAAACATTTGTAAGGGAGAAAATGATCAGGCAGAGAAGAGAGACCAATAGGATACTTCTCAAGAAGATACAAAAAAGGACCAAGCAGTCGCCTTCTATGCTCCAGGTGTCATCCTTCTACTGTGCAGCATGAACAGTTGGGAATTTGAGGCCTAGATAACTCAATAAATGTACACACTCAATGTACATAACATTTCCTCACACCCTTTATTATGTTGCTGTGACACTGTTCATGGCTTTTGAAAGAAACAAGACTTAACTGATTGGTTTTAAAAAGATTAGACGGGAGGATTTACTGCAGCACATTTACAGATCTTAAACAGATGCAAATGTAGCACCGCACCTCAAAGACAACAGGGGCAGTAAAAACAAAATGTAGGAATGCTCATGGTAGTAAAGTGGGGGCAGAAAAAGGTTAGTGAGACTCAGAATTTTAAGACCAAAAGAGTGAATCCACTGAAACGGTGTTGTACAGTAAAAGGTGACAATTGGTGACACTGCAAGTGCGTCCAAGAATAGAGATAGTGGGAGAATTCTCCATCAAACTGCTGTAATTGTTATCCACCATGCCAGGAATGGTATGTACATAACGTGTATCATGTAAACATCCCCCACTCCATGTTTTATGGAAAAACAATCCTGGTTTTAATCTGGAGAGTTTGCTGAGGTTGCCATCGCCCCCACCCTCTGCCCACCAACATTCCCGTCATGGACCCCCCCACGCTCCTGTCACCACCCCCGCCCCTCCGTAACCACCCCACCCACCCCCCGTCACCAGCCCCGCCCCCCTCGTCACCACCCCCACCCACTCCCCCACCCCCGGCCCTCCGTCACTCCCCCACCCACCCCCACCCACTCCCCCACCCCCGGCCCTCCGTCACTCCCCCACCCACCCCCACCCCCGGCCCTCCGTCACTCCCCCACCCACCCCCACCCCCGGCCCTCCGTCACTCCCCCACCCACCCCCACCCCCGGCCCTCCGTCACTCCCCCACCCACCCCCACCCCCGTCACCACCCCGCCCATCAACACCCCCGCCGCCCCACGTCAACAACTGCAGCCTGCCGTCATGACCCCCGCCCGCCGACACTCCCGTCACCACCCCGCCGCTCGTCACTTCCTTCAGCCACCATCACTGCAGGCCCACCCGTCACTCCCTTCACCACCCCCACCCCCGTCACCAACCCCCGCCCCCATCACTCCCGTCACCACCCCTGCACCCCCATCACCACCCCCACCTCCCCGTCAACACCCCCGCCCGTTGTCACTCCTGTCCCCGCCCCACCATCGCCCCCGTCTGCCATCACCGCCACCACCCCCCGTCACCGCCACCACCCCCACCCCCCCAGTCACTCCTGTCACCGTCACCGCCCCCCACCCGTCAACCCCGCCCACCGTCACCGCCCCCCACCCGTCAACCCCGCCCACCGTCACCACCCCCCACCCCCACGCCCTGCCCTCTGTCATTGCGAGACTCTGCTTGCTCAGTATATGGAATGTTCAATAGAACTGGCTCAGACTCGAGGAACTAAATGAGTGCCTCTTGTGCTCCACCATTCCACAATCCTATGTGACTCCTATCCATGGCCCCACACAACTCCAGTATACCAACTAACAGTCATTTATAGGATAAAGACTCCCAATCATTCCTTGTTACCAGCCTATCCTTTACTTCTCCCAGTCACCCTCCTGTCAGTCCCTGCAGGAAGGAGGAAGCAATTGTGCTGTTGGAATGGATCAAAGAAATGTGGCCATTTAACTTCAAGAGATGATTAAAGGAACTTGAGTTTTCTTTGGGTCAGGAATAAACCTCGTGTCAGTGACCTGGATAAGCTGGGAGGGAAATGCAGCCGCTTACTCTTACCTGGCGTGGCTGGGAGGGAGGTGGAAGGAACATTGGGAAGTGGCACATTCTCTGCTCCTCCAATTTCCAGCAGGTTCTTGTCGAGTTCTTCCTGTTCCAGCTCTTCCAACTCAGCCATTAGCTCATCCTACAGAGAGGCACAACCCAGTAGGTTAATCGCCTAAAGCCACTCAAAAGCAATGTTCATAGAAGGATTATAAAACTCTGAAGCAGCTTGATTTCTTACACTGCTCCCTTCTTTTACAGCAATGTTGGGAACCTCATTGAATGTGAGTCGAGGGTGTGGTGCTGGAAAAGTACAGCAGGTCAGGCAGCATCAGAGGAGCAGGAGAATCGACGTTTCAGACACAAGCCCTTCATCCGGAATTGAATGGACAGGTACAGATGTCAGAAAGCTGTACAACTACTTCAAAATAATGGAAACTGGAAGGAATAATAATTTGCCAGATACTGATGGAAACGTATGGTGCGTTAACAAGGTACACTACTGCTACTGTGCAAAGTAGCACCTAAATCCAGGGGATTGAGTGGCAGGTTGGAAGTTTTCAGAATTAATCATTCTGAGAAGTCTGAGAAAACCTACACACAAACATCATCTTTCCCCGAAGTGTTCCTGTTACTTTAAAACTTGCTGGATTTACATTTTAAACCACAGCAAGTTGAGCCTGGGCAATTAACATTGGAGTCCTCTTTTCCTTTCTCTCAATGCAATTGTTCTTTCTTTTCTATATTTAATAATCACAACACCAGGTTATAGTGCAACCCGTTGGACTACAACCTGGTGATGTGTGATTTTTAACTTTGTCCACCCCAGTCTAACACTGGCTCCTCACATCATTCCTTCCTATACCCATCCTTCTCTGGTATATCTCTGTTTCTTTGTCAATCTTGATATGAGAGGTGGTGACTGTCTAGTGGTTTTATCACTGGACTGTTAACCCAAAGATCCAGGTAATGTTCTGGGTATCTGGGATTGAATCCCACCACAGCAGGTGGAAATAGGAATTCATAAAAATTTGGAACTGGAGTTTAAAAATTTAGACTACAAAAATTTGGCGTCTAAGTGATGGATCCGTTGCAATTGGCAGAATCACCCATCTGGTTCACTCTGTGCTTTAAGAAAGGGAACTGCCAGCCATTCTCAGTTAACGATCAGTCTGGATCGTTAATGTAAAACATGAAGAGTTGTGGTCCCAACATTGATACCCCCCTGGAACTCCACTAGTCAATGGCTTCCATCCTATATCTCCACTCTCTGCTTTCAGCCAGTCAGCGAGTCCTCTACTCACGCCTATATCTTGCCTTGGGCTCATCTTATTTAGCAGCCTTCCCTACAGCACCTTGTCAAAGGCCTTTGGGAAATCTAATAGATCACACCAAATGGTTCTGCTTTGCCTAACTCCTTGAAGAATTCTAAGCAGATTTGTCAGACATTACCCCCCCCCCTTTACAAAGCTGTGCTGACTCTGTCCTATGTTAATGCATTTCTAAGTACTCCACCATCTCAACCTTAATAAATGAAATCTAAAATTTTATCAATGACTGAGGTCAGGCAAACCAGTCTATAGTTTCCTGTCTTCTGCCTCCCTCCGTTCTTAACAGGGGTATTACATTAGCCACATTCCAGTCCTCTGGCACCCACCCTGACTCCTGAAAGATCACCATCTATGCCTCTACATGCTCCTCAGCTATCTCCTTCAGAATTCTGGTGTGTAGTTCATCTGATTTGGGTGATTAATCCACACTCAGACGGTGTTGACGCTGTCACTTTAAAAGGTTATTTTGTCCTGGGTTTTTTGAAGAGAGGTTATAAAGGCAGAGGTGCTGCTGAAGATGGCTCAAATAAACAGCTGAGGCAGCTTTGGGGTTTTTTTTAAAATAAACAGCCTGAATGAGTGTGGCCAGCTCTCTCAGATCCAGATTTCTGGGTTTTGGGTTGTTTTTTTCAGTGACTCAGAAGAGTTGGAAGTTTCAGTGAACAATTCCTAGCTACTACTTTCTGAACTTTCTTGATTAAATTTCCTCCTGGTTTGGAGAACTGCATGTATGAATTTGTATTGGACTCGCTTTTTGCCAAGGGGTGTGTTTGTAGGATGTTACTAAGTTGGATCGGTTAATTAGTAATTGGTACTGCATCTATTACTTGGTTAGGTTCTCCAATAGTTAAGTTATTCTAAATTACTGTTCCTTTTGTTTATATTTTAACTGCAGCATTTAAATAAATATGTTTTCTTAACTTCAAGTAGTTGGACCAGTCACACTGCATTTGGAATACTGCACTTCACATCTACCTTTAAAGGAAGACAAAGTTAGCGTCTAGGGCACCTTCTTAAAATATTTTGAGGGGGTCGAGTCTGGTCCATAACAAGATCTGCTACCTAGCACCTTCTGTGTCTGTTTGTCTGTCTTTGAGCGTTTATGGGGGCTAGAATTAAAGAGCGGGGTTTAATTACCTTGTGATTTAACTTTGTCCTAAGGCTAATGTATAAATAATCAAATTGTTAAAACTTCTGCTTATGCTCCATACTGCAATGCCTGTATTGGCTATTCATAAAGTCTGCTATTGATTATTCAGTGCAGCACTCCCTCAGCACTGACCCTCTGACAGTGCTGGTTAGAAAAGACTGAGGTCAATTTTGAGACTCAATGAGTATTTCTATTTTACTGTGTTTCAAATACTGGGATAGGGAGGCTGATTCAATATGTCTGCATTATAACACCTTTGAAAATATAAATTTAAACCTAAATTAAATAACTTAGATTACAGAGGCAGAATTGGGTTATTTGGATGCCACGCTTCAGGAGACAGTCACACCCTGTAGGTTAAGTACTTCAAATGTGAACAGTGGTCAAAGACAGGAGGGTGTGACTACAAGCGAGACAGGTAGCGAGATTCCGAAATCAGCACTGGAGGAATCTCAGCTCTCGACTGGTTCACCAGTGATGAGGTACTTACACCCTGCGTGTATGAGGAAATGGGATTTTAGGCAGGATGGGCAAACTGACCACTGCACCATAGTACAGGAGGCCATTCAAGCCAGGGAACAGAAAAAGTAGGAGTGGTAGACAATTCTATAATTAGGGCTACAAATAGCATCCTTTGTAAGAAGTACCAAGAGTCCCACATGGTATGTATGGCCTGCCTAGTGCAATCATAAGGGATACTGCAAACCAGCCTGACATCATACGGGAGTGGGAGGGGGCAGGATCCATTTTGCAGTGGCCCAGGCTGGGACTAACAAATAGCTGAGAATAGGCACAAGGTCCTGGTTGGGGAGGATCAGGAATTAGGAACAAAATTAAAAAGTCTCAAGACAGTTATAATCTATGGATTATTATAAGAGCCATGAACAAATTGGCAGAGAGATAAGAAAATTAGAGAATGAGTCAAGACAACTTCATAGTCATACAGCACAGAAACATACCCTTTGGACCAAACAGTCCACGCCAAACATAATCCCAAACTAAACTAGCCCCACTACCTGCTCCTGGCCCACATCCTTCCAAACCTTTCCTATTCATGTATTTATCCAAATGTCTTTTAAATATTGTAATCGTACCCACAGCCACCACTTCCTCAGGAAGTTCATTCCACACACGAACGACCCTCTGTGGAACATATTTGCCCCTCATGACTTTAAAATTTTTATCCTCTCACATTAAAAACATACCCCTAATCTAGAAAGCCCCATCCTAGGGAAAACACAATACCATTAACTCTATCTATACCCCTCACTATTTTATAAACTTCCTTAAGGTCACCTCTCAACTTCTTACATTCCAGTGAAAAGAAGTCCCAGCTTTTCTTTTTAACTTGAACCTTCCACATCCGACAACATCCTGATAAATCTCTTCTGAACCCTCCCCAACTTGATAAGATCCTTCCTATAAATGGATGACCAGAACTGGACACAGTATTCCAGAAGAGGCCTCACCAATGCCTCTCACAACCTCAACACAACTTCCCAACTTATATACTCAAAGGACTGAGCAATGAAGGTAAGTGGGCCAAATGTGTTTTTAACCAACCGATCTATGTGATGCAAACTTCAAAGAATTATGTAGCTGAACCCCAAGATCTCTCTGTTCTACAACAATACCAATAACCCTACCATTAATCGTATAAGCCCGACTGTTGCTTTTGGTACCAAAATGCAATACCTCACATTTATCCAGATTGAACTGCCATTTTTCAACCCTTTGACCCATCTGATCAAGATCCCTTTGTAATCTTAGAAAATCGCCTCCAGTTTGGGTGTCATCTGCAAACTTACTAACCACACCTTCTATATTGTCATCCAAATCATTTATCAAACTCAAGAAACATAACAGAGTAAAGAAACAGTCAGGAATCCTACTTCAGATACAGCAGATAACAAAACTATAAGAAGCGTATTCATTAAACCAGAAGAGAAATAATAAACAGGTAATTATAACAACAACTGTGCTGAGGACA
The DNA here is from genome assembly GCF_047496795.1 of Chiloscyllium punctatum. Taxonomy (NCBI): domain Eukaryota; kingdom Metazoa; phylum Chordata; class Chondrichthyes; order Orectolobiformes; family Hemiscylliidae; genus Chiloscyllium; species Chiloscyllium punctatum. Next base: position 8,062,309 of record NC_092775.1, read on the forward strand.
TACGAACCAAACAAAAAAAAGAGCTCCCTATACAAAATGCACGGAGTATAAAGGAATAAATGAGGTGCAGGCACAGATTCAAATCAGAGATAAAGATATAGTCAGCATTGCTGAGACATGGCTGCAGGATGGTTGGGATTGGGAACTAAGAATGCCAGGCTATAAAGGTTTAAAGGACAGACAGGGAGAATGGCAGAGAAGGTGGAGTAGCCTGACTGATTAGAATCAAAATGACTTCAATGGTGAGGGAGGATATAATGAGGGAAAAGCATCCAGTGGAGACCATACGGATGGGACTGAGAAACAATGAAGGATCAAAAACTAGAGTAAGTGCTGTGTACAAGTCCCCGATTACAGATCTAAAGGGTTCGATCCCATAAAGGCAGGAATTAGACAAGTGCGCAGCAAAGCCAGAGGAGTATTAATGTGGGATTTTAAACTTAACAGATTGGGATAGGCAGCAAACACCGTGAGAATGATAGTGAATCTCTGCAGAGAGTCCGGGATAGTTTCCCACAGCCATTTGTCCTGGTTCCTACAAGGGGATGAGCATTAGAGTCATAGAGATGTACAGCATGGAAACAGACCCTTTGGTCCAACTTCTGGATTAGTGGTGCTGGAAGAGCACAGCAGTTCAGGCAGCATCCGAGGAGCTTTGAAATCGACATTTCGGGCAAAAGCCCTTCATCAGGAATAAAGGCAGTGAGCCTGAAGTGTGGAGAGATAAGCTAGAGGAGGGTGGGGGTGGGGAGAAAGTAGTATAGAGTACAATAGGTGAGTGGGGGAGGGGATGAAGGTGATAGGTTAGGGAGGAGGGTGGAGTGGATAGGTGGAAAAAAAGATAGGCAGGTAGGACAAGTCATGGGGACAGTGCTGAGCTGGAAGTTTGGAACTAGGGTGAGGTGGGGGAAGGGGAAATGAGGAAACTGTTGAAGTCCACATTGATGCCCTGGAGTTGAAGTGTTCAGAGGTAGAAGATGATGCGTTCTTCCTCCAGGCATCTGGTGGTGAGAGAGCGACAGTGAAGGAGGCCCAGGACCTCCATGTCCTTGGCAGAGTGGGAGGGGGATTTGAAATGTTGGGCCACAGGGCGGTGTGGTTTATTGGTGCGGGTGTCCCAGAGATGTTCCCTCCTAGCAGAGCGCTTTAGGCGTCCAATGTAGAGGAGACCGCATCGGGAGCAACGGATACAATAAATGATATTAGTGGATGTGCAAGTAAAACTTTTGATAGATGTGGAAGGCTCCTTTAGGGCCCTGGATGGAAGTGAGGGAAGAGGTGTGGGCTCAGGTTTTGCAGTTCCTGCGGTGGCAGGGGAAGGTGCCAGGATGGGAGGGTGGGTTGTAGGGGGGTATGTACCTGATCAGGTAATCACGGAGGGAATGGTCTTTGTGGAAGGCAGAAAGGGGTGCGGGGGAAATAAATCCCTGGTGGTGGGGTCTTTTTGGAGGTGGCGGAAGTGTCGGTGGATGATTTGGTTTATGCGAAGGTTGGTAGGGTGGAAGGTGAGCACCAGGGACGTTCTGTCCTTGTTACGGTTGGAGGGGTGGGGTCTGAGGGTGGAGGTGCGGGATGTAGATGAGATGCGTTTTTAACCACGTGGGAAGGGAAATTGCTGTCTCTAAAGGAGGAGGCCATGTGGTGTGATCTGTGGGGGAACTAGTCCTCCTGGGAGCAGATCCGGCGAAGGCGGAGGAATTGGGAATACGGGATGGCATTTTTGCAATAGGTAGGGTGGGAAGAGGTGTAATCCAGGTAGCTGTGGGAGTCGGTGGGTTTGTAAAAAATTGTCAGTGTCAAGTCAGTCGTCATTAATGGAGATGGCGAGGTCCAGGAAGGGGAGGGAGGTGTTAGAGATGGTCCAGGTAAATTTAAGGTCAGGGTGGAATGTGTTGGTGAAGTTGATGAATTGCTCAACCTCCTCGCGGGAGCACAAGGTGGCGCCAACGCAGTCATCAATGTAGCGGAGGAAGAGGTGGGGAGTGGTGCCGGGGTAATTATGGAAGATCGAGTGTTCTAAAGTTTTACCTTCGGTCTAACCTGTCCATGCCGACCAGATATCCCAACGCAATCTAGTCCCACCTGCCAGCACCCGGCCCATATCCCTCCAAACCCTTCCTATTCATATACCCATCCAGATGCCTATTAGATGTTGTAAATTGTACCAGCCTCCACCACATCCTCTGGCAGCTCATTCCACGTACCACCCTCCGCATGAAAAAATTGCCACTTAGGTCGCTCCTTAGGTGACCTTTCCCCTCTCACCCTAAATCTATGCCCTCTAATTCTGGACTCCCTGACCCGAGAAAAGACTTTGCAATTTTATCCTATCCATATCCCTTATGGTTTTATAAACCTCTATAAGGTCACCCCTCAGCCTCCGACGCTCCAGGGAAAACAGCCCCAGCCTGTTCAGCCTCTCCCTGTAACTCAAATCCTCCAACCCTGACAACATCCTTGTAAATCTTTTCTGAACCCTTTCAAGTTTCACAACATCTTTCCGATAGGAAGGAGACCAGAATTGCACGCAATATCCCAACAGTGGCCTAACCAAAGTCCTGTACAGCTGCAACGTGACCTCCCAACTACAGTACTCAATACTCTGACCAATAAAGGTAAGCATATCAAACGCCTTCTTCACTATCCAATCTACCTGCGACTCCACTTTCAAGGAGCTATGAACCTGCACTCCAAGGTCTCTTTGTTCAGCAACACTCCCTAGGACCTTACCATTAAGTGTATAAGTCCTGCTAAGATTTGCTTTCCCAAAATGCAGCACCTCGCATTTATCTGAATTAAACTTCATCTGCCACTTCTCAGCCCATTGGCCCATCTGGTCAAGATCACGTTGCAATCTGAGGTAACTTTCTTCACTGTCCACTACACCTCCAATTTTGGTGTCATCTGCAAACTTACTAACTGTACCTCTTATGCTCGCATCCAAATCATTTATATATATGATGAAAAGTAGGGGACCCAGCACCGATCCTTGTGGCACTCCACTGGTCACAGGCCTCCAGCCTGAAAAACAACCCTCCACCACCACCGTCTGTCTTCTACCTTTGAGCCAGTTCTGTATCTGAATGGTCAGTTCTCCCTGTATTCCATGAGATCTAACCTTGCTAACCAGTCTCCCATGTCGAATGCCTTTTTGAAGTCCATATAGATCACGCCCACCATTCTGCCCTCATCAATCTTCTTTGTTACTTCTTCAAAAAACTCAATCAAGTTTGTGAGACATGATTTCCCACACACAAAGCCATGTTGACTATCCCTAATCAGTCCTTACCTTTCCAAGTACATGTACATCTTGTCCCTCAGGATTCCACCCAACAATTTGCCCACCACCGACATCGGGCTCACCAGTCTATAGTTCCCTGGCTTGACCTTACCACCTTTCTTAAATAGTGGCACCGTGTTTGCCAACCTCCAGTCTTCCAGCACCTCACCTGTGACAAATATCTCAGCAAGAGGCTTAGCAATCACTTCCTCAGCTTCCCACAGAGTTCTAGGGAACACCTGATCAGGTCCTGGGGATCTATCCACTTTTATGGGCGGCACGGTGGCACAGTGGTTAGCACTGCTGCCTCACAGCGCCGGAGACCCGGGTTCAATTCCCGCCTCAGGTGACTGACTGTGTGGAGTTTGCACGTTCTCCCCGTGTCTGCGTGGGTTTCCTCCGGGTGCTCCGGTTTCCTCCCACAGTCCAAAGATGTGCCAGCCAGGTGAATTGGCCATGCTAAATTGCCCGTAGTGTTAGGTAAGGGGTAGATGTAGATGTAGGGGTATGGGTGGGTTACGCTTCGGCGGGGCGGTGTGGACTTGTTGGGCCGAAGGGCCTGTTTCCACACTAAGTAATCTAAAAAAAAATGTTTATGCATTTCAAGACCTCCAGCACTTCCTCCTCTGTAATATGGACATTTTTCAAGACGTCACCACCTGTTTCCCTACATTCTATATCTTCCATGTCCTTTTCCACAGTAAATACTGATGCAAAATACACGCTTTGTATCTCCCCCATGTTCTGCAACTCCACACAAAGGCCACCTTGCTGATCTTTGAGGGGCCCTATTCCCTCCCTCGTTAGCCTTTTGTCCTTAATATATTTGTAAAAACCCTCTAGATCTCCTTAATTCTATTTGCCAAAGCTATCTCATGTCCCCTTTTTGCCCTCCTGATTTCCCTCTTAAGTATACTCTTACTGCCTTTATCTTTTAAGGATTCACTCGATCTATCCCATCTATGCCTGACATATGCTTCCTTCTTTTTCTTAACCAAACCCTCAATTTCTTTAGTCATCCAACATTCCCTACACCTACAAGCCTTTCTGAAGGATTCCCATTTTCCAGCCGTCCCTTTACCTGTGAACATCTGCCCCCAATCAGCTTTTGAAAGTTCTTGCCTAATACCGTCAAAATTGGCCTTTCGCCCATTTAGAACTTCAACTTTTAGATCTGGTCTATCCTTTTCCATCATTATTTTAAATCTAACAGAATTATGGTCGCTGGTCCCAAAGTCCTCCCCCACTGATACCTCAGTCACCTTACTTCCCAAGAGTAGGTCAAGTTTTGCACCTTCTCTAGAAGGTACATCCACATACTGAATCAGAAAAATTTCTTGTACACACTTAAATTCCTCTCCATCTAAACCTTTAACAGTATGGCAGCCCCAGTCTATGTTTGGAAAGTTAAAATCCCCTACCATAACTAGCCTATTATTCTTACAGATAGCTGAGACCTCCTTACAAATTTGTTTCTCAAATTCCCCTCTGACTATTTGGGGGGGCGGTTATAATGCAATCCCAATAAGGTCATCATCCCTTTCTTATTTCTCAGTTCCACCCAAATAACTTCCCTGGATGTACTTCCAGGAATATCCTTCCTTAGTACAGTTGTAACGCTATCCCTTATTAAAAACGCCACTCCCCCTCCTCTCTTGCCTCCCTTTCTATCCTTCCTGTAGCATTTGTATCCTGGAACATTAAGCTGCCAGTCCTGCCTATCCCTGAGCCATGTGTCTGTAATCGCTATATTATCCCAGTCCCATGTTCCTAACCATGCCCTGAGTTCATCTGCCTTTCCTGTTAGGCCTCTTGCATGGAAATAAATGCAGTTTAATTTATCAATGTTGAAATCAGTGATGAGCTGGATTTAATGAATAACCTAAGAGTGCACGAACAGTTATGAAATAATGATCAATGTGGCATTTAAAAGCAAAAACATGAATTAGTGACTGGTGTTTTAGATTTAGACAAGGCCAGATTTAACAAGGTGAGAGAGAGACTGCCCTCAGTAAACTGGGAAAATCTGCTCAGGGCTGAAACAACTGAAGAACACTGGAGGATGTTTAAAGAGACATTTATCGTTTATACCTGAGAAGGAAAAGCTCCATGTCACATATAACATAGCCATGGACAACTGGAGAGATAAGAGTCAGCATAAAACTAGAACAAAGAGCTTAGAAAATGTGTAAAATAGCACAGACCTGCTGAATGGGAAAGATAAAAAGACCAGCAAAGGGCCACAAATCAGCTTATAACAGTTACTAAAAAAGGATTATGAAAGGAAACTTGCCAGGGACATCAAAATCAATAAGAAATGTTATAGTTATATCAAGGGAAAGCATGTGAACAGCAGCAATGTTGACTCACTAAAGGCTGAAAGTGGGGATATTGTTAATGTCTGTGGGAAATGGCAGACACGTTCAATAATTACTCTGCCTCAGCATTTACGTAGAAAAGGAGGATAGCTTTCCAGAATTCCCAAGGAAATTAATAAAGGATTGGGAACAGGGACAGAATAAAATTAACATAAAACATTAATGAGCAGATTAATAGAATTATAGAGTGATAAATCCCTGGGACCTGACAGTTTCTATCCAAGGGCATTAAAGCAAGTAGGGAAAAACAGTGTAGATGCCCTGACTATAATCTTTCAGAGGTTCCTTAATATAGGAGTCGTTCCTCTGGGTTGGTAATTTGAACATGTTCCTCTGCTTTTTAAGGAGGGTGAAAGAGAAAACTGAATGAATATAGGCCAGTTATTCTCACATCTGTGGTGAAGAAATTGTTGGAGTCTCTATCAAAGATGAGGTAAATTAAATACCTTGAAAATGTTCAATTAATCAAGGAGAGCACCACCATAGATTCATGACTGGTAGATCAAACCTGACAAACCTCAGTGGAAAGGGAAATGTCTATGGACTTCCAGAAGGCATTTGATAAAGTCCCATAACAGGGCCTCAAACTAAGGTAGAAGCTCATGGAATTGAAGGCAACTTACTGACGCGGCTGAGAATTTGGTTGAGTGGCAGGTGACAGAAAGTGGATAGAATGGGTAGGTACTCAAGTATATGACCAGCCGTGTCTCACAATGATCTGTGTTAGGGCCTCAATTATTCACATTATTTATAAATAACTTGGATAATGGCATAGAAAGTTATATGTCCAAATTTGCTGATGAGAAAATTAGGCAGCATTATAGACAGCGTAGATGATAGCATAGAACTACGAAAGGGTATTGACAGACTAAATGAATGGGCAAAACTGTGGCAGATGATGTTCAATGTAAGCAAGTATCAGGTTATTCTTTTTGGATCAAGAGGATAGATCTGGAGTACTTTTCATCTGGTATGAAGTTGAATACAGTGAATGTCCAAAGAGACGTGGGATTCAGATACATAGGATCTTTAAAATTTTACAAACAAGTGCAGAAAATAATCAAGAAAGTTAGTGTTATGCTTGTTTTTATATCTAGGGGACTGGAGTACAATGATACAGACATTATGGTGTAGTTATACAAAAGCTCTGTTAGACTCCACTTGAAATATTGCAAATAGATCTGGGCACCTCAGCCTTAGGAAGGATATAGTGGGCTGGAGGCAGATTTACAAGAATACTACTGCACTTTAGGGGTTAAGTTTGAGGAGAGATTGCACAAATTAGGCCTTTTTTTCCTGTAATATTTAGAAGGTTAAGGGATGATCTGGTGGAAGTCTTCAAGATATTAACAGGGAAAGACAGAGTTGATGAAGATAAACTATGCCCACTGGTTGGGGATTCTAGAATTAGGGAGCATGATCTGAGAATCTGACCGTTCAGGAGAGATGTTAGGAAGCACTTCTACACACAAAGGGTGGGAGGGGTTTGGAATTCTTTCACGACTAGCAGTGGATGTTGGATCAGTTATTAATTTTAAATCTGAGACAGATAAAGTTTTGTTAAGCAAAATTATTAAGGGATATGGGCCAAAGACAGGTATATGGACTTCAGGCCACAGTTCAGCCATGAGCTCACTGAAGGGTGGGACTGGCTCAAGGGACTGAATGGCCTATTCATGTTCTATGTTCCTATATTGGCTTACGTAAGTTTCAGTGTTTGATGCACTCACCTCATCAAAGTCTTCACCAAAACCGACTGGTTTGGAAATTGCTTCAGAGATTTCCTGTGCCAATTCCTGTTGCTCTGTGATGTCCTGCATTAGCTCATCTACTTTGTCAATGTCCCTTTTAAAAAAAAAACAAATGATAAACCATTCAGATCAACATGATGCAGCAAAACAAAAGATCAAATGCTGTTACATCTAGTTCACAGTGCGTTGGAAAAACAGAGGGGCTTTTGCCAGTTCACTAGATATGTTTTTACAATGGGCTATGATGATGTGGAGTGCACCACCTGACAGCATATTCATAGTAAATGACAAAAAGGAAATGGATAAATACTTGGAGAAAATGTGTGCATAACAATGACAGCTGGGACGATTCAGTAATTTTCTCAGAAAACTGACAAACTGAATGATATTCTAAACTGCACGAGTCTATGTTGAACCTAGCAACCTCAGTTTATGATCATAGTATTTACAAGTGACCAGCTTTACAATTGATAAACAGGCTAAATCGGGATACCTCTTGACCACCAATGGGAGAAAAGCAGAAGAGAAAATAAGGTTATTTAAAAGGATATTTTGTAAACATTGGAACTTTCAGCCTTGGAGAGATGTCGTTAGTGTGACACAGACTAGAGACTCCCAGCTCACACCTTGATTTCTACTGAGGTAGCCCATGGTGACATTTGAACTGCTGTAATTGTCTCTCAGCAATTCTAGGTTGTGGAAAGGGGGTAAATTATAGACTGAGAAAAAATAGGTAAAGTCAGCTCAGGCTTCCAAATCTGATGACTAAAAAGCACACACCACTGTCTTATGTTAGTTTGGAGTATTTACAGCAGAGAAACCAGCCATTCAGCCAGCTGAGCTACGCTGAGGTTTACCATGGGTCTCCTTTGACTTCCTCATTTTACCTCATTGCCTTTGGGGGTAGGTGACAAAGTTAGGTATAGCCTCATTTAAAAACATGAAACGTAGAATATTATGGATGCTCAAACCACTGGCAAATCAATTTGAGTAGGCCAAGCACATCTTAGAAACAACATATCTGCCTCTTCTTTCTTCCCTTATGTGCTTCTACCTAGTGTCTATCGGGACTCACTCAACTGTGAAAGGAATGGCAATTTTGGATAAATTGCTCCCCTACCTAGCAAAAGCATCAAAGCCAAGTGCTGCCCTCTGCTGCTAGTTTGCAATATAAAGTAGTTTAGTTGCACACTGGGTTGTACATCCAATTCGGTGGTCACAGGTTTAACTCGCTCTAATCTCAGTGGAGTTCTGCACAGGCAATAGCGAAGATGCAGTGATGACTATGTGTCAGGTAACTATCCAGGAACAGTATCGTCGACTCCATAGGGTGGCCCTGGCAGGTCCCAAACTCGGCATCAGTGAGCAGGTGCTGCTTGATGTCACCTTCCACCACTTTACTAATGATTAAAAGACTGATGAGGTGGCAACTGCCGAGGTTGGATTGGATCAGTACATGACATACCTATGTAATTTTCCACTCTCTGGTGGATGCCAGTGTTGTAGCTGTACTGGAATAGCTTGGCTAGGCACGCAGAAAGTTCTGCGGCACGAATCTTCAGTACTATCACCAGAATATTGCCAGTATTCAGTACGTTCAGCGGCTTCTTGAAATCTCATGGAGTGAACGGAATTGGGTGAAGACTGACATCTATAATACCAGAGACCCCAGAGCAGGTCAAGATGGATCACTCACTCAGCATTGCTGGCTGTGCATTACTGTATTGGGCTCCCACATAGTTGAAACGGGGATATTTAACTGGAGAAGAAGGCTCAAGCGTTTTTTAAAAATTGTCATTAGTGTGGCTACAAGAACACAGCAGAGTCTTGGAATCCTTCAGTGAGTAAATCGTCCCCAAAGCCTGTCCATCTACAAGTCAGGAGTGTGATGGGATAGACAATAGGTGCAGGAGTAGGCCATTCTGCCCTTCGAGCCTGCACCACCATTCAATATGATCATGGCTGATCATCCTTAATCAGTATCCTGTTCCTGCCTTATCTCCATAACCCTTGATTCCACTATCCTTGAGAGCTCTATCCAACTCTTTCTTAAATGAATCCAGAGACTGGGCCTCCACTGCCCTCTGGGGCAGAGCATTCCATACAGCCACCACACTCTCTGGGTGAAGTAGTTTCTCCTCATCTCTGTCCTAAATGGTCTACCCCGTATTTTTAAGCTGTATCCTCTGGTACGGGACTCACCCTCTTTATGGGCATTTAAACAGGCATTGGATAGGCATATGGAGGATAGTGGGCTAGTGTAGGTTAGGTGGGCTTGGATCGGTGCAATATCGAGGGCCAAAGGGCCTGTACTGCGCTGTATTTTTCTATGTTCTATGTTCACCCATCAGCGGAAACATGTTTCCTGCCTCCAGAATGTCCAATCCTTTAATAATCTTATATGTCTCAATCAGATCCCCTCTCAGTCTTCTAAACTCAAGGGTATACAAGCCCAGTCGCTCCAGTCTTTCAGTGTAAGGTAATCCCGCCATTCCAGGAATTGACCTCATGAACCTACGCTGCACTCCCTCAATAACCAGAATGTCTTTCCTCAAATTTGGAGACCAGAACTGCACACAGTACTCCAGGTGTGGTCTCACCAGGGCCCTGTACAACTGCAGAAGCACCTCTTTGCTTCTATACTCAATCCCTCTTGTTATGAAGGCCAGCATGCTATTAGCCTTCTTCACTACCTGCTGTACCTGTATGCTTACCTTCATTGACTAGTGTACAAGAACACCCAGATCTCTCTGTACTGCCCCTTTACCTAAATTGATTCCATTTAGGTAGTAATCTGCCTTCCTGATCTTGCCACCAAAGTGGACAACCATACATTTATCCACATTAAACTGCATCTGCCCATTCACCTAACCTGTCCAGGTCACCCTGTAATCTCCTAACATCCTCCTCACATTTCACCCTGCCACCCAGCTTGGTATCATCAGCAAATTTGCTAATGTTATTGCTAATACCATCTTCTATATCATTAACATATATTGTAAAAAGCTGCGGTCCCAGTACTGATCCCTGCGGTACCCCACTGGTCACTGCCTGCCATTCCGAAATGGAGCTGTTTATCACTACTCTTTGTTCCCTGTCAGCCAACCAACTTTCAATCCAAGTTAGTACTTTGCCCCCAATACCATGCGCCCTAATTTTGCTGACTAACCTCCTATGTGGGACTTTATCAAAAGCTTTCTGAAAGTCCAGGTACTGGATCTCCCTCGTCCATCTTCAGAGTTACATCCTCAAAAAATTCCAGAAGATTTGTAAAGCATGATTTCCCCTTCATAAATCCATGCTGACTCTGACCTATCCTGTTACTACTATCCAGATGTGTCGTAATTTCATCCTTTATAATAGACTCCAGCATCTTTCCCACCACTGAGGTCAGACTAACTGGTCAATAATTTCCTGTTTTCTCTCTCCCACCTTTCTTAAAAAGTGGTACAACATTAGCCACCCTCCAATCCGTAGGAACTGATCCTGAATCTATCGAACTCTGGAAAATAATCACCAACGCATCCACGATTTCTCAAGCCACCTCCTTCAGTACCCTGGGATGTAGACCATCAGGCCCCGGGGACTTATCAACCTTCAGACCTAAGTCTCTCCGACACCAATTCCTGGCAAATATAAATTCCGTTCAGTTCAGGTCCTTCAGCCACTGTTACCTCAGGGAGATTGCTTGTGCCTTCCCCAGTGAACACAGATCTGAAGTACCCATTCAATTCTTCTGCCATTTCTTTGTTCCCAGTAATATATTCCCCTGTTTCTGTCTTCAAGGGCCCAATTTTAGTCTCAACCATTTTTTTGCCTTTCACATACCTAAAAAAGCTTTTACTATCCTCCTTTATATTATTGGCCAGTTTACCTTTGTACCTCATTTTTTCTCTGCGTATTTCCTTCTTGGTAATCCTTGTTGGTCTTTAAAAGCTTCCCAGTCCTCAGTTTTCCCACTTATCTTTGCTATGTTATACTTTTTCTCTTTTAACATTATATGTTTCTTAACTTCCCACGTCAGCCACGGCCACCCATGCCTCCTCTTAGAATCTTTCCTCCTTTTTGGAATGAACTGATCCTGCAACTTCTGCATTATACACAGAAATGTCTGCCATTGTTCCTCCCCTGTCATGCCTGCTAAGGTATTGCACCATTGAACTTTGGCCAGCTCCTCCCTCATAGCTCCATAGTTCCCTTTATTCAACAGAAATATTGTCACTTCCGATTGTACCCTCTCCCTCTCAAATTCCAGATTGAAGCTTATTGTATTATGGTCACTACTTCCCAATGGCTCCTTCACTTCGAGGTCCCTGATCAATTCTGGTTCGTTGCACAATACCAGATCCTGAATTGCCTTCTCCCTGGTCGGCTCCAGCACCAGCTGTTCTAAGAATCCATCTCAGAGGCACTCCACAAAGTCTCTTTCTTGAGGTCCAATACCATCCTGATTCTCCCAGTCTACCTGCATGTTGAAATCCCCCATAACAACTGTAGTAACATCTTTGCGATATTATTCCTCATTTGTCTGGACGTGTGCAGCTCCAACAACACAAGAAGCTTGACATCATCCAGGACAAAGCAGCCGGCTTAATTAGCACCACACCCATTAGCATTCATTCCCTTCCCCCCGATGCAAAGCAGTGTATACCATCTACAAGATGCACTGCAGAAATTCACCAAGGCTCCTCAGACAGTACTTTCTAAATCCACAACACTACCATCTTGGAGGAGAGGGCAGCAGGTACAATCAGAAAACCACCACTTGCTAGATCCCCTCCAAGTCATTCACCATTCTGACTTGGAAATATATTATAATTCCTTTACTATCACTGGGACAAAACCTTAGATCTTCTTCCCCAACATCATTGAGACTGTACAGTTTCTGATCAAGCTGTGCAGATGTTCTTAAATATCTTTGGAATAGGTGAGACTTGAATCCAAGCCTCCTGGCTCAGAGACAAGCGACTGATGGCCTAGCAGTATTATCATTAGATTATTACTCTTGAAGCCCAGATAACATACTAGGGACTCAGGACCAAATTCCACCATGGCAGAAGTGGAATTTGAATTCAATAAAAGCCCAAAATTAAGAGTCTAATGACGTCCAGGAAGCCCCTGCCAGAACATCCTATCTGGATCATTCAAGTCTCTTACGACAAGAAATTGCAATTTCAGACAGCAATATGGTCGACTCTTAACTGCCAGCTGGGTAATTAGGGATGGACAATAACTACAGGACTAGCCACTGAACTTGTGACCGGTGAATGAATTTAAAAAAGAAAAGGTAAAGCAAATGGACTTGAAGGAGGCAACTTCCCATCACCTTCAAGAGCAATAATGCCCGCATTCCAAGTGAATTTAAAATTAACATGTGACAACAGCTTACGCCAGACACCTCAAAATCAAGCCATCCCATTCCTTTCAACATTGCCTTTAAGATTTTGTTGACCCTAGCCAGAACAATGAGTTTTTTCTCCCCCCAGCTGCCTTACCTTGTGCCTGTTGTAACCATTTTGATGAGTGGGACACCAGTAGAGTGGAAGTGCCAAAGCCCTCTCAACAATTGCTAGCAAGTGGATGGAAGTGACCAAGCACATGTCATAAAGCAGGTTAACAAATGTTTCCTATCTGTTGATTATCCTCCTTGATTACATTCATAATAGGGAAGTCACAGCCACCGCCACCACACCACTTAGGCCCTGCCTTCTATCCGTAAACAATTGGAGGCAAGAAATGCAGCTGGTAGACTGGACCAGCAGAGCCCTATCAGGAAATTTGGACAGACAAGTTAGGTTTTCTAAGGATCAAATCTTGTATTTCCCAAACAGAAGGCGAGGGTGTTGAGATCAGGAATGCATTCCATCTATTTCTCTCAAGTGGTAATTTCTACACTAGGACACCAAAAATATTAATTCACTTACATGTTCTCATGAGCAGCTTTCATAGCCTTGGCAGCAAAGCCCATGTTTTTGAGAACTTCCGTGTTAGTGTTTGCATTTTCCAATGCTTCCCTCTGGAATTCAATAGTGGACAGGGTGCCATCAATCTGAGCCAGTTGCTTTTCATATCTCTTCTTGCGCTTTAGAGCTTGCAATGCAGCTAGACAGTGGAAGAAACAAAGAATAAGCAATTTGGACAAACACTTTCAAAGATCCACTCAGCACTACATTCAGCTATGTAAAACTGACCCTCTCTTTGGGAAACCATTCTAACAAATAATAGTCACAACTCCAAAGCATAATCTTTATTTTCTGACAATATTCAAGGATAATTATAGACTTGAAGATTAAACAAAATTCAAAACTCAATGGCAGTGGAGACGGAGGACAGAATAAATGGAATGATCATGCAGCTGAAGGAAAGCAGAGTTTAATATTCAACCACGCCAATGCAATTTGTTTTATAAAACATGGTGGCATTTAGACTCCCACTCCTCAACAAGTGGAAAACAAGTGCAAAAAAATAAAGACTCAGATCTAATAGTCTCAAAATCCCCCAAAGATTCCTGTTTGAAGCCCCAAACTACTGACTCAGCAGGAACTGCCAGAATGTTTAAACTTGTGATCTGGACCCTGCTTGATTATCTCCAACTTGAAGTTTAGAGTTGGAGACTTGGGGAAATCGGATTTAGCTACCTGGATAGTTACTCAGGAAATGTTAGAGATGAAAACAATCCTGAGTCCCTACTGACTCTGATCCCACCAATTATACCATGCTGTCCAACTGACCATGACACTCTGGTACAGAAAGGCATTCGTGTGGAGGAGGAAACAGGAGTATAGCCTTGGTAAGGGACAGTATGGTCACGAGGATTCCTGAAGAAGGGCTCATGCCCGAAACGTCGATTCTCCTGCTCCTTGGATGCTGCCTGACCTGCTGCGCTTTTCCAGCAACACGTTTTCAGCTCACGAGGATCAACTCCATTCACTGGATTCAAATATTTACGAGGCCAAAACAGAATTGAACAAGTTGCAATGCTGTTTGTCATGAATCGTAGCTATCCATCATTCAATCTTTTCACCAGTATGGCTGAGTGTCAAAGCTTGGTCTTTATGGAAACTCACAACCTGTGCTATGCCTCAGTGTGCTGTGGCTGCACCTCCTTAAATTACACTGCCCTTTGAAGGGACCGGATACTGCAGCGAAGACAGAAAATCATCCACCTAACACTACTGCAACTACTTTAGGATTACGGACTCATTTCATTTGGTGCACTTTCTAGAATGACACTTCAGAAGTCGGATCACATTGCTGAAGAACAGAATGTCTTTTCTTCCCCCTCATAATAGGATGATTATGGAAAAGGTGAAAGACAGTCAGATGAAGGTGAACAGCAAGACTGGACATCCTCCTGCCCCCACAGAATCTCTCTAGTTCAATCATCTGAAGTGAATGTATCTGGAAAGCAGGAAGGAAGGAAGGCATGAACATTCTGGACATTAAACAGAGGCACAGGGAGTTGCTGCACTGCAAGTCTGCAGAGATTTTCCAGGAATCGGTGACTTTGCACAACAGGATTCACTGCTCTGCTGGAATGGGTTGACCATAAGCTGCAGCGACTTCAATTTTTTTCATCTGCATGTGTACAGCAGCCAAAAGCACAAGCTCCATGGTCAGTCCCTGGAGCAAAGAGAGGTGCGAGTAAACACACAAAACACCAGGCAGGTAACGGGGTCGGCAGCTCTGGAAGCAGACACAAACTGAATTAGCAAGGTCTTGGTCACAGACTGAGCGAGAATTCCAAGCGAGCAGACAAAGTTTCAGAGACAGGACATAAATTCTCAGGGTTGGAGTGACAAGGCAAATGGAGCCACTAAATTGACCTCACCTCACTGAGTACAGGCAGGTGGGCCTGTCACTGAACCCAGACTAAAGCCACTACAGTTACTGGCAGGTAAACCAACAACAGTTGGTATATCAGGCTGTTGCCAACAGTCCAGCAGAGACAAGTCAGTGAACAGAGTAAGCAGAAAAGGAAACCTATTAAATACAGTACTCAGCTATTCTGTCGTGAGAAGTGGAAGAGAGTCACATCTGAAAACAATGACGGTGTGCACAGCAAGAGTTCAATCCAAGGGGGCGTGCAGTGGTGAAGTCAGATGGTACTGATCGGATTACCTTTCAGCTGAAGGTAAGATAAAAGTTTTCACATCAACAATTACTACAATATTCAGAATAATTAGACAGTTCCAGGTCAAACTTCATGCATGTTACATACGGAAACTAAAATGTGAAAGGTTGGGCAATCCTTGATTAATCCGATTTAAAGAGCCATTGACCAGAGAACCAGCATTCTCCCCAAATTCTTTCCTTTTTCATGGGATGAGACACAGGAAAGGCCAGCATTTTTCATCCATCGCCAAAATGCCCTCAAGAAGTAATGGTGAGCCTAAATTAATGTTATCACTAAATCGTTACCACATTTGATTAACTCAGCCTTTCTGCAATATTGGAAGGTACAGCCTGAATATAATCATGCAAGCGACTGAAACCACTGAAGTGTAGCCATGCAGCCCATAACTACTGCCACACCACAGTGGTTTGCAGTAAACAGCATGGCTTGTGAATACTAAAGTCACAATTGCTATAGCAACACAGCCTGGGAAGCTTCATCCATGACTGAAGATGTGGATTGCTAAATGGAGCCTTTGATGTAAACACCAATAAACTGCCAGGTCCACACTGCTGCTGAAAGTAAGCATTTATACACTCAAACCTCAAGGTGGAAAATTCCATTCAAAATGTACTCTGCGCTGTCCTACATTTCAGCTTCCAGTAAATCAAGACTGAGAGCCAACAGCCATTTTATTTCCCTCTCCAATTTTGTTACGTTGTTTTCTACAGACTGAGGATTCTGTATAATTTCAATATTTTAAATTCATTCATTCAGAGGCTGTGGGCAGCAGGGGCAAGGCCATCATTTAGACCCATCCCCATACAACGGAGTACGGTTGACCGTGTTACTGTATGGCTGGTAGTGCCAGGCTGGCCAGGCCAGGGTAAATGAACCAATTGAGTTTTCATACAATCAAGGTGGCAAGGTCATCATTGCTAATGCTTTGAAATTTTAAAAAATCAGAATTATTTAACTGGCTGAATGTAAGTGCCCCAGAATCTGTAGTGGGAATTAAATTTACGTTACTGGATCATGACCTGAACCTCTTGATTACTTGCGCAGTAACAGAATCATAATGCCAGCATGCGGCCATGTTGCTTTCTGTTCCTGAAAATTATTCACAGGGTGAATTTATAACCGTTTATCGGTTTGTGATACTTTTCATGAAAAATTGGATAATACGGATTAGCATGTGGCCACTCAGCCCATCTCTGTAAAGACCTATTCAATTATTCGGACTCCCCTCCAGCCCTGAGCAGTTTTCTCCTTTTCAGGCCAGGGTGTAGATAATTTAATGTTATCAATTGTTCAATTGTTCAAGGGTAATAATGTTCTAATCCTTTTTTGCTGCACTTCCATTTTATGAAGGTAGAACAGGAGCTCTCCAGAGTAATGTATTTATTTGTACAATTCATTTCCTTCGCCCATAGAAAACCTCATTAGGCAAACAGACAGTATCGCACAAACCACTGTTTAAATCAGACCAATGAGATTCCCATACACCTCGTCAGTGAATGACTCAGAGGTTTCAAAATCCCCTATAAGGAAGTGATTAGAAATAGTTCTGCAACACATTAACAGCACATACTAGCTTTACAGATTTCTTCATTAGTCGGTCTTTGAAATATTCCACTTGGACCAGAGACATCGCAACACAAAATCAGCAACTTTATTGGCTGCCGCCTTTTCATTTTCCAACCTCTCACCCATTTCCACTCTCTGATCTCCCTACTGAGTTCATCCTTGGCCATGGTCTCAAGTCAAACTGACTCTCCCATTGCAATATCTTCCTTGTGGATGAATAGCATGCTATCTCTGGGATCCAGCTAGCACCTGGACTTCCCTGGCACCCCTGTACCCATTCTAGAAGATATACAGGAGAATCTGGATTACCCAAACGTGATAGGCGGGCAATATTTTGTTCGGATAATCAATTATTTGGTTAAATCGATTAAATGCCTTTCCTCTGGGACTCTGAGTTTTTAAAAGTCTGCTTCTCGTTCAGGAGACTGCAGCAGCACACCGTGCACAAGGCCCCACCCCCAACACCTAGGCCCCAACCCCAACCCCATCCAACATGCCCCCACCCCAAACCCTGTCCAACACCACCTGCCCAACATGCCTTCCCCATCCCCAACCCCATGCAACACCATGCCCCGCCAACATCCCCTGAGCCCAACCCCCACCACCTCTCTGGGGCAGTTGGGCTGGACACCAACAATACTGCTGCTGCCTTTGTGGGGTAAGTATCCAAATAGCGCACGCACACAGCCCCACACACATTTTACCAGGTTCCATGTTTGCTCTGTACAGGACAATGCTGGAGAGATTATGTGGGGAACGGGGTTTTAGGATACACCCCTCTTTAGAACTCCAGGGAAAGTATGGGGAGAGAGGGGGAGACGGTGCCTGTTTAATCACTGTAACCAAAAGACGCAATCACTGTTGGAAACACGTCTTTGATACACTGTTTCCATCGGGACTGTGACATCTCCTTCAGATAATGCGATTTTCGGATAACTGGTATTCGGATAATCGAGGTTCCTCTATCAATTCTCTCACCCAGGCAGTGGTCAGCGTGTGGACTTCACACTGCTGTGTCTCTTCACTGCACAACTCTCTCAAGGATCCTGACCAACCCAGAGCCAAGTTCAGAAGTCCACTATGGACTACTAAGATTGCCGACTTTCACTTGCTGAATATCTCTTGCACCTATACATACATCGCCCTCAGTGCTCCAACATTCTAATCCATGCCATTCAATCTGCAGGTTTATCGTTCTTAATGCCTTTCTGATTGGCCTCTCCAGGGAAGACAGTTTATCCAGAATATTCACAAATCACTAATGCTGGGTCCAGGATGCTAAGCTCTGATCTCCAATTTTACAAATCCTTTTACGACCTGCCTCCATCCTATCACTGCATCTTCCTCCAGCTTGTGCCTCTCTAAACCTCCCCTTTTCCAACTCTAGACTAATGCCAGTTCTGCACCAGCCATTCTAACATTTTGAACCACCCTTGGTACAGGCTTTGACCAGGTGTCTGTCCTTCCAAATTCACTTCGGCATATTTAAAGCTAAATCATGACCTACAACAAGTCTAAAACCATAGGGGCCTAACTTAGTGGTCTATAAAAACCATATGAGATGCATTTTTCTGCAGGATGACTGCTCTAACACTTTAGAGACAGCTGTTTTGTTTTAAACCCAGCCTCCCATTACTATTTCCATTCTTTCTCATTGCCACTGAGCTCAGAATCCCCAAATGTGTCACAACCTACTAGATCAGGTTTTATTACATGGCGAGAGTAGACTATAGATTATATTATTTGCACCAATGGATTTATTGCTTGCATTTTAATTTTGCGATTTGCTAAAAGATAATATTAAAATATTCTCTTGGGAATTGCAGTTGCATAGCTGTAATAGATATTATGTTTCAATGTATAAGGAAGTGCCTTCACACTGTACACACACACACCTATCCCCACCTGAGGGTAATTTGAATTTGGATTGTGTTAAATCAGATACCAGCGAATCAGGAGCCTACTTTAGATCTCCTGATCTTTACATTTCCACTGACATCAAACGTAAATAAGTCGAGAGAGATGCAAACCTGGTTGCTTAAACCCGGCCAATTTTATTGTGTCAAAATCAAACTTACCTCCCTTGTGCTTTTCAGAGGTTTTACCCAAAGATATTAGAAGATGAAGAGATTGGTAAAATAACCCTCAGGTTGCTGAAGTCTCAATTTGCATATTAGGGGTAAAACCATCACAGCCGGAAGTGAGTAATAACTAGTGCCACACAGTTTTCAATTATAAGCCATATAAAGAATACTTGTAACTGAGACTAGGATTGAAGATTTGCCATAGTTCAATACCAAATTGATTTAATCAACTCTCATTCAGCATTTGGAAATCTGCACATAAAAAAGATGCAAGTCAATACCTTTCCACATCCCGAGGTACTTCACTGGAGCAGCAAGTAAACAAGATACGGTGACATTAGGTCAGGTGACATAATGTTTAGTCAGAGCGGTAGGTTTGAGATGAGGAAAGGCTTAAAGGGGATGTTCCAGCACTCAGAGCCAGGCATCTGAAGACATTGAAACATTGAAGCAAAAATCTGTGCTGTTCATGCCCCTGGAATCTACAGAGCGTCCTCAATGAATGGCATGGTGGCACAGTGGTTAGCACTGCTGCCTCACAGCGCCAGAGACCCGGGTTCAATTCCCGCCTCAGGCGACTGACTGTGTGGAGTTTGCACGTTCTCCCCGTGTCTGCGTGGGTTTCCTCCGGGTGCTCCGGTTTCCTCCCACAGTCCAAAGATGTGCAGGTCAGGTGAATCGGCCATGCTAAATTGCCCATAGTGTTACGTAAGAGGTAGATGTAGATGTCGGGGTATGGGTGGGTTACGCTTCGGCGGGGCGGTGTGGACTTGTTGGGCCGAAGGGCCTGTTTCCACACTGTAAGTAATCTAATCTAATCTAATCTAATCAAACTGCTTTCGACACAATGTGAACTTTAGACGGGAACTCTTTATTGCAATCTAGGAAATGCAACAGTCAATTTGCACACAAAGCTCCCACAGACAGCAATGTGATAGCGATGTGGAGATATATATAAGCTACAACTCCCTGCTTAATAAATACCTGTGAAGATGATGCAGTTTTTAAAGCTGTGGGGCTCACCCCAGCTCATTTAAGGACATTGAATATAGTTCCACAGTGAGCGCTCTCAGCACCTCTTTTCAACATGCAAGTTTGAGCAGCAATCGCACATTGCAGATAGAACATAACAATATAGCGCAGATCAGGCCCTTCAGCCCTCATGCCAATCTCTGAACTAAGCTAAGCTCAACACTAATCTAATACTATCCTATCAGCATCCATATCCAAGGACTGTTTAAATGCCCCTAATTTGGCTGAGTTAGTTACATTGGCAGGCAGGGCATTCCACACCCTTACCACTCTCTCAGTAGAGAACCTGCCTCTGACATCTGTCTTAAATCTATCACCACTCAATTTGCTGTCGTCGTCGTCCTAGGAAAAAGACTCTCACTTTCCACCCTATCTAATCCTCTGATCATCTTGCATGTCTCTATTAAAGCCCCTCCTAGTTGTCTTCTCTCCAATGAGAACAGACCCACATCCCTCAGCTTTTCCTTATAAGACCTTCCCTCCAGAGCTGGCAGCATCCTGGTAAATCTCCTCTGCACCTTTTCTAATGTTTTCACATCCTTCCTGTAATGGGGAGGCCAGAACTGTACACAATATTCCAAGTGAGGTCACACTTGCATTTTGTACAGTTGCAGCATGACATCACAGCTCTGGAACTCAATCCCTCTACCAATAAAACCTAACACACCGTGTGCCTTCTTAACAGCATGATCAACCCGGATGGCAACTTTCAGGGATCTATGTACATAGACACCAAGATCCCTCTGCACATCCACACTACCAAGAATCTTTCCACTGACCCGGTATACTGCCTTCCTGATATTCTTCCCAAAGTGCATCACCTCACATTTAGCTGCATTGAACTCCATTTACCACCTCTCAGCCCAATTCTGCAGTTTATCCAAGTCCCCCTACAACCTGTAACATTCTTCCCCACTGTCCACTACTCCACCGACTTTAGTATCATCTGCAAACTTACTAATCCATCCACCTACGCCTGTGCCTAAGTTATTTATAAAAATGACAAACAGCAATGGTCCCAAAACAGATCCTTGTGGCACACCACTAGTGACCGGACTCTAGACTGAATATTTTCCATCAACCACCACTCGCTGCCTTCTTTCAGAAAGCCAGTTTCTATTCCAAACTGCCATATCACCCTCCATTCCATGCCTCTGCATTTTCTCCAACAGCCTACCATGTGGAACCTTCTCAAAGGCTTTACTGAAGTCCATGTAAACCACGTCAACTGCCCTATCCTCATCCACATGCTTGGTCACTTTCTCAAAAAAACTCAATGAGGTTTGTGAGACACGACCTGCCCTTGATGAAACCACATTGCCGATCTCCAATCAAATTATTGCTTGCTGGATGATTACAAATCCTCTCTTATAATCCTTCCCAAAACGTTTCCTACAACAGACGTCAGGCTCACTGCTCTATAATTACCTGGGTCGTCTCTACTGCCCTTCTTGAACAAGGGCACATTTGCAATCCTCCAGTCCTCTGGTACTAAACCTGTAGACAATG
Source organism: Chiloscyllium punctatum (assembly GCF_047496795.1). NCBI lineage: Eukaryota > Metazoa > Chordata > Chondrichthyes > Orectolobiformes > Hemiscylliidae > Chiloscyllium > Chiloscyllium punctatum. Next base: position 8,084,046 of record NC_092775.1, read on the forward strand.
ATGACTCAAAGATCAAGGCCAAAGCCTCCACCATCTCCCACCCACCTTCCTAGAGAATTCTTGGATAAATCTCATCCGGACCAGGGGAATTGTCTACTGTCACACCTTCTAGAATTGATAACACCTCCTCTTTACTACCCTCAATCCTTTCTAGTCTACTCTAATATACCATATCTCAGTCTTCGCCTCTACAATATTCTTTTCCCAGAGTGAAAACAGATGAGAAATCTTCGTTTGGCACCTCTCCGGCCTCCACAGGGTCCACACACAACTTCCCACTTCTGTCTTTGACTGGCCCTATTCCTACCCTAGTCATCTTTTTATCCCTCACATACCTATAGAAAGCTTTAGAATTCTCCTTTATTCTACCTGCTAAAGATTGCTCATGTCCCCTCCTTGCTCTTTTTTTTTGTAAATATATTTATTAATTAGCAAATTTTTTATAACTTTACAAACATATAAAATTATTTTTTAAAAAAAATATCAGTATAATAAAAAGAAAAAAAACAAATTACAATACAACTACATCTACTAACCTACCCTTTAATACAAAGCAAACCCTAACACTGTGCAAAGCAACACAAAAGAAAGAAAGAAAAGCAAAAAAAAAAACCAAAAAAAAAACAAAATACAGAACAGCTATGCTCGGCGCAAAGTTCCCAAAGGAACGGGAGCATTGTATACATACCTGTATTAACTCAGGAAACCCCCTGCAGGGCACAGTGCTTGACAAATCTAATCATCCTGGTTAAACAAACGCCCTAGTTAAGATACCTTGCTCTTCTTAACTCTCTCTTTAAATCCTTCCTAGCTAATCCGTAACCCTCCATCGCCTCATCTGAACCATCTTGTCTCAACGTCACATAAGCCTCCCTCTTCCGCTTAACAAGAAATACAATTTCTTCAGTAAACCACAGTTCCCTTACATCATCACTTTCTCCCTACCTGACAGGGACATACCTATCAAGGACATGCAATATCTGTTCCTTAAACCAATTCCACATTTTGATTGTCCCCACCCCCTCGTTTTGCTACCCCATTCTATGCCACCTAAGTCTTGCCATCTAAGGTTAACCAAGATAAGGTGAAACAGCACAGGCCAAAGGATCAAACTCAGAACTTTCAGACAGGTACAGGTTTTGAAACAGTCTAGGATGAGAGGGCATAGTCTTAGAATAAAGGGGTGCCAATCAAAGATGGAGATTAGGAGGAATTATCTTCTGAGGGCTGACTGTCTTTGGAACTCCTTGTCCACAGAGCACTGTGGGGGCAGAGTCCTTGTGTACATTTAAGGCTGAGACAGAGAGATTCTTGATCAGAAGGAAAATAAAGGGTTATGGGGAACAGGCAGGAAAGTTGACATCAGCAATGTCAAATCTATCATGATCCTACTGAATTGCAGAGCAGGGTCAGGGGCCGAACATCCTATCTCTTAGAGAAAAACTCATTAACAGCAGTGCAGGTTTGAAGGACCAAATGGTCTACTCCTGCTCTTGGAATCTCAACAAAGTTCTTGAAACATCTTATGAGAATTCTTAGCAAAGCAATGGAACTGCAGAATTAAACATGCCTCTAATGATAAAGGAAATTAAAGGATCACATGATGAAACATGGAAGTTATAAGTGTCTTTTTCCAAGGTTGGGGGATCCCAAGACTAGGGGGCACATCATTAAGGTGAGGGGAGGGAGAGATTACAAAACAAGACATGAGGGGCAAAAGTTTTACACAGAGGGTGGTTCCTTTGTGGAATGAACTTTGGAGGAAGCAGTGGATGTGTGTGCAGGTTACAATGTTTAAAAGACATTTGGAGAAGTACATGAATGGGAAAGATTGGAGGGATAAGGGCCAGGAACAGGCAGGTGGGACTAGTTTAGTTTGGGATTATGTTTGGCATGGACTGGTTGGACCGGAGGCTCTGTTTCCATGCTGTATGACCCTGTCTAAGTGCCCTGTTCACCAGCCCTGTATAACCATTTCAAGAGAAAAAAAAAGTATTCAACAAAGTGGCTGCTGAAGGGAGATTCCATCCTATAGAGACAAAGTTAGCTATCCCAACACAGACAATGGCACCCTGCAATGGTGAATAACTCCCTATCTCCTCAAAATGTGGATGGATTATTCACTACTTAATGGCTCAGACATTTAAAAAATAATGTAATCCCTTCCACTTCAGATGTCATATTGGACTTGAAATCTTCTCTTTCCCTCTTCACAGATGCTGCCAGACCTGCCGAGTTTCTCCAACATTGGTGTTTGTTTCAGATTTCCAACATGACACTTTTTACCCTGCACATGCAACAACGATCAAAGAAAAGCAAAGTGAGATACGAGCCAGTCCTTTGTATTCTTTGGATTGTACCACAGTACTGGAGAAAGATCACATAATCCAACTGTTTGTGTGGATGCTTGAACAAAGACCAAAGAAAATTACAGCACAGGAACAGGCTCTTCTGCCCTCCAAGCCTGCGCCGATCCAGATCCTCGATCTAAATCTGTCACCTATTTTCCAAAGATCTGTATCCCTCTACTCCCTGCCCATTCATGTATCTGTCTAGATACATCTTAAACTACACTATCATGCCTACCTGTGCCAACTTCACTGGCAACACATTTCAGGAACCCACCACCCTCTGTGTAAAGAACTTTCCATGCATATCTCCCTTAAATCTTTCCCCTCTCACCTTGAACTAGTAATCGAGTAATCGAGTCCCCCACTCTGGGGAAAAAGCTTCTTGCTATCCACCCTGTCTATACCTCTCATGATTTTGTAGAACTCAATCAGGTCCCTCCCTCAACCTCCACCTTTCTAATGAAAATAATCTTTATCTACTCAACCTCTCAATAACCAACTCCCGCCATACCAAGCAACACCTGGTGAATCTCCTCTGCACCCTCTCCAAAGCATCCACATCCTTTTGGTAACGTGGCGACCAGAACTGTACGCAGTATTCTAAATGTGGCCGAATCCAAAGCCCAATACAACTGCAACATGACCTGCTAACTCTTGATGAAGGAAAGCATACCGTATGCCTTTGTGACCACTCTATCGACCTGTGTTGCCACCTTCAAGATACAATGGATCTGAACACCTAAATCTCTCTGCACATCAATTTCCCCCGGGCATTTCCATTTATGTATGGTTTGACCTAGAATTAAATCTTCCAAAATGCATCACCTCATATTTACCCAGATTGAACTTCATCTGTCATTTCTCTGCACATCTCTCCAATCTGTCTATATTCTGCTGTATTCTGACAGTCCCCTTCACTATCTGCTACTCTACCAGTCTTAGAGTCATCTGCAAACTTGCTAACCAGACCACTTATACCTTCCTCCAGATCATTTATGTATATCACAAACCACAGTGGTCCCAGCATTGATCCCTGTGAGACACCACTGATCACAAGTCTCTATTTTGAGAAACTCCCCTCCATGACTACTACTACTCTATCTCCTGTTGCCCAGCCAGTTCTCTATCCATCTAGCTAGTACACCCTGGACCTTATTCAACTTCACTTTCTTCATCAGCCTACTATGGGGAATCTTATCAAACACCTTACTGAAATACATGTATATGACATCTACTGCTCTTCCCTTGTCAATCAACTTTGTCACTACCTCAAAGAATTCTATTAAGTTGGTAAGACATGACCTTCCCTGCACAAAACCATGCTGCCTATCACTGATAAGCCCATTTTCTTCAAAATGTAAATAAATTCTATCCCGCAGTATCTTCTCCAGCAGCTTCCCTATCACTGATGTCAGGCTCACCAGTCTATAATTACCTGGATTATTCCTGCTACCCTTCTTAAACAAGCAATTCTTCAGTCCTCTGGGACCTCACCCATGTTCAAGGATGCTGCAAGGGTATCTGTTAAGGCCTCAGATATTTCCTCTCTCGCTTCCCTCCGTAATCTGGGATAGATCCCATCTGGACCTAGGGACTTGTCCACCTTAATGCCTTTTAGAATACCCAACACTTCCTCCCTCCTTATGCTCAAATTGGGATCAGAGTAGATAACACAATCTGCCAAAGGGAGCATCTCGCTCAATGTTCCAAATTCTGAATCATGTTTTGTTAAGAAAACAAAAAAGAGAAATATTGTATGTCTCCATCCCTACAGCAGGCAGAGATTCCCTGGTAAAAGCCTTTGGATTTTCTACAGTGGTAATAAACAAAAGACTGAAAAATTCTGGAAAGAGAGAATACTTAATTACTTTACCTTTTTACTTACATCTTACTTGGCCAAGTTTAACACGTCATACTTGGTAAAATTGTATTTGTTTTCTGCATACTTGGGAAATATATCCGTTTGCATAAGTTATTGGGAAGTTGAATATATTTTTACACGTTTATCTTGACGGACTTTAGCAATGACACTAATCCCTTACTTGTCTAGCTCCAACTTGCCTGTCTGGCTTAATCCTTACAAACTGCACACCATCAGGTACACACTGAATTAGTAATCTCGTAGCCACTTGAAGTTTAAAATCTCTGCTAACCAAATGGTGAATGGGAAGACTGTAAAACCATTCCATCCTTCTCACAGCACACACTTCCATGTTCAGCCCCACCCTCTCCTTGCAAACAAATACTTCCCTTTGACCTAACCTATACCTAGATAAAGGTTCATAGCAAAATAGTGAAATAACCCATTACACATACATGACACAGGCTGGTAAATATATGAAGGTCCATGTGCAATTATGAAAGATGGGATTACTCTGATGAAAAGTAATGGAGGAAGATGAAGGGAGAGGTATATCATTGGATATTATGAAGTTACACGCAGTAGGTAATTGAAAGAAATGCTGAGAGACTGCTTAGTAATGAGGTCTAGGCTTTATCAGGCTGAGATCAGTCCGTGGTCTCCTGATTTCATACCAAGTACGGCAGATAGTCACTCTCACAGACTTGCCTTACAGCCATCAGGTTGCTGCTAGACCAGAGTGAGAGACAGCTCTCCTAGTTTTGGCACGATAAGGAAGAGGACGCTGTGAGATGGAAAGTGCTGTGGGACGTTGGCACTTCCGGTGCTTTAGTTATGCAGGTGGTCTGTCTAGTTTCATTCCTTTCATCAGATTGTAGCCAGTGCAAATAATTGGGAAAACGTCTGGAACATTATCATTTTATTGCGTGGGGAATTTAATACAAAAGTAGGGCGGTTACACCTCAGTGAGTCCCCATGTTGAGTACTGTGTATGGAGTCTGTCTCCTATTTTCAAGCTTGCAAATTTATTGGAAGCAGTGCAAAGCAAATTTAAAAGACTAAAACCTGGAATGAGCAGAAACACACTGCTTTTGAGGGTGGTTTTCACAATTTGATAATTATCTGAAGAGATAAAAGGAAATGCTAGGCTCTGAGGAAAGGTGTTCCTGCAGAAAGCTGGCACAACAGGTCAAATGGCCTCCTTCTGAGCTGTTACAATTATAATGATGCAAGGTGACCATTAGGACAACTAATCTACACGGAAGAACAAAATTTGAGTTTACAGAGAATATATGTTGAATTTTTGCAGGATTTACAGGGACTAATTTGTATAAAAAACAAGGGAACATGTTAAATTATGGCCATGTCAATAATAGTGAAATCAGAAAGCACTTAGACCAGTAGAAGCTTATAATTCTGGCACTTTCAAGGCACAGATCAATTGGCAGATCTTTACAAAGTAAAGATATCAAGGGATCTGAAGCAAAGGTGAGTAAATATCCTGATGAAGGGCTTTTGCCCGAAACGTTGATTTCGCTGCTCGTTGGATGCTGCCTGAACTGCTGTGCTCTTCCAGCACCACTAATCCAGTAAATATTTTTGACGTACAATCAACTAAGTGAATAGTGAAACAGCCTCAAGGGGTCATGGCACACAACAGCTCAAACAATAAAACACTCTCCTCGGCAGGTCCAGAAGAACCAAATTAGAACCTCTCTCATAACGCAGAAATTTTACAGCTAACAAGATTTCTTGCAAAAGTTTTACGATCAATCATAGTACATCATGTTGCCTGACTTTGGCAGCTATTCTCAACAGGATGAATGGACGGAGGTCAGACTCACTTAGACACGTGCCAAACAAGTACAGCCTTTGAAGCTGTATCAGAGCAATAACAAGCATGGGGGATGATTCAGAGAGCATAAAATTAGGAAGATTCAGTAACATTCAAGAACTGCTCACTCCCAAATCCAGTCCTGTTGAAGGGCACCACATATATTTTAAAAAGTACCAAATACAATCCAGATGCAAACGCAATAAATGATTCTGTTCAATACTATGTTAAGCTCAGAACCTGTCTGTCCCTTATGAATGACAGTGCTGTTAAACAACAGGTTATTAAATTACTTTTGTTTTGAGACCAAAGAACAATGGTGCGTCAGCGTGCCAATGCAAAAGAAAGCCATGAAGATGCACAATTTGACTGCAATTGATTAAGGAGTAGATACTTTAGAAATTTAGTTAAATTTAAAGTACTGAATAAAATAACAAAAACATGAAGATATTACCTCAGAAAACTGGGCTCATTAGAAATAAACACAGGTTAAAACGCTATGTCTACAGCCAGCTGTTTTTACAAATCAAGCAGGTTGCACACTGCTATAATATTAGCGAGTTTTGAGATGATTTGTAGCTCAGGTTGAGGTTCTAGATGTAGGTTTGTTTGCTGAGCTGGAAGGTTCATTGTCAGACGTTCCGTCACCATACTAGGTAACATCAGTAAGCCTTTGGTGAAACACTGGTGTTAGTGACCCGCTTTCTATTTGTGTGTTTCGGTTTCCTTGGGTTGGTGATGTCATTTTCTGCGGTGATATCATTTCCTGTTCTTTTTCTCATAAACCCTATGCCCGAAATGTCGGTTCTTCTGCTCCTCAGATGCTGCGTGACCTGTTGTGCTTTTCCAGAATCACACTGTCAGCTCTGATCTCCAGCATCTGCAGTCCTCACTTTCTCCTGTATTTTAAAAGTGGCCTGACCAATATTTTGTACAGCTGCAACATGATGCCCTTTTACCAAGGCTCAATGCTCTGACCAATGAAGGCAAATGTGCCAAAAGCCCACTTCACCACCTTATCTACCTGCAACATCACTTTCAAGAACTACGAACCTGCACCCTCAGGTCCCTCTGTTCAACAACAGTCCCTCCTGGACCCCACTATGGACTGTGCAAGTCCTACCTTAGTTTGCCTTACCAAAATGCAATACCCTGTAGTTATCGAAATTAAACTCCATCAAGAGCTTCTTGGTCCATTGGCCCAACTAATCAAGAGCTCATTGTACTAGATTAGATTAGATTACTTACAGTGTGGAAACAGGCCCTTCGGCCCAACAAGTTCACACCGCCCCACCGAAGCGCAACCCACCCTGACCTGCACATCTTTGGAGTGTGGGAGGAAACCGGAGCACCCGGAGGAAACCCACGCAGACACGGGGAGAATGTGCAAACTCCACACAGAGAGTCGCCTGAGGTGGGAATTGAACCCGGGTCTCTGGCGCTGTGAGGCAGCAGTGCTAACCACTGTGCCACCGTGCTGCCCATATACTCTTAGATAACAATGTTCACCATCCACTGCACCACCAATTTTGGGTCATCCGCAAATTTCCTAACTATACCTCCTATATTTACATCCAAATCATTTACATAAATGAACAATGGAACCAAAACCGATCCTTGCAGCATGTCAGTGGTCACAGGCCTCCAGTTCAAATAGCAACCTTCTACCTCAGTATTCTACCATCAAGTCAATTTTGTATCCAAATGGCTCTCTTTCCCTGGATTCCCTGTATTTTAACTTTACTAATCAGTCTATCTTGCAGGCAGAAGTGAGGACTGCATATGCTGGAAAATGAGTCAACAGTGTGGTGCTGAAAAAGCACAGTGGGTCAGGCAGCATCCGAGGAGCAGGAAAATCGATGTTTCGGGCAAAAGCCCTTCATCAGGAATCCTGATTTTTGTGCCTGACCTATGCTTTTCCAGCACCACACTCTCAAGTCTATCTTGCAGGATCTTGTTAAAGGCCTTGCTAAAGTCTGTGCAGACAACGTTCACCACTCTGCCTTCATCTATCTTGTCAAAAACCCAATCAAATTTGCGACATATGATTTCCCATGCACAAAGCCATGCTGACTATCCCCAATCAGTCCTTGCTTTCCAAATCCCCTCCAACAACTTAGCCATCAGTGATATCAGACTCACTGGTCTCTAGTTCCCTGGCTTTTCCCTGCAGCCTTTCTTCAATAAAGGCTGCCATACTAGCCACTCTCCAGACTTCCCCTACCTCACCCATGACAATTGATGATAGAAGTATCTCTGCAAGGAGCCCAGCAGTCGCTTCATGCGAGCTTTATCAGGAGATGTCAAACTGAGGTTCCAGCCATCAATACAAAAGGAACTATGCAAAATGCTCTGCCTGTATCTTGACCAATGGCCTTCCATCAATCAGAAACAGGTTAACTGAATATGTTTGCTGTATCATGCTGTGCCCAATGAGACTTGCTATCCAAATCATTAACTACACAAAATATTTGGAAACATTCCTTTATTAGGTTGGTCCACCTGTAGTCAGCAAATCCCGTTCTGCACAGAGCTCAAAAGGAGCCAGGTGCATGTTCCAAAACACGCAAACCCAGTCCAGTGCATAAATAGATCATGTACGTTGCAGGCTACGAAAATAGCTGCATCACAGACTCAAAAATAACTGTCAGAGCAGCTGACACTGTGCTGTCACTTAAATTTGCATTGCTTTGGCTCACCATGAAATAACCTACAAATGATCCACTTTTGGAAGGAACTCCTTCCTGAAATCTATAAAAAATTATTCTTGTAAACTCAAGCTTTATGTTATCTAGTGGAATTCATTTAAACATTGGAGCCCAGCCTAAGTTTAGACAACTGCACCAAGGGAATAGTTACCATTTTGAGTCATGATGAGAGATTCCCCTTGCAACAGAAAGCTACATGCAGCTCATGACAGCGATTTCTCCACATTTAAAACTAACATGTTACTTACGTGCTCTTGAAGTATCATTAAGAAAAGGGTTTCCTGAAGTGTCGATACAAAGACTGACTGAACATTTGTCAATATCACGAGCTACTGGGCTTTGTATAAACTTAAAAATCACACAACACCAGGTTATAGTTCAACAGGTTTAGTTGGAAGCACCAGTTTTCGGAACACTGCCCTTTCATCAGGTGGTTTCAGAACAGCGCTCCGAAAGCTAGTGTTTCCAAATAAACCTGTTGTGTGATTTTTAAGTATGTACACCCCAGTCCAACACCTGCATCTCCAAATCTTGTCTAAACTTGAATAACGTTTTATTGATTCATCATTCAAACCTTTCCTACATTAACTTTATCCCAGCATGCGAATCCTATGATAGCTAAATAACTGGATTTGAGGTTTCCTTCTTTCTGTTCACATGAGAATTAGGGTTACCACTTCAAACTTAAGTCCTTCATTTCCATTCCCACATTGTTCATCTTTTTTGTTCCTCTATATCTCCCCCTTAGGCCACTCTCTTTTATCCTTTATCTTCTTAGGGTAATCTCCTCCCAGATGCCCACTTCCCCTCTGGGTCACTCCTGGAATTCTGTGAAGGGCCCATTGTCTCAATGCCCACTGCCAGCAACAACCCAAATGCACCATACTCACTCTCACAACAATCTGGCATATCCCCCAGTGTACCCCTGTATTGTTAAAAAAAATTTAGTTGGAATCTCTCTGGCCACAGATGTAATATTAAAGAGTTAAACTGCACTAAGTGAGTGGGGACAACATTCATGCAGGAATGCGAATCAGCCACACCCCAATTAGATAGACAGTTATTTGTTATTACTCCCCTATTATCAAATTAAACTATCATTCAATCTCTTCTATTCAGAAATGCTTTCTGGCCATCCCCCCCAAGGCTAGGACATCATACCTGCATGGCCTTGGGGAAATCACTGATCAGGAAATCGTCTGCATAATGATTCCCCAGAGATTAGAGCATGAGCGTTATCTCCTTGAATGATCTCATCCTGCCATTGTACCTGGGGTAACATGTGACTGTGAGTAACTGGGGGTTGACTTGAGTGGCATGTGGCTCTGGGGGAGCGGCCACAGTATCTATAAACATTGCAACTGACTTGTATAAATGATTTGGAGATGCAAGTGTTGGACTGGGGTGTACAAAGTTAAAAATCACAACACCAGGTTATAGTCCAACAGGTTTAACTGGAAGCACACTAGCTTTCAGAGGAGCATCACCTGATGAAGGAGCTTCCAATTAAACCTGTTGGACTATAACCTGGTGTTGTGTGATTTTTGAATTGTATAAAGGGGATGTGCTTTCTTTGTTCAGAGTCTCACTCTGACCTGATTTTGCATGTCTGTGAATGGAAGAGATTGAATGATAGTTTAATTTGGTAATAGCAGGGGAGTAGTAGCAAATGACTGTCTAATTGGGGTGTGGGTGATTCGCATTTCTGCATGAATGTCGTCCCCATCCACTTCCAGAACATTCAATCAGTGCAGTTTAACTCTTTAATAGTACATCAATGTCCAGACAGATATTCTGATTTAATCTTTTACATTACATGCCCAGGAACTAGTCTTGTTTACCCCCTTCCTTCCTGACTCTCCATTCCCAGTGCTAATCCAGAGGGCTCTGCCTGTGGTCCAGCTGTTACCAACACTCTCCCCACTTTCCTTCAGAGTACTAAATGTAAGTGTAATCAAGGTCATCACCATCCACAAGTTGGATGTTTACATCAACAGAGGCTGCAGGAACCTGGCTGAGGGTTGATGAGACTGGGGAGGCCATGGTGTTGTTGTCACTGGATCAGTAATCCAGAGACTAGTGCCCTGGGGACCAGAGTTCATATCCCATCACAATAAATAGTGACCTACAGTAAAATCCTAAATTGAAATGTCTAATGATGACCATTTGTGACTGTTGAAAAAAACAAACCAACTGGTTTACTGCTGTCCTTATCTGATCTGACCTACACATCACTCCAAACCCACAGCAATGTGGTTTACTCTTAACTGTGCTGCAATATCTGAATGTCCCTAACAAATCACTTAAGCCAAGGGCAATAAATGCTGGCCCAGCTAATAACACCCACATCCCTTGAACGCAAAAATAAGTGAATTTTACCTCCGTTCCTTTGACATTCAATGGCATTATTGTCACAGATAGCCCCAGTAACAACCACTTAGGAGGTTACCATCGACTGGAAATGGAATTCTACAAGTGGCTACAAATGCAGGTCAGAAGGTAGGAATCCTGCAATAAGTATCTCGCCTCCTGACTCCCCAAAGCCAGCCCACCTTCCACAAGGCACATGACATACTCCACAGTTGCCTGGATGAGTGCAGCTCGACAAATCCAAGCATCATGACATTATCCAGGACAAAGCAGCCCACTGGATTGGAACCACATTCCTAAATATCCACTTCCTCCACCACCAACACATAGTGGCAGTAGTGTCCACTATCTACAAGAGGCACTCCAACAAAGATCATTAGACAGCACCTTCCAAACTCAGGACCACTATCTAGGAGGAGGACAGCAGATACCCTGTATATGGGAAGCAAGTTCCCCTAGAAGCCATTCACCATCCTGATGTAGAAATATATCACTGTTCCTTCACTGTCACTGGGTCAAATTCCTTGATTGCATAAACAGACTGCTGTGGTTCAAGGAGGCAGCTCATCAGTACCTTCCCAAAAATAATTAGAGTAAGGCAATAAATTATGGTGACATCCACATCCTAAGATTAAAACAAAACTTGCCCACTAAATGGAGCCTCCCTCCTGTACCTTCCACCACTCGCCCTGCCCATTGTCATAGTGTTCAGTAGCCTTGAGCCGAATGGCTTGTTAGATACCATCTGGAGAACTCCTGAACGACAAGGCTAGTATAAATAGATTTTAGGCACTGATGCTTATTCTGCGTAGTTCAATGACCCAGTGGCATGTGCCAAAATCCTCATGTGGTATTTAGGGCCAAATGCAAATGCACAGCGCAGAAACCATTTTGGAATTCAAAGGGCAGTCCATAGCATCTAATAAACTAGCCAGGTACAATTACACGGTGACTCTAGGACGGTAATTGGAGGCATCCACTGAGCTGCTGAAAAAGGCTCCTTTATAAACATCCTTCTTTTTAACAGATGTCACCAGCCATGCACTTACATTTAGTTCACTTGTAGAATAACCTCATTTCTAGTCAGCAGCTGCCCACAGTGCCAAGATCAAAATCAAGGCATTACCATCAATGGTAATCAGGGCGTGGAACTGCTCTCAGCAAGCTGTGGCAAAAAAATGTTTCCCAACAAGCCATTGCTTGGGAAGGAGGCCAAAAAGAGACTGACTAACTAAAGCGATATTTACCAAAAGCTAGACAGCCCGTAGCAAATAGTGTTGGCGTTCTTTAATGAACATAATAATCTACCTAAACAGCAATAATGTTGGCATTTGCTGTAAATATGGGATCTGATTTTAACCACTGATATGGTTACCTTTAAAAGGCAGGCCTACAAATATCAGGAGTTTTTTTCGCACGGTACAGACTTGCTGTAATAGCTCCAGAATGTCTATCCAAAGCTGCATTCTTGGAACAAAATGTTTCCTGCATAAATAATGCTGCTCAGTTGTACAATACACCAATCAGCACATCTTAAAAATCCATTGATCAAATTTAAGCCAAATTAGCTTAAAATTACTGAATTAGAAAGTAGAACAATAAAACCTTCTGTTCAGAACTCTTCAGGCAATTGAACAATCTCGTAGTGATTCATTTCCAGATATAAAAGCCCAACTAAAAACATCTAACAGCATTTGTGAAGAGAAAAGCAGAGTGAACACTCAGAATACGATAAGACTCTTTTTCAGAACTTCCTGGGTCCTTTATATGGTTTGCAGGATACTGGCCATTTTCTTTACTTTAATTTCAACACTAGCACTGTGACTTCATGGCCTGTCATAAAAGCTCAAACTCTCCAAATTGCTCCATTTCTACTGCTTTTTAAATAGTTAATGTTTTGAGTCCTATATGATGTTAAAACGTGCACTCTGTTTTTCTCTCTGTAGAAGCTAACAGACTGCACTGTTTTTAATTTCAGATTTTCAGCAGGAGTTTTGCTTTTAAGCCCTAACTCCATGTTCCAATATTCATTGAAAAATTCAGCAGGTCTGGCAGCATCTATGGAGAGAAAGCAGGGTTAATGTTTCAACTCCACTGACCTTTCTTCTGAACTGATTGCAGCTGGGAAAAGATTGGCATATCTGCTGAAGATGGGGGCAATATAAACAATAGTTGTTGATGGAGCCCAGACAGAGAATAAAGCACTTGGACAGACAAAGGAATGGGTAAAAATCAGTCTGGGAGAATCAACAGCTGCTAATGGAGGCTGTCAATGGGTTGGGATAAGGACATGGGAAAAGGTGGCGTCATTCCTGATGAAGGGCTTTGACCCGAAATGTCGATTTTCCTGCTCCTCAGATGCTGCCTGACCTGTTGTGCTTTTCCAGCATCACTCTAATCTTGACTCTAATCTCCAGCACCCACTTCTGCCATGGGAAAAGCCTCTCAGGTCCCTAAATTATTGTACACTATATTAAGCCATGAAGGCTGCAGGATCCACAAACAGAAAAAGGGAAATTCTTTCAGCTTGTGCTGAGCTTTACTAGAACACGGCAACAAGCTCAAGACAGACATTGGCCAAGGAACAAGGTGGAGTAAACTGAGCGGCATCAGAAACTTTGGCATCTTTTTTTTAAAAACACACAACATTGGCATTCTACAAAGCGGTCACCCAGTCTCTGCTTCATCTCTCCAGTGTAAAGGAGGTCACAATGTGAGCAGCGAATATAGCAGACAAGATTGAGTGAACAGCAGGTAAAGTGCTGTGCCTATCATTTACTCCTCGCCCTCCCCATCACCCCATGTTCAGCAATGATATCAATCTTTACCTAGCTACAATCAGTTCTGAAGAAGGGTCACTGGACCTGAAACATTAATTCTGCTTTCTCTTCACAGATGTTGCGAGATCTGCTGAGTTTTTTTGATTTCCAGTGTCCATAGTTCTGTTTCGTCAGCCAATAGGGAACCTCAAACCAGCATCTACAGGAAACCACCACATACGGACCAAATATTGAACTACAGAAGTAATCATCCTAACACCCACAAACTAAGCTGCATTAGAACAGGATGCTGCCTGACCTGCTGTGCTTTTCCAGCACCACTCTAATCTAGAATCTGGTTTTCAGCATCTGTAGTCCTTGTTTTTGCCCACCACACACTGCAGCACAGAGGAACAACGCACAGCAGAGGAAAATCACCTATAACGTGTATTCAAAAAGAATGGGTACCCCATGAACACAATCTGCCGATTTCTCAGCAACAAACCCAAACAAGCAGACAAAACACGTTCAGAAACCCTAGCCACTCTCCCCTACATCAACGACATCTCAGAAATGACTGCCAGATTACTCAGACCCCTTGGCATCATGGTAGCCCACAAACCCACCAACACGCTAGAACAGCAGCTTGAAATGAACTTAAAAGACCCTCTACAGACAAGCAAAACTAATGTAATTTACAAAATACTGTGCAAGGACTGTAACAAACACTACATCGGACAAACAGGCAGAAAACTAGCCACAAAAAGACATGACCCTCTCTCACTAGTATCCTTACATATGGATGAGGAAGGATACCACTTCGACTGGGACAATACACCCATCCTAGGACAAGCCAAACAAAGACACGCATGAGAATTCCTAGAAACATGGCATTCCAACTGGAACTCTATCAACAAACACAGAGTTAGACCCCATCTACCACCCCCGAGAAAAGGAACAGGAAGCAACATCACCACAGGAAATAACATCACCAACCCAAAGTTATAAATAGAAAGCAGGAATTTTCGGCAGTGCTTTGCCTGAGGCCCACTGACGATGCTACCTAGTATGGTGAAGAAATGCCTGGAAATCAACCTTCCAGCTCAGCAAGCAAACCTACATTTAAAACATAAATCAATAGAAGTACAAACTGATGTCTCATCCCAACCAACACTGTTCTAAAACTGTCAGAGGAAGAAGGCTATCTTGTAGGTGCTCCTCTTTCCCAAGCCAAACTCAAACTGCCATAGCAGGATTCAAGCCGTCATCCTCTGGGTTACAAGTCTAATATGATAACAACTACACAGTTGCTGGACACAGATGAATGCACCTTCAAATAAGGCACTGGAATCACAACCTTTAAGAGATGTGGTGTTGGTGGTGAGACCAGCACTTATTGCCCATCACCAAACGTGCTCGAGACTGCAGTGTGAGCTCCCACATTACGAATCACGGAAGAAGTATTTTATGATTGTGTGCAATTCAGAGATCCATGATTTCACGTCATTTTAGTTTCTAGATTACTAAACAGTGGTGGAAGGAAGGAATCTGGTCCAAGGACAAAATTCTGTACAATAAGTGTTCTTGAACATGGTCTGGCTATACTTCATACTCCCTCAGATTCCCGTCACAAACTTCAAAAGCAGACATTCAATTTGAATCAACAGCAGTATTGTACAACTAATGGCAGGCACCACTCCTTAATACAAATCAGTATTAAGGAAATGGATTGTTTTCTTAAAATGAAAATACTGAGACAGGTGATTTTGTTCTATATTTCAGTAAAACTGCCAGCTTTTGAAACTGCCCTGACCCCATGTGAGGCCATGTGACTTGGAACTCACTATCCTGAGATGCGGACCAAAGATCCCTGTTAATGGGAAAATGGTTCACCTCAGCTATTGGGCCATTTGTATCAAATCACAAATGTTATGACTGAATTAAAAGTTCAAATATTTTAACTCAATAATTACTAACTATGCTGACCAGCTGAGCCTCTGACATTTTCAGAGGGATACAACTTTAGGAAAGGTTAATACAATGCATTTATAAACAAAAGAAAAACTCAAAACTCAAAAAATCTCAACTCATTTAAAGGCAAGAGCTTTCAATTAGCTTTAAAAATACATTCATGTTCAAATGTTTGTGTGCGATTTGGGAAAGCAGTCTTTGTACTTTAATACTGTATTAACTTCTGAATGACAACAGGTTCTGTAGTCCTGGAGCCAGGCTCCTTCAGGCAGAGGTTACATTGTGCTGAACTGAAAGCCTATTCTGCAAAAACACAAAACCATTTAAAAGACAGTGTACAGCCAGTGAGGGAGAACCACATCTCCTGATTCTAAGGAACTTTTCAAAGCAATGTAAGAGACTGCCTGAAAGCAAAAGGTTAATTGCCAAGTTGCTGGGAGCAGGGAAATGAGCAATGAAGCCCACAACTATCCTTTAACAGAGGTAAATTTATCTCCCAGTCAAGCTACAAAAATTCAATAATTCTCACTATGCCCTTGTATGTTATCCCCTTTATGGTTCCATTCACTGAAACAGCTCACATCAAAATATAAATGAACTGGAAGCTAAAACTACCTCCATTTGAATAAAAAAGGCATTAAATTTAAGACAGCATACAGCAAATGAACAGTGACAGTCCCTTACTGGCTTTTGCTGAACTAAAGATTAAAGTCATTTAAATTGGTTTGGTTACAGCATCAAAACACAAGGTCAGAATCAAACCGACTGATCTCTTACAGTCAGTTACAGACCAGCTACTACATGGCAGGGAAGAACAAGCCCATCAGGAATGCAATCACTCTCAGAGCAATGTTTTCAGAGTCATTCTCAGCCTGTTGCATTGTTCCAATTCAAGGAACAATACCTCACCTTTGCACTAAGCACTTTACAGTGTTCTGCTTAACAATCTAAGGTAGTTGAGCTCATTGTAATTTGTATTGCCATTTGGTTGCATCATTCTTTGTTCTGTTATTTCTCCTGTCTCTCCCACTTGCTTTTGGATGCCACCTATTTAGGATCCTGCATTCACACCAGCTCTGGAAATACTTTTAATATCTTTGTGTCTAGTACCATTACATTTGGCCCTACACGGTGTATTTCATCCTTCACCCAGTTCACAGACCTTCATTTTAATTCTTCTTCCCGCTCTCGGACCTTTCACTTACTCAAAATCTATTTCATTTCTAACTTTTCCCAATTCGGATCAAAGGTCACAGGTCTGCAATGGTAACTCTTCCTTTCTGCTGGACCATTTCCAGCATCTTCTGCTCACAGTCTCCACTGACTTCTCTCTCTTTCGGCTAGTATTCATGAACCGTCATCAGCCGCAAGGAGAAAAAGTGTCAGGATTAAATCCACAATCGTGTCAACTGTTCTACACCTGTCCTGCCATGCGTAAACACACATTTCAATAGTAACACGAAATCTTCCAACACAAGGGTCATAGGATCTTCGAGGGAGCACGCTCTGGGGTTGTGAATAGAGAGATGCTAAGGCAAAGATGCAGTCAGAAGTGGGAGGGAGCACACTTCCTCAGCTGCTCAGATAAGCTTAAAAAAAAGTGGAAAATGTGTTGCTGGAAAAGCACAGCAGGTCAGGCAGCATCCAAGGAGCAGGAGAATCGACGTTTCGGGCATCAGCCCTTCTTCAGGCTTATGCCCGAAACGTCGATTCTCCTGTTCCTTGGATGCTGCCTGACCTGCTGCGCTTTTCCAGCAACACATTTTCAGCTCTGATCTCCAGCATTTGCAGTCCTCACTTTCTCCCCTAAAAAAAAAGAGTGCACCATCACGAGAAAGTTGAGATGATTGTTGCTCAAGCAGATTGTTAGGGACTGAGCTCCTATTTCAGAAATGTGGAAAAATGTAATTTTCTACATGAGTATAGGGAAAGCAAGAATTCATAGGCACAGAGAGGAAGCTGATTTATTAGTAAGGGCAATAATTTCTACTTTCCAATAATCTATTGTGTGGAGTTAATAGTACAAGAAATTTGAGAATTTTGACCATTTGGCTTAAATTTTGGTTAAGAGTAATTTAATGTAAAGGTACAGCAGGAAAGTTCAGTCCACGTGCTGCATAATCTTCAACTCGTGAGACATCTTAGACACTCCTGACCAGATCTGCAGGAAGTGTTACTGCTTTGACTAGTTCATCCACAATGTTTCGGAGCTTGAGGCATTGCAGTGCATACACAAGGCTGGAAGTTACATGGACAGCAGAGTTTAGACATGGTCAAGGGTGTCAAACACAGACACCATGTTTGACAGGCTTGAGTGTGCTTTTGAGGAGGTAACTAGGTAAGTACAAGCGTAGTGCATGGTGATAGAGTCTACATGGACTTCAGGAAAGATTTTGACAAAACGGTACATGGGAGACTTGTCAAGAAAGACAGACCCCTTAGGATCCAGGGTAATGAACAGGATCCACAATTGGTTTAATGCAGGAGTCTGGGTTCATTGCTGGGAACCTTACTGTTGTAGCATCCATTAAATGACCCAGACACAAATGTAGGAGGCTTGACCAACAAGTTTGCAAATGATGTGAACTTCGATGGTGTGGTAACTAGTGAGGAGGAAAACCTTAGGCTAGAATATAGATGGGCTGGTCAGATGGCAGAACAGAGGCAACCAGAATGTAAACTTGAAGGTAACAGCCAGGAGGATAAGGTATTTATAAAGGCATACTGAATACTTGCCTTTACTTTTATAAAATGTGCCATGTCTAATAAAGAGGTTATGATAGTGTTTTATAAGATGGTAGTTAGGCCGCAGTCAGTATACTGTGCAGAGTTCTGGTCGCCACACTTTAGGAATGATGCGAATGTACTGAAGGAGTAGAGGAGATTCACCAGGATGTTGCCTGGACTCATCTCTGAAGAAAGATTAGTACCAGGATTGCTTTACTCAGCACAAAGAAGGCAGGGAGGTTGGGAGAGAACCTGATTGGTGCAGACTCGTGGGTCAAACGTTGTACTCCTGTCCTTATTTCTTATGGTCCTAAACTATTCCCCTTAGTAAAGGGGTGAAAAACCTTGCATCTATGCCCAATGGCAAGTGGCAGAACTTCTAAAGACTTTACTGAACTTGAAACATTAATTCTGCTGCTCTTCCCATAGGTGCTGCCAAACTGGAGTATTTGTTATTTTTTTAAAAATTAAACTAGAGTAGATGACACTTGATGGACAGGACGCAATGGATCATAGGGCTTTGATCCATGCTGAAAAACTATAAAATGTTTCACTTTTGTTCTAAATGGAATTGGTAATCCAAGTCTCTTTATAACCAGTGAGGCACTTCTGAAGTAGAGTCATTGTTGCACTACAGGGAAATGGCAGTTAATTTGCACTCAGCAAGATCCCATAAAACTGCAATGATAGGATTAACTACTGCATCGATTTGTTGTTTTGGTTCTGTAACTGTATGCTTAGATGATAACCTACAGATTACCCGTGCTTCAATTCAGCAGTCAACAGGATATATAACTAATGTGTGCACTGCACAGATACTATCAGCACTAAGTCAGTGTGCAGAAATGAATGAGCTACACAAAAGAAACAGTCCCATTAGTGCATGCACACCTTAAAGTGACCACACAGGCAGATATGGACCACGCACAGTTAAGAATTAGAGGGAATGTGATTATGATGGCTTCTCGTTGCCCATACCTGATGAGAAAGGTCAGTAACCATTGTAACTGCAGGTGATCTGCATTTAAAAATAAATCATTTATGCATCTTTGAATTATAAGGACATCAACGAATGCATATATTCGGAAAGAGGCAAATTTCTCATTTTTATTATCGACCCTGTCAATCGGATTGGTGAGAAAGATCCCACTGAACTATTTGAAGCAGAGTTTTGCAAACGTCTCATCATCACTTTTGAAAACCATAATAACTCACTGTTGAATGCTGTGTGAAATTCCCCACTGCACTTCCTTCAAAACATGAAATAGCGGAACAGAGTGACTTGCTAGGTGAGGACCACGCTCTTCCCTTTTTGTAACGAGAAAAATGTCTTTTCACAAACATTTCTGTAATTGTTTGCTTTCCACAAGTTCCTTCTGTAATTGTTTTAGGAATGAAGATTGACAGAAGGAATATCACTGTTTGCCCCGGGTA
The DNA here is from genome assembly GCF_047496795.1 of Chiloscyllium punctatum. Lineage (NCBI taxonomy): Eukaryota > Metazoa > Chordata > Chondrichthyes > Orectolobiformes > Hemiscylliidae > Chiloscyllium > Chiloscyllium punctatum. The sequence continues at coordinate 8,104,061 of NC_092775.1, forward strand.
AAAAGGTAGACTTGCATTTATATAGCACCTTTCAGGGGATTGGAGAGTTCCTTACATCCAGCCAAGTACTTTAAAATGTGATCACTATTGCAATGCAGTAAATTCAGTAGCAGGTCAGAAAAGAGGTGTGCTCTCCATCACCTCTGGGGACTGACTGGGTTTTTAAAGAAATGGATGAAGGAGAGAAACACTGACTTCTAAGAACCACACCTGCCATGATCAAACAGCTCAATGTCACAGGACTAAATGCTCACATGATGAATAATCACTTAAAGAGGAACCAGAACTTAACCAACTTTGGAATTCCAGTCAGCACATCCATAAGAGTTATGGGGAGAGTAGGCAAATAAGGAAGGTGGCAGCAATGGAGACATTTGACAGCTTGTTATTACACACACTCAGCCCCAAGTTCCCTCAGGCCACAGCCAGGTAAATATCCTACAGGTGAAATAATTCTTATCACTCAGGGCTGGTCTTTAACATTGAATGCAGAGAGATATAAAAAAAGAAATTGACATGCATTACTCATGGATCATCATATGACCATTATCTGCAATAGGATGACTCAACAAGTTGCCAGCAGGATGGAGCTAATATAGTTACACATTCACAATGACTTCATTTTAATCCTTATGCTCTACAAGAATAAAAATAAATCATTAATGGCTCATTAAAGTAAACTCAGAGTTTGGGTTTGTCATCTTGCAGTATCTCACCCAAATGCCGTGTTTTACGTACAAGGCTAGACTGGGGTTTATTTAGTATCACACCCAATGACATCATCTTGGTCAACATGAAGCAGAGAAGCTGTAATCCTGAACTGAAAATTGCAGTGTGCTACATTGATGGAAGTCACCTCACCAAGAAAGAGTCACATAGAACTCGCTGAGGCAAGTTAAGTCAAGCTCAGCTATGAGAACACAACTCAGCTGAATTGTTTGTTACCACAGTGGTTGCACATTTTAAGATTCAGGAACTGGTGGACAGTCAAATGTCACTTCAAAGCTCATACAAAGAGCTGAGCTCTGACAGCAGACAGAGGAAGTTGGTCATACAGCCCTTAAACCAACTTCACATTAAATGAGTTCTGAAGAAGGGTCACTGGACTCGTAACATCAACCCTTCTTTCTTTCCACGGACTGTGCCAGACATACTGAGTTATCCCAGCAATTTCTGTTTTTGTTTCAGATTTTCTTGCCAATCAAGTCTAACAATATTTTGGAGCCACATTGTATTTACCACTCTGTTTTGTATTTATCACCCTGTTTTGTATTTATCATAAACTTCAGTATTACAGGAGGTTCCCTTATCCAAGTCAGCAATACAGTTTGTAAGCAGTTGTAAATCTGCCATCTGGAAATGACTCATTTATCCCTACTTATTTTCTGTCTGTTAACCAACCTTAAACCTTGCTGACGTCTTAAACCAATTTCATGAACCTTTGCAACCTTGTCTAATTAAATCCACTAGCTCCCTTCAACTCTGCTAATGCGCCTCAAACTTTTCAAGCACATCAATACTTCCAATCAAAGTTGATTTTGTCTTGTCATTAGGTGACTGCAGGAGAAAAGTGAGGACTGCAGATGCTAGAGATCGGAGCTGAAAATGTGTTGCTGGAAAAGCGCAGGTCAGGCAGCATCCAAGGAGCAGGAGAATCAACGTTTTGGGCTTATGCCCGAAACGTCGATTCTCCTGCTCCTTGGATGCTACCTGACCTGCTGCGCTTTTCCAGCAACACATTTTCAGATTAGGTGACTCCACCCAAGCATGAATACAGTCCGGACTTTATTTCTTTTTCATTATGTTAGAGGGATCAGGTTTAGGCTACAATGTACCCTCGGACCATCTCAGTATTCATGCTGCGCTAGCAATTACCAGCGTCTTCACTAAGCTTGGTTCCTGGAGCTGAGGCTCCACTTACAAGTACATAAGTATGCCCTGAAGACTGTACCATTAATATTAATTGTATTAATGAATAATGCATCTATTTGCTGTGAACAGAACGTTTCCTACTGAACCTGACAGAATTAGTGGCACTGCCCAATTCCACTCTTGGCAATCTTAACTTGGCATTCACCTCACTTTGGTCACTTATTTGGTTTTGCGCACTTAACAATTTCACTTCTCCCCAGGAGTATCTAGACCTTGGCACAACACCCAGAAGATTCTTTCATTCAACCCCTTTCGAAACACAGAACTCGAAGTAAGTCTTAAACTCTTAAAAAGCACTCAGAGGAAGTTTCAGAGATCAGAAAAAAGAAAAAGGCACTACTCTGCATTTTAACATGACAAATACTCAATATCAATAAGAGGCAAAATCCCTATTAATTTGCCATATAAAATTTTACAGGTCATTCTAGTATAACATGCATTTCAACAATACAAATCGACGATAATGTGATTGATGAATTGTGGATATTGTTTGGAGAATGCAAACTTTCTACCGAACAGTTCTAGCAATTTTCTATTAGCGATCTTCGACAGCAGGATACTCCATAGCGCAAGGTTGCAGGGGAACTCACATTATACCAGAACTCCCTGTATTTAATATCCGGAAGCATCCTCATTATAGGGCACTGCCTCAGTGCAAATTTCTTAAATAAAAAGAAAACCACATCATTAAAACAGCTTGCTGGTGTTTGGTCAGAGATATAGTTTAAGGAATGTGTTAAAAAGGAGAGACAGAGGTCAAAGTGACACATGGGGGGGGGGGGGGGGGGGGGAAGTGAACAGTTCCAATGATGGGCCAAGCTGGTGTGTATGATGCCAACAGTAGTGAATGGAGGGAGTACCAAATAGCTCATTGAGGACAGGCAAGTGGCACCTGTGTCGGAAAGGATGCAGGCTGCAGAGTGCTGGATGAGATGAAGTTGGAATGCAGGCTGCGAGAGAACTGAAATGACAAAGGCATAGGATGCAACTGCACACATCCAGTTATTAACACGAAAATAGTATGTGTGATTAACCTGGATGCTTCTAAACCCTTGACCAAAATACTGTCAGAAGCTGAATTTTGCATTTTCCCAGAAGGATCCTTCTCAGAAGGAAGTCACTGAGAAAGTCAAACACCGCATCGTGTGTGTTAGGAATGAATTCTAATCAAACTCAAACATTGCAGCAAGTTTCATTTGAATAATAAGACTTTTTATATAAAAAGAGATACAGGATATAGAAATACCAGTGCTCATGAATTCAACCAAATAATACTCAAATTCAGACTCACTGAAGTCTCACAAAACTGACAATTCAATTACATAAAGGGCTGGTCCATTCATGAATTGGGGCCAACATGTTCCCATCTGGGAAGCAATGGTCATTTAAATCAAAACAGGTCAGAGCCAGGAAGGAAAACATTGGATCTGATCTTGCACTGAAAAACAGACTCATTTCAGGAGGAGGTCACAATGGGCTAGTAGGTCTGACAATTACAGTACTTGTTTAGATTTCTGTTGGATAGCTTCTAGCACAATAATGATGATTCAGAGTTCCAAAACATATGAATAGCATACACCCATAACCCACGGAATTACTTCAAGCTGGTCACTAGTTAGAAGTATTACAAACAAACAGCACACAGTACTCCCTCTGTTCTCATTCCTAACTCAGCTTGCATTTGCATTGCACATAGAATATGCTTAAAAATGGATGTTGGAGGTAGTGAGATGGTGTAACAACACTGAGCGAGTATGCCAGATGTCTGGGACCAACAGAAACATAGACATGCAGGAATACATGTAGTCCATTTGACCCCACAAGCCTGCTCTACCATTCATTCTGATCATTGAGTTCAATACCCTAATCCCTCCCAACCCTCAAATCCATTACAATTCCGCTCTAAAGAGCTCAACTATTAAGCTCTTTCAGAAACAAACACATCTGACAAGAACAGACCAGTTCATCCTAGAACACAACCCTAATAAATAAAAGCTTACCTACGAGGGGTACAACATTAGGAGCAAGTCTAACACTAGGGACATAGTTGGCAAACTCACCTTAAAGAATAGGGCAATATTCCCGTGCCCAAACTCCCCAAAAGTTAGAAAGAAACAAATGCCACTTCAAATGCGAAGGTTTGATCAAAGCAGCTGGATTTGCTGAGAGCTGGTAGTGCAAACCCACCCAACTTGTGGTCTGGGCAGCTCTGGCTATGATAATGGGTGCACAGGAAAACTCCAACAAATATTTACTTTGCTCAAGAAAAAGTGCAGTACTACAATGGAAGTTTACTCCTTTTGCAGAATAGTTTTGAGTTGAGGATATTTTCATTGGGGTGAGGTGGGGAATGTGCAGAGAGGAATCAGTCATTCCCAGCAGCACATCAGTATTACAGATGAACAAATCATTACATTACCCCATGCCAATTTAGTCCATAAACAGCCAAAGCCCATTCTGAGTGCTCCTTTACATTAGTACCATTTCCTCAGTCAAATGATTGGAGAACTACAACAGGAGTGTCAGAGTATTCACCCCACACTTTGCAACGCTGATATTACACGATGGAAGACCCTTTTCTGTGAAATTAAATAAACTTTTGAAAAAAAAACAACTCTACAGCTAAGAAATTACGAAGTCTACTCAAAGGCTGTGGGTCCATTGAAAAATCTCAGGCCACAAGAATGTCCCTGGATAGAGGGACATTCAGCCTGGACAGGAAAATACAACAATAAATAGACATTTAACTCCGCAGCCGTAAAAGTAGAATATGAT